>NC_136063.1:1878471024-1879699362 GCF_964261635.1 Lissotriton helveticus
TACTAGATCGAGGAGTGGCGCCGGGGACCTCGAGTTTGGAGGCACCCGGGGGAGCGTGGCGGCAGACGTCAAACGGACCGGCACAGTAGCGGGAGCCGCCCGCCTAGTACGGGGTAGTGACACTAGAGAGGGAGCCCTGGCGGGGCGGCTCGTCGGCCCCGACACCGCACCGAGAGGCCGGAGAGGCCGCTGGCTGGCCGTGACAGGCGGGGCACTGATCGGCTGGAGATCCTGAAGGACCCCTGATCCCGGCGACGCGACCCCGGCGGTGAGTGTGCGCTGGGGTGCGAGATCGCGACCCTGTGAGGCGGTGGTGCAGAGGGGCCGATGCTGAGAACCCGGTGGTCGGCTCGGACCGCGGCGGACAGGCCCTCCTGGGTACGAGTGGGTTGCATGTAAGGTGAAGAGCACCGGTCGGCGTCCATTTTGGCATGTAGGCACCTGGGACTCGGCGGTCGGATCGGGCCGCGGTGGACTCTGGGGGGGCCCCCTTGCTGTGGCGCAGTGATTCTTCGGGCGTTGGGAAAGCCGTTCAGGGCAGGCTACAGGACGAGGGACCCCTTTCGACAACCTCATCGGCCACAGACAAACTACACCGGGCACTTGGGGTGACCCGGGGGCCCAGGGAATGCGTGGTCATATCCTGACCAGAGGTTGGTGGAGCTGCATACTTCTTTGGCGCACACTGGGGGTCTTTGGGGTCCACGGAACTGACACTGAGGGCGGCTGCTCCGTCTGACACGCCACGAGGCGCGGCCCTTGTTGTCGACCGCCTGGCAGCTTGGGCCCGGTGACCTATAGGGGGAGTAGTTCGTGGGCCCACGGGCGGACGGCTGACGAGGGCGGCCTCCCGGGGTCGAGGTAGTGGAGCCCCGGGGTCCACTGGCGGGACTCCCCACAAGACTGACCCCTCCGGACACGGATCATGACCAGAGGCGGGAGTGGCGGCGGTGCCTCAAAACAGGGCACCCTCAACAAATTCACCGGCTCGAGTGGGACGGCCGGGGCCTCGGGGGGTCCTCCGCCCAGGGACCAGACAATGCAGCGCTCCTGGCGGCGATCACCCAGTCTAGAGACACCTTAGACACCAAGATAGGGGCCGTTGGGGCGGATGTTACTCTACTGCGCCAAGACTTGCGAAACGCAGTAGCCCGCATAACTGAAGCCGAGGCGAGGATCACCGGGGTGGAAGACGATGTTGCAATACTAAAAAAGAAAGTGGCTAGCATGGAAGGGATTCAGAGGGGCCTGGCGCTCCGGGCAGAAGACGCCGAAGGGCGGGCTCGGCGTAACAACCTACGGTTCGTTGTCTTTCCGGAAGATTGCGAAAAGGGGAATATGGAGGCCTTTCTCACTCAGTGGCTGGAGGGCTGGCTGCCGCCGGAGTCCCTCTCTCGCTGCTTTGTTATTGAGCGGGCTCACAGAGCGCTTGCTCCAAAGCCGCCGGTTGGAGAGCGCCCACGACTGGTGATAGCCAAACTGCTTAACTATCATGATCGGGATACCATCCTGCGACAAGCCCGTCTGAAGGAACCCCTCATGTGTGACAATCAGCGGATTCTGATATTTCCGGATTATACAAGGCTGGTGCAGCGACAGCGGCAATCCTTCACAGCGGCCAAGGCTCGCCTGAGGAGCCTCAAAATCCAGTATGCCTTACTTTATCCGGCCCGTCTGCGGGTGGTGTATCAGTCACGTACTCTGTTCTTTAATTCTCCGGAGGAAGTCTTTGCATGGACTGATGAGACAGTAAGAGCTCGGCCGCACACCCCACCGGCTCGGGACTCTGATTCGTCCTCCTCGGCGGCGCCGCTGCGGACCCACCGACGCTCTCGTAGTAGGAGCAAATGGAGGTCCCGCTCCACCAGAAGGTCCCCTGCCAATAAGGGAGATGCAGAGGAGGTTGACCCTCAGGATACTCAGACAGTGGATCCGTGAATGACGATGGGCCGTGAACGACCTCTTTTGAACCATGCAGCAGTGTAGAACCGCGGGCGGATACAAGCGGCCATGCCAGCAACGACGACAGCTTTGTAGAAGCACCATAATACTGTGTTACAGGCTTAAACTATTGCTTATGTGATGCGGGATGGGGAAGGGCGGGGGGGATGGACTGCAAGGCGGACTTCTGCCTCAGGGTAACAGCGGCTCGGTTTTCCGCAGGCGTTGCTTGCCCCCCTAGGGGGTTAGTTGGGGGTTGAAGGAGTGGTTTATGGAGATCCATTGGAGTGGGCGGCCTCCGACCGCCCGTTGGGTGTTGGAGTGCACCTGCACCGCGACAGATACTTCAACATTGCTGAGGTATAGGGGAGGGGGGAGGTCAGAACTTTGGGAGTTGGGTTGGGGATTGGTTTGGGGCCGGAGGGGTGGGGGGGGCAAGAGAGTTTGGGGAACACAGGGGTAGCTCTTTACAGCACGATGGTCCATCAGGTTCTATTAAGGGTACATATACAGATGCAGTTCCCTACACCCAGGCGACTAGAATTCTACCCGGTTGATGGCGATTAGAGGTCCTGCTTTGGAGTCCCCCGGGGCGACGTTGCGCATAGTGAGCTGGAATGTCAGGGGCATGTTGGACAAAATTAAAAGGGGCGCTGTACTGCGACAGGGGAAAAGAGAGAAGGCAGATGTCCTGCTGTTGCAAGAGACTCACCTCCTAGGTACTAAGACCCTTAGTTTGCAGCGCTATGGCTATCAGCAAGTGTTTCACGCCGGTTTTGTCAGGGGTTCCCGGGGAGTGGCAGTACTGATTCACCGCAGGGTGTCTTATGTCCACTCCACTCAATGGGTAGATGCCCAGGGTAGATATGGGTTTGTTCGGGGAATGATTGGTAGTGAGCCAGTGGTCTTTGGAAGTGTGTATGCTCCTCCCCCGCTGCAAGGGTCACTTGTCGAGAAACTGTTCGCCGTCTGGGCCAAGATTCCGGACGTGCTGGCTGTGATCGGGGGTGACTTGAACGATGTTATGGATGGCAACGTAGATCGCTACCGACCGGGTGGTGGACAGACGGTTACTACCCCTACAAGGTTGAATGCTATGGTGAGGGGCATGGGCTGGACGGATGCATGGCGATATCAACATACACATAATCGGGAATACACTTATGTTTCCGCGGTCTATAAATCCTTCTCCAGATTAGATTACCTGTTCGTTCCCTGCACCAGGATAGGGAGGGTGGAATCGACGGCTATACTATCACGCGGGCTCTCTGACCATTCCCCCACTGTACTTAATTTACTTCTGGATAAGAGGCAGCAGCCATTTCGATGGCGCCTCTCTACTTGGCACCTGCAACAAGACGACTACCAGTCCCATATGCGGGAGGCCATAGCTCACTACTGGAATGATAACGAGAGGTCGGGGTTGGATGACGTGACCCTCTGGGAGACTCTGAAGCCCACACTCCGAGGAGTGGATATAGCCTGGTGCGCGAAGGCCCGTAGGAGGCGTAGAGAGGGCCTGGAGAGGGCGGCGGATCGGGTCCGCGCTCTGGAGGAACAATGCACGGAGACGTGGGAGGAGGAGGATGTACGACAGTTGCTGCAGGCACAGCGGGACTCTGCATCCCTCCACCTAGACGAGTCACGTCAGATGTGGCTTGCTATACAGAGCAGAATCTACAAATGGGGGGATACGTCCAGCACGACGTTGTACAGACTCTGCCAGGGCACATTTCAAGCACAGACGCTGCCGGCACTCAGAGATGAGGCCGGGGATTCTTTGTCGAATCCAAGGGTCATCGCGGACAGTTTTGCGCGCTATAATGCGGCGCAGTATGCCCCTACGGAATCCCTCCCAGCGGACGCCATAGATAAATTTCTTGCGGATCTCCCGCCACGGGGGATCTCCGATGAGGAGCGCAATCGTCTCGAGCTTCCACTGTCCGTGGAAGAATTAGGGAAGGCCCTCTGCGAATTGAACGTAGGGAAGGCCCCAGGGCCCAACGGGTTTCCGTGCGAGTTTTTTCGAAAATACCATCTCCAGTTAGGGGCACGTTATAAGAAGGCGTTGGACGCTGCGAGGGAGTCGAGTCACCTCCCAAGGGACTGGAGGCACACCGAGATAGTGGTCTTCTGCAAGCCAGGGAGACACCCCGAACGTCATGAATCGTATCGCCCTATCTCACTCTTAAATATCAAAGCGAAGATACTGGCCAAGGCCCTCGCCAATCGCCTCCTCCCGCTAATCACTACCCTGGTCCATTCGGACCAGGCCGGTTTTATGCCGCACAGGGCTACAAGGCACAACATTAGACGGGCCCAAGTGGCGTTAGAAATGATGCGAGCCACCGGGACTCCGGCGGTGCTTTTGTTGGCTGATATCGATAGAGCCTTTGACTCGCTGAGCTGGGTTTACCTGCACGCTCTCCTGCCTCGCCTGAATCTTGGACCCCACTTCCTCTCCTATATACGGCTGCTGTATACGGACTTGACGGCGTCCGAGAGAGTGGCCGGCGCGGTCTCAGACACCTTTTCTATTGGACGGGGCACCCGACAGGGGTGCCCCCCTCACCGTACTTGTTCGCCCTTGCCATGAAACCGTTAGCGGCGTGGGTACGCATAGATGCGCAGATGAAGGGCTTTGAATGGGAGGCAGGGCCATCTGACAGGATTGCGCTCTATGCAGATGATGTGCTTTTCTTTCTCACAGATCTTAATAGGTCGGGACCGAGAGTCCTTGAAATTATGTGGGTATTTGGAAAGGTCTCGGGGCTCCATCTTAATGTGCGGAAATCCACTTTATGGACCCTGGGGAGAAGCACGGAACTAGGTGGCTGGGCATCGACTCTGCAGGGGGCAGCCGGGGGTCTTAAGTACCTCGGGGTATTCCTAACAGACATGCCTGGAGTCTCGTGGGAACGCAACATCGTTCCGGTCTGACATGAAAACATGGTCCCGTATGCCCTTGAACCTGTATGGCCGCTCGGCCATTTTCAAAATGGTGGCCCTTCCTCGTCTGCTCTATCAGCTGTAGAATCATCCCTACCCTGTCTCGCCGCAGTGGTTTCGCCAGGTTAATTCGGCGCTTGGCGGCTTCCTTTGGGCAGGGGCGCTGTATGTGTGGCACTCCGCACCTGTTTCCTCTCTACATATTGCGGCGGCCTAGCGTCATCGGATATTCTATCCTATTATCAAGCATCTCACTTGTTAGTATTAAATGAGTGGTGGTATGGAGATCGGGGTGACCCGACATATGCCCTAGAGAGATATTTGATGGAACCAGACACCTTACACACACTATTGTATTCGGCGGGGAAGAAGAAGAGGCTCCCAGTGGTTACCCAAGTGGTCTTTCAGGTCTGGCGACGAGCGCTTAGCCGCATGGGATGGTGGAACAGGCTAACTGAGAGACCCCGTTGTGGCGCAATGGCCGCTTGCCGGCTTTGGCTGACCTGCAGGGATTCCGCGGATGGGACATGATAGGGATCTCGGCGCTGGGCCATGTTATGAAGGGCACGACCCTTAAATCATTTCAGGACCTGAGAGACGAATATGACATGCCTCAAACTCAATTTTTCAAATACTTGCAGTTCCGACATGCCATCTCCCCTGCTTTGGAGGGCCTAGACTCCCTACTGGAGTTCAGTCCACTGGAAGCTAAGCTATTTATGGGGGAACTAGAGGATAAGAAGATATCCCGCATTTACCAATCACTGGTCACCCACTGCTCCCCCTCTCAGGACAAACTGCGGACCATCTGGGAGAAAGACGTGGGAGACTTAGATGAAGAGGGCTGGAGTGAGGCCCTCGCTGCCCCGAGAGAGGCGGCCATCGCCGTAAGATTGCGCTTCATTCAATTTAAATACTTACACAGAGCTTATTACACTAGAGAGAGACTGTGGCGGGCTGGTTTGATTGCCTCCCCTGACTGTCTGAGATGTGGCCGGGAGGTGGGTACATTCCTGCATACGGTATGGTCCTGTGGGGCATTGGCGAGGTTCTGGACGCGTGTGTGGGACTGCTTGGATGAAGTGTTGGGATGGAGGCTCCCCCGTACATCGCGGCTGGGCCTTCTTCATGTCTTGGACCAAGTGGGTGGTAACATCTACAAACGACACTTACTACTTCTAGGCCTTACGGTAGCCAAGAGGGATGTGCCCGAGCCTGGAAGGACCCTAGGGCTCCCCCGATAGAGGTATGGAAGCAGGGATTAGATTATTGTATGGGATTGGAACGTCCAGTGTATAAGGCCCGAGGCTGCCCCAGAAAGCATTACAAAATATGGAAGAGATGGGCGGAGTACAGAGGACTGTGGCTGGAGCCGCCAATACAGCGGGATGTCGTTGTTGAACAATTGTTTTGAGAACCGGGTGTGGGGTAGAGTGCATCACCACTTCCAAAATGTCTGTTTTGCTTGGACCTATGTGGACATCGTGAACAGGGCTAAGGTGGGATCCAGGAGGGGGTAGTTCTTACGGGGCAGTGGGGGTGGGTGTTTTCTAATAATACTGTTCAATTCAACTGATGTATTGATTGCTATTCTATACATTTTGATCTTCTGCTCACAGTTCCTCCGGTGTTCGGAGTACTGTGGATGTCATGCAATCTTACTCCAAAAACAATAAAAACTTGTTCTGAAAAAAAGAAATCTGCAATTTTAAAAAGTTTAATCAGAGAATTGGACCTGAGCTGACAGACGAGAGGTTCAATATAAAGATTGAACAACAGGGTGACAAAGGGCACCCCTGCCTAGTGCCACGGGAGATGGTAACCCAGTCCGTCAGAGCTCTGTTAACTAAGATCTTTGCCTGGGGACCAGAATAAAGAGACTTAACTACTGAAACAAAATTACAAGGAAAACCAAAACTGGACAGGGATTCCCATAAATATGACCAGTTCACCTAGTCGAAAGCCTTAGCGGCATCAATGGCTACTAACGTCAGTGGTAGCTTCTTATCCGCCGCCACATCTATTGCCCCAATAGCTTGGACAGTTAATTCATTCAACTGCCTGCCAGGGATAAAACCCCTTTGGTCCTGATGTATTATTGTTTAATAATGCTTGCTGTCCTCGCTGCCAGAACCCCAGAAATTTTTTTATAAACCGTGTTTAACAGAGAAATTGGTCTGTATGACTCAATTTTTAACGGATCTTTGTTAGCTTTCAAGATTAGAGTCACTGTAGCTTCAGACGAGGTATTTGAGACAGCCTCGCCTGATAGATATATCCTGTTAAAAAGGTTTGTTAACACAGGGACTACCTTATCGAGTATTACAAGATAAAGCTCAGTCGGGAGCCCATCCGGGATGGCTGCCTTACCCCTGGCCATTTTCTTCAACTGAGTTTTGACTTCACCTTCTGTTATGCTGAAACATAAAAAGGCCCTGTCTGCCACAGACAACTGTGGAAGGCCTACCCGGTTTAACCATTCCTTAGCTCATTGAGATGCAAAAACAGTGTCTTCCTTATACAGACCCTGCACGAATTTTCTGGCCTCCTTCCTAATTTGGTCATCATCATATAAAATGGTTCCTGTGCTACTCTGAGATAGACCTTTAATTTGATTCCTTACCCTATCTGTCCTGGCTTGTCCATACTAGCTTGGAATTCTGCCCGCAATCCATCTAGCTTTGCAGGTGTGTTATTATATTCTGGCAGACTTCTGAGGCCCTCTGGAGTTCTTGCTCTCTTTCCTTAATCTTCCGGAGGCACTCCTCCTCCAACCTTCTCCTAGATTTATTTCCCCTGATCAACATCGTAGTCAATAATCCTCTTAAAACGGCTTTAAAAGCCTCCCAGACAACCTGATCATTCGCAGTGCCGCAGTTGTGCCTAAAATATTCATCTGAATGGGTCACTAAATCCAACTTGACCTCCTCCTTCAGTAATAGGGATCTGTCCAGAGTCCACCTTCTCCGGCATTCCTTTTGTTTAAAGTTAACAATCAACTCTACCGCGGAATGATCCGGAAGTATAGCTGGAATATAATAAATGGAATCTACTGCTGAAAAGATGGTCTGATCCAGCAGGAAAAAATCAATTCTGGAGTGATGTTTATACTTCCGACTGTAAAAGGAGAAATCCCTTTTACATCCGTTTTTGACTCTCCAGATATCTGTCAAATTGAAATCTCTAATGATATTTCTGAGCTCCAGGTGTGATTTGCGAGGGGGGGTGTATTTGGCTTTTGAGGTACTATCTAATAATTCATCAAATATCAAATTAAAATCTCCCACTAAGATGATGGGTGTGCCGTAGTTTAGCAATGATTAGGTTAAGCATTAGCAGAAGACATCCAGTATATCAAGACTATCTTGCCCGTTTTATGGAATCCATTTTGTATTTCTGTCGGCCATTTTGTATGCCATGTGCTTTGTCCTACCTTCCTGTCAAATTCTCTTGAAATCTGCCTAGAGACAAGATATGTTTAGTCTCCTCTGCTTTGCACATGCTCAGAAGAGTATACAGCTGTCTCCAATTTGTAACTGTCAAGATGTGCCCACCAAAATTAGCTAACTGTCAGCCCTTCCCACTTGTTGCTAGCACACTCTCTGTATGACCTTATATGTATTTGAAACCAGTACTCTGTACCTTGTATAGCCTTCATTTCAGCCCCTGTGTGGGTATAAAAGGACCAAGTTCCTTCTAGTCAGTGTGCTACCTCATACTATACCGAAGGGTGTTGTGTGAATGTAGTTCCACCTCATGAGGTTTAATAAACTCAGTTGTTTCTATTCCAGCTTCTGTGCCAACTTCTTATTATTGGTCTAAGGACTCTGAGCAGAGAAGGGCGAATCCCTCGCACTAGTAGCCCTGGTTGAGGCTTGCTACCACAAAATTGGCACCCAACGTGGGGCTCATCGGTGACTTGGATGCCCGAAGGGCTGGTCGAGACGAAGGATTGGAATCTCGCTTTGGACGTGATCACTGCCGGAAGAGACCCGAGTCTTGGCATCCACGGAGTTTTCCCTCTCTTTCTGATCTGACCATCCAGGTGGCGCCGGTCCTCAACTGAGATCTCTTCTGTTGATTCACCATGCAGTGACCGTTTGGTCGATTTGAAAACTTGGCAGTAGGAACCTGGACACCATTTGATTGGTAAGAGCCATTTTGCGGCGCTTGTTGTAAGATTGACGCCTTGGATTGGTAAGGTAGTTTTAGAAATGCTTACTGTGGCATATGTGTATGGAATTGGCCAAATATTGAATTAGTCCTATGAATATGAGAAAAAATATATGTGTTGCAATACATATAGGCAGGTAATGAGGAGATTTTTCTCTACTTCTAAGAAAATTTGAACGGCGCAACGTACGAAGAGTACTTTAAGCGCTACTTTGATTATAATAATGCATATTTTGCACTATTTTCGGCATGCCTGTTTCCAGCACACTTCGTAAGATATGTTGCTTTTGTAGTGGTACCAATTTCAGAATAGATGAACACAACCAGCCCCCCAGAGGGGACGCCTAATAGGGATATGCAGATTAAATATGGTATTTCGTCCATAATGTACAGCACGTTGTGGAACAAATATACCCGTAAGGATCCTGAGTTATGTTGGCCTATGCATGGGTCATTTAATTTGCAAAAGATTCAGTATGTGGAGCAACTGATGTTTAAGCGAAAAGCTAGGCAAGACATGTTTGACTGTGTGCGAATGTGGGAGAAAGAAGTGCGTGATCGAATGAAGCGTGAGCAGGCCTTGATTGAAAAAGAACAACGTAAGAGTGTGTACGCAAAAGCATTAGAAATGAAAAACAAAGGAATTAAAGAAATCAAAGAGAGGGAAGATAGGGAGCGTCAGTTACAGGTAAATGGCCAATACGTTGTTCGTAGACCTCTTTATTCTATTCTTAATAAACCCCAAGATGATTCTCTCTTATTAGATCGTTGTCCACCTCCTTATACTCTTCCCTCTGCTCCTGATGAGTCAGATCAGGACTCTCCTATGGATCAGGATAAAGCTCGAGACACTCGCTCAATGTTAAATACCGAACATTCCTCTCAGATTAGATCTGCGGTGCGTAAAGGCGATCGTAGTACTAATACTGCTTCTGAAATATTAGATACTATTAAGAATTGGTCGGAAGGGGAACAAAAATATTTTACCAAGATATTTGTTGCAAAGGTTCTTCAGCGATTTAGGAAACATTCGGAGGAAGTAGAGCCAGATGATATAGAAGCTGATTGTAAGCAATTACGTGAAGGCTCTTTTGTCTTCTCCCAGGTGGCTGACACAATCAGACGCTTGGTTAAACTACGTGATGAAGCAGTCCGTTTGCGGGAGGAGAAAAAGGCAGCAGATGCAGCTGCACAAACACCTCAAATGAACGTGGCACGGGCTCAGACGCTTGAAACAGATAAGAATGTTGTAGATGTGAAACCTATGCGGGAAGCCGCGCCTTTATATGTTCCTGCTAAAGGAACAGGCACAAGTGATGATAAGACTTCTGTCGACGCGAAAGGGTATTTTATTTATAATTGGGTTTACACTCCTTGGAATAGAGCAGATGTCAAGGCTCTTAAAAATGCATTGCCTGATCCGCAAAAGAATCTGACAGCTTTTTATGAAGAAATTGAGGGTGCCATTAGCTCTTGTACTATGACTTTGTCTGACATTGATTTGCTTTTTGGATTAATATTACCGCATGATATGTGGAGAACTGTGCGTAAAGTTGACGATGGTGCGGTATTTGGGGCATAGTGGTCAGATATAGAACAATTAGATAAAGATAGAGAACCTGCACAAAAAACGTGTCAGCAAATTTTAGATCTTCCAGCAGCTATATTGGTTAAATTAAAGACGATTATTCCCCCTAAAAATATAGATTGGACTATGTTAGCGTCTTGCAAGCAAAAGGTAGATGAATCAGTTTCAGATTTTTTCACACGCTTTGAAGAAGCATTCCACGATTTTAGTGGCCAGTCATTGACAGATGACACGGGTAGGCATCTGTTTGTCGATAAATATGTCACAAACCTTTTGCCAGAAATAGCTAGTCGCCTAAAGGCCAGCGAAAGTTCATGGACTACCTCCTCTCCGGTTTCTCTCCTAACTATGGCTCAGTATTATGAATGACAAGAATTAGAAGCAAAAAGTAAAGAAGATAAAAAATCTAAACAGTTAAAAACAAAGGTTATGATGGCTCAAGCTTATGGCCCACTTTCTAGAGGAAATATTAGAGGTGGACATGTATCTTATGGTTCGTCTTTTCCTTCCTATCCTCGTGTAGATTTGTCTATTGATCAGTGTGCGTATTGCAGACAATTGGGACATTGGATTTCTAATTGTCCAGTGCTACAAGCTCAGCAGGGTCCACGTGGTCGGGGACAAATGAGAAATCGGGCAGGATATTCAGGCCTAGAGGAAACACAAAAGATCGTGCTAGGTTTGACGCTAATACACGTGGACAAGAGGAGGCTAATACTTTTGACAGACTGAATCAATATCAAATGCCCGACTATGAGCCGTCTAATTTGCAAGATTCTGCTTATGCATAGGATTGCCTAGGATGGGGTAAGGAATCAGTTGAAATTCCAGTAGATCAGAAGGGTCCCTATGTTACAGCACATGTTTTGGGTTCTACCGATCAGTTTCTGGTTGATATAGGAGCTACTCGTAGCGCCTTGTCTAAACACTTGATTCCTAGGGCTCCCCTGTCTGGCTTAACTATTACATCAATAGATTTCGATGGAACCTCCACCCTTAGCCCATTGTCACAACCACTTGCACTCCATGTTGATAAGTTTACTGCTCCATGTCCATTTTTGCTTTCTCCAAATACACCAGACAACATTGTGGGTCTTGACATGCTCAAATATTTCCGGGCCAGATATGATGTTCTCCGGAAGGAGTACGAGTTATTTTAAATGATAACCACCCCATGATTGAGAGATCCTGTGTTGTTAAAGAGGATATTGCACTAGCTTCACTCCCAAGTACTTTGTGGGCTACTTCAGAGACTGACGTAGGGCAAATGATTATTCCACCAGTACATATTAGTGTCAAGGAGGGTGCTATACTGCCGAGATTGCCTCAGTATACATTTTCTCACATGTATTGTACAAGACCTGATTGAAGTGGGGGTGGTGGAAGTAGTTCCTTATAATGTTTGCAATAGTTCAGCAGTATCTTGTAGTATCTGACATAACGACACTGCTTACCTTGGTCCCTCCAACTGCAACTATATTATCAGTAGGGGTTCTGAAGAACGCTTTCTTCTCGATCCCTATCCATCCTGATAGCCGATATTTGTTCGGTTTCACTTTGAATAATAGATCATAGAGATTTTGTAGAGTTCCTCAAGGGTACACAGAGAGTCTGAGTATCTATAGTCAAGCCTTAAAAAGACAACTAGATTATTTTACTTTGCCTGAAGGAGTGGCTCTCATACAATATGTCGATGACATCTTGTTGGCAGCTGATACACCTGCGCAGTGTGAAAAATGTACTTTGTCCTTGCTTTCTTTTCTTGCTACACACCATCATAAAGTATCACGGAGGAAATTGCAATATTGTAGACTGAAGGTAACCCATTTAGGTCATCTTTTGTCTAAGGAGGGATGTGCACTGACATCAGATCTCATTCAAGCAATTCTAGACACTCCAGTACCTTCCACACAGAAAGATGTTTGTGCATTTATTGGGTTAAATTCATTTTGTAGGCAATGGATATTGGGTTTTTCACACATTGTTAAACCATTGCTCGCACTTTTAACTAAGGACACTTTGATTCCTCTTCCTTGGACAGATGAATGTTAAAATGCTTTTCGCCAGTTGAAACAAGCTCTTTGCTCTGCACCAGTGTTAGGTACACCAGATTACACGAAGGCCTTTACACTCTATGACCACAAGAAAGATGGATGTGGATTGTCAGTTTTAGTGCAGACACACAGTGACAAGCAGCGTCCATGTGCATATTTTTCTGCAGTTCTTGATCCTGTTGCTTGTGCGTTGCCTGGATGTTTCCGTTCAGTTGCACCGACAGCCGTGTCTATACGTCAGAGTGAAGGGATAGTTTTGTCACACAAACTGTTGGTGCTGGTACCCCATGCAGTAGATGCCCTTTTGAATCAGACTAAAACTCAGCATTTAACTAGTGCTTGCTTGACAGGATACGAATTGACACTGTTAGCACCTTATATTACATTGAAGAGGTGTGTAAAATCTTTATTTGGATAAAAGAAAAATATCCTTAAAAGCATTACAAATTGAATCCACAAATCGGTACATTGTAATTAAAAAATTTCAAAACATATTTTACCACAGTTGAACAGTAAAAATCTATCGACACCTGTTACTCGATTTATATTGCACCTTAAAAATTAAAACAATTGTGTAATAGACAGCGATAACACTTAGCAAAAGAGCAGCGGGAATTGATGTACTGACGTTTGACAACTAAAACTCATAATTTTATTATTTTCTTTTTTTAACTTAAAACTAAGGGCTAAAATGCAGCTTAGGTTGGGCCACTGGACGGGACAGAGCGGGGATTGCTGCTCCTTCCGCCTTTGCTGTAAAGATGTGATAAGCATCCCGAATATATGTTGTAAAGGCGATATTCAGAGCTATGTTTTCTGGTCACAGAGAGGTGATAATTGCCTGTCTACAGGTCCGAACACCCAACCTGTTCCACTCTGCTCTGAGTTTACGTCTACGTTGGAACGTAAGTGCGGGGCATAAGCAAACCACGTGCTCTAGCGTTTCAGTTGTCATGCCGCACCCTCTGCAAGTTAGATCTTCCGTGGTACGCTGCCATGTGGGCAGATCTTTTAAAAAACGCCAAACCCCCAATCTGATGGCCAAAAAACTCCGCTTTAAGGGTAGTGAATAAGCACAGGAGAGGTAAGTAGCCGGAGATATGCGCCCATAAGAGTTCATGACTGACCATGCATGGCTGCGTCTGCGGAGTAGCGCTTTGTCCATAATGAGTGAGCACATTCTGACGCTCTTTTTGATACATGTTTTAAATGCTGTCATGCTGGGATTGAGAGGCGTGCAACACTAAACCCAGCTACTTTGTTGCCACATCCTGCGACTCAGTCTCAATCAAAGGAGCCTCAAGATTGTATATTCCTTACTGAGGAACAGACAAAGGGTCGCATTGATTTGCAAGATAAGCCCCTTCCAGATGTCGATGGGGATCTGTGGGTTGATGGGTCCTGTTTGAAGTTACCAGATGGCACAACCTCAGCCGCATATGCAATCACGACACTTGAAACAGTAGTGGAAACAGCTCGAATACCACAGAAGTCGGCTCAAGAAGCTGAACTAATAGCTTTGACACGAGCATGTGAGCTTAGCACTGACTTATTTGTGAACATTTATACGGATAGCCGCTATGCTTTTGGAGTGGTTCATGATTTTGGCCTACTCTGGAAGGAAAGAGGCTATCTTACATCCTACATAATCTTTTGACTGCACTTACATATCCGAAGAAAGTTGCCATTATGAAGTGTAGCGCAGACAAGAAGATCACTGACAAAATAGGACAAGGAAATGCCTTTGCAGATCGTGTAGCTCGCGAAACTGCAATACAGCGAAGCACTACACCTATGTACGTAGTAAAATCACAAGCTGAGCGTTGGCATGATGCCTCAGAGGAAGTATTGGATATACAGAGATCTGCCTCTGTGGAAGAACTTGAACAGTGGTCCAAAGAAGGAATGTTGGACGATGAGGGTTGTTGGTGTAACAAAGACATGAATAAGTGGAAATTGCCTGCAGCCTATTTACAACCTATGGTTCAAATGGCACATGGGCTGGCACATGTTGGAGCTCTAGCAATAACTAAATTGCTTACACAAGTCTGGGAGAATCCTGAAATTGCCAGCACAGCTAAAAGAGTAGTACAGTCCTGTTTGATCTGTTGGCAGTACAATCCTGGAAAAGGGACACAAACTCCTACAGGAGGGTTTGCTACACCAACCGCACCTTTTGAAGTTTTGCAGATGTATTACATCCAAATTGAAGCTGCAATAATCTCAAATATGTCCTAGTGATGGTATGTGCCTTCCGTAAATGGATAGAGGTATACCCTACAAAGGATAATACAGCTCTTACCACAGCAAAGGAGCTTTTGAAGGAATTATTTCCAAGATATGGTGTTTGTAAAATTTTGTTTAGTGACAACGGACCTCATTTTATTGGGCAAGTTGTTTAGTATGTCCTGAAAGGATTAGGGATCAAACAGAAATCAAACAGAAATTCCATACAGTCTTCCACCCACAAACATGCATGGTGGTATAATGCTACCTTAAAATTGTAGTTGGCAAAAATACTAGCTTCCATGTCCCTAAAGTGGCCAGATGCACTGCCTTCAGCACTGTTATCCATAAGATCAGTGCCACACTCACGATCAGGTCTTACACTGTATGAGGTGGTATTTGGAAGACCGATGAACATTTGGGGAGTTCCTAAACCACGCCCCATACATGGTATACCTTGTGTTCTGTTGAATGATTATTTGGCACAGTTAACTGACAGTTTGACCTCTATTCATCAACAGGTTTGAGAAGCTCTTCCTGACAGATAGATCTACAGGTGAGGCCCATGATCTCCATCCCGGTGACCACGTAATGGTCAAGGTATTCGACAGATTGAACAGCTTGGAGCCGAGGTGGCGAGGTCCAGAGCAGGTGCTGTTGGCTACAAGGACAGTAGTTCGAGTGACGAACAAAAAGAACTGGCTCCATGCCACGCATTGCAAGCGTGTATCGCCCGCCTTGGTGGAGCCTGCTGCACTGACCGACCATCGAGAGATTCTGGAGACCGAGAAAGGTCAAGCCATCTCACCTGACGAGTCTACGGAAGTCTTCCCGGACCACACGATTCCTGGAGCATCGCGATACAACTTGAGACCAAGGAAAGAATCCGCAGTGTTGAACGAGACTGGTTGAGCTACCGCCCTGGGTTTGTGAAACGGAGAGCCAATGAGGCAAGGGGGGGGATCAGCCCTGCATTAGTGTAGTGATACCCGTCTTGGCCCGTGGTGAAGAAATCAACGGCTACCCAAGGGATAAGAGCTCCAACGATTGTTTTCAAGAGGTTCGAGCATCGTTGTCATTGAAATGAAAAGGAAAATGATTTGGGCTGTAGGGTTTGTTGTTGCCCTGGTGGTTATGGCAATAACCACTTGGTTCATTGAGAAAGCAGTTCCTGCTCAACAGCTTTTTGTTGCAACTACTCCAGCTCCACTGGAGCATCGGTATTACACTCTTCCTTATCATGAGCAGAAACATTGGCAGTCCTATCTGAATAACACATTCATCCAGATGTTGCATCATACCCATAATGCTACAAATACTACCAATTGTTGGGTTTGTGAGATGATACCTGCACACCAGAAGAAAGGAGGAACACCTTTTATTCCTCTACCGTTTTCTCATAATGGTTCATGTCAAGCTTGGTATACCCTTTTGTTTGCTTATGGGAAACCTTCAATAGGTGTAATCATTTTTTGATTGAATAAAGAATGTTACCAATATAAAGATAGTTACCTTCAAGCTAAAGGGACCGAATGGGATGAATACCAACTGGGCAATATTTCAACACCATATGTCTTCACAAATGTGAATGCGATTAAAAACAATGTACCCTTTGTGATATCTGTAACAAGAGCAAAATCAGATTTATGTATTGGCAGTGTTGGGAGAATTCCCGTAGGACGAAGTGAATGCATTTCTGTACTGAACATTGATGGCATGAATAATAGTACTTTTATCTCGTCGCACAACACCTATTTTGTGTGTGGTAATAAAGGATATTACCAATTACCTGTTGGATTGTCCGGGGTATGCTACATATCATTTTTGTTACCCCCTGTGTTTTTAGCACCTGCATCATATCATCTTGACTTGAAACTGTATAATGATATTTCAAGGAATAGATATAAACTGACAAGTACTGACGAGATTGACCAGACAGACACCGCTCTGCAACAATATGTCGATTTCAATTTGGGTTTGTTTTTCTTTGTGGGTGCTGCATTGAATAGCAGAAAGATCAGACGATTGACTCGTGTAGTGGAAGCTGTCACCAATCAGACAGCTATGGCACTTGGGAACATTACAGAAGAACTGCAAATTGCAAGAATTGTAGCACTCCAAAATCGGATGATGCTCGATGTGATCTTGGCTGATCATGGTGGTGCATGCCCCATCATCGAAATCAGTTGCTGCGTCTTTATACCTGACCATTCACCTTCAGTTTATGACGCATTCTCTAAACAGCATAAGATTGCTGCAGGCATTCACCCAGAGACTGGTACATGGACATTTTCAAACTGGATATGGACACTCTTTGTTACTTGGGGCTGGAAACTACTGACTTTTCTATGTATACTACTGGTGAGGCTATTTACATGCTGTACTTGTATACAATGTGGTCCCATGATTTGCTCCATGTGCATTACTGCTTGCACACCTGCCAAAAGAAGTCTAACAAAAGAACAGCAAATGTTAAATTATGAAATTACTGAGATGATGAACATCAATGTACAGGATGCAGATCCAGATTACCCTAGACAGACAAATGTCTTCAGCAAATGCTGAAAGGGTCGTCTGTCGTAGTTTAGCAATGATTAGGTCCAGTATTTCGAGACTATCTTGCCTGTTTTACGGAATCCATTTTGTATTTCTGTCAGCCATTTTGTATGCCATGTGCTCTGTCCTACCTTCCTGTCAACTGCTCTTGAAATCTGCCTAGAGACAAGATGTTTAGTCTCCTCTGCTTTGCACATGCTCAGAAGAGCATACAGCTGTCTCCAATTTGTAACTGTCAAGATGTGCCCACCGAAATTAGTTACCTGTCAGCCCTTCCCACTTGTTGCTAGCACACTCTCTGTATGACCTTATATGTCTTTGAAACCAGAACTCTGTACCTTGTACCACCTTCATTTCAGCCCCTGTGTGGGTATAAAAGGACCAAGCTCCTTCTAGTCAGTCTGCTACCTCATACTATACTTCTTATTATTGGTCTAAGGACTCTGAGCAGAGAAGGGCGAATCCCTTGCACTAGTAGGCCTGGCTGAGGCTTGCTACCACAGGTGCTGCTGTGCCAGAAAGGCTAGCTTTTAATTTCAGGAGGGCCCCTGGAGTATCTTGGTTTGGCCCATAGTAAACTGCACACACCAGCGGGAAACCCCCTATTGATAGTGAGGCCACCAACCACCTTCCAGACTCATCCGTCTCAAATTTCTCAACTTTAATCCCTGCATTCCTTCTGATTATTATTGTAACTCCCCTGGTGCTGCCCTTTTGCTCGGAATAAAGGAGATCTTGGACCCAACTAAGCTTACCGAACTCCAACTTGCACTCCTGTGCTTCTAGGTGGGTTTCTTCTAGAAAGCAAATATGGGCCTTACAATTGTTAAGGAACTCACTCACCATGGACATCTTCCTCGGATCTCTTAACCTATTCACATTCCAGCTGATTAACTTGATTTTATTAGTGGTGCTATTCATCTTGGGACTCCCTTGTATAGACTAAAAACTGTTCCCACACGGCCATTGTAATTCTCTTTCTTCACAGTTGTATGAGGATTATTTTTTTCTATTTTACCACAATTACCCCTTACCCCCTGTGCCCTTCCTCCAACCCCCCCCACCCCCCATGAGGAACCCGCCCTTATCTCCTTCGGGGATCCTTGTCGCCTATTCGGGGCCTCCCTTGATCCGACAGCATGACAAACCCCTATGTGAAACCTAATACCTAACATGCTATGACCCTCCTATAGTTATATACAAACTTTCCTTCCTTTTTTTTTCTTTTTTTTGCCCAAACTGCATTTCATTTGACTCACTACACCATTTAACCTTTTGTTTTCTCCTTATACTTTAACCATATAAGATAGAAGGACCCCATATAAAATGCCACTAAGGTTTCAGCTTCAAGCCTAACGCCCCCAGCTAAATGGCCCCTCAATGAGAGTTTTTTTTCATTAAGATCAAAAATGTATCAACTTCTTGGAGGGTAGTAAAGTTATGAAGCTTATTTCTCCACATCACCTTCAGTAATGCGGGGAACTTCATCTGGACATGCGCGCCCAGACTCCTCAACTCCGGCATTCTAGACCAGAGCTCCCATTGCCTTTGTGCTGTTATTTTACCCACATCAGAACGGATAAGATATTTCACAGACTCAAATTGGAGTGACATGTCAGTAAGCGCTCTTCCCAATATCAGCTCCTTGACCGCATAAGTGTGGAAATTAACTAAAATTTTCCTAGGAGCTTTCCTATCTGGGTGCTGCCTAAAGGGATCTCTGTGGACCCTTTGGATTTCTTTCTCGAGGTCTATATCGGGCCTGTCTTTTAGTACTCCCTCTCTAAGAAGCTTACAAATGAATGTTTTAACATCCCCACTCTCTGCTCCTTCTGGAATTTTCAAAATTTTTAAATTGTTCCTTCTGGCATGGATCTCAAGCCTCTCAATGTCCATTTGGAGTGACTTATTCTGCGCCTTTAACCCCACTATATCTGTTGTATGCCCTTGAACTACCGCTGAGAGCATAGCCACTTCTGTTTCCAGAACCCCAGTCCGCTTGCAGATATCATCCATTTTAGTTTCCAGGTGTTTACACTTCTCGTGGATTCCTTTTTGGTTTGCCTCAGAAATTTCACATTTAGAAAGTAAGTCCCCTCTAAGGGACTGTAGTAGCAACTCCAGCTGTGATTGTCCGCAATTCAGATCCTCAGATCCTCCCCCGGACGCACCTTGGTTCATTTTTTCCCCACCTTCTACTTCAGCACACAATGTTGAACATAGGACTGATGGGAAGCCAACTACTGTATCGATGTTGATATTAGCACTAAAAGTAGGATCGGGTCTAAACCTGAATATTGAGTCGAGGTGGCATGCTCAGCTGGACCCGGGAGATTAAATATCTCTGATATAGGGGAGATCTCCTCAATATCTGGGTCCCAAGTTAAGGGCGAATACCGATTTTCAATGGAGATAGGAGGGGGAAACTGTGTGGAGGAAGATAAAGAGGGAGATAAAGGGGGACCTTTCCGCCCCTTACAAATAGCCACTTGCTCCATTATCTTAAAATAGGATTTGAACGAGGGCGTACTTTTTAGTGATGGGGCGAAATCCTTCAGTGTCTTACGTTTTTTAAGCTCCCCCACCTTCGTGTTTTCTCTTTTTTCTTTCTCAGAGGAGTCAATGGAACAACGACTCTCGCGCCCCCTGTGCTTCCCCGCTGGGCAACCAGTGAATCTTTTTTCTGCAACTCTACCTGGGAGCGAATCTGGTACCTGTTCTTGACAGGCAGCGCTCTCCCCCGTCTTCTGTAGCTGTGACATTTTCCCTAACCCTGGAACTCGTAGCTGGGCACTGCCTTGGAGCGGTATCTATGCTCCCAAAACCTAAGGTAGAAGAGCCCTTTTCCATGGGCAGGACTTAAAAAAAAAACAGCTCTCGTTGTGACGGCGCACCGATGAATTTTTGGATATACTGCTGGATGCGGCCTTTCCCTCTCCCCACTGCCCGTATTACCGTAGCTCCTCTCCCCTCAGGGCCACGAAAGTTGATCCTTGCCACCGCCGACCTAATCTTCCTCCAGAGTCTTGCACGGCATTCTCCGCGGCCTCCACAGAACTCGATCCCCTCAGGCTCCGCCTCCACCTCCGTCTCCGCTCCCATGCGAATCTGGCCTCCCGGGTCTCAAAGCCCGGGACCGCCGACGAGCGCCAGCACTCAGGCGAAACAACGGGAAAAAAAGGAGAAAGCAAGAGAAAATCAACCGGGCATCATCGATAGTGGGTGTAGAGGGCCCCCGCCCCGTCTCTCACCGACAAAAAAACGGTCCATCGGCGTCGGAGAAAGGTCAGTCAGGTCGGGGTAAAACTCCCGGTCGGAACAGAGTTCCCGCGACCGGCGTCAGCCTGCCGCCATGTTCCTCCCTCCCAGCCAATTCCTACCACCATTTTAACAACATTCTCCCTCTATGGTTACAAGAGGTAACTGACCATACCTATAGCGTTAGTCAGTCTGTGGTGCAGCAGAATTGCAGGTGGCTATGTGCATTGCATAGTGGGGCGAGCACTGTCATTCTTGTGTCTTTCATTTTTCATCGCAGCCCTGCAGGGCCAGTGTGGAGGGATAGGTGGAAATAGGGCTTTGGATGCTGTCTGATTTGTGAATGATTACTTTCATGAGTCATACAATACAATACAATATTCTTTCAGAAGCCAAACAGCAAAAAGGGAAAAAAATGAAAGAACAAAACCCAGATGGTAGATCAAAGCTATTGTCCTCGAGAATCACTAGGATGGTGTCTTTGTAGAAGGACCCAATGTTTCTTTAGGTGAAATCTATTTCTTCTGTTGCCAGGTTCACCGGTTGCATGCCATCAACGCCCTCAGAGAAAAACAGAAGACCCAGGGAAGTACTTCTGCGTTATGTATTTTCCAAATCTCTTTATTTGTTTTTCCTATTATTGTGTTTCCTTCTCCCTATTTACTTTTATTACTATCACTACTTGGTGAGCATGCTTCTTAGTGTAGGGGGAAAGGGTGCCACCCAACATGGAGCAGAAGTAGAAATAAGCCTGAATTCCCTTTTTATGCGGTATTTGCCCCTGAGTCGTATGATGTGTACAGTTTCACGTACTGGGGTTCAAAAGGTTTCGAGGACCTGTGTGACCCAATCACCAGCTATCTTCAAATATAGGCCCCACAGGGAGAACATAAAGATATAACCTTAGATGAAAGGCCTCTCCAAACCGGAAAAAATAAGCATCATATAGAGAAGGGAAAATACGTGTGTTCATTCTTTGGTCTTTTACCCTTCCCCCTTAATGCACTCTCCCGGTTATGGCACATCTCTCCTGACTTGTGGAGGGAGATTTCGCAGGGGCTGCTGGCACTCACCAGTCCTCATACCGCGCATCTTCTTCTGCTTTGCTCCCCGAGTCTTCTCCCTCAAATTCAGGCTGGTCGTGGTCAGTCGGTCATGGCATCACGGAGTGTCAGTCTTCTCACTGGGCCTCCTTGTCACTGGCCGTGGTCTCCTCCATGCCCTCATCCCCAAACTTCTCCACGTTGTCGTGTTCTTGCTCGCTTCCCTGCCTCTCCTCCTCTTCCTTCCACTTTGACTTCTCCTCGTTTCTTCTTTACCCCACCGTCTTCCTGTTGACCAGAGTACCTCATTACTTTTCTTTGCTCTTTCTGTCTCTGCCCCGTGTGTCTGTGCCCTTTCTTGCTTTCCACTCTACTATTCATCGTTCCTAAGTCTCCTGCCCCTTCCAAACTGCGTTGTTTTCTCTCTCTAGATAACATGTGGGCTGTTGCATAGTGCGATCCTCCTCGTTCTCATTAGGTAGGTGTTTTAGGGCTATTCCACCCCGCCTCACAGCCAGATGACAGATCCCATGCATTACAGATTTTGTTTGCCCATGGCAATCCAAGGGATTTGTGCCCCACCAAATACAACTGTGCATTTAGCGCATTGTAGATGAATCCTGAGCATTAACTAAGGCACATAGGACCCAACACACCATGGTAATCCTTGTGATTAATTTTGTTTGGAGCTTGACAAAAGGGAATACCAAGGTTTCTCTTACCAGTACCACATCTTGTTCCAAGGAAGGATAACATAAGGCATTACTGGCAAGTTCAACTTGCCAGAACCAACCCCCATGACCTGGTCTTCCTGTCTCGGTATCTCACTCTGTATGTCTCTCTAGCCCCTCACACAGCTAGATATCACTCTCAATAGTGGTGAGTCTCTTTTTATCTCCCTCACTTGATTATCTCTCCCTATACCACTTCTGCAATGCCAACATAGAGCACAGACACACTCCCTATACCTGCCCAGCCTTGCTCTGTCATACCTCTTGGTCTTTTTTCTTACCCTCCAACACTGAGCAAGCAAGGAGACAACTCTCTCTTACCTCCCTACCTTCTCCACTCTAGTCCACTTTCATGTTCTATCAGACTTCCAGCGTTTTTGGTGCAAGCACCTCCTGGCCGCTGCTCTCTACCCCTGCTGCTCCGCTGGTCTGCCACTGCCGCCTACACCACGTCTGTAGGTGTTTAAGTCCCACTGTCTGCTGTCATGTGTTGTGCCCCTGGCCTCTGCCCTTGCACTGTTTTGCATTCTTGGGAGTTGTGAATCTGTTTTAAACTGCATTATTATTGTGAATTTCTGTGAGTTGTGATTCTGTTTCAATTTGTTGTATTGTTCGTTTTTGCCCCTTCTCTCCGAGTAGTGCCTGTGCCCTATGTTTCCTGGTCCTCTGTCCCATTCCAGCCACTGCTGCCACCGCAGACCCTCCCCCCTGCCATTCCTGCCTCCCAGCTCCACTTCCCTCCTCTATTTAATGGCAGGCACGCAATGGGCATGCCACTGGCACGTCAAAGGTAAGCCAGTCAGTGACCCGACCGCTACCAGCGCCAGGGACCCTGAATCTCTGACCATCCACCGCTACGACTCAGCTGCCCTCCTCGCACTCAACCCCGAAAGGAGCAACAACTGCCAGATGTCCACGCCGAGCCCCACTCATGGACAGTTCTCCTGATGTCACTACCATCATACGTTCACTGCCGTCCGCACCCCAACGGACCCCACCCACACACCGAATGCAAACACCCATGAACCCCTGAAGTGCATTCTCCTCAACATGCGCTCCTTGCACAGACACACCGTAAAAATCTGGGACTTCCTCAACACCCTTTCCCCAGAGGTCGCCTTCTTTACATAAACCTGGATCAATGCCTCCTCTGCCTCCCAATATTGCCACTGCTATCCCTGACGGATACAGGATCCAGAGGAACTGCCCAGGAGAGGACTCGCCATCGCACACAAGAGCTCCCACCGACTTTCCACCTCCACTACTAGCAACTCCTTCTCCACCACCGAACACCTTCACTTCCAGATCCAGACCAGCACTAGAACCATACTTCGCGGAACGCTCACCTACAGACCCCCCCGGACCTCACACTTTGTTTGCCACATCTCCGACTTGGCACCCCACGCCATCGCCTCCATGGACTACATACTCATTGGAGATCTGAAATTCCACCTCGACAACCCCAGCGACCCCAACTCCATCACTCTCCCGGACAACCTTGCCAACATCAGACTGAAACAGCTTGTCACCACACCTACCCACAAGGCCGGACACACCCTCGACCCATCTTCGCAGGAGGCAACAACATCCACTTCAGCCATACCACACAACCCCCATGGACAGACCACCACTGCGTACACTTGCACGTTAACAAACCCACGCTGCTCAAAGCTGCACCATGCCCTCCATGAAGGAACTAGAGTAAAGCCACTGAGGAACAGCTCAACTTCACCCTCAACCGCAACACCCCCACCACCTCGACCAACGCCAACCTCACAGCCAAAGAACTCCACAGATTGATCTCCAATTGCTCAGATGAGCTTGCACCCCTACGCAACACGACAGAAAGTGCCCCAGAAAGGCCACCTGGTTCACTGCTGACCTCCAAGAATCCAGACGCACATGTAGACGTCTCAAGAAGTACCGGAGAAATAGCAAAATCACAGATCGCACCACCTACAAGAACACCATGAAGGAACACCACCAATGCATCAGATCCACCAAGAGGACCTTCCTCCAAAACAAGATCCTCGCCAACTCCAGCAACGCCAAGGAACTCTTCAACGTCATCCAGGAATTCACCAAGCTCCCCAGCGAAACCGTGGACATCACCCCGTCCCGGGACCTCTGCAACAAACTCGAATCTTACTTCCATCTGAAAATCATGGGCCTCTATGACAACTTCAACAACCAGACACCTTACTCCGAAATCACGTCCCTCTCCAGCAATGCCAGCCAGCCCACCATCTCCTCGTGAACTCAAATCACCACTGAAGACACCACTTCGACCATGAAAGGCATCCACTAAGGAGCCCCTCAGACCCCGCCCGCCGCACATCTTCCACAGAGCCGCTATCATCATGGCTCCTGAACTACGACACACCATCAATGCCATCTTCAAGACCGGCATCTTTCCCGACAACTGGAAACATGCAGACCCCTGCTCATGAAGCCCTCAGCAGATCCCACGGACCTCAAGAACTACTGTTGTCCCTCCCTGCTGCCATTGACCCTGAGCATTTTGCAGCTGGGGAGGATATTGTACTATTGTGTGGGGGCGGGCAAATTGCATCGGGTCCAGTTGCGGTGTGCCCAGAGTGATTACTACAGAGCTGCATGCTATTATCAATCTGGCTAATTGATATTGTTGGTCTCTCCACTTTTTAGAATCGCAACGACCTCACACAAACACGGCCAGGGAAAGGAAGAAATTGAATTTCTTGGACTATTTGTGGCAAGAATTACCAACACCGGAAGCGTGGATACTTATAAGGGAAGAAACAAACTATACTGATAAAAGGTATGCATAGAAGAAAATAAACAAGAAAGAAAACCAAAGGATCCCATTAAATGTAGGGACCTAAAAATACTCTCTTTTCCTGAATAGACCGATATAAGAACAACCAAGTGGACAGGATTAACAGGAAGCAGTTTGGAAAAAAGGGAATTACTTGACCCCAGGCTACCAGAAAAGACCGCTGTGGTAAGAACCTATATCTCGATACTATATTATCAGTATTACACGTATATATGGAAATAGGAAATGAACAACTCAAGAAGCATTGTGATGTACAGGCAAGACACGTTAGTATACTAGCGGACACTCCAGCGCCGCAAGGCCACCAGCTGTGCCTGTGCCCTCTCCCCTCGCTGCTGCTGCCTCGCTCAGCCCTCTGCCCAGCAGGCCCGCCTTCCTCCGCGGCGTGCTCTGCTGCTAGGCAACGCTCGCACTGTGAGCGCTCCCCCCCCTGACTCGGCTCCGCCGGACCAGGTAGCACTCTGTTGCCCGGTTTTGCATTTAGCACTGTTGTTTTGTTTTGTTATTTTGTATTGTGACTGCTGTACTTATCTGTTTGTTTTTCACGTGTTTTTCATGTTTTTCTCGTGCCTGCACCCCTGTGCCCTCCCCGCCCCCCGCTTCCCGCCGCCGCTCTCGCGGCCACGTCCTCTTCCTTTCTGTGCCCTCCCCGCTCCCGCCTCCCAGCTGACCCTCCCTCCCACTAGTCCATATATAGTGACCGCGCGGCGCTGTTCTGCGTGACCTGCTCACAGGACACTCCAGCGCCGCACGGCCACCAGCTGTGCCGGTGCCCTCTACCCTCGCTGCTGCTGCCTCGCTCAGCCCTCTGCCCAGCAGGCCCGCCTTCCTCCGCGGCGTGCTCTGCTGCTAGGCAACGCTCGCACTGTGAGCGCTCTCCCCCCCTGACTCGGCTCCGCCGGACCAGGTAGCACTCTGTTGCCCGGTTTTGCATTTAGCACTGTTGTTTTGTTTTGTTATTTTGTATTGTGACTGCTGTACTTATCTGTTTGTTTTTCACGTGTTTTTCACGTTTTTCTCGTGCCTGCACCCCTGTGCCCTCCCCGCCCCGCTCCCCGCTTCCCGCCGCCGCTCTCGCGGCCACGCCCTCTTCCTTTCTGTGCCCTCCCCGCTCCCGCCTCCCAGCTGACCCTCCCTCGCTCAGCCCCCCCACTACGCCATTTATGGCGGAGTCCACGCGTACGCGCAGCGTGCACGCGCAGCGGGCGTACCGATTGTGTGCCGAAGGCGCGCCAAAGGTAAGCCCGTCTGCGCCCGTCCGCGCCTGGATCGCGCCTAGGGCCCGGACCCCTGGCCCCCACCGACGAAAGACGACCCGACTGTCCTACGACGCCACCGAACTCATCGCACTCAACGCCGGCAAACTCCCGGGCTGCTACCGAGCCACCCCGAGACGCACCCACGGACCCTTCTGCTGCAACTCCTGCAAGTTCACCTGCATCCGGACCTGCACCACTCCAGCAGTACCCAAGACCTCGACGAGCAACAGCAGCAGCCACCTGAAGTGCATCTTGCTCAACACCCGCTCAGTCCACAGACACGCCGTCGAGCTCTGGAACCTGATCGACACCACAACCCCAGACGTCGCCTTCCTCACGGAAACCTGGATGAACGCCTCCTCAGCGCCCAACATCGCCATCGCCATCCCGGACGGCTACAAAATCATCCGGAGGGACCGCATCAACCAGACAGGAGGGGGCATCGCCATCATCCACAGGAACTCCATCCGCATCACCACCAACACCGACGACACCCTCGCATCCGCCGAGCACCTGCACTTCCAGATCCACATCAACCCCAAGACCACCCTCAGAGGCACGCTCATCTACAGACCCCCGGGACCACGCACACAATTCAGCGAAGACATCGCCGACTTCATCAGCCCGCATGCCCTCCCCTCCGCTGACTACATCCTCCTCGGGGACCTCAACTTCCACCTGGAGAACAACAACGACCGCGACCGCACCACCCTGCTGGACAACCTCACTAACCTCGGACTCAAGCAACTGGTGACCACCCCCACCCACCACGCCGGACACACACTCGACCCCGTCTTCTCCTCCAGCAAGGACATCGCCTTCAGCCACGCCACCGGACTCCACTGGACGGACCACAGCTGTGTCCACTTCAACTTCAAAAGGACCACGATCCACCACCAACAGCAACAGGTTGCACGCAGAAGCTGGAACAAGATCACAGCCGACCAGCTCGCAACCTCCCTGAGCAAGAACCCACCCACCAGCGCTACGAACCCCAGCCAAGCGGCCACCAACCGCACGAAGTGGATCAACGACTGCGCAGGCGACCTCGCCCCCCTGAGGACCCCGCCTAGCAGACCCGGCAGCAAGAAAGCCCCATGGTTCACCGACGAACTCAAGAACTCGAAGAAGAACTGCAGAGCCCTTGAGAAAGCCTGGCGCAGAGACCCAACACCGGACAACATGACTGCCCTCAAGCTCGCCACCCGAAAACACCACCAACTGATCCACACCACCAAGAAAACTGCATTCAAGGAACGACTGGACAACAACGCACACAACAGCAAGGAACTCTTCAACATCGTTAAAGAGCTCCCCAACCCCAACGCCGGAAACAACGACATCACCCCTTCGCAAGACCTCTGCAACTCCCTCGCCTCCTACTTCCACAACAAGATCGCGGACATACACAACAGCTTCAGCACTCAACCGACGCACGCCACGACGAAACCACCACCCCCCACCACCACCCTCCGCGCCTGGACCCCGATCAGCACCGAAGACACCGTCCGCACGATGAACTCCACCCACTCCGGATCTCTGACCGACCCCTGCCCTCACCACGTCTTCAACAAGGCCGACGCTGTCATCGCCCCCCACCTGCGGGACATCATCAACACCTCCTTCGACACCGCTACCTTCCCAGAGAACTGGAAGCACGCCGAACTCAGCGCCCTACTAAAGAAGCCATCAGCCGACCCCACCGACCTCAAGAACTACCGACCCATCTCTCTGCTCCCGTTCCCCGCCAAAGTCATCGAGAAGATCGTCAACAAGCAGCTGGCCGCCTTCCTCGAGACAAACGGATCCCTCGACCTCTCGCAGTCTGGCTTCCGGGCCAACCACAGCACCGAGACCGCCCTGATCGCAGCCACCGATGACATCCGAGCTCTGCTCGACAACGGAGAAACAGCGGCCCTCATCCTCCTAGACCTCTCCGCGGCCTTCGACACTGTCTGCCACAGTACCCTAGTACAGCGCCTCAGCAACGTCGGAATCCAGGAGAAGGCACTGAATTGGACCATCTCCTTCCTCTCCGGAAGGACACAGAGAGTCCGCCTCCCCCGTTCAGATCAGAAGCCACCGAAGTCGGCTGCGGCGTTCCTCAAGGCTCCTCGCTCAGCCCAACCCTCTTCAACGTCTACATGAGTCCCCTCGCAGCCATCGCACGCCAGCACAACCTCAACATCATCTCCTACGCCGACGACACCCAGCTGATCCTCTCCCTCACCAACGACCCCGCCACCGCCAGAGCCAACCTACACGAAGGGATGAAAGAGGTAGCCGAATGGATGAAGGACAGCCGCCTGAAACTGAACTCGGACAAGACGGAAGTCCTCATCCTGGGATCCTCACCCTCCGCCTGGGACGACTCCTGGTGGCCCCCCGCACTAGGCAGCGCACCCAAACCATGAGACCACGCACGCAACCTGGGCTTCATCCTGGACTCCTCCCTATCCATGACCAGACAAGTCAACGCCGTCTCCTCGACGTGCTTCAACATCCTACGCATGCTACGCAAGATCTTCCGGTGGATCCCCACCGAGACCAGGAAGACGGTCACTCAGGCCCTCGTCACCAGCCGACTGGACTACGGCAACTCCCTCTACGCCGGAACCACCGCCAAACTCCAGAAGAGACTCCAGCGGATCCAGAACGCATCAGCACGACTCATCCAGGACATCCCCCGTCGCAACCACATCTCCAGACATCTGAGAGACCTGCACTGGCTCCCAGTCAACAAGAGAATCACCTTCCGTCTCCTCACCCACGCACACAAAGCCCTGCACAACCAAGGCCCAGGATACCTCAACAGCAGCCTCAACTTCTACGCTCCCAAACGCCAGCTTCGATTGACCGGCCACGCCCTCGCCGCCGTCCCCCGCATCCGAAGAGCCACCACAGGGGGAAGGTCCTTCTCCTACCTCGCCGCCAAGACCTGGAACTCCCTCCCGACCCGCCTCCGCCTGACCCAGGACCACCTCGCCTTCAGGATGCAGCTCAAGACCTGGCTGTTCGAGCAGTAGCGGACCCCCCCTTCCCAAAGCGCCTTGAGACCCTCCGGGTGAGTAGCGCGCTATACAAATGCTTAGATAGATAGATAGAGCGGAAAAAAGCGTGTGTAATAAAATAGCTTCCAAGTCTACATCAGTTTTTCTTCATTCTTTCTCTCTCTCTTTTTTAAAAACCCTTTTTTTTAACTTTATTGATAATACTCTTTACCTGTCCCTGCCCTAAAAAAAAACCTTTTCCCTTCTTCTGCCCATCACCCTGAAAATCCATACTCCAAAGGACAGGAATATGACGGGAAAGCATATCATGTAGGAAATTTATTTAAAACATTCATTGAAAATGTATCATGTGGACATGAAATGACCGTGAGCAGATAGGGAACAATGTACTGTTAATGACATTATGATATATGATCCCAAATTTTGTTTGATGCTTGTTTGTCTTAAAGTGTGTTATTTTTGAAACCCAACAAGAGCTATCTTTGGTTCTGGCAATTAGTCGTTGATTCTCCATTTCTCTTAATGGTCTTCCATGTAAATCTATATGTCCCCCTTCCATGGCGGCACATTTTAGAGAGGTGGTTTTTGGGATAACCATAAAGTGTTTTGTAATATGATTGCACTATGTGAGTTATTGTTGGCTGTTTTTCTAACAACTTTTTAGCAGTCTTTCCCTGAAAAATCAAAAAATTTGGATATTGTGTATTTCCTTTTTTTTTGAGAAAATGTGTTTTTCAATTTTAAAATGAACTATGAAATGGTGAATGTGTACAAGACCCATGACACAGGAAACTGATGTTAGTTTTTCTTTTATCTATTTGTATTTTCAGCCCTGAAGAAACTCCCTGGTAGGGAGTGAAACGCGTTGGCTGACCTTTTTGTATACTATCTCGTGATCTGTATTTTAAGAATGGATAAAGATAAATAAAGAACTTTTTTATATACACAAACGAAACTGTCTTTTTGGACTTCGATTTGGTGCGCCCCCATAAACTTTGAAAAAATCCCAGGACCAGATGGCTTTACCTCTGAATTTTACAAAGCTTACACTGAAGAGCTCGCCCCTTTTTTATTGGAAATGTATGCGGAGGCTTATGAGTCGGGTATACTCCCTCCGTCGCTGGATGAAGCCTTAATTATCACGCTCTTGAAAAAAGACAAATCTCCTGAGCACTGCGACTCTTATAGGCCGCTCTCCTTAATTAACACTGATGTAAAAATTCTAGCAAAAATTCTGGCCGCACGCCTTCAACTGCTGATGCAAAATCTGGTCCTCCCTGATCAATCAGGATTCATACCTATGTGTTCTACATCTTACAACTTCCGTACTTTATTTACACTGTTCCACACTCTCTCTCTCCTGACTTGCCAGCTGTGGCTGTTATGTTAGACGCCACCAAGGCGTTTGATTCAATTGAATGGGGCTATTTATTCTTTATCATGCAACACATGGGCTTCTCCCCTTTCTTTATCAATTGGGTTAAACTGCTGTATACGTGACCGACTGCGTGGTTTAGGGTGGGTGGCCACACTTCGAGCCTGATTACCATCACTAGGGGCACTCGGCAGGGTGCCCACTGTCGCCGCTACTATTTGTTTTGACGTTAGAGCCTCTGGCCTGTCTTATTTGACAGTGCCACAAACAAGTGGTTTTAAATCTCCATCTTCGGCCTCTTATCATTTCGCTTTATGCAGACGACATGCTTCTTTTCATCTGTGAACCGCGAAATCATCTTGCGCCGGTACTGCGGGAATATATTCGATTTGCACGTGTCTCCGGGCTGTCTATAAACTGGACAAAATCGGTAATACTACCTTTGACTGTCTGCACAGAGCCACATGAATTGGATTTCCCCCTAGTATGGGCGTCGGAGTCGGTCAAATATCTGGGAATCTGGGTACACTGCAATCCAGATATAGTCTTTCGGGAGAGTTATGGTACGGTCATTGCGTGGCTGGAAAGCCAGATAGACAAGTGGATTCACCTTCCATTCTCTCTCGCGGACCGCCTTGCACTTATAAAAATGGTGGTGCTGTCAAAATGTTTGTATTTATTTAATAATATACCTATTCCCCTTACTCAACATTTTTTTAAGACACTACAATCATTGTTACTTTGCTTGACATGGGGTGGGAAGCAAGCGCGAGCGAGCTGGCAGATTCTTCTTCTTGATTACAAACATGGGGGCTTTAATGCACCTGATTTCTATTTATATTATTTATGTGCTCAGGCTCACTATGCGCACTTTTGGTTTACGCATCACAACTTCATCCCTCATATGGTGGTGGAACACTGGGATGCGCATCCCATTCCGCTACACTCTATCCTTACTCATAGCCGTCGCCTCACCCCCCCAGGCCGAAATAAATATTGTCAACTCGACAATTGCGGCATGGCAAGCACTAGGTCGTCTGGCAGGTAATTTGCCCTTATACTCCCCACTGCTCCCGGTCGCTTATCATGCGGACCGCTCGGTGGCGCATGAGGAAGGTCTCATGTGTATTTTGGCTCAGGCGGGCATTGAAAAGATGCAGGATCTATTCCCGAATGGCTCGTTCCTGACTTCTGCAGATAGAGAATATATCCAACTTCAAACCCTGTTGTTTACTTTTACATTACATAGGTTGAGAGGAGCATTACGGGTCCACTTCCCTACCTTTCCTATGGAGACTCCCTCATTAATGGCTTTGCATACATTGCTAATTAGCCCCACTAGGCGCAGGCTTGTCACTAAACTATATCAGGCCGCCAGGGCGGATGGGATATTTCCTGAAAATAAGAGTTAGAATAAATGGAATGAGAACATAAACCCGCCACTCTCTAGCGAAGATTGGGAACATTGCTGTAACTTTAACTGGGGCCCTCACATCTAATGGGAATCTTCGCATCCATTTTAAATTTCTCCACCAAATTTATCACACACCACTTCAGCTTTTTAGATACGGTCTCCGTGAATCAGATAGGTGTACCTGTTGCGGTACTTCTGGGGCGGATTTCTGGCATCTAGTTTGGTGCTGTGACAAGATACGGACGTACTGGATCGCGGTGACCGCCACACTGTCAAAAATCATTGGTAGTACCTTGTGTTGTTCACCTCAGGTGTGCCTGTTGGGTCTGCTTCCTTTTTTAAAAGGCGCCGTGTGAAAACTAGCCAGAGTAGCATTGCTCATTGCTGAGAGACGAGTGGCGATGGTATGGTACAGTAAACACACCCCCAGGGAGTCGCAATGGCTTAAAGACCTGACATTCTGCAGGGAGAATTTGGTGTTATATGCAGAGGTGCTTCCTGTAGCCTCCCGACCAAATGATATCTGGGAACCCCTGTTAATTTATTTACGCTCCATTGTTACACACAATGGCTCAGATACGGAATCTGTATAACTACTGATATTGTTTATGACTAGGATGAACTATCATGGTAGCTATTTTGCACCAAATGGAATCTACCCTGCTATGCATATTTAATACGGCCTCCTGCCCCCTTTTTTTTTGTTTTTGTTTTTTTGTTAGTATGTTGATGTTAATACTCCTTTTTGACCGCACAATCCTTATAGTGCATTATTGTCGATATGTATTGTGATGCATTGTGAAAATCTTAAATAAAATTTCAACAAAAAAAAGTCTGTACTGACTACTGCCTTCAATCTACACTGTGGACAGCAGGGCTCACAATTCAGATGCAGTGCCGATTGCAGATGACGCAGTCATGTAGGCAAGACACATTGCTCTCAGTGCGGCCCGCACAGACCACACATGATCGCAGACTGTGCACACGCTGTGTGCTTCAAGTGCCACTAACTCACTGCACCATAAGTCATCACCACGTGGACTTAATAAGGCATGATTCATTAGACAAAAGACATTGTTCCCTGTGCGGCCCGCCAGGACCACGTATCATCGCAGGGTGCGCACACACTGAGTGCTCCAGGTGCTATTAACTGTGCAGCTCAAATTAAGGCCACATGGCTGTGTGCCCATCCTGACCGCTGCCTCCGGCCGACACTAGGGGTTAGCACGGTTCACAATTCAAAATTAGTAGTGATGCAAAATGTGTAAAAGACTATAATGAGTTAAAAAGACCAAATGCTCCCAATCTTGGCAGTTCTAGTCATCGTCATGTGGCTGTGAGCCTTTGCTGACCGCTGCCTCTGGCCTACACTGTGGAAGACCGGTGACACGTGGTACCACTGAACCTCTTCAACACATGTGTAACTGTGTCCTGAGTCCTGAATGGCAGTGACCCTAAGTACATGGCAGCGTCCACAGCACCAGACTCCCTTCAATCAGTGAGGCATATTTCCATAAGGAACGCCGGTGACACGTGCTGCCACTAAACCTGAACAACACAAGCCGATCCCACATGTGTAACTGTGTCCTGAGCCCTGAATGACAGTGACCCCAAACCTGTGGCAGCGACCACAGCACCAGACTCCCTCTGATCAGTCAGGCATATTTCCATATGCAAGACTGGGGACACGTGGTGCTACTAATCCTCTTTAACACAAGCCGATCCTACATGTGTAACTATGTCCTGAGTCCTGAATGACTGTGACCCCAACTTCGTGGCAGCGACCACAGCACCAGACTCCCTTCGATCAGTGAGGTGTATTTCTATATGCAAGGCCGGCGGCAAGTTGTGCCACTGAACCTGCCCTACGCAGGCCGGTGGAACCACCAACGTATGCACGTGGCTGTGGGCCCTTGCTCACCGCTACCTCTGGCCTGCACTATGGTCAGCAGGCCTCACAATTCAGATAGAGTCCTGATTCCACATGACGCAGTCCAGTAGGCAAGACACATTGCTCCCAGTGCGGCCCATCGGCACCAAGCATCATCACAAGCTCATACAGTCTCAATGTTTCTGGTGCAACTAATCCTATTTAACACTACCCGATCCCACATGTGTAACTGTGTCCTGAGTCCTGAATGGCCGTGACCCCAAGTCCATGGCAGCGATCACAGCACCAGACTCCCTTCGATCAGTGAGGCATATTTCCATATGCAAGGCCAGCAACATGTAGTCCCACAAACCCTCTTTAACACAAGACAATACCACATGCGTAACTGTGTCCTGAGTCCTGAATGGCAATGACCCAAACTTCGTGGCAGCGACCACAGCACCAGACTTCCTTTGATCAGTGAGGCATATTTCCATATGCAACTTAAGACTCCAGTAGGCAAGTAACTATCACAGTCCTAAACCCTACATATTATCCTTTTAGTATCCTTGCTTCAAGAACTTTTTTTTATAACAGTTATAGCTTTACGATCAAATTCATCTTCAAATGCAAACCAACACTCAATAGCAGTCTACACTGTGGGCAGTACAGCTCACAATTCGAATTTTAAATGCTAATTTCTAACAAGAAGATTGTATTCAGAAAATACAACACTTCGTCAGCGTATTCTATACTTATTTCATATTTTCATGATACGCCTACACTGTGCTCAGTAGGGCTCACAATTAAAATTATTTCTTGATTCATTAACAAGAGTCCACTAGGCAAGTAACTATCACAGGCCTCAAATCTATATAATATCATTTTAGTATCCTTTCCTCTAGAACATTTTTTATACCAGTTACAGCTTTAGTACAATAACCAAATTCATTTTCAAGTGCAAACAAACACTCATTAGCAGTCTACACTGTGGGCAGCAGAGCTCACAATTCGAATTTTGGACATGTGGTGCCACTAACCCTCTTTAACACAAGCTGATCCTACATGTGTTAATTGTGTCCTGAGTCCTGAATGTAAATGTATGAAACTTATATAGCGCAGGACTTACCCTGGGGCATCTCCGCGCTTGCTTAGGGAACCCGTCCTGGTATTCCCCTGTGAGAAACCCCAGCAGGGTATCCACAAGTTGAAAGCCAGGCATCCCGCCGCGAGGGGCCGATGTGGAGATTAAGCAAGCTATTGCCCAGAGTCGCAGAGTGTGACCCCGTGAGTCGAGTAGGCACCGGAGCGAGAATTGTCGAGACCGTGGAATTTATGAGCCCGAGACCCGCCGAGGCGGGGAATCGAACCCTGGTCCATGGTCGATCTCAGATTCCGGGTCTGCCGCCTCTAACCACTGAGCCACACTTCTCCACTGCAATGGCAGTGACCCGAACTTCGTGGCAGCGACCACAGCACCAGACTCCCTTCGATTAGTGAGGGGAATTTGCATATGGAAAGCCGGCGACAACTAGTGTCACTGAACCTGCACTACGCAGGCCGGTGGGGCCACCAACGTATGCACGTGGCTGTGAGCCCTTGCTCACCACTACCTCTGGCCTATGCTACGGTCATCAGGCCTCACAATTCAGATAGAGTCCAGATTCCACATGACGCAGTCCAATAGGCAAGACACATTGCTCCCAGTATGGCCCGTCCGTACCAAGCATCATCACAGGCTCATACAGTCTCAATGCTTGTGCTACCAGTCACCCTATTTAACACAAGCTGATCCCACATGTGTAACTGTGTCCTGAGTCCTGAATGGCAGTGACCCCAACTTTGTGGCAGCAACCACAGCACCAGACTCCCCTCAGTTTAATTGTTGTTTTCTTTCAATAAAATGTTTTATATGTAAATCTATACATGACTAAGGATCTTCTTTGTCCAACCACAAAGGGACACTTCCAGGCCCAAGAAGGTTGTTGGGGGGATGTTGGTAATGTGGGAAGAGGGTGCATTACCTGTTGGTGTGGGGAGAGGCAGCGTGAAAGGGGTATTTCTCACAGAAAAAAGTCTGATATGTTTTCAGAAAGCCTCGGACAGATGCCAGCTGATGGACTGAATCACAAAATGATTTTTTAATACTTATGTAGTGTGAGTTATGAATAGTAACACCCAGGCTTGCAGAGTGACAGCTGCAGCCCCTGGGCTCGACTCGCGGAGGGAGAACTACAAGCTGTTCGCTACTACAGGAACAGCACCGTAGTAGCTCGCAGAGATACAGGCACACTAGCGCACTAGCTCGCAAAGGTAGAGAGCTGCGAGCCGACGGACTGGCTTCCAATGGCATAGCTGCGAAGTGGTGATTTTGGGCAGGGGAAGCGTGAAAGAGTTATCTCGCACAGACAGAGCTCCACTATATTAAATAGCCCCCGAGACCTTTCTTTTATATTTTCACTTGATGCGAGAAACCGCGCTTTCTAGACCAAGACCTTTCTCCCTGCCAAATTTGGCGTAATTCTGCTCAGCAGTTTGACCTGTAGCCTTGTCTAAAGTTTCCTATGGAAAATCCATTGGGAAAACATATTTTCACACCCCCCACATAGCTACATGTTGCAGGCATACTCGCTATTGGTGTGCAGGTCAGTGGTCTAGCTGTCAACATGTTACGGCCTCTCCCTGAGGGCAGGTTTGCACACACACCACACCCATCCAGCACATGCAAATATAATGGATCGACAACATCACATCCTTTATTGCCGGTGGTGACCGGATGGCGGACGCTCCATAGGTCTGAATCATAAAGAGTCCATGAAGAGTTGCGCAGAGAGTTAGTTGCACCCTGAGCTGTATGGCCGTCAGGGGCCTACCACCACGTGGCGCGCACTTGAGTTGCACAGGGTTAGTGCCACCTGAAGCTGATGTGGCCGTCAGGGACCTACCACCATATGGCACAGACTTGATTTGCATAGGGTTAGTCGCACCCTAAGTCCTATGGCCATCAGCGGCCTACCACCATGTGGTGCTGACTTGCATTGCACAGGGTTAGCAGCACCAAAAGCTCATGTGGTCCCACCATTGATGACTAAGGACTCAGCGACATGTCTCCATGTCTCTCTTTCTCTCTCTCTCTCATCGACATCCATGGTCCCCACAGGAGTGTTCCGCATTGTTGTTTTGTGTTCTTTTTGTTAAATTTAGTTTATTTGTTTATCCTTTATATATGTTTATGGAAAAATAAAGTTTGAATAAAAAAGAATTTCAATAAAGTTTTTGGTTGTTTTCTTAAGTGCTGTGTGACTCTTTCTCATTCTTATTACTGTTATTTGGTGGTGTCCACCATGGTGTTAAATTGTCGCAGTATTCCCGCGTTATCGCGGGAATTATGGTGATGTCTGCAGTTTGCTCCAGCTTCTGAATACTGTGTTAGATTTATCTCAACTTTAGTTGCATTAAAGTGCTGATAATGAAATGCAGAGTAGCCGTTCCCTGCAACAAGACACGAGGTGCACCTTTGCGATTTATTCTAAATACTAAAATCCTGTATTGAATTGCACTATGGTAGTGGGTGCACTTACAGTGTACACACAAAATCAATGAAGAAATGTCATTGTATTTATATTGATTGGGAATAGTGGGCAGGTGCTGGGTCTTGACGGGATACACTGCCCAGTTTGTTTGTTGTTCTGTACACAAAAAAAAGGATGTATGACATTACAACGCATGCTTTTACCACGCATGCATTTACAACGCAGTATTTACAACACATGCCTTTACAACGCATAGCGCTTTGGGGTGCTGGATAGTGAATAGTTTAATTTACTATTCCAACTCCAGTCCCCGTGGATAGTGGGGAATGTGTTGGATAGTAAATTAAATCTATTCCCTATCCTAGAGCGCCTCCCAGCGCAATGCGTTGTAATGGTTTGCGTAGTAAAAGTTCAGTCGTAAAGGCACTGCGTGGTAAAAGTTGCATTGTAAAGGATGTTTCCCCCAAAAAAATCACATCACAACATTCACAACAACTGTTATGCGAAACAAATTGCGGCGAAGAGCCACGTTAGCACCAGGGATTTTACACCTGCTTTCTGCTGGTGTTAAGCAGACCGACTATCTGCAGCATGAAAGGGAAAACAGCCAAGAGCCACACCAGAACATCTACAGGTGCCATAGAGTCAATGAGCATGATACAGGGATACCCATGAGAGCCACAACACTCATCGCAACAAACGCCCCCCGAACCCGCATCTAAGCAAGTGTGTACGTGTGGTCATTGTGTTAGCATGATGGGCACAGGCACTGCAACATCACAGTGTGCTGTCTTTAGCAGATGTTACCATGTTATCTCAGCGTTGGCAGTGACCCTGGACATTTAGCTACGCACGCATCCTCCTGCATGCACAAGCAGCGTGTGCTGGTCCAGCGTACACAGGTCAGCGCAGGGTTGTACCTATCCTGCAAGGGGAACGGGGTGTCTCGGACATGTCCGTGTGCAGGAAGTGCGATAAGTGTGTCTCTGTGTTCTGGTGTGGCCGCCACAAAGGCCTCAGCATTCGATTTTCTAAAGTGGCATGCACCACTTCCAAACGGCAGTGTGACAGTGTGCCACAGGACATGCGCGAATAGGCATTACAATGGTGTGCCGAAGGAGTGCACGGGATACAACAGCGCACCGTACAAAAGTCTGGGGGCTCGTGGGAGGGAGGAGCAGCTGTTTGGCAACGTAACACCCAGTCAACCCGCCCATGTGTCACATGCTGAACATCTCATCCATGATGACTAGGGTCGCAGACATCCCACGACACCCTTGACATGCCTTTGCACACATCCTGTATGAATGCAGCTGGAGAAGTTACTGCAGGGATGAAAGGTTCTTTGTCTGAGCTATCTTACACTAGCACATCTGCTACTACGAGTAGGAAATTGCCAGCCCCCCTGACAGATACAATAATATTTGCATCCGTCTCCCACACTACGCACTGCCCGATTTGAGAACAATGAGTACACATTAGGGGTGGGCGTAGTTCGTGAAGTAGCGCTACGCAAATCTAGGCGAAGCGCGCTTCGCGCTACGCGAGCTACACGTAGCACTACGCGAACTGCATAGTAGCATGTTCACACTGTGCAAGATGTCGTTTTCAATGATTGCACAGTGCGGACAAGCATCCGGCACTGTGCAATCATTGAAAACGTCATCTTGCACAGTGCAAGATGTATTTTTCTGCCGCTCGAGTAGATTTTTACTCGAGCTGCAGCGTTCTCAACGCGGACTGGTAGTTTCTCATCGCGAGCGGTCGCGAGCATGCGCGACCACTCGCAATGAGAAACCTGACCTCCCCGCGTTGAGAATCTCGCCGGGAGGTTTATTTTCCATGCTCGCGATCAGCAACTTGATGTTGCTGATCGCGAACAAGGAAAAAGTCTCGCGAGGATGTCATTTTGCTTGTTTGCGGTCATCAACTTGACGTTGAGGACCGCGAGCAAGCAAAAAATGACCGCTGCACAAGGCTACGCTACGCATGTTCGCACTGTGCTAAATGCAGTTCGCGTAATGCGAAGTTCGCAAACTGCGAGCGTAGCGTAGTGCTTTGCCCAGGGTTAGTACACATCCCACACTCAAAAGTCCTTCGTCATAGTTAGCATGCATAAAATGGCTTTCACACGTACTCCCACCACACCCCTGCCATGCACCCATTACACAAACACCCGGCTCATTGCACCAAGCTGTGCCATTTCATCCACAACACTGACGCACAGCAAGCCAGTGCAGCTACAAGCAGAGCCACTGACGCAATGGCAGGGCATCCCGAACACATGGTCAACTCCATTCACGTCCACCTATACCTTGCACGTCTGCTGCATGTCCTGGGTGCACTGCCTTTGGCAGTACTGCGGATCACTTACCAACTGAGCTTCCGCATTGCGGACATCACCTACATTCAACCTGTATTCCAATGTCGCACGTGCCTATCCGAGTGGTGCATGGACGTGTGCCTCTCCAACGAGTGGGTAGCTGAAATCGATTATGACGGGTGTGTGCACCCCCTGTTGGCTGTTAACCAGGAGTGTCATGATGATGCCCTTTTATGGCATGCGTGGATGTTTGGCATGCATGTTGGGAATTGGGCCTGGAGGATTCAACGTGTCGTAGTATGCAGTGAGCAAATTGACCCACTTCCCGATTCTGCTTTGGTGCACATTGGGTACAGTGGTTGGAGTCGGCACATCTACTCCGGTCAGCTGATGGATTACATCGACGACATGTCAAATATTGTGGCCAACCATCACTCATTTGAGATAGTAGCTTACGCAGCTGCACTCGCGTTCATGGAAGAGTGTCAAGGTACCTGCAACCACGAATCGCTGTGCCACATTTCACGTGTCCCGCCACATCATTGTACGTTGTACATCTGGTCAGATGTTCCAAAACAACAGTGTACATAGCTGCATTGGCGTCGAATTATGTCATAGGTGCGGACAACCAACGCTGCTTGACACTGACCTGTGTTGGTGATAGACTACCCCGAGGTGAACATGGATGTTTTCCTAGTTCCTTATTCAGGCATGCCGCTGCATTTGTCTGCATATCATGGCACTACTCTTGGACGTACTGACAAGCAGTTTTTTAAAAAGAGTTTCAAAATTTTCACTTGTCTCCAAATGTGTTGTGTCTTCATTTGTATGTCAATGTGTGTGTCACACACTCTCTGGCTGCCTACCATACATGAATTGCTACTCCATCTGGACTGTGGGTTTGACCTTATGCGTTCTCATGTGCCTGTTTCGTACTGACGCTTTTGGACGCTTATTCACCACAGGCGAGTGCATTTGTCTCCTGTGTTCGATTGTGCAAATGTTTGTGTTTGGACAACATTGTGTTGGATGTTGGTGTACTCTGCTTCCTATGTGTGTCTGCTGCATTGTGTATGAGATGTCCCTTATTATGAGCTTTTGTTCACCTTTTTCCCTTTCAGGCAGTGTTGTTTTCACTTCTATGCTCGTTCACTGGTGTGATGTTGGCGGGTTGTGTGACTTGTGCTCCTTGTTGGGCTGTTTCATTTTGGACATAGTTTGTCCCTGGCTCTTCCTCTTCCTGGTGCTGTTGTGTCTGTAATTTTGTTTCTCCATACATAAATAGATGTAATGAACAAATTTGAATAGTTCCTTGATTCTTTTAGGTTTCAAAACATTTCTCTATTGTTTTTTCTTTAATTTTCCATATAAACAGTTTTTTTAATGTTAAAGGACACATAGAAGTCAGAATTGCAACGTATTCTATCAACACACTTTCTAGAACATTCTTCAACACGTGCAGGTTAAAAGTTCATAATTTTTTTTAAACCGAACGATATTTTTTTGCAACATTTTCTCGAACATTTAACGGCAAGTGCAGGTTAAATGTTTACGCTTATTTTAAGTTTGAACAGTGCCTCCCAAATGCAAGTAGCAGGTGTGGTTGAGTTGAGCAAATTTTATCCTATGATATGTACTCCACGTTTAAACTGCTTTTTCTTAACCAATCACAAAGATGCTTTTCCACAAAATGAATGTGCACCCTACTTTTAAAAAGCAATGCTTTTCATATCCCAATCAGGTATCGTTTTGTATGACAGAAAAAAGTAGTTCCCCATCTTTAAACATATCTCTTATTCTACGAACGGACTGCATGAGCTACAGACATCTATCCATTTCTCCCAGCCATATCTTCAAAATGCTAGTGTGGATCGTAGGACATACTATGTTTTCTGGTGCAAGAGGTATGCAGAACAGAGACGTATTGACTTACACTTAGGTTTACAAAATGTGGACATTAAATGGTTTAGACAGAGAGGATTGAAGTGGCACCAATTGTTGCCTTTGGTTAAAACCTGTTTACATCTCCAACACCCTGACCTCATGATTGTGCACTGTGGAGAAAACGACCTTGGCACATTGACTGGGGTAGGTTTGGAAATGCTAATGAAGGACACCTTTCGACAATTCATGTTGCTTTTGCCTCAAACTGTCTTTGTATATTCCAATATATGCCAAAGACAGAAGACTTGAACTCAGATTGAAAAATCTAGAAAGAATGTCAACATAGCTGTGTCTGCATACCTCAGAGACCTTAGAATGGGGAAAATCTACAACAACAACATACGTTTTGATAGGGCTGATATCTACAGAAGTGATGGAGTACACTTCACAGATCAGGGAAATCGAGTTTTTCTGGATAACCTGAAGCTTTGCATCCCTACTTATATGTAGCTCCAACTAATAGACACAAGGTCTCTTCATGCTAGCTTGCAGAGGGAGGGCTCGGGTCTAACTCGCAAAGGGACAGCCCCTCCTACACCATTCATCCCAAATGTTCAATATAGCAGCTAATCCAAAAAAGAGAAACTTTTTGGATAATTTTATAAAGACTCGTCAAACAATGCCAAAGTTACAAGCATATAGAAGACTCCACGAGGGGGGCCGCGTAACCACACTCCCAACATAAGTGAAGCCCCTGGACTGCGCAGACCCCCCAGCGGACCCCTGCGAGCCCCTGCTATTATTTTTTAAGAAATACCCTGGGAACATAGCCTACCCAAAGGCCTCATTACAATGAAACGCGAGAACTCGCGACCCCAGCGCGAATTTTTGCCAAAGTTTTCTTTTTAAAAAAAATATTTTTTTAGGCCCGGGGGTCCTTCTGGGATGAGCAAACCTAGGGGGTCATGGTTGTTCTACCCTGCCCCTTTCTCTTGTTTTATACCTTTGTTTCTCCGTTTTCAGGTGACTCGCTTCTACCAAGCCACAAGATGGCTGCCAACACTTCCTTGTTTGGAGTGCTGGCAGCCAATCACAGTGAAGCTCGTGCACAGGACTTAGACTCCACCCAGATATCAAAACGTTTATTATTCTAATTTCTCAGCAACTACTGAACGGATTTACACCATTTTTAAAAAGGTCGCTTTCTGACCCAAGCACTACCTGTCTGCCAAATCTGGAGTAATTACGTTCAGTAGTTTCGGCTCTAGCCTTGCACAAAGTTTCCTATGGGAAAATGATTTTGTCACTCTCATTTTTTTATTTCTCAAAAACTACTGAACGGATTTACATCATTTCAAAAAAAGGTCACTTTCTGAACCAAGCCCTACCTTTCTGCCAAATTTCAGGTAATTCCGTTCAGCAGGTCGAGCTGTAGCTCGTCACAAAACTTCCTACGGAAATGAACATGGAGAAAATGACTTTTGGGACCCCCCTTTTTTCTTAGCCCCTGCTTGACGAATCACCCCCAAACTTTCAGGATAAGAGCTGATCTGGATAGACTTTTTTTTTTAGAATTTCAGAACGATTCGTCAAATGACGTTAAAGTTATTAGCAAATCAAAAAATGTTTTTAATATGGAAACTAGGTTCTAACTATAACTACATATTGGCAACCACCAATAGGTAATATATATGCACTTTGTTCTCTTTCCGGAACTGCACAGCCTATCACTTGGATTGCTCATATATCAGTGCCCTGAAGAAGGTGACGGCAAGACTTTAGCTCACACAAAAACCTGCATCGGTACTGCGCTGGACAATCAATCAATCAGTCATTTGTAAAGTGCACTACATACCCATGAGGGTCTCAAGGCGCTGGTGGGAGCCGCTAATGATCGAACAGCCAGGTCTTGAGCATCCTCCTGAAGGTCAGCAGGTCTTGGGTCTGTCGTAGGCTCAGTGGGAGGGTGTTCCAAGTCTTGGTGGCGAGGTGGGAGAAGGATCTCCCGCCAGTGGTTGTTCTTCGGATGCACGGGACGGTGGTGAGTGAGAGGTCGGCGGATCGTAGCTGGTGGTTGGGGATGTAGAAGGAAAGCCGCCTGTTGAGGTAGGCTGAGCCGGTTTTGTGGAGTGCCTTGTATGCATGGATAAGGAGCTTGAAGGATATCCTCTTGCTGACGGGGAGCCAGTGCAGGTCCCTCAGGTGGGGGGTGATGTGGCCTGGCGTGGTACATCGAGGATCAGTCGTGTCGAGGCATTTTGGATGCGTTGTAGTCATTTGATGAGCTTGGTCGGGGCTCCGCATAGAGGGCGTTTCCATAATCAAGTCTGCTGCTGATGAGGGCTGGGTGACTGTCTTTCTTGTATCTGTTGGGATTCATCTGTAGATCTTGCAGAGCATGCGGAGAGTGTTGAAGCAGGAGGAGGAGACGGCGTTGACCTGCTTGGTCATTGAGAGCGTAGTGTTGAGGATGATTCCCAGGTTGCGTGCATGGTCGGTGGGTGTCGGGGCTGCTCCCAGAGCCGTCGTCCACCAGGAGTCATCCCGGGCTGAAGGGTTGGAGCCGAGAATGAAGCCCTCTGTCTCGTCTGAGTTCAGCTTCAGACGGCTGGTCTTCATCCAGTCGGCGACGGCCTTCATTCTTTCATGGAGGTTGGCTTTGGCGTGATGGGGTCCTTGGTGAGGGAGAGGATCAGTTGAGTGTCGTCGGTGTAGGAAATGATGTTGCGGTCGTGCTGTTGGGCGACGTGTGTGAGTGGGGACATGTAAATGTTGAACAGAGTTGGTCTAATGGAGGATCCCTGGGGTACTCCGCAAATGATCTCGGAAGCTTCAGACCAGAATAAGGGAGGCGGACGCTCTGGGTTCTGCCAGAGAGGAAGGAGATGGTCCATTCCAGCACCTTGTCTCGGATACCTGCAGCGTGGAGGAGTGCGCGTAGTGTGCGGTGGCAAACGGTGTCAAAGGCGGCGGAGAGGTCTAGGAGGATTAGTGCTGCGGTCTCGCTGTTGTCCAGCAGGGTCCTGATTTTATCGGTGGCAGCGATGAGGGCAGTCTTGGTGCTGTGGTTGCTGCGAAACCCTGACTGGGAAGGGTCCAGGATCCTGTTTCGTTCGAGGTATCGGGTTAGCTGTCTGTTGACAATTTCCTCGATGACCTTGATGGGCAGGGGAGCAAAGAGATGGGCCAGAGGTTCTTGAGGTCTCTAGGGACAGCCTTGGGTTTTTTCAGTAGGGCGTTAATCTTGGCATGTTTCCAGCTCTCTGGGCAGATCATGGTCTCGATGGAGAGATTGATGACGTTGCGCAGGTGGGGTCCGATGGAGCTGCTTGCTTTGTTGAAGACGTGATGCGGAAAGGGATCTGACAGGGAGCCGGAGTGGATTGTGCTCATGGTCTTGATGGTGTCATCGGTGCTCACGCTGGCCCAGGCTAGCATGGGGTTGTGGTCGATGGTGTGCGGAGGGTCTGTTGTGTTGCTGTCTGTCGGGTCTATCTGGGTGTTGAAGCTGTCATGGATGTCTGCTATCTTGCGGTGGAAGACGGTGGGTAGGGAGTCGCACTGGGCTTAGTGGTCCTGATGAGGTGGTGGTGGTTGCGGATGGCGTCCTTGTGTGCTGCGCAGTTGTCCGGAGTTTGTTCGCTGTGCCATTTCTTCTCTAGTTTCCGGCAGGTTTGCTTGGAGGGTAGAAGTTCTGGGGTGAACCAGCTGGCCCTCTTGCTGGTATCTCTGTGGGGGGGGTTCTTCAGCGGGGCGAGGGTGTTGGCGCAGTCTTTGATCCAGCGTCTGAGGCTGTGGGCAGCGTCGTCGGTGTTGGAGGGTTCGGTGGGTGGGCTGAGAGCAAGGTTTGCATGTAGTTGGTCTTCGATGATTTTGCTACAGCAACGGCGGGGGATCTGTTGGGTGTGGTGGTGTGTGGTGGGTTTCTGGAAGGGGAAGTGGATACAGCAATGGTCGGTGTGGTTGACGGAGACGTGCGGGCTCGAGGAGAAGACAGGGTTGAGCGTGTGGCAGGCGGAGACGTGCGGGCTCGAGGAGAAGACGGGGTCGAGCGTGTGGCTGGTGGAGTGGGTGGGCATTGTGACAAGTTGCTTTAGTCCGAGGTTGGCGAGGTTATCAATCAGGGTTGTGGAGTTGTTGTTGTTCTCAAGGTGAAAGTTCAGGTCTCAGAGAAAGATGTAGTCCTTGGAGGTCAGAGCGTGCGTGCTGATGAAGTCAGCAATGGAGTTGCTGAACTGGGGGTGGGGTCCAGGGGGTCGGTAGACGAGGGTGCCTCTGAGGGTAGAGTTGGGGTCTGTGTGGATCTGGAAGTGCATGTGTTCGGCGGTGCAGAGCGGGTCGTCGGTGCTAGTTGAGACCCTGATGCTGTTTTTGTGGACGATGGCGATTCCTCCTCAGACTCCGTTGGTGTTGTCTCTGCGGGTGATCTTGTAGCCGTCTGGGATGGCTATGGTGATGCCGGGTGGGGAGGAGTCGTTCAACCAGGTCTCTGTCAGAAAGACGACATCCGAAGATGTCGTGTTGAGCAGGTCCCAGAGCTTGACGGCGTGTTTGCGCGCGGAGCGGGTGTTCAGTAGTATGCATTACAGGTGGGTGCCGTCAATCTTGGCGGGTGGTTCGTTGGTTCTGAGGCTGGTGTAGCTGCGGTTACGGCAGGTGAAGGGACCGTGTGTGCGTTTCGGGGCAGCCTTGAATCAGGTGTGGGTCCATCCGTGGTTGAGGGCGTGGAGTGTGCTGTCATCGTAGCGCCGGCGGATGTGGTGGCGGGAGCGGGGGCCAGGGGTTCTGGCGCTGGGCGCGTTCCAGGCGCGGACGGGCACAGACGGGCTTGCCTTAGGCACGCCTGCTGCATGCAGCCACGGCGCGGCCGCGCAGCAGCTGGCATATATGGGGAGATGGGAGGGAGGAGCAGCTGGGAGGCAGGAGGCTGGGGCAGCTAATGGGCAGGCAGGGGGGCCACAGGGGACACAGTGGCAGGGGCAGTGAGGGACGACTGAGGGAAGAGAAGAAAAAAGGGCACAGAATAGGGCAAAAGGGGACAAAAATCAATAAAAAACGAGTGGCACAGAAGGCAAAAGGGGCACAAAAACAAGGGGGAAACGAGTGGCACAGAAAGCAAAAAGGACACAGAAAGAAAAACCGGGCGGAGACACAGGGGCAGTGAGGGGTACAAAAGGAAAGAATACGGGAAGGACCACGTACAGGCAGCGGGGAAGACAGACGATAGAGCGAGCAGGGACCAACTAGCTCAGTTTTACCATACTCCCCTGGGCCCATAAAACATTCACACTTTGACTAGTAGTCCTGCCTAACTAATTACTAAGTTTAATCTCCCTTTCAGTACTTTTGGGTCCTTTTAGGACTTATACCTGTAAATCATGATGTACCAATCCTTGTCACCTTTGCTATAAGTCCTAGGGATTGAAAAGAAAGTTGAGTTTAAATAGGCAGTATTTAAAACGCATTTACTTTTCCTTGTAATAAACCACAGACTCGGGGAAAGTTTTAAAACCTTTATCTATGAGAGATTTTCTGAGTCAAATTGATAGAGCCACAATCTCGGGACTATACATTTTACAATCAAGAATATAACCAGTAGGACATAAAGTTTGTAAGAAATCACAGTAACACCTTTAGACATTGGTACCTGGGAAGGGTGAGAAAAGGAAATAGCACAAGGACATACCACATAGATTATATTTACCTAGAATGACCAGGTGCGGATCAGGACAGGTGACCTCCTCTAAGTGCAACACCAGCGTCACACCCCTTTCTCTAGAAAAGCCAATTAGTACCCCGATTGGGTAATCGATTCTTCTGACAGAGTGCTCCACCAGCACCTCTGCTTTCGATCGCCTATAGAGTGTGTTGGGTCAGTAACAGGTCAGCTGTTCAGACAAGTCGGACAATTTCTCTATCTAAACCTACCTTCGTTATACCAATGCGAGGGCAATGTACCACCCCTAGTTGCAAATCTATGTGTTCCCCTTCAGTGATTGGTTGGAAAGACGAGGAGAGGTCATCACACCATACTAAGATGAGATCATTTCAGTATTGGTTTCAATTGATTCCGATTACCGCTCATAAATTTTTTTCCCATGCACTTTTATTCCACCCAGCAATATTGGTACACATTTTGAATACATTGTATTTGGTAGCTTTCTCTCTAGAGGTCAGATGAACAGGTACCCAGGAACATCGTGGGTAAGAAGAGTGCTGGCTGAGGTTCAATGCCAATGCTTCAGCAAATTTGGAGCTTGAGTGCGCTTGCGCAGCATCGCCCAAGATGGAGGATGTGACAGTATTCAGGCCCAAAGTACAAGCTATCAGCAAAGTCAAAGAGAAACATATTAGAATACAAAAATAAATGAATGCACTGTATACCACTGATCTCTACTCTAACCCCATTACTTTATCTTAACTTTTGCATTTAATGGTTAAGCAAGACGAACAAGCTTAGTACAAGCTGCAGCATAAGCATGAGCATGTGAGGTTTGAAGCGGCCATTTCTGGCACTAATGCCCAGAAGCAAAGATTTCCCACCAAAGCAGAAAAGACGTCACACCATGTGAGTGTGGCAGACGCATGCGCAGTGAAATTCCCACGTTGCAGTGGCCATTTTAATGCATTTGAGTTACTGTTAGTAAAAAGCACATAGGTAAGCTTCCCCTAGATACTGGAAATGTCGTGCAATGCAAATATTAGTTAACAAAACATATTGGTTAATATATTACAGGTTATTTGGAGAGGGTTGAGTACAAGCAAGTTTCTGTACGTATGAAACCTTGCTCCATCAATCCCCTCTTTATTTTATATCATCACAAATTAAGGAACCAGAGGCCAACTTCAACATTCTCCCAGTTTAATTTCTTCAATTACTTTGGGAGTTCTTTTTCCACTCTCATTCTGGAACACTTTCATTCTCTTATATATGTCCTCTTTTAGTTCTTCCAATTGAATTTCATCACATTTTACTTTCTTCTTTTTATTATTTACTGTATATTTTTTTCAATTTCTGCAGCATTTGCACCAAATCATTATCACTAAAATTATTCGTGATATTCTCATTATTGGAATCAGTACTTTACCCACAATACTTCTACCTACATTAGAAATCCAATTACCAATAGAGGAGAGACCATCAGTTAGTCTCTTCCATGCACTATCAACTTCCAGTGGTTTCAGTTCTTCTTACAAATTAGTAATGTTCCTTACATACCTTCCATTTTCGACACTTTTATCTAGTATGTAAGTGCAACAATGTTGCGCTTTCAACATTCTACAGACTTCGCCCTCTTTTGCCAATAATATGTCAAAAGCAAGGCGATTTTGTAAAACCATTGAGTATTCAGAATTACTCCCACTGAAGGTATCAATGCACTAAATATATCACCTACAATTTCTGCAAAACTAGCTCTTTTATATCGGGTTAGTTCATTTTTGGGTTCATTGCTTCCAGTGATTTTTTTTACATGGTATACCTTTGGGAATAGCAACTCCCATAACAATGATCAGGTAGCTTAAAATAAGCTTTGTTCCAACAAATGCAATAGACAGGAAATACTGGATAAGTTCCCCCTTTTAGTCCCCAACCCCCAATTATGAGGAAATTGTGTTCACATTCACTGGAAATGATGAATACATTGTTTTACTCAATTTTCTTTCTAAGGAGACAGATTTTCCCCTTCTTTTCAAAGTTCAAAGACATAGTAGCATGAGATTTGCCAGTTGCCATAAATTCCTCCCTTTCAGCCCATATGGAGATCTGGGGTTTCGGTTCAGTGGCTTTCTTTTGGAAATCCTGTCTCCTTTTCTGTACTAAATTAAAAAATATCTTCTCTTCTTCGTGTAGTTTACATGTTAAATTGTATTTGTGTGCATCAGCTATCTCTATTGTTTCCATCGTTAGAAAATATTCACAAATAAACTGTGAATCTTTGCTACTAAGGACAGGATTCATTCTTCTACGGATAGGAGTCTCAGAGAAAATAACATCTATGTTAGAATAATAATACTGTAATCTTATACTTTTATAAAACAGTCTAGTTAAAATGCTACAGGAAATACCATAGGTCAGGGGTAAATGATGGTAGGTAACACCTTCAGCTACTGAAGTGGGTAATTTCATACAGACATCACAGTCACTAATCTGCATACTCTCTACATAATGTACTAATAGACTAGCAAATACATTCATCTCAGTTTCGTTTCTGTTTCTAAAGTGATGTAATTCTATCTCATCTGGTGCTTCTATGTCAACTCCATCTTGTTTATGGTGCGCTATCTTTCCGTGTATACTAGTGTCATTTTGTTTAGCAGCCATCAAGTACAGTATTGCTATTGTCAGTCCTAACCATACTACTAGTACTATCAATACATTACAGATACAGATCCTACAACATGTCTTTATACAACTTCTTTTCGAGTTTCCAGAAACTCTTTTATCAGCCATTTTTGACTAAGGGGGATTAACCCCTCTTTGAGAATTGTACATAGAGTACACCTGTGTTTTATCTCAAGTTGGCCTCACTTCTTCAATATCTTGATCAGCAATCAATCCTTCATCACTGTCATCACTGATTTCCAGATTTTCAAGTCTTCAAGGATGAAGTATGTCCATTCAGGGCCTTTGAATTTATTGTTCAGCTTTTTCAGGCGTTGACTTCTCCTTCTTTGATTGCTTGTAGACGGTTCAGTTTGACTTGTCACTTTATCTACTTGTTCTGGCTCTTCATGTTTTGTGACTAGGCGATATTTCAGTCTTTTAACTGGCACTGTGCTTTCTGATTCTTCAAATGTTCTTTTGCTCTCTTTAAGTTGTGGCACAACTTGATTTTCGTCAACTTCAGGTTTCCTCTCTAACTCAACTTGTCCAGGACTCATTTCTGTTGACTGTTCCGCCTGGATGGATTCTTCTAGACTAATCTGACCTGATTCATGATATGACTTTGTTGGGCCTGGAGTTTATTCTTCGTCCTGAACCCATTTTACTAATCCTGTCTGGTCCTGCACAGGTCTTGCAGATTCTTGATTGTCTTCTGCCTGTGCTTTTTGACTAGTAACTATCTGTCCCTCCTCAGACAATGGAGTTTTGGTAGGGGTTTCGTTGGTCTGAGTATATTGCTCTTTCCTTAACTGGTCCTCCTAATGATTACCATTAGCTTGTATTTCTGTAATCTGAGTACACTCTTCTATACCTATTTAGCCTTCACTATCAGTCTGACTATCTAAATATGTCTTGCTTCTTGTTCTCACTCTTATTTCAGGTATGTCAACCACTGGGATCCATTCATCCTGACTGGTGCTCGGTTGCTCTTAGTCAACTTTTTCAGGATCAACTTCTTGAGACCCTTCAGCTGCACAACCTTCAGCCTCAACTTCGTCAGGTTCTGGTATCCGTTTAGTGTGGCTGGCGTGGCTACAGTTGGGGATTCCCTTGCACTTTACAGCTGTGGTGGTGACCAATATTACTTGTTCTGGTTTTCCCCACCTTGGTGCTAGGCAAGATTCCTGGGTTTGATTCTTTATCACTACCCACTCTCCTGGGTTCAAATCATGTGCTGGAGTTGAATGTCTGACTTCAGCGTCTTCCCCAAGCTGGTGAGAGATAGAACGCACTTGGTCAGCCAACTCTTTGCAGTACTCCAACACTAAATCATCGGATTATCGGATATAGTTAACAGCTGATGTCCTGGCACACAAGCTTGCCTCATTGCTCTTCCCATGAGGCATCAGGCCATTCTAATTGGGTAGATTCACACATCTTTCCCAATTTTGCTTTAATCGTGCCTTTTCAATTGTTCTACCACTCTAAAAGCCTCTGGGCGGCATACACAGGGCAGTTTTTGCTCAATTTTCAATGCTTCACAGATCAGACTAATTATTTATTTATTAAAATGTCTTCCTCTGTCTGACTCAATCGTTACTGGAAATTCGAACCTAGGTATGAGTTCTCTTAAAAGGAGTTTGGCTACAGTTAAGCTATCATTTCTGCGGGTAGGATATGCTTCCACCCATTTTGAAAATAGGCAGACAATGACCAAAATATACTTCATTCCTCCAATTTGTAATCTAATAAAATGTCCTTCTGCTTTCCCAATTTTCTTAGGGGACACTACAGTTTTCTTACTAGGGTTTAATCGCTGACATGTTAGGCATCTCTGGCAAAGACTCTCTGCTACGTTCCTGAACTTTGCATTGAACCAGCCCCTTCTAAACAACCTCACCATTGCATCTCCCCCTATGTGTGTATCCCCATGGTACATTCTGGCCATTGGTGCAAGCATACACTCAGGTAAAACTGGTCTCCCACCTAGGTAGACTATTATGCCATCTTCACGTCTTGCCTGACACCCTATTTTCTGCCAGTCTTCCTTTTCTTTGGGCACTGCTTCACCTTGTAAATCTCTCACTTCCTCCCATGTATTCACACCACTCAATAGCATAAGTTGGCAGCTGTTTGCACATGCTTCAATTTTCTTGTTTATTGCCATTTTATACTTGCCACAATGTTGAGCCACTTGGTCAGCATAATGGTTACCAGCTGTCACTTTGTCATGTCCAGATTAGTGAGCAGCACACTTGACCACGGCCAATTTTTTAGGCAATTTAATTTCTTTAAGAAATTCTTTTACATATTGTCCATTTTTAATAGGTGTTCCTGAAGAAGTCATAAACTCCCTTTGCATCCATAGCTGGCCAAAGTCATGCACAACCCCGTAACCATACCGGCTATCAGTGTAAATGGTTACTCTCCAATTTTTCCCAATTTTGCACGCTTTTATTAAAGCAATCAATTCAGCTACTTGTGCAGACTTGACTCCTGGTAAATATGATGCTTCGACTATATTCGATAGTGTGCATACAGCAAAAGCAGCGCTTAGTCCTCCTTCCTCATGGCACATACACAAGTCATCTACAAATAACTCATGCTCTGGTCCTTTTAAAGGTGCTTCCTGTGTGTCTGCGCGAGGTTTAGTACTGAATTCAGTTAAGTCGATACAATCATGTTCGACTTCCTCTCTCACTTCCTCAAAGTGAGAATTTGGCAATAATTTTGGATTTAGAATAGTGCATCTCACTATTGTCACATTTTCTGAACCAAGAATAATTCTTTCAAATCTAGTCATCCGACTAGGTGTTAGGTGCTGAGTACGTGTTCTGGTTAACAGTATCCCGACTGAATGTGGAACATACATGGTTACAGGATGTCCCATGACAATGGATTCACTTTGCTCATGACTCATGCACGTTACAGCTACCGCTTTCAGACAACTTGGCAGTGCTGATGCCACTGGGTCCAATGTAGCAGAAAAATATGCTACAGGTCGTCGCATCAATCCATGGGTCTGGGTTAGGACTGAAAGAGCACAATTGTCTCCTGTGTCACAAAATAGTGCAAAGTCTTTTTAATAATCTGGCATCCCTAATGCTGGAGCTTCACACAGACTGTTACGCAGTTTCATTCCACTCGACTGGGTCTTTTGCTCGTTTCTTTGTCATTTGAATCAATGGCTTTGCAAGTACTGCAAATCCCACAATCCACTGCCTGCAGTAACCTACAACTCCAAGAAACAATCTCATTTCTTTCTGAGTTTGGGGTAATTTCATGTTTTGAATTATCCTGGTTTTTTCAGATGTCACTCTCCTGACCCCTCTTTCTATCTGGTGTCCCAGAAACTTTACTGAGGTAGTACAGTATTGTAATTTCTCTGGGGATACTTTATGTCCACCTTTTGCTAAATGGTTCAGTAATACAATGGAATCAATCACACAGTCATTTCCTGTTTTCGATGATAACAATAGGTCATCGATATACTGCACCAGAACAGATTTTCCGGGCAGCACCAGTGATTCTAGACACTTTTTCAAAATCTGGTTGAAGATGGATGGACTTTGCGTGTACCCCTGAGGAACACGATTCCAAACCTAAACATGGTTGTCAAACTTGAACGAAAATAAAAACTTGCTATCTGGATGCAGCGGGATGGAAAAGAAAGCATAGCATAAATCAATTACAGTGAACCATCCGGCACCCCATGGTATTTGATACAGAATCACAGCTGGATTTGGTATTACTGGGCAACATGGGACAACAATCTTATTAATTTTACGAAGGTTTTGGACCACCCTGTACTTTCCATTTGGTTTGTTTATGCCAATTATAGGTGAATTACAAGGACTGCTCATTATTTATTCTAGAATGCCTTGTTCAACTAAACGCGCTATTTCTTGTGCAACTCTTGCTTTTATTGCGGGACTCATTTTGTACTGTCGAATGTTTGGATAAACTGCACCTTCTTTCACTGTCACTTTTATGGGATTGACATCCCATACATCAGGATTTACAAACATTTTTAGTTCTCCTAGTAAATCTTCTAGGCACATCTTTATAATTTCTGTTTCTTATCTGGCTAGCATAATTTTATACACTCCGTCTTCATCTGGAGTCTGAATTCCAACACCATGTGGTGTACAAAAGATTGTGCAGTTCATTTTGCACAGTAGATCCCTTCCTAGTAAGTTTATAGGGCTAGAATCACATACTACAAATTTGTGCATTTTTCGGAAGTTGCCAATACAGACTTCCATAGGTTCTGTGACAGAGGTCCTAGTTTGTTTATTAGAAATGCCCACTACTTGGATTGCTTCTCCCGAGAGGGGTAGGTTTGGGATGTCTGCTGTTCTTACAGTAGAACGGGTAGCACCAGTGTCCAACAAAAAGGTAACATCATTTCCCTCCACTTTCCCTTCAATGTAAGGACCTGACTGATCTACCAGTAAGGATATGCCAAGTACGCAATCCTCTTCCCCCCCTCCCAGGCACCGTCAGTAGTCTTCCGACTCAAAAAATGTGTCCTGCAAAAGAAACTGAGGTGTTACCGTATTTTTCTCACCACTTCCCTCCTGAAATCCGGTATCCACACTGTATTTTGGTTGACTCACAAAATCTGGCATAGGGGCTTGAGGTAACTGATTCTGTATTACCTGTTGCAGCTGTCCCATTGACACCTCATTCTGCGTCTGTGAAATAAAATTTTGATTTTGGACATTATTATTCTGAATTAATTTACACTCGTTTCTCCAATGTCCCAATTTTCCGCACCCATGACAAGGAAACTTTTTCTCTGCCTCTTCTTTACCTCTTTTCCCTCTAGGTTTGTCCCCACTTCTTTCACCTTGGCCTTCCCCTCTTTTCTGATTATTTGCTTGCTGACTTAACTGAAGTTCCTGTTGTTCTGCCGTTTTTACTTGAGCCCACGTTACCTTTTCTTCTAATTTCTTTCGTTTATTATCAATTTCATCCTCACTGTATTTTGCATACTTGAGAATTTCGCCGTCAGGCTTCGCTTGCCAATACAATTTATGCTCTTTAATTGTTTGGGAGATTTCAGGTTTTAATCCAGATACAAAATGATAAATAAAATGTGTCATGTCCTTATTATCAATATTTTCTAAACCACTGTACTGTTTAAATACCTGCAAAAGGCGTTCATAATATGCATGTACAGATTCATCTTTATTTTGGGTGGTTCTGTCTATTTTTCTTTTGGAGGAATCTTTCCTTTAAGTAAGTTATCACCTAATTATATTTCTTCATCACTTCCCCTGAAGGGGCTCCTGTCTTTGGCTCTCTAGGGTATTCATCATTAGGCCAATCTACTGTGATTTTACACTCGGGCCACAAATCAGCTGGAACAACAATATCAAATTATCCACCTAAATCTTTTAACAGTACTTTCGACACCTTCATTCTACATGTTTTTCTCTAAGCTTTGAGAAATCGTTAGTAAATGATAAAATATCCTGTCGAGACCATGGGACATGTACATAACCTAGTCCTGGCACCTCTCTCATTGGACACAACCTTTCGACTTTTTCTGCTTCTTTTAGTAAATACTCAGAAGACATTTTGTTTGCCTGTGCCTCTTCCTTTTTCTATCTCCATCTTACTTTCCATTTGTCCAAATCTCCCCATTTTTGCAACAATTACAACAATTCTTTTATCTGCAATTTACGACCTGACACATTCATGTTTTCCAAATCTTTATCAGAAAATTCAGCTCTATATGGTTTCTGCAATACCTTTGATTAGCCAATATCAATTCCCATTTCAAAAGCCAAATTCACTAATTTTTCATGATATACTTTTGTATTTCGAGTAATACTTCTGCATATAAACAATAATTCATCTTCATCAAATGAGTTCAGTCTGTCCAGTCCCACATTTCCCGCTACCATTTCTTCTAATTCCACCCTCAATTTGAATATGTCCAATACCTTTGACTGCTTTCGGCTTCTCTATGATTCGGGTCCATCTATCTAATTTTTCTGGACTTACTACAGTTGCATGCCTTGTTCCTGAGGATGTTTCAATCTGTACCTCTTTTTAACTTGGGGGTGTAATGTTCCTGATTGAGTTCATTACTGCTTCTCGTATAGGTAAATCCATTAGGGAAATTACTGACTCGCATTTACTTGCTTGATCATCAACTTTTAGGGTTTCTTTTCTTGGCTGAATTATGGGTGTACTCAAAACGGGAGCTTTAGGATTAGCTTGCTTATCTCCATATAAAGGAACTACAGGCCCTATTGTTACAGGTATTGTCAGAGCTTCAGGACCTGTATTTAATTAGGACATTTTCTGAATTAATTCACTACGCTGTTTATTTAAAGCTTCCTTTTTTCTTTCTTGAAGTATCTTTTCTAACGAGGTTTCATGTATAACCTGAGGAACTAAAGGTGGTTGTAAGAAAGGAGCACTAGGAGTGACTCTCTGGGTTTCTTCTTGGTAAGGTGGCGGATTTTTCATTAACAAGTCATCTAAATAATCATCATCCGAATAACCACTAGTCATTAAATGTTGCGTTTTCCCTATATTTTTGCTTCCTGATAGTTCTTCTGTGGTAAATATAGGATATAATCCTTCTATTAACATAGATTGTCTCCACCTTTTCATTTGTTTATCTCTGGTCTCTTTCGGAAATTTAGGGTAAAACTTACTCCAATTTCTGTCACTTCTGGACCTGTCTCGCTCAAATGCCTCTGTCTCCCACTCCTCTAAAGCTTCATATTGCGTTAATCTTGGTCTGGGATCTAGCCTATTCATACGATTTCTTATGTTATAGAAAATCCTTCCATTAAAGATACCATGTACTGGAAATGCCGAAATACCATCTTCTTTAGTGTACTCTATCCAGTTCTCTAACCACACACATGTGTGATAGCCCCTTTCTACCATCATGTATGATGCGGGCGTATCAGGTGGTGGAATAATAATCCCTTCTCTGGTTTTAATAACTTTGTCTTTTTAAAAATAATTCTTTATTCTGCTGAAAAGCTACATTTTTCTTTTTTCTCTGTACATGATATGAGGTCTTCCTCTAATTTGTTGTTCTCTCGCAAATCCTAAATATTTTCTATCAGGAAGATTTCCTATAAATGCTGGATCTAAATGCAACATATACCACTATTTAAATTTGTATGTAATGTCAATAAATTCAATTAATTTAGTTTTTTTATTTTGCAGAAATATTTCTCCAATACCAGCGCGTTTCTTATTCTCAATGACCAATGTGGTTTAAACTTACAAGCAGCGTTACCAATGATTGCACGGTTTTTCTGTGACATGAATCTGACTCTCTGCACTCACCCCTCCTTTACAATTTTTGTCAAGTCTACACACCCGCTGTTTCTACCAATCCCAGCACGGCTCTCTGTGACGTCAGTGCAGCACCCGTAACTGACTCTCTCCTTTGCAAGGTAATACGACAATTACATTTCTTTCAAATTTTAATTACACATTTCATAAATTGACAACATAAAAACATTCGCTACTGTGCCTGATTGACTAAATTCAAAAGAAAAGACAATTTATTTCGCAACGAGTAAACCTAATTCAGTCTACTCTTCAAACACTGCGAGTAAAATAATCTTCCGTTTCCTCTTCACTTAAGCAAAATGAACCTACTACTCCTTCAGAATTACCTTTTCTAGGTGATATAAGACCAAAGTTTCACCAGTGAACTCTTTTGCTACCAATCGCTCTCACTTTTAAACTAGAAAAATAAAAACTCTAACTAGTGCTTCAAGTTTTACCTTACTTTACGCACCTATTCCTCAAGGCAAGTAACCTCTCAGCAGCATGGCTTCTATTTACTACCCGATTTCTTTATCCCGGGATATTCCAGACAACAATTAACACAACACAAGTGGGTTTTGGTTACCACATAAAAAATCAACAAACAATCAATAATCAATAGTCGATGCACAACTAACTACCTAATTTTAACTAATCCCTAACCATAGCTCTGCTACCAGTAAAGTATACTGATAGAGCGCGCAGGGACCAACTAGCTCAGTTTTACCATACTCACCTGGACCCATAAAACATTCACACTTTGATCTAGTAGTCCTGCCTAACTAGTTACTAAGTTTAATCACCCTATCCGTACTTTCGGGTCCTTTTAGGACTTATACCTGTAGACCATGACTTACCAATCCTTGTCACCTTTGCTATAAGTCCTAGCAATCGAAAAGGGAGTTGAATTTAAACAGGCAATATTTAAAACGCATTTACTTTTCCTTGTAATAAACCACAGACTTGGGGAAAGTTTTAAAACTTTTATCTATGAGAGATTTTCTGAGTCAAATTGATAAGCCACAATCTCGTGACTATGAATTTTACAAGCAAGAATATAACCAGTCAGACATAAAGTTTGTAAGAAATCAAGGTAACACCTTTAGACATTGGTACATGGGAAGGGTGAGAAAAGGAAATAGCACAAGGACATAATACATAGATTATATTTACCTAGAACGGTGCAATGACAAATCCTGGTCATGGGCTGTGGCAAAAAGACCAGGGCCAGGCTCCTGGCTAATCAGGTGCCCACGGGACAAGACAGGTACAGATCAGGACAGGTGACCTCCTCTAAGTGCAACGCCAGCGTCACACCCCTCTCTCTAGGAAAGCCAATTAGTCTTCCGATTGGGTAATTGATTCTTCTGACAGAGTGCTCCGCCAGCACCTCTGCTCTCGATCGCCTATTGAGTGCTTGGGGTCAGTGACAGGTCAGCTATTCGGACATGTCGGACAATTTCTCTATCTAAACCTACTGTAGGTATACCATTTCGAGGGCAATGTACCACCCCTAAACGTTGCAAATCTATGTGTTCCCCTTCAGTGATTGGTTGTAAAGGAGGAGAGGTCATCACACCATAATAAGATGAGATCATTTCAATATGGTTTCAATTGATTCCGGTTACCACCCATAATTTATTTTCCCATGCACTTTTATTCCATCCAGCAATATTGGTACACATTTTGAATACCTTGTATTTGGTAGCTTCCTCTCTCAGATGAGCAGGTTCCCAGGAACATCGTGGGAAAGAAGAGTGCTGACTGAGGTTCAATGCCAATGCTTCAGCAAATTCGGAGATTGAGTGCGCTTGCGCAGCATCGCCCAAGATGGAGGATGTGACAGTATTCAGGCCCAAAGTACAAGCTATCAGCAAAGTCAAAGAGAAACATATTAGAAAACAAAAATAAATGAATGCACTGTATACCACTTATCTCTACTCTAACCCCATTACTTTATCTTAACTTTTGCATTTAATGGTTAAGCAAGACGAACAAGCTTAGTACAAGCTGCAGCATAAGCGTGAGCATGTGAGGTTTGAAGCGGCCATTTCTGGCACTAATGCCCAGAAGCAAAGATTTTCCACCAAAGCAGAAAAGACGTCACACCACGTGAGTGTGGCAGACGCATGCGCAGTGAAATTCCCACGTTGCAGCGGCCATTTTAATGCAGTTGAGTTACTGTTAGTAAAAAGCACATGGCAAGTTTCCCATAGATACTGGAAATGTTGTGAAATGCAAATATTAGTTAACAAAACATATTGGTAAATATATTACAGGTTATTTCAAGAGGGTTGAGTACAAGCAAGTTACTTTACGTATGAAAACTTGCTCCATCACAGACAACAGCAGTCACAGACACAACAAAGAAAATACAGGCAATACAATAAAACAGTCAGGCAGAAATGAACAAACTTATGATTCCTCAGCAGCGGCAGCTGGGGCAGGGGCACACAGGCGGAGCTGTGCGGAGGAGGAGCGACCTACCTGGTGGGTTAAGGGTCGCTCTCCTAACCGCGCAGCGGCGGAATATATGGGGAGGTGGGATGGAGGAGCAGCTGGGAGGTGGGAGGCGGGGGCAGCACATGGGCAGTGGGCAGTCAGATGGGCGTGGCCGCAGGGAACACAGCGGCAGGGCGGTGAAGGACGATGGAGGGAACAGAAGGAAAAAGGGCACAGAATAGGGCAAAAGGGCACAAAAATCAATAAAAACGAGTGGCACAAAAGGCAAAAGGGGCACAAAAACGAGGGAGAAATGAGTGGCAGATGGTGGTATAAATACTAGAACAGCCAAATATTTATTATATAAAGTATATGTATCTTCCATTGCCATCAATGCACTGTTAAATAACATTATCTGCAAACTGTTCTTGAGTCTATGGCTATACTAGAGATGTTTTCTTGTTCAAAATATTGTATTAATCATCACTATACCACTGTAAATTCATGTCCTGGTATCTGTCCTTGTATATATGTAATTCTTTTTACTGTATGTATGCACTGGTAAGATTTTAGTATGAATAGGATTTGGATATGAATGACTGTATATATGACTAGGATGCAACTGATTTGATTTTTGTTTCTGCCATGACTTATTGTGTTGGGGGAATTTTACTGTTAGTTGGTCCTGACTGAGAAACTGAAAATATCACACACTATTGCTTTTTATTTATTTGTATTGTCTGGAAAATGTATGTATACTTATCTAAAACTATTATAAAAATATTTATGGCTGTTGAAATCTTTATGTGTTGAATAATTTGAACACACATTCTTTTCTAACCTTTTCTCTAGTTTTTCATTTGCCATTCACCAGTTTTGTTTGACACTTTTAAGTTGTTGGTTTTGCTCCTCGGGCCTAGAACCTACCTCCAATCTACCAGAGATGCTAAGCGCTTGAACCTAGTCCTAGGCAGGTGATCCTTTTTCCCCTTTGGGGAGGTTCTCTTTATTCACAGAGCAGTCCGGCCTAACTCAGAAGCAATGTATAAAGTAATTGTGGAAAATTTCAAATAGTAACACAGAGAAAACACACCACAAAAGGAGCCCACAACCGAATGAATCAAATAGAGCAGTTTTTAATCAATAAAACAAAATCAAAATAATAAAAATTCAAACAGTAGAACCGGAAATATAAAAATTTAAATATTTTAGTAAAAATAGCACCAAAGGGTGAAAAGCTGCAATTAAGGATATCTGGTCATGCCGTATTGGGAAAGAGTCACAAGTTCAGGTAGACTGCTAGGGAGCAGTGGCTGGTTACAGGGACTCCATTAAGCCAGCTGAACTGAGTACCTTAAATGCTGGTTTGCGGAGTGTTGCAAGGATCCGCGTCAAAGATGTGTCATGTAGCCAAAGTGATGTGTTGATTCCGAGATGCAGCAAAGTTGCAGTGCATGGTCCTGCTGAGTCGTCGAAGATCCCATCGCCAATTGTTTGCGTTGCCAAGTCTGGAATTGAGGATGTGTCACTAACCCAGGGCAATGCAGAGTCCAGAGCTATAGTCAAAGCTGCCGTCGACGAGAGATGCGAGGGCCTGCGCTGAGGATGCGTCACTCTGCAGTGTTTCGATGCGGCGACAGGCTGTGATGCGATGCGCCAGTTTTGATCCACGCAGCAGCGGCGATGCGTCAGCTCAGCTCAGGGTTGCACCGTGTAGCAGAGGAGATGCGTCAGTTCTGCTGGATCCACAGAGGCTGGCAGAGCACCTTGAGCCTGCTTACAAGATTCCAGAACTAGGGTAACACTACTTGGCAGGGTAGACTCTCAGATGGCAGAGTCCAGATGCAGGTGCAAACTTTTTGGAGCCTTCTGTCCATGAGGCTGAAGTCAGGAGGCCAGCCAACTAGCCCTTGGAGTCACTTTGGGGTTCTGGGTTTAAGAAACTCAGGTCCAGTCCTTCTCACCCAGGCAGGAGGGCAGCAGGTCAGCACAGCAGGGCAGCACCACAGCAGAACAGGGTATGGCAGAGTGACAGTCCTTCAGCAGCTCAGCAGTCCGTCTTCCTGGCAGAGTATCCACAGATCCAGAAGTATACTTAAGAGTTGGTGTCTGAGGTCAAGTATTTATACCCAGTTGTGCCTTTGAAGTGGAGGAGAAGCTTCTAGCAGTTCCCCTTCGAAGTCCCCAGGCATCATATCTTTCCTGTCCTTGCGCCAGACTAAATACAGGAGGTCTGCAGCTGTTTGTGTAGAGGCAGGACACAGCCTACTCCGGTGAAAGTGGGTATGTGCCCAACTCCTCCCTCCCACTCTGCCAGTGATGGCCCATCCAGGCACACCTAAGCTGTGTGGCTGATTAGGAAGAATACACAAAGCCCAACTGTCCACTACACCCAGTCATGTGACCAGAGACAGGCTACAGGCAGTGCTTAATTTGAGCTGGTGGTTTCCGGTGCTCAGCGCCTGCACTTAATTGTCTCCACCAGCACATAGGACAGCTTGCCTCATGGTGGCACTGGTTGTCTAACTTAAAGATAAGCACAATAACAGTTGTTTATTATTTCATTATACAATAGAACATTAGAAATTACTATTACCTGCTGCCCAAGTCATTCTTACAGCTATAGGAGCCCGGAATAATCTGAATTGTGTCACATGTGAGAGAGTACTGGTTAGGAATGTGTTGGTACTGTCATTTGGCAGCACTGGCTGGGGTAATGGGTGGTGCAAGCTGCAGTGGCTTCCTGACGAGGGCTCTGGCATTCATTCATTTATTTTACAGATTAAGCACTGGCTACATGCAATACATGGCTAAAGCAGGAAAATGACAACTTTCTAAAAGTGGCATTTTGCAAATTGTCATTTAAAATCTGACTTCACCATAAGTTAAGGTTTTAAATTAGGATTGGATTCCAGAGACATCAAACAATAACTGGTTAGCTATACCCATTTGTAAATTACACTTATCAAATATAATAAGGTAACTCAAAAGGGATCCTAAGGGAAAGGTAGGCCTTGCAGTAGTGAAAAATGTTTCATTACCAGTACACGTAAAACTGAAAAACACATGTTCTGATTTTTAAATACATTGCACCCTCTCCTCTGGGCTGTCCAGGGCTTACCCTTTCATTTATATGTTTTAAAAAGGAAGGTTTTGGCCGAGTAAAAGGTTTACTTTGACAGATCAAAATGTCAGTTCTAAACTGCACACACACAGACTGCAATGGCAGGCCTGAGGCATGTTTAAAGGGCTACTTAAGTGGGTGGCATAATCAGTGGTAATGGCCAAGTAGTCGTATTTAATTTACAGGCCCTGGGCACATGTAGTACTGCTTTACAAGGGACTTATAAGTAAATTAAATTTGCCAATGGGGGTTGAGCCAATGTTACAATGTTTTAAGGAGTGAGTAAATGCACTTTAGTACTGGTTAGCAGTAGTAAAGTGCACAGCGACCTAAGGCCAGCGAAAACGAGACCAGCAAAAATGGAGGAAAAAGGTTCAACATGTGTGGGAAGACTAATCTAAGGCTGACCGGTTTAACAACCACCAGCACAAGAAACAGCTTTTCTGCCTATATAGACGAAGTCAAACTGAATGAAAGTCAACTGCCTCAAGCTCAATATTGACAAGCCGGAGATAGTGATCTTCAGGAAGAATACCTCACCATGCAACTCCTACTGATGGCCGAGTGAATCGCACCCTCAGCCCAGCACCCATGCCAAGAACCTCGGAATAATCATTGACAACAAACTGGACATGAACACACAAGTCAACACCATCACCGCATCCCGATTCCACACACTGAAGATACTGAGGAAGAACTTCAAATGGCTCCTAAACAACACCAGAGAGACTGTCACCCACATAAAGTCACTGTTACCCTTTACCATACTTTGCCGAGAGTCCCCAAGCACTGTGACTCTCATCTCTCCTTCGCTACCAATAATATGCATCAATATCTTCTAACAAGGATGAGGTTACATTTTCTTCTTTTGATGGTAGGATACCCAGCACATGAACACTCATTAAACAATTTGTTGCAATGTCCTTGTGATGGTCTGTCTAGCCAAACTATGTCCCATATTTTATTCTTCTGTCATTTTTATAAAACGGAAAGGAAAAAGTATATCTTCCCTTTGGTAACAAAATTGAGCTTACGCTCTCACTCCTCAGTTCTTGTAGTCATCATTGCCTTGGAAACTCCTTGTTTGTTTCACGATTGCAACATTTTTACAATCAGCTCTTTGGACGAGGAGAAGCTCTACAGAAAGGGGAGTCGTTTTACTTGACCAACTATATTAATTGTAATTTTTTGTAAATGAATTGGTGTCTGGTTTTAAATATGCTATTTGGACTTGTTATGAGGGAAGCGCCACCCAAATTGGACGCTGTAACAACCTTCTTTTATAATTAATTAAATTAAGTTTTTAGGTAGGAGGATACTTGTAAGTACTGCTAATTTGAATGGATAAAGTATAATATTAATTCATAATTGGTTTTAAACCTTTTATTGATCAGATGGCATATGCATATATCAAATGCGAATAAAATTATTTGATTTTTCTTGATTTTTTACTGTCACCTAAGGCCTTGTCACCAGCAAACTGGACTACTTGAACCCCTCTAGGCCAGTACGTCAATCAACTAGGGGTGGGTGTAACTTGTGTAATTCAGAACAGCGTAATCACACAAACTTACCTACAAAATCTGTGAGATTACACTTGAATTTCATGAGACGAGTAATTCTGCATTTAGCGCTTCAAAATGAACACGAGGGTGCATTTTGAGCTGAGAAACAGTGCTAAATGCAGCAGAACACTAATAGCAAGCGCAAGCAGCAGTTCACTGTCGATACATGTGCTCTCATGTTAGGATGTTTCACCCAAATTTACTCTTAATTACATGAAGAGGAGTAATTGCTTAATTATTTGTAATTGTTCATCAAAGACTAACACAGAATTACCAAAATTACTCCAATTACTTCGGCATAATAGAAACTGAAATTCTGCCTAGGTCTACAAGCAACTCACCAGAAGACTACAAACTATTCAGAACTCGGCAGCCAAACTCATCCTCCCACACAAAAATAACATCACTTCACAACAAAGAAAGCTCCACTGACTCAGATAGACAAATGTACCCATTTCAAACTCCTCACAAACAAATTCAAATGTCAACACGTCCTAGGCCTTGCCTACCTAAACAGTTGCATCTCTTTCTACTAGCCCACCCAGACACCTCCCCTCCACAGGACCCCTACTCTCACACACTCTCCACATACACAACACCCGATCAGAAGGGCTGGCATTCTTGTACATCCCTCATGAAGAATTAAATAATTTCCCACTCCACATCAGAGCCTCTTCTTCCCTTTTTGAATTCTCACGTTTCAGTTAACTACCTGCCTTTAGTGGATCTAGACACACACACCTGCTCAGCGCAAGGATGACCTCACAGTGCTTGCACGTTTTAGTAATACTCAGAACATAACAAGGAAATGGAGGCATGTGGATTCTGTTTTGGAAGTCCCTGGTCTATTTCTGTGCACCAATTAGAGACACAGTAGTCTTCCCAGCAGTTGGGGTGTATAGGTGACATTCCTGAAGCTTGAGGGAGAAGACCTAGACAGTGCAGAGGGGAAAGAGCAGACAAGGCTCCTTTAGGAATTGTTTTACATGCTATTGTAGAGAGGGGGCACTGATTAGTATTTCTCAACACAGTTGTTTAGTGGATGTGTGGTGAAGGGTTAAACTGTAGTCTGATGTTCAGAGTAAGAAGGGTCCTTTAGGTGAGGTCCCCCTTTTCTCTCATTCCTGATCACTGTTTAGGGTGGCTGGTGACAGCGGTGCATGAAGCTCACTACTCTTTGATCTTCTATTGTTCTCCAGGTTGGGGTCTACCCTGCTTTCAGAAGGATCACTCTATACAAAGGCTGTGTTTGGAGAGCAGCCGGGAAAGGGCTTTGGAAAGTAGAACCACCCCAAACTGGTTCGATCAAGCATAAAAGGAATCCACATATCCTGTCTGTCTTGACTGTATAAATGCGTGGACCACTAACCCACTTGTTGTTTCACTTTCATGTTCTTTATGACCAGGGTAGGGAGTGTGCTACAGAGTACGATTTTCTTTACAAAAAGAGCTGGTGTCTACCTGACAGCCCACTTCCCAAAGTTGAGAGGACATCACCTGAAGTCTTGCTGCAAGAAATTGATCATCTGACCTGAAGTACCTAGAAGCCAACCTGTCTGCTGGAAGTTGAGAGGAACCTGCAAATTTGCTGAAGGTGTGACTGACCAGAAGTGCTTGACTTACCATGGTGTGTGGGTCTGTCATCACAATTAACACTGTGGAGCATGATGTGCATGCCCTGTAGAGTGAGGACACAGTCTCTCCGTGCTAGTTGTTCAAGACGGGATTCACAGACACTGGCCAATGCTCTATAACCAACTGTGCTTGAGGTGGATTGTGCCGCTGTAAAGAAGAGTTGTGCCCAAGGTGGAATATCTGCCACCAAGAAACTGCGACCAAGGCAGACTTTATCACAGCCATAAAGAACTGTACTTGAGGTATGTTGCTACGCCGCAACCAAGAACTAAGCACGAAGAGAATTCTGCCACTGCAACCAAAGCTTTTGCCCCACCTGCCCTCATGCCACTGCGACCCCTGACCTTTAGTGGCCCTTCTACTGCACTTCACCTAAGGTATAGAAATGGGTGAATTGACCGTAAGAGAACATGGATCATCCGAGGTCCGCATCTTTCTTGCAATGAAGCTGGGAGGCAGATATGGCTGATGCTCTAATGCTGCCTTCCTCCATCTCATAGGCTGTACCTCCATCCAGTGTGTCTTCTCCCAGAAGCAGGAGCAAAGAGAGATTCATGCTGTAGGAAAAGGATTCTTATGCCTGCCCACGGTGGGACAATCCTGAAAGGGGACTTTTTGATTAACTGTGCACATTGTACTGAATTAACAGGTAATTGGCACGTGAACCTTAATACATACTCAAGGTAAAAACGAAATAATAGGGAGTGGGGAAAAGGGGAATGGAATCCAAGGTGTTGTAGCCCAAATGTACAAGTTACTTACCTTCGGTAACATAATATCTGGTAGAGAGACAGTCTAGCTGCAAATTCCTTAACTTTTGAATTCTCCCCAGGTGCCAGTCTGGATCTGGATATTTTTTTTTTGCAGTACCTCTGCACGCCGGGGGACAGCGTCATACTGCTCCGTGATTACGTCAGTGGAGCAGTAGAAGTCCCCTCCGGCGCGCGGACGAGTTTCTTCTGAGAAAACATCTGCGCCAGAACACGGAGCCACTCTAGAAACTGGCTATAGTAACGGTGTGCCCAAAAACAATCAAAATCTTTTTAAAATAAAAACAAAAAAAACACCAATTATTAACAACATGAAATGGTATGCCAATACCATCCTAAGGTTATATATGGTACAAAATTCATACTAATCGAAAATGCATGTGCTACGTGAAACCCTACACCCTGAAGCACAACCATCCTTAAACGGGAAACACCCTCCGCTCTATAGACCACTCACCAACGGAAGAGAGAGGTATGGCCATACCAATATAAGACACATGAAACAACAACAAAAAGTTTATTGAGTCACCATTACTGGAGATAGTGATCACTGGTATACAGGGTGTAACCCCTTGTCTCATAGGTCTTTCGCAGAGAAGGGAGGAAGGGCGGGGCGTTAAGAAATACACCGCTAGACTGTGTCTCTACCAGATATTCCATTACCAAAGGTAAGTAACTTGTATTTATTTATTTATTTGTTTTATTTATTTACATTTATAAAGCGCGCAGCTACCCGGAGGTTTCCCGGCGCTAAAGGACACAGAAGGTCCGGATGAAAGGCTGAGAACAACTAATTGAGACGTCTAGCCGTGGATTCCTTAACTTTTGAATTAAATACCATAGCTACACCCACTGGAGTAGGATCTACGAACTAATCCTACAACTGTTCTCAAAGAGAACCAGCTGGTCAAAACCAAAACCAACAACTGACTAAATGTACGTAGGCATAGTAGGAAAAGAGCCTGCCTCTTAATAGTACCTATGATCACTATCACAGAGTGTGAGAAGCTGGCATGATATATGATGTCCACTAATGTAAGTGGGCACCTTGCACCAGTTCAGACTACCCTTATGGTGATTTGAGAGGTCTTAGACAACCGTAGTGAGCTCTCTAAGTGGTAGCTGTGGAGAGCAGCTTTCAGGCTTAGTCCAGAGTGTAAAGGAGCTTGTTTTACTAGAATGTAATCTTATAGTATGGAAGAGGAGAAAGTGTCTGTGGGAATCCAAATGTAGATTCTTGAAGAGGAGTACCTGAAAGCAGGGGGAACAGAGTCTATGTCACTCAGGCGTGACCATAAGCCATGGAAGACGAATGTCATCCGATGTCTGGTGCTTCAGGCGAGATGATGATGACCGTGACTCTGAAGCTGTGAGGACTAGGCGATGCTGAGAAGGCCAGGACTCAGGTACAAGCTATCCCATGAAGGATAGCTGTGGAAAACCACCACATGTGTTGCAGAGCCCATGGAGTCCGGAGGAGCTCAGGATCTGCAGACTGGTCGACTTAGTTGTGGTGCCTGCAAATGCAGAGGAGTGACTCATTCACTCCAAGAGAAATTACTTCCGTTGTCTAAGATGCTTCACAGGCCTTGGAAGGATCCTGTATGATGCACAGGCACAGATGATGCAGCAGTCTGGAAGGGAGATGAAATCAGGCCCAAACGAAGTCCAGCAAGGTCCAGAGTGCCTAGACGGTAGAAGTGCATTGGTGTCTGATCTGAATTTTATCCTATGACGAATCTAGGGTCCTACACCTATGTACGCACTAAAGTACCCTAGGGAAAAGGTTGGGAAGTGATGCAGGGTCTAGACAAGGGAGAGGCAGATCCCATGTCCTTTGTCCAGTTTCGCACCAGAATAGGAGCCAACGGCTCCCAGAACTGGTTTGAACTTGACTATGCACAGGGACACCAAGTGTGCCTCTCATGCAGACTTTCTGGTGCTGGCAAGTGCACCTACCGGATCCCAACATACTAAATCCTGCCTGGGAGGTGGTCGCACCTCCCTGTGACATGATGCCTATTGTTCTACCTTCCTCTGCTCGAGCTTGGCAGAAATGTGTTTCTGGTCAGCAGCAACCATTATGTGCTTTCCGGGTCTAGAAGACTGGTCCCGGGAATACTGAGAGCCTAACGGAGGGCTCTTCCAGTGCTTTTGGAACCATACCTCCCACACCGTTTACTGTGTGGGGGTATGATACAAATCATGATAGGATTCATTGCATTCTTTTTCAAGATGGTCATCGCATAATTATGCGTTGCCCCTCTACATAGTATCTGGCTGCTTCACTGACAACCAGGGAGAGTGGACTCTGTAGGCTGCATGGCTCTCCTGCTCATGCAGGGGCACCCTCTCACTTGGAACTCTATCTTCAGGATTGAAAAGGCCTGCTATAGGTGTGACTTCGTACACAGAGTATATAAATTATAAACCACCCTATAGGCTCGAGCAAATGGAGTCCTGAGGGAAAAGGGGGGGGGGACCATAAATAATAATCTGACAGTTATCAGAAACAATCATATATCCCCCAGGGGAAAGAGAACTTGTGGACCAAAAGGGTCAAGAACAAGACAAAAGCCTTGTAATCCGTATGCTTCAAATCAGTAAAGAATTATCAGCAAAGAACCTTCCTGATAAAATCCCAGGACTCATACCCATTATAGTAAGATGAATGAACCTAAATACAAAACTGAAGACATAATTCATGCACCATGAAAGAAGAACGATAATACTTCCCTGATATAAATACATTTTCTTGAACAAAATGACCACCCAAAGATTACATCATACATTGTAAAGATGTTAAAAAATGCCAGATGTATAAAAACTCGCCACAAATATGTATATATGAGGACATATCTCTCTCTCTTTATCTTTCTCTTTCGCTCTCTCTCTCTCTCTCCCTCTCTCTATGTGTATATATATATATTACCTACTGGCGGTCGCCAGTAGGTATATATAGTTAGGATTTTTTCTCTATGGGATTTTTGAAAATTCTATGTCTAATAACTTTGGCGTTTGTGGACGGAATTGGCTGAAATTTTCAGGAAAATGGCACATTTTGTTTCTGAGCAGCCCTTGAAAATTTGGGGGGGGTTTGTCAAGGGGGGTCGAGAAAAAAGGGGGGTCCCAAAACGTGTTTTTAACATTGAGTTTTCCATAGGGCGGTTGGCCTCACTTTTAGCCCGAACGGCTGAATGGATTTGCACGAAACTTGGCAAAATTGTAGGGACTGGTAGCCCGATGTGCCTTTGCTAGGTCTCAATATATGTGCTCCAGTGGATTTTGAGAAATTAACGTTCAAAAAAAGATATATATCTGTAACAGCGGACCGGGCAGCGCTCCGGTTCGCGGACTTTACGCGTAACGGAACTTCGCGTAGCGAAGCTGATTGGCTCTCCGGCGTCTGTGAACATTCCAAACAGTCCGTAGCGGCCGCCATCTTGTCTCTCGGTAGGATCGAGAGACAAGAGGAGGCCAAAGCGAAGGGGCAAATGACCATAAGGGGGCATAGTAGATCCTCGCTGACCCCCTAGGTTTGATGTGGAGGTTTTAAAAGGGTCCCGCGGGGCAAAAAAAAATAATAATAATAATAATCGAACGGCTGAATGGATTTGCACGAAACTTGGTAAAATATTAGGGACTGGTAGCCCGATGTGCCTTTGCTAGGTCTCAATATATGTGCTCCAGTGGATTTTGAGAAATTAACGTTCAAAAAAAGATATATATCTGTAACAGCGCTCCGCTTCGCGTAACGGAGGTTTGCGAAGCTGATTGGTTCTCCGGCGTCTGTAAACATTGCAAACAGTCCGTAGCGGCCGCCATCTTGTCTCTCGGTAGGATCGAGAGACAAGAGGAGGCCAAAGCGAAGGGGCAAATGACCATAAGGGGGCATAGTAGATCCTCCTTGACCTCTTAGGTTTGATGTGGAGGTTTTAAAAGGGCCCCGCGGGGCAAAAAAAAAATAATAATAATAATCGAACGCCTGAATGGATTTGCACGAAACTTGGCAAAATTGTAGGGACTGGTAGCTCGATTTGCCTTTGCTAGGTCTCAATATATGTGCTTCAGTGGATTTTGAGAAATTAACGTTCAAAAACAAGATATATATCTGTAACAGCGCTCCGCTTCGCGGAGATAAAATTATATCTGTATTACCTAGCTGTTGCTAACACCAGTTAGCGACGGCTAGTAGGAGATAGCGACCATCTTGGGCCCCACTTTGCATGTGAGTGATATTTATCACTAATGACATGCAAAGTGGGCATGCCAAGATGTTAGCGACTGGAAACAGTCGCTAACATCGCTATCTCCTATTATCAACTTTTGGAAATATTCGAGATAAGCGCGAATATCTCCAAAAGCTAGCACCTGCCCTGAGCAGTTCTTAGCCATGTTATCCAATGGGAGGTGGATAACATGGCTAAGAGCATTAGCTCGGTAATGCATGAATATCGCTGAGTTTTCAGCGATATTAATGCATTGCGGTCGTTTATTATCGTATTTGCGATAAACCTTGATAATAGCAAGGTTTATCTGCGATAATTTCTGACGATGCTTAGCGGTAAAAAAAATCGTTGCTAAGCATCGTTAGGGATAAATATCGCTTAACTTTGGTAATATGCCCCAACGTCTGTTAACGTTCGATTCAAAGGAAATCAGGAAGTGTTGAAAAACATTGTCTGCGCCATCTTGTCTTTTTTCAAATGCCACACTTTTGTCGTGCACGGCAGCCATTTTAGATGCCTTGACCAGACCCACTCTGTGCACGCTGTCGATCCTTAGCATGGCTCCCCACCCTCGCAAGCATCTCCCCCAGGCAGTGGTCACCCCCGCTCTCTGTCTTATGCATGGGTAATAAACCTCCCCCCATCTGCGCTGCTCTTCCCTGAGAATCACACCCTGTGCCCGCCCGACACCTCCCTTTCGCCCTATTCACTACCGCACCCTCTGACACTCCTTTTCCTCTGTGTCCGATTGTCCAGGCTATCAGCTAGCCCTGCAGATGTAGTTTATGGCCCCAGCTGTAAAGAATCACCCCTCTTCAAAGGAGTTATAGTAGATCAAGGCCCACACTCGATGAGATCTGTCACAGCAGACGCGTTCCTATTATCTGAAAACCATCCTGTATTGTGATTGGGGAGGGGACCGAGCCTGAAGCGGAAGATTCCAGGGATGACTCTTTGTACATCAAAGTTTTTACAATTATGTGTCACATTAAAAATATATAGCACTCCGACAAAGTAGTAAGATTATAAAACTTGAATAACTTATAAATATATACAAGAAAACAAAAATAGTAATAACATATAAACATTTTTAGGGAAAAACAACGAAGTAGCGGTCGGCTGTGCGAATAGTCCCAACGCAGTACAACGTCCAGATTTCCGGCGTGGGGCGTCGCGGGGGGTGGATCATCAGTAGCAAACTGTTGTGCGAATAGTTCCAAGGCAGCAGAACGATGGCACCAAGGTGATGTCCAGTAAGTTGCCGCACTGGTTTTGGTATCCTAAAATGCTGCTCCGAATAACGGCGTGGGGCGCCCCGGGGGAGGCGGCGTGAACGGGCCTCTCCAGGTGGAGTGTCATCTGTTGTAGTGGGGCGCCCCTTTACCGTTTCAGTTGCCATTCCGTCCGTTTTTGGTCCACTGTGTCAAAAGCCGCAATTCAGCTGAGTTGCGCCCACTCTTGCGGTGCAGCGATAGGCGGCTGTCACAGGACTCTCAAAATGGCGGCAGGCTCTTTCCTTTTTGGGCCTGGTCCACTGAAATGGCCCTGGGACACCTTGGAAATCGGACGCTTGTCTGCTAGGTCTTGGACCCCATTCTCGAAAGCGTCCCCTCCGCCTTGAGGATTCATCAAAAGTTTTGGGGGCCCCCGACTCCTGTAGGCTTCTGGTGGGGAGTGGTTGCCATGATTGCTCGCGGAATGACCACGACGGAGCTACGAGATGGTGGTGCTCTCATGCTGACGCCAGCTTCAGTCTGAAACATCCAGAAACAAGGTGGGGCTTTCATCGTTTGGGGAAAAAAAAAAAGTTTTCATCCAATGAAAAGTGTTGTTTTTAGGTCATATGATCAAGCCTTCCATCATTAGGAAACCAAAAGTAAAATGAACCAATGAAAAGTTTTATAAACAAGTCACATGACCTGTTATGCGGCATAGGGTATAAAATGCGGAGAAAATACGTTGGCACGTGAGGCGGCGTCAGTAGCGGACCGATGTGCGAATAGGCCGAAGGCAATACAACGCGCCAAGATCCGGATGGCACCGAGGTGGTGTCCAGCAAGTTGCAGCACTGGTGTGGCCATCCTACAATGCTGAAAGTCGGCGTGGGGCGCCCCGTTGGCCTGTGAGTTTGCGTCAGTAGCGGACCGATGTGCGAATAGGCCGAAGGCAGCACAACGCGCCAAGAACCGGATGGCACCGAGGTGATGTCTAGCAAGTTGCTGTACTGGTGTGGTCATCCTACAATGCTGAAAGTCGGCGTGGGGCGCCACATTAGCCTGTGAGATGGCGTCAGTAGCGGACCGATGTGCGAATGGGGCCAAAGGCAGCGCAACAATATTTTCGGAATAGAAGACACCACAAGGCGCTGAGATGCCAAGATCCGGATGGCACCGAGGTGGTGTCTAGCAAGTTGTGGCACTGGTGTGGCCATCCTACAATGGTAAAAGTCGGCGTGGGGCGCCCTGTTGGCCTGTGAGATGGTGTCAGTAGCGGACTGATGTGCGAATGGGGCCAAAGGCAGCGCAACAATATTTTCTGACTGACACCACAAGGCGCTGAGATGCCAAGATCCGGATGGCACCGAGGTGATGTCTAAGTTGCGGACCGATGTGCGAATGGGGCCAAAGGCAGCGCAACGATATTTTCTGTATGGAAGATACCACTAGGCGTTGAGATGCCAAGATCCGGATGGCACCGAGGTGATGTCTAGCAAGTTGCTGTACTGGTGTGGTCATCCTACAATGCTGAAACTCGGCGTGGGGCGCCCTATTAGCCTGTGAGATGGCGTCAGTAGCGGACCGATGTGTGAATGGGGCAAAGGTAGCGCAAGAATATTTTCTGAATAGAAGACACCACAAGGCGCTGAGATGCCAAGATCCGGATGGCACCGAGGTGGTGTCTAGTAAGGTGCACTGGTGTGGTCATCCTACAATGCTGAAACTCGGCGTGGGGCGCCCCATTAGTCTGTGAGATGGCGTCAGTAGCGGACCGATGTGCGAATAGGCCGAAGGCAGCACAACGCGCCAAGATCCGGATGTCACCGTGGTGGTTTCATAGTTGAGAGGCACTTCATCTGCAGTGGGGCGCCGAGATCCGGATGGCACCGAGGTGATGTCTAGCAAGTTGCTGTACTGGTGTGGTCATCCTACAATGCTGAAACTCGGCGTGGGGCGCCCCATTAGCCTGTGAGATGGCGTCAGTAGCGGACCGATGTGCGAATAGGCCGAAGGCAGCACAACGCGCCAAGATCCGGATGTCACCGTGGTGGTTTCATAGTTGAGAGGCACTTCATCTGCAGTGGGGCGCCGAGATCCGGATGGCACCGAGGTGATGTCTAGCAAGTTGCTGTACTGGTGTGGTCATCCTACAATGCTGAAAGTCGGCGTGGGGCGCCCCATTAGCCTGTGAGATGGCGTCAGTAGCGGACCGATGTGCGCATGGGGCCAAAGGCAGCGCAACAATATTTTCTGAAGAGAAGACACCAAAAGGCGCTGAGATTCCAAGATCCGGATGGCATCGAGGTGGTGTCTAGCAAGCTATGCAGTTGAGTTGTGTGCGCACTTGCGGCGAATAGGTCGAAGGCAGCATAACAATGTTTTCTGAATAGAAGACACCACAAGGCGTTGAGATTCGGTTACCACCGAGGTGATGTCTAGCAAGTTGCCGCACTGGTGTGGCCATCCTACAATACTGCTCCGAATAACGGCGTGGGGTGCCCGAAGGGGGGGGGGGGGAGGCGGCGTGAACGGGCCTTCCTAGGTGGAGGCTCGTCTGCTGTAGTGGGGTGCCCCTTTACCGTTTCAGTTGCCATTCAGCTGAGTTTCGGCTGCTCTTGATGCTACAGCGACAGGCGGCTGCAACAGGACTCTCAAAATGGCGGCCTGTTCTTTGGATTTGGGCCTGGTCCACTAAAATGGCCCTGGGACACCTTAGAACTCGGACGCTCGATTTTTTTTTCCTTTCCTGTACATGCAAAAAAAGGTAAATGCCCGGTACGTTACACGCTTCATCTGCCACGATGAACTCTCCAGAGGAACCGAAAAAAAATATAGTTATGGTAACTATACCATGCATCGTCATATGGAGAGGTGGCACCAATTAATTATAGTGCTGCATAAAAGAGAGATTTGGAGGAGAACCCCTGACCTGCTAGTACATTCATCAAAGAAGTGGCACTGACAGCATCAGAGGCAAGGGAAACGGTCCCAAATATTTAGAAGAACTTTGGAAAGATTAAAATGACATGTTTAGATTGTGGCAAATTAATTTCATGTGGACAGATGAGTGTTACTCTAATAAATACAGTATATGAACATCATCATAGTCGATGGTTGGTAGAGACATTTTGACTATATCCTGGACCTGCCCGTCCTCGCCCAAAATGGCGCCGGAATAAATGGGACTCGTAACTCCTTGTTGTGTACTGGTTGCAGAACCTTGAAATCACGAGATACGTATGCAGTTTTGAAGCACATGGCGGGCGGGGACGAGAATTGATTGAATATTTCGACATCCCTATTGATATTAAGTTCTGATGTGTTATTGATTACTGTACTATTGAAAGTTCGAATTAACGTCACCCATGGTACTTGCCCGCAAATGTATATCTAGATAATTTTATTGTAACTGGCCCTGTCGTATTTTAATTATAAAATGTACGTCCACCGATTCCGTAACTGTTAGACACCTTAGTTCTTGCAACCTAATGGCCCGCCCGTTACGTTCCTCTACAGTGTAAATGTCTACTCATCATATACGATTACAGTTTGCTCCGTGGCAGGCCCACGTGGTTATAGGCTCGTATTTGTATAATGACATTTTCACAATAAAGGTTTTTAAAAGAAAACATGGTAGTAGTATATACATTGGTAAAGTTTTTAATAATAGTCACTGTTTTAGAATCATTAAAAGGCAAGTGAAATAAAGCAGACCAATTACATGAAGGGTAAAAGGTATAATACGAAGGAACGCAGTAAAGATAAATGGTCAAGGGCTGTTGTGTTTTCTATTCCTGCAACATAAAGTGATCGATAAGAATCTCATATTCAGGCGTATCGGCGACTAAGACAGCAGGTCGACCCTCTTTTGCTCAACGGCTCCGTCATGGGACGAAGAAACGCTCTTTTTCTCGAAAAAAGAATATATTTTACTTGCAGGACAGTTGTAAATTTTCCGGGAAAGTACATTAGCCTGGAACATTATAACATATATTTAAGAAAAAATAATGTTCGGAAGTAATAAAAAGCGTAATTTTTAGGTCATATGACCAAGCCTTTCATCATTAGAATAAGAAAAGTAAAATGAACCAATGAAAAGTTTTATTAACAAGTCACATGACTTGTTATGCTTACGTTACGCGCTGCGCGCCCCGGATGACTTCCGGATGCGCTAACGCGGCGCGTCATATGACGCATTACGCGACAACGCAGGTCCAGAATATAGTCAAAATGTCTCCACCAACCAGCGGTCGGAACACAACCCCTTTCAGCAGGCTAAATAGTTCTGTTAAATGACAACAGAAGGGACAGGCAACAAGAACCATCAGTCAAAGAGGGGAGGGCTAGTTCTTCTCTACCGGGTTACATTGGGGCGCTACCGGAACTGATTGAATTGGTAGTCTACAGTGTTTCTGGATGTTTCAGACTGAAGCTGGGGTTAGCATGAGAGCAGTACCATTTCGTAGCTCCGTCGTGGCCATTCCGCAACCAATCATGGCAGCCGCTCTTTATTGTTATTTTGGGCGGGGTGGGTGGCGGAGCCGAGCTGTTTTGCAGCCATCATTGTGTGGAGTTCAGTTCATTTCACTAGTTTTGTATTTGTCATGAGGGGTTGTTCCTAATGTTTCTATTTTAGCGAGGTCAAAAAGAGATCCCGTTAGTGGCCTACTGATTTTGCTCGATTCCTTTTCTTTTTTTTTTTACACGATTTTTCGTTATCTGCAAAGACTAAACAGAGTATTGCGACTCTGTGTTTGTTTGTAAATAGAGAATGAACCAAAGAGAACCAATTCTAAAACAGTAAATACTTGGATAACAATCAATCAAATGGAGAGAGAAGCAGGCACGACGTATTACAACGGGGGCAAAGGCATGCGTTAACTACCCTTCACTATGTGCAAAGAGAGAGTACTCCTAATAGAAATGAGGGGGGGGGCACCATTCAAAGCAGATCAGTGTGCATAAACACGAAAATGTTTTCACTTACCACGTACTTGACATTCGACAGCTTATGATATTTGCTATTAAAAAACCATTGAAATTCACTGAAAAAACCATAGGTTATAGATCATATATAGTTAGGAATTAGCATTTACAAAACCTTGAAAATTCACTGAAAAAACCATAGGTTATAGACCATATATAGTTAGGAATTAGCATTTAAAAAACCTTATTTTACTCACACAAAACCATTGAAATTCCATATATAGTTAGTTGCACTAACTATATATCGCGCACCCGCAATCCACTGCTGATGATGTCACATATTACATCATTCATGACATGGTCAGTGACATCACTGATGACATCTCAAATGACATCACTGATGACATGACTGATAACAACATCCAGTGATTTTTTGTTTCTGTAAAGTTTAAATATGTCTTACATATTGAAGAATGAGTGGATGTGTAAGTGTCTGGACGAAGGATTTAGTAGGTGCATGACTGACTGTATGACTGAGTGATTAAATGTGTCTCACTGAGTGCATGGGTTAGTGACTAAACTGTCTTAATTTGTGCATCATTATGTCTGTTGTTCTGTAAACTGCTGCATGTGTTGATCAGTAGCTATATGAGTAACTATATGGGTTATTGATTGATTGTCCAAGTATTTGTATGGGAGACTGAGTGTGTGTGTGGCTGGCTGGGAGGTGTGTGACTCTGTGCAGATCAATGTGTACTTATATCAATGATTGTATAACAAGGTAAGTATGTGTTAGTATATGTTTGAAAATATAAGGTGCTCTATGTTTAACTGTATAGACAAGGGAGGCGCTAGGGGGCGCACAGCGGAATGGCTGCCTGAACCGCAGCTCCGCCGGGCGATCATCATCTAGGTGGTCGATTTCTGCCTTCACCCCGCTGATCCGCTCTCCAAGACCATCATTGATCGTGAGAAGATGCGGTGCGTCGGCGGCGAGGGGTTGCTTCCACTGATACTCCGGTAAAAACAACTTTTGACGTTACTTGCGGGGAAGTGCGCTTGCTTGCCTGACAATATGGCCGCCATCAGGCTGCGGATCCCCGACACGCGAAGCAACCCGGCTTCAAGTCGGCTTCATGTTGCCCCCCTGTACTAACCTGGGCGAGCGGAGGTGAGGTTTGGCATTCAGGGACCGTGAGCATGTGAAGCGTTGCCCCTCACCCCAGCTCACGTCTACGGGACTTTGCAGACGTCCAGACATGTATGCCTGACAATATGGCGGCGGGAGGCTCCCGAGTGCCGAGTTAGCTGCCTTCGCGCCAAAACGAGCTGTCACTGCTACAGGGTTCTGTGCGCACAGGGAGGACCACCGATTCACTGCGGACCGCTGTACAATCTTAGGTACGGACTGTCCTGGCCAAAGCTGCTGTCACCACCCGCACTACCGCTTGTACGCGAGCACACCCGGCGAGGCACAGTGACCCAGCTACGGAGGGTCACACGCGGTGGGAGGCGATCCAGCGTCTTGCTGCCTGTTGCGTGGCCCAGGACAGGGACACAAACGGTCATTGACTACGCCAAGACGCGCAGAGGAAAAATTGCGCAGGTCGCATCCCCCCTCAGGAACTGCGCTGTCTGATGAGAGGAGCCCAGGCGCAAGGGCGGTATCCACAAGCTTGCTCCCTGTCTGCACCGAGACATCACGGCGGCGGCGGCAAGAACCACGAGGGCATCGGGGGCCATCCTCAGGAAGGTGACTTCCCCCTCCGCTAACATGGGGAAACACGACAAACAACAGCCAAAGATCTCCTTCGACTCCAGAAAAGCGACGAGACTAATAGACGGGGCGGTGGAAGATGGCGGGGCGGCCGACCCACCACCCAGTAACAACATGGAGAAGATACTGCTGGCGATCCAGTCGAATCTGCAAGATATCAACGGTAAGCTTGATAGCCTCACATGCAGAATGGATGGTATGGCCGCCCGTCAGGAGAAACATGGCGAACGTCTGGATGAGGCGGAGACCAGGATCTCCGCAGTTGAGGATGAAGCGAGGACCTCCACCACAAAATGCACGGGCATGGAACGTCTCTTGGAGGTGATCAAGGCGAAGGAGGAGGATTTGGAGGCGCGCTCGAGGCGCAATAACGTCAGAATAGCGGGCCTGCCGGAGACGACCAACACTGGGAGGATGGAGCAGTTTGTCGAGAACCTGTGCAAAGATCTCTTTGGAGCGGAGGCCCTATCATCGGTCTTCATAGTGGAGCGTGCCCACAGATCGCTAGGCCCCAGGCCGCCACCTGGCGCCACACCTAGACCTATTGTGGCGAGAATTCTCAACTATCGAGACAGAGACGCGATCCTCCGGCTCGCGCGTGAGAAGGGCAAGATCACCCATCAGGGCAACTCCCTGGAGTTTTACCCGGATCACACGGTTGCAGTTCAACAGGCGCGAAAGGAATATTCCTCCGTAAAGGCCAGGTTGCGAGATTTGAACATTGTCTACTCCATGTTGTATCCGGCGCGGCTGAGAGTCCTGTGGAAGGGGAAAGCAATCGTGCTGACAACACCAAGGGCGGCCCAGGACTTTGTTAAGAGAGCACAGCGTGAGGCGAGAGAGGACTCGCAAAATGACCAGCACAGAGACTCGGAGTGATGCCGTGGAAGCTGTCTCTCATCATGTAACGGTGAGTTTTGTTGTACTGTTTCACGACGTGCATGGCCACATGACCACTTTGGGTTGTACCGGACGGCTCCGTCCGGGGTCGTCCGCCTGGGGGAGGTCTGGTCGCTTTAAGACACTTGCAATATAGTGCTGGGGCTGTCGTTCAATGACACGATGAGGGCTACAGTACAACTCTGTTTTTTTTTCTTTTTTCCTCTTGATTTTTTGCTTCACCCTGCTGTGGGCCCATGTTAAATTGTCCACCCAACGGTGCACTTATTCACGCGGCCGAAACGGACTGCCACAGTGGCGGATGCCTGATGCGACTGCCAGGCTCCTACACCTCGCATTAGCCAGGACTTCTTTTATTGCGGAGTCTCAAGGCCGCGAGAAGCGTGCGAGACTCTTCCATGTGGTGATGCACCGACTTGTGGAACGGACTTCAGCTGTTGACGGCCCGTTTGCATACACGTTGGCGGAGATGCCCCCTGACTACGCCGCATAGCTTGCAGGAGGCGATGGATACAAGGGGCAGGTTAACTTTGTAGTCGACAACGGACATCTGGGGGTGCCGGTTGATCGCAGTGATGCCCTTTGGCACTGTTACTAATTTGGAAATGTTGCCGAGGTACTGGAGAGGGTACTGGAGAAGTGGGGGGTGGGGGCGGGAGCTTGATCACCTGTATTATGCATATGTACAGTTGCTTACAGTATCGCCGGAACCCGACCACCGGGTGAAGAGTTGTGCTCCTAGCGGACCTCCGTAAGGGTGTTACCCACTAAGTGTTCTCAGTATGGGCACTGTGTTGATGGTTCTGTGTTTGAGGGAATTGTGCTCTGAAGGGGTATGGCTTCGGCAGGTTGGGGTTGCTGGAGTGGGTGGGACTAGGGGTGGGGGACTGTTTGCCAGTTTACAAAGACCGACAACCTTGCATATATATTGTTTATTATGTTCCAGAATGAACTGTGCTGTCATAAATGTAATAGTCCTTTGCAACAGGGGCGGGAGGGTACCACACGAAGGATTGGTATGTATAGGGATGGTGTTTATTGTATTTGCAGATGTCTATGGGTTCTGGGGAGGAGGGTAGATTATGCTTAAACGTTCTTACGTGGAACATCAGGGGGTTTTCTAGACCTCAAAAGGTTAGGCAGGTTTTTGCTAGTCTTAACAGATGGAACATAGATATAGCGTTCATACAGGAAACGCACCTCGCACCGCACACCCATGCGCATTTGGGTGAGAGGTGGGCGGAATCAGTATATAGGGCCTCTTATTCTTCCTACTCCCGCGGGGCGATTATTTTGATCAAGAAAGGGGTCAACTTTGAGGAGCGACACGTTATATGTGATCCTGCTGGCAGATATGTGTTGTTGACAGGTACACTGAGGGGCCAAAGAGTGACACTCTTGAACGTCTATGGACCAAATACTGATGCTCCCGAATTTTTCCGGGAAATATGGGGACACTTACAAGCACACGCTAGCGCACACTTACTCTGCGGGGGGGACTGGAACGTCACATTGCAGGATGGGCTGGACCGCTCCTCCCAATCGCTAGAACAACACAAGCAATCGCGACAAATGGTGGGTCACATGATGAATGACCTGGCCTTAGCGGATCTATGGAGGTTGCAACACACTGTTACGCCAGGCGCTACACACATCACATCGTCTCATAATAGTTGGTCCAGGCTAGACTACTGGCTAGGCTCTAGAGATGTGGCGCTGTGGGTTCGTAAGATACAGGTGCTCCCCCGCACGCTATCGGACCACAACCCAGTTCTGCTGCGAGTGGAGTTGCCCCGTTACACACCCCCCCCCTTCCAGTGGCGATTCAATGCCCGTGCACTCTCGGACACAGTCTATGTTGACACAATAACGAAAGCTATCAAAGACTACTTTGCTAATAATGCGCAAACAACGGAGGACCCGTGCCTTCTCTGGGAGGCATTCAAAGCCACGATCAGGGGAGTCTGTTTAAGCACCACAGTAGGGGTACTCAGGGACATAAGGGACCAAATTCGTCACTGTGAGAAGCAAATGAGGGACTTGGAATTGTTGTATGAGACAACGCAGGATATTTCACATCTACCAGGCCTGCGTGCATTGCATACGGAGCATGCGGACTTTTTGGAGTCCGAAATAAAATACTTAGATCGCCCACAAGTGGCTAGAGCATTTGGAGAGGGGGGCAGGCCAGGGGGGGTGCTGGCGCGTAAAATTTGTGAGGGACGAGGACAAAAAGCGATACTCAGAGTAAACTCTAAGGAGGGGGTACCACAAACGCACTCTGCAGACATCTTGAAATGTTTTGTTGACAACTTTGGCTCGCTCTACCGGTCGCAACCCACGGCCCCAGCGGAGACCACGTATGACTATTTGCGCGATGTGGCGATTGGCTGGCTATCGGATACACACAGGGAGTACTTGGCTAGGCCCGTTACAATTGAGGAAGTGACGGAAGTGATCGCCTCGCTTCCGAATGGAAAATCACCTGGCCCTGATGGGTACACCTCTGAATTCTACAAGAAATTTGTGGATATTATCGCACCCTATTTAGTGGCCATGTATGGCGCTGCCTTCGAGAAAGCGTTACTCCCCCCCACTCTGCGGGAAGCCATGATCATTGCTCTTCCAAAGCCGTCCAAAGATCCGGAGGAATGCGATTCCTACAGACCGCTATCCCTGATTAACGTAGACTCAAAAATCCTCGCAAAACTGATAGCGACCCGCCTGTCCCCCTTGATGACACGCCTGGTTCTTCCAGATCAGTCAGGTTTTGTACCCACCAGATCCACATCACACAACACTAGAACTTTGTTTGCTCTTTCACATTACCTCCAACCGTCGGTCAAAGCTGCGGCTGTCATGCTCGACGCCGCGAAAGCGTTCGATTCCATTGAATGGCGGTATATGATCATTGTCCTGAATCGGATGGGGTTCCCTAAACGGTTTGTACAGTGGGTCACCTTGCTCTACACAGAACCACGCGCTAGAGTTCGGATCAACGGCTATATCTCTGACCCGTTTGACATTGAGCGTGGCACTAGACAAGGCTGCCCGCTATCCCCTTTGTTATTTGCGCTGGCGCTAGAGCCCCTTGCGTGCATCATTCGCCAGAACTACAAAGAGTCGGCGTTGCAATTTGCAGCCAGGCCACTTCACATATCACTCTACGCGGACGATATGCTATTGTACGTCCGTGACCCTGAAATCCATCTAAACCCTCTGCTCAGAGAGTACATCCGCTTCGGCGGACATTCAGGCCTGGCGATTAATTGGTCTAAATCCTCCATAATACCTCTGACTGACACCACTTTACCCTTCGACGTGGATTTTCCGCTGGACTGGCAGCGGGAACCGATTCGATACTTAGGGGTCATGTTCCACAGAGATCCGGCAGAGGTCCTGCGGGCAAACTATGGGGTGGTAATCTCTAAGCTTGAAGATAAGATCCAACGATGGATTCGATTGCCACTCTCATTAGCCGACAGAATCGCGATTGTCAAGATGAACGTGTTACCCAAGCTACTGTATCTGTTTAACAACGTCCCGATCACGCCGACGCGTGAGATCTTCCGCCGCATAAAATCCATGGTGCGGACTTTGATTTGGGCGGGCAAACAGGCTCGGATAGATCTGCAAACTCTAACGCTTCCCTTCGCGAAAGGCGGCTTCGGTGTACCTGATTTTCTCCTCTATTACCTTTGCGCGCAGGCGCAGTATGCGGCGTATTGGTACCACAAGGTCCCATATCTTGCACATGCGGCCGTGGAGGAGGGTGATGCTCATCCCATTCCCCTATCTGCGATCATATCACACTCGAGACCGCCGCTGCATGCGATGGACATCAACACGGTGGACACCACGGTTAAAGCGTGGCACAGGCTTGGACAACTGGCCCACAAGACTCCGCTATATGCTCCAGACATGCCTTTACAGCACCACCAGGCGCTGTCAGTCACTGGGGAGAAGGTGGGAATGTCTTTGCTGAGTAAAGCAGGCATTGACAAGCTAGGAGATGTGTTTCAAGCCGGAACGTTCGTAGGCCTAGATCAATTGAATTATATCCAGAACCAGACTCCCATGTTCCACTTCACATACTATAGATTAACTAGGGCGTTGAGGGAACATTACCCAACATTCCCAACAGAACCAGATTGTCTTACAACACTACAACTCCTAATTACTACTACTGATCTTACCCATCTAGTGTCTAGATTGTACTCAGCTGCACAAACGGAACTGGCGGGACACACTCAGAAAGCTAAGGGGCGGTGGGACACACTGTTGGAGACTCCACTAACAGATGAGGAATGGGATAACACATGCGCGTTAACACAGATTTTGACGCCTAACGGCAACTTAAGGATAATACATTTTAAATTTATACACCAGATCTACTACACGCCGACCAAGCTGAGAAGGTTTGGCCTACAGGAGGAAGACAGATGCAAGAGGTGCAATAGGGAGGGGGCGGATTTTGCACATCTGGCCTGGAACTGCGAAAGGGTGGCAGAGTATTGGGGGGAAGTGACTATCGCTCTCACTTACATGTTAGAGGAAGAGATACAATGCACACCTAAGATCTGTTTACTGGGAATAGTTCCTCAATGCCGGGCTTTGAAGCGTAGGTTTTGCGCACTTGCTTTATTGATGGCGAAGAGACAGGTGGCGCAATGTTGGCATAGCCGGAAGGTACCGACGAAGAAAACATGGCTGCATGATATGTCCATCTGCCGGGACAGACTGCAAACATATGAGGAACAATTGCCGGTGAGGTCAAGACCAAAGGATATGTGGTGTTTTTTGACAACCTACCTTACGTCACTGCAGGACAGTGAGGAGGACTAGTTATCCTTCTGCTTCATTTCATGGGTGGGTTGATTAGGGCACAGGTACAGATTTGACAGAGGTACATATAGGATGGGCATTGCAGCTATAGTTGAAGGAACGACTAGGTCGAATGTAAGGCAACTGTCAGGTCTTAAGTTGGGGTATGTTGTTGTTTCACTATAAAAGGTAAAAATGTAAGACTCACGACACTTGTCAGACATGAGCCATGAATAATGTGCTGAGAGTGGTAGTACCTACAGATTTCACGCTCTGCTTCGTACAATGTTTGATAACCACACACTGATTGCATTGATATAGCGAGCCGGCCTCAGGGTTGTAGGCTCATGCTGTGTACTCTGCGTTGTAACAATAAAGGTCTTACAAAAAAAAAAAAAAAAAAAAAACTGTATAGACAAGAAAATGGAAGTGTGATTGATTCTTTACAGGACTGACTAGGTGTGTGAGTAACTCCATGGATGAGTGGCAGAGTGTGAGTGTCTGTATAGGTGTATGAGTGCATATGATAGTGTTGTAAAGATGAGTGATTGTATGTATGAATGATTGTATGGGTGAATGAGTGAATGTGTGTGTAGACGTAGGAATCAGTGAGTACATATGTAGTAACTAGTATTGGTGTGTCAATGGTTTCAAAAATTATACTCTGTATTTAACACTGGGTGAAACAGAGGTTATATTAAAATATGAGGAGATGCATTGTATTGTCACATGAATGATATCATCAGTGATGTGGTCATTGATGTCAAATGAGATGTCATCAGTGATGTCATCAGTGATGTCATTTGAGATGTCATCAGTGATGTCACTGACCATGTCATGAATGATGTAATATGTGACATCATCAGCAGTGGATTGCGGGTGCGCGATATATAGTTAGTGCAACTAACTATATATGGGATTTCAATGGTTTTGTGTGAGTAAAATAAGGTTTTTTAAATGCTAATTCCTAACTATATATGGTCTATAACCTATGGTTTTTTCAGTGAATTTTCAAGGTTTTGTAAATGCTAATTCCTAACTATATATGATCTATAACCTATGGTTTTTTCAGTGAATATATATATATATATATATATATATATAATATATAATTTCCAATCCTTGTTACTTTCGTGCGGAATAAGGCGCTGACACCATGGGATCACGATCAAAGAAAAGTTGCTTTATTTCAAACAATCAGCCATATATATCCATATATGTATGTGTTTAAAAGGATTTCTCAGTCGATGTAGCTCGAGAAAACACGAAAGACTCGCACTCCAGGGTCCGTGTGTGAAAGCTCGTTTCTTGGCGACGCGTTTCGACCAGGCGGTCTTCTTCGTTAGCCAGCCACATAAACACACAATCACCATTTTAAAGTGCACAAAGAAAAGTGAACATAGACAGAGGACCGCATTCCAAGAAGAAACTACAAATGAAATGGAAAAAAGACTCTGTTGTATAACTGCTCTGTAAATACATGCTTACTGGTCAACATATATTTTACATTTGCGCAAGTCCATAATTTGTTGGTGATATTCTAGGGAAAAATATTCCAGACACGATTTATATAACATAATTGAAAGCAGTAAATGTTGAGTTCATAACACAGTATATATTTCAAAAATGAGTGTCGGCCAGGTGGCCTCGTTTCAATTCACGGAAAGGATTGCCAAATTACCGTTTGTTGGTTAGAATACACTTTTCTAAACAGAAAACTCTTAAACTTTTAAACTTTTTAGTCCTGGCCAAGTGGCCAACTTCAAATAGTGACAATTTGCTATAAAGGCATAAGTGATTTGCTATTTATTGTATTCAAGTACCCAATATATAAGAACCATTCTATAAGATTCGTAATCATAGGCAGGTGGTGCTACGTCTTAGGGTGGTGGAGGTGGGAGAAAGGAAATTAAGCTGATCCACAGATATAGCTAAATAAAACTAGCAGCACTGAAATACTTGTTTCAGCGCCGTGAATAGTGCAAAAAAGTGAACCCTATATTAACAGTTGACAGTCTACTTGGACCTTCAAAGAGGAGTATAGTTGTGGGTTGTGATTGTGTAGTGAAAACAGTGGGTATTGGTTGTAAGCAAAAAAGGGGGAATTAACCAAAAGTGAGATGGGATGGGTTTAGCATGGAGAGCGCGCTCTCACATGTGGGGGACCAGATGGGATGTCCCAAGGTAATGATGTTAAAGCTATAATGTGAAATTCCTAAATCCACAACTGTCCCAGGAGAGATCCCTCTCCGGTATCACAGTGTGGTATAGGGGGTTGTAATCACACCAGCTGAGAGGAGGGGCGGGTAGATGGTAGGGTGTAACGACTAGACAGGAAGGAACAATGGCCATATGTGAGGTATTCAGCCGATGTGCACATGTAACTCCTCATCTTCATTCATGCCAAAGGGGTTTCTTGAATCCAGACAAATGATGTACTGGGATTCCAGGACTCGTAGCTGTTTAAGTTTGTTACCCCCTCTTGGATTTGCTGGAATTCTGTCAATGCCAAAAAACGAGAATTGATTAACATCATTGTCATGAAATCGCATCCAATGGCGTGCAGTTGCGTAACTCATGTCGCCATTTTTAATAGCCCTCATGTGCTCTAGTATTCGTTTTTTTATTGGGAAGATGGTGCTCCCAATATAGAACTTACCACATGGACATACAATTACATAAACACAAAAATCAGTATTGCAATTCATGAATTTGCCAATCTGTTCACTTTTGCCAGTAGGAAGGGGATACGACTTGACATTCTTGCTAGTGTCACAGGCCTTGCATTTACCACACTTGTAAAAGCCTTTCTGTTCTTTAAGCCAGGTCTTTCTCTTTTGTGCCCCAAAGTAGCTCCTCACTAGCATGTCCTTGAGTGAGCGTGCTTTTCTGTAAGTAATCTGGGGTTGTTTGTTGACTGCGTTCCTTATCACAGGATCACTCTTGACGATGTGCCAGTGTTTCTTAAGTATCTCACGTACTTTGCCTGCTTCTACATTGAAGGTGGGTATCAGCCTGACATTGTTGGACTTAAGGTTCTCTGTTGCTCTTCGTGTCCCCTTTGTCAAGAGTGTCTCTCTATTCCTGGCCTTAGCTTTCTCTTTTGCCACCAGCAGTACCTGGTCGGAATAGCACCTTGCCTTAAATCTTTTGGTCATTGAAGCCTGTTCTGTCTCAAATGCTGTCTGTGAGCTACAGTTACCTTTTGCCCTGAGGAACTCCCCGTACGGGATGCTATCTTTGAGAGTGGTGGGGTGGTGACTTTTTGCGTGTAGGACGCTGTTGCCTGAGGTGAGTTTTCTGTATAAGCTGGTTTGTATGACTCCCTTCTCAATCTTGACTGTTACATCTAGGAAGTCCATTTCTGTCTGATCTATCTTGCTTGTATAAATCCAAATGTTTATCAAGAAAAGTCATTTTCAATCGTTCGGAATATCGGCGTTTGGGCAGATATGACCCACGGACACGGTTTATGACTTTTCCTGAGAAACATTTGGATTTGGATTATCATGTCCTATACTTTGGAATTTTTGAAAGACTGACTTTGAGGATGCTATAAATTACTCAAGTCCATGGATGCTGCTGGGAACGCCCCCAGCAACACCCATTGCACGCCCCTTTAACGCAGGACACTGCGTTAAAGGGACTGATATTTATCAGGCAGGATTACGCCACAAAAAGTGGCTTAGTCCTGCCTGATAAATATCACTCAGTCTTCTGCGCCACCGGAACGTCACAAAAAGTGACGTTCTGAAGGCACAAGGGGCTCGTAAATAAGGCCCCATAGGTTTCACACTCGTTATAGTTAGGAATTAGCATTTAAAAAACCTTTGAAATTCACTGAAAAAACCATAGGTTTCACACCAGTTATAGTTAGCTGGACATTTTACTCATACAAAACCATTGAAATTCCCTGTTACAGTTAGTTGTACCCACTATAACTCGCGCGCCCGCAATCCACTGCTGATGATGTCACATATTACATCATTCATGACATGGTCATGAATGATGTGGCGTGTTTGCAGAGTGGTATAAAAAAGAGGGTGTGGCCTATGACCACTCTCAGCAATCCAGCTGTTTGGGGCTTACTGGAGGTAACAGGAGGGCTAGTTGGCCCCCAGGCACACACAGGAGGCAAGGGAACTTCATCCCCAATGAAGAGCCCGCCAGGAGGCTCGTTTGCAGAGTGGTGGAGAAAGGTGGCGTGGTCTATGTCCACCTCTCAGCAGTCACAATGTGTGGGGCTTACTGGAGGCAACAGGTAGGCTAGTTGGCCCCTAAGGACTCCCAGCAGCGAAGGGGATTTCAATGCCCATCCAAGAGCATGCCAGCGAGCGTGTTTGCAGAGTGGTGGTTAAAGGGGGCGTGGCTTGCTATGAGAACTTAGTAATCCTGCTGTGTGGGTCTTACTGGAGGTAATAGGAGGGTAGTTTGGCCCAAGGATATTCTTGGGGGCCAACTACCCCTCCTGTTACCTCCAGTAAGTCCCACACAGTGGGATTGCTAAGAGGTCTTCGAAGACCACGCACCACTCTGTAAACGTGCCTCCTGGCACACTACTGGTTGGGGGATAACATACACTTTACTCCTGAGGGACTTTGGGGGCCAAGAAGTCCTTATGGTACCTCCTGTAAGTCCTACGCAGCGGAATTCCTGGGTGCTGATTGGAGTTCCAGCCCCCTTTCTCCACCACTCTGTAAACGCGACTACTAGTTAAAGAAGCATTTGCAATGCAATAGATCTCACAATTCAAAGAGTTAGAGCTATTGGTGTTGTAAATGTAAACTTTTTTTACTAATGTTTTTTAGAGTGGAGGGGATGTACGTTGTGTGTAGTGCAATTATGTGATATGTTGTGCAGTGAAATTATGTGGATAGAAAGTATGTGGTATTTAGTGTATAGGAATTATGTGAAGTCGGATTATGTCTTATTGAGAGTAATTGTGTGATGTGGTAGTCTGTGTTGTGGAATGGTAACCTCAGGTTTAGTCTTTCTCGTTTCCATAGAAGCTAAACTATAAACTCAATGAGGCACAAAAAACAACAGAGAAGCACTTCTGGACCTAGTCAGAGGTATGAACAGGGCCACTGGAATTATGCAATTGTTCAGCTGCACCAATTTTTGCATAATTATACATTTTCTGCATTTGCCACAAAATCAATCACCTGCTGCATAATCTGCAGATTTGAACAAAAAAAACTTGTTTCTAGCTCAAACGGCTCAAACATTACCAAAAATGCAGCGACCAGTGTTACAGCATGGTGGAAGGCCCTTTGCACATCTGTAATGGTCACCTGTTACTTATTGCTAAATGTGGGTGTTAACCCCTTCTGCGCTGCGTGAATATTCACTCTGTGCGGGGGTTTTATTGAGTGGGTGGGATTCGGACGGCCCCTGCCATCGTCAGCACACGCCCACCGTCCTAAATGCAAAACGGGTTAAATTGGTACTAATGCTGCGCCAACAACTCTTGCTTCTTTCTGTGCCTCTCTTGCCCTTTTCTGCACCTCTCTTGTTTCTTTCTCTTACTCTCTTGTCTCTTTTATCACTTCTTTTGCTTCCTTCTGCACTGCTGTTGCTTCTTTCAGCACTTCTCTTCTCTATTTCCGCACATCTCATGCATGCTTCTGTACCTCTCTTGTCTCTTTCTGCACCTCTATAGCCTCTTTCTGCAAGTCACTTACTTCTCTCTTCACCCCTCTTCCATCTTTCTGCACCCCTCTTCCATCTTTCTGCACCTCTATTGCTTCGCTCTGCACTTCTCTAGCCTCTTTCTGGATTTCTGTTCCTTCTTTTTGCACTTCTCCTGCCTCTGTAGCCTCTTTCTGCAAGTCACTTACTTCTCTCTGCGCCCCTCTTGCCTCTTTCTGCACCTCTCTTGCATGTTTCTGCAGTTCTCTTGCCTCTTTATGCATCTCGGTTGCTTCTTTCAGCACTTCTCTTGCCTTGTTCTTCTCCCCTCTTGCCGCTTTCTGCACCTCTGTTGGTTCTTTCTGCACCCTTCCAGACTCTTTCTGCACCCCTCTTACCTATTTCTGTTCCTCTCTTACCTTTTTCTACACCTGTGTACCTCTCTTGCCTGTCTCTGTACCTCTCTTGCCTCTTTCTGCACCTCTGTTGCTTCTTTCTGCACTTCTCTTGCCTCTTTCTGCACCCCCTTTCCTCGTTCTGCACCTCTGTTGGTTCTTTTGCACCCCTCTTACCTCATTCTGCATCTCTCTCGCCTTTTTCTGCACCCTTGTTCCCTCTTTTTGTATCTCTCTTGCCTCTTTCTGCACGTTTCTTGCCTCTTTATGCACCTCTGTTACTTCTTTCTGCATTTCTCTTGCCTCCTTCTGCATTTCTGTTGCTCTTTTCTGTACTTCTCTTGCCTCTATCTACATTTCTCGAGCTTCTTTCTGCACCTCTTTAGCGTTTTTAGGCACTCTCCTCTCTTTTTCTGTACATCTCTTGCCTCTGTCTGTACCCCTATTCCCTCTTTCTGCACCTCTCATGTCTGTTTTAGCACCTCTCATGCCTGTTTTTGCACTTCTCTTGCCTCTTTCTGTACCTCTCCTTCCTCTTTCTGTAGTTCTCTTGCCTTCTTCTGCACATCGGTTGCTTTTTTCTGCACTACTGCTGCCTTTATCTCCATTGCTGTTCCTTCTTTCTATACTTCTCTTGCCTCTTTCTGCACCACTCTTGCCTCTTTCTGAGATTCTCTTGCTTCTTTCTGCACCTCTCTACTTCTTTCTGCATCCCTCTTGCTTTTTTCTGCACTCTCCTCTCTCTTTCTATATCTCTCTTGCCTGTTTCTGCACCTCTTGTCTCTTTCTGCATTTCTCTTGCTTCTTTCTGCACCTCTCTTGCTTCTTTCTGCACTTCTCTAGTCTCTTTCCGCAATTCTGTTCATTCTTTCTGTACTTCACTTGCCTGTTTCTACATTTATTTTGATTCTTTCTGCACTTCTCCTGCTTTTTTCAGTACCCCTCTTACCTATTTCAGCAACATTCTTGCCACTTTCTGCAGTTGTCTTGCCTCTTTCTGCACCTCTGTTGCTTCTTTCTGCACTTCTCCTGCTTTTTTAAGCACCCCTCTTCCCTATTTCAGCAACATTATTGCCACTTTCTTTAGTTGTCTTGCCTCTTTCTGCACCCCTCTTGCCTCTTTCTGCACCTCAATTGGTTCTTTTGCACCCCTCCTGCCTCATTCTGCACCCCTCTTACCTCCTTCTGCATCTCTTGCGCCTTTTTCTGTAGCAGTGTTCACTCTTTTTGTATCTCTCTTGCCTCTTTCTGCACTTTTCTTGCCTCTGTATGCACCTCTGTTACTTCTTTCTGCATTTCTCTTGCCTCCTTCTGCACTACTCTTGCTTCTTTCTGCATTTCTGTTGCTTGTATCTGCACTTCTCTAGCCTCTTTCTGCATTTCTGTTGCTTATTTCTGCACTTCTCTTGCCTCTTTCTGCACATCTCTTTCCTCTTTCTGCAGTTCTCTTGCCTCTTTCTGCACCTCTCTTGCTTCTTTCGGCACTTCTCTAGCCTCTTTCCGCATTTCTGTTCTTTCTACACTTCCATTGCCTGTTTCTACATTTATTTTGCTTCTTTCTGCACTTCTCCTGCTTTTTTCAGTACCCCTCTTCCCTATTTCAGCAACATTCTTGCCACTTTCTGCAGTTGTCTTGCCTCTTTCTGTACCTCTGTTGCTTCTTTCTGAACTTCTCTTACCTCTTTCTGCACCCCTCTTGCCTCTTTCGGCACCTCTGTTGGTTCTTTTGCACCCGTCCTGCCTCATTTTTCACCCCTCTTACCTCCTTCTGCATCTCTCTTGCCTTTTCTGCATCCATGTTCCCTTTTTGAATCTCTCTTGCCTCTTTCTGCACTTCTTTTGCCTCTTTCTGCACCTCTGTTACTTCTTTCTGCAGTTCTCTTGCCTCCTGCATTTCTGTGGCTCCTTTCTGCACTTCTCTTGCCTGTTTCTGCACCCCTCTTGCCTATTTCTGCACCTATGTTGCTTCTTTTTCCACTTCTCTTTTGCTTCTTTCTGGATCTCTCTTGCTTCTTTCTGTACTTCTCTTGCCTCTTTCTGTACCTCTCCTGCCTCTTTCTGTAGTTCTCTTGCCTTCTCCTGTACCTCTCTTGCTTCTTTCAGCACTTCTCCTGCTTCTTTCTGCATTTCTCTTGTATTTTTCTTCCTCTCTGGCAGAACCCAGAGCGTCCGCCTCCTGCCCTTCCCATCATAGGCCACCAACATTATCTGTGGCGTCCCCCAAGGCTCATCCCACAGCCCGACGCTGTTCAACGTCTACATGGCCCTCCTCGCACAAGTGGCCCGCCAACACGACCTCAATATCATCTCCTACGCTGGCGACACCCAGCTCATCCTCTCCCTCACCAAGGACCCGTACACGCCAAAACCAACCTCCACGAGGGAATGAAGGCCATCGCCGACTGGATAAGCTGAACTCGGACAAGATGGAGGTACTCATCCTCAGACCCACCCCCTCAGCCTGGGATGACTCCTGGTGGCCGACCACACTAGGAACAGCACCGACACCCACACAACCTAGGATTCATCCTTGACTCCTCCCTTTCCATGTCTAAACAGGTCTCCGCCGTCTCCTCCTCCTGCTGCTACAACACCCTCCACATGCTCCGCAGGATCTACAAGTGGATCCCGACCGAAACAAGAAGAATGGTGACACAGGCCCTCGTCAGCAGCAGACTGGACTACAGGCAACGCACTTTACGCAGGAATCCCAGCCAAACATCTACGATGACTACAACGCATCCAAAATGCCTCCTCCCAATGGATCGTCAACATACCCCACCGCAGCCACATCACCCCCAACCTGAGAGACCTCCACTGGCTCCCTGTCGACAAAAGGATCACCTTCAAGCTCCACAACCAATGCACACAAAGCACTCCACAACGCCGGACCAGCCTACCTAAACAGCAGACTCAGCTTCTATACACCCACCCGCCAGCTCCGCTCTACCAGCCTCGCCCTCGCCGCTGTTTCCCACATCCAACAAACAACCTCCGGCGGCAGATCCTTCTCCTACCTTGCGCCAAGAACTGGAACATCCTCCCTACCCACCTACGGCAGACCCAAAACCTACTCGCCTTCAGAAGACTCCTCAAGAACTGGCTCTTCGAGCAGTAGCGGCACCCCTCCCCTCAGCGCCTTGAGACCCTCACAGGTAAGTAGCGCGCTTTACAAGTACTCTGATTGATTGATTGATTGATTGATGTTTTTGCACCTCTATTGCCTTTTTCTGCACCCTTGTTCCCTCTTACTGCACTTCACTTCCCTGTTTCTACACTTCTCTTGCCTCTTTCTGCACCTCTGTTGCTTCTTGCTGGACTTCTCTAGCCTCTTTCTGCATTTATTTCTGTTCCTTCTTTCTGCACTTCTCTTGCCTGTTTCTACATTTCTGTTGCTTCTTTCTGCATCCCTCTTCCCTATTTCTACAATATTCTTGCCCCTTTCTGCAGTTCTCTTGCTGCACCTCTGTTGCTTCTTTCAGCACTTCTCTCACCTCTTTCTGCACCCCACTTACCTCTTTCTGTACCTCTGCTGGTTCTTTCTGTACCCCTCCTGCCTCATTCTGCACCCCTTAACCGTCTTTCTGCATCTCTCTTGCCTTTTTCTGCACACCTGTTCCCTCTTTTTGAATGTCTCTTGCCTGTTTTTGCATCTCTCTTGCCTCTTTCTGCACCTCTGTTGATTCTTTCTGCACTGCTCTTACCTATTTCTACATTTCTGTTTCTTCTTTCTGTACTTGTCATGCCTCTTTCTGTACCCCTCTTTCCTCTTTCTGTATTTCTCTTGCCTCTTTCTGCAACTCTGTTGCTTCTTTCTGCCCCTCTGTTGCTTCTTTCTGCATCCCTCTTCCCTCTTTCTGCACCCCTCTTGCATGTTTCTGAACATCTCTTTCCTCTTTCTGCACTTCTCTTGCCTATTTCTGTACCTCTATTGATTGTTTCTGCAATTCTCTACCGTCTTTATGCATTTTTGTTGCTTTTTTGTGCACTTCTCTTGCCTCTTTCTACAACCCTCTTGCCTCTTTCTGCAGTTCTCTTGTCTCTTTCTAGACCTCTGTTAGTTCTATCTGTACCTCTCCTGCCTCTTTCTGTAGTTCTCTTGCCTTCTCCTGTACCTCTCTTGCTTCTTTCAGCACTTCTCCTGCTTCTTTCTGCATTTCTCTTGTATTTTTCTTCCTCTCTGGCAGAACCCAGAGCGTCCGCCTCCTGCCCTTCCCATCATAGGCCACCAACATTATCTCTGGCATCCCCCAAGGCTCATCCCACAGCCCGACGCTGTTCAACATCTACATGGCCCTCCTCGCACAAGTGGCCCGCCAACACGACCTCAATATCATCTCCTACGCTGGCGACACCCAGCTCATCCTCTCCCTCACCAAGGACCCGTACACGCCAAAACCAACCTCCACGAGGGAATGAAGGCCATCGCCGACTGGATAAGCTGAACTCGGACAAGATGGAGGTACTCATCCTCAGACCCACCCCCTCAGCCTGGGATGACTCCTGGTGGCCGACCACACTAGGAACAGCACCGACACCCACACAACCTAGGATTCATCCTTGACTCCTCCCTTTCCATGTCTAAACAGGTCTCCGCCGTCTCCTCCTCCTGCTACAACACCCTCCACATGCTCCGCAGGATCTACAAGTGGATCCCGACCGAAACAAGAAGAATGGTGACACAGGCCCTCGTCAGCAGCAGACTGGACTACAGGCAACGCACTTTACGCAGGAATCCCAGCCAAACATCTACGATGACTACAACGCATCCAAAATGCCTCCTCCCAATGGATCGTCAACGTACCCCACCGCAGCCACATCACCCCCAACCTGAGAGACCTCCACTGGCTCCCTGTCGACAAAAGGATCACCTTCAAGCTCCACAACCAATGCACACAAAGCACTCCACAACGCCGGACCAGCCTACCTAAACAGCAGACTCAGCTTCTATACACCCACCCGCCAGCTCCGCTCTACCAGCCTCGCCCTCGCCGCTGTTTCCCACATCCAACAAACAACCTCCGGCGGCAGATCCTTCTCCTACCTTGCCCCAAGAACTGGAACATCCTCCCTACCCACCTACGGCAGACCCAAAACCTACTCGCCTTCAGAAGACTCCTCAAGAACTGGCTCTTCGAGCAGTAGCGGCACCCCTCCCCTCAGCGCCTTGAGACCCTCACAGGTAAGTAGCGCGCTTTACAAGTACTCTGATTGATTGATTGATTGATTGATTGATGTTTTTGCACCTCTATTGCCTTTTTCTGCACCCTTGTTCCCTCTTTCTGCACTTCACTTCCCTGTTTCTACACTTCTCTTGCCTCTTTCTGCACCTCTGTTGCTTCTTGCTGGACTTCTCTAGCCTCTTTCTGCATTTATTTCTGTTCCTTCTTTCTGCACTTCTCTTGCCTCTTTCTACAACCCTCTTGCCTCTTTCTGCAGTTCTCTTGTCTCTTTCTAGACCTCTGTTAGTTCTATCTGCACCCCTCCTGCTTCTTTCTGCACACCTCTTCCCACTTTCTGCTCATCTCTTACCATTTTATGCAACCGTGTTCCCTCTTTTAGTACTTCTCTTGTCTCTTTATGTACCTCTCTTGCCTTTTTCTGCCTGTTGGAAATGGCCCTTTTTGCAGGGTTATCCCTAAACGTTTTTCTTTTTCCTCCTATTTTTCCCTGAACGGTTTGTGTTGGTTTAAGAACTCAGGGCTCTTTATCACTGCTGATAAGTGCTAAAGTGCATATGCTCTCTGTGTAAAATGTGTTCTGGATTGGTATTTTCATGATGGCCTATTTGATTTATGTGTCAGTCCCTAGTAAAGGGCACTGCACGTGCCAGGGCCCATAAATCAAATGCTGTTGGTGGGCTTCAGCACTGGATTGTGCCACCCACGCAAAAAGCCCATAAATTGTAACTCTGGCCTACCATTGCAGAGCCAGTGTGCAGCCTGAGGCTGCTATGTCGACTTGGCAAGTGCACACACTTGCCAGTCCCTAAACCTTCCCTTTTCTACATGTGAGTCGCCCCTAAGGTAGGCCCAAGGTACCCCCATGAGTAGGATGCATTGTAGGTGAAAGGTAGGACATGCCCTGGTGTGTGTGGCATGTCCTGATAGTGAATTACAGCCTACTTCGTTTTTCACTATTGCAAGGCTACCTGTTCAGGCTAGAGTGGGCAGTTTGATTATAACATCCTATAATCCTAACTGACTCAGGAAACATGGTAGAACTTCGAGTTTAGTATGCCTAAACTCAGAATGATAAAATACATCATTTAGTGAAGTTGGTTTTAACATTCTGTGTTTGAAAATACCACTTTTAGAAAGTAGATATTTTCTTGCCTAACGATCCAGCCTGCCTCTGCGAGGTTATGTATTGTCTGTCTGGTTTGTGAGTGACAGGGGTTGGGGGAGACTCCAGGAGACGGGGTGAGTCAGCACACAGCTGAATAGACCTATCTGCACATAGATGGGTGGGAGGAGCAGCACCTGGGTCTGAAAAGGGCTGTGCCTGCCTCCCACAATGCTGGCTCCACCTCCTGTCATGCGTCTGATGTCCCTGGCCTACACTGTCAAAGTAAAAGCAGGAGTCTTGTAAACAAAGTGCTCCAAGACTGACCAGAACTGGTTTGGACTAGTTACAGGACCCTCTGCCTTCAGAGGACAAAGGAATTGCTGGTATAAATATAGGGACCCAGACACCAAGACTTTAGAACTCGCTGGAATCAAGGAACCTGCCAAGAAGAAGAGCTGCCAGGAGGAGTACTGCCCCTTTGCTGTGTTGTTGCTTTGTTGGGTTGGCCTGCAGCTGCTGCTTCCACCTTGGGCAGTGAAAGGACTGGACTGAACTTTCTCTACCTGTGCTGAGTATCTACAAGGGCCTAAAACAGAGCTGGCCTCCTGTTAAAAAGTCTCAGCGACTGCAAAGACTTCACCAACCTCTGGGTACCGCTCTTGGAACCACTGTTTCAGTTGTCACAGAGAAGAAGGAACCGTGACCGACTGTCACTGACTCCGTCGCTAGCCTTGTGTCCTGGAGGCACCGCAGGCCACACCGTCTTGCCCTACACCATAAGCCTTGGTCTCACTGATGCCATCTGCATCATTCTCACCGAGCCGCTGCATGCACCGCATCGAGAAGCACCGCAGCCCACACCGCCTCGCTTCACTTTGTAGGTCTGGTCTCACCAACAAGATTGCCGCTGGCCCGATACCCGTGACGGCTTCATCACGCACAGCTATCCGGCTCCACCAGCGCCAATTCCTGCCAACTGGCTCTGTCGCTTGCCTCACAACCTGCCAGCACCGCCTCGAGCACCATCTTGCCCTGCACTGCATGCTTTGGTCACACCGACGCCGCTGTCTCCACAATCGTCACTGAGCTGCTGCCTGCACTGCATTGAGAAGATACCATGCCCTGCACCGCTTCCACTTTGCACAGAAACCGCGACGGACCCCTCGACCGGCCCGGTCATCTGTACCGCAACCTGCCAGCACCGCATCGAGTACCATCTCACCCAGCACCACAAGCCTTCGTCTTACCAACGCCGTCTGGACGTTCTGCACCTCTTTTGCTTTTTTCTGTACTTCTCTTTCCTCTTTACACATTTCTGTTGCTTCTTTCTGCACTTCTCTTGACTCTTTCAACATTTCTCTTGCTTTTTCTGCACTTCTCTTGCCTCTTTCTGCAACTCCGTTGCTTCTTTCTGCACCTCTGTTGCTTCTTCCAGCACTTCTCGTGCCTCTTTCTGCACTTCTCTTGCCTCTTTCTGCACCTCACTTGCTTCTTTCTGCACCCCTCTTGCCTCATTCTGTACCGCTCTTGCCTCATTCTGTACCCCTTTTCCCTCTTTCTATACTTCAGTTGCCTCTTTCTGCACCTCTTCTGCTTCTTTATGCAATTCTCTGGCCTCCTTCTGCCCCTCTGTTTCTTCTTTAAGTACATCTATTGCCTCTTTCTGCACTTCTCTTGCCTGTTTCTGCAACCCTCCTGTCTGTTTCTACACTTCTGTTGTCTCTTTCTGCACCTCACTTGCTTCTTTCTGCACTTCTCTTGTCTCTTTCTGCATTTCTATTGCTTCATTCTGCATTTCTCTTGCCTCTATCTACAGTTCACTTGCTTCTTTCTACACTTCTATTGCATCTTTCTGCCACCTCTTGCCTCATTCAGCACCTCTGTTGCTTCTTTCTGCACTTCTCTTGCTTCTTTCTACACTTCTCTTGCTTCTTTCTGCACCTCTCCTGCTTCTTTCTGCGCCCCCCTCTTCCCGAACTTCTCCTGCCTCTTTCTGCACCTCTCCTGCCTCTTTCTGCAGTTCTTTTGCCTCCTTCTGCACCTCTGTTGCTTTTTTCAGCATGTCTCTTGCCTGTTTCTGTACCTCTGGTGCCTGTTTCTTGCCCACAACTGCAAGGAACTCTTCAACATCATCAAAGAATTCACTCAACCCAACAGCGAGACCACCGACATCTCAACCTCCCAGGACCTCTGTGACAGACTCAGTGCTTTCTTCCATCACAAAATCAAGCCGATCTATGACAACTTCAACATCTACAACCCCCATGAGGAGGGAGGGGTCCCACCACACCCAGCAGCACGCAACTGACGCTAAACAGCCGGACCACCCTCAGCATCGAAGACACTCTGAGAATAATGAAGAGCACCCACTCCGGGGCCCCCATGGACCCCTGCTCCCACCACATCTACCACAAAGTCGCAGACTTTATCGCCCCCAAACTTCTACACATCATCAACCGATCCTTCAAGACCGCCTCCTTCCCCGATGACTGAAAACATGCAAAGATCCACCCTCTCCTTTATTCAGCCAAAGTCATAGAAAAAGCTGTCAACAACCAACTTGCCCTGTTCAACATCTACATGGTCCCGTCGCAGTTATCGTCAAAGCACACAGACTCAACATGACATCATACGCAGATGACACACAACTCATCCTCTCCCTAGCCAATGAACCCAAATCTGCCAAACTCAACTTTCAAGACAGGATGGCAGTCATCGTCAGATGGATGAAGAGCAGCTGCTTTCAGCTCAACGTGGACAAAACAGAGATACTCATCTTGGGCCCACACCCCAATTCCTGGAACGGCACCTGGTGGCCCCCGACCTTGGAGACCCTCCTGCCCCCACCGACCATGCACGCAACCTCAGGATCATCCTGGACTGCAGATACAAAATGGACCACCATGTCAATGCCATCACCTCCTCATGCTACCACACCCTACGCCTACTCCGCAAGACCTTCAAGTGGATCCCCCCTGAAAACAGGAAAATGGTGACGCAAGTCCTCATCCGCAGCAGACTGGACTACGGCAACGCACTCTATGCCGGGATACCAAGAACTATACCTGTAAACTCCAGAACTTACAGAACACCGCCGCCAGACTAGTCCTCAACCTACCACGTCAATGCCACCTCAGCCAACACCTGCGGACACTACATTGGCTTCCTGTCGAGAAGTGAATCACCTTCAAGCTCCTTACCCACGCACACAAGGCCCTACACAACGCCGGAGCTGCCAACCTGAACTACTGCCTCGTGTTCCACGCACCACAGCGCTCCCTCCGCTCAGTCCAACGCTCCCTCATAACTATACCTTGGATCAGCAGACATAATATTGAAGCACCGCTGTTAAATTGTTTGAGAGGGCAATGTGATTGTTTTGATTGATAAAACTGTTGTGATTGACTTTTTTAACTTTGTTTTAACTGGTTCTCGTGTATCTTACCTGATTTGTTCTGCACTTAGCATTTTTGGCACTCGACCCGCCGTTGTCCGTCTGTAAGTGCGGACACCCCTTACTTCCTTGAGTCAGCGCTCTGGTTTTCTTTTTCTCATCATCTATTTAAACGCCATTCGGACGTGGACGCGCTGCGGACACAGGCACGCCAACGGTGCGCAAAAAGCAAGCCCTTCTGCGCCCGTCTACTCTCGGCCCACGCTCAGCATCTGCCGTGCTGCCTGTAACGCAGGGGCTCTTTGCTATTCAAGTGAGACCCTGCGGGAGATTGGCGAGACTATGAGTGATGAGGTAGGATTACTGAGACTTGAGGGAACTACTAGGATGAATGCTGATATTTGTAGGAAGGATGCTTTGAGTTGTGGATTACTGAATGTTCGATCCTCTCCAAACACTGTACAGAGATCCAACTACTCACCGAGGTACACCATCTTGATGTTTTGTTTATGACCCAAACTTGGACATACCCTGACTCTGTTCTTGAATAAGGGCTGGCCTGCCCTTCTGAGTATCTTCCATAAACCTAGAACCTCAGGCAGAGGAGGGGGGGTTGGCATTCTGTTTAAAGATATCTGGAATTTTGTCCCTATGGATGTCGATATGGTGGAGGGATATGAGCTTTTGGGATTCTCATTAAAAGACACAAAGGGACACCTGCTAGATGGTATAGTCTGTTACAGACCCCCTGACCCTGTTAATATGCTTCATATGCAGGCATTGACTATTTGTATTGATAACATGGCCCTCACGCACTTGAGACTGCTTACAGTTGGAGATTTTAACATGTGGTTCAATAGCAGTCTGGACACGGGATACTCAAACCTTCTCCAATCCTGTGAGAATCTAGGCCTCCGTCAAGGGGTGAAGGAGCCTACACATAAAGGGGGGCACATGCTGGATTGAATCTTTAGTGAGGATAGTACCACTGGGAATATAAGGGTACTTCCGGTGGAGTGGACTGACCATTTTCTGGTCAAATTCCTGACTTTTATCCCTAGTCCAGAAGTCCCTGTTAATAGGGAATTTCGGGGGTTTCTACGCAGGTATTGGAAGAGGGCATTAAAAAAGGTAACATGCTCCTCAACGTTTTTCATCAATAAAGATCTTGATGTATCTAGATCAGTGGAGGAGAACTACGTAGATTTCTGTAGTCAGATCACAGCAACCATCAATCAAATTGCCCCTTTGAAAGTCTGAAAAAATAGAGGCAGACCTTCGGCCAGATGGTTTGATGAAAACTTGAATATTCTGAAATTGAATAGTAAACAGACCAAAAGAAAATGGCAAAAGCATTATGCAGATGACGATAAGGCTGCATTAAAATGGCTATATCCATCTATAAAAAATTGATTTTCTCCGCTAAAACAGAATACTTTGCAGAAACTATTCTGAAATCATCAAACACATCTAAATGTGTTTTCAGAATAGTCGATGAGATCATTAATCCAAAGTGCTCACAAAATTAGATTCTGTCAGCTCAAGGTCTCTGCGATAGACTGGCGATCTTCTTTGAGGAAAAAATTAGTACCATCATAAACGGGCTTAAAACAACTATGCCAGCCGTAGAAGAAAGTCGGACCAGTGGAACAATATCTCGACCACCGGTGCAGGAAAGATGTCCTATGGAGAGATAGATGTTGGGATTGTGAATCTGAGCACCCTGGACCATTTCGAACTTATATCAGAGGAGGGCTTTGGCGGGCTGGCTCCGGGTGTCTCTTCCGGCTCCCCACTGGATCCTCTTCCTCACAAAATCTGGAAGGAATTTGCCTTTGATCTATTCCCTAGTCTCAGACAGATTTTTAATCATTCACCTTCTAGTGGGGATGTGCCATCCAGCTGGAAACAGGCTGTGGTTACACCTCTCCTGAAGAAGGCCACACTTGATCCTGCACGCCCTGAAAGTTACTGACTTATCTCCCTCCTACCCTACCCGAGGAAGTTCCTTAAACACTGGATCAGCAAATCCATGTCCGTGTTCGTAGAAAGTAACAACAAGTTAGCAGACGTTCAATTTTTCTTCCGTCAAGAACACGGTACAGAGTCTGCTTTGGTGACCGTGATGGATGATCTTCGCATGTTGGCAGACAAGGGACAGTCGGCAATATTAATTTTGCTTGAGTTGTCTGCTGCTTTCGACATGGTCAACCATAGTATTCTGCTGACCCACCTATAAAAGATAGGAGTGGTAGGTACCACTTTGGCCTGGTTCCACTCTTATCTCGCTGGTAGGTGTCAGGCAGTGGCTCTTCCGCTGTTTCAATCTGCTTTTACTAACTTTTGCCATGGTGTCCCTCAAGGGTCTGCCATCAGCCCAATTATGTTTAACATCTATCTAAGTCCATTGATTGATATAATTCAGGCTCACAACATGAAGCTGATAAATTATGCTGATGACACTCAGCTTATCCTATCCTTGGATGTCACACAACCCCCGACGTTGGAGGATTTTCATGCTTTTATGCGTGACAATGCACATTGGCTACGGCTTAATCTTTTACAATTTAATTCTGAGAAAAAACTGAAATCCTGCACTGTGCAGTGGGGAAGGTTCCCTTACCTCTTCCGCAAAAATTCGGCCCATTAGGAACTTCCTCCACCTTGATCCCGGCTAAAATGGTCCGAACTTTGGGAGTCTTGTTTTCTGCATCCCTTTTCTGCACTTCTCTTGCCTTTTTCTGCACCCCTGTTCCCTCTTTCTGCCATTCCGAGGTGTCTTAAGGCTGTGTTTGGTTGGTTTGGGAAGAGCGGCCTCAAGTGCAACTCGGACAAGTCCGAGATCCTTTTCTTTGGCTGTCCCGCCGACCTGGGATGGAAGGAATGGTGGCCTTCGGCCATGTTCCCGCCAGCCGGTGATTCTGTAACAGCAAAGAACCTGGGCATCCAGGTGGATAACACTCTCTCCTTTAAGGCTCAAGTAGCAGGACTTACAGGAAGTGTTTTGCCATCTTAAGGATGCTGAGGAAGTTTTTGCCGTTCCTCTCCTTGGAGCATAGAAAGATCACGGTGCAGGCGCTGATAGGATCGCGCTTAGACTACTCTAACATCCTTTATCTAGGCCTCCCCGAGTATCTCCTGACCCGTCTTCAGGTTGTCCAGAATTCGGCAGCCAGGGCCATTTACGGCCTAACCAGAAGAGCTAGGGCCAGCGACCTTCTTAGAGCGTTGCACTGGCTGCAGGTTCATAAACGCATCACTTTCAAGACCTTAACGATGGCGTTTAAAGCTCTACATAACATCGGAGCAATGTATCTACAAAAAAGGGTCAACTTCTACTTTCCATCCAGACCCCTGAGGTCAGCTGCCTTGGCCAAGGCAATCGTGCCGGCAGTGCGACGTGCACGATGTGGAGGTCGTTCCTTTACCTACCTTGCTCCACGTCTTTGGAACGAGCTACCTCTGACCTTACGCGCTAGCTCTAACCTGCTCGCATTTAGAAAGGAGCTGAAGACTTTTCTCTTTTCCCAATAATTTATTTTTCTTCTGAGCACTTCCCTTCGCCGGTGGTATTCTTTGTTGGTTGCTGGTGCTTGTTCTTGATCTGCAGCGCCGGGACACTCTTCGGAGCAGCTGTGCGCTATATAAAACCCCCAGTAACATAACATAACATAACATATCTTCCCTAGTTCTGCACCTCTCTTGCCTCTTTCTGTTCTTCTCTTGCCTCTTTCTGCATTTCTGTTCATTCTTTCTGCACTTTTCTTGCCTCATTCTGCATACCGCTTGCTTCTTTCTACACCCCTCTTCCCTCTTTCTGTACTTCCCCTGCTTCTTTCTGTACCTCCCCTGCTTCTTTCTGCAGTTCTCTTGCCTATTTCTAGGTTTCATGTTGCTTCTTATTGCACTTCTCTTGCCTCTTTCTGCATACCTCTTGCCTCTTTTTGCATTTCTCTTGCCTATTTCTGCACACCTCTTGTCTGTTTCTGCACCCCACTTGCCTCTTTCTGTACCTTTCCTTTTTCTGTACCCCTTTTCCCTCTTTGTGTAACTTTCTTCCCTGTTTCTGCACCTTTCTTGCCTCTTTCTACATTTCTGCTGCTTCTTTCTGCACATCTCTTGCATCTTTGAGCACTTCTCTATTTTTCTGCATACCTCTGGTCTCTTTTTACACTCCTCGTATCTCTTTCTGCAACACTGTTGCTTCTTTGTGCACTTCTCACGCTTCTTTCTGCACCTCTCTTCCTTCTTTATGCACCTCTGTTGCCTTTTTCGCCCCCTCTGTTCCCTCTTTGTATACCTTTCTTGCCTGTTTCTGTACTTCTCTTGCTTCTTTCTGCACCTCTGTTGCTTCTTTCTACATTTCTTTAGCCTGTTAAGGCATTTCTGTTCCTCCTTTCTGCACTTCTCTTGCCTCTTTATGCACCTCTGTTGCTTCTTTCTGCACTTCTCTTGCCTGTTTCTATACTCTTGTTGCCCCTTTCAGCAACTCTGTTGGTTCTTTCTGCACCCCTCCTGCCTCTTTATGTATCCCTAGTCCCTCTTTCTGCACTTTTCTTGCCTCTTTCTGCACCCCTCTTCCCTCTTTCTGCACTTCTGTTGCTTCTTTCTGCACCCCTCTCCCGTCTTTCTGTACTTCTCTCACCTCTTTTTGCATCTCTACTGTCTCTTTCTGTAGTACTTTTGCTTCCTACTACAACTCTCTTGCCTCTTTCTGAACCCCGCTTTCTGCACTTCCCTTACCTGTTTGGGCATTTATGTTCCTTTTTTCTGTACTCCTCTTGCATCTTTTTACATTTCTATTGCCTCTTTCTGCATTTCTCTTGCCTCTTTCTGCACCCCTCGTCCCTCTTTCTGCACCTCTCTTGCCTCTTTTTGCACCTCTTGTGCCTCTTTCTGCAGTTCTCATGCCTCTTTCTGCACCTCTGTTGCTTCTTTCTGCACTTTTCTTGCCTCTGTCTGTACTCATATTGCCTGTTTCTGCACCTCTGTTGGTTCTTTCTGCACCCCTCCTGCCTCTTTATGCACCATTCTTCCCTCTTTCTGCACTTCTCTTGCCTCTTTCAGCACCCCTCGTCCCTCTTTCTGCACCTCTGTTGCTTCTTTCTGCACCCCTATACCCTCTTTCTGTAGTTCTATTGCTTCCTACTGCACCTCTCTTGCCTCTTTGCACACCTCATTTGCTTCACTCTGCATCCCTCTTGCCTCTTTCTGCACCCCTCTTTCTGAACTTTTCTTGCCTTTTTCTGCACCTGTTCCTTTTTTTGCACTTCTCTTCCGTTTCTGTACCTATCGTGCCTCTTTCTGCACTTCTCTTGCCTTTTTCTGCACCTCTGTTGCTTTTTTCTGCACTTCTCTTGCCTCTTTCTGCATTTGATGATTCATTCTCCACTTCTCTTGCCTATTTCTACATTTCTGTTGCTTCTTTCTGCACTGCTCTTGCCTCTTTCAGCACCAATCTTGCCGCTTTCTGCACTTCTCTTACTTCTTTCTGCACCCCTCTTCCCTCTTTCTGCCCACTCTTGCCTTTTTCTGCACCTCACTTGCTTATATCTGCATCCCTCTTGCCTCTTTCTGCACCCCTCTTCCTGCAATTTTCTTGCCTTTTTCTGTACCCGTTTCTTTTTTTTAACTTCTCTTCCGTTTCTGTACCTATCTTGCCTCTTTCTGCACTACTCTTGCCTTTTTCTGTACCTCTGTTGTTTTTTCTGTACTTCTCTTACCTCGTTCTGCATTTGTTGATTCTTTCTGCACTTCTCTTGCCTATTTCTACATTTCTGTTGCTTCTTTCTGCACTGCTCTTGCCTCTTTCTGCACCCCTCTTTACTCTTTCTGCACCACCCTTGCCTCTGTCTATACCATCTTTCTGCATCTCTCTTGCCTGTTTCTGCATCTCTCTTGCCTCTTTCTGTACCTATCTTGCCTCTTTCTGCACTACTCTTGCCTTTTTCTGTACCTCTGTTGTTTTTTCTGTACTTCTCTTACCTCGTTCTGCATTTGTTGATTCTTTCTGCACTTCTCTTGCCTATTTCTACATTTCTGTTGCTTCTTTCTGCACTGCTCTTGCCTCTTTCTGCACCCCTCTTTACTCTTTCTGCACCACCCTTGCCTCTGTCTATACCATCTTTCTGCATATCTCTTGCCTGTTTCTGTATCTCTCTTGCCTCTTTCTGCACCTCTCTTGCTTCTTTCTGCATCCCTCTTATTTCTTTCTGCACCCCTCTTCCCTCTTTCTGCACAGCTCTTGCCTCTGACAGTACTCTCTTTCTGCATCTCTCTTGCCTGTTTCTGCATCTCTCTTGCCTCTTTCTGTACTTCTCTTGCCTCTTTCTGCATTTCTGTTGGCTCTTTCTGTACTTCTTTACACTCTTTCTGCATTTTGTGTTGTTTCTTTGTGTACTTCTCTTGCCTTTCTGTACCCCTCTTGCCTCTTTTTGCACCTCGTCTGCCTTTTTCTACACCCATGTTCCCTCTTTTCGCACCTCTTGCCTTTTTCTGCCCTCCTATTGTCTCTTTCTGCATTTCTATTGCTTCTTTCTGCACTTCTGTTGCCTCTTTCTACACCCCTCTTGCCTCTTTCAGCACCTGTTGCTTCTTTCTGCACTTCTCTTGCTGCTTTCTGCATCTCTCTTGTTTCTTTCTGTACCCCTGTGGCCTCTTTCTGCACCCCTCTTCCCTTTTTCAGCACCTCTGATGCTTCTTTCTGCACTTCTCTTGCCTCATTCTCTACCTATCTTGCCTCTTTCTGTAGTTCTCTTGCCTCCTTCTGCACCTCTGCTGCTTCTTTAAGCACTTCTCTTGCCTCTTTAGGCACTTCTTTTGCCTGTTTCTGCACCTCTCTTGCCTGTTTGTGCACCCCTCTTGCCTCTTTCTGCACCCCTCTTCCCTCTTTCTGTACCTCTCTTGCCTCTTTCTACACCTTTCTTCCCTGTTTCTGCACCTCTCTTGCCTCTTTTTGCACTTCTCCTGCCTTTTTCTGCACCTCTGTTGTGTTTTTCTGCACTTCTCTTGCCTCGTTCCGTATTTGTTGATTCTTTCTGCACTTCTCTTGCCTATTTCTACATTTCTGTTGCTTCTTTCTGCACTGCTCTTGCCTCTTTCTGCGCCAATCTTGCTGCTTTATGTACTTCTCTCACCTCTTTCTGCACCCCTCTTCACTCTTTCTACACCACCCTTGCCTCTGTCTGTACCATCTTTCTGCATCTCTCTTGCCTGTTTCTGTATCTCTATTGCCTCTTTCTGCACTTCTCTTGCCTCTTTCTGCACCTCTCTTGCTTCTTTCTGTATCCCTCTTATCTCTTTCTGCACCCCTCTTCCCTCTTTCTGCACCGCTCTTGCCTCTGTCTGTACCATCTTTCTGCATCTCTCTTGCCTCTTTCTGCACTTCTCTTGCCTCTTTCTGCACTTCTCTTGCCTCTTTCTGCATTTCTCTTGCCTCTTTCTGTACTTCTTTACACTCTTTCTGCATTGTGTGTTGTTTGTTGTTTCTTTGTGCACTTCTCTTGCCTTTCTGTACCCCTCTTGCCTTTCTGCACCTCGTCTGCCTTTGTTTACACCCATGTTCCCTCTTTTCGCACCTCTTGCCTTTTTCTGCCCTTCTATTGTCTCTTTCTGCATTTCTATTGCTTCTTTCTGCACTTCTGTTGCCTCTTTCTGCACCCCTCTTGCCTCTTTCAGCACCTGTTGCTTCTCTTTGCACTTCTCTTGCTGCTTTCTGCACCTCTCGTTTCTTTTTGTACCCCTGTGGCCTCTTTCTGCACCCCTCTTCCCTTGACACCCCACACTGTGAGCGGCGAAAGGCCGTGTGCAACAGCAGTTGGCTGCCTGTGGGGGGTTTGCTACTGGGCCTGGATGCAGGCCAGGCTTCGGCCGTGCCCAATGGGGGTTGTCTTCATGTATTGTATTCAAATATTTCTTTACATTAACAAAACTTAGATATTCACTGAAAAAAACAAAGGTTAAAGCAACTTTATAGTTAGGTCTGATAAATAGATTTTTTTTGTTTTAAACCATAGAAATTCACTGAAAAAAACAAAGGTTAAAGTGATGTTACAGTTAGGTGAACATGTCACTGATAACATCAACGTTTTGAACTCAAACAAATCCACAGACATTTACCAGATATAGTTAGTAGTTAACTATACCATGCGTCCCTGACATGCCCTGCTTATGAGCTCAGATATTACATCAATAATGACATGTTCTATGACATCATTTATGACATCACTAATGACATCTCAAATTAAATCATTGATGACATTATCCAAATGTCTTTTGCACACATTGCTCTTAAACTGGCATGGCATTAGAGCTATGAAAGTAATTGCAAAATAGCTCAGAGTAATATGAAGCATCATTAATGCCATCACAGATACAACTCCCTTAGGTGTAGCAAGCATTTGTTATGTGCAACACTGAAACTATATCATGCACTTCACGTGTAGACTAGTTAATATTAACAATCAACCAAAAGTATATGGGAAACCCTAATTGTACAGAGGGATCAATATGTATACAAATATGTTCAGAGACAGATAGGTTCCTCAAAATGTGCAACGTTTTTTTAAAATGAATGTCCTACTGTGGAAAGCTTTTATCTGTATCCAATCCCTTACAGTCAGCAAACTTACATTGAGAAATTAAATTGATATGAGAAAAAATAATTGGTGCTGTAATCAGTGCTCACTCTATGGAGAGAGTTTACTCTGTACCACACTGTTTACAGACAGTGAAACTCTCATGGCTACAGAGTATTACAAAGTATCTACTAGGAACAGTATACACTATATGAACCACTTGGCAAAAAAGACACTACTCACTTAAAATAACCAAGGACTGAAGGTGCTAAAGATAATACTTCCTGCAGCCTTCACACAGTGGTGAAAATATTATCGATAGCCCATCTCTTAAATCAAAAGAAGCACATGTACATAGGTTAATAGCTGGTGCACATAGTCTTATAAGTTACATACAAATTGTCATGCTGAGACAGTTCTTATAACTCAAGGCTGCTTACAATACTTAGTATCTACTATGTAGAATCTTTGCCCTGTTGGAAACATTTTGTGTTGAAAATGCTGAACAAAATTCTTCAACTGTCACTAGCACACAGGGTTACTCTTCAATGAAAATATTTATAACGTGCTCAATAACTCTACACGACTATGATGTATTAGAAGCACATGCATTTTGTAAACACACCCATTAGCTGGACACAGGCTGTACAAAATTAGATAGAGGAATACTATGGTCTTTACCTGCTCCTATTTAAACTATAAAAACAAGAATTGGCACAGCCAATAGGTCTTGCCTTTGGGACTTTCAAAGTGTTTAGCTAGAACTATTGCCTTTGCTAATGACTTCAAGCTATGTTGTAGAGCATTGTGGCTGCTATGCAGCATGTTGAAAAGTTACAACAAAAAAGTGTTATAAGCATTTTTTCACCTAATATATAACCAAGAAGACTTTATGTACAGCTGAACAACCCTATTCAAACTATTAATTAACACAACAAAATGTGCTCTTGTTTTTTTGTTCTTGCATTGCAGGCAACTTTTCCCTGACTGTTCTAATGCTTGTTTATTATAGCTTTTTTTGTTATTGAGAGGGGTACATAAACAACAGGAGGGTGGAGGTTGGGAACTAGTACCTGAATTACAACATTAGCAGGGGAGGGACACTAGGGGAGAATCAACTAATGCCAGATTCCGAGGGCAGGCTGAGGTGGTGCTGAGTGATGGTAAGGTGGTGGTGTGCTGGTGCAGAGGTGATACTCAGGTGATGCTGAATGATACTCAGGTGATGGTGAGTGGTGCTGGTGTGCTCGTGAAGAGTGATGCTGAGTGATTCTGAGGTGGTTCCAAGTGATGCTATTGTGCTGAGTGATGCTGAAGTGGTGGTGCTGCCCTGCTGCTCAGGTGGTGCTGAGTTGGTGCTCAGGTTGTGCTGTGTTGGTACTCAGGCGGTGCTGAGTGATGATATAGTTCTGCCTGAGGTGATGCTGTACTGATGCTGAAGTGGTGTTGTGCTGCTGCTGAAGTGGTGCTGCGTTGGTGCTGAATTGTTGCTGAGGTGATGCTGAATGATACTGAGGTGGGGCTAAATGGTGCTGAGTGGGGCTAAATGGTGCTGAGGTGAAGCTGTGGTGGTGCATTGATTCGGAGGTGGTGCTGAGCTGATGCTGAGATGGAGCAGTGTAGATGCTGATGTGTTGCTGAGTGAGCATTTGGTGTTGCTCAAGTGGTACTGAGTGAAGTTGAATTGGTGCTGCACTGGTGCTAAGGTGATGCTGCACTGGTACTCAGGTGGTGCTGTACTAATGCTGAAGTGGTGCTGTGTTGCTGCTGAGGCTGTGCTGGAGTTGAGCTGGTGCCGCACTTGAGGTGGTGCACTGATGCTGAGGAGGTGCTGTGCTGATGCTGAGGTGGTGCTGTAGTGGTGTTGAGTGATGCTGAGGACATTCTGCACTGGTGCGTAGGTGGTGCCAAGTCATGCTGTGGTGGTTCTGAGTCATGCTGTGGTGGTTCTGAGTCATGCGGTGGTACTGCGGAGTCATTGAGGTGGTGGTGCTGCGCTAGTGCTCAGGTGGTGCTGAGCTGGTGCTCATGTGGCTGAGGTGATGCTGCGCTGATTCTGAGGTGGTGTTGCACTGATGCTGAAGTGGTGCTGAATTGCTGCTGAGATGGAGCTGCACTGGTTCTGAGGTGAGCATGCACTGGTGGTGGTGCACTAAAGTGGAGGTTGTGCTGTGCTGATAATGAGAGGACACTGCTGATGCTGAGATGGTGCTGTGCTGATGTTGAGGTGGTGCTGTGCGGTTGCTGAGATGGTGCTGTGTTGATGCTCTGGTTGTGTGTTGCTGTGGTGGCGCAGAGTGATGCTGTGGTAGTGCTGATGCTCACATGGTGCTGAGGGATGCAGAGTTGGTGCTGTAATGGAGCTGAGGTGATCCTGCACTGATGCTATGGTGGGGCTGCACTGGTGGTGATGCACTGATGCGGAAGTGGTGCTTTGCTGCTGCTTCGGTGGTGCTGAGTGATGTATTGTTGGTGCTGTGCTGGTGCTCAGGTGGTAGTGAGTGATGCTGACTTGGTGCTGCACTAGTGCTTCGGTGGGGTTGTGGTGCTGCTGAGTGATGCCGTGGTACTGAGTGATGCTGAGGTGGTAGTGCTGCGCTGGTTCTCAGGCAGTGCTGAGTGATGCTGAGTTGGTGCTGTGTTGAGGTGGTGCTGCGCTGATACCAATGTGGTAAAAATTAACAAGTGCCTATATTAAATATGCCTCTTTCTGCTGAAGAACACTCCCTTGTTAAGACTGTAAGGCACATGACAGACTAGAAGGGAGACACTTTGAAATCCTGGCAGCCGACACCTTTTACAATCTAATGGCGGAAAAAAATCCTGGTCTTTTTGTTGTGTTACAATAATAATATCATTTTTGTTGTAATTTTGAAGATTTATTTGAAAATTTAAAAAGATGCTTCAGGACCTTAGAAGGGGCTGGATGAGTGGGTGGAACTGCGGGGGGGGGGGGGTTTGATTAAATATCTAGCCCAATGAGTTCATACATTTTCCGATCTGAAGTTTTCCATTGGGTTTGAGGCTCTTTCAAATGCACCTCATACATAAGAGAAAAAGATTTAAGTATAAGCAATATGTCTGCAGCACCACAAAGCAGCACAACTGTAGCAGAAGCGCTATATAAAAAGTTTTTTTCCACGACAGAAGCGCAGAGCCACAAAGTAACTGACGCAGTCGCGTGCAAAACTAGGGCACCGAAAGGGGAGTAACCCTAGCCCTACAATATTAGTCAGCAAAGCGGGGAGGCATGGATGGGGCTTGTAAGGAATCAGTAGCTAGAGTCTCTACCAAAGAATGCGTTACCAAAGGTTTCACTTTCAAGATACTCACCCAAGCCTACAAATACCTATACAATGCCGGACCCCAATACCTCAATGAGAGGATCTCCTTCCACGTGCCCAAGAGAAACATCCGATATGCCAACCTCGTTGAAACGCCGCGCATCCGCAGAGCCAGAACACCTTCCCCTACATCACAGCCAAGACCAACATCAGATGCGTCCCTTCCCTGAACATCTTCAGGAATACGCTCAAAACCTGGCTTTTCGACTGATAGGGAGCCGCTAACACCCCCCCATGTCTTGAGACTCTCAAGGGTGGTGAGTTGCACGCTTACAATTCCCATGATTGATTGATTGATTGAAGGTAAGTAACGCATTCATTCAATAGAGGGTTCTAGCAGCATGGTCCTTAGCCAAGCCATACCATCCCAGCAGTGGGCTGCGGACCAATATCTTAAACTAGAAAGTCCTGCTGGACAGAGCAAGCAAAGTGCCCATCTCTGTGGACCTGACCGTCCAGGGAATAAAGCTTTGTAAATGTGTGCAACGATGCCCACATTGCTGCCTGAAAGATGTCTTAGACTAGGACACCCCGAGCCAAGGTCATTGTCTCAGCCTTTCCCCTGGTGGAATAGGCCCTTAATCCCTCAGGGGGCTGCTAGTGGTGGCTGGGATAGGGTTGAGGCGGCTGGAAACCCCTTTCATTACCATGAAAGGAGCGAAATGAAGGCTGACCACTAGGAGTAGAGCAGAGACCCAAGGATCTGGCTGTAGCTCAAGAGTCCTTGAACCTGGCCAGGGCTGAATCTGCCTTTTCCCTAAAAAAACGGGTTCCATCAAAGGGTATGTCCATCAGATTGGCCTGTACATCGCCCGAGAAGTGACATAAGGCCAGTGTCGTTGAAATCAATCTGCCCAGTGGATCTGTGATATTTAGGCCACACTGTATGGTGAATTTTGCTGCACCTCTTCCATCCTTGACTGCTTGGGAGAGCACAGCCCGAGCCTTCTCCGGGACTTGTGGCAGCACTTGCACAACCGTCTACCAAAGGGAGTGGGAGAAATGGCCTAATAAGCATGCGGTATTCACCCACCACAATGCCAGGCTTTAGGAAGAAAATGATTTCTTCCTGAATGCGTCCAACCTCTTGGATTCCCTATCGGGAGGAGTGGGAGGGAACATGCCCTGGGAAGTAGAGGCTTGCACAACCAAACTTTCAGGGGTGGGTTATGACTGAGAAACTTTAGATCACCGGGTGCTGGGTGATGGCAGCGTGCAACCATCCTATTCACAGGAGCCCCTGTGCTAGGCTTGGACCACGTGCCGAGAAGGACGTCTGTAAGTGCCTCATTAAAGGGCACTTTTTGCCTGCTAGCGCTCTGAGACCTTTGGGTGATTTATGCGCTCTATAAATAAAATAAAATGGAAATGGAAAAGGGTTTCGGAAGTGCAAGCCCCAGGTCAAGAGATTAGTCCTGACCTACACTTAAGGTATTCTAGTCCAAAGACTTCAGCTGCCCTTATGACCACCATGACATAGGATGCCTCCTCCTCCGTAGCCACTGTTGGCAGAGCGCATGCCAGTATCTGGAGAAGTATCCAGTCCACTGGCTTCCACAAGTTTCCCATACCAGTCCAACTGCTATGCAGGGTCTACCTGGTGTTCCAGAAGGTCCATTGACCCCTTCCAGTCCTCCCTTGAGCCTAGTACATCCTCAAAGTTCTCAGGCAACAACATAGAACCCCTGTGTTCAGTCGACGTCGAAATCAGCATTGAGCAACATGGTTCCGGCTCCATGTGTTCGTGGATGGGGCTGGTACCAGCGGTGCAGTAGGCACTGACATCGGAGGAGGTCGCGTTGGCACGACCGGCGTCCACCTAGATCTGGGATCGGATCCATGAGGCCCCACGGGCGCCAATGGCGTCAAACCCAATGGTGCCTCTTCCGACCCTGCGGGGCCCGAGGGTTCACCATCAGGGTTGGCCTGCTCAAATACACGGCGCAAGCCCTCGTAAAACTCTTTTACTTGAGCGGGGGTCGCTCCAGCCCCCGGAAAGGGAGGGAGGTGCGTAGTCAACCCAGGCTCCGGCTCTGCGGAACCATGCCTAGAGCGTTGGTGCTCCTTACCTCTCTCGTCAGCGAATGACAGCTGAGGTGAAGATTAAGTTCGCTTGGACTTCTTCTTCTTATGCCTCTTCCCCGAGTGTCCAGAGGACCTCGAGTAGAAGATCCCGCGTCATCCTCTACTTCGATCGGGACCAGAACCTCAGTGGAGTCTCGCAAGATGGTGTTGACTGCCAGGCAACAAGGAGCTTGATCGCCCGCTCTCTTAAGGCCTTCGGAGACATGGGCCGACAGTCTGAGCTTATTTATTTATTTGTGAGTTTTATAGAGCGCAAACTTGACACGTTAGGGTATCAGAGCCCTTTATAGGAAAATATAGCAATAAACAGAACAGGTTTAACATCAACCAGTTACGGATCGAGTAGTAGGGGACAAGGTGCAGGATACATGAGGGAGATAGGGGCATGTATTTACAGGTTACATATCCAAATACTCATGACACGATAACATATTACAGATTACATTTATAAATGTTCAAGACAAGGCTCCAAGTTTCTGATGGGGTAACTAGATAACCCGAAGGGAGGCAATAGACGGCCATAGATCAGGGCCATGGTGATGGTGGAGGCCAGGTTTAAGATAGAAATGTACCTATAAGTAAGGTTTTGGCCTCCTTTTTGAAGCGAGTCAGAGAGGGGATTCTTCTGATGTCAGGTGGGAGAGAGTTCCATATTCTTGGAGCAGCCCCAGAGAAAGCCAGATTGTAAGTTTTTTTTCCCCGAAAGCGCGCAGGTTGGAGCAGGAGGTCTCTGGCAGATCGGGAGTTTCTGATTTCTCCGGAGATCACACGTTTCTGCACCAGATATGCAGGGGATTTAGAGTATAACGCTTTGTGCGTGATGCAAGCTACTTTGAGCTGTATTCTTGCCTCCAGGGGAAGCCAGTTGAAAGCTTTCAGGTGTGGGGAAATATGGTTGTATTTCCTTGTGCCGGTGAGTAGTCTGGCGGCCGCATTGAGGCAGGCTCTTAGAGGTGCCAGGGAGATCTTGGGTAACCCAGAGAGGGGAGAACAGCCATATTCCAGTCTGGGGATGAGAAGTGATTGGATTGCCATTTTTAGGTCTGGAGCATCGAGGAAAGGTTTCAATTTTATAAGGTAGCTCAGGTGGAATCTGGCTGATTTGGCCATCGAATTGATGTGGTCCCACATGTTCAGGTTGATGTCGAGGGTGATTCCCAGGGATTTGCCGAATCCACAATGGTTGGTGGGCAGTTTAAGGCTGTGATAGTCTTGATCCATGATTGAATCTCAAGGTTGGTATTGGGCAGGGAGATCAGGAGAAATTCTGTTTTCTTTGCATTGAGTTTGAGTTCATTGGACCTCAATGAGTTTCAAGGCTTCGTTCAGGGAGAGAATCTCTTCAAGAGATGAGGTTTTGATGTAGATCTGAGTGTCATCAGCGTATATATGATAGGAGATATTAGCAGTGCGTAATACCTTGGTAAGCCGTTCCAGGTAGAGGTTGAAGAGGGTGGGGGACAGGGTTGATCCTTGAGGGACTACAACCGTGACAGGGGATGGTGCCGGTAGGTTGCAGTTGATAAGGAGTCTCTGGGACCGGTTTTGGAGGAAGGTCCTAACCCATTCTAGAACAGTGCCGTCCAATCCCATCCTGAGTTTGAGGGGTTCGAGTAGTTGTTCATGGTTGACGTGTCGAAGGCCGAAGACAGGTCCAGGAGGATTAGGAGACAGGTTTTGCCTTGAACAAGGGCTTGGAGAGCATCATCAACGATGTGGAGCATAGTGGTTTTGGTGCTGTGCCCTGGTCTAAATCCGGATTGGAAGTCATCGAGGAGGTGGAAGTTGTTGATGTGTTGACTTAGCTGCTGCTGCACACATTTCCCCATCACTTTGGCTAACAGCGGGATGTTAGAGACTGGTCTGAAGTTGTCAGGGCAAGCTGGATCCAGCAATGTTTTTTCAGAATGGGGAGGACTTGGTGTGCTTTTAGAGCATCAGGCATCGTTCCTTGTGGAGAGAGGCGTTAATTATTGTAGTCCAGCTAGGAATAATGGATTGGGCAACGGCTGCAAGGCAGTTGGAAGGGAGCGGGTCATTAAAACGGTTATTAGGGTTTAAGGTAGATAGGATTTTAGAAACAGAGTTTTCTTCATAGACTTTGAAGTCCGTCCAGTGAGCATGGTTTTTGGGTGGAGCCTGTGGGGGTGACGTGGCTGGAGGAGGCGGGTCAGGAAGTGTTTGAGGGTATGTGATGGAACGGAGTTAATTTCCAAGGGCTGAGATTTTGTCGGCGAAGAAAGTGGAGAATTCTTCTGAGGAAATACGAGACTTGGAGATTCTTTTGAGGTTTTGTCCAGTTTATTAGATTGGTGTTTGACTAGTTCGAAAAGATGGTGGGGTCTGTTCTTGGCCTTCTCTAGTTCAGTTCTGAAGAATTCTTTTTTAGACTTGAGCATGTTCCTGTTGTAGACATTTCTGGCCTGGCGCAGGAGTTTTAAATGTGCGGCAGAGGGTTGCTGCTTCCAGGATCTTTCCGCTTGCTGAGGGCTCTCCTCTCTTTATTGAGGGATCCCGTGAACCAGGGGTTTCTGTCTTTGATTTGGATTCTTTTCAGTTTTAGTGGGGCTAACTCTTCCAGGATGTTCGATATAGTCGCAGAGTAGTGATCGTTGAGGCCACTGACTATTGTGATATGCGAAGGGGGGGGGAGGTCGGATTTGCAGCGAGCCTCAAGTTCACTGCGGTCCAGGTTCTTGGTGTCTCTGATCTCTGATCCAGTGTTTAGGGATCACCGGTTGCGGTGCCCCTGTCTTGTGGGTGCCAGGTAGAAGGAAGGTGGTGGAGTGGTGGTCAGACCAGTCGCATGGGTCTATAGAGATAAGTTTGACTGTTGATTCTTTGGAGATGATCCGGTTAAGAGTGGCCCCTTTTGTGTGAGTTGGTAGTGAGCAGACTTGGGTCAGGGCTTGATCTGCTAGGAGGTCTTTGATGGTGTTGACATGTGAATCCTTAGGGTCGTTCCAGTGCAAGTTAAAGACACCCAGGAAAATATCTTTGGCATTGTTGAAACTCTTGGCTGTAATGATTTCCATGAGGTGGTCAGTGAAGGAGTCGTTCATGCTTGACTTCGAGTCGTGGTCATGCTCGAGACAACCGTGACAGATGAGGTGGGGGTCTTTGACCGACATCATGCGGTGAGAGGCTCTTCCCGGATCGCGCATAACTGGCGTGGAAAGAAAAGAACAGACGTCCACGCGCCTGTCTGGCATCTATATAGGTGACTGCGACGTCATAACCCATGCTACCGACGTAACGCAGAGCCGAATGGACCCACCTGACGGGGTGCGCAAGGGGTATTGTTCAGCAAAGTTTCCAGATCCTGCCTGATGCCAGAGTGCAAAAGTTTTGCGATACTTGAAAAACAAAATGCATATCATTGTAATTCCCAGTACTGGTATCTCTTACTGATTGCCTCCGACCCACTAGTTTCACCATGTTGCAATTTTCTGTCTTTTATGTGGCCAGTCACAGCAGTGTCCAATATGCGTACTCGGGGTTCAGGCTAGCATTTTCAGAAAAAGAAAGGTGCCAGATGTATTTTGCAAAGTCAGGCTGACTTTATATTATGCTTAATGCAGTCGGTTTGGCTGTATCCAGTCCTGCCAGTAACCAGCTATCTCAGTGTTTGCAGATAAGAGATTTGGGATCCTGGTGGATAAAATGATTATCCTGGGATCACACACTTTGGACAAGCGCGAAAGTTTGCATTAGAACCGGTTCCAAGATGGGCAGCTAAAGCATTTACTCCAAAACTGTGGTCAGCCAAGCTACTCTAGTTCAAGGAATCTGTGTGTGTGGTTTGAACAGCAAGTGTCATCTGTTCACCCAGATGATACTCTTTAGATATGTCAACTTAACACGTGTCATGGTTAACCGGATGCTTCAGCCTTCAATCCCAGACAAAAGCCTACCTGAAGTAATATTTACAGAGATGCTTTGCTTTCTGTTTCGGAAAACAGAGCCACAGCAGCTTCAGAATCTTTGCCCTAAAAACAACCCGACCCCACCAACCTGAAAACGACCCCCCCAACTATACAAACTAAACCCCAAAACCCAGCCAAACTTCTAGTTTGTAGAGCATTCAGAGTACAGACCTCTTTTAGTAACCACTATATGAAAACGGTGGTGGTCTTACAATGTGTAACAAAATAAACACTCGGATGGGTTTATTGAGGTGTTCAGAGAATATAGCATTTGCATCACTACGGACGTCTCTTCTACCAATGTGAGCTGTGTAGGCATTCTCACCAGTGAACGTGAGGCACCATACTGCCTCTCGGCAGCCATTGGGGAGATTGAGTAGTGTTGTTGCCAACCACCAAAGATTACTGAATATATAAATACAATTACTCCTGTTAAAAGTAAGGAAATTGGCGAGGCTGCGCCATCCCCCACTGCTGCCCTCGGATGGCGGTGGACACCCAGCGGCAGAATATTGAACACTGGAAGTGGGGGTAACATGTGAGAACAGCATGTCCTCCATCGAGTATGGGAGCCCACCCAGCCGAGACACCAACATCCAGACAACATGAAAGGCCCCGCATTTCCTTGGTTATGGGAGCCTAACCAGCAAATATGCTTGAGATATGCATACTTACAGCTAACACTAGAGCCCCCTGCATCTCTATGGTGGTGGGAACTGCAGATTTGTGGAGGAGCGGTGTAGGGGCCACGTCCAACAAGCGGTCAATATGTGGTATGGGCATTTTATTGCATTTAGTGCCTGCTGACTGACTAGTGCAGCCCACTTTGGTATTGGGCTGGTTTGGGGGGGTTTTGCATGTGTCTTTGCGGCAATGGCGACCCTGTCAGAAACCTCCGTCCACCATATTGAACTACATCAAGCCTCAGCCCTCACTGCACCAGCAACCCCCATTACCCGCCCACCTCCAAAACAACAACAACACGTTCTAAATGGGACTGTCCATGCTAAGCAAAATCATTTAATTTTCTAAAGTTTGTTTGTCCCCCCCACACAGGGCATATTCCGTCTGCGGGGCCATGCTGCTGAAACAGAAGCCATGCTGATCAAACAAAAGCCACATGGAAAACCGTCTATTTTTGTAAAGAGGATGTGGCTTAACATGTAGTGCTGCCGACTTCGGAAGTGGAGAAAAGAGTTTGAGTCCCACCGTCTGTTTTCCCCATGCCTACCAAAACAAGCAAAATACACGAGCCACAGGAAACAGAAAAAGAAGTGCAACAATAAGTAACAAAATAGACAGAAGAGCAATAATGTATGTAGCCAGTGGCTAGGTATTGGAACCGCCCAACGAAAAGAAGAACAAATGTGAAAATTAGCCACAGAAAGGAAGGGAATTTCAACAGAACACAACGGAACGAATGAAACAAGAGGTGTGATCAAAACCCACAAAGGAGATACAGCATGTCTCAAAGATACAATATGTCTCAAAGAGACAGCGCAAGCGCTGCTAAGGTGAGACCTAAAAAGTAACACACTCATTGGATGATATCAGGAATGATGTAATTTGAAATGCCATTAGTGAGGTCATAAATTATTCCATAGAAGATGTCATGAGTAATGTAATGAGTGAGGTTATAAGCAGAGCATGCCAGGGTTGCAAGTTATGGTTAGCACTGCTGACTATAACTGGCCAATTTCAGTTTTCTTTTTAGTTCAACACTTTAATGTTATTCACCTAACTATAACATTACTTTAATCTTTGTTTTTTCTAGTGAATTTCCAAGGTTTCTTTTTTAAAACCAAAACAGATCTATTTATCAGACCTAACTAAACATTACTTTAACCTTTTTTTAAAGGGATGTTAAAATTCCGTCCTGCCCGCCCCGGTCCGACTCGGCAACCAGTGCCGTTGAGCGGAGGGCGGGTCAGGCAGAGCCAGGTTACTTCCGCATTCACAGAGCGGTCAGCGCTCTAGTTGCTGCACCTTTGAGGGTATTTAGCCCCCTCGTCACAGCAGGCGCGCAGCGGTCACGCGCAGCGAAGCGCCTGAGACGCGCCAGAGAGAAGCCCGTCTGCGCCCGTCGGCAACAGGACGTGGCTAGGGGCAATGGAAGCACCATCAGTGGTTACTAAGGTATTTAGACGGTTTTACTCCCCGCAGTCACTACTGCGCCTACGTCCTAATTTGTCAACATCTGACTGCAAGTTACCACTCTGTTGTCTCCCAGAAGGGCCATTGTCATGCAGATCCTGCCAAACACAATTTCTGACAGAAAAACTTTCCCTTCAGCAGCGCCCTAGTAATACTCCTATAGTTCCGATTCAGGGAGAAAAGATTCTACTGTGCAATGTTAGATCTCTAGTCAAACACTCTTTTGAGGTTTGGGATCTTATTTCCACACATAAAGCAGATCTCTGTTTTTTAACAGAGACCTGGCTTAAACCTCACTCCACCCCTGCTATTACTCTTGGAATACCGGAGGGTTACAAAATTGTCAGATTAGATCGACCTAAAAAAATTGGTGGGGGTATAGCAATTGTATTTAAAAAGGAGATCTCCATTTCGGTCATTGATCAATGTTGTAATTCGACCTTTGAAATGTTGATTTTCAGGATTGGCTCATCCACTAAATATAGTAGGAAAGGAGCTTTGGTCTACCGTCCGCCAGGCCCCTTAAAAAATATGTCCAAACAGTTAGTGGAAGCACTAGCTCCCCATGTGTGCCAAGATAAAGAATTCCTGCTACTTGGTGACTTTAATATTCATAGTGAGGAGAAGACTAATAGTGAGACACAGTCCTTCCTAACTGATATATCCCTTCTAGGATTACATCAATGTAATAGTGGATCAACACACCAAGCAGGACATACCTTGGATATGATAATATCTAACTTTCCTGGTATCAAATGCTGTGCACCTAAACAATATCCTTGGACTGACCACTTTGTGCTTGAGTTCTCCATGCCGACGAATGATCTCCGACCTACTTCCCACATTCAAATTCCATCCAAACGTAGGCAGCGGCACAAAATAACCAATGTTAATTTTGTACAAAAATACCTTCCCCCTCCAATTGTTTGTACAGATGATATTAACATTGCTCTTTCAAAATGGGATCTTGCAGTTGATGCTGCAGTACAACACATCGCCCCAATAAAGACTTTTAAAACTAGCCTTGCCAGGAAACAAGAGGTCTGGTATTCAGAGGAAGTACGCAGTCTCAAACGCCTGGCTAGAAAGTCTGAAAAGACATGGAGAAAATCCTCCAGGGAGGAAGATAAAAACTATTACAGAAATAATCTCAACACCGATCATAAAGCCATACGATCAGCACGGAAAAATCATGTTACTGCTCAGTTAGAAGCAGCTGGCAAGGATTCAAAAGTTTTATATCAGATTGTCAACACATTTCTGAAACCAACAGCTTGTGAAAGTGCTGACATGGCGTCACAACAACTCTGCGATAGTATTTCCTGTTTCTTTTCAGAAAAAATTGATGCCATTTGTAACAAAATAGAGGCGCTTAGCCCTGATATAATTAGCCAAGATAACCACACCTTGATACAGACAGCACCCATCAATATCTACTCTTTTAATGATTTTCCCGAAATATCGCTAACAGAGGTCCAGAAACTGTTTTCTGATATCAAAAGTGGAAGCCCGGCAGACCTGCTCCCAGCTAGACTTATGGGTCCGCTAGGGAATACACTAGGTCCTGATGTTCAGAGACTGGTGAACTTATCACTTACATCTGGAGTTGTTCCACTGTGCTGGAAAAAAGCCCTTGTTAGACCCATTAGGAAGAATACATCTATTCCTTGGACCAACATGTCTAACCTGAGGCCCATTTCCCTTTTGCCATTTCTAGGGAAAATCATCGAGAAGCACACCAACAAACACCTTTCCACCTACCTAGAACAATCTGGTAGCCTCGATCCCTCGCAGTCAGGTTTTAGGCCTAAATTCAGCACTGAAACGGCCTTGCTGTCGATAACTGACGACCTACGGCTGTACCAGGACAGGGGTTACTCTGTTGTCCTGGTGCTGCTGGATTTATCGGCAGCGTTCGATACGATTTCTCATACCATCTTGATCGAACGACTGTCTGCGAGTGGTATCGGCGGTAGGGCACTGGACTGGATCAGAAGCTTTCTCTCCAACTGCACCCAATCTGTCACCATGGGTGAGTTCAAGTCGGAGGAAGTTAACATTACCAAGGGGGTCCCGCAGGGTTCATGTTTGAGCCCGACTTTATTTAATACCTATGTGGCTCCCTTGGCAGATGTTACTAGAGCTTTTGGATTCTGCCCAGTGTCCTACGCTGATGACACGCAGCTGCTCTTCCCTTTTAAACAACTTACCCCGGAAATTATACAATCTTTTTCCGATGGGATGAAGGCAGTTGCAAGGTGGATGTCTTCCAACTTTCTTCAATGTAATGTTGGAAAGACAGAGGTGATGCTCTTCGGAGAAGCCAGGGTACAGTGGTCCCCCGATTGGTGGCTTCCTGATTTGGGCCCAGTTCCTGAGCCCAAAACAATAATCAAGAATTTGGGAGTTAGATTGGAGCCGGAGCTGACCATGAAGCAAAATGTCAATACTACTGTAGGATCTTGCTTCCATGTGATTGGTCTCCTCCGTAGAATCTTTCCCTTCCTCCCTGACTCCCATAGGAAAACCTTAGTTCAGGCTCTGGTTATTAGCCGGCTTGATTATTGTAATGGTCTTCTGGCAGGTGCAAGTGAGGAGGTTTTGGATCGTCTACAGGTGGTGCAAAATACAGCAGCTAGGTTGGTGCTAAATGCACCCCCCAGGTCCTCCTCCAAACCGCTACTTCATAAACTTCACTGGTTACCAATACGCCAACGAGTGAAGTTTAAGACCTGCTGCATTATCCATAAAGGCCTCAATCAATTAAGACCAGAGTATTTGGCGAACAAATTTGTCCCTTATGTCCCCACTCGTGCCCTTAGATCCAGCGACCAGTTGTTATTGAGTGTCCCTAAGATAACTAAATCTAGGCTTGGTGGCAGGGCTCTGTCTGTAGTAGGTCCCAACCTCTGGAACTCACTCCCGCTCTCATTGAGGCAATGCCATAATCACCTTCAATTCAGAAAATACTTGAAAACCTTTCTGTTTAGTTTATTTTAACTAGCACCTCTGTAGGCTTATAGGAGCTTCAAAGCATTTTTTAACTTCATTGCTTCCTTTATCAGTTTCTGTACCGGTTGTCTGCAGCGCGGAGATACTCCTACGGGAGTTTATTCATAGCGCTATATAAGCATGCAAATAAATAAATAAAATAAAATTAGGTGAATATGTTGGTTAAAACAAACCATTTCAAATTAACAAAACCATAGAAATTTACCAGTTATAGTTAACTCAAGTAACTATAACTTGCGCCCCTGCCATTTCAGATGTTATCAGTGATGCTATAGAACATGTAATGAGTGATGTAACATTGCTAGGTAACTAGCAGTACATAGGGACAGGTTGAGTAATAGTTACCCTAGGATTACTTGAGATAACTGTTTCTGGTGAATTTCAGTGCTTTGGTTAGTCTGAAACAGTATGTTTTAACTAATATTTTCAACTAACTATAAAGTCCTTTTAACCTTTGTTTTTTTTCAGGGCATTCTAAGTTTTATTAATTTTATGTAAAGTAAGATAGTACAATTCCAAATAACGTAACTTTAACCTTTTGTTTTTTTTCCAGTCACTTTCTAGGGTTTCGTTAACATAAAGTAATATTATTTTACCGTACATAAACCCAACTCAACACTGTTCATGGCCTTCGGTCCATGTCAGGCATCGACATGGCCATCCAACCCTGCCTTTGGCTGAATGTAGCACAGGATTGGGCACAAGGCCTAGCCTGGAGCCAGGCTGTGCATCCTACTCCCCACTGGCAGCTAACTGTGCATGTTTGGGGATTGTGTAGTGTGGCCTCCCTCTTTGAGCTAATACTTGCCCCGGAGCCAAACTTAATTTAATGGGAAAGAGGGTATGTGGTCCCCTACCCTCAACTAACACTGGCCCTGGGCGCCCCCATCCCATGGGACTCACCCTCATGTACAGGGGAGGAGGGAGAACCGTCTTTCTTTCCCAAACCATACGTGGCTGCAGGGTCCCCAACCCCCAGAGCTGTATTATTTTTTAAGGGGAGGGGGGCACATGGGCCCCCTACCTGGAACCTTTACAGTCCCCGGGGCATATAACGGGAAGGGGGTGCAATGCCCCCATCCCCAAGCCTTTACAGGCCCTCATATGACGCTATTCCCAAGGTCCAACATTCATTAAAAGGTGAGGAGGTTTGAAACTGCCCTGCAGAGCCTTTACAGGGGAGAGGGGTGCACAGGCCTCAAAGGCCACTGTTCCCAGTAAACTGCGCGCCGGGGCATGTGTGCACCTATCTCACCTCGAGCGCGCAGAGTGCTATTTGAAGCACACACAGGCAAGTTCAGCAGCAAGTGCCTCCTGCACTTACTGCATTTCTTTTGTTGAAAGGGCGCGGTTGCGGGACAGGATTGTATGCCTTTGTTAAAGTAATCATGTTAATCGTGGCACCCATCACGCGCTGCAATTAACATGATTACTCTAATAAAGGCATACAATCTGTGTCGCAGGCGTGTCCTTTTAACAAATGAAAGGCAAAGAGTTTAAAAGCACCACGTGTGCTTTCAGGAGATTCTGAAAGCACGTGTGCTTGTAGACTTGCTGCATTTCTTTTGGTAATAGCGCGAAGCACACAATCTGGCCTGCCCTATTACTAAAATAAATGCAGCAAGTCTACAAGCACACATGTGCTTCAGATTCCCTTGAAAGCAAACGTCCTTTCCGGACCTGCAATGAGCTCTGGGTCAGGGCCAATTGCCAGAGCTACTCCTGCTCCTGTCTTGATGCTGGGTCCTGTGTGGGTCTGGCCTGCTCTATTCAGAGCCGGCTCTAGGGCTGACTTCTGGGGAGCGTGTTTTTAAGTATGTTACTGTTTTAAAAGCACCTGCTACCGCATTCCCTGCGTCAAGGCAATTTTAATACAACAATAACAATGTCTGGATAACTCAGGTGATTAATGTTCTTCCTGGAGTGAGATCAGGGTTTTTTTTGTGGAAGTTTTAACCCAACCACAAGTGCACAGAGGGTGAATATGCCTAATGCAAAGTATGTGTACAAATGAAGATCACAAAGTGCATATAAGTAAAGAGGTTAGTGCTTTTGTCCGAGAGATCCTTTTGTTCCTTGCAGTGTATAAGTTCAAATCCTAATATAGAACAGTGAGCTAATAACGGACATCAATGGCTGCTTGCAGACTGCAAGGTATTATTATTATAGCATTATGATTTTGCCCCCAGCCTTTCAATATTCTAACCTTGTAAAATAGGTTCCTTTCTGTAATTTTTTTTTTTAAATATCAATTTGTATTAATAAATGTACCCAAACTATAGTGTTATGTTTAGAATTCTGAGTTTGTGCTTCTCCAGACCAAGCACTCTTGAACTATACTGTCTACCAGTATCGATGACTTAACTCCTACACCTTGTATTCCTCTGTCTGATGTAACATTTACTGTACACTGATTTACACACGTGTGACTGATTATCTCTGTGTAATGTGTGTGTGATGTGAAGTGCTCCAACACCCTACACTGGTATGAGCGGTGCTATAAACCCAATTAAATGCATCTCAGTAAGCGAGTGGTTATGGAGACGTGTGGGGCACTGTTAAAGGGTGGTAATGACAGAATCCGTGGCGAAGGTGGTCGTTGGGGGGGTGCCAAAAAACATTGTCGCACCGGGTGCCACTAGCTCTCAAGCCAGCCCTGGCTCTATTTGCCACTCCCGAGCCTCTGGCACCTGGTGTGATATCCCATGTCTATGGATTGGGGAGTTATTGAAAAGGCAAACTGCTCTACACCCATCCTTGAAAAAAGCCTCTGTTCTGTGCTTCAAAACAACTCCTACTTGATGTTGCTTGAAAAATATCACCAAATGATTATTGTTTCTTAAAGCTGGATCTGCACTGTTTTACCTGCTCATGTTAGCCTGCATCTCAGGCCCTGTACTTGTAACATGCACTCCAGTGTTTTGGACGGCATATAAACAGTGATGGTGTTCAACTGCAATCAGAAACCTTTATCAAAGATGGCACTTAATTTATTGAGGTTTAACAGATCAAAAGAGGGCTAACATTTAAAACAAAATATGTCTCCTTTTGAAAAATATGACTTCAAGTGGTGGATCCTTTTGGATTACATTGTTTCCAGTCTCACAGTAAGATGTGCCATGCATCTCTATATAATAATATAAGAGTAAAACTGGCCTCATGTTCAGAGTCCAAAATGTGCTTAGACTCTTTTGGAATTACAGAAATTATTGCCAGTCACATGGACTGAGATTTGTTCCCTCCATGTAAAATGCCACAGTTTGCTTTAGCCAAAATGGAAAGATAATCTAAATGTTGAGTATAACCCAGCTGGAAAGCCATCAACACGAGGAGTTATGTTGTTAGCCACCATCCTAACTTCATGAATACTGCAAGGTACAGATTAGAGGAATATGATTTTTTCCCCAGCCATTCATTATCCTAATGTTACTAAAAGGTTTCATTTGGGTACAAAGTGGTTCTTATTTAAGAGAAACCCTAACCATGGTGTTTCATTTTAGATTCAGAGTTTGTGCTTTTCCAGACAAAACACTCTTAAACTATACTGCCTACCAGTATGAATGACATGTCACTCCTACACCTTGCAGTCCTCTTGTCATATGTAGAATTTCTTATACACTGATTTTATACCTATGATTGAGTGTCTCTGTTTAATGTGTGTGCAATGTAAAGTACACCCTATACTGGTATGAGTGGCGCTGTAAAACAAATTAAATGCATCTCAGAGAGTGTGGTAATGGAGACTTGAGGGGCACTGTTTACGGGTAATAGTGAGGGAATCACTGGCAGAGGTGGTCATTCATGGGCACCAACAAACATTGTTGCACAGGCCGCCACCAGCTCTAAGGCCGTCCCTGTGCGGGGCACATTATGTGCCTCTGAGAAAGTATTCATGTTAATTGCAGCACATGACTGGCGCTGCAATTAACATGAATACTCACACAATCTCCACTTGATATTTGTCACTGCACCCACACGTGCCGTTGGCTTCCTGGCACACATAGCTTTGGCTGCAGTGCACAGAAACCTTACACTGCCGCACACAGAGGAAAAAAATTAGAGTGAACATTGTCCAAGGCTGGATGATTTTGTTAAGGGGGACACACGCCCCCCAGGCTTTACAGGCCCGGGCACCACTACCCCCAGGGCCTAATGTGGGTGTTCCACAACACACAACATTAAGTGGGGGGAGCACCCGATCCTTCACCGCCCTCCAGCATGCACCCGTTCTGGGTATAGCTGGAACCAGCTTAGCCGTCACCTGGCGGGAGCATTCTTTTTTCTGCTCCCACCGGGAGGAAGCAACCTCAATCTCATTGGGCTACCTGGAACACATCATAGGAGTCAGCCCTGGGGGATGGAGTCACTGGGGCCTTAAGAGGCTCGGGAGGTGGGATCACATGCCCCCTTCCCTTCAAAGAAGCAACCCCAGGAGATGAGGTCATGCATCCCCTCCTCTTTAATAATAATAATGCCCGGCCATGGTTGCCATCTGCCCGGGGGGGAGGGAGGGTTGTTATTTTACTCCAAAAATTTCTAGCAGTTGCCATTTTATTTTTTAAACCACGATCCCGCATGACATCCACGGGATTACAGCAAAAAAAAAAATCTTTACGTTGACCCCCAGGCTCCCCCCACCAAAGGTTAGGGGCAGGATATCCCTCCATGCCCCCTTATATTGTTTTTAAAAACGTTTCCAAGGCAGGGGATTAAATCCCCAAGTACTGTAATAGTTGCACCAACATTTCTTTTCAAGCTGCTGTAAACCAATTGGAGCCCCCGCTCTAAGAAAGCTACCTAATCCAATCAATTAGCTTGATTTTTTAAATTTTGGACCAATGATCCAAATACCTGTAAATATCGAACGTTAATTTCTCAAAAACTGCTATAAAGATTTACAACAAATTCAAAAAGTATGCTTTCTGGAGCAGGATGTAGCTTCCTGCCAAATTTGGTGCAATACTGTTGAGCCATTTTGGCTGTAGCACGTTCCAAAAATGTTTATGGAAATTGCATGGGGACTTTGTGTTTTGGGACCACACCTTTTCTCTGCTCTCGCTTGACGGATCACCCTGAAACATTCCAGAAGGGAACTAAAGCAAAAAGAGCATGTTTTTAGGAATTTAGGACACTTCATCAAATGGTGCCAAATATATTAAGTAACTAAAAAACCTATTTCTTATGGAAACAGTATCCAAAATATAAATACCCAGTGGCGATAGCCTGTGTGTGTGTGTATACACATACACACAAGGACTTCTTTCAGATAGCTCTCATCATCCATTAGTCTGTTCAACTGTCATTCACTTTTTGCTTCTGTTAACCACTGTAAGGTGCAATGAGCCAGCCCGCAAATGAGCCAGCCCGCTTGCGCCATTGCTTTCTTGCACTCTGAGTGATGGCATTTTTCCTCATCACATGTGCACACCCACCTAAAGTAGGTGCACTTCAGTGTCATGGCTATTGGGCCAATACTTTACCTTGTATTTTTTTTTTTTATTATTCATTTTTTGTTTGTAATCATCCTTTTGCATTTAGATTATGTCTTCTGCTTGCAGCGACTTAAAGCCATTATTATCTTTTCTTTGTGCAGACAAAGTATTATATTCTCTTGTGATGCCCATTTACACAAGACAGGATTTCTACACCAATTCCAAGTACAACTGCCAGCTATGAAGCACCGTTACAGTTCTTTTAAAATGATCTGCAACGCTCATTTTTTAATTATATGCAACACTTATGTTTTTAAATTTAATTGCAAGCATATGGGCACTACATTTGGACATTTTAGTTCTTATTTTCTCTCATTGTGACATATGGTGGCAATAAAAAACAAACTTCAACTGATTGCCAGGCACAAAAGTACTGGTTTTGGCAATGCTTGTTTCTAAATAGACAGTGTTAAATTATTTATTATCCCTTTTTTTTTCAAACACATAACTGCTGAAGTAGTCTGACATGTCTTCAAGGATCATAAAATTTGGATAAGTGGGATAACCAGCAACCGTGACTCACTCGCCTTCACTCCCTCACATTCACCCACCCACATTTAGGTGTTTCCTCTCATTCACTAACTCACTCAAATTCATTGCCGTGCCTATTCACACAACTCCATATGATTTCACTCAACAGTTACCATACAATTTCACCATTAAAAAGCTAGAACAATTATTTCTGTCAATGTCAAAAGCCCGTCTCTTGCATCGTAATAAAATAATAACGAAGAGCACCACATGCTCTGATGTGAATCTTTCAGAAATTTTCAATAAGTTGCTCAAGGGTTTTGAAATTTGGCAAAAATCAAGACATTAAAATGTAAAAACTACAAAAAAGTCGATTGCAAATGTAGTAAACAGTCTGTATTTTATACATAGAATATGTACATCATTTCCAGTTTTAAACACATTTGTTTATCCATGCAAATTCATTATAAAAACTATTTACAAGAAGAGCAGAAGTGTCATCTTGGGAAACATATACAAGTTGGAAGCGCCAGCAATAATGGAAGTTCAAATCAATGAGCTTTAAAAATTAGAGAAACTGTTTATCGAAAGTAAATTATACAATTAAATATCAAATACATTATCAGTTACAAATATCAATATTTACAACATATACAATGTCTGAGCATGTGCCACAAATTTAAATCAGCAGGAGGTTCCAAAAATCTTCAGATATACAGCAATATTCTACAAAAATGTAAAGAAAGTCAACAACAGATCGACATTACTATTATGTACAATTGCTAACTGCAGTACAAACCCCCTCTTATTAGGAGTCGAGAGATGGATATTTGTACAATATATTCTCAGACATTTAACCTAGGACTTATTTTCATTTTCTTAGGGGAACCATATGGAATGCTTCTCCTTGATGTTCACTTTTTAAATCTCTACAAAGCAAGTTAAAAATGCCATGATCTGCATCTGTGCAAATGCCCATGTATTTCTTTTGGTTATCAGATGTTTTAGCGAAATTATAAAAAAATATGAAACACAGTACTGCAAGTTGAATAGGTTTTCTTAAAATCCTGCAGAATTTTGATGCCTACATAGGCAAGATACAATTGTGCCAAACAACCTAACTAGGTCTAGAAGTAGTGGATCCAAGGTTTAGATTTACCACGAGTATTGAAGATAACTTTTTAACAGGGTTAACATGTATTACTAAGCAAACAATTTTAATGCAATATTGAAACACAATTATGATAGGACCATTTTATACAATGTTTCCAAAATGTGGTTTGATAGATTTTCCAAGTTTGTCCATTTAAAAAAAATCAAATACTTGCCTAAAATATGTGTATCCATTAGTAGAACAAATATTGTACTCCAGGTAGAGTACATGAAAATCCAGAAATTTGGAAGCAACCTATTTTTTTCTGCAGCGCTTTTCAAATAAATCTGTGAGGCAAAACACTGTAAAATTACAAGCAAACTGTGTACACCACTTGGTAAAAAATGCAAACAAACATTTTGCTCCACAAGTACTGCTTAATGCCTTTTTCAACAACATAGAAAGACTATACCAGTGTTCAACTAATTGCAAATGGTGATGGCCGGTGGTGCATTTAGTACAGTTTCATAGTTTTTCAAGAACACTGAATTGAAAATAGAAAGTTTTCATAGTGTACAAGTTCTCTGTGGCAATTGCATTTTGATGTGAATATTTTGGAAGATGAACATTATTCTGTCATTGTACAGAACCTACATTACCTGCATGCCTAACTGAGAGCTATCAGAGCAAGTCTTTACAAATTAATGAAATTCTTTAAACAGAAAGTGTTTTGTTAAAACTGCAGGTTTAGAAATCAAATGGAGATTTGCTGGAAGAGGTATGCTAGTTTGAAAGAAAAACATAATGTACATGTTGTAAAAAGAGTAAAAGAAAAATGTAATTCATTACTATCCCCTGTGCTAGTACATTTGTATTCTGCATTCACCAATGTTCTGCAGAAAAAGGATAACAGGTGGGTGCACTATTAGCGAATACATTTAATAAACTACAGGGTTTTTCCAAAATTCTAGAAGAGGTTAAATATGAAGCTGTTTATCTTTCAGCACTATAATTAGTAAGGGTAAGACTGCATTTTCTGAAGAGTTAGATCTATTTTTTTTTTAAAACACTGATCTGAGATCTTTAGCGGAAGCAGAAGTAGCAATTCTTGATGCTCCTGCTCTTGTAAACATGCTATTAAATTTATGACATATAGAAAATAAACCGAGAAGGTTGATTTTACTGTTGAGCATCAACAAAAAATGTCTGAAGATATCAATCCATTAGTATGTAATATTTTTAATGATCTTTTAAAAAGAAATGCTTTCGATATATTATGCTAACAACATTGATATCTTGTCTACGTAAAAAAGGAGGAAACATATCCTTCATGATAATTCTAGTCCCATTTGATTTCTTAATCTGTGTGTGTAAGACAATTTTGGGTATCTCATGTGGAGTAATTCAAGTAAAAACTCTGCTTTATGCTGATTACATTTTTATATCTAATCTCGTTTGTATAACATTTTGAGCTAATATCTGCTCATATGATAAACCAGGAAGGCTGTTAGTCATTCAATGTGCACAATTTGGAGCATGAAATGATCAAGAAATAGGATAAACTATATAAAATGCTAATTATTTGGCAATAAACACCAGCAGATGTGACACTGAATGCTGCAGCAAACTAAAATTGTCCTTCTGCGGCAGAACTAATGCTCAGAAATTATCCTTTGACCATGTTTTTTTTATGTACGGAATGTGCTTCTTTCGTCATCATCAGTTAATGATGTTAAAAACATATAAAAATGTGTTAATACTTTTTTATGGGTAGATAGAAAAACTGTAATATTACTAATTTGTGTTGTTAACAAGTGCCATTTCATGAGGCTTAGGCATACTTGCTTGGACCAATATCACAATGTAATCACTCTCTATGTTTGGTTTAAAGAAGCAGTGTATAGTGTACGTGGGTGGTTTATGCCAGAACACTTTCTAAGATCTTCACAATGTCAGAAATAGTTGAAGAAAAGAAGCTACATGCAAGAACAATAATGCAGGTTCTAGAGTGATGCCATCAGTCTCCTATTAACTGACATGGAGCCCAATGCCCAGAGATTCGGAATTGGAGGTCTTGGCAAAAAGCATATCCTCCAGCAATGAAACATAAGAAGCCAACACAGTTTCCTTTACATTTTCTAGCCCACTCTTTAGGACATGGCGCAACTCAATTTATAAAATCGTTCATGATCTATAGCAACGTTAAATGAGAAAAATATCAACGTATTTACAAAATGTGTGTAACTTATCGCCATTAATCAAAGTACACACACAGACCACAAAGATACAGGGTGAATCAAATTAAAATAACAAAACTAAGTCATAGAGAGTAGTACAAAATATAAATTAATAAACCACTGTTTAAAAAATTGCTCCTCAGACAGAGAAAAATGTGTTTCAAAACAAACAGAAATAAACACAACAAAAGTATCACAGTGACAGTCAAGGTCCTGCTCTGACAATAGTACAAAGCAACTGGATAAAAACATTGTGGATGAAATACATAAGGCAAGTTATTAAAATATTTTGAAATGCACATCCTTTTATTGCTAGGATGATGCAAGGAGGCTCAGCAATGTAGGGACAAAAGAGTTAGGAGAATGTGAAATTCGATACATGTCATAAGAAATCTCTGATTAACTAGATAACGAAAACAATCCCTTACAAACTGGGGAAATGTTTTAACCAGCCACCTAATGCAGTTAGGATTAACAACGATTCAATCTTAACCATTCTTAATGTGTACTAATAACTATTGCACATATCAGGCATCTTGACGAAGCATCCTTAGTCAATATTTAATGTAAGGTTGGGACAGGTTTTGATTTGCATGAAGGCATAAGGAGGAATTACTTTTTCGCTAGAAATATTTCTTTCAGCCTACCGGGGAATTGCACGGATTGTTATAATGTGGTGTTGGTTGAAATTACACATCAATGTATTTCATTTATTTAATTGCCTATTAGCACCATTATGAAATTACCTTGTCTTCCAATGGCTGAGCACAACATTCAATTAATAACAATTTCACAATTTTTCAGAGTTACTATTTAATTCAAATTTAAAACACCTGTCTGCGTCTTCTGCTAGTCCTTTACATCCTAATCTAATTTTTTATCCAGTCTGACCCATTCCCTTTCTCAAAGCACATAGAAAAATAGTATTCTATGTAGCTTGAAAATAAAGTTCTGTTGCTTCTATAATTACATTTCTGGTGGATACTATATCTCCCCACAGATTCCTAACCTCACAAATATCCTACAAGTCTCAGACTGGACCCAAAAAATATATTCCCCAGCAATAGCTTTTCAATGCCACCAAGCCACCCTAGTCATTGCTCAGTTTGCCCAGGATGTGAAGACTCTACACTAAATATTGCGCCATCTGGCGTGCTGCGTCAGTTCCTTTGCATTTTCCACATTCAAACTAGGTTTGCAAAGGACAACCAAGAAAGCTTATCAACCTTGACTATAACAGTAGAAATACCATTGCGTACCTTGGGATCTATCGATGAATGCACTATGTGAGAAGATTTTGAAAATTGGAGTGATATACAGAATCCACCATATAAATAATTATTTATGGTGAGTAACTTTTACTTTAGATAGATACTACTGCCAGTAGACTTATGACCTTATAAATGAGTCTCAAAGATATATCCCCTTTGAGGAGTAGCTGATTCTTGCCAATTAACAGAAATCATGCAGCACAGTCTTAGCGAAATAGCCATCAGACAATCATTTTTGGCATAGGTATGAAGAGTGCCACCCAGAAAATATCAGCCACTGGACGCCAGAGTTAAGAGCCTGAATGACATGTTGAGGTCTTTCCTGGCCAAGGTGTAGCAGGCCTTTATACATGGGGTAACCCAATGTGAAAGAGGACAACTTGATAGCACTTTTCCTGTCTTAGCTCGTTTTGTGTCATGGCTGTTTTTAATCCTTCCACAGAGGAGTCAATCTCAGAAAAGAACACCCGTTTTCCATTAAAGGGCATGTCTATTAAAGCTGACTGGATGTCTCTTGAGAAACCAGTGGAAATCATCCAGCGATGCCACCACAGCCATTGTGTTAGACGAATCAAGGAAACCTTTTAGAATTTGCTTAGAAGTATCCCAATCAGTGCCTAGCATGTCTCAGAAGGGTTTCCTCATGCGGTCAGACATTTTATTATGAATGCCTTTTCAAGTTCACACAAGGCAAGGACATACTGCCCTAGAAGACACATGACATTGGCAATGTCCTATGGAGTCAAGTTGTTTGGTTCAGATGCGCACTAGTACATATGTCAAGAATTAGCTTTGCTGATGATGCCTGGACCACCATGCCTGCCTGAGAGGAATGTGTGGACAAGAACTTGAGATGGAAAGGTACAGTCACTGATGCACACCCAAGTGTCTATTGACTGCTGGACTAGAAAAGGAATCCTCCTAGGAAGCCAATAGTGGCTCCAGCAGTGTTTTATTGAAAGGGGTTGAAGGTCGCCAAAGATAGCTGCAGGATTTCCATCCAGATAGTGAATTAGGCTTCTCCAGTCGGTAATGACAACCTAAATCTCTCTGCTGCCCTGTGCACTAAACACACAAGTCAACAGGCTTTCTGAGGACCAGGGCAGAAGGTTATGAAATATCATCTTCTGGGGGATGTATGAAGGCCAATACCATTCTGGAGATGTACATAAAGTCTAGCAATTGTTGTGATAAAGAAAGGAGAGGTTGTTAACCCACAAATCATCGTTCTTCGTGTGCACACATATCCGGTTATGCATGACTAAAGCCTCATAATCTGAGTCAAAGGGCTTTTCATTTGAACTACACTCTGGACTGCAGTGGAAGGATGCTTTGTTAGGGGCAGATCCATAAAGGAAGCAGTAAACTTTTCTCTTACCACTCAAATAATTTCTGCTGAATTCGTGGGCTGGGGTGGCGCTGGGTTAAGGGTTTCCTCAGAAGTAGTGATGAGGCCAGAACATGCAGAGGCAAGGAGTCGATGGAGTCAGCATTAGAACTAGGAGAATCACCAAGCCCACATGATCAGGCAGCACTCTTTTAGGATTTGCTCAGACTAGAGGGATGGGGTCGAGAAGACATCTGATAGGGGTCATCATGTCTTGCCAAAAAGCTTTGATCTCAGAGGGGTTGAAAGGTGAACCTGAGAACTCTAGCTTAGGTTTTTTGAGGAGCACAATCTGGTATGCAGAAGATGAGAAAGAGATTGCCTTCAGGGAATGGGGCTACCCAATCTTAATACAAAAAATCAAGTAGGGAAGGGTCACTTGTCCTGCATGAACCAGGGTATGCAGGAAGTCTCACAAAAGTGTCTCCAATAAAAAACCCTCATGCACGTGTTGGGTAGCGTGGTAAGCGGTGTATCTTGATTCTCCGCTCTTTACACACGTGTGTGCATAATCATGTCGGCCATTTTTATTTTATTTTTATTTTATTTTTCACTAATGCTCGTGCGCCCCGAAAAACCTAATATTTTTCACCAGAACGCACAGCCTTTGAGCATTCCCTAACGGGATTCACCCGAACCCAGATCTAATAAAATTCATTTTCTGGTTATCCGGGTGATTTTTAATATTTTTTCTGCACATTGTCCACATCACTGGGTCACTACTGTTTTTAACCAAGGGTAAGATCCTCCTGGTGGAGGCTGCATACCGAAACTAACCCTATGATTATGCACACACGTGTGTTGAAGAGCGGAGAATCAAGATACACCGCTTACCACGCTACCCAACACGTGCATGAGGGTTTTTTATTGGAGACACTTTTGTGAGACTTCCTGCATACCCTGGTTCATGCAGGACAAGTGACCCTTCCCTACTTGATTTTTTGCATTAAAATAAGGAAACTGAAGGGTCAGTTATTTCCTACTCCCCCCCCTCTTGATTAGCAGCTACCCAATCTTAAACAGTGTCAGGAGTAGGACTGTTTGCCGAAGGAAAAAGAGGACTTCTCCTCGCTATGATGTTTTTACTCTAGGACCCAGAAGAACTCCTCCCTGTTAGGGGACTCACTTGGAAGATGAGTGGGGACTCCTTTAGGGGTGTCATATTGGACAAGAGCCAAGAACAACGTGGGCTCCGTCCCTGTGATAGCCTTTGTGTGCATAGAGACTCAGGAGTCGCAGGCCAAGAGGTTGTGATTTAACACAGATCTCACACGCAGATGTAGTGGGGATACGATAAATACATTTTAATACGCTCTGTATTCATTCAAAGTTGTAAGGTGAAAGAAAAACACAGGAACTGACACAAGCGTGCTAGGTGATGTCATTTATAAAATATGATGTAGCCACATCTTGGGTAAACAGGGCCATTGCTGGATCCAAGTGGTGCCACCTGACAGCGCTGGAGAGTTGTTGGGGTAGAGAGAGTTTTATGGATCTAGACTGGGCTTGGAGAACATTTGTACAGTGAGGAATGTGTGTGAAGAGGACTCCATCAGAAGGGAAAATCGCATTAAAGGATATAGTGAAGCACTCCAAATGTCCAATGCATTGGTAGTATAAACCGATCACCGCTACAGGAGGAGTAACTGCAATAAGTGAATTTAGGGGATTTATAAAATTCGGAGAAATGGGGCCTTACTGACATCCTAGGAATTCTTCCAGTGGCAACTACAAATGAAGCATTTTCTTCTTGCAGGGGGTACTAGAAAACACAAAACTAAACCAACATGCATTTAGATGTCAAATGAGAAACGTGTGAGAGATGCTAGTGTAGTAACAAATATAGTCAATTTCAGTATACTGTGATCACTTGATCCCAAGTGACAATAATAAAGTAATGAACTGTAAACGGGAAGGAACCAAACAAGGGGACTTTGGAAGGAGAGGTGCATTTGAATGAATTAGGTAAGAATTGAACAAAGATAAAGGGAGACAGTATTTGTGTAAATATCTATGAAACAGACATTAATATAGCAAAAGAAGACAAAATCCATTACTATCATTTAAGCAACATGGAGAACTGACTGAAAAACATCTCTACCAGAAGAATGCAAATTTTGTATTTGATAGCACAGGAAGTAGGGGGGCAGTTAGATGGGCAAACTCCAAGAGACAGACAATAGCCAAGCTGTCGAGCAAGGAGACAAAATACTGTTTAAACAGTAGGGCTACATGGAAAAGCAAGGGGAAAGTTTTAAGCCTGTTAAGAGGGTCTACATCTAGGGTACTACATCTAGGCCAAACCTGCAATGGAAACTAAAGATGTATGCCCTCAGTTGAATCCCATATGCACAAATGGGACTTAAGGAAAACATTAAGCATATAATCAGTAAAGGTGAACATGAATAAAACATTTAAGAGGAATAGGAAGCATTACTGAAAAGATTGTTTAACTGCGATCCAGATATCAGGATGGGCAGATCTGGTCTAGCCGGTCAGACAAAGTGGTAGGGTAAATATGGGAAAATCATAAACTGTTTCAGGGTTATGTTGAAACTATAGTCTTATTTGTTCAACAGTAAAATCGCATCCAGGGAGCTTTTACTAAAGATATCATTTTTTTTCTCAAGGTATGAAAAGCCATACACCTCAACATTGTGCAATAAGCAAGCTTAGCAGATTGCTGATCGTACTAGCGTGGTGAAATAAGCCACACAGTAAAAAGGGTACAGATGAGCTGTGGACAATGGGGTGAACAGTAGAGGTCCAGAGAGTTCTCGCCAGGGAGCTTTGTTTCAAACTCCAGAATTGGAGAGTGGTGGAAATGAAAGGTATTCCATTTTTGGGCTGAGCAGTTAATATGTAACAGGTCTGCAATACAGGTGAAGCAAATGAAATAGTAACATTTGAGTGCAACACCAGGTATCACACAGGGGATTCGGGGACCTTGAAATGATAGATGTAACCATTACTGCCAAAGCGAAATGCAATCATCAGTGGCCATAGATACCCAGTCATGAATTAGCAGAACTAGCATCACTAGAAGTAGCATGTAACGTGAGCCATCTACGTGTCCAATCCTTCATTCCATGACATATTTCTGCCACTGGAATAGCAAAGATATATTCAAAAATTAACCGAGCAAGTATGAGATGCTGGATGGTCAAAACATGTAAAAATGTTATCATGAGAGAAACTGCTGCACCAAGATCTGATAAACGTTTTGCACTGCCACTGTGCTTTAAATGTGGTTTGTCCTTTGCTGAAACATGGCATGCAGATATTCCCCATTACATGGCTTGGTGTTCTAGCCTTTGCTTTGGGCAAAATAGACTTTACTCAATTAAAGATGCAATCGTTACTATCCTGCTCTGCTAAATGGCAGCAAGCTCTTTTTTTAAGTCCTTTTGTTTCCTAAAAAATCAGAATGGGATAGCCAGGTTAGGAAAGAGATTAGCAAAACCCTTCTAAACAATAGTTAACTATTGTTTCCTCTCCTCTATAGTATGCACAGTCCTTCAATAAAGTGGTAAAACTATAGTTAATGCCACTGTGAATAGAGAGGAATGGCACTCAAGTGCCCACCCAACACATAGGTGAGCTGACTTGGGACATGGGCTCCACTCCACGGCTTTAAATGCATGTTCTTTTGACAGTAAGTCCACTATTCAGCACTGAGGCCGCCCTTTTTTCACTTAGTGTTCTTCATAATTCTCTAGCCCTCATCAGTGGAAAATCTGGAGATGATTGATGCCATTGTCGAGATGAATATTTCAAACTTTCTGCTAGTATTATGTGTGCAAAATGCACTCTTAAAATAAGCACGTTATCTTGCGAATAACCTTTATTTGACCAATTGCCACTGCTATTATAAGGATTACACATATTTATGGCTGACAGCTTTCACATTCGCAAAGAACGGTATCTTCCTCTGGCAGACATATATATGATCCTACTGTGCTCTTGGAATATTGCAATCAAATCATGTGTTGTTGCAACAAAGAAACAAACGACTCAAAACAAGTCAACTTATGACAAATTTTTGATAAACTCTAATAGTTCTCGGTTACAGTTAGCCTAAGAATATATATGTGATGGAGTCACCATACTGAAAGCCCAATATGCCGTATTTTGTAGCAAATCATATGGCGAACGTCATACAAAAGAGAGTAAACTTGAATTTTCTGCATCACAGGTGATTTCTTTCTATCCAATTATCTCGAAAGCGTCTTGCCCGCCATTTAAGAGGTCTCCTTAAGCCAATACTTGGTGGAGAAGGAATAAGCCTAAAAAGACATAATAACAGTGCTACAAAAATAACGGCTCAAGTAAGGATTTTCCATTTCAATATGTAGGATTTGCATATTTCCAGACAATGGGTTTTTGACTGTAATACGTCTACCTGGGACTGCAACAGTTTATTTTTTATTTTTATAAGTAAACTATTTTATGTTATCCTATTTCATGAAAAACAATTCTTTTTAAATAAATCACTACTGACCTGACAAATCAATTTTGAAACTATTTGTCTCAAACAACACTTCACTTTATTTAGATACCATGATGGTCTAGCATAAGTATTTTTAATACAAGTGTCTACATTACTTTACAAGATAGTCTGACAAGAAATGAAGAAAACAAGCTTTTCTTTGAATTCACTGGACTTCCTACAGAGAGGGCAGGAGGAAAAGCCAAGTCTAAGTGCATCACGCAGTAAATCTAATAGTAAAAAAGTCACAGTAAAACACTAGAAACGCATAGTATATGCATTTGGTAGAAATGTTTTCTTGACTGTAATGTTGAGCAGACCTTAAGAAAATATCAAGTTAAATGAGTCTTGCGCTATCGAACTCCCGAATAAAAGATTAACAAAAAACACAGCTATGTATTCTCAATTTTAATGGAAAGTTAATGAATCACGTTCTTACTAAACTATAGTATCCGAATATGGATAAAATATAATGTATCTTTAATCAAGGAACCAGCTTCTAATATAACATAAAGCATTCCAAGTTGTTCGCCTCTGTTCTGACAGCACGTTGGTGATTACAAAAACGGTATAGCATCCAGTTGGTTCACTTGGAGACTATGCTCCACCTGCAGATTCTCTATTTTTGAAGGTTCCCAGGTACAAGGTGGGACCCCATAAATAGTCAATATATGGTCTCAACAGAAAGCGGTGCTACGTTTGTCACATCCTTGCCTCATATGGATGAACAGCTGAAATAAAGCCTGACAACTGCATAGATTGATTTAAAATAAATTAGATCTTCACGGTCGGAAAGCAGGGCTGCTTCGCTCTATATCTTTCTGTCTCTGAAAAATACATTACATTTAAATAAACTATGGTTTTACACCCAGGGAAACTGTTAAAGCACCAATTTTATAAGGGTGTGGAGACTTAAACAATGGACCCATTATTTAAACCAACATCAAATTCAAGGTACACTCATCAATGATGTAACGTGCAGAAGGAACCTATATCACCAATTCCTTCAAAAACCGAGACAGTGAAAAGTATCATCGGGGTTTCTTAAAAATGTAGAAGATTCTGCCAAATAACATACGGCAATCAACATAACCAAACAGATCACGGCAAAATACAAAAACAAATCCTGTCCCTCAGATAAAGAGACTGTGTGTGGATTCAGTTGTCTCGAATTTATTCTGAAGAACCTGAACTACATTTATAGACCCTCTTATGTCTGGCACCCATCATCACACTGAGCAGCTCATCAGAGACACGATGCGACAGAATGTCCTGTGACAGAGAGATGGAGTTATCAAGGAGCCATCAGCATCACTATCAACTGAACATTCTGGTTCAGTTCCAAACCATGTGAAGCCTCAGAAAAAGTTAGAGGTGGGAGGATATAAGTAAGGTCTATCTCCATGGCAGCACACCTCCTCTGACACCTGTGAAGGCAGAGCATAGGTCATGCTGCGTTCTATTAAGTTGCAGATAAATTCACAGTTGGATACCACACACCGTACAAGGTTTTGGGACTACATCTGGGTGAAGGCTTCAATTGTTTGATGAGTGAAGCCTGCTGGGAATATTTGTTAGACAATACTTTCCCATTCCACATGATCAGCCTGAGCATTACTGCTTCCCTGCACTATTTCGCCCACACTTTCTGATATTTTGTATTACAGTGGTGTTAAAAGACAACACCAGAAACTGCTTGCTGTGCATTTAGAGAGTAAACACTATAAGAGCTAATCTGATTCCACTGTATTACAACAAAATGATGTGGAGTTCCAATTAAAAATTACTCATGTTCAGTACCTGCAGATGCGTGTCCAGTCTGTTAGAGGGAGGAGGGGTATCTGAAGTCCCTTGACGCTGATACTGCAACTTAAGTGAGGCCACCAACCTAGTCAAAGTGTTTAAAGGTTTCCAGGGTTCCAGTATCTGGAGCAGATATTTCAAATACAATACATCCTCAGAGAGAACACAATAAACCACTGGGGTCGTTTGTTCATTTTAATAGAGCATAAATCAATCCTGTTCACAATCTAGATTCTAGCATGACTATTTTTTTCTTTTGTCTCCGTGGTCCCTTCCTTCAAAAATATTTATTATGGAAAAAATAATATGTTCAATCGGAGCTGTTGGTCTTTCCCCAAAGGAAGACAACAGCCCTCCATGTTGTTTATTTCTATCGTAATACCACCTTGGTAATTAAGTTGGTTTGAGGTTATGCCAGGATTAAAAAGTGTAATAAATCTAAATTGGCAAAAGTCAAGCCAATGTTTTTCTGCTCAAGGTCCATAAAAGTCAGGGATTTGCCAGGGGGATACTACTGGTGTAGAAAGTGGAAAAATGCAATAAGCAAGATGGTTAGAACTACAGATTAGAAAAGGTATTTTTTTATTCTATTTAGGATCTCCTGCAATTAGACTTCCACAGCTGAGACGTTCGCTCATTGCCCACCAGAAAGGGGATTGTGGGCCAGCAAAGGCCTCAGGACAGATCTCACGGTTTTCGTGGCCCAAATATATCATAATAATTCACAGCTTTCCATCATTAACTAGGGACCCATTTCCCATCTCACTGTTCTCACTAATTACAAATACATGAGGCTGCTTGTTGGTTTTCTGTAATGTCTAGAAACTCTGTGGTAGAAAAAAATGATATTGGGGTTGGAAACAATGTAAGAAACATAAACGGAGCATAGATTTTTTTTTACGCATCTGGTCAGTTAACCGTGCAAACATGTGACTCTAATCTGTCATGTTAAAAACTATATGAGAAGTATATGCACCACGCTGACATCTGGTAAAGCCAGTTAAAGTTTATGAAACGTCTTATGACCAGGAGTATGTCTGATGTTTGAGGCATCCAATAACTGATATAAAAATACTTCAATGAACAAATCACAAAGTGGTCGCTTTACGATTAAAGGAATTTGATGATTAGAATCCACCTGATGGTTTAGTTCTGGCGATGCACTTGAGATAATCAATACAAAATCCTAAAAAGACAAAATATTTACCTGAGATTTTGGCAGTTTTATCAAAACGTCTGTCAGAATCCCATCCCACGTTCTCATAAATGTTACCTATGGAATTTTACATTATATTTTGCCCTTTTGTGAAAAAATATATATTTAATATCAAATTAAAATGCTAACAAACACAAGATATTTGATTTTTTGCTTTAAGTAGCATAAATCTCTCTTTTTCTAAACGGGTGTTAGCACCAAACAATTTCAGTAGCCAATAAAAATTTGTGCAACAAGTTAACATAAACATAAACGACAATAAAAATGTGAGGCATATTCTAGGCCTTGCACAATACTGACCTTATAAAACCTGTGAAAATACTCATAAAATACACATTGTAATGTATTTCTTCTCATACAAAGAAAACTGAGGAAAAATTCTTAAGAATGTCAATTACACAGGCACTTTACATGTAAACCATCTAAAACAAAACAATATTTGGCACCAATCTAACAAAAATAGAAACCGAGATATAAAAAAATATAAAATGTTTTTCTTTTTGTGTCATGTAGAGAACCACATTCAAATAATTCCGTCGATTTTAAATAAAAGAGCAATAAATAATGAAATACTGTAACTCTAATACTGTCACTTAAAAAACACAAGACTCATTAAACGATAAATGTCTGACAACCACTGACAAAGATGTGAAATAATTACTTTATAAAAACGATTTCAGGTAACCTAATTGTTTGTTAAACCGTCATAAACTTGAAAGCCACTCTAATGGCACTTGTTGGAGTTTGAAAATGTTAAGGTTGTAAACACATCCTGTGTTAAGTAAGAGCCAACAGTCTGGTTTCCCTGGGTCTTTGTTTCTAGAATTCTCGGTCCAGTTTTTCTACAAAGCCCAAAAATTAAAATACAAGCAGGTGGTATATTATTTTGGCCTTCTAGTTGTGTATGAATCCCAAAAGAAAACAGTCATGTCTGAAATATCTGGACAAATACATTTCGAAATCGTGGAGGTGCTCTCTGAAGAATGCAGATGCTTTGGAAATAGACTAATTCAAACTGGAAAGTCAATAATTCGTTTCTTTTTCCAGAATCGTGTCCTTTGCTATACAGAGGAGAGATGAGATGCTTTAGAAGTAGGTAGTTCTAGAAGAGCCTGAACTGTCAAACCAACTTTTACGAGCCCCCGTTCTTCTAAAATATGATGAGGCAAGCAAAGTCTATCCTGAAAGAAAAAAAATGTAATGAATAAACGAGTTTTTTTTTTTAACAGACAAGAAAACGCAAAAAACGTCGTTGAAGACAACAATGTAAATCAACTGCAAGTGAGAAGTCCTTCTGCATTATTTAAAGAACTTTGCATGGGTTCATCCTCTGCTGTAGATCAAATCAGAAACTTCACAATACATACTGTACCTTCTTTGGAAGGTTTTATCGAACACACTGCACGCAATTTCTCCTATCTTATTAGAAGAAGCATTTTTTACCATAACATAACTTTTTTGGGCGGTGAATGTTTATGTTCTGTTACAGACTTAGATCTTCCATTACTCATTTTTACAACGCACATCATGCAAACGTCTAATAATAACAGCTGGATTACTGTCTCTGTCACGTGTTGCGCGGTAATGGCAGCATACTATGTTTTGAAGTGTTCATAGAATGCCAGGCCTTTTACCTGCTATTGTTTGAGTGGGAGCCTACTGGTCCACTCACCTGAAGCTCAGGGTGAACCTGAAATGATAGCATCAAGATCGCGTGAAGTGGAGCATGTGCGTGTACGCTACAGAAGTGGTGTGCAATAAATGCGTGTATGAGTGGACCAGAGTGATACAGTCCTCTGGCCTGCTCATGTGCACAAGATGGAGGTGAAGTTGCTTTCCCAGAGAGCGGAAGTGTTTTGCTGACATTCCTGAGACTGGAGGGAGGGAACACAGACCATAAATTGGGGAAAGAGGAGACAGGCTTCCCTTTAGAAAAGTGATTATGTTCTTTCAGATACCGAGCACTGCTGATTAAAATTCCTGGAACTGACTTCTGGTAGATGGCAAGGGGTAAAGGGTGAAGTATAGCATCGGTTGCCTGTGCGCGAAGGGTACTTAGAAGGAGAGCAGCCCTTTATCTCTCTTCCTGGTCACCGTTAGATGTAGCAGGTGATAGTCAGGGGGCAGACTCATAAACCACATATCATGTTTGCCCTCTCTGTAAAAAGTAAGAACAGTTGATCTACCAGTTGTACAAGCTTCCTTCAGCCGCGGAGGGGGTACTCTGCAGAACACTCAGAGGATCACTGCACAATCAAAGGCTGGTATCTGACAGTCAACGGGTTTCCCGAGGTGAGGGGACATCAACTTGAGTCCGATCTGAAGGAAGAACTCCTGACTTGTTCTGGGTCCAATGAACCCTGCTGAGTGATAGAGAAGGTAAGCGCTAACCTTGCTGAAAGAGTGGACCTTTGGAAGGGACCCTGGTGCAGTGGCCATCCAACAGAGAATCGCAACATAAGTAATCGGAGTGGTCAACAGTGGCAATTGATCCAAGCAGCTTCATTGGAGGAACCACGGCACTGCCAAAGTGTGCAGAGCGGTCTCTGTGTAAAATCCGTCTTCAGTGCCAAACCACTGGAGCTTGTGTACTGGCTTAATTGAAGGAGGCATAGGAATCTTTCAGTGGAACCCACTGTGTTCTGGTGAAGATAAACAATGCGACCACAGTACTGTCAGTTCTTGCCATGTGACTATTTTCTATTGTTGGGGACTCTATATGAGCCCGTATATTTATCACATCTAGGCAGTAGACATGTTCTTTGATTGAGTTCTTGCCATGTGGTCTTGAATGACCCGAGAGAGTAAAGACTGCAATCCAGAGGAGCCTGCCCAGGGGACACTTTATGAGTAGAGAACTCACCACGGCCCCAAAGATGTTGCGGAAGCAAGCCATATTCTGACGATCCGAGCCAGTCACCTAGTGGCACTATGTACTGAAGATAGAGCCTGGCAGCTATGACGCAGAAGACCTCGCGCCAAATCTGGATATTGTTACTGTGACCAAGGATCTCACTTGGAAATGTGCCCCCAGAGCCCTCTAGAGGAGGACTGCCAACTGCCTCCACCCAAGGAGGCCACAAGGGAATGGACCAGAGAATTACCCAACTCACCCTGCCAAATCCTTGAGGCCCAACTGCCTCCACTCAAGGAGGCCACAAGGGAATGGACCAGAGAATTACCCGACTCAGCCTGCCAAATCCTTGAGGCCCAACCCACGCTGAGCCGTCATTGGAGCTCAGAAGAGGTCCTACAACAGAAGCACCTGCTCCTGTCACAGACTCTTTGAGACTCGACATTCGGTCGGCAGCTGGCCCACCCACTGTCGGTAAACCTGCAGCAAAGATTAAATGTGACCTCTTAGCTGCACTACCACAGACAGGTGAAACCGAAACAGGCCTAGAGCCCTTGAGACGGTAAGCCTGAAAGAAGTGGGGTGGAGAGTGCTGCACACATAACAGAGGGTACACCACATTAACCCTGAAAACCCTCAGACTGAGACAAAAGGAAGAAAGGGTGAGTGGAGTGTCAAAAAGGGGGATAGGGCGAGTCCTACTTTGAAGTATCCCTCAGATCCATAAGCCGGGCAACACAGCATTACTGTGCTGTGTAATAGTTTTCTTCTTTCTGTTCTGTGAAATAAAGTACTTCTATTGTAGAAGGAAAAGCAGCAGGCTGGACAATAATCCTATTGTGCAAAGGGGTGGTGTTGAGTGTTAAGCCTGAGTAATCTCACGCAAACCTCCCTGAGAAGCCTGTAACAGCTCAATATCCCTTTGACTAAGAGTCAAGTGCTCAAAGGGTTGAACTGGACCCATTTTGCACAGTCATAGTAAGACAGGCCCAAGGACAGCAAAGGCAGAACTCCAACCCCTACTGCTGTGGCCCAGCAGCTCTTGCCTGGCCCATGGCCTCCCGAACAGCATCTGCCACAGGTGCTATGCAGCTAAGAGCCAGATTTACATTGCCCATGTATCAAATTCATAATTTGGCCATTTCAATGCTTTCCCTTCGCATGGACCAGATTTCTGATTTTACAGGGATTTACAAAATAATACCAGGGGCTGTAATATGGATACTACCTATGTTTCCATGCTACTTCCAGGGTCAGACTCTCTCGGTAACCGCGCTTATCATTCCCAGGCCTAACAGACATAACAGAGAAGTGTGAAAGCTCGCCTTTTCTCTTTTCCTGGCAGGTGGCGCACCAGAAGCCTAGCAAATCCAGCAGCAACAAACGGGGCTGTTTCTTTGTTTTAAGTTTGGAGTGTTTTATGAAGTCGACAGCAGGCAATGTGAAATAAACACGTGTGATTGTGTTTCACATGTCAATGAGAGGGTGAGTATGTGAAACTACTGTCAGAGCTGTTGACTTTTGCCCAGGCAAAGCTCTCCAACACTTACCTGTTGTGTTTGCTACATAAAACTGGGAAAAAAACCTTCAGGAACTTTCTCAGTTCAGTTTAAAAACTCACTTTTAATAAAACCTTCACACAATCTGATGTACTAAAGGTCAGGGCAACTATAATTATGCTGCAAGGGAGCACCAATTATGCAGTGGGGTTGACTAAAGTATGCGACAAGAAAAGGCAAATTATGCAGCAGAATGCGGCACATGTTTTGATAGTACTACTTCATGTTTTGTCATTTACACACACGATAAAACTGTCTCTGCAAAGATGTCACCTCATTACTACCAGTTTAACAAATTGCAGAAATAAGCAACTGAAACATGATGACCGATTGTTAGACCTGGATTTTTCAGTGGGTTTGTCCCCAGACTTTTTGGCCTCCTCTTTTTGTTGGTTTTATGACTCTGGCACTTTGCCACTACTGAGCAGTGCTAAAGTGCATAGGCTCTCCCTGTAAATTGTGAATGTGGATTGGTGTTTCCATGATTGGCTTGTTTGACTTACTACTAAGTCCCTAGTACAGTGCACTGTGTGTGCCCAGGGCCTGTAAGTCAAATACAGCTAGTGGGCCGGCAGCACTGATTCTACAACCCACACAAGCAGCCTTTCAAACGGTTCTCAGACCTGCCACTGCAGTGTCTGCGCGCAGTTTCTTCTGCCATGTCGACCTGACAAGTGCACTCACTTACCAGGCCCTAATCTTCCCTTTTGTTACATGTGACTCACCCCTAAGGTAAGCCCAAGGTACCCCCCCTGTGGACAGGGTGCAGTGTATGTGAAAGGTAGGACATATCCTGATGCGTGTAACATGCCCGGATAGTGAACTAAAGTGAATTTAGTTTTTCATTATTGAAAGGCTATCTGTCCCATATGATAGAATGGGAGTTTATTTATAACATATTTGTTATATTTATCTATGTCTCTTTTCCCTGGCTGGGGTTTCCCTGTGGCTCACATGATGTCTCTGCTAGAATGCTTCGTGACATCATGGAATGTTGGGGTTTTGTATTTCCATCTTAATAACTTGACCTGCAACTCAACTTGAATAAAAGTAACCTGATTATTCACCTGGCTCAAGGACATCTATTTACAACAATATTATAAATATAACCTTCCATTGGGACAAGATAGGAAGGTGAAGTTCAGTATGCCTGAACTCAGAATATAAAAATCATGTTTTAGTAAAGAAGATTTTTATATTGTGTGTTGGAAATTACCACTTTTAGAAAGGGGGTATTTTCTTGCTTAGCCATCCTGTGTGCCTCTGCTGGTTTGTTGATTGACTGTCTGGCTTTGGAGTGACAGTGGCTGGAAATGTGCATTCAGTGTAGACAGCCACAGGGAGGGGTAGTTTTGTCCTGCCTTTCCTGGATGAGTCGGGCTGGGCTGAATAGACCTGGGCTGCACTTAGAGACAAGAGAGGAGACTTCCTTTCACCTGAATAGGTCTGGCGCGCTTTACACAATGCTGTCTCCACCTCCTGCCAGAAAGCTGGACCAGAGAGGACAGAACTTGTTTTGACTGAGCACCGAGCCTCTCTGTCACAAGAGAACAAAGGAAAATGCAGTATAAATATTGGGGCCCAGACACCAGAACTTTAGAGTACTTCTGAACTCAAGAGGAACCTCTGCCAAGGAGAAGAGATGGGAAAACAGAAGGAGAAGTACTGCCCCTTTGCCGTGGGCTGTTTGGGGTTTACCTGCAGTGGCTGTTTCTGCCAAGGAGAGTACACATACTTTGCTGTGTGCTGTGTATCCTGCTTGAAGATCTCCAAGGGCTTGAAGTAGAGCGTGTCTCCTGTTCTGAAGTCTCAGGAACAAAAACAGTTCACCACCAGCTCTCCCGAACTTCCTTGCTGAGAGTACTGCCCTGCCAAAAGGTGCCTGTTGCTGTGTTGGGCCTCTGGAGGTTGTTCTAATGTCGGGAACTGGAAAAGGAATGCAACTACGAGAAGTGTGACGCATCCGCACCCGTTTCCGACGCATCGCCGTTGTAGAAATCGCTGCACACGAATCCCGCTCACCGATCTCTAAAGTCCGCGATCACCGCACCGATTACGACGCAGGCCCTCCTATAAGGCTGCAAGAACCAACGCTTCGTGGGGCCACGGTTGAAGAGACCAACGTAGCACCCTTGCCGCCGCATCGAGAACTGCTGCATTCCCAATCCCCACACATCGCACTGGAGTGACAAGTCTACAAGAACACCAGGGCCGCAGTCAGAAACTAACGCATCACCTCCCCGCACAGTAAGAAACCAACGCATCACCTTCCCTTCAGTAAGGAAGCGGCGTATCACCTCCCCTGCGTGGCAGTAAGGAACCGACGCAACACCTCTCTTGGAGTAAGGAAGCAATGCATCACCTTCCCTGGGCGTAAGGAACTGAAGTATCACCTTCTCTGCAGCTATTTTTGTTTATGATTGTGACGCATCCAAGATACTTTGTACTGAAAGTGTCACATCTATAGTTTGCTGTGGACAGAACTGTTTTTACCTTCTAAGGATTACATTTAGAATACTGTATTGTGGATTTTTGTTGTTTTGGTCTTACTTGGTTTAGATGAAGATTACTTATTTTTCTAAACTGGTATGGTGTTCATTTGTAGTGTTTCACTGTATTACTATATGTGTGCATAAATGCTTTACACACAGCTTCAGAGATAAGCTTGTCTCCTCGTGCCAAGCTAACAAGGGGGTGAGCAGGGGTTATTTTAGAAGTGTATTCCCCTTACCCTGATTAGGAAGAAGAGTCCCTACTTCGACAAATGTGCAAACCATTGCCACCTAGAGACCCCCATTTCTAACAGTTGTCCAGATAAAGACATCTACCACAGAGTGCTCCGATGGTTCTTAGCCCTTTAACCTTTTTCTTTGTCAGTGTTACATAAGCCATGGGTTCTACAACGGAATTCAATGTACTTGCCCTGTGGTGTCAGCGATGGTCGGGGATGGAAGGGGATTGAACAAGGTGATGGGTGAGGTGGGAGCGCATCCGTGATAGCATAATAGGTCACTTGGGGCTGTTATGGGGGATGCCCTACACAATCAGTCACTAAGCCAGTGTCCTACTAGATATGGTAAGTCATGTTCATACTCACCAGAGTTCTCGGAGAGGGCAGACCTCAACGAACAGAAGCCTTCCATCACTGTGGTAAATGCCAACCCCCAGAGCAGTACGTTTCTGAAAGTGACCCAAGTATGAGGAGATCCAGAGAAGAATGCCAGCTCGGGCAGATGGGGCAGTGGCATTCAAGGGGGTCGAATGTGAGATGACACCTTTTCTGCTATGGAGAGATTGCTGTACAGGAGGCAAGATGGGGGAAGCAAAAAGAAGTTGATTTCCAGAGGCAATCTGCACCACTCGAAGGTGAAAGAACGACATGCTTGTGTACGGAAGAGGGACCAACTCCACTTTGTGGTTAATGGGGAGAAGGGACCTCAATTCCTGGATGCATGGATCCAAACTGGTTTCGAGAGTTAAGACCAGACTTCCTCAGACTGAATACCAATCCAATGGGAGAGGAGAGGCTTTTCTACAAGGAAGCATAATCTCCTCTGAGTACTACATAAAGCTTTCATGCAGATAAGGAGTGGAGCTTGTTGGAGGTATAGGACTTTCCCCTGACTGCTCCCTTCTGTAATCTTTCCCTAGTTAAGTGCGAGGAGGGTTTCTTATGGGAAGGGAGGCTATGTCATCAGGCGGGAGGAATATTGGAGGTGTGAGGATTTCTCTTTACTGCTGCCTTGTGTATTCTTTACCAAGGAGTGTCACTTTTAAAACTCTGACTCAACCCTAGATGACTGAATTTTAGAAGTTATATTTGAGAAAATACCCCATTTCGGTGCAAAAGTGAGGGATATTGGTCCTGTGAGGTTTTATAATATATGAGAAAACATTTACCACGAGACAGGATGTTGGATATCAATGTAAAAACTAAACAAAAACTGGTATGGAAGGATATTTCTGCCCTGTTCTTCATTTTTCACGGTTAAAAATAGTATGGAAAGAATAACTGCACTCCTAATCATGGGCCAGAGGTGTGCAGCAACCCCACAAGAACAGAAAGTGGCAGAATCAGAATTGCCAATTCTCACATCCCAGATATTGAATTCAGTGGTGTTTGACACTCTGGGAACAAAACCTTAAAAGCTTCAATTAAAGTTGAAGAGGGAGGCTGAAGGAACCTTCAACAATAAAAACACAACAAATCTAGAAACTAAAGTTACAAACCCAGAAATAGGCCCCGTGGCAGAAATCGGATATGCTATTATAAAGGAGTGTACCAAGTGCATATCATTTGAGAAAACATAAGCAAATCAAACAATCACACCGCTACTAATACTCCGATACGCGCCTCCACAATTTTCACAGAATTGAGGAAACAGAAGACACTTTAATACATTTCCTGAGGATCTGAGAAGTGATCATGTGGAGTCAGGCATGGCTGAACAGTATTACCAAGATAAAGCATCTGCCAAACAACAGGCTGCCAAAGGGACGATAGAGCAACATGACAGAATCCGCTCTCCATTAAAAACAAGAAACAGATTGCCTCGCACGAACAGTTCTTCTAACATGCAGGGAGTGGGCTACAGGAATACTAAACAGTGCAGAAAGCATTGTAGTCCGAAAAAAATACTATGCTGAACAGAAATCCTAGTAGCCCACAAAACTCTCCAACCCATTTTTTTCCTAACACAACTATGACAAATACTTACATTCAGGCCGAGACCCCAGATGGGCACCTGAACGAAGCGGATGTAATCTATAAGGCTACACTACAAATTGAGGGAACTGTTAATAGAATAATATCAATGGTTGTTTGGACTAATCTGAAGAAGCTTATTATACAATATTAGCAGGAGATCACTTGCCTCCTCAATTTGTGATCAAGGCTTAAAATGTTAAGCTGATTTGCAGTACCGTATGGCATTAATGGACCACTGAAATCTTAGGGGGAGCAAAGGAACTATCCTAGGTTGATATTTACATTAAACACAATCATTTACGTCAGTGATGCTCAAAGTATGGTCCGGGTGTTGCTTGAAGCCCTCCTAACATTTATATGTAGTCCCCTGGTGAACTCAGCACTGAGCTGCTGTTTACTCGACTAGCATTCAGAAAGATGTTAAATGAGAAGCATGTATTTGCAGGTTAACTGAAGTAAATGAAAAAAAGTATATAATGTGTCCAGCACCAACTTCATTTTTAAAGGCATCTTGCAACAAACTGCAAAAATATGATAACATCTCTTCAAAATCCAAAAAGTGTATTTCATTAACATGCAGATTCATTTTAGCTTAGTACATCAGGTTATATCAGTGCATTGAGGAGTACTGTTGTGAAAAGTGATAGCTTTCAAACATGAACTTAGAAACACTCATGCCTCCGCCCACAATGACAACAATCCCAGTAGGGAACCAAGGCGCCAGTCAGTTGTTGTGTGCACACCCTGGGTGGCCTGGGTTACAATTATTATACATGGACAACATTATAGCTTATTAAATCAAAAACAAAAGAAGGGTATATACAGCGCACATGTATTTCAAGGTTCTCCTATCCATACTAATATTATAAAGAGAGAGCCCAAACCTTTGAGGCGGGTAATCTCAGTAACCACAGCACCAATCACAACACCCAATACAGCGTTGGAAAGGGCAGTTGCAGCAGAAGGACATAGGCTATGCAGTCGGCCACCATATTATTATTTTTCTTTTTTTGCAGAGTTTTATATAACGTGAACTTGACCCGAACTGAATCAGGTATCAGAGCGCTTTACATAGCTTCAGTTACATTACATGAGGACACACATTCATTTTTGTTAGACACGGGGAGATTAAGTGATTTGCCCAGAATCACAGGATGTTTGGCGTCGTTACCAAGACTCGAACCCAGATCCGCAGGTCTGAGGTCGAGCGCCTTAGCCGTTAGGCCAACTTCTCTATACATTTAAAAGGTAAAAGAACCGTGCCAGCAAAGTAGTCCCTTGTGGGCGTGTCTGCGTTGTGCTGTGGGCTTGGGGAGTGTGGTACGGCCATCACTTCGTGGGCTGTGGGCGTGTGCTGGGGACGTGACAAACGCTGGGGGCATGTGTCTGCCCTTCATGCCATGTGAGTCGTACATACAAGCGGCAATTACGTTGCTGTGCAGCATCAAGGGGCACACTGGGGGCGTGAGAAACGCTGGGGGCGTGTGTCCGGCATGCATGCCATGTGAACGCAATTGCGCCGCATCAAGGGGCATGCTGGGGGCGTGAGAAACGCTGGGGGCGTGTGCTACGTTCCGCCCTTCATGCCATGTGGGTCGTACATTAATCAGAAGATCGTCTGCTGTGGCTGTGTGCTGGGGGCGTGACAAAGTGTTCACCTGGAGGCCTGGTAAGTAATGTTACTGCAGCCTCTCATGCGCGCTGTTACTGAACTGTCTCATTCAACGAAATTACAGGCGCCTGCTACCATCAACCAGGGCTCTAGCCGGGCTCAGGCGGCGGATCAAGACACTAATTACACGCGCCTGATAACATCAACCAGGGCTGCAGCTGGGCCTCAAGCTGGGGAACACGCGCCTGCTAACATCAAACAGGCCTGCAGCTGGGCCTCAAGCGGGGGAACACGCAAATGAGCGTGTCTGTGGGGACAATTACTGCAGCCTCTCCAACTCGCTGTCACTCAACTCTCTCATTAAATGGATTTATCCGCGGCTGATAACTCTCTCATTCAACGACATTACACGCGCCTGCTAACATCAACCAGGGCTGTAGCCGGGCTCAGTCGGCGGATCACTACACCAATTACACGCGCCTGCTAACATCAACCAGGGCTGCAGCTGGGCCTTCTCCGTCCCTATTCTAATGAAACAAAAATGTTGTCTACCGCGAGATTTTAATATAAGTTGCCCTGGCCAAATGCACACATTACACACATTCTATTTCATACCCGGACAACGTCGGGACGGGCTGCTAGTATGTAATAAAGAAGAAATTGGAGGCAAAGTGAAATAAAACAATTGCCTAGAATGAAACAATTCAATCAAGTGGGGAAGTCGAGATTGATCCCTGTTTTTCTGGTTTCACACTGCAATTCAGCTAATAGTTCAGTATCCCTTTCCCACTTTAGTTTTAAATCAAAAGTCAATGGTTTGTTTTGAACGCCTTAACCGGCGGGCATTCTAAAGGGTGGGCGGGGCTGCGTCAGCCGTTGGCCGACGGCAGCACTGGGGAGGTAGTGCTCCCATCGGCCAGCGGCCGCACGGAAGGGGTTAATTCTTGGTGGATGAGGTTAGCCAACCTTTTTGATGTCATTTATTCACACAAATTAATGAAAAGGGATTCTTAACCAACCCTGAAAAAAGACCGAGACCATTTCAATGGCTTATTAAGGTAGAAACATGTTGGCACATTAAAAGGATGCCACAGTCATTGTACCCCCAAGCATCCACAGACTGCTTCTCTTATAGTTTCAACCCCCACCCAAGGTACCACCTAATAAAGAAAACTCCTGTAGTATACTCTAAGGTATTTTTAATTTAAACTGGATCCCCCGTAGTGTCCAGAAAATTAGCATATTTTAAGAACTCCCTCAAAAATACTGAGGTTGAGTCCATCCTGGTAGTACTATCTTCCCAGGGTGGGATGAGGTGGTCAATGATGAAGCATGTCACATTATATGGGTGAGACCACCTTATCCAAATATACACTATTTTTGGTCACCTACGGATAGAGGGTTAGGATGGGGAAATAGTAGCCTTCCTATAGAAAATACTCACCTTACCTTTTGTGTTATTGAGTTACTAAAGGAGGTAGAATGGTGTCTGATCTTTCATTTCTTCTCCTGCGTTTGAGTTAAGATACAGCTGTGAGAACTAAAGTAAAGTGAGTAAACATAAACTAGGAATAGTTTCCAACCTGTAACGCCAGTTCTCTTGGAGAGGAATTTCCATTAAAGTCAGAAACACAGAATAGTCCCACCCATGTGCGGGGAGCACTTTTTCACAATATATCTTCTTAAGTGTAGATATTCACCTTTCTTCAGGAAGGCCTACAGAGTCTCTTAAGAAAGAAAAAACTCTGCAGCCTATAGGTCTAGGCAACAAAGGCCCGGTTCTTCATCTTCTACTTAAAAAAGGGGCCAGGATGATTTTAAATATATATACCTCTCATACATCTGGGACAATTATGGATTTGTTGAGTGCAGCGTCCTTTGTTTTTCTGAAATTGAATTGGCCTTGGATTTGGCCCCTACACATGCACCCACTATTTATATATTTTCAATGAAAAAAACATTGGTTTTACAGACGTTATAGTTAGAAATTAGCATTTAAAAAACCTTACAAATTCACTGAAAAATCCATAGGTTTCAGGGACGTTATAGTTAGCGGAACATTTCACTCATACAAAACCATAGAAATTCCACCGTTATAGTTAGTTCAGCTAAGTATCACGTGGGTCCACGCAATGCACTGCTCATGATGTCACATATTCCATCATTCATGGCATGGTCAGAGACATCACTGATGACATCATCATCATCACTCCGTGTCGTCGTGGATAAGGATGGGCTGGCACCGCCGGTGGGCACTGGTGACACCGACTTCGGGTCCGACATCGGGGAGGTCGCGATGGCACTACCAGCATCATCGGATCGGATCCCTGAGGCCCCAACCACGATGTGGCCTGATCCAACGGTATTGAATCCAGTAGGGCCTCTTCTCACCCCCACGGGGCCGAGGGCTTACTAGAGGGGTTGGCACGCTCAAAAACGTGGCACATGGCCTCCTAAAATTCTTTAATTTGAACGGGGGTTGCTTGGCTCCCGGAAAGGGAGGGAGGCATGAAGTCAACCCTGGTTTTGGCTCCGCTGAACTGAGCCTAGAGCATCGGTGCTCCTTACCTCATTCGTCGACGGACGACCATCGAGGCGAAGATGTAGTCTGCTTGGACTTCTTCTTCCCAGAGTGTGCTGAAGACCTCGTATGGGACGAAGAGGACCTGGGGCTCCGGGAGCGGTCCCACCACATCCTCTTATTCGATCGGGACTGGGACCTCAGCTGAGTCTCCCTGGATGGTGTTGACTCCCGGGACTCAGGAGCTTCATAGCCCACTCCTGCAAGGCCCTCGGAGCGAACGCCCAAAAGTCCGAGCAACACTTTGAATTGCGGTCGCGCTGGAGACATCAGTGACAGATGAGCTGGGGGTCAGTAACCAACATCATTCAGTGACAGGCACTACCTGGTTTAAATCCTGTCTTCCTCGTTGACATCCTTGCACACGAAGTTGGAAACAATTCAGAAGTCGTCAAAAAAAGGCCTGTCAAAAAGTGACAGAGGGGTAGCTCCTCCTGGATCAGCGCTTAACTGGCGCAGAAAGAAAAGACCTGAAGTTAGCGCGCCTGGGTGGCGCCTATATAGGTGACCGCGACATAATAACCAACGCAAACGGCGCTGTCGATGTCATGCGGAGCCATCTGACCTGTATTCAGACGGACACCTGGGAAATTCAAAGGTAAAGAATCTGCAGGTATGAGTGAGGGGGAAGGGGAAGCGGATTAACGATAGGAGAGAGAGGGGTAGAGGGAGAGGGGGAGAAGAGGAAGGTGAGAGGGAGGGGGTGGGTTGAAGTGAATAGAGAAACAGGGGACTGCATCATTATAGAGATGTTAGGTACCCCAATATTTGTTGAGAAGAAGTACCTTGAGTCTTTTTTTGAAGAGAGGGAAGGATGGGTTGCAGCGCAGGTATTTGGGGAGAGAGTTCCAAATCGTAGGGCCATTACCAGAGAAGGCACGTGATTGAGTCTTTTTACATTTGAGTTTCGGGGGGATGTGGACAAGGGCATTGGTGCTTCTCAAGGACCTGGAGCAATCAGCTTTTTGTAGTTTGTCCGAGAGGTAAGAGGGGGTGTTTTGGTGAAGGGCTCTGTGAGTGATACAAGCCATCTTGAAGGTAGATCTACCTTTGATTGGGAGCCAGTTAAGGTTTTTGAGGATAGGAGAAATGTGATCAAATCGTTTACAATCCGAGATAAGTCTGGCGGCCAGGTTGAGGACAGATTTAATTGGGGCAAGATGGACTTTTGGGGTGCCTACAAGGGTGGCATTGCCGTAGTCAATTATGGAGAGTACAATCGACTGGACAACAATTTTGAAGTCATCAGCTGGAATGAAAGGTTTGATTTTTTTAAGGTGGAGAAGGGAGAAGAGAGCGCCTTTTGCAGCATTTTTAATGTGAGGGATGAGGGTGAGATTTTTGTCAATGCTGATGCCCAAGGATTTGACAGAGTTAGAGGAGGAGAGGGTGCAGTTGAGTCCTTTTATATCATTGATCCAGAGTTGAATAGGCAGGGAACTATTTTTGGGAGTGAAAAGGATGATTTCAGTTTTTTTGGGATTCAGTTGAGATGATTAAGATGGAACCAGGCTTGGACTTTGTTCAAAGTATCATTGAGGAGAAGAATGTCATGGTGGGTTTTGATCTTGTAATAAAGTTGAATGACGTCAGCATAGAGGTGGTAGTTTATATTAGCTTGTTTGAGAATAAGGGTGAGTGGTTCCATGAATAGGTTAAAGAGGGTAGAGGAAAGGATAGAGCCTTGTGGGACTCCAAGTGAGACAGGTTGTGGTTTGGAAAGGCAGTGACTGAGTTTGATTTGTTGGGATCTATGTTGGAGATAAGAGGTGAACCATTGGTGAACAATGCCCTCAAGCCCAAAACGGTCTTTGAGAGTGTTAAGAAGGGTCGGATGGTGGACAGTATCAAATGCAGCAGAGAGGTCAAGGGGGATAAGGAGGGAGGATTCGCCTTTGTCAAGAGAGCGATGGATATCATCTGTGATATTGAGCATGGCAGTTTCTGTGCTGCATCCTTTTCTGAAACCAGATTGGAAAACGTCAAGGAGATTGAATGAAGTGATATGTTTGTCTAACTGGGAGAGAACACATTTTTCAAGGGCTTTGGAGAGGAAGGGAAGATTAGAGATAGGGCGTAGATTGTTCAAGTCATTAGGGTCAGCGGTGGGGTTTTTGAGGATGGGGGAGATTTGACCAAGTTGAAGGGATGCTGGGACACAGCCGGTGGTATTCGAGGAATTGATGATCTTGGTCCAGAAGGGTGCAACGATGTGTTTGAATTCCTGAACCAGCTGGGCAGGAAGAGGATCCTTGGTGTGAGACGAAGGTTTAAGTTTTGAGATAATGTTGAGGACAGTGGATTCAGATACTGGACAAAATTCGTTCCAGGAGGCATTATTTTTGGTAAGGGTGTCAGTAGGGATAGGGTTGGGATGGGATGGAGTCGGGAGGGGTAGAGAGGGGTCGTGGCATGAAGGGGCAGAGGAGCGAGGTGAAGTAGGAGTGTTAGGAAGGAGGTGTTGGCTAAGGGTAGATTGGTATGGGAGAGGAGGAGAAGAGAAGGATAGTTCGATCAGGTTGACTTTGTTTGCAAAGAAGCTGGCAATTTCTTCACATCTTTCAACAGTGTCAAGTACTTTAGGTGGGCCAGAGGAAGTTTATTTTTTAACGATGCTGAAGAGTTCTCTGGGACGGTTTTTGGCCTGGTCAAGTTGTGAACGGAGGAAGGAGGCTTTTTCAGTGAAAATGTGTTTCTTGTATTTGGCTCTGGCATTTCTGAGGAGAATCAAGTTATTAGGGGAGGGATGATTCCTCCATGAGCATTCAGATTGTCTGAGGGCCCGTCTTTCATTATTGAGGTCAGAGTTAAACCAGGATTTAGGGGTATATTTTTTTGATGTTTAAGTTTGATAGGGGCCCTTTGGTCAAGCACTTGAAGGATAGAGTTATTGTAGTTGTCAATAAGCTCAATGGCGCTGTGAGGGGGGGGGGGGTAGAGTAAGCAGGTTTTGATAGAAGATTCCAACTCGCTAGGGGGGATAAGGTGAAGATTACGGGTATGTTTCAAGGGTAGGGAGCCGATAGGGGTGGGGAAAGTAAAGGAGCAGTTCAAAGTGAAGAGGATAAGGTGATGATCTGACAGTCAACAGGAAGAATCATTGAGAGAGAGGCAAGATCCTTGCTAGTTATAATAGCATCCAGGGTGGCGCCTTTCGAGTGCGTCGGGGCTTGGCAGAGTTGTGTCAGGTCAGTAATGTCCATGATATCTTTAAGGAGGGTGACAGACGGTTCATCGTTATTGTTCCAATGGCATAAATAAGGACACAGAGCTGCACGTGTTTCTATAGCTTTGGCTCAATGTAATTTGTATTCTTTGTTCTTTTATCCATCTATATTTCTACTCGGATTGTTCTCGCCCTTGAATGCCTACATTCTGATTCATATGATATCCCCTATCTCCAGGTCCTGTTAGCATGCTTATCGTTGTTACATCACACTGTGTTTCTCAATCCCATGCCCTGTTACGAGCCCATGCTACTCATGCTTATGGTATGCTTTCACAAAATGCCTTGATGTGAAGTGATAATTCCCTCCAACTAGGTCTATTGTGAGATTGACTCCTTCTGACCCGACTACTTTTGTACCTGTTCATGATCTTTTGTCATTATATATTTGTATATAGCACCCGAGCTACGCCACACCATCAACGCCACCTTCGAAGCCGGCATTTTCCTCGACGACTGGAAGCAGGCAGAGGTCAAGCCCCTACTCAAGAAGCTCTCTGCTGACCCTATGGACCTGAAGAACTACCATCCCATCTCTCTCCTTCCCTTCGCAGCCAAGGTCATGAGAAAATCGTCAACGCCCAGCTAACCAACTTCATCGAAAAGAATGCCATCCTCGACTCTTCCCAGTCTGGATTCCGCAGCAACCACAGCACTGAGACCTTCCTCCTTGCCACCACTGGCGACATCCACACACTCCTCGACCAGGGCCACCCGCAGCCCTCAACCTGCTTGCCCTCTATGCAGACTTCAACACAGTCTCCCACCGCACTCTTGCAGCCAGACTCCACTACGCCGACATACGGGGAACGGCCCTCGACTGGATCTGCTCCTTTCTCACCAGCAGAACCCAAAGGATAAGACTCCCACCCTTCCGTCCCGAACCCACAGAAATCAACTGCGGAGTACCCCAAGGATCATGGCTCAGCCCCACGCTCTTCAACATCTACATGGCCTTCCTCGCCGCCATCGTCAGACAGCATGGACTCAGCATAGTATCCTACACCGACAACACCCAGCTCACCTCTCCCTCACGATGAACTCCGATGACACCAGGCTCAGCTTTGCAGCCTGGATGAGCGGCAGCTGCCTAAAGCTTAACTCGGAGAAGACTGAGGTCCTCATCCTTGGACCATCCCCCACCACATGGGACAACACCTGGTGGCCCCCGCCCTCAGATACCCGCCTGCCCCCACTGACCACCCCCAGGACCTCAGCATTGTCCTCGACTCCTACCTTACCATGACTCGCCAGATCAATGAGGTCGCCTACACCTGCTTCAACGCCCTGCGCATTCTCTGCAAGACCTTTAAGTGAATCCCACCCGAAGCCAGAAAGACCATCACCCACGCACTCATAAGCAGCAGACTTTACTACGGAAATGCCCTCTCCACTGGAATCAACAAATCCCTGCTACACATACTCCAGACCATCCAGAACAGCGCAGAAGGACTCGTCCTTGGCACCCGACAAAATGAGCACATGACCCAAAAACTGCGAGACCTTCTAAAGCAGTTTTATTAACAGACCGTCCACACTACTCCCCTTCGCCTAGTCTCTTCACCTATCACTTACCTGTTTCCCCGCTTCCAGTACTCGGTCTTGCCAGCTCCCTGGATCCTCCGCCGAACGCAAAGCCTAGCAAGGCAACACCACACAAACTGTGCACCAGGAATTAAGGTTCTGTGTTCAGCTGGCTCCCCGTCAAGAAGAGAGAAACCTTCAAGCTACTCACCCATGCCTACAAATCACTCCACAACCTTGGACCCAAATACCTCAACGAAAGAGTCTTCTTCCACGTACCCAAAAGAAACCTCTACTCTGCCACCCTCACCCTAGCAGAAACTCCGTGCATCCGCAGAACCAGAGCAGGTGGAAGAGCTTTCTCCGACATCGCTGCCAAGGCCTGGAACGAGCTCCCAGTCAACATCAGACGCTCCCCTACTCTGCCCAGCTTCAGGAAGAGCCTATATAAAAATGTGCACCTCACAATGACTGAAGGCCATCACAGGGATTACATCCTGCTGGGGTCATCAGACCACCATTTTTATAACTGCTTTTAACTAAAGCAAACTTCTTCAACAAATTTTGTTTTGTAACTCACACAGGGAGGCCTTTCTTTTTCGTGAATGGGTTGCCACCTCCTTTGGGTCTCTGTAACTTGTCAATGCTTTGCAAGTTCTGCCGCAAAACATTGAAACATAGCATACAGATTCAGTATTTGGAAGGAACACCTACAACATGCCCTTTCCTGGAGTCCCAAAAACGTTTCTGACTCCTAAAATGGAATTAGTAGTGCTAAAATCGCATTTTTACGGTCACAAATGCTACATCGGAGAAACTGAGACATTAAAAATGCATGGTCAATCTGGCCCTTACTTCTCCATGATACTGGTTAAAGGAGCAGGAAAAAATTAGAACTGAGCCAACTAACTAGGACAGGGCATGATCGGATACTGATGATCTGTTATGCAGTGACGATACAGTGTCAGTTTACAGTTTCAAGAAGTTCCAGTCTATTTATTAGCAACAATATTCTGGTTTTATTTGATGTTTCTTCTAAAAAAAAGGTTACAAATATATATATTTTTAATTAAGCGCGTACAAATAAATTTTTGTTGTCATTAAAGTTAAAAAGTGAGATCTTGTGCTTTGGGGGTACTAATTAAATGTGTATGTATATCAAGAAAGAACTTCTGGAAGAAAAATATATCTCCTTACTTAACTGCTTTTGAAAGTGCACTTCAACCTTCAAACCTTGATAATGGCTCACCGTGACTTTGCCTTCCCAAGAAACCAGAAAACATACTATGAAGAAGGAAGAAGACTGCATCCAGATTAGGACTCAATCTCAGAAATTGAGGCCAAGTGAATCCAGCATTGAAGGCGCTCCATTTAAGTTATGTGCATTTAACTGGCCTCTCATGACTTCCTAGTTAGAGAACTTTACTCAGTGACATTCAATTCTATCTCAGGACCGGAAGCTCCGATTAAGCTTCTCATTTCTTTACTACATTTTCAACAGCCAATCAAAACAAAGTTACAGTAAGCTACTATAGCCATGATACCACCATATCACATGACAAACTATAGAGCATAGCCTCAGTGTCATCTTTCTTTGCTGCTACGCAGCCAGTTAAGTGCTCTTCACTTATATCTCTATACGTGATGTTGATGCTGTTTACGGTTTTTACTGCAAGTCATACCGCGTTTATGCGGTTCAATTCGGCATTGTTATTCTCTGCTACTTGGTTGCTTTATTGCGTTATGGGTTCGAGTCCAGGCTCGCTTTAATTTTGTATCCCTCTCTCACTGTGTGTGTCTTCATTGTTAGAGCAGCACTCAATGTGTATTGCCTTGCTTTAGGAGCCCATCGCCTCCTGACAGGGAGCCGTGAGCGTATAACTGCTCGTACATCCCAGACCCTCTTGGCTGCTCCCACTGAAGCCCGGTCTGTTTAGCTGCAGAAGGGTAGTATAAATCTGGCATAGGCTTTGCCTAGAGAGGTTTTGGCAAGCCCTCTCTCCACCTTTATATCGTTTGTGCACATTAAATACTGACTGGCTTGCCTGGGGTACTTCCCCCTATATTGCTCCTGAATCAGGGTGTTATTTCCCCCTTTTGGTAATTGGTCCTGAGTTGTGAGGATGCTATCTCTGCACTGCAGTCTCTTATCATGGCAGAATTTTATGAAGCAGAGTATTTTGAGGAGGAACCCTCAGTGTCATTGGAGCAAGATTTGGGTAATGCACTAGACGCAGAGGTGCAGCATTCTGCTAACAGGGCCCGAGTCCGAGCCATAAAGCCTTTGAAACGCCACCTTTGTGGCTGTGATCAGCAACAGGGCTGGCTCCCTGTCACTTCTTTGCGGATCAAACCTAGTAGGAAGGTCCCCAAGGACCCCCCCCCACCCGCAGGGGAATTAGCCAGACTGGCCAATAGCATGGCCAATGAACACGATTACAACGCTCACTCAGAGTCGCCGATGGCGGAATCTGTTATAGAGGAGGTCGAGGACTCCTCTTCCTGCCATACATCAGACCAAGAGTATGCCCCCCAAGCCTAGAAAACGCTCATGTAAAGAGCGTGACATGGATCCTCCAGCACAACCAAAATTGCTAACGTTTGAACCCTCAGAAATCGTACACCCCAATTCTACAGCCTGGTTACCATCCCAAGAGGTAGCAAATTGTGTGAAAGCTCCCCTGCATCAGACCTTTGACACAGAAGTTCGAGCGAGATTACGATCCAAGTGCCCGAGACCAGACCTTCCGGGTAAGGTAGCTGGCACCCCAGAGGTAGATCCCACTAGGGTGACTTACCTAAAGAAGTACTCCAAGGACCTCAAGAAGAGAATTGACAGAGCCTGGCGCTCTTGCCAGGACACAATCCTCACCATGACTGGCCACTTAACTAAAATATTAAAATTAGATTATCGGGCAAAGGAATCGGTCATGGTAATAGATCAGAAGTAGCTTATAGGTTGGGCTCAACGGGCCATATACCAGATTAGGAACATGAACTGTGCGTTGTCCAGCGAGACACAGCGCTCTATCCTATGAAAATTAGCCCCCAAACTCTGTAAACTCGCCATGTCTGAAGCCGGTCCACTACCTCAAGGCCTACGTTTTGGACAGCCTTTCATTAAGAACTAACTATGTTTGTGGCTACCTTCAGCAGCCTAGACAAGGCTCAAGGGTCCCTACGCAGAGCCTTCAAACCTGTTTTCGGCAGGGCTGGACGATTTAGAGGGTGCTCGTTCAGCCAAAGTTATCAACAAAGCCCCCAACATGGTCAATACCAACACCAACGCAGGGTTATCAAGACCCTAACAGCCCTTAGTTCTACTCAACCAGACGTTCCAGAATCTGTTTTTAGAAAGGGAAGATACAGAGGAAATCAGGGAGAAAACCAGGAAATACAGGTGAGATTTATTCTATGTTAAGAAGTGATGTTGGGTGGCAGGATTCAATCCTTCCTTCATGTCTGGCAAACAGTCTCACAAGATGCTTTAGCGCTAGTGACTGTGCAGGGATACAGACTGGAATTGTGCAACTCCCCCAGTCAAGTATCTCTTCCCCCAATGATGTATTTTTCCTGTCAAGATCGGACTTTCATCTCCTCCGAACTTCAATCTCTTCTGAAAGGGGTCACTGTAGTCATGGACCCCTACCCCAAGGGGTTTATCAGCAGTGTTATCCTGGTGGAAAAGAAAGGGGGGACTAGCTTTACATCTAAAAGATTTCAATATATGGGTGGTTTATTGGCATTTCAAGTTGGAGGGTATCCATCTAATGCGCGATCTCCTCCAAGAAGGGGACTGGATGGTCCGGTTGGACCTAAAAGACGCGTACCTATCTGTTTTCATTTTCACACCACATTGGTGCTTCCTACAGTTTCTGTGGCAAGGAGTGTATTAAGAATACAGAGTCCTTCCTTTCAGTCTCTCATTGGCGCCATGGTGCTTCACGAAGCTCCTTCAGCCTGTAGTGGAATCTTTGAGAGCTCTGGGGTACGACTTATTATTTACCTGGATGATATAACAATAACGGCACGTTCCCCCCAGCTAGCAGTCACTCTTCTCGAATGGTCGATCATGCTCCTTCATAACTTGGGATTCTTTGTGAACTCTCGGAAATCGATTCTCATTCCGACCCAATCAATAGAATTTTTGGGTTTCCAGATCAACTCCCGACAATGCCAGCTGATTTTACTGACACAAAAGGTCAGGACTAGCAAGAGAGAATTGAGATTGATTTTGAACAGGCAGACTGTATCATTGAGATCAGTATCCAGAGTGGTGGGGCTACCTGCCCCACGATACAAGCGATTTTTCTTGGCCCCCTTCAATATCGAGCACTTCAGAGACTCAAAATTCAGCATCTCCGGAAAGGCCTTGGTTACGCAAAAGAGATTCTCCTCTCAGAGGAAGCGTGGTTAGGGATGTTGTGGTGGTTGGATCACATAGAGGCCTGGAACGGCAGGGCCATTTTTGGTTCGACCTCAGAGATAGTGAACGAGTCAGAGGCCAGCCGCTGGGTTTGGGGGGCCCGATGCGGTTCGCTTTCCACGGGGGGCTGGGGGGGGAGTAGTGGGGGCTCGCTGGTCTGAGGACGAACTGTACTTACACATCAATTTCCTGGAGCTCCTGGTGTGCTCCTTTGCAATTTGCAGTCTCTCACCATGAAAAATGTCTCAGCGGTTCGCTATGTGAACACGCTGGGGGGGGAACGAGGTCCCGAGTATTAGCAGAGATCACCAAGGATTTTTGCCACTTTTGCCTCCAACACAGAATGTCCACAGTAGCGGAATATCTGCCGGGCCACAACAATACTGTGGCGGATTGGCAATTCCTGCATCTATGGGACTTCAGCGACTGGAGACTCCATCCTTGGATTTTCCAGGCGTTGAATCACCTTTGGGGGCCATGCTGGTTGGATCTGTTTGCATCTCGCCTCAACAGACAAACCCCAATCTTCTTCAGTTGGTGCCCAGACCCGGAGGCGTTGGCCACGGACGCTTTTCTCCAGGACTGGTCGTCCGCTCTGTGTTATGCATTTCCCCATTCCTACGGTTCCCCAGAGTATAGACGCAAATGCGCCGTCAACGAGCAGAACTGATATTGATTTCTCCTCTTCTGGAAATGTTGTGTGCATCTCCAATTCTTCTTTCACATCATTGGAACCTCTTGCTGGATCCGGAGGGCTCCCCACATCCAATGATATCATCATGGCAGCTCCATCTGGTAGCATGGTGGGTTTCCGGGACAGATGGAGTGTCCCTGGCCTTTCGAAAGTAGCTGACAGCTTTATGAGTGAGGCCTGGTCAGCTAATACCCACAACGTTATTTCTTAGCCTGGAAACGATGGTGTAGCTGGTGCAGTGAACGTAACGCCAATCTGGTTAGTGCACATTTCTCTTTAATGATCAATCTCTTATCTTCTATCGCTTCCTCAGGGATGGCTTACAGAACTGTAAATAATTTTTGGAAAGGCATTTCTGCTGATCACAATCCGGTGGAGGGTCAACCGGTGGGAGAACATTCCTTGGTGTGCAACCATTTGAGGGGCATTCAGATAGTCCACCATCCCATGCCCAAAATATTCCATTTTATTGGATGTGTCCATTGTTGTACGATTCTTAGAAGCATGGCCATCCAATAAATATTTATCAAAAAACAACTAACCATCAAACTGACCATGTTACTTTGCCTTGTTTATGTAAAAGAGTTTCAGATGTCTGCGCTTTAGATTTAGCAGGACGCAGATTTACCCCAGAAGGGGTTACATTCTCCATTTCCAGACAAACTAAATGCAATACCTCGTTGGTCTCTTATACAGCTTTCCGGATAACCCCAAACTATTTGTAGTACAATGTTTGAAGGTTTATGAGGTGAGTACGGCTGAATTACGTACAAATATGAAGGGTCAACTGTTGATCGCATTGCAGAAAACCTTCCGCCTAGTGACTCCAGCCACCCTTGCAAGAAGGGTGCGTTGGCTAATGGGCGAAGCAGGTAATGATGTTTCCAAATTTGGAGCCCACTCGGCTTGAGGGGCTATGGCCTCAAAATCATTTGCATTGCGGGACAGCCTTGCTGAGATCATGAATTTGGCTGATTGGTCGTCAAAGACCACTTTCAAAACTTTATATTGGAAACTGATTGTGGATGTGGCTTCTGTAGTGGTGACTATGCTTTGAACAAGCATAATCAGTGCCTCCGGTCCTGACATAGAATTAAAAATTCGCAAACATTCATGACAAGAATTTTCAATTCTATTAGTGACATGGAGGCAAGGATTATCCCACCCATGTTAAGTTATTTACATTGTGGTAAATGCAATGTGTCTGATTTCAGAATTTTTTCCCTCCCTCTTTTATTGTCATTGCTTTATGACATATGATATGAGACCAGTGTTCCAGTGTTTTCCCTCTACACTAGGTGCGGATTCCAAGTAATCGGCTATGGAAAAGAAGATTCCCATGCGAGCAAACCATGGTTTGGTGAGAAACAGACCATCTTTGGCCGGACAGTCGTCCGGATGTGAGGCCCTGAGTTGAGTCCCTGTTGGGCTCCCGTTGGGTTCACTAGAGAAGGTTCTCCGGATGTAGCTGAACCTACATTTTTTCAGAGCTACATGGTTGGAACTTTCTTAACTGTTTTGGATTTGATTCAAAGAAAGAGGACATTGAAAACTTGGTTGGGCTATACATTATGGTCTATCATGTGATATGGTGGTATCATGGGTATTGTAGTATTACTGAAACTTAGTTTTGATTGGCTGCTGAAAATGTAGTGAAGAAATGAGAAGCATAATCCTCGCCTCAGTGTCCTTAATAGAATTGAGAATTCTTGCCAGAAATGTTTGCAAATTATTAATCCTACCAAGAAGCGACGAGACCTTAATTGGAACCCCACCATGGGACCTCCCCTTCTGTAGACCCAAGAACTCGATCTCATTTTACAAGACATGTCACCCTTTGTACTGGATTTGGCCTCTTTAAACCCGGCTCCTCCTTTGGGCAGGGGGCATAGCCACAAGGAGCCACCAAGCAAGACGTCGACGTAAAACCATCAGGGTCGAGAGATTGTGTTTGGCAGTTTCCACAAAGAGGATCAGTGGATGGAGCTGAGGAAGGACAAGACAACTGCCATTAAGGAGCAGAGACCCAGTTTCCAGAGGAATCCTGCTGAGAGTGGACCACCTGACACAGGGAATAAGAGGTCAGTTGAGGGGGGAGAGCCAGCAGCTGAACGGAGCCGAAGTCTCCAGTCTCACGCAAGTGCCAGCCACGCTCCAGAAGGAGTGTGGCTCTAACAGGTGTGTAGCACCTTGAAGTGCAGGGAGGAAAGGCACATATGGGAGAAAAAACTCTCTAGTGGTGTGGGAATAAAGACAAGACAGGGATATTCTTACCCTTTGAAAACAAAAAGTGTTTGTTTTGTTTTCCCTTTCCCTTTTTTTTTTTTTTTTGCTTGCTCTTATGACACACTGAGAAGCCCTCAAATTGTGATTTGCACAGTATCTACAGAACTTTAATGCACAAGATGGGACTGTGATTTTGGGCACTATAACGGCACTTATAATCCACTGGGTGATTGGACAGCCCAGATAAACACAGTTTTGTTACCTAGCATATGTTTACCTTATACTGAGAGGAAGCCAGCAGACGTTTGACGAACCACCTTACTAAAGAAGAAGAAGAATCCTATTGCCCCAAGGAGAAATTGGGACATTGTTTTATTGGTTCTCCACAACTTTGACGCAGTGCCAACAATCATATATGCTCAGTGCCGTACTTAGCTTGAGACAACCCTTCCCCCAGTTCACAAGTGGTGAAGAATGCAGGCATAGGTCTGCCATCGGTAGCAACATGGAGAATACAATAAAATAATTGGTGGCAGACCAGAAGAAACTGGGGTGGGCCCTTGAACTTCATATGACAACTAATGACACAGATAAAACAGTCTTCGCAAATGCCATTGAAGCACAAGGGAAACATCTAAGCAAGATGTTGGAAGGCCAATTCCATTTAACCACCGGACTAGTTCAGGGGACACCACCCACCCCAATGTTCCTCTACAGTAGTAAGTCTCAGACTAGGAGCTACTTATGTAGAATTTCCTTCTGGATTTTGAATGACCCATCAGGGCCTGTGGATATATGACCTTTCTACCTCGTCCTGCTTTTGAGAAGAGAAACTCAAGCAGCCTACCAGGCGGCTAATAACTACCCCATATGCAGATGTGAAGAAAGCCATACTTGACAGTCTGGGGGTTAATGACAAAAGCCCACATGTTAAATTCAGGAAAGATAGAGGAGGCCCTGGAGGTATACCAAAACAAGGGGGACATAATAGGGAAAATCTATTAGGCATAGTACTTAGAGGCCCACCCTTATCACACTCAGAAATGGTGGTGCCACCATGCCGGTCTAACCGTGGACCAAGCAGTGGAAATGGTCACAACGTTCTCCTGGGCTCAAGGTCGTGTCTATTTTGGGAAACATGAAAAAGGGAACAAGTCTCATCATTTCCTCCCTGCCAACAGGCCAGAGAAAAAACCTTTGTGGATAAACCCACCCCTGAAGAACTAACCAAAAACCTAATACCAGACCTCAGTGATATGGGTGCGGGGAATGAGGCCATATAGCTAGGTTCTGCAAAAAAAAAATCTTTTACTGCAGAAGAAGCAATGGACATCAGTTATGTACTCCGCTCCGTCTACTACACACAGGAAATGGGGCCACCACTTTATGTAAGTCTCTTGGTCAACGGAAAGTGTTTAAAAGTCATTTTGAACTCGGGTTGTCCGCAATCAAAAATATGACCTGGTCCTTTATTCCTGAAAAACAAGTAGGGGTTCGATACATTCATGGGGATACCAAAGTGTACCCTTGGGCCACCTTTACTGTAAGAAATCAAGTGAGGCAAAAAAGTAAGGTGGAGATTGGGGTTTTACACCCCTACCTGAAGAACTTATTATGGAGACAGTTGACCATTATTTCTTGAATCTTCTCCTGAGTAAACTTCAAAAGGGCATTCTTTGTGGAGAAAAAATTCTCTCCACCCCCACAGGAGAACCTACAAAGAACACGCTCCTCATACCAGAACCATGGGTCCTCGACCGGAATTTAAAGCAACGCAATTAAATTATGCCTCTCTTCAAAATGCATGCCAAGTAGCTAGAAATAGCAAAGACACTGTTCCTTCCTCATATCCCAGATTTACCATTGATAGAGAGCTTCTATACAGGATAGCTATGGAAGGCGTGGAACCCAAACTTGCTGCTCCCTTTTGATTTTAGGGAGCAAGTATTGTTCTATGTACATTCCCACATGCTGGCAGGGCATGTAGGTATAGATAAAACTAATCAAGCTATTCTGGAGAATTTTTACTGGCTTGGTATTTGTGCCCAGATTAAAATGTTTTGTTCTGAACGTGAAATATGTCAGAAAAAGAAACCCTATCAACCCTCTAAAGCTCCCTTACAGTCTATTGCCGTAATAGGGAAATCTTTTGACCGAGTTGGTATGGATCAGATAGTTTCCCTTTCCCATTCAACAAGAGGCATCATTATGTTCTGGTCTTGGTAGACTACTCTACACGATCTCCGGAGGCTATACCTTAAAGGGCCACCATCACTAGGTTTTCGCATAGCATCAGATTGAGGTGTTCTCTCGTATGGGTTTCCCTCGAGAGATCCTCACAGACCAGGGGATACTGTTTGTCTCCAGACTAATGAAACAAGTTATGTCGACATTTAGACAGCCTAATCGAGAGGTACAATGGGACCCTAAAGTTAACCCTCAAAAAGATGTTGACTGCAGACGGTAAACAGCAGACCGTTTAATATCTGTAGTATTTTGTCCTCAGGTCACAAACCTAAACCAGTTTGTGCGTGCCTTCCTTTGACTCTGTTTTAGCAGGAAGAACTGAAACCTTTTGGATATTACAAAAGGGCAAACACTACCGTGGATTAGGGGTCTAAAGGGAAAATTTATAGACCAAAGGTGTATGTTCCCTATCAAATACTCAAAAACCATACGATACACCTACGTCTTTTTTTATATATATGCAAAAGTGAAGTGAAGCTAAGGAAAAGCCTTAATTACCCTCTCAACTCCCAATGGGTGTTATGACACAGGGGAAGGCATCCCTTAAGGATAAGACCCCTCACTCACCCGAGGGTGAGTGAGGGGTCACCACCAGCCTGTTCTCGGTCCTTGCAGCACTCACAATTAGCTCTAGTTTAGCACAGCAGATGAGGCTGCGTCCGTGACCGCATCCACACTGTTGCGATGAATCATCCACGCCAAGCACTGTGACGGAATCGCTGCCCCTCCTCCGGAAGCGAAGCTCAGCCGCGGACCATGGCGGGCACTCTACGTAGCTCTCTTTCCCCTATATTATCAGACACACCTGGGTGTACTACTTTGGCCAGGCATGACAAACACCAAAGAGGGAGTGGTCGTAAAACAATGACACTACAGAGTCCCTGAAGCTCAGAGACCAATCCTTCAGAGGGAGGTAAAACAAATGTTAAGACATCAGGTCATTGTTCTGTCTACCATTAACTGATGCTCTCCAATAGTACTGGTCCCACAACCGGATGGAAGCCTCTGGTTATAAACAAAGCATCTAGGCTTGATAGCTAGCCCCTTCCTAGAGTATACGAGTTTGTAGGGAGACTGGACGAGGCACGTTTTATCAGTATAATTGATTTAACAAAAGGCTATTGGCAGTTACCCCTAAACCCAAAGGATTATGAAAAAACAGCTTTTCCACCCCTGATAAGATGTACCATTTCACTGTGCTCCCTTTTGACCTCGTCGGGCCCCAGCCACATTTCGGAGACTGATGCATACCATATTGAAACACCATCAGGATTATAAATATATGCCTACTCAGATGATATCATAATCTTTAATAAGACATAGGAGGATCATCTAACTCACCTACATGTGAGACTGGCTAATCAAACCACAAGTTGAAAATGTCAAAGCCATCTCGGAGATACCTTTTTCTAAAAGCAATTGGGATGTAAGGGCCTTCCTAGGGTTCCTGGGATATTACAGGAGGTTTATTCCCCAATATTCTCATTTGGCCGCCCTCTTCACAGATCTACTTATAAAAACCACTCCCTCCAGTACTTTCAGGGCCCTTCCACCTGATCTGAAAGAGGCTGTTCAACGAGTGGGACGGGTATGCTCAGACGTGAGTCCTGTGCTCTCCATGTCACTGGAATCAAGCTATCCAGGCTGATGAGGGCTGAAAGCCCGAAACCGGTCCTTGGATGCTTGTTTCCAGTCCAGGGAGGACCTGGCTTGGCAGTTCGGGCTGGACTGTTCCCATGGGGCACAGGGGCAAGACTGATTTGCATATGGCTGGGCCCAAACTGGAATGGCATGGTGAGCAAAAAAACGATGGATTTAGGTCCAGATCTCTGAACTGGGGTGAATGTATGACATTGTTCTGCATTCTGTCCATCACCTGTTGTTCTTGCATTTGTCACCCCAAGTGGGACGGGTATGCTCAGACGTGAGTCCCGTGCTCTCCATGCCACTGGAATCAAGCTATGCAGGCTGAAAGCCCGAAACCGGTCCTTGGATGCTTGTTTCCAGTCCAGGGAGGACCTGCCTTGGCAATTCGGGCTGGACTGCTCCCATGGAGCACAGGGTCAAGACTGATTTGCATATGGCTGGGTCTAAACTGGAATGGCATGGTGAGCAAAAAAACGATAGATTTAGGCCCAGATCTCTGTACTGGGGTGAATGTATGACATTGTTCTGCATTCTGTCCATCACCTGTTGTTCTTGCATTTGTCACCCCGAGTGGGCCGGGTATGCTCAGACGCGAGTCCCATGCTCTCCATGCCACTGGAATCAAGCTATCCAGGCTGATGAGGGCTGAAAGCCCGAAACCGGTCCTTGGATGCTTGTTTCCAGTCCAGGGAGGACCTGGCTTGGCAGTTCGGGCTAGACTGTTCCCATGGGGCACAGGGTCAAGACTGATTTGCATATGGCTGGGTCCAAACTGGAATGGCATGGTGAGCAAAAATACGATGGATTTAGGCTCAAATCTCTGTACTGGGATGAATGTATGACATTGTTCTGCATTCTGTCCATCACCTGTTGTTCTTGCATTTGTCACCCCGAGTGGGACAGGTATGCTCAGACGTGAGTCCCGTGCTCTCCATGCCACTGGAATCAAGCTATGCAGGCTGATGAAGGCTGAAAGCCCGAAACCGGTTCTTGGATGCTTGTTTCCAGTCCAGGGAGGACCTGTCTTGGCAGTTCGGGCTGGACTGCTCCCATGGAGCACAGGGTCAAGACTGATTTGCATATGGCTGGGTCTAAACTGGAATGGCATGGTGAGCAAAAAAACGATGGATTTAGGCCCAGATCTCTGTACTGGGGTGAATGTATGACATTGTTCTGCATTCTGTCCATCACCTGTTGTTCTTGCATTTGTCACCCCGAGTGGGCCGGGTATGCTCAGACGCGAGTCCCATGCTCTCCATGCCACTGGAATCAAGCTATGCAGGCTGATGAGGGCTAAAAGCCCGAAACCGGTCCTTGGATGCTTGTTTCCAGTCCAGGGAGGACCTGGCTTTTTGGCAGTTGGGGCCGGACTGTTCCCATGGGGCACAGGGTCAAGACTGATTTGCATATGGCAGGGTCCAAACTGGAATGGCATGGTGAGCAAAAAAACTATGGATTTAGGCCCAGATCTCTGTACAGGGGTGAATGTATGACATTGTTCTGCATTCTGTCCATCACCTGTTGTTCTTGCATTTGTCACCCGAGTGGGACGGTATGCTCAGACGCGAGTCCCATGCTCTCCATGCCACTGGAATCAAGCTATCCAGGCTGATGAGGGCTGAAAGCCCGAAACCGGTCCTTGGATGCTTGTTTCCAGTCCAGGGAGGACCTGGCTTTTTGGCAGTTGGGGCCGGACTGTTCCCATGGGGCACAGGATCAAGACTGATTTGCATATGGTAGGGTCCAAATTGGAAAGGCATGGTGAGCAAAAAAACGATGGATTTAGGCCCAGATCTCTGTACTGAGGTGAATGTATGACATTGTTCTGCATTCTGTCCATCACCTGTTGTTCTTGCATTTGTCACCCCGAGTGGGACGGGTATGCTCAGACGTGAGTCCCGTGCCCTCCATGCCACTGGAATCAAGCTATCCAGGCTGATGAGGGCTGAAAGCACGAAACCGGTCCTTGGATGCTTGTTTCCAGTCCAGGGAGGACCGGGCTTGGCAGTTCGGGCTGGACTGTTCCCATGGGGCACAGGGTCAAGACTGATTTGCATATGGCTGGGTCCAAACTGGAATGGCATGGTGAGCAAAAAAACTATGGATTTAGGCCCAGATCTCTGTACTGGGGTGAATGTATGACATTGTTCTGCATTCTGTCCATCACCTGTTGTTCTTGCATTTGTCACCCCGAGTGGGACGGTATGCTCAGACGCGAGTCCCATGCTCTCCATGCCACTGGAATCAAGCTATCCAGGCTGATGAGGGCTGAAAGCCCGAAACCGGTCCTTGGATGCTTGTTTCCAGTCCAGGGAGGACCTGGCTTTTTGGCAGTTGGGGCCGGACTGTTCCCATGGGGCACAGGATCAAGACTGATTTGCATATGGTAGGGTCCAAATTGGAAAGGCATGGTGAGCAAAAAAACGATGGATTTAGGCCGAGATATCTGTACTGAGGTGAATGTATGACATTGTTCTGCATTCTGTCCATCACCTGTTGTTCTTGCATTTGTCACCCCGAGTGGGACGGGTATGCTCAGACGTGAGTCCCGTGCTCTCCATGCCACTGGAATCAAGCTATGCAGGCTGATGAAGGCTGAAAGCCCGAAACCGGTTCTTGGATGCTTGTTTCCAGTCCAGGGAGGACCTGCCTTGGCAGTTCGGGCTGGACTGCTCCCATGGAGCACAGGGTCAAGACTGATTTGCATATGGCTGGGTCTAAACTGGAATGGCATGGTGAGCAAAAAAACGATGGATTTAGGCCCAGATCTCTGTACTGGGGTGAATGTATGACATTGTTCTGCATTCTGTCCATCACCTGTTGTTCTTGCATTTGTCACCCCGAGTGGGCCGGGTATGCTCAGACGCGAGTCCCATGCTCTCCATGCCACTGGAATCAAGCTATCCAGGCTGATGAGGGCTGAAAGCCCGAAACCGGTCCTTGGATGCTTGTATCCAGTCCAGGGAGGACCTGGCTTGGCAATTGGGGCCGGACTGTTCCCATGGGGCACAGGGTCAAGACTGATTTACATATGGCAGGGTCCAAACTGGAATGGCATGGTGAGCAAACAAACTATGGATTTAGGCCCAGATCTCTGTACTGGGGTGAATGTATGACATTGTTCTGCATTCTGTCCATCACCTGTTGTTCTTGCATTTGTCACCCCGAGTGGGACGGTATGCTCAGACGCGAGTCCCATGCTCTCCATGCCACTGGAATCAAGCTATCCAGGCTGATGAGGGCTGAAAGCCCGAAACCGGTCCTTGGATGCTTGTTTCCAGTCCAGGGAGGACCTGGCTTTTTGGCAGTTGGGGCCGGACTGTTCCCATGGGGCACAGGATCAAGACTGATTTGCATATGGTAGGGTCCAAATTGGAAAGGCATGGTGAGCAAAAAAACGATGGATTTAGGCCCAGATCTCTGTACTGAGGTGAATGTATGACATTGTTCTGCATTCTGTCCATCACCTGTTGTTCTTGCATTTGTCACCCCGAGTGGGACGGGTATGCTCAGACGTGAGTCCCGTGCTCTCCATGCCACTGGAATCAAGCTATCCAGGCTGATGAGGGCTGAAAGCACGAAACCGGTCCTTGGATGCTTGTTTCCAGTCCAGGGAGGACCGGGCTTGGCAGTTCGGGCTGGACTGTTCCCATGGGGCACAGGGTCAAGACTGATTTGCACATGGCTGGGTCCAAACTGGAATGGCATGGTGAGCAAAAAAACGATGGATTTAGGCCCAGATCTCTGTACTGGGGTGCATGTATGACATTGTTCTGCATTCTGTCCATCACCTGTTGTTCTTGCATTTGTCACCCCGAGTGGGACGGGTATGCTCAGACGTGAGTCCTGTGCTCTCCATGCCACTGGAATCAAGCTATCCAGCCTGATGAGGGCTGAAAGCCCGAAACCGGTCCTTGGATGCTTGTTTCAAGTTCAGGGAGGACCTGGCTTGGCAGTTCGGGCTGGACTGCTCCCATGGGGCACAGGTTCAAGACTGATTTGCATATGGCTGGGTCCAACCTGGAATGGCATGGTGAGCAAAAAAACTATGGATTTAGGTCCAGATCTCTGTACTTGGGTGAATGTATGACATTGTTCTACATTCTGTCCATCACCTGTTGTTCTTGCATTTGTTCAACGTATAAAGGCAAACCACCTCCAAACCAGTAATGAAAACCCTTAATTTTGCAAAACCCTTCATTCCCCAGACAGACACCTCAAATGTTGCTATTGGTGCTGTCTTATCACAAGTGGATGACCAGGGAAAGGAAAATCCTTTAGTCTACATCAGTAGAAAGCTCTTCACAAGAGAAAAGGAGGTTCAGCTATTAAGTGGGCCAGTGATAATCTCCATTAATATTTGGATGGGAGGGCCTTCCTTCTCTATACTGACCATGCCCCCCTCACTTGGCTCAGTTGGAATAAAGGCAATAGACCTTTATTTCTCTGTTGGTTGATGTCCTTGCAAACTTATCGTTTTGAAGTCCGCCATCGGAAGGGCACAAATCAGGGAAACGTGGCCTTCCTCTCGCGTTACCCGATTTGACCATACCTAGAAAATCTTAGGGGGGAGATATGTCACAGGGACAAGACCTCAACAGGAATTCCACCATGGGACCCCCCTCACCCCCGTGGAAGACCCAAAATCTTGCTCTCCTTCTTTGTGAGATACATCACACATTGTACTGGACTCAGCATCTTTAAACCCGGCTTTGCCTTCAGGCAGTGGGCATTGCCACCAGGAGGAACCAAGCAAGACGTCGATCTAAAACCATCAGATTTGGGAGAGATGACATTCGGCGTTTCCCACAAAGAATATCCATGGACAGTGCTGAGGGAGGACGAGACGGCCGCCATTAAGTAGCACGGACCCAGTTTCCCGAGAAATCATGCTGAGGGAAGGCCACCTGATGCAGCGAAGCAGAACAGGGCCACTGAGAGAGAGCCCAGCAGCCGAACGGAGCAGACGCCACCAATTGACGCAAGTGCCAGCCACGCTCCAGGAAGAATGTGGCTCTCACAGGTGTGTAGTCGCTTGAAGGGCTGGAGAGAAGGGGCAAACACAGGAGAGAAAACCCCTCTAGTGGGTGGGGAATAGATAAAACGGGCATAGTAATTGCCAAACCTTTGAAAACAACACAGTTTGTTTAGTTTTCCCTATTAAATGTTTATTTTTTTGCACGCTCTTATGACACATCGAGAACCCCTAAAAGCGTGGTTTGCACAGTACCTACAGTACTTTGGTGCATACATTTTGACTGTAATTTTGGCCACTATAACGGCTGATTGGAGAGCCCAGACAATCAAACATGATTGTTACTTACCTGGCATATGTTTTACTTATACCGAGGGGAAGCCGGCAGACGTTTGAAGGACCACCTTACTAAGGAGAATCCTATTGCCTCAAGGATGAATTGGAACATTGGCTTATTGGTTCTCCATATCTTTGTCTGAAATAAAAATCGTGATACCAACAATCCCACGGGCTCGGTGGCATACTTCGCTTGAGACAACTCCCATAGTTCACAAGGGTTCAGGTGGCTAGAATAAAATGTAGGAACAAGCTTTGGGTTCAAGGACCTTACTTTTGACCACGTCAAACCACTTCTCAGGACAGGACTCAAAGATCAGCTCAGCTTTCAGGTAAATACTCACCTTCAAATAAATTGTCAAAAGTTCAAGAATACTGAATAAGAATACCTCACATGTATTTCTAATCAAACATTTGCAGAGTAAGTTAAGTGTACGACTCTAGCTTCAACACAAACAAGAGGTGTAAAGTAACACTGTAAGAGCATTACAAAACTCTGTAAATAAATAAATCATTTGAAAATGTTACTGAACTTTGAGGACAATATTCCTAGTAATTTCCTCACCATATTAATATCTTCAAGGTGCGACACTGATTTCAGAATTTTTTACCACCAGCAACAGCTCTACAGTGTTGCCAGGGGGTGTCATTCTACTTCAGTTATGGCTACATCTACCCTGGATATTATGACACTACAAATATAATGCGCCAACTATCATACTAGGGCTAGTTTACATAACTTTTTTCTGCAGTCCATTGAGGTATTTGAAGAGGAACGAGAGAGCATTAACATCAGTAAAAGTTACAGCAGGTTATAATCAATCAACCAAAGTATTTATAGAGTGCACTACTCACCCGTGAGGGTCTCAAAGCGCTAAAGAAAGGGGGGGGCGAGCAGTTCTGCTACTGATCGAACAGCCAGGTCTTGAGAAGTCTTCTGAAGGTCCTGGGTCTGTCGCAGGTGGGTGGGGAGGGTGTTCCATGTCTTGGCGGTGAGGTAGAAGAATGATCTGCTGCCGGTGGTCGTTCGGTGGATGAGTGGAACGGTGGCGAGGCTGAGGTCAGTGGAGCGAACGTGGCAGATCGGGGTGTAGAAGGTGAGTCAACTGTTGAGGTATGCTGGCCCGGCACTGTGGATTGCTTTGAAGGTGATCTTCTTGTTGACGGGGAGCCAGTGCAGGTCTCTCAGGTGGGCGCTGATGTGGCTGTGGCGGGGATGTCGAGGATGATGCGTGTGGAGGCGTTCTGTATGCATTGAAATCTTTTCTGGAGTTTGGCAGTGGATCCCGGGTAGAGGGTGTTGCCGTAGTCAAGCCTGCTGCTGATATGGGCTTGGGTGACCGTCTTTCTGGTTTCGGTGGGGATCCATCTGTAGATCTTGCGGAGCATGCAGAGGGTGTTTAAGCAGGAGGAGGAGACAGCGTTGACTTGCTGGGTCATAGATAGTGTTGAGACCAGGATGCACCCCAGGTTGCATGAGTGGTTGGCGGGTAGTGGGTGTCGGTGCATCTCCCAGCGAGGCCGGCCACGAGGAGTTGTCCCAGGCGGAGGGGGTGGGGCCAATGATGAGGACCGCCGTCTTGTCAGAGTTCAGCTTCCGGTGACTGGTCTTCATTCATTCTGCGATGGCCTTCATTCCTTCATGGAGGTTGGTTTTGGCAGTGGCCGGGTCTTTCATGAGGGAGAGGATCAGCTGGATGTTGTCAGCGTATGAGATGATATTGAGGTCGTGCGATCGGACGATGTTGGCGAGCGGTGTCATATAAACGAGAAGGGTCAGGCTGAGGGATGGTCCCTGGGGTACGCAGCAGGTGATCTTGGTGGCTTAGGATCGGAATAGGGGGAGGCAGACTCTCTGGGTTCTGCCGATGAGGAAGGAGGTGATCCAATCCAGGGCTTTTTTGTCGCGGATCACTGCATCGTGGATACGGGTGCGTAGGGTGTGGTGGCAGGCCGTAGGCGGCCGAGAGGTCCAGGAGGATGAGGGCCGCGGTTTCGCCGTTGTCCAGTAGGCGGTGGCGGTGATGAGGGTTGTTTTGGTGCTGTGGTTGCTGCGGAAACCGGATTGGGACATGTCTAGGATTTGGTTCTTCTCTAGGAAGTAGGTCAGTTGTCTGTCATCTCGATGACTTTCGCTGGGAACGGGAGATGGGCCGAAAGTTCTTGAGGTCCTTTGGGTCCACCTTGGGTTTCATGAGTAGGGTGTTGATCTCGGCGTGTTTCAAACTCTCCGGGAAGGTGGCGGTCTCGAAGGAGCTGTTGATGATCTTCCGGAGTTGGGGTGCGATGATGGAGATCGCTTGATTGAAGATGTGGAGGGGCAGGGGTCGGATGGTGAGCCGGAGTGGATGGTTATTGTTATTTAAATTTATATCTAAGCAACAGTAACCCAAACAGGTTTCCCGATGCCCTGCAGAAACGACAGAAAAGAAAGAAACAACGGATTAAAAATCCAGGTTTTAAGAGACTTACGAAAAAGTGTAATATTCATCTGTGCACGAAGAGACAACGGAAGAACGTTCCACAGAACAGGGCCCAAATAGGAAAATGAACGGCCACCCATACGGGATAGTCTGATCTTTGGTACCTGAAATTTGGCCTGAGTAGTAGATCTTAGAGTGCGTGAAGGCAGATAAGGGGGACTAGATTTTGCACGCACATGGGTGTCATGCCGTGCTTGATTCTGAACATATAGTTCAGAGCTTTAAACTTAAACTAGATTTTCAACTCTTAACCAATGAAGGTCCCTCAAGGAAGCGGAAATATAAGCTGTTTTCGGAGTTTGGCACAACAGTCTGGCCGCGGAGTTATGATCTCTCTGTAGCTTTCGTGTCACATCTTTGTTAGCTCCAAGATAGAGGATGTTGCCGTAGTCCAGCCGAGATCTAACAAGAGCCTGGACTACGGTTCTCTGGGTAGGGTTAGGGAGCATCCACACAATTATTCACAGCCACTTCAGAATGGTGAAGCATGTTGCAGCAACCTTTGTGGCTTGTTGACGCATAGATAGTGAGTCGTCAATAATCCAAGGGTGCGAACATGATGGGAAGGCTGCGGTACTGCACACATTTAAGTTGGCCAATGTTGTGGACCCCAGAGCTCTTTGTCTTTCCCCAATACCAGAACCTCAGTTTTTTCACCATTCAGCTTGAGAAAATTGGCATGCATCCAAGATGACACGTTGCACAGCCCAGCCCGAAGAGCAGAAGGCTCTGAGTTTTTTGCCGCAGAGTGAGAAGATAATCTGAGCGGCGTAAGAAAATAACAACAGCCCAGCTTCTTCAACGATCGTTGCCAGGGGTCTAACATAAATGTTAAACAACAAAGGACTAAGGATAGACCCCTGTGGGACTCCATGTGGGGATGAATGAATCTTGGAGTTAGCTGCAGAGGAGAAGACTTGATGGTGACCTGGTGTTCACGATTATGATGATGTTGTGGTCGTCGACGTGATTCCAGGAGAGTAGGTTGAAGGTGTGCTTGGGGGGCAGTGAGTCTGAGGTGTCGGCGTCTGTTGGGGGGGTCTGGGTGTTGACGCTGTAATGGATGTCTGCGATCTTGCGGTGGAAGAAGGTGGCTAGGGAGTCGCACAGGTCTTGCGATGGCGGGATGTCAGTGCTGGAGCTGGGGTTGGTGAGTTACTTCACGATGTTGAAGAGTTTTTTGCTGTTGTATGCGTTGTTGTTGATGCGTTCCTTTAAGGAGGTCCTTTTGGCGGTTCAGATGAGTTGGTGGTGCTTGCGCCTGGCGTTCTTGAGGGATGCATGGTTGTCCGGTGTCTGTTCATGGCACCACTTCTTCACGAGTCTTCGGCAAGTCTGCTATACATTTGCATATCTTTGTATACCTTATTAATAACAGCAATAATGCACCAGGGTATAAGGTAGAGCAGTAAGGAATATTCTGGAAGATGCAGTAGCTACCATAAATACTGTTATCAATGATGACTACATTTTTCTTCTGATGAATACTTCTTATAACTAATTTCTTACAATATGAATCACCCCCATAAGGTGGGAATGAATAATGCTAATTAACCAAGAAAGTCCCTTTGCAAATATCAGCCAAAGGTGCTGTCCGTGGTGAGAGAAGTAGAAGCAACCATGGACTTCGTGGAGTGGACACTAATGGAAGCAGGATGGTGTTCTCAGCTAAAGCATAACATCCTTTTGGTAGAAAGTAATCCATTATGCAACTGCATGCTTGGTTGGAACTTGCCCTTTTGAGCTCCAGCGAAGCCCAAAACAGTAATCATCTACCCGTTCTTCTCCTGCATATCAATATAGTAAGGCAACACACGCCTAGGGTCCAGTCTATGGAGTTTCTCCTTTTCCTTGGTGGGATGAAGAGGACGGCAGCAACAAACTTGGCTAAAAGGAAGGGTAGGTGTGTTTCACCAGTTTGTTTGGCCACAAATCAGGGAAACCGAAAGGTCATGTTATTCACAGGCCCGGAAGAAACAAGATATAACCACAAACAATACAGCCTTTGTTTTGAGCAAACAGATCGGTAAAACATGCCTTGGTTCAAATGGCGAAGTCATGAAAAAAGGTTCACAGTGACACCAAACTCACATCAGACTGTGGAACAATGAACGGTGTGGGAAGAAACAGATGCCATAATCATTTCGGAAAATGTGCCACTAGCAGTTGATTGAACAGACAAAGTTGCTAAAGAAGACCCATGAAGAGAGGTAAGGCAGCCACATATCCTTCAATGGTGGCAACGTCCAAGCAGGCTTGGTAGACCAACCCAGAACATTTGAGTGGCAAGACTAGAAAGAATTCAAAGCTTCTCACACCAGAAAACAAACTCTGTTCAGCAAACTGTAGAAACATGTTTTGCAGAGAGCTCCCTGGCAGCCAAGATCATGCCTGCTACTGGTGTTAAACAAAATGTTTGCAAGCTTGCACCACTCTATCTCCATGTGTGCAGCCGCACAACAGGGTATTGTGGTGGATATTCCAATCATATGTTGCACCCGCAGTATTCACAGGCAGGATGGTCCCACGGGAAAACTGCAGTACGGGCCGTTTCCAGATCCTTCAAGGCTTTTATGTGATCTTCTATGTAATTTCCTTTTCCTGTCTGTGTGCTATTTTAGGACGGCCTTCTTTCCTTTCACTGCTTCTCAATTTAACCATATTTTTTCTGGTGGGTTCTATGCACACTTATCTCCGTATATTTTACCCCATATCTTTTCCTTTGCATCTCCTTTGATTCATTCTGCAGTCCTTTCCTTAAGAACCCCCCTTGTTGCCTTCAAAGGCAATGCGTTCTCCAGTCTGTGTGACCTTCCATCAGGCTGGTGATTTTTTTACCGTGGACTTTCTCCTCCAGAAAACTGCCACCCTTTCTGCGGACACCTGTCTTTTGCTCATTAAGTTGGAAGATACTGTGAAATCGTCCTTAACTCAGACAGACAAGAAATTGGATTAGGACTATTAATGTCCAGCCGTTGACATCATCCTATTCAAAAAGCAGGTCCACCCTGTGCGGAAGAGGAAGATGAGACAAAATGCTGAGTCTCAACAGATAAGCATACCAAATATTTCTCCCAAATATGGAGCGATCATGATCAGTTGGGCTCAGTCCTTCCATACCTTCTGGAGCACTCTAAACAGAAGTGAAACAGGAATGCGTGAAGCAGACTCTGTGAACATTGGAACCCATAGATATTCCTTACAGAACAATCCAGAGGGAAGCAATTAGCTAGTACAAAACCAAGGACACTCGCAGTTCACGGAGAAGGTGAACAGATCCATATGAGAATTCACCAGGGCATCCCAATCTGGAAAATATCATATCCATCACCTTGAGATGGAGTTTCCACTTGCGGATCTCTATGAAGAGGCAACTTATTGAACATGAGCTCACATTCAGGGTATCTGTTAAGTGGGCAACACCTAGAAAGTCCAACCGTTGTGGGCCCAGCACCACAAGTGCAACATAAGATCCAGGAAGCCACATCAACCTAGATAGGGATTGTGTTTTCCAAAATGCTCAGAATGATGCTCCCTTGAAGAGAATGAAGAAAAGCCTTCAGGGTAAGACGAGCATCCTGCAACTCCAGCACATTTATTTATGGCAATGACTCCAAGATAGCCGCAAGTCCCTACACCACCAGAACACCCTGATAAACACCACAGTCTGACAAGGAGGTGTCTGTAATAAAAGCCGCCTTTGACTGCAAAGGAATGAAGGGACAAACTACAGTGAGGCTGAAGGTCCACATCCACCAACAGAGGTCCAGGAGTACACAGTGGAATATCTGCACCAGACTTCATACACCACCTATCATATGGCACCAGAATGCACAAAGTCATCAAGCCCAGCAGATGGAGAACTTGAACTGCATTTTCGAAGTTCAGGTAAAAGCCAGCATCCTTGTTACAAGAAGGGAGGTGGTCGTTAGTGTCAGGAAGCTTTAACGTTGTTCTTTCGATACACTGAGAAAAATGCACTCTTCTGTCTCTCTCTCTCTCTCTCTCATTACTTCCACCAATGACAACATACACCAAGATATGAGCAAATTATAGAAAAAGAGAAAAGGAAATGGGATAAGGCAAAACAGAGATACCAGACACAACCACACTGGCTCATCAATTCTGCAGGGCATGGATATCTGCAGGTTGAAGTGGATATTTAACTGTGACATAGGTCTCTTAGTAACTTGCAATGAAGACTTGCATCTAATGATAACATTGAAGGCATATACTTAATCTATATCTTTGTATAATCAACTCTCTGTTCTGATATGAATCCTGTTATTCCTGGAAATAAAGCATAACAAGAGATACGCCTATTTGTGTATGTTCATCTCTATTTTACCTGGTAAGAAGAAAGATACCTCTAGCTGCTGTACATTAGCTAGATTCTTTCAACTCTTTGTGCCACTAGAAAAGTGATTAACAAGAATTAATTCTCTGTGGTTCTTAACACTGGTAATTCAAATAGCACTTGCTAAGAAATAAACTCAAACATTTTGAGCAAGATGTACAACCCTTTCATTTAGCGCCTCGCAATTTGCGACACATTGCAAGTCACAAGCTAAAGCACAAGTTACTTACCTTCGATCAAGATATATCTACAAGAAACATTAGTTAGTGATAGATTTCTTTCCTTAGAATTACCCCCAGGAGTCAGACTGGATCCGGAAAGTTTTCGTCAGCAGTACCCCTGCGCGTCGGAAGGTGGCGTCGTGCGGCTCGGCGTCCGTCATTGGCGGCGTGGTCGCAAAGATGATGTCGCGGCATCTACTTAGACGCCACCCTCGCACGCTGACATTAGTTCTGTACACGACTTTCCATGCCAGGAACACAGAGCCATGCAAGATACTGACCAGTGGTGCATAGAAACTAGGGCCCTAAAAGGGATGACCTTAACTCTAGAAATAAGTTTGCAGAACGGGGAGGAAGGGCGGGCGGTAAGGAATCTATCACTAACTAATGTTTCTTACAGATATATCATTACTGAAGGTAAGTAACTTGTGCATCTGAAAGAAACACGTTAGTGATAGATTCCTTACTTTAGAATAGATACCCCAGCAATACCAACACCGGTGGTGGGTCTGCGAACCAAGATCACAGCAGGAAGTCCTGGAGAACAGAACGGCCAAAGAAGCAGTCTCTCCGGACTTGGCGTCCAGGCAATAATGCTTAGTAAAAGTGTGCAACAAGGCCAACGTAGCTGCCTCACATTTGTCTTGTAAGGGGACACCACGTCCCAATGCAGTAGTGGTAGCCGTCGCCTTGGTGGAATGAGCGCGCAACCCCATCGGTGGCTCCTTTTTGGCCAGAGAATAACAGGCTTTAATACACAAGCCGACCCATCGGGAGATAGTCCGCTTGTCTATGGAGCGTCCTTAATTGGCGCCTACATAGCCAACAAAGAGCTGGTCATCCACCCGGAACTGTTGTGTGCGATTCAGGTAAAATGAGAGCGCACGTTTTGGGTCCAGACGGTGGAGTCTTCTTTTCCTCTCTGGAAGGATCCGGAGGCAGAAAGAAGGTGGGCAAGGTGATGGTCTGCACGATGTGAAAGGCAGTAACAACCTTTGGCAGAAAGGATAGACGTGTCCTGAACACAACCTTGTCTGGATGGACAGACCGAAAAGAAGGTTTGCAAGAAAGAGCCTGGAGCTCACTCACTCTCCTAGCAGAGGCAATGGCAACCAGGAAAACAGTCTTCAAAGTTAACAGATGAAGAGGACAGTTATGAAGAGGCTCAAAGGGAGCGCACATTAAATATGTGACAACCAGATTCAAGTCTCACTGTGGCATTACGAAGGGAATAGTATGGAAAAGATGAGTAATGCCTTTGAGGAATCTATTAACAACAAGGGGCTAGAAAAGAGAGGGCTGATCAGGAAGCCTAGGAAAAGTTGAAATAGCATTAAGGTAGCCCTTGATAGTCCCCAGAGCAGACCCCTGCTGGGCCAAAGAAAGAAGGAACAGTAGGACTTTAGAAAGAGGGCCAGAAAGGGGATCCACAACCCTTGCTGTGCACCATGCCACAAACTTGTTCAACCTGCAGGCATATACCAAATTGTGGAGGAACGCCTGGCTGCCAGAATGACGTCACAGACTTCAGGAGGCAAGTTGAAAGGAATCAACTGCTGCCGCTCAATCTCCATGCAAAGATGTGGAGACTGGACATGTTCAGGTGGAGGACCATCCCCTGCTGCTGCAACAGAAGATCTTCTCAGAGAGGCAGATGGAGCGGGGGATTGATGGTCATACTGAGTAGCTCGAGATACCAAACTCTTCAAGCCCAGTCTGGCGCCACAAGAATAACTTGGGCCTGGTTGCGCCTGATCTTCTTCAGCACTCTGGGCAGAAGTGGTATAAGCGGAAAGGAGTACAACTGACCGCAACTCCACTCGCGACGAAAAGCGTCGCCTAGCGAGTGCCGCCTTTGAAATTCCAACGTGCAGAATTGCTGTGGCGAAAAGATCTAACCAAGGCTCTCATTACTGTTGAAAGAGACCTTGCGCCACCTCTGAGTGAAGATTCCAGTCGTGGTCAACGACGAACCTGCGGCTGAGTTTGTCCGTCCTGGCGTTCAATGAACCTGCCAGGTGTTGAACCACCAGGAAAATGCCCTGATGCTCCAGCCATGTCCAGATGCGCAGAGCCTCCTGACATAGGGTCCACGACCCCACCCGCCCTGTTTGTTGCAGTACCACATGGCGGTGGAATTGTCTGTGAACACCTGCACTACTCTCCCCTTGACAGAGGGAAGGAATGCCTTCAGTGCAAGTCGGATCGCCCGGAACTCCAGAAGGTTGATATGGAGCCTGGACTCCGCCGGAGACCAGGGCCTCTGATCTCCGCCTCTTCCATGTGGCGTCCCATCCCGGAAGGGACGCATCTGTCACCACTGTGTGCTCTGGTCGGGGAAGGGAGAGGGATCTACCAATGACCCAATGCCGGTGCGTGAGTCACCACTGCAATTGTTGTGCATTGCCCTCCGAGATCTGGAAGTAATCGGACAGGTTCCCCTGATGCTGCACCCACTGGAACTTCAGATCCCACAGCAGAGCCCGCATATGCCAACTGGCATGATAGATCAATCAATCAATCAATCAGGACACTTATAAAGCGCACTAGATACCAGTGAGGGTCTCAAGGCATGGGGGGGTGCTGTTACTGATCGAAGAGCCAGGTCTTGAGGAGTCTTCTGAAGGCCAGTAGGTCTTCCGTAGGTTGGTGGGGAGGGTGTTCCAGGTCTTGGCGGCGAGTTGGGAAAAGGATCTGCCGCCGGCAGTAGTTCTTCGGATGCGGGGGACTGTGGCGAGGGCAAGGACGGTGCCGGCGGAGCGGAGATGGCGAGTGGAGGTGTAGAAACGGAGTCGTCTGTTGAGGTATGCTGGTCCAGTGTTGTGGAGAGCTTTGTGTGTGTGGATGAGGAGCTTGAAGGTTATCCTCTTATTGATGGGGAGCCAGTGTAGGTTTCTCAGGTGGGGTGTGATGTGGCTGCGTCGGGGGATGTCGAGGATCAGATGTGCCGAGGCGTTCTGAATGCGTTGCAGTCGTCTCAGGAGTTTGGCCGACGTTCCTGCTTAGAGGGTGTTTCCGTAGTCCATTCTGCTGGTGATGGGGGCCTGGGTGACTGTTCTTCTGGTTTCGATAGGGATCCATTTGAAGATCCTGCGGAGCATTCGGAGAGTCTTGAAGCAGGATGAGGAGACGGCATTGACCTGCTTAGTCATGGAGAGGGTGGAGTCGAGGATGACCCCTAGGTTGCGTGCAAGGTTGGTGGGTGTCGGAGCTGTTCCCAGTGTGGTCGGCCACCAGGAGTCGTCCAATGCCAAAGGGGTGGGGCCGAGGATGAGGACTTCCATTTTGTCTGAGTTCAGCTTCAGACGGCTGTTCTTCATCCATTCGGCGACGGCCTTCAATCCTTCGTGGAGGTTGGTCTTTGCGGTGTGAGGGTCTTTGGTGAGGGAGAGGATCAGCTGGGTGTTCTCGGCGTAGGAGATGATGTTGAGGTCGTGCTGTTGGCCGACGTGGGCGAGGGGTGCCATGTTGACACTGAACAACATCGGGCTGAGGGAATAGCCCTGAGGTACGCAGCAGATGATCTCGGTGGCACTGGAGCGGAAGGGGGGATCAGCAGGATGCAGGAGGCCCAGCAGCCTCAGGGTCATTCTGAGTGAAACCCGGGACAAGTGCTGACAGATCAGAATCATAGCCCCAATGTTCCAGACTCGCTGTTCGCGAGGACAGACACGAAACTGTGCCGTGTCCAGAACTGCTCCGATGAAGAGGAGCATCTGAGAGGGAATCAGGTGCGACTTCGGCACATTGATGGAGAATCCCAGCAAATACAGGAGGTTGGCCGCAGTCTGAAGGTGGGAGACGACTGTCCGGGGCGAGCCCACGTTTAACAGCCAGTCGTCAAGACAGGGGAAGACTGGAACCCTTGATCTGCGCAGATGAGCTGCGACCACCGCCATCACTTTCATGAACACCCGAGGGGCGCTGGTAAGGCCCAAGGGGAGCACGGTACTCTGAAAGTGCTAATGGCCTACCATAAACTGCAGGTAGGTGGAAATATGTGTCCTGCAGGTCCAACGCTACCATCCAGTCTCCAGGGTCGAGGGCAGACATGACCTGAGCCAGAGTTAACATCTTGAACTTCTCCTTCCGGACGAAGCAATTGACGTCCCTGAGGTCCAAGATAGGACGCAGGCCCGTGTCCTTCTTGGGCACCAGAAAGTAGTGGGAGTAAAAACCACGTCCTACTTCTGGTGCAGGAACGCTCTCGATGACCCCCTTGGCCAAGAGGGCCGCAACTTCCTGTTGACGAAATGACAAGTGATCCCCGATATGCTGTTGTACTGGGGTGGCATGGGTGGAGGGGTAATCTCAAGGGGAGGCAGTAGCCCCTTCGGACTGTTTGTAAAACCCACCTGTCCGAAGTGAATGCACCAGTGGGGAGATGATGGCGAATCCTGCCGCCCACCGGCATTTGATGGGCCTGAAAAACCGGACTAGGAAGGTTTGGAGGAAGTGGCTGCTGGGGTGAAGGTGGACTGACCCGCCCGCGTGCCCCCCTGACCTATGATCGGCGGGTCTCATGTCCGCGGCTTCGCTGAGACTGTTGATGCACAGGCTTGTGGCTCTGAAGCGAACGTGTCGGGCACCCCTTCCGTCGCCACGAAAGGAGCGAAAAGCAGAAGGCAGAGGAGGGTGCGTGGCGGAAAGGCCCAAGGATGTGGCCATAGCCTGCAAGTCCTTAAAGAGCTCCAACGCACTATCTGCTTTGTTGCCAAAAAGGCGAATGCCATCAAAGGGCATGTCCATCAGAGTGTTCTGGACACCCCCAAAAAAACAGTTCACCTCAGCCAGGCCTGGCGACGGAGCGCCATTGTTGTGGAAATCGCCTTGCCCAGCAAAAGCTTGAGAGAGCACTGTCCGGGCCTCCACCGGACATTGAGGCAGCAAGCGCGCCACAGTATCCCACACAGGGGCCCAAGAGGCATGCGGTGTTCATCGACCGCAGCCCTGAACTGGCTGAAGAAAAAATCTTCTTACTGAACTGCTCCCTGTCCGGTGGTGCGGTAGGGAATGCGCTCGGGGACGCAGAGGCTTGGAGAACCAAGCTCTCAGGAGTGGGGTGTTGGGTAAGGAAAAGGGGGTTGCCTGGGGCCAGGCGACGGCGTCGGGCCGCGTTCCTATCCACAGGAGCCCCTATGTTGGGCCTCGACAAGGTGTCCAAAAGAACGTCCGAAAGTGCATAGTTAAAAGGCAGCAGTGGCTCCACAGAGGTAGCTGCCGGCTGAAGCACTTCTGTTAGGAGGTTAGTCCTGACGGTCAATGTAGGGAGCTCGAATACCATTGCGTAACTTGCACCCTACTCCGTAGCCACGGTACTAGGACTTAACATGCCACGGTCAGGAGAGGTATCAAGACCACTGCCATCCCCCAGCTCCTCTGGCCAATCCGGGTCAAGCTCACATTGTGCTGTGACAGGGTCTCAAACCCTCCCCAGTCCTCCTCTTCCCCTGAAGGCTGATGAACAGGCCGAAAATAAGGAGGATGGACATATAGATAGAAATCCCCAATCGGCGTCGGAATCGGTTCCCAAGTGATGCCGGTCCGGCGCCGTATCCACATCGGGGCTGAAACCAGGGACGATTTTGTCCGGTGGGCCGGGCGACGTCGGAGGTGGTGCCGGTGGGGTCAATGTCGGTGGAGGTGTCACAAGGTCAACTGGCGTCAACCGTGATCGGAGCCCGGATCCATGGGGATCCTGCGATGCCAGGGCCGGAGCCAACAGTGATGCCAGAGCCGTCGGCAGTAAAGAGCTAGGAGCCCTAGTCAGGCCCGCGGGGCCCAAAGGCGCACCAGCGGGGAACGACGGCCCAAAGAGGCGAGCCATGGCTGACAGAAATTTCTGCAGCTGGGCCGGAGTCGCCGACGGACCCGGGAATGGCGAGTAGGCCGGTGGCGACTGCGTAGGCTCTGCCGGAACCGCAGGGGAGACACCACCCGCACCCTCGGCCATGTCGCACGACCAGCGAGGGGAAGCAATGGTGTTTCTTCGACTTCTTGGAATGCTTCGCCTTACCTGACCCCAAGTGCAACGACTTCGATCCCGATGAACGGTGGTGGCGGCTCTGCGTCCGGTCCCTCGACCTCCCACGGGACCAGGACCTTGAGCGGCAGGAGCTTACTGCCGGACTTCCAGCAACTTTCGGGACCGCTCCCGCAAAGTCTTCTGCGCCATGGCCCCGCAGTCGGAGCATGACTTGGGGTTGTGGTTGCATTTCTACATGCCACTATCCTTTTTTGCAGCCGAAAACGGGAGGATCATCCGTTTGCGGCCACAATAAAGGGTCGAACATCTGGCCCTTTATGAGTAACATTTCTTCCCAAGAGACCTCTTCATGCTTTGATCAACCCCAAGTCTAATGCAACAATTCCAAAGTCAAATGTTCTAATAGGGTAAGCTTGTTTTCTAAAAACAACTTGATCTTCATAATAGTCTGTATTTACAAATGTCCTCCTACAAACTCTCAGGGAAGCAAATGTACATTGTAAAAGGAAACATTGCACTCATATATCAAGGTCCTGGCTGCAGCAACAGTGTAGCATGATTGAATAGCAAGGTTGCCATAAAACAGGAAAACCGTTACACCCAGTAATCCAAGATGATATCCACAATGTAGCTCATCTTCAGGCATCATAGCATAGTGATTTCTCCAAAAAAAGCGAAGCATCGCTCCTCCCAGTAACAACTCTCTTTGCACATCGCCAGCCTTTCTTTCTCTGAAATGGACTCAGCACAAGTGGTTCTGAATTACTATGAACCTGTCCCCCCGAGCCACAAGTGGTAAGCTATGACTCTTAACAGTTTCCAAATCGACTTGCATACATAACTTCTTTAAGCATTTGCCGTGCATTGGAATATGTTCTGAAAATGTCCTCCATTCAGGCGAAACTCTGGAGCCTAGGTTAGTGCTGACTGACACATGGGTTGATTACTGAAAAATGTGGAAGCCATTTCTTTAGGCATTCTGATAATGCCCACCATCTTGGAAGCTGAAAGTGGGGTTGAATTCTGATCCAAGTGTAGCTGCTGTGATGGCGTTGTAAGCAGCCCAAAAGCACAAAGATTGGTACCACAGTAGGGAAGAGTTTCCTTGGAAGGGACACCAAGGCTGAAGTCCATGGAGGATTTAGGTAGTGACTGGTTCATTGTCGCTATTATCTCCAAAATCACAGACATGGACCCAACTTTGGGGATTAGTCCAGCATGGCTTGTAGAAAGGCCTCGACCAGGGAAGGGCCTGCAGACAGATTTAGAAACTCCAAACTCATCCTTTAGAGAAGTGGAATTAGCTCGGGCAACAAGGAAGGGACTGGTGTTGGGGAACAGAGGAGAATCTTAAGACGGGCCAGGACCATTTGCTCGAAAAAAAAATATGCTTGCTATGTCATTTCTTGTGTTTTTTTAATTAAGAACTAATGAGGGATCAATACCTGTCCCGTCACTGACTTGAAGAAGGCTGAGGATCGCTTTGGGCAGGCCATGCAGGCACAGGCAAAAAAAAGTTTTGCCTCCCACTCTCTCGTGGCTTTTGGAAGCATCAAAAAGCAAGAGTTGCAGGTTGAGGGGCTCTGGTTGGATCTAAGACACCACATACCGAGGTCATGTGGATCTGATAGGGACATTTTACAACTTCTTCAACAGGCAATAGGGGGGGAATATTTGACCTGGTGGCTGTATTGAGGAATTTTGCCAGTGACAAGAGGCCTAGACCTGTGCCGTTGAAATGAGTACATACAAACATGGATGTCATTCACTCATCACCTTATATGCCCCAAGGTCATCACTAGGGATCAAAGCAGCGACTTAAGTTGCATAGCTCCACCTGATAGCACAGGAGAGCAACTGCAGGAGGCAAAGGTTTCAAGATCCAGCCTGGCGTGTGGAGAATATTCATAATGTGAGGAATCTGAGGGAAGAAGGATACACCAGAAAAATGTTTTGCACTAAACGTATCTGGACAAATCCAAATGTATAGCACAACTGACTTACTCACATAATTAACTTTGTAAACATACATAAGATACGTGCATTTATAAGAAAATGTAGATTACCTGAGGAACACCTAGTTTTTTACAGGCCTCAAGAAAGTTTTCTACATTTCTTCGGCATTTTGCCATGCTTAATTTAGGCTGAAAAAAAGACCAATTAAAATTTGTCAACCAGTTCTAAAATCAAAATTCAGATAACAAAGCAGGATCTTTTACGTTAATGATATGCACAGACCATTTCAACAATAGCTCATTTCAAGTAACCAACAAGATGGTCAAGTTACTTTGATGGTGATTCCTTTATTCATAGCCCGCATGCTTTTTCTCATTCTTGACTTGTAGGCACCATGCCCCGTAGTGGTTGTACAGGTACCGGCAGCTGCTATTGTAGCTGTTTTTAATTTCAGAGCTTTACAAGGAGTTACCAAACACGTATGCCTGTGTAAGTCAAAAACAGGAAACTGCCCTCCGTACATGTAATCACACCACTGCCAGTTCCCTTCTTGAATTATTTAACCTATCCGTATGCATTTTAGGCTGAGGAGTTGGCAGGGGACCATAACGGAAAAGAGCCTACCAAATAGGAGAAACAGAGTCACCATTAGGGTAACTTTACCATATTGTTACTTCCTGGCTTTTTTCAACTGTAAAGTTGTTTTTAAAAAAACTCAGCAATATGAATTGAGAAAGCAAAATTTCTCAAACTCAACACCAACAAGATAGAAATAGGATTTTCGGCAGGAACACCTCACCATGGGTGGTGGCTGGAAAGACAAGGATCCATACCCAGAACCCACGCCAGGAACCTCAGAATTATCATTGACAGCAAACTGGACATTACTGCACGAGTCCGCTGCATCACTTCATCCCGTTTCCACACCATGAAGATGCTTAGGAAGATCTTCAAATGGCTCCCAAACAACACTAGGGAAACTGTCACTCAAGCTCCTGTCACCAGCAAGTCAGCCGATGCGAACACCATCTACGCTGGGATCACAAAGTTATTCACTAGAAGACTAAAACCCACCGAGAACACAGCAGCCAGTTGCATCTCTTTTCACCAACATCCAGACGGGACTCCTAGTCGCACACATCCCATGCATACACTGAACCAGATCAGAAGGACAAGTGTTCTCTTACATAGCTCCTTAAGCATGAAACAGCTTCCCTCTCAATATAAGAGCTTACTCTTAAATTTCGCAAGTAGCTGAAGACCTGGCTTTTCAATTAATCAACCTCACATAGGCAGGTCTAGGCACACACACCTGCTCAGGGGCAGGATACCCTTGTGGAAGATAGTTCGATTTACAAGTACGCATAACAGGAGGTGAGAATAGGGCATCATAGATCTAAGGAACAAAGGTGTGACTTGCCATAGGCCAAGATGGCCTCACTGAAGCATGGATTGTTAAATTGAGAAATCAATCCCCTGAAAGTCTGCAGAGTCATCCTGTGTGTACTTAACAACTTGTGTGAGAGAAGTGGTAGTGACGCCTGAAGTAAGCGGGTAGCCAAAAACTGTGGCTCCTGAGGCAGTATTATGCTTCAAAATGGAGAGGCCTGAGCAAGAGGAGGGGCAGGTCTGCTTCTGCATCCCCGACTGCCAACACTGAAATGCATCACAACTTTGGGCAGGAATTCCCTTGTAGTATATAGCACAAATGTGGGCAGAAATTTGTTTTACTATATGGTTGCTGGACATACAGCACTTCTAACTCACTCAAGTGACAAGCTGATATTTCTATGAGGAAGACTGTTTTCAGAGTAAGAACACAGTGAGGGCAGCCGTTCATTTGCTTACATGGGGAGGACATCAAGTATATGAGAAACAAATTAATGTCCCACTCTGGTATCGCAAAAAATTTGGGAGGAAACAGAAGTAAGGCTTTTAAAAAATAGATCGCAACCTTTGTTTTAGACAACAATCGCTAGTCTGTAAAACGGCAAAAGGCCTACAAGCCTGATAAATAACCTTCAACTTTGTTCACAACAAGTCTTTACTGAGTTAAAGACAGCAGGAAAAGCAACACATCCAAAACAATTTGACCTGCAGTGGATATAATTGCCAAGAAGTAGACCAAGCCACAAACGTATCCCATGGTCATGCGTGAATGTTTTTTTGTGAAGGGATGTCCGGCTGCAAAGATAACATCCACTACTTCAGGAGGGAGGTTAAAAGCAACTATCTACCGCCAAAACATCACCACGCATGGTGGTGTAAGCTGTGCAGACCAGGGTGTAAAACTGAAGAAGCACCTTAATCAGAGGACAGATTATTAGGGCCATTTCTGGGTACAACACTCTTTTGGCCCAATCGCTAGCCACGTAGATGACTTGAGCTAAGTCTTTCTTGATCTTCAGAACTTTGGGCAGGATAGATAAATGGGCAGGGGGAGGCATACAGGAGTCCAGAGCCCCTTTCTAAGCAGAAAGAGTCTCTGAAGCAGAGTTGCCTTGAGAGCTTGGACACTGCATGTTGTCTAAGTTGGCCAAAAGATTAATCCAGGGTTCTCCCCATTGCTGGAAGACGGTCTGTTTCACATCCGAGTGTAATTCCCATTTATGATCTTCTAGGCATTGGCTGCTGAGTTTGTCTGCCTTGGAATTCAAGGATACTGCCAGGATGTTGGTCACCAGGGACACAGTCTAGTGGCATAGCCAGCACCAGAGGCGCAGAGGCTCGTGGTGCTGGACCCGGGACCCCGCTCTGTCCTGTTTGTTGCAAAACCGCATAGGGAAAAAGGAATTAGCCTCCCTTTGAGAGACAACAAGAAGGCCTTTAGTGCCACTCAATTTGCTCTCAGCTCCAAATTATTCATGTCGAAACAGGTATCTGCCAGAGACCAGATTCTTTTGATCTACACCTCACCAGATGGCCTCTTCAACCTAGCAACAATGCATCTGAAATGACCGTCAATTTTGGGTGAGGGTGGGAGAGGGCCTGCCACCAATCTAAATGCAGTCAAGCAGACAACTCTGTAGGTCTTTCACATTCCCCTTCAAAACCTTGACGCATTGAAGGAATCCAACAGGTTTCCAGGGTGCTTAGCACACCTAGGGCCAGATGTAGGTAATCTCAATTTACCTATTCTTAAATACCGAATTTTACCGATTCGGTATTTAAGAATAGGTAAATGGGATGTAGATAATTTTTCGGTAAAAATTACCGAATCAGTAATATTCGGTAATTAAGAATCGGTATTAACCGGATTGGTAAATACCAATTCAGTAATTCCCATTCATTCCTATGGGCCTGGAGGCTTATAGGAATGAAGGGAAATTACTGATTCGGTAAATACCGAATCGGTAATAGGGGGAACCCTTTCAAGGGTGGTATGGTGTCACATTGACACCCTGTTGCACCCCTGAATAGTGCATGGGTGCACATGTGGCACACATACATGGCCTAAGGGCATGTATGTCTGCCACATGGCACTGAATAAAAAGCAAAAAATTGCTTTTTAAAACGAATTCGTTATTTACCACCAACTAATAGTTGGTGGTAAATAACGAATCCTTAAATGTAAGAAGCACTCACTTGAGTGCTCCCTACATTACAGATTCGGTAATTTACCGAATCGGTATTTTAAGAATTTGGTAATTTACCGATTTCTTAAATTACCGATCCTGAAATGTGGCCTCCTACATCTGAAAAGCCTGATACTGGTCGGTACGGCCGAAATTCGGTAATTTCAGCCGTTACCGACCGGTATTAGGCTTCCTACATCTGGCCCCTAGACTTAAGATCTCACTGCAGAGCCCACATATACTCGTTTGCATCCTCCTCAAGCAGGATGCAACTCGGTGAGAAGGCCAAAAAGCATCAGAGCCGCTCTCATTGAGACCCAGTATAGAGGCTGAAACATCAGAATCACAACCTGAATCTACTGGACTCGAGCAGGTGGACAGGAGCCTCTGGTGTGACTGCAGCACTCTGACCGAGAACCCCAAAGATGTGAGGAGGTTCGATATCGTCTAGAGTTGGTCTACAGCTGACTGTGGAGAACCCACTGTCAGCTTGCAGTCATCAAATTATGGGAACACCTATTTCCAACCTCGGAAGACGCACTGCTAAAACTCCCATCACTTTCTTGAATACCTCGTGGCGTTGGTGAGGCCGAATTGGAGCAAAAAACTGAAAATGATTGTGGCTTACTTTGAACCACGGGTAATTGTTTGGTGGGTCACAGGGCAGGAAATAGACATCTTGCAAATTTAACACTACCATCCCGGCATCTGGCTATAGGGCAGATAGAACATGGGACGGCGTAAGTATCTTTAATTTGTCCTTCTTGAGAAAGGAGAGGACAGAGGTCTAAATTGGACAAGGACCTCTGTCCTTCATTGGCACCAGGAAATAACAGGAGTAACATGCGGTCCCTATTTCTGGTACCAGGACCCTCTAAATGGCTACCTTTTTCAAAAGTACCTGGACTTCCTCCTGTAAAACTGACAAGTGGTCCTCCCGCAGTCACTCTGGTGTAGGTGGTATATGTGGCAGAGAGGAAAGGAATGGTAGCGTATATCCTTGTTGATCAATTTGAAGCACTCATCCGATGTATTGCGCTGCCAACCATGGAGGTAATACCTTATCCTGCCTTCAAAGGAATTTGCCATGTGGTACCAAATTGAAGCTAAAGTCGTGGTGGTGGCGGAAAGAGAAGGGCCTGAGCAGTCCATTGCCCCTGAGGGCCTGGGCGTTGTCAGATCCTAGAAAGATTTTGGGGGGTGGGCGGGTCTGTAGTTGCGCCAAAGTATTGAAAGGGGCAAAAATGTAGAGAATACTGCTACGTGGGTCTGGAAAGGTCGAGACAGTGAACTGTGGGTCTGCTGTCTTTGAAGAGGTATAAGGCAGAATCTGTCTCATCACTGAAAGTGTGGGTGCCATTAAATGGCATGTCCAACAGTGACATCTGAACATCACATCACTGGAAAAGCATGTGGATCTCCTCCACATGTAGCAACAAAGCATCACGCTGCTACCAACCGCCGTACTCAAGAAGTCGGTAGTGTGTCCAGCCAGAGAGGATGAGAAATTTTGATGCGACTTGGCCATCCTGTATAATTTGTGCAAGTTTGGCATGGAGTTCTTCCAGGAATGAGGGCCAGAAATCGCAGAGCATCTTCCATAATGTAGAGAATATACTGAATGAAGAGAACATCTGCTTTTCAAATGTCTCTATTTGTGATTGTGCGGAAAGGAACTAACGTCAGCGTGCAGAGAAAACAGTTAAATGTTGTTCCAGCATCACTTTAAGAAACGGACGGAGTAGATTCAGAGCCACACAGCATCACCTACTAGAGCACGAAAGAACCGCTGGAAAAAAATTCTCTGATGTCTGGCACCTGGAGTTATTCACAAGATGAGGAATCTGTGATTAGAATCTGCGATTAGAAGAACCCATCAGAACGAAAGAAGCAGGCCATCCCATTTAAACACTCAGGACAGCAAATGCATTTTTGGCCAACTGTAAAATACATAAGCTATTCTTGGCCAGTTTGGAAATGTCCATCTATCATCAGGTTGGACTAAATGATTCCTCGTAATTCCTTAAAATCAGGTCCGCTCATTTCATTACATGCAATGAGAGGAAATTAGAGATTAAAAAGTTCCTTACAGAAAACTACTATTCTTTTATCTATCAACTATACCTCTAAACCAGAGGTACTGTATTTAGCTCCAAATTTGCCCAGAATATGCCAACCTCTTAATAGGGTTGCCAATAATTGGTGGAAGGTATTACGGATAGTGGGGGAAGGGATCCAAATTAAATATCAATATGCATATATCCCACACAACCATCAAATCAGATTCGAATGTTTTGTTTTGTTTCAAAGTCTATTTTATTTTCCAACTATAGGGGGAAAAGAAAGAAAGAAAATAGGGGGGAACAAAGCACAGGTCTAAATGTACACAGCATTAAGCCTACAGTTCAGTTGTTACACATGAAATGCAACACAAGGGACACGTTTTACCACAGCATTGAATTCATGGGCAAGAAGTCCTAAAAAGGCAATCAAAGATCAAGAGGTGCCAGAAGAAGAGTAGATAGATGAGAAAAGAAAAAAAGTAGCAGTCAGAAGAGAAGGAGTGGCATGTGCGGGCAGGAGGAGGTAATACAGCGTTATAGCCCCTTGCAGGCCCCGTCGTCCACGTGGGGGGGTTAAGCTACTAGGGGTTCTACTTGCAGAAGCAATCTGCCATGAGCAGGCGGGAGTATAGCATCTTCAAAAAGTCGCAGCGCTCTAAGCTTAGTGGGCATGTAACATGCACGCTCTATCGCGCAAAGGTATTTAATCAGAAGTTGCCAGACAGCTTTAAAACGAGTATCTTGTGCTTGCAGCCGTGCTGTGAAGAGCTCCATAGTAAGAACCTGCCATAAGCGCACATACCAAGCAGCAATTGGAGGGGGCTCTGCTTTCTTCCAGTATAGCGCTATAAGCGGTTTAGCAGCTCCGAGTATCTGAAGCGCTAGAATCCAATCGCTGCGGTGAGTCCCTTCAGGTTGGCAGGTTTAATGCCCATAAAAATGGTGCTTGTGGCTTCAGGCAGGGGGAACCCCAACACCCCTTTAATATGGCTGAGGACCTCCTTCCAGAACAGGGTCAGTAGTGGGCAGGCCCTCCAAATGTGTACAAAATCTCCAGGCGCAGTCGAACACCTCCAACACAGGGGGGAAGCCGCAGGGAACATCTTATGTAAGCGTGTCGGCGTATAGTACCATTGCGTCATGACTTTATAAGCATTCTCTTGCTGTGGGGCGCTGCGATATACCTTGAGGATATCTCGCCATAGGCGACTCCACTGTGGAGCTGTGATTTCCGTAGCGGACGTCATCTGCCATTGACGTTGGTATGGGTGGGAAGGCGTTTCCAGGGGATGCTGCAGGACATGATAGATCCGTGAAACCAGGCCCTTCACTTCATCGAAGGAGCGGACCAGCCGCTCAAAAGGAGTGAATAGGCGGGTAACCGCCTGATGCAGCTCTGCCGAGGTGACCCAATGCTGCAACTGTGCGTACTGCAGCCCTGCCGCAACTGGGTGACAAAACTCTTCTCTACACTGAGCGCCTCCCTCAAATAGATCGCCAATCACTCAGCATCCCCCATGCGCCCACTTGGTAAAAGCTTGCGTGCGATAGGCTGAGGGAATAATGGATTCCATTCGATGGGCGTATGCGGGGAGGGCAATGTTGTGAGGCCTCTGTGCACCGCCACCCTGTCCCAGATATCTAGGACAGTTTTGGTGGGCACCGCCATATAGGCACTTCAGGAGCGTGCCTCTCGTTGGAGCCATGTGAGGTCCCAAATGGTACGCCCAGTTACCATTCTATCCATGTGTAGCCAAACCTTTTCACTCTCAGTTCTTTTCCATTCCGTCGCAAAGCGGACATGGGAAGCCCAGTAGTAATCCATGAGTTGGGACAAGCCAGTCCCCCCCCTGTCCCGCGGTAGCATGAGAATCTTGTGAGAAAACCGCGGTCTACACCCTCCCCATATGAATGTGGTAAGCTCGCGTTGAAGGCCCTGTATCTGATGCAGAGGAATGGGAGTGGGAACGCATTGGAATAAATATAATATTTTGAGGCGTACCGACATCTTAATGGCATTAAGTCTGCCCAGCCATGACATCACCAAAGGTTTCCATCCCCTCAGCTCCTCGAGAACAACCCTCTTACACTCTCTCCAGTTCACCTGGGACCACGTGTCCAGGGAGGGAGTCAACTGCAGACCCAGATACCGAATGTGACCAGTGGCCCATTGATAAGGGGGGAGAGCCTCCAGAAGCGGTATCTCCTCCTGTGAAATCGTGAGATTAAGCGCCCAGGATTTGTCATGATTAATTTTGAGACCGAAGGCCCGCTTGAAGGTCTGCAACAGGGAATGCAGGGCTGGGAGAGACTCCCGAGGGCATGAGAGCGTGAGGATGAGATCGTCTGCAAAGAGCGCCACCTTGCTCTGTCAGCCCCCAAGAGAGATGCCATGTATGTCTGGTGCCTGCCTGATTAGCTCCACCGGGGGCTCTACCACTAGGGCGAATAGCAGCGGGGACAGGGGGCAACCCTGTCGGGAACCCCGATGATTAATAAAAGATTCCGTTAGTTGCCCGTTCACTCTAATCCGCACCTGTGGGGCAAGATATGGCACCATGATCATGGACACCATTTTCTGCCCTAGCCCAACTCTCTGCAGCACCGCCCGGAGGAAGGCCGAATCCACCTGGTCGAATGACTTCTTCTCTGCGTCAAGCGATAGGAGGCAGGCCGGGATGTTCCAATGGTGTGCCTTCCCCACCAAGTGTGCGATTCTTCGTACATTATCTGTCCCCTGGCATTGGCGGATGAAGCCAACTTGGTCCGGATCCACCAGACCAGGCATGTGGGGATCCAAACGTTTGGCAAGTTTTTTGGTATACATTTTCAAGTCTGAATTTAACAGCGCTATGGGACAGTAAGAGGCACAAAGCGTAGGGTCCTTCCCCGTCTTAGAGATCAGAGATATCTCTGCCATACCCATAGAGGACGTTGGCCCTTCCGTGTTGGAAAAGGAGTTATACATCCTCAGGAGATGAGGCTGAAATTGTGCTTGAAACATGACTGCAGTAAGCTCATGGATGGCTAGGAACTGCCTCAAATTGAACTCCTCGAAAACAGAGGTTCTTCTTTTTGGGAATGTGACCAATCTCTGGACCCCCAACGGGTGCCCTCATGAAATGGGAGCCCCACCCATTCCAGCCACTACAGTAAAAAACCTGGGGGTGATTATCGACAAACAACTCTCTTTTAAATCACAGGCTAATGCCCTATCATCCTCCATTCACTGGATAATAAAAACCATTAGGAAAATTCTCCCTTTCCTTTCCAGTAACAGCAGGAAAATGGTGGTGACAGCACTTGTGTTGTCCCGCCTTGATTACTGCAATAGTATGTATCTGCAAGCCCAGCAAGGAGTTTTGAACAAAATGCAGACACTACAAAATGCTGCTGCCCGACTGATTACTGGTCTACCTAAGTTTACATCGGTCACTCAGGAACTAAGAAATTTACACTGGCTCCCAATACGGAAACGTATCATGTTCAAAGCTCTCTGTATGGTATTCAAGGCAGTGAATGGAATAGGCCCATCCTTTCTTCAAGAACACTTCCAACTGTACAAACCAGGTCGACAATTAAGATCTGCTAATAAAAGCCTGGTTATGACTGACCGCATTAGGAAAGCCCGATGGGGAGGACGCAGTTTCTTCCATGGAGCATCCACCATCTGGAATGAAATGCCCCTCTCCCTAAAACAAAGCAATGACCTAATGACCTTTAGGAAAAATATCAAAACATGGCTTTTTAACCTCTAGGGATTCCTTTGCCTCTCGGAGAAAATGTATCGTTTCAGCGCCAGGACACCGCCCGGTAATAGTGCGCTTAACGAATGGTAAGAAAATAAAAAACATGCGATAAAAGGATAGGGGCAGGCCGTCCGGGCCCGGCGTCTTACCAAGCGAGAGATCTTTTAGGGCTGCTGTTGATTCCTCAGCAGAGAGAGGGCCTTCCAGCGTTCTAGCATGATAGGGGTGCATTGGAGTCCAAGTGCATCTGTCCAGCACTTCTGTTAGGAGATCCGGCGATTGTTCCTCCGCCGTGTAGAGGGCAGCATAGTATGCCCAGAAAGCTTTGCATTTGGCCTGCTCCGTGGTAACCCTCGCTCCATTCGGTAACTGTATATTAGCTATATGGGCCTTGGCCGCCCGAGCTCGCAAACGTCTCGCCAGTTGCCTGCCCACCTTATCTCCCCCTTCGAAGTACCTCTGTTTCAGTGCTAGTAGGAAGGTTTCCGCTTTATTAGTGTGCAAGAGGCGGCGCTGTCCCCGGAGGTTCGCCAGCCACTGCAGGGATGTATGCAAGGGTTGCTCCTGATCCTGTTTTTCAGCCAATTTTATGTCCTTTGAGAGAGTGTCTTCAAGATGTCGAGCCTCACGCGTCCGCACAATCGAGAGAGAGGTGATGTGCCTGCGTATCGTGGCCTTGAACGCGCCCCACACCACAAGAAAAGGCGTTTCCGGGATATCGTTATTGGCAAAGTAAGAGTCAATGGCGGCACGTATGCTATCCACGTCAGCTGGGTCCCGGAGGATAGCGCCACTGCGGGGTACGGGTAGGGCAGGCAGCCGGTTCCTGCAGGAGCAGCTCAACATGTGCATGATCAGAGAGCCATATGTTCGACATCGACGCCACCAGCATGTCCCGCACCAGGGCATGAGATACAAACAGGTAGTCGATGCGTGAGTACGAACGGTGGACATGAGAGTAATACTAATAATCCTGCACTCCCAGCGAGTGGTATCGCCACGTGTCTAGGAGACCAAGATCTGTAATCTGTTTCCGAAGGCTGGAGGACATGGCCCCTGCCTCGTTCAAGGAAGCTTTGCTGCGATCTACCTCAGGGTCCCACACAAAGTTAAAATCCCCCCCCAGAATTACTGAGGGTTCATCCTGCGGCACGTGCTCCCGTAAGAGCGCCCGGAGGTAAGTGTCCTGCATCTGGTTGGGCGCGTACACATTACACAGTGTGAATATGCGCCTCCCAATCCCAACACTCGCCTGTATGAAGCGTCCATCTGCGCTCCTGAAGGGCTTAGCCTCCCCCCGTCTGAGTCCACTTCTGCACAAAATCACCACTCTGCTGCAGCCCAGAATTGGAGGGGGTATTTAGGGTGCGCCATGAGCGTTACATCAGCTATAAGGATGTGAGTTCCTTTTTTTGAAGAAGTTAATATCAGGGTTGGATTGGAGAAGATATCGCCATGTTGGCCGCCACTTATTAGGAGAATTGAGGCCCTTAACGTTAAACGATATCACTTTTAAGGGTCTCGGGAGGGTCCCAGTCATGTCCTAACGCAAATTAGTCCTTCCTGCCACTGTAGATGCAAGCTCAGGGTAGGGGTAAAACGCGCAGAGGGGTCTATGTAACACCCCTCGGGAGTCACGCGGCATCTGTAGTATCACCCGCCCGCCATACCTAGTAATCAAGAGAAGATAGAATAGAAAAGAAGAGAGAGAGAAAACAGAGAATAGACCAACATTGGCCAACGGGCCACAGTGTCCTGTTCCAGGGATGGGACATCCTACACCCCAGGGTTTGGATAGTCCCAGAGATGTCACTCTCACAAGAACAGTTGGGGTAAGCCTGCAGCTACTTTCAGATTTATCCAGGCAAGGAGCTCTGGAACCACCTATGCTGCATTCAGGTGGCCAGAGCAATGTGTGTACATTAGCCTAGTTCTCCATCCCAGTGTAGAGAGGGGTGAGACCCGGATCAAGAAGCACAATCTGTAAGGGGAGCATGGTGTTGCTGTCAAGGGGGTGATGAACGTTGAGTGGCTCCTCCTGCGCCCCCTCGAAGGACCTAATATGCTCTATAATGTCCTGCGTGGCCTGTGAAGATGAGCGTTCATCTAGAGGAGGGGAGTGGACCATGATAGTCTGGCAGGCACCCGCGTCAGAGGCGGGGGACGGGTGAGTCTGGCAGGCGGCGTAGTCAGGAGCCAAAGTAGTTGAGCCGCTTCTCTGTAGGACCGCAGCACCCTGCGCTTGGATTCCCACTCAAAAATTAGAGCAAACGGATGCCCCCATTGATAAGAAACGCCCAGGGTTCACAGCTTGTCTGTCACTGGCTTGAAGGCATGCTGTCTCATCAAGGTGTTAGGAGCCAAGTCCTGGAAGATCTGGATTTTATGCCCGTCATATGTGAGGTCCTGCTTACTTCGCGCCGCCTTAAGAATGGCCTCTTTTTCGGTAAAGAAGTATACTCTGGTGAGGATGTCCGGTAGCACTCCCGGCCGCGGGTCCAGACACCAGATGAGCCCGGTCCAGGGTCGGCAGAGAGGCATCGTCATCACCCCACACCTCGTGTAGGAGTAGTGCCACATATGTCAGGATGTCCTTTCCCTCTGCTCCGAGAGGAACCCCCGGATTCGGAAGCTATTCCTGCGGCTCCGGTTCTCCAGGTCTTCCTGCTTAAGCTGCAGTTCTATGTGTTGTTCCTCCAGGATGGCTAAGCGCTGCCATAATTGCTGCTGGTCGTCCGTGCGAGGGTCCACCGTCCTCTCCAGGCCGCCCACCCGTTCGCCAAGATCAGTCACCTCTTTTCGTAGTTCTCGGACACAGGAGTGCACCTCAGAATGCAGGGAGCCGATCTCCGTCCTCAACTCGGCCATAAAGGAGGCCATAAACGCCTGTGTCACTGGCGGCGAGTCCCCTTCAGGCGTAGGGTCCATCTCGGCCGGGGCTGACACCCCCGCCCTGCTCCACATTGCTGTAACAGTGTTATCTTTGGGGATCGCCCCCTGGGCCTCCTTATTCCCTTTGGAGCGCGTCATCGCGAAAGAAGAGAGACCCCTCGGCGTGCTGACGCCCTGGGGCGGCTATAAGTCACACCGGTGTTCGCTATGGTTTGCGGCGCTCAGGGAGTCTATCAAGTTTCAAATGTAGGGGGCACCAGGTAGTGCCACTACTGCTTCAGTGTTCAGCGCCCGGGCCCCCCACCGGGGCGAGATGCCTCCAGTAGATAAAAATCGCAAAGATCAGGGCAGGGGTGGACCACCTCACTCCCGCAGGAAAACACAGCCCAGGTGCAAGGCCACCGTGAGGTGGGGGGCTTTCAACAGGTCTTCGCCACCGGCATACCAGGTCGTCATCCGCCCGCTCCGCCAAGATCCCAGTAGGCGAGTAGGAATCCTTGCAGCTAGCTCCAACCCAGGGTCAATACCTCCTTAAGAGTCAGTCTGCGTTTTAGGAGTGCCTCTATATCAATCCCAGGACTTGCCCGGAGCCACAGTTCTCCACTTCAAACACACTATGGGTCAATAGGGCCGGCCATCAGCGCTTAGGTCAAAGGGCAAAAGAAAGGAGTCGTGGGGGGCCCTGGGATCCAGGCTGCAAAGTCGTAGGGGCCCGCTATTGTTCCAAGCATTCCCGCCAAGCCAGGGGGCCAATAGGCCCAGGACCGATGCTGCATCCCCTTAGAGCCACCCCACAGTGACGGTCAGGCTGAAAACCGGCGAGCAGGGCCCCGCAAACCACCCCAGCATCAGGGGCCCACCAGTGAGGCAGTTAGGAAACACAAGTAAGCGCTGGGAAGATGGGCCAAGCCAATGTCAGCGCCCGGGCCCCCCTGAGCAACAGAAGTCAATGTGGCGGTCACACCTCCAAAGTCTCTTGGCTCCCTCCCGCCAGCTCTGCAAAGCCAGCCTCTAGGCCGCTCCAAGGGGTCTTCACATAGCCTTGGGCAGGGTGGCAGCAGGCAGTCCTCGCCCTGGGGTCGTTCCCAAGGCCCCACAGGGATTGGTGTCACTACAACGCATGCTTTTACATCGCATGCCTTTACAACGCGGTTTTTACATCGCATACCATTACAACGCATAATGCTTTTAGGCGCTGGATAGTGAATTATTTAATTTACTATTCCAACTCCAGTCCCCGTGGATAGCAGGGAAGGTGTTGGATAGTATATTAAATACATTCCCTATCCTAGAGCGCCCCCCAGCGCATTGCGTTGTAATGGTTTGCGTTGTAATGGTTGCGATGTAATGGTAGTGCGTTGTAAAAAATTCGTTGTAAGTGATGTTCCCCCCCCACAGTCTCCGCACTACCCTCTTGCCCTCACAGCTGCTCTAGGCGCAAGAAGCCCTCCACAAGGCCCGGTCACTACCAACCCACAGCTACTGTGTCTCGGGCCTCCACTCTCCCACTGTCAAAGCCTTTACCAGATGCAAGCTGCAGCCTCTATGCGGGGATGGATAGGGAATGCCACTAGTCCAGTAACCCCCCGACTTTAAAGGCGAAAGGAGGCGATCGGGGGTACTCGCTTCTAACTGAGGGCCCCTCTGTCCCAGCACCGGCCCCAACTCACTTGGAGGGCCTTTTCCTAGGCCATCAGCACTGGGGCGCTCAGCTGGGCAAGATCGAAGAGAGATCTCTTAAAAAGCCCCACAACACGCTTCAGTCTATGAGGCCAGAAGAATAAGGATTCCGCACCTGCCTCCAGCGACCCCACCAACACAGTGGCCAAAGAAGGGCTATACAGGCCCCAAATGGCGGGGGCGGCGAGTCAACAAAGGCAGCCCCTCTCCCTACGCAGCAGCAGTCTCCCGTTGCCCCCAACTCCTCAAATGCAGTACATACCGGGGGATTTCCAGCGGCCCCCACACAGTCCGTTCCGCCTGTATGCCTGCTGACGATGTACCCCACTGAGCAGCAGCCACGACCCAGGGCACTAAAATGGCGGGTCCCCGTCGTTCGGTGGGAGAAGAAGGCGGGCGCGCCCAAAAGCAGCCAGAACACTCCAGGCCGTGCAGCAACCGCAAGTCTCTCACAGGCCCCCCACCTCCGTTGTCGCTCCTCCCGGCCACAGGTGGGCTGGCCGTAGAAGAATGCACACACTCTGGCTGTTCGTGGTGGCGGCTGGGCACCTCAGCACTCAGCCCAGCCGCGGTCCTTGCTTACTTCCAACAGTGCTGGTCCCTCGTCGCAAAAGCCCCTGGGAGCGATCAATCCCAGCAACAATGGTGCAGCGGCACCCTCACTGCTGACCGCGAGGCCGCCCCACTCCCGTGCAGCTCCGACACCGCCACCGGCGCCTCTCCCCCTCTTCCAGCGCACCTACAGGGCTCAGAGGACGTCTTCTCTCAGCAGATGCAGGTAGGCCCCAGTCTCTGAAGATTGTGACCAGGCCCGCCAGGGCCGCACACTAGCCCACAGACCCCGGGTAGGCTCGCCACTTCTCGATTCCGGGGGACAATGGGGCTCAATTCAGACTTCCAGGGTTTTCCCTATGCGGGGGGCCCGGTCAGTGCCCCCCTTGCCGATAATAAGCTGCTTAAAATTGCTAAAAACGGTGGCGGCGGTCCGGAGCTCCCGCAACACACGTCCTACTCCATAGCTAGTCAGGTCACGCCCCCTCAATTTTTTTTTTAATAGGCAATATGCAGACTTTATTGACAATGTCATCTTTATATTACTACATCTTCCTTTTCAATTTCCTACAAATGGCATCATATATATATATATATATTAATGACACAGTGGCAGTCGCCACTGGGTAGATATTGTTAGGATTGTGTTGCTATAGAAAAAGCATTTTTTGTGTTGCTAATAACTTTGATACCATTTGACGAATCTCTGTGAAACTTTTGGAAAAAGTCTCAAAAATGTTTTGACATAGGAGCTCTAGACACAGCTACAGCACAAACTGCTGAATGGATTTACATTATCTTTCGTTGAAAACTAGATCTTGGTCCAGAAAGAGTGCCATTTGTGAATCCATTCAGTAGTATTTGAGCAATTAATGATCAAAATGTTGTATATCTAGGGATGTGGAGCCTCCGTGGATCCGACAGATGATCTGCTGAGATCTAATTGGCTGCCACCACCTCAACCAGGAAGTGATGGCAGCCATCTTAGGACTCGGCACTCAGTCCAGAGTCCTAACAAAAGTTTTATAAAAAGACATAACACAGCAGGGTAGATATACCCTGACCCCCTGCGCCTGGTGGTGGGGGTTCCAGCCAAAAATATACATACATAAAAAAACAATTATTGCTATTACGCGGAGGATCCGCAAATCCGCTGCTAAATTCATTTATTTATTTTTTTAAAGCGAATACTCCCATGCTTGTTTATTAAACCCCCCCTAGGGTAGGCCATGGCCTGGAGGGGTGATATATTTATGTATTTTGTTCTAGGTGATGGCATCTGAGAGGTCCCAGGGATTCCCTCTCCTTCGGCTGTTGCAAAATAATAAGGGATGCGGGTGCCCCACCCCCCCTCCCAGAGCCTAATTTGAGCCCGGGGAATCCATCCAGAGGAACCAAAACATAAGGAGAGGGGGTCCTCATAAATGCTGCCAAAGTTGAAAGCAACACAAAAAAGGCTAACAACTTTGGTGGTGTTTGACGAAACGTTCCCAAAAAGTGCTCTTTTCTGCCTAGTTTGTGTATGTAAGCTTCAAGGTGATGTGTCTAGAAAGGGTCAAGAAAATGAGGGGGTCCCAAACACATGTTCCCCTATTTGTTTTTCCATAGGAACTTTAGACACAGCTAAAGCCCAAACTCCTGAACTGAATCACACAAAATTTGGCAGGAACCTAGATCTTGGTCCAGAAATAGTGCTTTTTGTGATTTGGTGTAAATCCATTCAGTAGTTTTTGAGTAATTAAGGCTCAAAAACTTTGTATAGTCCCTAGCTATTACGACCCTGTAACCTTTGTTTTTTTAAGTGAATATATGTGTTTTTGAGCCAGGTTTGCCTCATGAGGCAAACCTGGGTTTTAATATCAAGTAACAAAGGAAATCCACATTTTCGTGGTTGAATACGGAACACCATTCCTTTGACGAATAAAGGGTCCCTCTCATTTTCTTCTCTCTCTTTTTAAGTGAATATACATTCTTTAGAAAATCTGAAGGTTACATGGTTGTTATTACTAGGAAATAGAATTAGAAATTACTGAAAAAACCAAAGGTTACAGGGACGTTATAATTAGCCTCGGGTTTCCCTCATATAAAACCAGTGAAATTCAACAGTTATAGTTATCTGAGCTAACTATAACTTATGCCCCCACAATGCACTGCTTACAACCTCACATATTACATCACTCACATTTTTAAGAGTTTTGGGTGTTAAACATATATAGTACCCTACTACAAAAGTTAAATTCGTATACTAGGTGCACTAGTACTAAGTGATGCTGCTTCTAACATATATTATGTGAGCAGCTGTGTGACTGTATCTATCTGTGTATGAGTGTATTAGTGGATGTGTGGGTAGCTGTCTGGATATATATATATATATCTAATCGATAACTACAAAGCGAGGCAGAGACAGCGCTTAATTATGCACCAACCCACATGGGATTTATTTGGCAAACAATAAGGAGTGAAATCGCACCCACTGGGGAAATACGTGACTACATTAACCATGAGGCTGTGGTTACAGCCACGCCCATCCAGGGCGTGTGATTGGAACTTTAAATCCTGCGTGAGCAGCGCGATTTTCATTCCTACTGCAAAGCCACTGAAGAAAGGATACAATCCTGAAACGCGTCTGGCTGTTTATTTGGATGCCTAAATTTGATGTTGTAACTGCTGGCAAGCTATCGATCGCCATTAAAATTTTGAACTGACCAGCTTCCTGTGGCTTCTCTTGTTGGTGCTACCTGAACTGTGGATTAAATACGGCTTTGCACAGCCGGAAAGAGAAGCCCACTGCTACTTTGCGGGTCCGGTTGGCTCTACATTAGAGCTTCACTCAGCGGGAGGAAGACGTGCGTGGTTGGAGTTCAGGGCTTTAGCCCGCACGAAGTTCTAATCGATAACTACAAAGCGAGGCAGAGACAGCGCTTAATTATGCACCAACCCACATGGGATTTATTTGGCAAACAATAAGGAGTGAAATCGCACCCACTGGGGAAATACGTGACTACATTAACCATGAGGCTGTGGTTACAGCCACGCCCATCCAGGGCGTGTGATTGGAACTTTAAATCCTGCGTGAGCAGCGCGATTTTCATTCCTACTGCAAAGCCACTGAAGAAAGGATACAATCCTGAAACGCGTCTGGCTGTTTATTTGGATGCCTAAATTTGATGTTGTAACTGCTGGCAAGCTATCGATCGCCATTAAAATTTTGAACTGACCAGCTTCCTGTGGCTTCTCTTGTTGATGCTACCTGAACTGTGGATATATATATATATATATATATATATATATATATATATATATATATATATATATATATATATATATATATTATATATATATCCTGAGCACTCGAACCACTTCCAAATACCACACACGGCGGTTTAGGCGAGACACATACCTCTGTAGTTTCTACTGGGCAGTAAATCTTCTTTATTAGAGAGACCCAAACACACAATGCGTTTCAAGCCCTAAAGCCCTTGTTCACGTGCAAAATGGTGAAAACACCATCTACCATTTAAAATATCAGCAACCACTCCCCTTGTCTGACATCACAGGTCACGTGATAATATGTATAGACAAAAGACTGGCTATGCCACAAAAGTAGTTTTGTAGTTCCATATTCAGTGGGCAGGACTGCAACATATAGCACACTCTTTATAACTAAACATGTTAATAAAAATATAAAACATGTAAAGTGCATAAATGTCATAATATTTGTGTAAAAATAAAAAATAATTTTTACATCACTCTCATTGGATAAATCCAAGACTGCCTACAATTCTACCATCTTATTGTCTGTAATAAAATATCACCGGATGAATCCAAGTACAAACATATCGAAAAATAAAGACCTGCGTGTCACTTATGTGAGAAAAATAAATGTTTACAGTTATTTCTAGAAAAACATTTTTTAGTACTACAAAAGTGAGTGTGCATTGTGCAAAAAAGTGCATATATAAATATAAAGTGCTGGTATAGACAACGTATTCCATTCATAGTTTGATTTTCCAATCTTCCAAATATTGGTATATTGTTCTAAAACTATCACTACGTAATAAAAAATTCTGTTGTCCAATACAGACATGATATTCGCTAAAACCACCAATATCAAAAATATAAAACCATACAAAAAATTTGGTTCATTAAAAAATCAAGTCAAAGGGAAAAGAGAACAATATTATACAGTTAATACAACCCGGGAATTGATACATTTCAGCAAAGCTGCTACTCAATCTACTATTTACACTGTACAATGCAATAGATGCAGAAAACCTAAGACATCCGCGCCTCAACACTTTTTATAAAAAATTGCGCATGTCCTCTGTCGTATTCAAACCATTAGGCCATTTGCAATCGAGCTCAAGGATATATTTTGTTTCCAACTGCCGTAACTGTTGTTCCCTGTTGCCACCCCTTCTTTGTTTGGCAACAGCATCCAGTACGTAATAAGACAGGCAGTTGATATTATTAGCGTGAACTCTTTTAAAATGTCTAGCCACAGGATACGCTGCATCACTGTGGAGAATGGCCCTAATATGCTGCAAGATCCTGACGTGCACCTGTAGCTTTGTACTATCGACGTAGTTAAGCCCACAAGTGCACGTCAGGACATATACAGCATATTCGGTTTTGCAGTTGTAGGTTCCCCGAATCAATATAGGTGTTGGACTGAACGGTGTGGAGTATGCGGTCATATTGCACCCAAATTTGCAAGCACGGCAAGTGGCACACTTTTTAAAAACCTTCATAGGTGTTAGCCACGTGGTGACCTGTTTTAATTCCGGCGACACCCGATCTAGAACAGAGCCCATAGTGCTGCTCCTCCTAAAAGTAATAATGGGTTTTTCTACTACCCTATCACGGAGGACGTTATCAGTGAGCACTATCGGCCAATGCTTGTTCAATATTGTCCTTTTCTGGCGTTCCTCCCTATTATACGTAGTAATCAATCTAGGAGTGTTACTAGTCTTATAGGCAGTCACAGTATCAGGGACCTGTGAAATATTCACCTCGCGGTCAAATAGGCTATTTCTAGATCTCATCTTAGCCTTCTCTATTGCATCTTTCAGAATTTTTTGTGAATATCCCCTTGCTTTAAGTCTGCCAACCAGCTCAAACTGACATTTATTAAACTATTCTTCACTGCTGCATATACGTTTTAACCGTAGGATTTCTCTATAAGGAATGCTAGCAATGAGATGTTTTGGATGAGAGCTGGTCGCGTGTAGGGTGATATTTCCAGAGGTTAGAGTACACAAAGGCAGTTTTGGGGAAAAGTAACATCAATTCTGCAAAGGTGTCCTTCATTAGCATTTCCAGACCTACCACAGTCAAAGTGCCAAAGGTCATTGCCACCACAGTGCACAATTATGAAGTCCTACAATCATGCAGACCCCTAACCAGCTATATACTATTGATACGCTCTTCTAAATACCCAGTACCTATGCCGTCTAGGAATTCTTCTGTATGTCCCATGCACTTTTCCATTCACCCATCCAGCACTATCTACGTATCCTATCACTCCACCAATACCCAGGCACTTATAAATTCAGCACACACTTTCTTTGCAACACTGAAATTACTCCAGTTATTAGTCGTATACTTAAGGAATGACGTAGTCACTAACACAAGTGCTGGTACAATATTCTGTACACTATGCCTGCACACCTCTAACCAGCTACACACTATTGATACGCTCTTCTAAATACCCAGTTAGTACCTATGCAGTGTAGGAATCCTCCTGTCTGTCCCATGCATTTCTCCAATCACCCATCCAGCACTATCTACTTATCCTATTACTCCACCAATACCTAAGCATTTATAAATTCACTATACACTCTGTTTGTAATACTGTAATTATTGCAGTTACTAGTCATGTACTTATGGAATGGCCTAGCCACTAACACAACTACAGCTACAATATTGTGTGCACTATCCTCTAAGCAGCTACATATTATTGATACAGTTAGTACTTATACAGTGTAGGAATTGCCCAGTCTGTCCCATGCACTTCTTTAATCACGTATCTCTCAGTATCTACTTATCCTATCACTCCACCAATACGTAAGTACTTATAAATTAAGTGTTCACTCTGTTTGCAACACTGTCATCATTCCAGTTACTAGTGGTATTCTTATTAAATGACTTAGGCACCAACACAAGTACAGATACAATATAATGTGCATAATCCCTACAAATCTCTAAGCAGATACATACTATTGGTCCACTCCATTAAATACTGAAGTAGTACCCATGCAGCGTAGGACACCTCCTGTCACTCTTATGCAATTCTTCAATCACCCATCCAGCACTTTGTTGTTATTGTATTAGTCTGCTAATATCTAAGCACTTATTGGGCAGATTTACAAGCACCCTGCACCACCAGTCCGTCACTTTTTGTAATGTAGTGATGGCGCCATGCACTCCTTCATATTTACAAGGAGAGGAAAAGCCACCCTGCGTGGCTTTTCTTCTCCTTGTAATACAACCCCTTCATACACAGCACTTTGCGTTGAAGGGGCGTTCCATAAGTGTTGTTGTGGGTGTTCCCACGCAACACTCATAATACAAGACACATCTCCAGATTTATGAGAAATCGTAAATCTGGAGATGTGTGTGAAAGCTGCGGCGCCCAGAGATGGTGTAGCAAGGCACAACGAGTAGAATTGTTTTAATTTCTTCTCATTTTTTTCTCTTTCAATGCATGCTGCATTCCACAGCATACACTGAAAAAGGAAATGCCTTTATTGATTGTTTTTGTGCAGGAAAGCACAGAGTTGCAACCTATTCATGTACATATGTCACATCCCTGTGCTTCGGAAGTGCCACAGCGCAGTGCAGCTAAAGAGCTTGCAGTGTCACGCTGCAGTACTTCCTCATAAATCTTCACCTATAAATTCACCATACACTACTAATGCATTCTTTCAGTCAATCAATCTCTACACATATATTCAACCAAACTTTCAAACATTATCATGCAATTATAATTCTTTTTTTAATCAGAGATGGTAGTTCTGATAAGAACTTTTTTTTCTTCTTTTGTTATTTTGTATTTTTTTTAACAATTTTGGAGGTTTTTTTGGTGTTTTTCTAAAAAGAAAACAGTAAAAGGAAGAAAAATAAACAGGTAACTTTTGGAATTAAACAACATTCCAAAAACAAACAGAAAAACAAAAAAAATGGAAAATAAACATTTATGATTGCGCCGTGCTGCGCAAACAGCATTCACTGATTGTTCACCGTAACAGATGACGACTTTGCACTTAGTGCAGTGCTGCTCCACAAATAGAAATTCTGGACAAATGTCCATTGGAGGTGTTGATGTGGAAGCTCCGGAGGAGCTAGCAATGGCTGGTGGTGGATTTTATGCTGCACGTCTCATCTCTCGAGCCAGATTGCGTGGGTGGATGGTTCGTAGATGTTTGTACCTACTTGCCGTTCTGCATCAGTATTTTTTTTTCACTGCCTCGCGACAGGACCCTCTGACATATCAAGCATGTGACTTTTGTAGCATTTACCTTTTTTTGACCCGCAGAAAAGGTAAAAAACTTCCAGACCACTGACTCAGTCCTCTGCTTGGGTGGATCTTCTTCCAAAAAATCTTCATCCGAAGAATGATGAGGAGGTTGTGAACTGGCCATTCTTCCAATAAAATATTAGAAAAACACCCAAAAAAACTGCAAATCTAGCTCTTGATGTAAAAGAGATGTCTCTCTTGAATTGTTCTAAACAGGATGACTAAAATGGGTGGGGTCCTTCAATAGTTACAGAGGGAAATGTTATGTACCAATCAAAACTTTTTTTTTTAGGTCACATGGGATCCGCGCACCCTGCGCTCATGAAGCACTCACCCGACGCGACTTCACGAAAATATATTTAAAAATAATATAAGTTTATTATAAGTACAAATGTATTATTTTTATGAATATCTTAGATAATCTCTTGACCTGATATGTATATTAAAGACACATACATATCATTTTAGAACATAAAAAATTTCGCGGGAGTCACCACCCAGCGCGCCCCAGCACATATATGATGTCACGCAAGACCCGCCACCGCGCAAAGCATCGCGTAACGTAATGCGCATGTGTCGCGAATGCACGTTAGCAGGAGTCGCGGAGCTGTCGCATACCAATTGCGCACATCACGTAATATTAAATGTATATGACATAACTGAAAAACACGTCGTCGCACACCGTACGTGGATCCTTCAAGACTTTTCTAAAATGGCGGCTAGAATCCGCACACCCATCGTGATGGGGAGGCTGTGGGTGCGCGACTCCCCAAAAAATTTGGAAAAAAAATTTGAAAACGAAACTAATATAAATATATTAAAATAAATAAATACAACAAAAAAATCAACAATATTTCAGTTTCAATGTTTTGAATTTTTTTTGCAATTATCAGAAAAAAGATATAATGTTATTTATTGAATAAAATATTTATAAATAAACAGTTAAAAAACTGTAGAAAATCAGTACAAAAAAATACATATTACTACACTTAAAAAATAGCATATAAAAAACCTTTGAAATTCACTGAAAAAACCATAGGTTTCAGACACGTTATAGTTAGAAATTAGCATTTAAAAAACCTTTGAAATTCACTGACAAAACCATAGGTTTCAGGAACGTTATAGTTAGAAATTAGCATTTAAAAAACCTTAGAAATTCACTGAAAAAACCATAGGTTTCAGGGTTGTTATAGTTAGCTGCATATTTCACTCGTACAAAACCATAGAAATTCCTCCGTTATAGTTAGTTCTGCTAACTATAACTCGCGCGCCCGCAATGCACTGCTGATGATGTCACATATTACATCATTCATGACATGGTCAGTGACATCACTGTGACTAGGTAATGCAAATCTTCATACCTATGAATATGGCAGTACTGCTGAAATTTGTCAAGGAGAGGAAGGATTTTGAATTTGCAGCCACTTTGATTTTGGATATTAAAACATTGTGGTAATACCGTGAATTGGCAACAGCACTTATATATATACACACACACACACAAACCTACTGGTGATAGGTAGTTATAGTTAGGACCAGAGTTTCCATAGGAAAAGCGTTTTTTGTTATGCCAATATCTTTGCCGCCACTTGAAGAATCTTCACGAAATTTCCAAAAATGTGCACAATATATATATATATATATATATATATATATATATATATATATATATTCACTGAAAAAAACATAGGTTTCAGGCCTTATATAGTTAGGAATTAGCATTAAAAAAAACTTGCAAATTCACAGAAAAAAAACATAGGTTTCAGGTCTTATATAGTTAGGAATTAGCATATAAAAAACCTTTGAACTTCACTGAAAAAACCATAGGTTTCAGGCCTTATATAGTTAGGAATTAGCATTTGAAAAACCTTTGAAATTATAGTTAGCTGGACATTTCACTCATACAAAACCATTGAAATTGCTCCTATATAGTTAGTTGTACTAACTATTTTTCGCGCACCCGCAATCCACTGCTGATGATGTCACATATTACATCATTCATGACATGGCCAGTGACATCACTGATGACATCTCAAATTACATCACTGATGTAGAGGGAGTACATTTTGGTTAGGGTGTTATTACATCACAGTTATTCTGTCGCCCTGTGCAAACCTCCCTCGTGTCCTCTCATGCCTGTTTTGGATTAACTTGCTTTTGGGAGATGCGAAGACAAAATACACAATGACATGTACTGCTAATTTTCATTACTTAATATTGCAAAGGGGTTATACAAGAGGTTTTTGGGGCTATGTCGGAGGCATGTGTGATTTTGTTTTATGCTACTAATAGAAAACTATGTGGTGTGTTTTCAGTACTGCCAAATGAAGAACGAGATCCTACGATCCCCAGACTGCCCTAACTATGAATCATTGGCCGAGCAAAAAGAGCATTGCCTTTCTTGACTCTGAAGTTCACTTGCGTTTGGTGGCAAAGCTGGTCTCAGACTGTATCACAGTCTCCCGTCTGACACTGGGCCACACTTTGGTACCCCTTTTGAACTGTGCGTTCCGTTGGTGTCATAATGTTCACTGGCTCGGGTTAGTCAATGAATGGGAAACATGGTAAGTCAATTAATGGAACACTTCGTTTTCCCATTTGTATTGTAATCAACCTATGTTCACGGTTGCGAATGTTTTTGAAGCGTGTGGAAAAAACTCCATATTTGGTTGATAAAACATTTCTTGTACACCCTCCCGGCCCGCCCATAATCATTAATTTGTTAGAAATTCCAGGTTTTTCAGGTGAGCTGGGGATTCTGGAAGTTGTAATGCAATTCTTATTTAAAATATATGTTGATGCTCCTGAATACACTCAAGTCGTTTTTCTGTTTGAAGTTGAGAAAGAAAATTCCAATTTTGCCTTTTTGATTCATCACGCATTTTGTTTGGTACTCTGCTGACTCATAGTTATCTTTTCCTGCGAGCTGGGGATTCTTGAAGTTGTGGTGCAGTTCTTATTATAATTATATGTCAGTGCTCCTGAATACTCATTTGTAGCTTCCTGCAAAGATACCCAGGTCTCGAAGTTTTTTAAGAATGCCATCACAATCATATAGCGGTGTTCCTGAGTACTATTTTGTGATTGATTGCAACTGGTGGATGCTATGTTTTAATTACCCTCTTGTTTTTTTAGATAATGTTGTTAACCTCTGATAATTTGTTCAAAACATTTTTCACTGTTAACAGTCATAAAACATCATGGCTTCAAAATGAAGTAACAATGATGTATTATCTCTATCTCCACAGTATTGTATGCGTTAAAAATACTCCATGTTATTTGATTTTCAGAATGGTTGTGTTCTAGAAAATTCTGCACCATGGTGCTGTCATAGTTTGAAGTCTGATGAAGAATTTGTGTGGACTATTTATTTTTCTGATCGCATGTGATGCTTTTCCAATGTATGCTTTGTTGCAATGACAACGAATGATATAATGAACGCCATTGGTATTGAAGTTTGTGAATTCATTGTGCTTAATTTGCACATTAGTGTACTTGAATTCTGTGCCTTCAAATGTCAAATCAAATCAAATCCACTTTATTCGATTATTTTAAAATCATAAAAGTATGCTATTCAATCACATGATGATATCAGAATTAGTAAATACAAAAAGAATAAAAATTAATTTACACAAAATGTACATTTCATGTATATAAAATACACAGTGGTGTCGAATTATTAAATTTCATAGAAGCTTACAAATTGCACATGATAGTCGGCAAATCGATGCAGATTTAGAAACAACAGAATTGACTTCATGTGCGTTCTCAATTAGTTGGTGGTATCAATTACAGTTTGAGATAATACATGATCCGAGGATGTTTGCCCCAATAATCTGTTCTTCTTATTGCGAATGGAAGCTACCAGGAAGTTTGCTACCCCAAACATAACGACAGGGGATTCCATTAATTGGAGGTAGAGTAATGCAGGTTTAACCTGCAAGAACCCCCTATCTTTTAATAATGGGATGATGAACTTTTTCCTGCCTCCCATATAAAATGGGCAAAAAAACACAAAGTGCATCGTGTCCTGATATGAATGGTCATCACTCTTGCAGGGAGCGGCGTCCTCCGGTTTGCACCACCCGCTAAAAATTCCCAATAACAAATGAGACTGATTAAAACGAAATTTTGTAATCAGCCATCGATGGAAAGGTTTAGTGACAATTGTCAAGTATGGTTGAATGGAAATAGACAATATCAGCATATAATGGGCCCTCACAGTTGGTTTACTTGTTTCTGTGACTTCACGATCCAGTTCTCTGGACCTTAAAAAGTTTGTTTTTACCCAGCCGATGTCAGCTTTAGTTAGACCTTCTGGGTTGGTGTAAATCTCTGGTCGTCCTAAATAATTAGATGTAAATTTAATGAAGGACAGCCATTGTATTTCCATCACTTTATCAAGTAACATACAGTCCCTAATGATTCTATGGTTTAGTGTGAGACTGGGGTTCAACCAGGTTCTGATCCATAGTAGGATGGGGGCCATGTTTAATATGTCAGAGATATATCCCATCCCAAGCTCCAGGTGTACTGCATATGTAGCAGTAGATTGGGGAAGACCTAATAGGGCTCGCAAGAATTTGTTTTCTTCTCTCTGGATAAGAGCTGTATCTTTATAGCCCCATATTGCTGCCCCATACCTTGCAATGGCCATAGTTTTGGCTTTGTAGATGGACAGTATTGCCTCCCAGTCTCTTAGCAAATCCTAAAATAGCAGCCGAAGGTCTTCTTACGGCTGCTACTTTATTAAAGACTTGGGGGACCCTTGAGCCTATATCGTCGAACACGACCCCTAGGTACGTGAAGACTTTTACTCTAGATATTACTGATTCATTACAAAAGGTGGTTTAAAAGCTATTCCTCCTATTCCCTAGTGACATATTAATAACTAGGTCCAGTTTTTTCATAAACTCCCCAAAGGTGTTAAGGAGATGTTGTAAGCCGATGGGGGTCCTTGCCAATAACACAGTGTCGTCCGCGTATAGGAGTACAGGGATGGGCGTTCCTCCCATACGCGGAATATCAGTGGTTGCAGTTACCAAAACATCTTCCAGGGAGTTTATATATAATGTAAATAACATTGGGGCCAAAATGCACCCTTGGCGCACCCCCCTACCAGATTTGAACCCAGCCGTACATCTTCCCGCCTTCAAATGTGATATTGTAGATGGAGCAATTTTCACATTTGTTGTGGCCCTTCAATTGTAATAATCTTATAACTGATCTTAATGTATCAATTCTGCTAGATCTCACCATTTACCTTCCACATTTGTATTTCTTTTGCAAAGAAAGGTCTTTTCAACGAATGGTCCATATTACTCACTGCATGCTAATTTTTTGCACATAATCCCTTTAATGAGATTAGTGTGGGAATTGAATATTTTAACAGATCATTTCATCCTCGAGTGACTTCTGTTTTAGTTTGAAGTATATATTCTAATGGGTAATACCGTAACACATTTAAGGGATCATCGTAACAACTTCCTAGGGTGATTATGTTGTTGTAGCCTGTCCACTAATAAGTTTGAGATGGTAAAATAATCATCCTTCTTTTTGCAATTTCTTCAGAGCTGCAAGAATTGACTGTAAGATAGATTGTCTTTTAGAGTTCTTTGATGAAAACATGAATATTGAAGCAAAGAATCTGTCTGTTTATTGTATAAGGTGGTGTAAATAGCTCTATCTTGATGTTTAATCATTATGTCAAGAAAATTGAAATCCAAAGAACTGAAATTCATGAACACCAGGTGTCTGCAGACACCCAGTGTTCATTAATTTAAACTTGAGTTTAACCATTAGTGTAAGACATGGAAATCTTCAGTACTACTTTTCCATGTCATGAACAAATCATCTATGTACCTTCACCTTATGTAGATGTTGTTTTGAAAAGGACTGTTCGTAGGTATCTACTATTCTTAGTATTTGGCCATGAATAACACTGCTAGCTTTGAGTCAAAGTGGCACCCCATTGCGGTCCGTTAGATTTGAAACAAAAAATCTTGATTGAATAAGAAAAGAAATTGTAAGACACAGCTTCGAAGTTTCCTCCCCGGCTTCTCCCCTGCCTGTGGACCATACTATTTTACAGGATACATGGATTCTAGGGGCTTAGAGGATGCTGTCCAAAGCTGCAGGCTGGGAGAGTTTCTCACCTGATCGCTCTTGTGCTCCTGATAGCTGCACTTTCTCTCTACAGCTCCAAAATGGCATTTACCTGACTGAGGGTTTGCCGCTGGAGTCCACTCCAGGTTTTTATTCTCTTTTCTTTTCCCTTCCTAATATGGCTGTTCCTCCCTTACTTTCTTTCTGACCTCCCAAACCATTATATTTCCTGTAATGTGTTGTTTGATGTAATTTCCTTTTCCTGTTCTTTTACTATTTAAAGGGCTCTGTCTGGTTTGAGGGTGAATTACAACAAAGATGTGTTACTTCCCTAGTTTGTGTTCCTTCACTTGCTAATCCTGGATTGTCGCTCTTGGAAATTCCTCTCCTGGAATCCTTACTCCTGTTTTTTCCAAATCTGTGAAGACTTCATCAGTAAGGAGGTTTTTCACCCCTCTGGCGTTTTCCCCCAGACAAGGTGACAGCTGATCGAGGGCACTTGCCTACCACATGTTACAGTATGTCGAGACATCCTGGCTTCTGGAAACAGTCACCCTTACCTAGCACAGCGCTGAAGATCCGGTTCTAAGTTATGGGTAAGGTTGTGTTGAAAAACAAGTGACTGTTCATGGATCCTGGTGTTGACCTGGCCTCTGTCCTTCAGCAACAAACCCTGGAATTGGACTAATTGAGGACTGAGATGCTGCTGTTTGTAAAGTAATTCATTCCAGGTCTTGCTATTGGCCCAACATCAGCCACTCAATGTTAAAGTATTCTGAAGATCCTACGGAATTGCAGGAATTTGTGGGGGGCCTGGTGGTTTATTTTATATTTTGACCGAGACAATTTCCCCTGACCAATCCAAAGTGGGGTATTTGAGTGGTTCCTGAACCAGTGCAGCCCTAGCCTGGGCAACTCCTCTAGTTGCCACTAAAGATTCTTGTTTGAGTGATCAGAGCACAACACATCTGCTAAGGTTGCGCCTTGGATCTCTATCAGGTCAGTTTTGTGAGTTTGCTGCTGAAGCCACCTGGGAGGAAAACACACAGATGACCTTATTCCAAGGATTAACAGAGGAGTTAAAGGTTGAGTAGCCAAAAGTTCCCAGAGCTTCCTCATTTCCTCAGTTCCTGCATTAAGTATCCATGATTGAACACATACTTAAAGAAAGGAGAACAGAAAACTGACAAACCATAGTTTCATTTCTACTCCTCTTCCACAAGTTTTTAGGTGTTCTGAGCCAACTACGAAGCCTACTAATTGTCTGCATGTTGTGCTTGATCAACCAATGTAGATTGGGCCCACTAGAGGCCATTGCCTAACACCGAAAGGGATCAAAAGCGTAAAGGAGGCTTGTGACTCTAATGTGCAAGCCCAAATTATCTGCTGGAAGTCTATACTGCTCGGGATTCTAGGCTAAAGGGAAAACAACACAGTCCGTCCTCTGTAAAGGAGACAGGGGTGAAGATACCTTCACTAAAGTTTTCAGCTCCTCTGGTGGGTCCAGTTTATGCTTGTTCATGGTGGATTTAGTCTTCAAGTCCACCCCAACCTGTCTGTCTCCGGTCCAGCCCTGTTAGATTCTGGCAACTCCGGAATGTATATGTATTTGAATTGTGCACAGAGACTTCAAATTCCATTCAGGAAGTAGTCATCTCAAAGATCGCACGCAAACAATTGACAAATCTCCTTTGGCATCAAGTCTTGTGACAACGATCACAGTCCACTTGTATTGTCCCTAGGCAATCATAATAAGATAGTTGTTTTTGTTCTAATCACTATATCATAGTGCTTGGGACACTCTGTCTTGAACGACACAAAAGTTTTATCAATAGGAAGGCCAGAGTTGTAACTCTATAATCACAGTTCTGCAGAGATAACTGTTACTCAGAAGGGAGTTATTGGGTTCCCGTGGTGCAATAACTTTCTGAAGACCAGTCTTAAGCAACCATTGGCCTGATTGTCTGGCCTATATACCTGCTGAAGCTCCACTTTTCTATGTCCATAAAATGTCTAAAGAGCTGAGATTCTACACTGATTATCAAGGGTTAAACAAGATCACCATTAAGGACAGTGTGACAGGGCGCCCTCGGAGGATGTCTACTGGTGCCCCCGGGGTACTGCAGAGGCATGTCTTGCATCCACAGAGGAGTGGTGCCCTGGCCCTCAGCCTGACCCAGAAGAGCAGGACGAGCAGCCCCACAATGAGCGCACACGGAATCTAGTACGGAGGCCAACGATCAGAAGAGCAACGAGGACGTAGAGATAGAAGCCACAGCCCTGATGAAGGACGAGGACGCGAGCAGCCGATCATTGGCATAGGTTTCCCCGGAGGAAGGCATTTCGGACGAAACAGCTGTGGCTCTGTCAAGGGGCCACAGTTACCGGCAATTAACCCGAACGTCCGGGCGTTTGTTGGGAGGGTGGGTTTTCACCCACGTGTACTTCACATGCCTGTAAAGAGGGTCCACACAACATCGAAGGGAGGGACAGGGATTCCTCTTTGTTTTGTTTGCGGTAAGAGCAGAATGCGGGGTCTAGCCAGGCCTATAACATCTGTACAGGTGGGGGAATAAGTCCATGGCTTGGTGTATATAGCGGCACACCGGTCATGTGAAGCCTAATGGTCCCCACACTGCCCTCACACCCAGTTTACCTACTAGGTACCCATTATCTGCCTACCTCCCAGCCCTGATTATTCTCACATTGTGTGAAGTAACACTGTGAGCCACTGCCCGGCTATCACCCAGTCTACCAGGGAGGGAACGTTGTAGGCATACTCAGCAGAGGGATATGCAGCAAGGGAACTGATCGCCTCTCCTTTTTTCTTTTTCCCGAGGGGGGAGACCGACGCCCGGGAAGAACGCTGAAGAGGAGCCGGACAGCCAGTTTCTTGTGGTATATCTGGAAGATATTGTGATCTTCTCTGCTTCTGTTCCAGAGCATTGAATCCATATTCGTTAGTCCTTGTTCTCAGGGAAAACTATCTATTCTGTAAATTGGAGAAGTGTGGATTTGAGAGAACCTGGGGTATCATCTCTTAGACGGTGAAATATCTATAGACTCTCTTAAGATCACAGCCATTTTGGACTAGTCAACCCCCAAGACTATCAAGGAGGCCCAGAGTTTTTTTAGGACTAGTGAACTTTTATAAACATTTTGTTAAAACCCTTTCTGAAATGACCAGTCACATTCTGTCACTCTAAAGAAGGCACACCTAACTAATGTTTTATTTGGACTCCAAAGGCTCAGGAGGATTTTTACAAGCTGAAGAAGGATTTCACCCAAACCCTATTCTCGGGCACCCAGATCTGTCCAATACTTTGTTTGTGGTAATTGATGAACAAGTTACTTACCTTCGGTAACAATATATCTCTAAGTGACATAGATTAGTTATAGATTCCTCACCTTAAAATTACCCCCAGGCGTCAGACTTGATCCGGAAAGAATTTTTTCTTCAGCAGTACCCCTGCGTGTCGGTAGGTGGCATTGGTCGACTCCACGTTCGTCATTGGCGTTGTGGTCGCAGGAATGATGTTGCGGTATCTACTTAGACGCTGCCCCTGCAAGCTGACATCAGTTCTTTACACAACATTCCACGCCAGAAGCGCAGAGCCATGCAAGACACTGACCACTGGTGCACAAAACTAAGTCCTTACCCTAGAAGTCAGTTCGCAGAATGGGGAGGATGGGTGGGGCGGTGAGGAATCCATAGCTAATCTATGTCTCTTACAGATATTTCGTTATAGAAGGTAAGTAACTTGTTCATCTGAAAGAGACAATTAGTTATGGATTCCTCGCCTTAGAATAGATACCCCAGCAATACAAACCCTGGAGGGGGGTCTGCGAACCAAGTTCACACCAGAAATTCCTGGAGAACTGAACAGCCAAAGAAGCCGTCTCTCCGGACTTGACTGTCCAGGCTGTCGTGTTTGTTAAACGTGTACAATGAAGTGCATGTAGCCACCTGGCAGATGTAATGAAGGGGAACTCCACGTCCCAAAGCAGTAGTAGCTGCTGTCGCCCTGGTAGAATGGACATGCAACCCACTGGAGCTTCCTTTTTCGGTACGGAATAGCAGATTTTGATGCTAAGAACGACCCATCGAGAGATGGTTCGATTCTACACTGCCCGACCTTTCATGGCGCCCACATAGCCAACAAAGAGCTGGTCATTTACCCAAAATTATTTTGTGCTATTCAGATAGAAGGAAAGCACACGTTTTGGATCCAGACGGTGGAGCCTCTCCTCCTCTTTAGAAGGGTGTGGGGGCGGGAAGGAGCTGGGCAATGTAATGGTCTGTCCTATGTGGAAAGAGGTAACCACTTTGGGAAGGACAGAAGGCCTAGTGCGAAGGACAAATTTGTCCGGATGAACAGCCAGGAAAGGAGGTTTGGAAGAAAGAGCCTGAAGCTCACTTACCCTGCAAGCAGAGGTGATGGCAACCAAAAAGGCAGTTTTAAGAGTTAAAAGTCTGAGAGGACAGTGATGAAGTGGCTCAAAAGGAGCGCACATAAGATAGGTCAGAACTAGGTTGAAGTCCCACTGGGACATTACGAAAGGAATTGGAGGAAACAAGTGTGTAATGCCCTTATGGAAGTGATTTACAATAGGGGACTTGAAAAGAGAAGGCTTATCAGGAAGCCGAAGAAAGGCTGAAATATAGCCTTTTAAAGTGCCCAGAGCAGAACCCTTCTGGGTCAAAGAAAGAATGAAGAGGAGAACCTATGAAAGGGGTGCAGAAAGGGAATCCACAGCCTTTGCTGTGCACCATGCCACAAATTTGCTCCATCTACAGGCGTATACAGTTTTGACAGTGGGACGCTTGGCTGCCAAGATAATGTTACAGACTTCAGGAGGAAGGTCGAAAGCTGTCAACTGCCGCCGCTCAATCACCACGCAAGAAGGTGGTGGCTGGACAGTTTCGGGTGGAGGACCGTCGCCTGCTGCTGCGACAGAAGATCCTCCCGAAGGGGCAGTTTGATCGGAGGATCGATGGCCATGTGCAGAAGCTCAGTATCCCAGACTCTTCGTGCCCTGTCCAGAGCCACAAGAATGACTTGGGCCCGGTCACGCTTGAGCTTCTTCGGCACTCTGGACAGAAGTGGTATAGGCGGAAAGTCATATAGAAGACCGCACACTCCACATGCAACGAAAAGTGCCGCCTAGCGAGTGCTGTTTAGGAAATTCCAATGCACAGAATTGCTGACATTGCGCATTCTCTTCAGTGGCAAATAGATCTAACCATGGCTCTCTCCACCGCTGCACCACCTCCAGGTGAAGATGCCATTCGTGATCCATCAGTGTAAGAAACTGGCTCTATATATACTGCATCAAAGTGAGGTACAGTGTGTATAGAGTCCAAGGGACTCCAGAGGTTTGGCAGAGGTTACAGTTAGATAGAACCTTACTCTCTAAAGTGGTAGCTTGGTCGAGCAGTAATGGAGTATCAGAGGACAGTGTTGAGCATTTGATGTACCCACTCAGTCAGCAAATGAATTCACACACTTAAGAACTGAACTGTAGGCCAATTGTTTTTGTATAAAACAAATATACTGTTGTTTTATTTCTAGAACCAAGCAAGCATGGTACAGGTAAGTATAAAAATACTTCTCAGATATAAGAGGTTGTTGTTGAATACTTTCAAAATACAGTAGGACTTTGTACCAATTCGAGTTTACAGGGGTTGCAAGGCAAAGCACAAATTTAGTGAACTCAGTATATAGGAATCAATAGGCTTTTCAAGAAAAAATGCAGTGAATTACTTTTCGGATTACTTTTTCTAACCCAGTGCTGGATCCTAGATTCAGCACTGGGACATTTCCAGAAAACAGTTCAGTAAATGTGGTTTAGTTAGTTGTACGACTTTTAAAGAATATACTTATATTTCAGAGAGTTGACAGAAACTTTTTCACATAGAACCACTAATGTTATACTATGGAAGGAAATTCAGTTCATAGGTAAATTGCTTTTACATTACTTTTCCTACTAAGTGCTGGATAGCTTGATTCAGCACTGGGACCTTTCCTGCCAATAGTTGAGAGAATGCATGTTGGTTATTTGTGCGATTTTTAAAGAATACTCTTAGGGCCCGATGTAGGTCACCAAATACCGGTCGGTAACGGCCGAATTCGGCCGTTACCGACCGGCATTTGGTGATTGAGATGTAGGGGCAAATATTTTACACAATCGGTAAATTTACCGACTCGGTAAATTTACCGATTCTGTAAAATACCGAATCAGTAATTTTACCGATTCGGTAAATTCCAGATGTAGGTAGCACTGTTTACAGTGCTACAGGCCTTCAGAATTCGGTATTTTACCACCCAATCCTATTGGGTGATAAAATACCGAATACAGGTGTACATGCACATCTGTGCATGTACACCTGTGCCATGTGACAGACAGACATGCCCTTAGGGCATGTCTGTGTGCCACATGGCACACATGCCTGTATTTGGGGTGCTAGAGGGTGTCAAAGTGACCCCCCCTGCACCCTTGCTGCAATCGGTATTTACCGAATCGGTAAATACCGATTCGGTAATGCCCATTGATTCCTATGGGCTTCAATGCCCATAGAAATCAATGGGCATTACCGAATCGGTATTTACAGAATCGGTAAATACCGAATCTCAACGATTCGGTATTTACCGATTCTGACATATCTACATCCCCCCCCTCCATTTTACCACTTCTTAAATACCGAATCGGTATGATTCGGTATTTAAGAAGTGGTAAAATTAAATTACCTACATCGGGCCCTTAGTTTCCAAAAGTCGACACTTAGAAACTTTTTGGGAGAAAAAGTGTCAATGTTATCCTATGAGGAAAAAACAGGTGATCGGTCTTTGGAGTTAAGGTTCTGGGGTTAGACTCAGGGGTCTCCCAGGGTCAGTGATGCACTGTTGTTGCACCCTCAGCTGCACTAGGGTGGCCGCACTGTTGTTGCACGCTCAGCGGCACTAGGGCGGCCGGGTGCAGAGTGTTGAGGCCCAATGTTATCCTATGGAGGATAGGGGGGCTCTGGTTAGTGGCTGCTGACAAGCAGGCCACAGGGTTGTGGGAGCAAATCTCCTAGGGTTTAGCTCAGGGCAAGTTGGGGACCAAAGTAGCACCAAAAGTGCACCCTTAGCGGCACTAGGGCGGCCGGGTGCTGGGTGTTGGTTTGAGGTCGGGTGCCCTTTTGATTTCAATGGAGATTCTCCGGGACAAAGAAACATTGCAGGCTAGGGGACAAAGATCTTTCAGGAGCGGCCACCACTTTGAGGGGTAAGTTCGGAGGTTGAGCGTTGGTTAGACACTGCTGGGTTGGGCACACAAGGCCGGGGGCCATCAGGTGCAGGGGTTCCTTTGGATGTCGGATTTTCTTACCCGCTCTGGTCGCCATAGGGGAGGTCCTCTGGATTGAGGCTGCAGGCGTCGTCAGGAGGCTTGAGGAAAGTCAGGGGTCGCCGGATCTCGGGTCAGGGTCGCTAAGGGGATCTCCTCGTGGTATTTTTACACTCTAGCTCGGGCCGGGTTCGGCGGGTACTGAGTGGGCTGGATTCACAGTTCCTGGCTGGCACCAGAAGCTGCAGTTTAAACACGCCCGGTGTTCACGGGAGAAACAGTCCTGAAAGTGAAGGCAGGTAGGTCCTCCGGGGTTTGTGAGGTTGCTGGCTGCTGGACACGCCGGGATTTCGCAGGAGCAGTTTCGAGGGGAGACAGGCATGTAGGTCTGGGGCCAAGTAAGTGGGCGCTGTCCTCTTGTTAGCTCTGCAGGGCTTCTCGACATTCTTCTATTCTTTTCTTGTAGTTGCTGGATCTGAAAAAGGAAGGCTCAGGGTGCCCCCAAAATACTAAATTCAGGGGTATTAGAGGTAGGTAAAAGGCAGGGACCAATGTGTCCCTTCCTTGTGGTGGCTACACCCCCTATTCTGCCACTCTACAGTGGGAGGGGGCAGGAGTCTGTCTCTGGTTGGCTGAGTCCCCCCATCCTCAAGATTGCGGGGACTCGAGGTTGTGCTTCACCTCGCCTCCCCCATCTGAGGGGTGGAGTTGGCAGAAGTGGGTACACCTCCCTTCCTCACTTGTTTTTCCCGCCGGTTCTCCCACCCAAAGTGGGGGGGTAGAACCATTGGGGACCAGTTGCTGAAAACAGCAAATGGTCTGGAGAGGCTCACAAAGGAGGTATGCCTGCGAAGCTTCTATAATAATAATAATAAACAAGTTTGTAAAGTGCATGGCTACACTAGCTATTGGGTCCCCCCGCTGCGGCAAAAGGAAGACCCTGAGTGGGGCAGATACGAGATAACAGACTAAGAGTTAGACGGGAAGGCTTAAAGACGGAAAAAGCCAGGTCTTAAGTTTTTTCCGAAAGATTGTCTCAGCGCACTCCAGCCGGAGACCTGGGGGAAGTTTATTCCAATGTTTGGCCGCCAAAAAGCGGAAGGAACGGCCACCCATTCTCACTCTTCTGATGACCGGAACACTGATCAGCCCCATCTCACTTGATATCAGCTGGCAGGTTGGAACATCGGGGAGAGTAGGCCATGCAAATAAGTGGGTCCTTTCCTCTGTAGGATACGGTGACTGACACACAAGGCTTTAAAGAGAATTTGTTCCCTCACTGGAAGCCAGTGGAGGGAGGCCAGGGCCTGGATAGAAGGAGCTCTCCTGGGCAGCATTAAACGAGATGAGCTGCTGCATTCTGAATGCATTGGAGTCTTCGCATACATTTGCTACTTGCCCACAGATAAAGAGGGTTCCCGTAGTCCCAGCGTGACGTCACCAAAGCGTAGACCATAGATTTACCAGCTGTAACGCACAAGTTACTTAATAATAATAATAATAAAAACATTTATTAAGCGCCTGAATACACTAAAACAATGCGTCTCCGCGCTAAAACTTACCTTCGGTAACGATATATCTGTAAGAAAGAGTAGTTAGTATTAGATTCCATACCTTAGAATATCCCTAGGCGTCAGACTGGATCTGGAAAATTTTGCGTAGCAGTACCCCTGCTCGTCGGTAGGCGTCGTCTGCGGCTCCGCGTCCGTCATGGGTGCCGTCGGAGTACTTAGACGCCGCCCTCGCACGCTGACCTCAGTTCTTATACACTGCTTTTCCGCGCCAGAAAAAGCAGAGCCATGATAAAAATCAACACTGGTGCCATAAAACTAGGGCCCTGAAAGGGATGACCTTAACCCTAGATATCGGTTCGCAGAACGGGGAGGATGGGTGGGGCGGTTAGGAATCTAATACTAACTACTGTTTCTTACAGATATATCGTTACCGAAGGTAAGTAACTTGTGCATCTGAAAGAAACAGGTTAGTATTAAATTCCTTACCTTAGAATAGGTACCCCAGCAATACCAACCCCGGTGGAGGGTCTGCGAACCAATGATCACACCAGAAAGTCCTGGAGAACGGAACGGCAGAAAAAGCCATCTCTCCGAACTTGGCTGTCCAGGCAGTAGTGTCTTGCGAACGTGTGCAGCGAGGCCCACGTAGCTGCCTGACAGATGTCCTGCAAGGGGACTCCACGACCCAGGGCAGTGGTAGCTGCCGCAGCCCGATTGGAATGGGCTTCCTCACCAAAGAGAAGCAAATCTTGATGCACAAGACGACCCATCTAGAGATGGTTCGTTTGTGCACCGCCCGACCCTTCTTAGCGCCCACGTAACCAACAAAGAGTGGGTCATCCACCCGGAACTGGCGTGTGCGGTCCAGATAGAATGAGAGCGCACGTTTTGGGTCCAGACGGTGGAGCCTCTCTTCCTCTTTCGAGGGATGCGGAGGCGGAAAGAAGGTGGGCAAGGTGATGGACTGCCCGATGTGGAAGGCTGTGACTACCTTGGGCAGGAAAGAGGGTCACGTCTGCAACACAACTTTGTCCAGATGGACAGAAAGGAAAGGAGGTTTAGAAGAAACAGCCTGGAGCTCACTCACTCTCCTGGCAGAGGTGATGGCAACCAGGAATGCAGTCTTATGGGTAAGAAGACGAAGAGGACAGTTATGAAGTAGCTCGAAGGGAGCGCACGTCAGATAAGTCAGAACAAGAGGAGAGAGAGGAGAGGAGAGAGGAGTTGGCTTAACGGCTTGGGCGCTCGACCTCGGACCTGGAGGAACTGGGTTTGAGTCTCGGTAACGACGCCAAACTTCCTGTGATTCTGGGCAAATCACTTAATCTCCCCGTGCCTAACAAAAATGAATGTGTGTCCTAATGTAACGTAACTGGTGCTATGTAAAGCGCTCTGATACCCGATTCGGTTCGGGTCTAGTTCGCGCTATATAAAACTCTGCCAAAAAAAAAAAAAACAAGGTTCAAGTCCCCTTGAGGCATCACGAAAGGAACAGGAGGGAACATATGAGTGATGCCCTTTAAGAACCTATTTACAACTGGGGACTTGAAAAGAGAAGGCAGATCAGGAAGCCTCAAGAAGGCTAAAATGGTAGAGAGATAGGTTTTATAGTGCCTAGAGCAGAGCCCTGCTGGGCAAGAGAAAGAAGAAAGAGGAGAACCTCAGAAAGAGGGGCAGAGAGTGGATCCACAGCCTTTGCTGTGCACCATGCCACAAATTTGTTCCACCTGCAGGCGTATACCGATTTTGTGGAGGGACGCCTGGCTGCCAGAATTACATCACAGACTTCAGGAGGCAAGTCAAATGGCCTCAACTGTCGCCGCTCAATCTCCACGCATGGAGGTGGAGGCTGGACAGGTTCGGGTGGAGGACCGTCCCCTGCTGCTGCGACAGAAGGTGCTCCTGAAGAGGCAGACGAATCGGGGGATCGACTGACATGCAGAGTAGCTCGGGATACCAGTATCTTCCTGCCCAGTCCGGAGCCACAAGGATGACTTGGGCCCGGTCGCGCCTGATCTTCAGCACTCGGGGCAGAAGTGGTATAGGTGGAAAGGCGTACAACAGACCGCAACTCTACGCGCGACGAAAAGCGTCACCGAGCGAGTGCTGCCTTGGTAATGCCAACGTGCAGAACTGATGACATTGCGCATTCTCTTCTGTGGCAAATAGATCTAACCAAGGCTCTCCCCACTGCTGAAAGAGACCTTGCGCCACGTCCGAGTTCAGACGTCATTCGTGATCCATCATGCACCGACGGCTGAGTTTGTCCGCCCTGGCATCCAGGGAACCTGCCAGGTGTTGAACCACCAGGGTCACGCCCTGATGTTCCAGCCACTGGCAGAGGCGCAGAGCCTCCTGGCAAAGGGTCCACGACCCCACCCGCCCTGTATGTTGCAGTACCACATGGCGGTGGTGTTGTCCGTGAACACCTGCACTACACTCCCCCGGACAGAGAGGAAGAATGCCTTCAGTGCAAGTCGGATCACCCGCAGCTCCAGAAGGTTGAAATAAAGCCGGGACTCCGCCGGAGACCAGAGTCCTCTGATCTCCGCCTCTCCCATGTGGCCCCCCCAGCCCCGAAGGGACGTATCCGTCACAACTACGTGCTCCAGTTGGGGTAGGGAGAGGGATCTGCCGCTGACCCAATCGCAGTCCGTGAGCCACCGCTGCAACTGTCTTGCAGCGCCCTCCGAGATCAAGACGTGGTCGGACAAGTTGCCCTGATGCTGGGCCCACCGAAACTTCAAGTCCCTCTGCAGAGCCCGCATCCACCACCAGGCGTGATGCACCAGAAGGATGCAGGAGGCCATCAGCCCGAGTAGCCGCAGCGTCAACCTGACCGAGACTCGGGATAACGGCTAAAAGATCGGAATCAGAGCCTGAATATCCCGAACCCGCTGTTTGGGAGGATAAACCCGAAACTGCGCCGAGTCTAGAACCGTTCCGATGAAGAGGAGCTTCTGGGAGGGACACATGTGCGACTTCGGCACATTGATGGAGAATCCCAGCAGGTGCAGGATGTCGGCCGTTGTCTGGAGGTGGCTGACGACTGTCTGGGGCGAGCCCGCCTTCAACAACCAGTCACCGAGGTAGGGGAAGACTGAAACCCCTAACCTGCGCAGATGAGCTGCGACCACCGCCATCACTTTCCTGAACACCCATGGGGCGCTGGTAAGGCCAAAGGGGAGCACGGTAAACTGAAAGTGCTCGTGGCCTACCGTGAACCGCAGGTAACGCCGGTGGGCCGGCAGGACGGGGATGTGAAAATAACCGTCCTGCAAGTCCAACGCTACCATCCAGTCTCCCGAGTCCAGGGCAGCTAAGACCTGAGCGAGACCTGAGCATCTTGAACTTCTCCTTCCGGAGGAAGCCGTTGACGTTCCGGAGGTCCAAGATAGGGGGCAGTCCCCCTTTCCCTTCTTGGGAACCAGAGAGTAGTGGGAGTAACAACCACACCCTACTTCTGGCCCAGGAACGTGCTTGATGGCCCCCTTGACAAAGAGGGCCGCAACTTCCTCTTGCAGAAGTTTCAAGTGATCCCCGACACGCGGTGGTTCTGCGGTGGCATGGCTGGAGGAGTCGCCTCGAAGGGGAGGGAGAAGCCCCTTCGGACGATTTGCAGCACCCACCTGTCCGACGTGATAGAGCGCCATTGGAAGAGGTGATGGTGAACCCTGCCCCCCGCTGGCGTCAAATGGGCCTGAAAGCTCGAACTAGGAAGGCTTTGAGGGGGATGCTGTGGGGGTGGATGTGGACTGGCCGCGCCGTAGTCCCCTGTTACCACCGCGACGGTAACCACGTGGTAGTCTGTGGCCCGTGGCTGGCAGGACGTGTGGGGGTGCCCCTTCCGTGGCCACGAAAGGAGCGCTGGGCAGAAGATTACTGGCGCGGGTCAACAGGCCCAAGGACTTGGCCGTAGCCCTGGAGTCCTTAAAGCGTTCCAGTGCACTATCTGCCTTGCCACCGAAGAGGTGGCTGCCATCGAACGGCATGTCTATAAGGGTGTTCTGGACATCGGTGGAAAAGTTGGCGGATCTCAGCCAATGGCGGTGAACCGCCACGGATGTGGAAATCGCTCTTCCTAGCGAGTTCGTGGTATCCAGTCCACATCGTATTGAATACCGCGCTGCGTCTCTTCCCTCCGCGAGGGCTTGAGCGAGTTTCACCCGGGCCCCCTCCGGGCACTCAAGCAGTACTTCCGCGAGCGTGTCCCACAGAGCGTGGGTCTAACGGCCCAAGAGGCACGCGGTGTTAACCGACCGCAATCCCAAACTCAGGGAGGAGAACATCTTCTTGCCAAATTGTTCATACCTCTTGGATTCCCGATCGGGTGGCGCAGTTGGGAATGCGGATTGGGAAGTAGAGGCCTGGATAACCAGGCTCTCTGTGGTGGGGTGGGTCGACAAGAAACTAGGGTCGCCCAGAGCAGGGCGGTGGCGCCTAGCGACGTTCCTATCTACAGGGGGACCTGTAGTGGGCCTGGACCAGGTGCCCAACAGGACGTCCGTTAGAGCCTCATTAAACGGCAGTAGAGGCTCTGGGGAGCTTACCTGCGGTTTAAGGACCTCCGTGAGGATGTTAGACCTCACCGTTGCGACGGGAAGCTTAAGAGCCAAGGCCTTGGCTGCCCTCATCAGCACCACACTATAAGAGGGCCCCTCCTCCGTAGCTACGGTAGGAGGGGAGACAAAACCAGTGTCTGGGGAGGTATCCAGGGCACTGCCTTCCCCTAGTTCTTGTGTCCAGTCCTGAAATGACTGGCACTCACGTGCCAGGGGGTCCTCAGACCCCCCCAGTCACCCTCGTCGTCCATGTCCTGAAATTCAGGGATAAAGGATGGACCCAGATCCTTGAAGAATTCCTCTTCGGCAGGTGCTGAATGCAGCGTCGAGCGGTGCCGCTCCGGCGCCAGATCCGGACCAAGGGTTGGACTAGGGGCGGCGTCGTGCGGGGACGGCGCCGGGGGTGACTCTCTAGGGGTCGACGCCGGCGGGTCGTAAGGTCGACCAGCGGCGACCCGGATACGGAACCGGATCCAGTGGGGCCTTGCGGCGTCGGGACCGAAGTCACAGACGGCGCCGGGGCCGAAGCACCCGACGGCGCCGGGGCCGAAGCACCCGATGGCGCCGGGCCGAAGCACCCGACGGCGCCGGGCCGAAGCACCCGACGGCGCCGGGCCGAAGCACCCGACGGCGCCAGGGCGGAAGCCTCCGGCCCACTTGGGCTCCCAGTCGGGGCCGCTGGGCCCAAAGGGGCCGTGGAACCCGACGGAGGAGTGAGCGACCTCATGGCCATGAGGAAGGCCTCGATCTCCTCCGGCGTCGCGTTCTGCCCAGGGATCGGCAGGTATGAAGCAGGCTACGACGCCTGCGGCTCCGGCGGAGCAACGTGGGCGGTGTCACCCGAACCCCCGGCCGCGTCGCGCGAGCGTCGGGGGAGTCAGAAGAGCGATGTCGTCTCTTCGACTTCTTGTGCCTCTTCCCTGAGGACTTGAAGCCCGACGAGTGGTGTTGACTCGCCGAGCTGTGATGACTCCGGCCCCGCGACGGGTCCTTTGACCTCCTTCCGGAATGGGACCTCGAGCCGCGCGGGGCCGACTGCCGGAGCTCGAGGCGCTTACGGGACCGCTCCCGCCTAGCCTTCGACGTCAAGGCCCGGCAGTCGGGGCACGACTTGTCATCGAGGTCGGGCCCCAGGCAATGTAGGCACCGGCGATGGGGGTCAGTAACCGACATCAGTCGGTTGCAGTCGGCACAGGGCTTGAACCCGGGCATCCCTACCGGCACCGATGGAGTCGTAGACTCGAAACGGATCGAAAAAGCTTAGTCAAAAAATGAATAAAGGGGGGGCGTGGCTTGACCGGCGATGTGAGCAGACGCGTGGTTGCGGAGCTCCCGCCGCCGTTGGGCCCATCTTTAGCTATTTAAGCGGAATTCGGGTGTCCAGACCCGCCACACACCTCCCCGGTGCCCCTGCCCGGCTGGGCAGTACTTCTAGGCGCGAAACCTCCGTGCTCCGCCTGGTAGACGGCAGAAACGAGCGGTCGGCTCGCTACGAGAGGGACCGCCCGGTCCGTCCGCCATTTTGTGACCCTGGGGGAGGCGGCCTGTGGCAGAGCCTCGCAGACACAGTCGGTGACCGCTGGCTGGAGTGATCCCCGCCCTTCCCGCACAGAGAACCTACGGCGCCCTTACCTGTGGCCGCTGCGGTGAGGAGGGGCGACTGAGCGGGGGCCTCTGAGCGGCTTCTGAGTCTGGAGCGCCCCGGCTCCCGCGCTCCAGGGCGGAGCTGGGAAGCAGCGGGACCCGCTATCTGGCCCCAGCGAGGATCGGAGGCACTACTAGTCTCACCTCCCCAGCGGGCTGCTGAGGAAGAGCGGCACGGCGGATCCGCGGCGGAGAGCAACGGGGAAGATCGGAGCGGTGCTCTGCTGCGGCTGGTGCCCCTGGGGCACTTTGAAGAGCGGACGGCGCCAGCCGAGATACAGCCTGCGGGGAAACACCGTGGCAGCGAGAAATCACAGCGGCTCCTCCCTGGGGGTGAGTGCAAGCCTGGTACTGTTATGAGTGGCACTCTCTGGTGCTGACCCCCCCCCTAGGGAGATTGTGGCCTCCCCTGCAGAGGAGCGGGTCTGCTCATTGACCTGGCTGGCCGCGCGTTGGAAAGTGAGGCGACGTAGTCGAGGGACCCCTGGGCTGCCTGCTCTGCCACGTCAGGTGTGTGCTGGGAGCCCATTGCTGCGAGGGGTGACGGTATGGAGCCCGGATCCCCTGAGTGCGCTGAGACTTCGCGCCGGTGCCCCCCACCACCCCCCTTTGCCTTCACTCAAGCGGCCTTCATCGGGCGAGGGCCCTGACACGGCCTAGGAGGCACCCTGTGGACCGCGCGGAGGATGACGCGCACGAACAGGAACAGCAAGGCGGAACCAGCGCCGACCCCCAAGGGGAACCCGGTGACGGCCATGTGGGGCAAGGTGGGAGTGCCGGCGGCCAGTGGTGGCCGACCTGCGGAGATGGCGGATTCCCCCCCGGTCACCCAAGCGTTCATGGCCGCCTTCATGACTGACCTTAAGACTGAGATCGGGTCCCTGAGGTCGGAGGTCCACTCATGCGTCACGGAGCTCAGGAAAGAAGTCACGGAACTGGGGGACCGCGTGGACAGCCTGGAGAGAACCGCGGACACGCGCACCGAAGACCAGGAACATCTATGGCAGCGCCTAACGGCCCTGGAACAACAGAATATTGAACTCCAAATCAAGCAGGAGGACTTAGAGAATCGGGGTAGGCGGAATAACCTCCGCATCCGCGGCGTGCCGCTCGGAGAAGAAGGGGAGGACGTAATGGACTTTGTGGCACAACTCCTCCACGAGGTGCGGGGCGACGAGGATGTATCACCTCCCACACTGGACCGGGCTCATCGAGTGGCGGCGCCCGCGGGGAGATCGGGGCTTCTCCCGGACATCATCACACGGGTGCATTTCTTTGTGGAGAAGGAAGAGATTTGGAAGCGTGCTCGAGACAAGCCGGACCTGCAGTACAAGGGCCATAAGATTCAGCTCTTCCAGGATTTGGCGCCCAACACCCTGAAGCGACGACGCGCTTTCCGCCCAGTAACGGAGAAACTGCGGTGTATGAACATCTCATATCAATGGGGCCATCCCTTTGCACTTATCTTTCAATGGGAGGGTAAGCGTAAGTCCTTGCGGTCCTACGACGAGGCGGCGCGGCTCCTCAACATTGCACGCTCTCCCCCGGGGAGCCCCCCTAGACTCCCTCCAAACAAGAGGACACCGCTTGCCCCGGACTGGACCACAGTGCCGAGGAGACAGCATGCGTCGCCTGTTGACGCACCTACGACTAGCCAAGCTAGGCAGGATGTCATCGCCCACATTAGAGCGCTGGAAGAGGCGGAGATCGACCATGCGGACCGCTCCCCTGCGGGACGGTCCTCCACACCGTGAGCTGGACAGCGCACATGGATCACTCTACTGGAGGTACTGTTCCCTTATACCCCTCCGGAGGGCGGGGTTGGTTGTGGGGCGGGAGAGAAGTTGCTTGGACTCCTGATTCCCGTGTGCTGGGCCTAGGAAGGTGGGGGCTCCATACCTCCTAGTGTTTCTGGCCAGTCATGTCCCACCGAGACTGTCTCCTGGGGAGTGACATCCCGATGGACATTCAAACCCGTGGGTGTAGGATGCCCTACTCTGGGGACAGTGTACTTTGGCCCAGTTGGCCATGTCTTCACGGCTTAGGCCGTCAGCCCTTCAGGCTGCTGAAAGTTTGGTTTCCTCATTTGACTTTCTTTTTTCTCTTTTTTCTCTCTTTCCTTCCTATTTCTGTCTACTATGAGGGGCTGGGGGTGGGGGGTGGTGCGATGGGCGGAGGTGGGCCCTCTGGGTGGGGCTATGGACCGGTGGGTGCTCTGCTGCGCGTAGCTTTGCGTACTAACCTTAGGGACTTCCAAGATGATGAGTGATATGGCCAGACCCCTTAAGATCTTATCACTCAATGTTAAAGGCCTTAATTCACCTAATAAGCGCCAACAGCTCTGGCATTATTTCCTGCAACATGACCCGGACATCATTTTCATACAAGAGACCCACCTTCTACAGGCTGATACAAAACGCATGGCGCACCCTAGATACCCCCGCCAATACTGGGCTACAGCAGATACGAAAACAGCAGGGGTGGCAATTTTGTGCAAAGCTGGCATCAGGCGGGGTTCTGACAAGCTCTTCCCGGGTGGTGACGGTCGCTTCCTCAAGGTATCGGTCGAGGTGGGTTCCCGCCGTCTTACGTTGTGCAATGTGTATGCGCCCAACCTGGCACAGGATCGCTTCCTTCGGGACCTTCTGCGTGCTCACGTCCTTCGGGGTGGACCCTCGATTGTTCTGGGGGGCGACCTTAACCTGGTATGGTGCCCTACGATGGACCGGAGTGCGGGCTCCTTTCATGGAGCGGGGGCGATGTCCTCGGCGCTACGCAAACAGATAGGCGATTTAGGTCTCTTCGACGCATGGCGTTACTTCTCCCCCGAAAAGAAGGAGTATTCTTTTTATTCTAGTGCTCACCGCTCTTATTCCCGCATCGATCATCTGTTCATATCTCACGATCTGCTTTGTGATGTGATGGATGTGGAAATGTCGGATATATCCATCTCGGACCATGCGCATGTAGAGTTGCTTCTTAGAGATCTGCGGAGCGGTCCTCCTAGAGAACGGAAATGGCACCTGCCCCCACACCTCCTCAGAGATGCAGCGTCGGTTGACGACATCCGTATGGCCATTACCTCCTACTTCGAGTTCAACGATTTGCCGGAAACGCCGTTCCCGGTGGTGTGGGACGCCTTCAAGGCTACAATTCGGGGACACATCACCTCCCTCGAGATTGCGAGATCGCGTGAGAGGAGGGCAGTGGAGGAGGGCCTGGTGGCGGATTTGCGGGGGGCAGAGGCGCAGAATCAGGAGGAATCCACCCTAAAGACGCGGAGACACCTGGCGAATCTGCGGGGGCAATTGCGGATGCTGCGGGCGAATCGGGCGGAGAAATCTCTCTTGGCACTAAAGCGCATGCATTTTGACGGGGGGACAAAGTGGGGAAGCTTTTGGCGAGACGACTGAGGGTCAAGGCGGCCAGATCCCACATAGCGAACGTGATGCTCCCAGACGGGTCTCGGGTGACGGCGATGGAGGCTAAAATGAAGGCGTTCCGAGACTACTACGCCTCCTTGTACACGGCGGCTCCACCGGGCTCTACCCTGTCGGAGGAGGTACTGGAGCATTATGGCGGGACCCGCTTGCATTCCGCAGCGGCGGAAAGGTTAGAGGAGCCACTCTCGCTTGCTGAGGTGACTGAGGCCATCAAGGATCTGAATTTGGGGAAGACGCCGGGCCCTGACGGCTTACCGCTGTCCTTCTACCGCCTTTTTCAGGGGCAATTAGGTCCTTACCTTCTCAGACTCTTTGCTTCCTTTGATAATGGCCAGGGTCCCTCTCCAGACATGGGAATGGCGGAAATAGCTCTAGTCCCTAAGCCTGGGAAAGATCCGACGCTTTGCTCGTCATATCGCCCGATTGCGCTGCTTAATACTGATTTTAAAATTTACACGAAGATGCTGGCTAAAAGACTTGATCCCCACATGCCGGACCTTGTTGACCCTGACCAAGTGGGCTTCATCCGGGGCCGTCAAGGGGCAGATAATGTGCGGAGATTGGCACATTTGGTGGGGAAGGTGCATCACTGGCACATTCCGGCATGCCTCCTGTCGTTAGACGCTGAGAAAGCGTTTGATCGCGTGGACTGGGGGTTCCTCCAAGCGGTCCTCTGTAAGATGGGGCTCGGCCCAAAGATGATTGCCAGGATCATGGCACCCTATGTTGCACCGCGGGCGAGGGTCAGGGTGAATGGGAGGTTGACAGAACCGTTCGCCATTGGCAGAGGGACGAGGCAGGGCTGCCCTCTTTCGCCATTGCTGTTCGCCCTGGCGATTGAACCACTGGCGGACTTGGTCAGGCGGAACCCAGACATTCGCGGCGTTCAAATGGGGGGACAAACCCATAAGGTGGCGTTATACGCGGACGACCTCATCCTCACTCTCACGGAGCCACGACAGTCCTTACCGGCGCTTCACGCAGTGCTCTGCTCCTTCGAAGGCGCCTCTGGCTTGAAAATTAATCACGATAAGTCGTGGGTGCTTAACCTTACGATCCCTCAGGCCGATGTTCCTCCCCTGGAGGTACTGTGCCCCTACCGGTGGACGGACCAACATATCCGATACCTCGGCCTCTCCCTGACTCCCTCTTTGGGTGGCTGGTCGGCACTCAATTGGGCGGAATGCCGCAAATCTATCCTCACTGATCTACAGCGGTGGAAGCCTCTTATCCCCTCTTGGTTGGGTAGGTTGAACGCAATCAAAATGTCTATACTACCCAAAATACTCTACCTGTTTCAATGCCTTCCTACACCTATCCCTCTGCCGAAGATTAGAGCCTTGCAAAGGGACTGTACTAAATTCATTTGGGGGGCAAGAGACCCCGCTTCTCTCAGGCACTCCTTATGGCCCCGCGAGATCGTGGAGGACTGGGATGCCCGAATCTGGTGGACTATTATTGGGCCGCTCATTTGCGATTTGTAATAGAGTGGGGTATTAGGCGGAGTGAGAAGGGGTGGCTGCATCTGGATCGGGCGGTCACAGGTCGCACAATCTGGAACCTGGCTTGGACCCATAGGGCGGGACGGTCCCATAGTGCTTATCTGGCGGTTCCCACGAGGACGGTCCTGGACGTGTGGGACAAGGTGGCGGTGCGGAAAGGCCTGACGACTTTCCCCTCACCACACCCCCCCATAGAGGATAACCCATGGTTCCCGCCGGCCAACCACACTCCCGCCTTTCGCAGGTGGACACGAGAGGACTGCAAAGTCCTTACGGATCTATTTGACGGAAGCTCCCCTAAGTCTTTTGCCCACTGTCGGGAGGAGTTTCGTCTTCCCCCAGAGGCCGAATTGCAGTTTCTGCAGTTGCGTCATTGGGCTTTATCGGATGCAATATACCCAGGGGCCACTCGGGCCTTTACCCCGTTCGAGAGGCTGGCCCGCTCCGGTGCGGGCACGAAGGGCCTTATATCTAAAATTTACCAGATTCTGCAGCATCCTCATACTCCCCCTGTTCATCCGTATCAGCAACAATGGCAGGAGACTCTGGGCGCTGATATCGATCATGCGCAATGGACCCGCCTCTGGAGGGATGTTCCTAAGGTATATCGCAGCGTGCCACAACAAGAAAACGCGTATAAAGTAATGACGCAGTGGTACTATACGCCTCAACGTCTGCACAGGATGTTCCCCTCTGTGCCACCCGATTGCTGGAGGTGCCATCATGTGCCTGGTGACTTCTTACACATCTGGTGGACTTGCCCTGTGATCGCTACCTTTTGGAAGGAGGTGTTGAGCCACATTCGGGGGGTGCTGGGATTTCCTCTGCCTGATGCTGCTGGCACAATATTGCTGGGAATCAAACCTGTTGACTTGCTGGCCCTGACCCGCAGTGACTGGACCTTAGCGATGCAAATGTTGGGTGCCGCCAGACAACTTATCGCCCTGTATTGGAAGAAGGTGGAGGCCCCCCCTCTAGCTGTATGGTTCGGCAGATTGTGGCAGGTCATCACTATGGAATTACTCTCGGCGAGGCTACAGTCTCGCACGACCCACTTTGAAAAGGTTTGGCGACCACTAGTGTCTTATCTTTGCAGGAGCGAATATGCTAGGAATATGCCCCCGGCGCTGCGAGCATTGCAATTGGTGAAGGATGCGGTGCTCCCCTTTACCCCTCGCAACCTGTGAAGCGGGAATGGGCCCTCTGAAGGATGCTCCGATGGCTGCGACCCCCCACCCTCTCCCCGGGCTCTCCCGCCCTCGCTGCTCTGACTGTCCCCCCTAGCTTCCTCTGCTCTTCTTCTCTGCTCCCTCTAATCTCTGTCTCTACTCTTTTTGCTGCCTTCTAATAGGCCTCTGGTTGAATGTTGGGCCCCTAGGGCCAGTTGTTTGTTCCTGTTTGAACTGTTCGTACCTGCCCGCCTCGCGGGATGATATATAAGGCGGGGTATCACTGGGGAGTGCTGGACTGCGCTTTTGGACCCCCCTTTTTGTGCGACTTAATGGGATCTGGACTGATCTTGATGTGCAGGTCGACGAGTATGATTGGAGGTACCGACCCACGCAGAGTCCACACTACGAGTTCTATAACGCGGCCGGCCCCATGAGGGTTGTAGGCTTATCGCTGTGTCAATGTGACCCTTTTCTTATGTGTGTCTCGGAATGAGACTTAATAAAAAGATGTTGAAATAAAAAAAAATGAATAAAGGGTACCACTTTCTCCGGACCTGCGCTTGCTGGCGCGGAAAAAGAAGAACTGACGTCACCACGCGAGGGCGTCACCTAAGTACTCCGACGACGCCATCCCGGCGCCAACGACGCCGACGACGGACCCGGGCGCATTCCCCAATGATCCTCGGTGGTGAAGCCTGGTTGCATAAGACCGGCATTTCTTGTTGGTCGGTGTGGCAAAGAGATCCACTGCTGGTCTGCCCCACTGGCTGAAGACCTCTTCTAGAACTCGCTGGTTCAACTCCCATTCGTGACTGACTGAGGACAACCTGCTCAACCTGTCGGCGTTCTCGTTTAGAACCCCTGGCAAGTGTTCTGCCTTCAGGATATCCCGTGAAGGATCGCCCATTCCCAGATCTGTTGAGCTTCGTGCGACAGCGGAAGAGATCTGGTTCCTCCTTCCTTGTTCACATAATACATGGCTGTGGTGTTGTCCGTTCTGATGAGCACTTGTGAACCCCCTACGCGAGGAAGAAAGGCTTGTAGAGCCAGTTTTATCGCTCTCAGTTCCAAGAGATTGATGTGGAGCCGTCGATCGTGAGCCACTGACATGTAGGTCTTGCATCACTGCTCCCCAACCCCAACCCCCCAATGACGCGTCCGTTGTTACTACTTGAGGAGACGGATCGCTTACGAAGGATAGACCTTGGGACAAGTTTCTCTGATCTGTCCACCATAAGGCCGCTCTTCTCATCATTGGAGTGACGGTCACCCTGTCGTCGAATGATCCGTGAACCTGTTTCCATTGAATGTCTAGTTGTTCCTGCAGAGGACACATTCTCAGTCTGCAGTGAGAAATCAGAGGTATGCATGATGAAATTACCCCCAGCAGAGATTTGTAGCGGCGTACTGAAAGACACCTTCTTTTTCGTAAGTCCCAAGCCAAGGTCTGTAGTTTTTCCCTCCTTTCCAGGGTTGGGAAAGCCTTTGAGAGTTTTGAGTCCAGGATGGCTCCCAGGAAACGTGCCTTTCTGGACGGAACCAGGGATGATTTGTCTTTGTTTAAAGTGAGTCCCAGATTTTGAAACAAGTTTATACAAGCCTGAACAGCGTCCTGCGCTGCTTCCCTGGACGAGGCCTTCAGCAACCAGTCGTCCAGGTAGGGGAAGACTTGAAAATGGTTCCGTCGCAGGAATGCTGCTACTGGCGCCAGCACCTTCGTGAAGATCCTCGGAGCTGAGCGAAGAACAAAGGGTAAAACCCTGAATTGAAAGTGGCTCTTGGCTACTGCGAATCGTAGAAACCTTCTTTGTGCTGTGTCAATCAGTACATGAAAGTACGCATCCTCGAGATCAAGCGTGGCCATGAAATCCCCCGGATTGATGAGCCGCAAGAAGTCTTGAAGAGAGACCATCCGGAAAGACAGGGAGATGAGATAGGTGTTGAGCTCCCTGAGATCTAAAATGGGGCGCCATTTCTCCAGCGTCTTCTTTACCAGGAAGAACCTGGAATAGAACCTGTTAGAAATGGACTTCCTGGCTGGCTGAGGTTGGCACCAAAGCCAAGCAGAAACCACCACTCTACTCAGGGCAAGGGAATTACTCCTCAGAATGACCCCTGCTCACCCTTTCAGGTAGTGTGGCGCGAGCAGACAAGGCTAAACTTCGGGGCGCTAGTTAACCATTCATGACCTTTCACAGTAAAACACACTGATTCCCCCCAAAAATGGACACCAGGCTTTGGTTCTGTAAAAATACGTAATCTTTATATAAAAATATATATCTCTGCAGCAGTGACTTATCACAAGACCAACTCAACACAGTATTAGGCCACAAGATCTAGAAAAAATAGGCAAATGTTCTTTTTGGTCCTTAGTTCACTTTAGGCTGCTTCTTCGTTAGGTTTTGGGTACTCTAGGCCAGTCTGAGGCCAGCTGGACGCTTCGTAGCGCTTCTGTGCCCTTTAACCGGGAGAAATCGACAGCCCCTACCAATACTCACACATTTCGCGTGAGTCGCGTACTCCGAGGCCCTACCAATACTCACGCATCTAGCGTGAGCACGCGTACGCCGCGTACAGCTTCACAATGAGGATCGAAGCGTACGGGCTCCAAGGTACCGATATGAAGCGTACCGGTCTTTTCAAAGGGGGGGAAAGCATACCAGCCAAAAGTAATGCGCCCAGTTTAAAATGCGCTCAGATTCAAATGCGCTTTGATAGACGTACCGTGTGCTTGGGCAGTCTTGAAGGATCCTCTGGGGTAGGCGGTGTACAGGCTTGGTACGCGGCGTACCGGGCTGGCGGGGAAAGCAGAACGGTGCAGGCCCCAAGCCCGTTGTAGAATCGTGTGAAGGCGTACCTTTGGTTCTTCTTTAGGGGACGAGTCGTACACGCGGCTCGACCAGGCAATGCGAAGCGCACTCCTCTACTCTGCACGGTTGAAATGGGGAAAGAAAACGTTGCGGGCCCCAAGCCCGGTGAGAGTCAAAGACTCGTTGTGCAGAGATGGTCGGGACGCTGAGAACGGGTACGCTTGGCTCAGGGAGGTGCACCCAGTGATCTTCAGTGCACCTAAGGGGAGAGGCAGGCGTACGTCTTTGCGTTCGTCGTCCCTCGTGCAGGGGGACGTCTCGTAGGAGTCTGGTGCGCCTGGGGGCACCAGTGTGCTTTTGGACCTTTACTACAGCGGGTGTGTGCGCACAGGCAGGTGCGGCCCACAACCTCAGTACCGACTGTACTGGGGTCTCCTGTAGAGGGGGCGGCGCGGCCTGTAAAGTCTCAAAGGGGGGTGAAGCTGGGCAGCAGGGCACGTTCCTACGTGCGGGCGGCTGTCCCAGCGACGATCACCAGCCTCAGAGGAATTCCAGCGGGAGGGGCGAGAGAGCGCTTCAGCGCGCTCCTAATGGCAGGCAGGGGCAGAGGAGCAGGCAGCCTGACCCGGGGGCAGAGAGCGACTACAACAGAGCGAGGCTCTCACGGTTAAAGGGCAGGCAAGCTCCCGAGTGCCACAGCCCTAGGAGGGGGCGATGGGGGGCGCAGACTCAGCTCCGGCGGGAGGCACACACGGCTCGCAGTACAAGGCGAGCGAAGGCCCAAGGAACTCACTGGTCCTGGGGTTCCGTTCAGGGGGCAAGCTCAATCAACCCCTTGGAGAAAGTTTCAGCACAAGTCAACATAGTCCTCTTTAGGTCTCTTCCTCTCCTTCCTCAGCAAGGCAGACAGCAGGCCAGTCCTTCCAGCTTCTTCTTCTTCCTTCTAGTTGGGCAGAGGTTTGATGTGGGAAACAGGATCTAGTTTCTTGGGAGCAGGGCTCCTTCTTTTATACAGTAATTATTTTGTCCTGGCAGGCCAGGGGGGCCTTTGCATAGGTCCTTTTCAGTCTCTGAGCACTGTGTTGGGTAAACTCGGGTCTCTCCTTTCAGGGAGCAGGGAAGGCACATCAGACGCTCCACAGGAGGTGGAGCCGGCATTGTGGGGACAGGGGCAGCCAGGAGTACTTTGTTGACAGGCTTCCCCCTTCCTGGGCCAGGTGTCGGGCTGAGTCATCAATCGCTCCCCAGGAGGTGGAGCCAGCATTGTGGTGGCAGCGCACTGCCTTATTCAGAGTCCAGGGGCACTCCCACCTCCCACCAAGGTGTAATCCTTGCATTCACCACCTGTCATCCCCCAGCCCTGTCAGTCACGCAACCCAGACAGCAGATACACATGCTAGCAGAGGCGGGCTGAAATGGTTAGGCAAGCAAATGCTAGCTTTCTAAAAGTAGCATTTGCAAACACAGGATATTAAAATAAAGTTTACTAAAAGAAGTATTTTATTATTCTGAGTTCAGGCATACTAAACTTTATTTTCTACCATGTTCCCTGAGCCTGCTGGGATTATAGGGTGTAATAATTCCAGCAGCCCATCTTGGCCTAAGAGAACAGGTAGCCTTACAATAGTGAAAACGAATTTGGCTGTAATTCACTATTAGGGCATGCCACACACATCAGGGCATGTCCTACCTTACACTTATAATGGGCCTACCATAGGGGTGACTAATATGAAGCAAAGGGAAGGTTTAGAGGCTGGCAAGTGTGTGCACTTGCCCAGCCAGCATGACAGTACCAGACTGCACGCAGTTTCTGCAATGGCAGACCTAGACACATTTTAAAAGGCTGCTTCTGTGGGTGGCGCAACCAGCGCTGCAGGCCCACTAGCAATATTGGCATTTACAAGCCCTGGCACTCCTGGTGCACTTTACTGGGGACTGACAGTAAATCCAATGAGCCAATCAGGGAAATCAATTACAGGTACACTTTACATTGGGAGAGCATATACACTTTAGCACTGGTCAGCAGTGTTAAAGTGCCCAGAGTCATTAAACCAACAAAAACAGGTCAGAGAGAATATTGGAGGAAGTCAAAAAGTTCAGGGATGACCCTGCCAAGAGGGCCAAGTCCAACAGAACCCTTGTCCTCTTTGGTCGGAGGGAACCGGCTCTATAGCACCCTTCTGGAGCATCTGATGAACTTCGAGCTGCAGAAGACGCAGGTGTTCCGATGGAATGGCTGTAGGGGGCTTGGGTGGTGGGATTTGCGTAAATTCCAAGGTATGGCCTTTCCGAATGATGTTGAGCACCAAACGGTCCGATGTTATCTTGGACCAATTCCGAAGGTATTTGGTTACTCTGCCTCCAACTGATGACTTCTTTGAGGAGGGAACAGTAGGAAGAGCCAGGAGGCCGCTATTGCCGCTTGGACGTATCACGTCCCCGGTTAGCCTGTTTCCCCTTGTTGTAAGGCCTGGAGTAATTGGAGGATTGGTCCTGCCTATTGTTGATAAGGCTGGCGGTATTTCTGGGATCCTGAGCCGTAGGATGAATATCGCTGTTGCTGATAGGATCCTCTGTAGTTCGTACCTCTGCCTCTGGATCCTTTAAAAGGAGTTTTGGGGTACTGAAGCGTTTCCAAAGATCTGGCGGTCTCCGTGCCTTTTTTGATGTCTTGGAGAGTGTCGTCAATTAGCTTTCTGAATAGTGCTGCCCCATCAAAGGGAAGATCTAGGACCTTATTTTGTATCTCAGGTCGAAACCAGGTCGCCTTCAGCCACCCCTGGCGACGGAGGACTGCAGCCCCAGCCAACGAACGAAACGCAGCCGTGGCGATGTCCATGGCGCAGTCAATGATCTCCACTGAGGTCACCTCCCCCTCTTGCAAGATCTTTTTTGCCTCTGATTTCGATTCCGGAGGAAGCTGATCCAGGAACGGAGTGACATCACACCAAAGCTGGCGGTCATATCTGCCCAATATTGCCAGGGCATTGGCAGCTTGCACCAAAAGACTCGCCATCGACGAGAATCTCCTCCCAGCATTGTCCAATCTCCGTCCTTCCTTGTTAGGAGGAGTTGTCAAGGGAGCAGAGGGGTTGCGGAATTTCCTCTGCGCCGCTTGCTAAATAACTGAGTCCAGTTTTGGGTGGCCCGTTAAGGCAGCTGGCTCATCGTCAGGTGCTTTGTACTTTTTATCTAGACGCGGTAGTACAGGGACTACCGTCGCTGGGTTTTTCATAGCCTTAAGGCCTTCGTCCCACAGATGTTGCATTATAGGTATGGACCTTGTTGCCTTCCGGTAAGGTTCCTTTAAGTCATACAAGAAACTTTCCCTGGCCACCGCAGGCATAGCCAACTTGAACCTGCCAGCCACTCTTTCCATCAGCTGATGAAAACCCCCTACGTCCGCTGGCGGGGAATCCACCGGATCCGGACATGGGGATGGAGGGTCCGGAATGATGTAGTCATCCCATTCAGTAGCTTGATCAGTTTCATGATCCGAATCACGATCCTCATCCGAGGAATCATAATGGCCGTCTGCAGGTGTGGAAGGCTCTTGCGGAATAGTAGCCCGTGGCTGAGGGGACGTCTGAGCAGATAATTCAGGAGCAGCCGATGAGGCTGGAGCCGAGACAGGTGCTGCTGACGCTACTGGAGCCGGAACCGGCCTTGAAGCCTTAGATTTGTAGTCTTGAAGCATCTTATGCAGGTCCTGCAGGAAAGAGGATGGTACCGTAACCATGTCCCAATGTAAATTCCTTTCCTTCCCTGTTATCCCTTCAGTTTTGTTGTTTTACTGCTAATTTGCCTCCATAGCGCCAAGAAACCGCATGGTGAACGTTGCGCTTAACAAATATTTTAAATTCAATTCAATTCATGTCTTGACCTGAATAATGCTGTGATTGGTCAGCCTGATGACTCCTGACATTTGATCAGAAGTTGAGAGGGACTATTAGCGTAGCCATATGAGTCCTGATCATCCTCTTGTGACTCTTCTTCATCAAATAGCAGAGCTGGTGGCAAGGGGGTTACTCTCCTAGGAGATGTCATCTCCGGCGTAATCCTTGTGACAGAAATAGTAATCCTTTTCTCTGATGCCAAAATCGTCGACGGTTCCATCGACGATGGTATTGTGCGTGCAGACGGCGTCGACTCCGTCGACGGAACATGACTCGCGGACGCCTGTACACTTGTCGACGAGAAAGATACAGCCGTCGTCGTTGTTAAAGTCGTCATCGTCGAGGCTCTCGTCGACGACACTGTCGTCGTCGACGTCGTCGTTGACTCTGTCACGTTCTTCTCAAGCTTCTGACAGAAGTTCAAAGTCCTCGACGCCTTCGTCGACTATGCCGTTGTCGGTGACCCTCCCGTCGACGCTGTTGGAGCGGTCGTCGACGACGATCCCTTCATCGTCGAATGTTCCGTCGACGAGCCCGTCGACAGAACCAATTTTAACTTTGGCTTCAATTTATTTCGTCGACGGAACCTCAGTCGTCAACGCCTTCATCGTCGAGGACTTTGAACTTCTGTCAGAAGATTGAGAAGAGGGTTTCTTGAAGGCTGGATCAGTCTTCAATCCCTTAGAAGGCATAGAAGGTCCTACCCACTCCTTTTCACTATGGTGAGGAGATTCGCCTGGACCTAGGCTCTCAGACTCTCTGGGGGTCTTTTTTGAGGCCTTAGAAGGATGTTCCACAGAAGGAGAAGGGGAACCCCTACCCCTCTTGACTGACCTTCTAGAAGACACAGCTGCTTATGAATCCTCACTGTCACTGGAAACTCCATGTTTCCTTTCCTTCTGTTTCTGAAGCCAGGTCAGGAGTGTACCAGCCCGATCTCGGAGGGTCTTGGTAGAAAAAGTGCGGCAGATCTTGCAGTCCTCTGCCTTATGATCTGGATAGAGGCAATAGATACAATCCTTATGTTTATCCTCCACAAACAACCTTTTCTTGCCACAGGAGGAACATGGCTTGAAAAGGGCCTTCTTATTTTCCTTGTCAGCCATCCTTTTCTAAATCCTGAAGAGAAAACTTGAAGAAAAAACCTTTTGAAAAGAGATGAAATGAGCAGAGGTCAAAGGAGACTCCCTAAGCACAAAAGTGCGGTAGAAAATCTGAGGCTCTGAGGTTCCTTCAGGAGGGTTCTATGGGGTGAGGCTCTTCTGATTGGCTGATGCCTAAGTTTGGTCTCTTTTACAAAAAGAGGGTGATATGCTACAAAAGGGAATGAGGCCTAGGCCTTTTTCTTTCTCTTTTGTACCTACTGCTATGGTATTTTTGTTACAGAGACTCCCATTCCGACGACGGGGAATGATACAAAAGCATGGGAATCTATGACAGTTCCAATACTGGGGCAAACTTAAAAAAGCCACGGGATGGATGGTCCCCAAGGAGATACATAGAGTGCTGCTAGGACTATTACCCACCCCCAAATATAAAAAACTAAGTAGGAAATTTGTAATTTTGGGGCTTGTATTGGCAAAAAGATGAATCGCCATATCCTGGATGAGCCCCAACTCACCCCGCATAAAGATGAGGCTGAGTGGCTTAGGCGAATTGGCTTCAGCAGAAGCAATATGTATGAAAAGGGTCAGACTGGACGAGAAACTGGAAGATGACATAAGTGCATGGTCGGTAATGTTGGCAGACATTAAAGATATGCAAACATCAATGGCTACACCCAACACGAACACGAACACCCCACAATAATAGCATTCCACAGACAGTAATAAAACGTCAAATAAGAAAGAGAAATGATATGTGAAGACATTAGATAGACAAATGGAGATCCTGGAAGAGCTGTGACTAAGATACGGGTAGGGGAGGGGATGTCGGGTGGAGTTAAACGGGGAATAGGGGGTACTCTTGCTGACCAAGCCCTTATGGCATGGTAATAGAGCACAGTTTTGCTATGGTGAAATGTATAGTAACAAGAAGAAAAACAGGTTTGAAAGTTTGCAGTGGTTCTAAATTTATGTTCAGACTGGATGATGTCTTTTTTGTTCGTACAAAATGCCAATAAGGATATTTAACATACTCTGCGCTACTGATGAAATGTGCAGGGTGGTAGACAGCAGTCTTTCAGTAGTGCTTGTCCTCCTTATCTTGTCACCGGCTTTTGCCTTGGTGAATCACCACACTCTACTTTCTAGATTATCTTCAGTAGGTTTTGGCGGTCTTGTGTCAAAATGGCTAAAATCATATCAACAAGACCGCTGCCAGGTAGTGGCCACACCCCCTTTCTGCTCTATATTCAGAATAACTCAAAGTGGTGTCCCACAGGGATTTACTCACGGCAATTTTGTTTAAATGTCCTTATTAAGGCATTAATCTTGTTAATTAAAACCTACAAGATCAAGGTTATTAACTATGCAGCCGATGCTCAACTTATTCTATCACTTAACAACAATCAGTCCGATTCGATCAGTAACTTTTTAGGCATGCATCTTAGACATCTCCAAATGGATGAGTGTAAATTCCCTGAAGCTCCTCTCAAGGAGCTCAAACTGAGCTCCTCTGCTCTGTGACCTCTAATATTTGGCCTTTGTCCACTGCGACCCCTCTTTGCACCTCGGAGAAGCCCCAAAATCTTATAGTAATGCTGTATGAGAATCTCTCACTTGAAAAGCATGTGATTGGAGTAGCAGGGTTCTGCTTCGCTCTTCTTCCGGGACTCAGGAAACAGTTCCCAATGATACCTACACAGGCAATATCTCTAATTGCCAGGTGTGTAGTGCTCAGTAGCTGGACTACTGTAATGCCCTTCTTCCTGGAGCCCCCAATTACTTGATTAGGAAATTGGAACAAGTTCAGGTAGCTACAGCCAAACTAACATTAAAAAGACATCGGAATTCTTCTGTCTCCAGTGCTCTTACAGATCTTCACTGGCTACCCATCAAACGGAGGATTATTTTCGAATCACTCTGTATTGTATTCAAAGATCTCCAAAATAAGGGCCCTAAACTACTGCAGGTTAGACTGAGGAAATAAATTCCAGAAAGACCGTTATGCTCTGATACACTTAACCTCGTCCAAGAACAGAGATTTAGCAAGGTGCGTCAAGAAGGACATGCCTTCACCGTTAAAGCTACCATCTCAAGCATGATCTCAGACTGACATGCTTAAGTTCAGGAAAGCTCTTAAAACCTGGCTCCTCCCTAAATAACACTGGGAGGACACTTTATGTTGTTGACTCATCTTTCCTTTATTTCTGGCTTTTTGATGATTTAGCGAAGGACACTATTCTGGTCACAGTGCGCTCTACAAATAACCCATAGAAATACTTCAACCGTGGCAACATATAGCTTCACCTCATGGTCCTGGATGGACTGCAGATTTATCAAGGCACAGTCGCTACAGGTCTTGGAGTCATGAGCCGGCCCCAAGGACAAATCTGGTCGGAATCTGTCACATACATGTGCTCGTGACAGTTCCGACAAGGTTTAAACCCAGAAGTTTTAGAGGGTTGACCTTTTCTCTTGCACACTGATATTTAAAATTACGTTTTGATAAAGTGGTCTTGTGAAGAGCCATGGGGTAGCTCAAGATCTGTGTGGCGTGTAAGGAAAGCAACTGACATGGGCACATATGGTTAGTGCTCATAAGTGGCTCTGCACATAGGAGCAGAATGATGTTGAGAAGGAGCCTTCAACGTCATCTACCAGCACGCAGAGGGCAGTGCAAATGATTTTCCGGATCCAGTCTGACATATTCAAAATCTGAGGAATATGCGGTTAAAAGTATCCATCATAAACTACAAATCAAATGCAAAGATGTGCTGTATTTATACATGGCTAAAAATGGTTCACAAAGTTGGTTTTGATATATAAATATGTTTGGCACAGAGCAAAATGTAATACTTTGAAAAGGTCTAACATTCCTAATATGCTTCACTTGTTCATAAAATGTGATAGAATGCACGCCTCACAGCAGGGAATAGCATCCAAAATGTACTATTTAGACCGAAATTAACTAGATGTGCTTAATAACTTACCACTGCTGGTGATGGTACATGGATACTTCCAACAGAGCGTGGTCTTATGTGATTAGCTAAATGACATAGAACCACACCATCCATTAAAGCTGCACCAATGTCATCTGGTAAAATTACCTTCAACCTTGATTCAAGATTCTAAAGAAAGAAAAAACATATTTTACTTTAAATGCCATCAACAGGCCAGCTCAATATTGCTAGACTAGGATTTAACTAAAACAGTTTTGATACCACAATAATGAATTAAGCCTAGTAATGTTGGACAAGGTACTTACCGTCGGCGCCAGAAGTGAAGTCCACGTCAAATATATAGGCGCCACTTCAGTGGTGTGTTTTGAACAACTAGGACCCTGAAAGGGATCCGCCCTGACAGTAAAAACCTGTCCGCAGTGCAGAGAGGATGGGTGAGTCGGTAAGGAATCTGTGGTTAGATCATGGCTCTACCAGATAAGGCTTTACCAAAGGTAAATGACTTGTCCATCTGATAGAGATACCTAGCCACAGATTCCTTACCTCAGAATGGATAAACAAGCAATTCCATCCACAGAGGAAGGAATACTTAAAAGTTTAGACTAGGAAGTCCGGCAGGACAGAGAGGCCAAAAAAAAACAGTACCTGCAGACTTGACTGTCCAGGCAATAGTGCTTAGTGAACAGGCTGCAGTGATGCCCAGGTTGCTGTCTGACAAATGTCAAGGTCTTGTACACCACGTTGCAACGCTGTGGTCGCAGCCTCGGCTCAGGTGGAATGAGCTCTTAAGCCTTCAGGAGGCTGTTTCTTGGCCAGAGCATACCAAAGTTTGATGCAGAGGAAGACCCATCGTGAGATAGTTCTACTTTGCAGTGCACAATCCAATGTACCCCATGAAGAGTTAGTCTTCCACCTGGAATTGTTTAGTGCAGTCAAGGTAGAACAATGCTCTTTTTGGGTTCACATGGTGAAGTTGCTTCTCCTCTATAGAGGGGTGTGAAGGAGAACATAGAAAGTGGGCAAGGTAACAAATTGCCCCACGTGGAAAGGTGCTACTACTTTTGGTAAGAAAGAGGCCCTAGTGCAAAGCACCAACTTATCAGAGAAGATGATCAGGTAAGGAGGCCTGGATGACAGAGCCTCCAATTCGCTCACCCTCTTGGCGGAAGTTATTGCCACCAAAAAGGCTGTTTTGATGGCAAGCAGCTGGAGGGGGCAGTTGTGCAGAAGTATAATCGCAGCACACATTAGGAAGGCGGGAACTAATTTAAGGTCCCACTGAGGAATGATGAATGGGCCAGGTGGGAACATATGTACAAGCCCCATAAAGAGCGTTGTCTGGCAGCCTCAAGAAGGCAGAGAGGGCCAACAGATACTCTTTACGAGTGCCAAGTGCAGAGCCCTGTTGGGCAAAGGTTAAAATAAAGAGAAGGCTTGAGAGAGGGAAGCAGAAAGAGGATCAGTAGTCTTTTCTGTACAATATATAACACATTTTTGCCACTTGCATGCAGACACAGTCTTAGTAGAGGGACGCCTGGCTGCCAAAATAACATTGCAGACTTCGGGAGGAAGGTTGAATGCTATCAACTACCGCCACTCAATCTCCACGCAAGAAGGCAGCCTCATCGGAGGATTGATGCTCAGTTGGAGAGGCTCGGGATACCAGACTCTCCGTGCCCAACCCGGAGCCACAAGGATGACTTAGACCTTGTTGCTTCTAAACAGGAGAGGTATTGGCGGAAAAACATAGAGGAGGCCTGAGCTCCACTCGAGATGAAAATCGTCGCTGAGCGAATGCCGCCTTCGAAACTCCAACACGCAAAACTGCTGATGTTGCGCATTCTCTGGAGAGGAGAACAGATCTAACAAACACTCTCCTCAATTCAGAAAGAGACCTTGCGCCACCTCCAGATGAAGATAACATTCGTGATCAGCTAGTCATCAAAGGCTGAGTTTATACGCTCTGGCGATCAGGGAACCTGCCAGGTGTTGAACCACAATGGATATGCCCTGTTGTTCCAGCCATGTCCAGAGAGACATGGCCTCTTGTCAAAGTGTCCACGACCCCACCCCGCCCTGTTTGTTGCAGTACCAAATGGCGGAGGTGTTGTCCGTGAACACCTGAACCAGTTTTTCCTTGATGAAAGGAAGAAAAGCTCTCAATGCTAAGCGTATTGTTTGGAGCTCCAGCAATTGATGTGGAGGCAGGATTCCGCCAGAGAACAGAGTCCTTTGATCTCCACCTCTCCAAGATGGTTGTCCCATCCCAGGAGTGACGCATCTGTCACTACTGTGTGACCTAGTTGGGGAAGGGAAAAAAGCCTGCCTCTGACCCATTCGCGGTTGGTCAGCCACCACTGTAAGTCCTGTGTAGTTCTCTCCAAGATCTGGACCATTTCGGAGAGATTCCATCTGGCAGGTGTCACTAGCCGAAGGCCGTGAGACCCAGCAGCCATGACTCAGTATCACCGAAATCAAGGAACGAGGCTGAAACATATCCTTGTGATTCCTGGACTCACCGCTCTGGAGAATAGGCCCAAACTGCACTGTGTCCAGAACAGCTCAGAAGAAAGGGAGCATCTGAGAGGGAGTCAGGTGTGACTTCGGCATGTTGATAGTGAAACCCAGGGAAAGCAGGAGGTTCATCATAGTCTGGAGATCGAAGAGGACAGTCTGGGGCAAGCTTGCCTTCAACAGCCAGTCTGCGAGATAGGGTAAGACTGGAACCCCTGATCTGCGCAGATGAGCTGCGACCACCGCCATCACCTTGGTGCACACCAAGGGGTGCTGGTAAGGCCAAAGGAGAGCACTGTGAACTGAAAGTGTTTGAGGCCTACCGTGAACTTCAGGTACCATGGATGAGCAGGCAATTTCGTGAATGAGAAAATAGGCATCGTACAAGTCCAGCACTACCATCCAGACTCCGGGGTCTAGTGCAGACAGAAAAATGAGCCGGAGTGAGCATTTTGAACTTTACCTTTTTGAGAAAGTAGTTGAGGGCTCGCAGATCTAGTATAGGGCAAAGGCCCTTGTCCTTTTTTGGAACCAGAAAGTAGTGGTAATAGCAACCATAGCCTCCTTCTAGTGCCTGGACCCTCTCTATGGATCCCTTGGCCAAGAGAGTTCAAGTGGTCCTCCATCAGCTGGTCATAAGTTGGAGTCATGGAGGGAGGGGTAGTCTCAAAGGGGAGGGAACAGCCCTTTTGGACTATCTGAAGAACCCACCTTTCCAATGCAATGTTTTGCCAGTGGTGGAGGTGATGGCTGATCCTGCCACCAACTGGATGCCCATGATCTTGAAAGGCCGGACTAGGAAGGCTTGGGATATGGCAGGGGAAGGAGTGGACTGACTCAACCTCTGCCCCCTGACCCAAAGGGTCGAAAGGAGCTACGCCCACGTTACTGCACTTGTGCAGTTTTGTGGCTGGGATATGGCTGGCGTGGCTAATAAACCCTTCCGTGGCCACAAAAGGGGTAAAAAGCAGACACGGCACAGATGATCACTGAGAAGCCCAAGGACTTGGCCATAGTCTCTGAGTCCTAAAAAGCAATCCAGGGCCATGTCCGTCTGTTCTCCGAAAAGACGGGTACCTTCAAAGGGCATGCCCATAAGGGAAACTAGAACCCAATGTAGCCCCCTCTGAGCTTTCGGAGCCCGAAGGCATGCCAGGAGTATCTGGTGGCCCAAATATGATGCACACGATACCATAGAAGTCTTGAAGCTGGGTGGGGGTTGCTCCTGGAAAGTCAGGGAAGCACAGAGCACACCTAGGCGCAGGTTCTACAGAACAAGGCCTAGAGCGTCAAGACTCCATCATGTCGGACGAAGATAGAGAAGTTAAAGCATGCTTCAACTTTTTGTGTTTCTTATGGCTCTTACCTGACCGACCTGACAACTTTGAGTGAGAGGACTAGGACTTAAGAATACCAGAGCGGTGCCCAGACATTCCTCTTGACTGCGACCGAGAAAAAGACCTCTGGGGTGAAAGGCAGTGAGCTGAGCGCCGGCCCCAAGCAGCTTTAGGGACCGCTCCCTCAAAGCCTCCAGAGCCATGGCCCGGCAGTTGGAGCACGACTTTGAGTCAGAGACACCAGAGACATATTATGTGTGGATCCGTCACCGACATGACATGATGGCAGGCGCCGCATGGTTTGAATCCAGGTCTTCTTCAACATTGTGGAAAAACCTACACCAAAAGTCTTCGACAGCCTGTTAAACATTGACAGAGGATAGCTTTCTTCACAGAACTGTGTTAGCTGGCATGTAAAGAAAAGAACGGACGTCAGCGCACTGAGGTGTCACCTTTATCACCTTGGCTGCTCAAGATATTCCTCTGCTGTTCTGGGCCATAATGTAAATGGGTGTGGTCATGACGAGCTCGGCTCATCATAAGCACCCTAGAGGTATACCTCATGACGAGCTGAGATCGTTATGAGCATCGAAGAGGTTAAAGGTGACATGGAGGTTAATTCCGGTGCGGACGACAAAGGCACGCTGAGCCGACCGACGCCACCTACCAGTGCGTAGGTGTATTTGTAGGAAAGTAGGATCTGCTTTCATAGTTATCCCAACTTTTTGCTGGTGATATTCTGTTTTCTGACTAGTCTGACTTGGATCCTGCTAATCAGAACCCCAGTCTCTATGCTTCCTCCCTAAATTGGACCATGGTGAGTACTTAGGTACCCCCCTACCCCCGATTGGCTACTTGTATACCTATGTAAGTCCCTTGTAAAGGCATTAAAACATAGGTACACCAGGGGTCCACCATGGAATGAAGCATGTATTATGCCGCCCAAGGAGGACCACTCAAATTTTGACTACAGGCCTGCCCTTGCAGTCGGTGTAAGCTGGTGCTAGCACCTCTTACGACAGGTTTACGTTTTCCTATAACTGAGGTCACTACACGTAAAACCTATAAGTCACCCTTAAGGCAGGCCTTTCAATCCTGAAGGCAAGGGTATTGGTTATAAGTGTGAGGGTGCGTCTGCATGAGCAGGAAACCTATACAATTCCCAGAGTCCATTCTCCAGGCAAGTTCAAGTTCAATTCAGATTTATTCTTTGCGTAAAGAAAAATCACCATAAAAGCACACTATTCGAACAGCAACAATTCAATTGATAGAAATCACAGTTCTTGAAATATAAAAATGGTATACATTATTTCATTGAAACAATTATGTCATAGAGAGCAAATATCTATAAAAAGCAATATATAAAAAATTATTAAAAAGCTTTAACAAATTATTATTACATAGTTGATCAGGCCTAGATTATGTCATCTTCATTCTCATATAATAATGCTTCCAGATGAGAATAATCTTCTCTTTTTCTAATTGCATATTGAATGTATCTAATAACAGAGTTAATAATTTTTACATTTCTCAAGTTACAAATAAAACTGTAAGCATGTTTGTGATTAAAAAATCTATTAGATAAACATAGAGGTTTTAAAAACAGTTTCCGTATATCTATGTAAAACTTATAAAAAAGGCTAAAGTGCACAGTTGTTTGTGCAGATCTTCCATCACATGGGCATTTAGGTAATTTGTTGTTCCAATTTTTCATCTTTGGGAATGCTACTAAAAGATGTAATATATCAAACCTTAACCTTGTTAGAAAAAATCTGTGCTGTATATTTTTTACCAATGTTAAAGTTATGGGTAAGCCAGACACAACCACCCGTTCATGATAGGAGAAAACACTTTCTTTTAAATTATCAACTCTATCTTTATCATTTTCTGCAAATTTAAGGTAACTGGCCTTCAGATCCCTTTTGCTAAAATCTTAGATGTTTGAGGGATTCTCATAATCAAGGTCAATTCTACAGCAAGTTAATAGTTTTGAGATATGCTCCAACCACGGGATTTTCCTGTTATGATCAAGTTTCAGACAATCCATTATAATTTCTTTCGAAAATTCGGATTCGTCCTTAGACCATATCCTTTGCCACAGGAGCAAGCCAGCTAGATTTATTGTATTGCTTAAAAGTGGGGCCAATAGCTCTTTGTGTACTATATGATTTGGTGTACCTTGGGGAACCGCTAATAATCTTTTAAAGAATTTATTTTCTTGAGTTTGTGGTGTGACAAAAGATGCTCTCTCCCAAATTGCGGCCTCATACCAAACCAGAGTAATTCACTTGCTCCGGGAAAAAGCTAAAATGTCTATTATGGGCTTGTTACCTAGATTTGTAGCAAATCTACAAATACTTTCTATCACTTTTAAAAATGTCATGCTATTCAGTTTTATGTGGAAATTCCATCGACCTGTATTACTAAAAAGCACTCCTAAATATGAAAAAGTAGAGACTCTATTTATGACTACCCCGTCGACTTGATGTTGTTTGATCTTAGGTCTATTATTTCCACAAGTCATCACAAAAGTTGTTTTTAAGTTTAACTGTAAGCTTTTATCAGTCATAAATAGAAGACTGGTATCGTGCGCATACCACTTTCGGTGCATCTACTGGTAATGATTGTAAAAAGAGTCTACACTATTAATATAAAGAGAAAATTAACAAAGGCGCTAAGACACAGCCTTGTCGTATGCCAAGAGTAAATCTAAAAGCTGATGTACATTCTCCCTTTTTCCCCAGAGCGTAACCTAGCAATTAAGAAGTTATACATTTTGGACAGGTAGTTGGTCATTTCTATGGGTGCGCCTTGTTCCTTTAAAGTTTGCCATAGCGTTTGGTGATTGACCAGGTCAAAAGCACTGGTTACGTCTACAAAGCACAAATGTAAAACCCCTTCCTTTACTAGGATGTATTTTCCTATTAGTAAATCTAAATTCAGGAATTGTTCAACTGTACCAATACCTCTTCTGAATCCATACTGGGCATCCAATAAGATATTACATTCTGTTGCCCAGTTTTCGAATCTTTCTAACAGTATTTGACCCATCACTTTAAAAGCGGAATCCAGAAGAGATATTAGTCGGTAACAATTTGCCATTCCCCTATCCCCTTTTTTAAAAATGGGTATGATAATGCTCTCCATCCATGTTGCAGGTAAGGCTCCTTTTAAGGTTGCATTAAAGGCAGGGAATCCCAAACACCATATTAGACATAAAGACGTCAATTGGCACACCATCTGCGCCAGACGCCTTGCCATTTGCACTTTTTTCCAATGCAGTTTTTATCTCTTCCTTAGTTATTGAAGACATTCCAATGGTTCTATAATTGTGGACTTATCTACATTGGTGTTAGTACTTTTTATATCGCCTGGATTGAAAATATGCCCAAAATGTGATACCCAAGCTTCCGGGGCAATAACTGTATCAATATTTGCTACAGTGATCTCGTTAAAAAAAGGATGATTTACAGTTTTCCAAAACAGCACTTGGTCATTCGTAACTGCTGCTTGGGTCAAAGTTGCCCACGCCCCTTCGCGTATCTTTCTACTAGGGCCTGCTTACAATTTTCCTCACAATACGAATCCTTGCGTTATCTCTTGGTTTTTGTTGTAATGCCAATTTCAGGTGTCTATTTAGTTTGGAGCAGTTGATTAAACCATCTAGGGTTTGTATTACACATTTGCTTTTTCCTTTTGATAGTAAGACCTTTGGCAATAGAGGTGGTAATGTTACAAAAAGCATCTATTATAGCCGGGGCACTAGAAGTGGCTTCAAGACAAGTATCGATATCACTTTGTGACTTCTCAATAAACTGTTCCATAAAAGTCACCGGATTTACTCCACTCCATTTAATAGATACTCAGTTGCTACCATGGGTGGTGATTTCTTCTTCAAGTCATTTATCTTTTGTTCTAAAAACAAGATCCATCCTAATTGTAACAATTAAAGGGTTATGATCACCGAAGAGGCTATTTTCAATATGAGAAGTAATCACCCGATTACCACAGTTATAGGATACAATAAAATGATCTATATTAGAAGACGACCTACTTCCCACAAAAGAGGGTACTGAAAGTTTTCCATCCGTACCTGTTGGTTCTAAGACAGATAGGTCATACTTATGCATCAAATAATTAATTGTCTCACCATACTCATTGTGTTTAAAATGTGGGATCCTATCCCCGAAAGCATCATAATACCCACAGGGATTGCCCCCTTCATGAGCATACTTAACACAATTGAAATCACTCCCTCAAATAAGATTATAATCCCCTATAACACTCTTCAAAAAGGTCAGGATCGCCGGGGAGACCTCCTCTTGGTGTTGGGCCACTCGAACTTGGGCAGTGGGCGTCGGGTGCAGAGTGGTGCAAACTCGCGGATCCTTGTGGACCTGGAGTCTGTTGTTGAACAAATCCGGTTTTCATGGGAGACAGATTCTTTGGGATGGAAGGCAGGCAGGTCCTCCGGGTTGCTCAAGGTTGATGGCTGCAGGACACACCGGGATTTCACTGGAGCAGGTTCGAGGTGGGGATAGGCCGGTAGGGCTGGGGCCAAGTCAGTGGGCATCCTCCTATCTTAGCTTCGGTACGGCTGTTCGGTCTTTCTTCTTTTCTTCTTCTGGTTTCTTGTCTGAGGAATCAAGGTTCAGGGGTGCCCCTAAATACTAGATTTAGGGGTGTTACAGGTAGGTTAAAGATTGGGACCAATAAGTCCCTTACCTGATGTGGGTACACTCCCTATTATGCCAACCCCCAGTGGGAGGTGTGCATAAGCCTTTCCCTGGTTGGCTGGGTCCCCCGATCTGCAAGATGGTGAGGACTGTGAGTTTTGCTTCACCTCGCCTCCCCACCTGAGGTGTGGAGTTGGCAGAGGTGGGTACACCTCCCTTCCTCACTTGTTTTTCCCGCTGAAAGTGGAGGTCAGAACCAGTGAGGACCAATTGCTGAAAGCAGCAAGTGGCCTGGGGAAGATCACAAAGGTGGCAGGTCTTTGAAGTTTCCCCTTCGTGGACCCTTCCCATCCTGGGGGAGGAGGCTTGGCACCTCATCCCAGGATGTGCATTGTTTCAGGCCCCAGAGAGCAGCAGGCTCTCGACCCAGGGGTCTAGAAACATGTCTGGTGGTGGGAGCTGAAAGCAGCCACTGAGCCCGGACATTAGTGGTAGGTCGTTTTTTTCAGGGGGCATGTCTAAGATGCCCTCTGTGTGCATTTTTCATTAAATCCCACACAGGCATCAGTGTGTGCTTAATGTGCTGAGAAGTTTGATACCAAACTTCTCAGTTTTCAGTGTAGCAGTTATGGGGCTGTGGAGTTTGTAATGACAGACTCCCAAGCACCTTATACTCTTAATCGCAGCACTGCGCTTACGATGTCTAAGAATGGATTTAGATGGGGGTGTGGTCAACAGCATGGCAGACTAGACGTGTCCAACCTGAGCTCCGACGGCCAAGCGCTAATCCTGCAATAATCCTGGTCTATCTATGCGATCCTGAACCCCAAGTACACGGACCGAATGGGAAAAGTCAACATACGTGTCCTGATCAAACAATCCAGGAGAAAACTGGTCCGTAATGACCTCAAAACTGTGCGAGCTGTGCAGACCTGTCCGTGAACAAAATGGCGGCGGACTGAGCACCAGGTGAATAGAACATATCCATGGAACAGTCGCGGAGCAGTGGTTGACTGCTCAAGTACCTCCTGGAGACAGAGCGAGTGAGCGGTGTGCGGGGGCTCCCTTGGCGGCTGGAGTGCTCGACCGTGAGACTGCCGACCCTGCTGCCGGAGCATCCCCGGCTGCCTGAGGGACCGGCTACGGCACCGAGGAGACCTGGACTGGGTATTGCCCGGCCCTTTGAAGGGACTGATACCGGACATCGGGAGCGGGCGCTGGAGCTCCTGCTCCACCTGCGAAACAAATCGAGTGACCGGCACCGAGTCGCGGAGCTGGTTGTGCTGTGCTGTGTGGTGTTAGGCAGCACAACACAGACAAGCCGAGGCCCAAGAACTGGCTGAGCACCCTGTGCTTCCTGCTGGGCTGCCGGATCGTGCACCTGGTGGCTTAGAAGACGGACCCCGTGCATTGTCGGGGAGGTTCTGAGTAAAGAGCAATTACCCTTTGAGGTGGCCTATTAGAGCGGGATACAGGGGTGAGGTCGCACCGCGAGTGAGGCCAGACATGGCCTGCCACCAGGAGAAACACACCGGGACCCACAAGCAAGACGTCATCTAGTACCCAGACACGAAGCCTAATGTGATGGGGAGAGGGTCTGGAGATCCAGTGGGCGTCACGCGGGCTTCTACCTCCTTCCTTACAACTGCGAGGGGTGACATAAGAACCCTGAGTGGCCTCTGCTGAACTGACTGACCCACTGAGACGCTTGAAGGTGCCCCGTCAAGGATTAAAGTGCGCCGCCTGGGTGAGGCGAAAAGGAGATAACCGCAGCTTTGTTGGAAAACACACAGACTGAGCCTGCATCAGAGAAAGTATCTGACACGGTGCATGGCAGTACATGAAGGGTTCACACTGGGCAAAAGAGCACAGAGATCACGTCAGTGCAGACTGTTGCAGAGCCGGTGCGGAGAGTGGCACACTGGTGTGAGTGGAGGGCACGTGGCCTGAGGAAAGTGAGTAGCGCCCTGCGAAGCAGAAAAAGTGCTGTCTGCCTAGCCATAGCTGGTCAAGAAGCCACGACCCTAGTGCAGACAAGTATTGCAAGGTGTTGTTCGCGGTGGGGGCAACGATACAGTGTGTATCTCGCAGCGGCTGAGTGCACCTCTCCCTACCATTTAGTGTACGGAAGGGACTAGAGAACAGTTAATAGAGTACGCCAGCGCCCAACTGGCCCCTCGGAGGAGGAAGTGTGAGAAGCGGGCGTACTGTAACAACTGGTGCCCTTGTTGTGATTTGCTGTGGTTGCTTTGAGCTGCCCCCTATCCCCCCCCCGAGTGCTGGCTGTAGATAGCGCGAGACAGACTCCCAACCACAAAAGCAGGGAAAAACTGACAAATTCGCTAAACCAATACAGGCACCGGACCCCTCTGCGGCAGGCCAGGCAGACCCCCGACAACAATGTCATCCTTCAAGCCATTCAGTCCTCCAGGGAAGTGCTTGAAGGCAAAATCAACAAGATAAAAATTGATGTTAACTTGCTCCGCCAAGACTTGCAAAATGTTACAGAAAAAGTCACACAAGCGGAGCATCGTATCTCGGAGGTCGAGGACGTCGCTCACACGCTGCGTGGCTAGGTCACAGCCCTGACGACGACCATGAAAGAGGTCCTATGGAGAGTCGATGATGCGGAAAATCGAGCGACAAAACAATCTCCACTTTCTTGGCTTTCCGGAGGCCATTGAACGGACAGATGGTGGTGCTTACTTGCGTAAGTGGTTGATGGATACATTCCCTGATATCCACTTTTCACGATGCTTCATCATTGAGAGAGCGCACAGAATACCGGGGGCCAGACCACCGATGGGTGCACCCCCGCAGCCGATGATGGCAAGGTTCCTTAATTATCAAGACAGGGTCGTCATCCTCAGGGTATTCCGACAAAAGGGGGAAATCCGAATGGATAACGCAAGAATCATGGTATTCCAGGACTACTCCGGAGAGGTTCAGAAGCAACCTAACACATTTCATTCTGTAAAGGACAAACTGCAGCAGCTGCAAATAATGCACATGATGCTCTTTCCTGCTTAACTTAAGGTGATTTATCAAAATAAGACTTTGTTTTTCAACACTCCAGAGGAGGTATTGGCACTGGCTTGAGGAGCACCCTTTACCGGGAGCACCCACTGATATGACCCCATGCTCTGGGAGAGCCCCTTCACTACGCAGCAATACATTTAGATCGCAACATCGTACAAGGAGGAATAAAGAGACTGCACTGCACACGGCACTCAGACCGACATCCTACCAGAGCAGGAGAGTGGCAAGGACCGCACTACGAGCATCGGATTCGGAAGGCGTCCCCGCCTGGGCGGCTCCATGGAGCTAGAGAAGTCAAAGGAACCTGTCATGCGCCACTCGGCGGACTGGACTGACTAGGGCAATACCACGGACTCAGAAGAACACCCTTGATGCACAATATCAACCTCCTGGAATGCACAGGCGAGAACAACATAGAAACTGAAAGTGACACTCGGACAACTCCCTTGGACAATGAAGCTGATGAGTAATAGATGGCCTGGAGAGCGGCAGGAATAGCAGACTAGGAAAAGACACCACACGCCACCCAGCGTTTCCTGTCCCGATTTTTTGTATTTGTCTCTCTCCTCCCTCTTCCTCTTGGCTTTACCCTCCCTTCCACCCCCTGTTCCCTTTCCCGTCCTCACCCCCCCTTTTTTTCCTTTCCTTTTCTATTTTGGTATTTTCATGACCAACCCCCAGGTAGCTTAGTTGGGGCTTGTGAATTCACGAGGGGGGGACTGGAGGTACTGAGAAAAGTTTGAGACAATGGGTTTGGGGTGTGGGCGATAGACCTCCCCAATCTGATCATGACACAGTTGGTCCTGTTTACCCTAGGGGTAAGTCAGTTGGATTCTGGGGGGGGGGAATGGGGGTTGGGGCTTCTTTACAGTAAAATGGCAAAACAGTGGGACAACAGACATTCTCATATTACAGACATTACAGCAGTGGAGAGGGGGAGGTGGGCCAGATGCTAGGCTGGACATTACGCACCATCGGGATGGCTACGCCTGATCAAGAAAAGTACTCTATCCTTTCATGGAATTTGAATGGGATGGGGAATAAGATTAAGGGAGGACTATTGGCCGCAACTTTTAAGAGACTGAAACCTGATGTAATTCTCCTACAGGAGAGTCACTTAAAAGGCAACCAATGTGGTTTTCTAGGCCGAGGCGCATATAAAAGATTAGCACATGCTGGATTCTGCACCAGAGCACGGGGCGAAGCACTATTTATTAGGAAAAGCCCACCCTTCAGACTAGAATACACTTGGACAGATCCCAATGGTACATATGTCGCGGTCAAGGAAGTGTGGAACAGACAAACATCACCTTTATTAGTGTTTACGCACCACCTAGGCTCCAACGCCAAACACTTGATAAGTTTGCAGAAATTCTGTTGGAGGCGGGTTCTGACACACATATTATCGGGTGTGACTTTAACGACGTGATGGACCCCACAATTGACCGCACGACTGTCACAATGAGAGATCCCAAAGAGACACCGCTAAAGCACAAGTTACTTACCTTCGGTAACGATATATCTGTAAGAAACAGTAGTTAGTGTTAGATTTCTTACCTTCGAATATCCCCAGGCGTCAGACTGGATCCGGAAAGCTTTGCGTGGCAGTACCCCTGCGCGTCGGTAGGCGTCGTCTGCGGCACTGTGTCCGTTGTCGGCGTCGTGATCGCCGGGATGACGCCGTCGGAGCACTTAGACGCCGCCTGCGCGCGCTGACGTCAGTTCTTGTACATAGCTTTCCGCGCCAGGAACGCAGAGCCATGCCAGAGACCGACACTGGTGCCATGAAACTAGGACCCTCAAAGGGAGATACCTTAACCCTAGATATCGGTTCGCAGAACGGGGAGGATGGGTGGGGCGGTAAGGAATCTAACACTAACTACTGTTTCTTACAGATATATCGTTACCGAAGGTAAGTAACTTGTGCATCTGAAAGAAACAGGTTAGTGTTAGATTCTTTACCTTAGAATAGATGCCCCAGCAATACCAACCCTGGAGGTGGGTCTGCGAACCAAGATTACACCAGAAAGTCCTGGAGAACGGAGCGGCCGAAAAAGCCATCTCTCTGGACTTGGCTGTCCAGGCAGTAGTGTTTAGCAAACGTGTGCAGCGATGCCCACATAGCTGCCTGACAGATGTCCTGCAAGGGGACTCCTCGACCCAGGGCAGGAGTAGCCACCGTTGCCCGAGTGGAATGGGCGCGTAGCCCCACAGGAGGCTCCTTCTTAGCCAAACAGTAACAGACCTTGATGCACAAAACGAACCACCGAGAGATGGTCCGTTTGTGCACCGCCCGTCCCTTCTTAGCCCCCGCGTAACCAACAAAGAGCTGGTCGTCCACCCGGAACTGGCGTGTGCGGTCTAGATAAAAGGAGAGTGCGCGTTTTGGGTCCAGGCGGTGGAGCCTCTCTTCCTCTTTCGAGGGATGCGTAGGCGGAAAGAACGTGGGCAAGGTGATGGACTGCCCGATGTGAAAGTCTGTAACCACCTTGGGCAGGAAAGAAGGATGAGTTCTCAAGACAACTTTGTCCGGATGGACAGAGAGGAAAGGAGGTTTAGAAGATAGCGCCTGGAGCTCACTCACTCTCCTGGCAGAGGTGATGGCAACCAGGAATGCAGTCTTAAAAGTCAGAAGACAAAGAAGGCAATTGTGAAGTGGCTCGAAAGGAGCGCACATCAAATATTTTAGAAAAAGATTCAAGTCCCACTGAGGCATCACGAAAGGAACAGGAGGAACCATGTGTGTGATGCCTTTCAAGAACCTATTTACAACAGGGGACTTGAAAAGAGAAGGCAGATCAGGAAGCCTCAAGAAGGCTGAAATGGTAGAGAGATAGGTTTTATAGTGCCCAGAGCAGAGCCCTGCTGGGCAAGAGAAAGAAGAAAGAGGAGAACCTCTGATAGGGGGGCAGAGAGTGGATCCACAGCCTTTGCTGTGCACCATGCCACAAATGTATTCCACTTGCAGGCATATACCGATTTTGTGGAGGGACGCCTGGCTGCCAAAATGACATCACAGACTTCAGGAGGCAAGTCAAATGGCCTCAACTGTCGCCGCTCAATCTCCACGCATTTAGGTGGAGACTGTACAGGATCGGGTGGAGGACAGTCCCCTGCTGCGGCGACAGAAGGTCCTCCTGAAGAGGCTGACAAATCGGGGGATCGACTGACATGTTGAGTAGCTCGGGATACCAGTATCTTCGTGCCAAGTCCGGAGCCACAAGGATGACTGGGCCCGGTCGCGCCGGATCTTGTTCAGCACTCTCGGTAGAAGTGATATGGGTGGAAAGGCGTACCACAGACCGCAGCTCCATTCGAGACAAAAAAGCGTCTCCGAGCGAGTGCCGCCTTGGAAATTCCAATGCGCAGAACTGATGACATTGTGCGTTCTCTTCGTGGCAAATAGATCTAACCAAGGCTCTCCCCACTGCTGAAAAGGCCTTGTGCCAAGTCCGAGTTCAGACGCCATTCGTGATCGATCATGCACCGGAGGCTGAGTTTGTCTGCCCTGGCGTTCAGGGAACCTGCCAGGTGTTGAACCACCAGGGTGACGCTGTGGTGTTCTAGCCATTGCTAGTGGCGCAGAGCCTCCTGACAAAGGGTCCACGACTCCACCCCGCCCTGATTGTTGCAGTACCACATGGCGGTGGTGTTGTACGTGAACACCTGCACTACACTTCCCAGGACAGAGGGAAGGAATGCTTTCAGTGCAAGCCGGATCGCCCGCAGCTCCAGATGGTTGATGTGGAGCCAGGACTCTGCCAGAGACCAGAGGCCTCTGATCTCCCTCTCTCCCACGTGGCCTCCCCATCCCAGGAGGGACGCATCCCTCACTATTACGTGCTCCAGTTGGGGAAGGGAGAAAGATCTGCCGCTGACCCAATCGCGGTCCGTGAGCCACCACTGCAACTGGCTCACAGTGCCCTCCGAAATCAGGACGTGGTCGGACAGGTTGCCCTACAGGTCCCACTGCAGAGCCCGCATCCGCCACCAGGTGTGATGCACCAGAAGGATGCAGGGGGCCATCAGCCCCAGGAGCCGTAGCGTCAACCTGACAGAGACCCGGGATAAAGGCTGAAAGATAGGAATCAGAGCCTGAATATCCCGAACTCGCTGTTCGGGGGATAAACCCGAAACTGCGCTGAGTCCAGAACCGCTCCGATGAAAAGGAGCTTCTGAGAGGGGCACTGGGGTGACTTTGGCACGTTGATGGAGAACCCCAGCGAGTGAAGGAGGTTGGACGTAGTCTGGAGGTGGGAGACGACTGTCTGGGGCGAGCCCGCCTTCAACAGCCAATCGTGAGGATAGGGGAAGACTGAAACCCCTAATCTGCGCAGATGAGCTGTGACAACCGCCATCACTTTCGTGAACACTCGTGGGGCACTGGTAAGGCCGAAGGGGATCACGGTAAACTGAAAGTGCTTGTGGCCTACCGTGAACCGCAGGTAACGCCGGTGGGTCGGCAGGACGGGGATGTGGAAATACGCGTCCTGCAAGTCCAACACCTACCATCCAGTGTCTGGGTCCAGGGCAGCTAGGACCTGAGCCAAAGTCAGCATCTTGAACTTCTCCTTCCGGTGGAAGCTGTTGATGCTCCGTAGGTCCAAGATAGGGCGTAGGCCTCCTTTGCTCTTCCTGGGTACCAGAAAGTAGTGGGAATACCAACCACGTCCTACTTCTGGCCTAGGAACGCGCTCGATGGCCCCCTTGGCCAAGAGGGCCGTACCTTCCTCCTGCAGAAGTTGCAAGTGATCCCTGACATGCGGTGGTACTGCGGTGGCATGGCTGGAGGGGTCGCCCCAAAGGGGATGGAGTAGCTCCTTCGGACGATTTGCAGCACCCACCTGTCTGATGTGATGATACGCCAGTGGAGGAGGTGAAGGAAAACCCTGCGCCCCACTGGCGTCGAATGGGCCTGAAAGCTCGGACTAGGAGGACTTTGAGGCAGATGCTGCGGGGGCGGATGTGGATTGACCTTGCCGTTGTCCCCCGGCACCGCAACGGCAGTTACCACGTCCGCGACCATGTTGAGCGGCCTGTGGCTATCGGACGTGGGGGCGCCCCTTACTTGGCCCGAAACGGGCGAAAGGCGGAAGTTTGCTGGCGCTGACCGAGGCCCAAGGACTTGGCCGTAGCCCTCTAGTCCTTGAAACGCTCCAGCGCACTGTCCGCCTTGTCACCAAAGAGGCGACGGCCATCAAAAGGCATGTCCATAAGGGTGGCTTGGACATCCCCCGAAAAGTTGGCGGACCTCAGCCAGGCGTGGCGGTGAACCGCCACTGTCGTTGCAATCACCCTACCCAGCGAGTCCATGGTATCAAGACCAAACCGTATTGAATAGAGTGCTGCATCCTATCCCTCCGCTAGGGCTTGGGTAAGCTTTGCCTGGACCTCCACTGGGCATTGCGGCAGCACTTCCGCAACCGTATCCCACAGAGAGTGGGTGTAACGGCCTAAAAGGCAGGTGGTGTTGAAAGACCGCAACTCCAAACTCAGGGAGGAGAACAGTTTCTTGACAAACTGATCGTACCTTTTGGATTCCCAATCCGGCAGAGGAGTCGGGAATGCGGTCTGGGAGGTAGAGGCCTGGATCACCAGGGTGGGGTGAACAGACAGGAAGCTGGGGTCGCCCAGAGCCGGGCGGTGGCATCGGGCCACATTCTGATCCACGGGAAGGCCTGTGGAGGGCTTGGACCAGGTGTCCACCAGAACGTCAGTGAGGGCTCCGTTAAACGGCAGGAGAGGCTCCGAGGAGCTTGCCTGTGGTTTGAGCACCTCCGTGAGGAGGTTAGTCCTCACGGCCGCGACAGGGAGTTCAAGAGCCAAGGCCTTGGCTGCCCTAGTCAACACCACGCTGTGAGCAGCCCCATCCTCCGTAGCCACGGTAGGAGGGGAGACAAATCCAGTGTCGGGCGAAGTGTCCAGACCACTGCCCCTCCCCCAGCTCGTCTGCCCAGTCCTGGCTCAACTGGTCCTTGTCATCCATCTCCTGATAGTCAAGAAAAAATGATGGAGCCGGGTCGTCGGTGAAGGGCTCACAGATCGGCGTCGAAGACGTCGCCGGGGGGCGCCGGTCCGATGCCGGATCCGGACCGGGGCTGGAACCGGGGACGACGTCGTCCGGGGACGGTGTTGGGGGTGACACCCTTGGTGACTGTGCCAGTGGAGGGGTCGTAAGGTCGACTGGCTACATCAGGGATCCAGGCCTGGATCCTGAGGAGCCCTGCGGCTTCGGGACCGGAGTCGTCGACGGCGCCGAAGCACCCGACGGCGCGGGGCCGGAGTCGCCGGCCCGCTAGAGCTCCCAGACGGACCCGCGGGGCCCGAAGGTGCCTCTGCGGGTTCCGACGGAGGGAAGTACAACCTCATGGCCGTGAGGAAAGCACTAATCTCCTTCGGCGTCACGTGCAGCCCAGGGACCAGTGGGTATGGAGATGGACGCGGAGCCGCGTGGGCGTTGTCGCCCGAACTCCCAACCGCGTCACGCGAGCGCCGGGGGGGAGTCGGAAGAGCGATGATGCTTCTTCGACTTCTTTTTGGAGTGCCTCGACTTACCTGAGGACTTTGAACCCGACTCGTCGAGCGGCGATGCGTGGCCCCGCGACCGATCCCTCGGCCTCCTCCTGGACCGGACCTCGAGCAGCGCGGGGCCGACTGCTGAAGCTCGAGACGCTTACGGGACCGCTCCCGCCTAGCCTTCGAGTTTAAGGCCCGGCAGTCGGGACACGACTTGTCATCGTGGTCGGCCCCGAGACAGTAAAGGCACCGACGGTGGGGGTCGGTCACCGACATCAAGCGGTGACAATTGTCGCAGTGTTTTAACCCAGGCATCCCTACCGGCACCGTGAGTCGAGGATCGACTCGAGAAGTGATCCAAATAGATCAAAAAGTTAGTAAAAAATGACTAAGAGTACTTCTCTTCCTGGATCTGCGCTTGCTGGCGCGGAAAAAAGAAGAACTGACGTCAGCGCGCGAGGGCGGCGTCTAACTGCTCCGACAACGTCATCCCGGCGATCACGACGCCGATGATGGATGCGGAGCCGCAGACAACGCCTACCGACGCGCAGGGGTACTGCTACGAAAAACATTCCGGATCCAGTCTGACGCCTGGGGATATTCTAAAGAAAGGAATCTAACACTAACCTGTTTCTTTCAGATACGGCTTGCAGACACATTAACACTTACAGACTTATGGCACAGACGGCATTCCCAGACCAGGGCTTAGTCCTTTTACTCAGGGGCCCACAAAGCCTTTTCAAGAATAGATTACATATTTGCCCCGGTGAGGGACCATGGGGAGGTGCATAAAATGGAATTTTTGGCAAGAGGGCTCCTGGATCACTCGCCCCTGTGGCTCACAGTAGGCACCCGCACACACTGGCAGAACAGGGAACGGAAACTTAACACTTGGAAATTAAAGGATACGCAGATTGTGAAAGAACTTAGGACAGAAACGGACCTCTATTTTAACTAAAATGTGGGGTCGGTATTCTCGGCCATCACATTATGGGAGGCATACAAACCCGTACTCAGGGATAGGGCACAAAACATCATAGCTCATAAAAAACGGAAGGAAGAAGAAGAGATCACCGGGATGGAGTCCTGCTTAATGCAGCTTGAAACACAGGCAAGTGCGGGCTATGATCCCTCCCTGTTGCTCAGTTTACAACTCCTTAGACAGGAATATTTCACGCTGGCTAGAAAAGATGCACAACACGTAATACAAACCTTGAACCAGCGACTGTACGACACAGGTGATAAGACAGGCAGGTTGCTTGCATGGCTTAGCAAAAAAGAGCTTGACAGTAGATGGGTGACCCAGATACAGGAAGAGGATGGCTGGATTCATGTGACCCCAGTCACAATAGCTAATGCCTTTGCAGACTATTACGAGGCCTTTTATACGCCACAGGCCTTGGCCGAGGCGGCACAAGTACAAGAGTATCTACGGGCGATACAGCTCCCCAAATTAGCGGACAGTGGGTCAAAGTCCTTAGACAGTAAGATTACAAAAGAAGAAATCATGACAGCCATTGCCCAGTTGAAAACTGGGAAGGTTTCTGGGCCAAACGGGCTCCCCCCCGGAATTCTTTAAGCAACATGAAATGCTCTTTAGCCTGCACCTCCTCCAACTCTATCTGGAGGCGCACAAGATAGGGAGTCTCCCTAGAGACCAGCGTACTGCCACGATTGAGATAATCCCTAAGACCGACCTCCACAGATGTGTAGCTCATACCATCCGATCCCACTTATTAATTTAGAAACCAAAATACTAGCTAGAAAATTAGCAAATAGGCTCACAGCAGTAATCACTGGTCTCATTCACAGGGACCAGTCGGGCTTTATGCCGAAAAGGTCGACGAGGATCAACCTGAGGCGACTGCATAATTGGTTGGAAGTGGTGAACAAAAGAGACGATCCACACCTCGTCTTGTCCCTTGATGCCGAAAAGGCATTTGACACTGTTCATCGGCCCTTTCTTATATCTGAGTTGGAGGAATTCGGCTTTGGGCCAGTGTCCCGGCAATGGATCGCCGTACTCTATGACAGGCCCATGGCAAGGGTTAGAGTCAATGGGGTGATATCACGGGAATTCCCCATAGGCAGGGGCACACGCAAGGGATGTCCACTATCCCCTCTGCTCTTTGCTTTGGTGTTGGAACCACTCGCCTGTGTGACCCGAACGCACCCAGACATAACGGAATTCTGGACACGAGAGATGGCAGGGTCTGACGAGCACATATCCTTATACGCTGGCGATATATTAATGTATGTAACAAACCCAGACAGAACACTCCATAGTATTATGGAAAGTTGTGAAATGTACGGTGCACTTGTAAGATATAAGATTAATTGGAGGAAACCCTATTTATATCCAGCAGATAAGAGAGGTGGCTATACCATAGGCCCAAGCCAGCTTCAGTTAGCTCGAGAGGGCATAAAAAACCTAGGGATTTACGTCACGACAAACGCGAAAATAGCGCTGGATCACAATCTTAACAGAGTGCTCAGGGACTTTTGCGCGGACATGGAGAGATGGAGGACCCTGCCACTGACCCTACTAGGCAGGGCAGCCCTGTACAACATGATAGTCCTCCCCAAGTTCCTTTATGTGTTAAAAAATACGTATCAGTTAATACCAGTTGAGGTGTTCAATTAAATCGACGACGCACTGCGGACATTCCTTTGGGACGGGCGGCCGCCGAGGGTAGCACTGGCGACATTGCAGCGTAATCAATATAATGGCGGTATTTCTGTGCCGGAATTTCAGGCATATTACTGGGCAGCTAGTAATAGTTGTGAATGAATGGGAACATATAGAGAGAGATCACCCCACATATGCTCTAGAACACACACAGTTCACCAAACACCTGTACACACACTATATATATGGGGGAGAGGTGTTGCACGACTCCTTACAGAGACAAAGATTATTCTGGCAGCATGGAAACAAGCTGAAAGACAGATGAAATGGGGCGGCCGGATCACTAGAGAAACCCTACTGTGGGTAGGGAACCGACTACAGGAAATTACGAAACTACGAGGCTTTAGGAAGTGGGACTTGCTGGGCATTTCCCAACTTAAGGACATACTATACCATAAAGAGTTAGACACCTTCACATATCTCCAGACGGAATATGACATAAACATGACCCAACACTACAAGTACCTACAGCTGATCCACGCTTGGCGGGCGCATGGCTTAGACACTGATGCCATCCTGAAATTCGCACCTTTAGAGGGATGACTCTTGATGGGGGAAATAGCGGAAAAGGCGGTCTCTTGGACGTATAGAACAATAATCAACAACAAGCCAGACACACTGCAGAAGCTGAGGACAAAATGGGAATCAGAGTTGGGAGAGATGGATGATTTAGATTGGGAAATGGCGTTGATGCATCCTCGAGAGGTGGCCATCCGGTCGCGCCTCAGGCTGATTCAATATAAGCATTTGCATAGAGCATATTATGATAGAGCGCGACTACACCGCGTAGGGAGGGCGGAAATGCCTAACTGTTTGCGCTGTAATGGGTCAGAGGGTACATTCTTTCACACGGTGTGGGAATGTTTTAAAATTCAAATGTACTGGACAACTCTGATGGAGGAGCTGGGAAGTATCCTGGGGGTGTGGGGGGGGGGGGATAATTCCGCTGAGTCCCTCATTTGTTTTATTAGGAATATCCACAGACATTGACCTCCCCAAAACTAAGTTGACCCTGCTGCAGCTAGATTTAGTGATTGCGAAACGCGACATAGCTAAGGCATTGGGTGCTGTGGCAGGTCCGTCTCTTGTTGAGTGGAGAAAGAGTATGGATATGTATATGCTAGGGGAGAAGACGACTTACAATGAACGGGGCTGCCCTAAAAAGTTTTGGAAAATATGGAAGCCATGGCTCACACACTATGGACTCTCGCTCTCTGTTTCACAATGATTTCCTACGGGTGCATGGCTGGAAGGGAAGGATGGGGCCCACAATAATGTTTTGGTACATAATAATGCTATCTGACGTTACTGATGATTCTGATGTCAAACTGAACATGTTTATATGTCTTATTGATAAATACTGTTTTTGTGCTGCAATTTAGAAAATTGAATATGGTGGTCTGCACACCGCGTTCATCCTTTTAATCATTACTTAAAACATTTTAATCAGTTCGCGTGCAGAACTAGGTAGTGCCATGCCCTGAAATGCACAATTTTGAAGTACAATCCTGTGGGGAGTGCCGGGTAGACGCTCCACTCCCAGACGTACTGCGCGTTTTTGGATATCAAATCCAGCCATTATTTATCCTTTTTTATCATTCTCCATATTTGTCATTATTTTTACGATAGTTTTACCATATTTGCATTTTCATCATTAGCTTTTCCACGGTTCGTTCAAATTGTATTTTAGAAACTTCACATATTTACACGTGCCGATCCAGGCCTCCTTGTAAATAGGGTCCAATACAACCAGTGGCTTTAAGGCAGCATCATTTTATTTCAACCCAATGCATTTCGGGCTTTAGCAAGCCCTTCGTCAGGGGTAACTGAAAGTCAAAAACGCGCAGTGCGTCTGGGAGTGGAGCGTCTACCCGGCACTCCCCACAGGATTGCAATTTAGAAAATGCCAATAAACATATTCCAAAAAAAAAAAAAGAATGGACTTAGACACTGTAGGGGTATAGGGCTCATGTACCTGTACCCTCACCACTGGTATAGTGCACCCAGCTAGAGGGGCGATTGATCTATGTCAGGTCAGGCGGTTGTAGGCATGCCACACAGGTATGTGTGCCAGGTCGACTCTTCACTTTGTTCTGCTCCAAAACACGCAGCCCGCAAAGGCAGTGTGCGAGTGTAATGGTACAGGGCCTCTAAGGTTGGCACAGTAAGTGCTGCAGCCCTTAGAGGTCTTCCCTGGTCACAGTACCCTGGGTACCTGTGGTACCATTTACCAGGGGCTGACCTGTGGCCAGAGATGCCAATTGGGTTTGGTTTTAAATGCAGGTTTAGGTAAAGAACATAGGCCCTGGGTACCTGATTGGCAGGAGCCCAGCGCACACTCAGTCAAAGCACATCAGCAGTTCAGCAAAAAGTGGGGGCAACTATGCAGAAAGAGGGTACTTTCTCACACTACCTCACAGACAGGACTTAGTGTACTGGGCTAGGGTGGGGGCGCTTGTCAACTCCACTAGACTGCTTTGAAGGGCACATTTGCTTTCCTCCTTGTATACTCCAGTTGGAACCAGTTCAGGGAGCCGTTGGCTCCCACGCTGATGCGAAAATGGACAAAAGCCATAGGAGTATCCTCCCCGCTGTCCAGGCCCTCCTATGGGAAGGACCCTTAAATCATCCCAACCCTTTCCTTTCGGTACTTAAGGGCTTAGCTGTGAGTGGCTCTTCAGATTCATCGTGGGACAAGACTCAGATCCGAAACCACTTCGTCTTTAACCGTCTGGGCATTTTGGACTTCGCTTTGGGAACCGAGACTGCAACTGGAAGACTCCTGCTGCTCCTGGTCTCGTTGTCCTGCCAGTCTTCTACATCGTCTGTGCCTGTGCACCAAATAGGTTCTTCTCCAGGCCTGTGGGCATCCAAGACACCTGAAGGAATCTCCCTTGGAATGAAGGGGTCACTCCCCTGCATCTGCAGGCACCGCAGCAAAGCTAATGGGTCTTCTTATAACAGACAAACATGCCTTTTTGCTGAGCCCTAGTCATCTGCAAATTTTCTGGGAAGAGACTTGTTGTGTAAACTGAATTGCACTGTGTTCTGCAAACAATAGCGTATTCCTTAACATTCTGCAGACTAATGAAAAGTAACATTTAGATGTGTTATGTGAATCTGATAATCAATATATGGAATGTAAAATGCAAAAAAAAAAGCTGACCAGTCGGCTTTTCCTGAGCTGCCACGGACTCTGAAAGGTTCAGCAACTTAGGTGGTGGTTCTGCAACTCCCACGAGGTCTGCACTGTATTCACAGGAGGTTTGAAGCCAATATCCCTCGTTGGAACCACTGGAGCAGTACCCCTGCGCACCGCGTCGACTTGCTGTTGCCAAGGCTTGTTGACTTCGGGCTCCAAGAAGCTCCAGCCTCCAGCATCTCTTGCTACCAAGACCTTCGTCCTCACCACATCCTCTACACCGGGGGCCTACATCATTCGTGAGCTGCTCAAGTTCCTCTTGCGACTAATGTGCCTCCAGCCTGTGGGTCCTTCTGAGAGTCTTCTTTGGCTCCAGTGGGCTCCCCTGTTTGCTCTGGGCCTACACTGACTTACCTTTGACCTTGCTGGTCCCGACACTGCACCTTTTTCCTCTGCCACGTTTGTTGCTGTTGCCAAGGCTTGCTGGTGCTCCCGTCTGACCGCCTGGCTCTTGACATCTGACGTGGAATTGCTCGTGAATAGCTCCTGGTCTTCCACAGTGTCGCTGATACAGCTACAGCGTCAAGGTCACTGTCAACTCTCCTGCTTCTTCTGACATTGATGGGCTTTCGTCTTACATGTCTCCTAGCCACCACTCCTGAGTGCAGGTGCCTAGCTCCTGGCTCCACCCTTCTTCGCCAGCAACATCTTTATTGAAGTCCTTCATTGAGATCTACGTAATTTTCCGACGTCACTTCGCACCTATGCACCCGGCATCCCTGGTGTAGGTATCCTGTGTTAAACAGACTCCTAAAAAACTCTTCTCTGGAATCCGGCGAGAAACCTTTCACAAAGTTTGCAAATTAAATTGCAATAGGATGACTATTTGTAAAGAAATAAGAAATTAAAGCCAACTATTCCTGTGTTGTACCAATATTCAATGCTGCAGAAAAGCCAAGGACAAAATGAATTCTGCAACAGACAAAAAGCATTAAATGAGGTCGGTAATTTGAGGATCATGACCAAGAACACAACTTCATCGACTGACCAAAATATGTTCTGGTGAATGGTATTCTTGCAGCAACACTGATATCCCTGATCATGTCTAACAGATGCTAAGCCCTGTATTTCTTGCTCTCAGGAGCCAAGCTCACTGTTGAGAGTTACTCAATATGGGTGGAGAATCTTATTTCATTCATAGATAGAAGATATTCTGGTTTAGATTTTTGCTCAGGAGGAAGAATGCTCCAATTGATAAGATCCAGACACCAAGTACCACTCCCCAATCTGGGTTTGATGTATGATGAGAATCTCAGCTGTTATGTAAGGCTTCAGTTTTAGGGTCAACCAAGAAATCAATCAAAAGAGGTGAATGTTTGTAGAGGTATGATCCCAGTTGGCATTTAAAGAGTCAGAGAAGGTCTCACTGGAATCTCTCAGGAGTAAAAGAGAGAGCCTTCTAGTTAGAGACGATTAAACAGATAAGCGTTCATCATTAATTTATATTTAAAAGAGGTTGAAATCATTCTGTTCAGAGCAGCCGCCGGCATGGTTTGCTAGCCAGGAAGGTGAGAGGCCATAATGGAACTTCCTTTGAGAATTGGCCTGAACATAGGGGAGAGGAGTTGGCCTAACGGCTAGGGCGCTCGACCTCGGAATCTGGGTTCGAGTCTCGGTAACGACGCTAAAACCTCCTGTGATTCTGGGCAAATCACTTAATCTCCCCGTGCCTAAAATGAAAGTAACTGGAAAACGTAAAAATGTAACTTAACTGGAAAAATATGTAAAGCGCTCTGATACCTGATTCGGTTCGGGTCTAGTTCGCGCTATATAAAACTCTGCAAAAAAACAACAACATTAAAGCCTTCTTAAAGTTATGCTGTATAGAAAGGCAAGCAACGTCTGCTCACTGTCCACTGATATCAAACAATTGAAGGGTAATCTGGCCACCCTAGTTTCTGAGTTTAAAGTCCTTCTGTAAATGAAACATTTATGTTGCAAATGCACTGCAATGTAACACATTTTTAATTAAAAACTGGAAAAAATAAAGTTTTCTTTAAATTTTTGTAGGCTAGCTGTATAAATTCTGAATTTCAAATCCTAGGAAAATACATGAAAAACAGCATCAAAATCCACAAATATGGAAACTGAAAACATAAATTCTTAAGGAAAAGGTTACTTAGCTATAAATATACTTCTTCAATGTTGGCATGGTTCATGAATTAACATGCCTGCATCATTTCCTTTTGTCGTGGTGGATGCCTTCGGTAACAAACAAACAGCAAAGCAGAATGGAAATCAGCCATCAAGAGCTAAGCAAGCAGTTATCACTTTATTAGCATCTCTACCTCATTGAATATGACCCAAAATCTAGACAATGAGTTGGATGTACTTTAAACTCTACTCCACTCCACTGAGACCATCTAAAGGTTTAGAGCACACCTAACAGCAGTGGAGAAGCAGGGCCGCAGGTGAATTTATGTAAGATATCAAAGCTGGAGAAGAACAAGTTTTTGGTAATACTCTTCTTAGTGGATACTCTATCTTACCGCAGATTCCTCACCTTGTGAATATCATCAAGTGCCAGAATGGATCTGGAAACTCAAATAGCTGGGCCGCCATGCGCTGGTAGGTAGCGTGTGTGACTGCGTCAACTTTGTTCCACTCGGGAAGTGACAGAGGAGCCGCGTATAAGCTCCATCCATGTGCTCTGACGTCAGTTTCTTTTACAAGCGCTGCTGCCCTCGTGACACAGAGCCAGTCACCGAATTGGAAGAACCAGTGTGCAGAATCCTAAGTTGGGACATTGTTAAAAAGGAGACTAGTACAGAGAATGGATAGGTGGGAGGGCCGTGAGAAATTTGTGGTTGGATAGTGTATCCACCAGAAACAACATTAAAGTTAAGTAACTTGTTCTTCTGATGTATACTTCTAACTGAAGATTCCTCACCTTGTGACTAGATACCAAAGCAAAAACGCCCAACAAGTGGGTGTGTGGAATGGCTCAGACAAAAAGTCCTGCAGGACCGAAAGGGCAAAATGCCCATCCCGTCAGAAATGGCTGTCAACTAAATAGTGCTTTCTGAATGTGTGCACTAGCGCACATGTAGCTGCCTGAGAAATATTTAGCACAGGCACTCTACAAGCAAAGGCAGTGGTGCACAAGTTACTTACCTTCGGTAACAATATATCTGTAAGAAACATTAGTAGTGATAGATTCCATACCTCATAATTACCCCCAGGCATCAGACTGGATCCGGAAAGTTTTTCATTAGCAGTACCCCTGCGCGTCGGTAGGCGTTGTCGTGCGGCTCCGTGTGCATCGTTGGCGCCGGGATGACGTCGCTGAAGCTACTTAGATGCACCCATGCTCGCTGACATCAGTTCTGTACACGACTTTCCGTGCCAGGAACGCAGAGCCATGCAAGAAACTGACCACTGGTGCCATGAATCTAGGGCCCTAATGTTTCTTACAGATATATTGTTACCAAAGGTAAGTAACTTGTGCATCTGAAAGAAACACGTAGTGATAGATTCCTTACTTTAGAATAGATACCCCAGCAATACCAACCCCGGTGGTGAGTCTGGAACCAAGATCACACCAGAAAGTCCTGGAGAACAGAACGGCCAAAGAAGCCGCCTCTCCGGACTTGGCTACCCAGGCGGTAACGCTTGGTAAACGTGTGCAGCGAAGCCCACGTAGCTGCCTGACAGGTGTCATGCAAGGGAACTCCCTGTCCCAAAGCAGTAGTGGCTGCCGTTGCCCTGGTAGAATGGGCGCGTAGCCCCACCGGAGGCTTCTTTTTAGCCTAAGAATAACAAGCCTTAATCCACAGAACGACCCACCGAGCGATGGTCCGCTTTGGCACGGCCCGACCTTTCTTGGTGCCCACGTAGCCAACAAAGAGCTGGTAATCCACCCAGAACTGTTGTGTGCTGTTCAGATAGAAAGAGAGCGCACGTTTTGGATCCAGACGGTGGAGCCTCTCTTGATCTTTTGAGGGATGCAGAGTCGGAAGGAAGGTGGGCAAAGTGATGGTCTGCCCGATGTGAAAGGCAGTGATAACCTTTGGCAGAAAAGATGGACGAGTCCGCAGAACAACTGTGTCTGGATGGACTGAGAGAAATGGAGGCTTAGAAGAAAGAGCCTGGAGTTCACTCATTCTTCTGGCAGAGGTTATGGTCAACAGGAAAGCAGTCTTTAAAGTGAGAAGACGAAGAGGACAGTTGTGAAGTGGCTCAAAGGGAGCACACATCAGATAAGTCAGAAGTAGGTTCAAGTACCACTGAGGCATTATGAAAGGAACAGGAGGGAAAAGATGAGTAATGCCTTTTAAGAATCTATTTACAACAGGAAACTTGAAAAGGGAGGGCTGATCTGGAAGCCGTAAAAAGGCTGAAATGGCAGAGAGATAGCCCTTGATAGTGTCCAGACCAGAGCCCTGCTGTGCCAAAGAAAGTAGAAAGAGGAGGACCTCTGAAAGAGGGGCAGAAAGGGGATCCACAGCCTTTGCTGTGCACCACGCCACAAATGTATTCCACCTGCAAGCGTATACCGTTTTAGTGGAGGGACGCCTGGCTGCCAAGATGACATCCCAAACTTCGGGAGGCAAGACAAAAGACGTCAACTGCCGCCACTCAATCTCCACGCAAGGAGGTGGAGGCTGAACAGGTTCGGGTGGAGGTTCCTCCCCTGCTGCTGTGACAGAAGATCCTCCCGAAGAGGCAGACGAAGCGGGGGATCGATCGCCATGCTGAGTAGCTCGGGATACCATACTCTTCGAGCCCAGTCCGGAGGCACAAGAATGACATGGGTCCGGTTGCGCTTGATCTTCTTCAGCACTCTGGGTAGAAGTGGTATAGGCGGAAAGGCATACAGTAGAGCGCAACTCCACTTGCGAGGAAAAGAGTTGCCTAGCGAGTGCCGCCTTGGAAATTCCTTACACTAGGGAGTTAGGTCCTTGGCCGTGAAGTCAGCTGGACCATCAATAAATTGTACACAAAAATAATTGCCAACTTCACTTTTGCTTAACGCCTCTCAATTGAGGAAAACAAACCAGGATCACTCTATGGTCTGTTTGGTATATTTTGCTTAATACCTTTTTGTTTTTTTATTTCATTATATTCACAAAATAATTAAGTACAAAAAAAGACATTTGCATACATTCGACAATTTCAATATAATTCAAATATCATTCTACATTACATATATGAACACCACATACTACATATATGAACACCACATTACTTATATTACATACATAACGTATTGTTTGTGATCAACTGCTAAGCTCACAAGAATGAGTTATAGCTAGGCAAAGGACAAAGTGAACATTTGAATACTATTTTTAAACAAACAACAAATTATTGCATTTCAATTTGTCAAAAGTAATTAAATGTACTGCAAATTAATGCGCTCCTGATTCAAAAGCCGACGCGTTTCAAACCCATTCCTGTCCCTTGATGGGTTCTCATCAGGGCTCTGTCTCTTTTTGTTAATCTACGGGATATATGTAGAGAGAGTTTTAGTATTTGGTTATATTCCTTGTCAATGTCCTCACTATCATTCGTGTAATGTCAAAACCTGTACCTGAATCATTGCTGGTCATGTGTTCTAGTATTCACTTTCTAGATCGTATATTTCTTTATCTATAATATGAAGTAAAATAACATTATCAGGAATTTATCTTTCTTTAGAGAGCTCGGGTGATCATTTGCAAAAGCATTGCATCACAGCCTACCTTTAGCGGCCTTTCTCTTCGTATTTGCACCCTTATCAATTTTTCGTAAGACAATCAGGTGCTGGAAACAATATGGAAAAATTCATTTTATTAAAGATTTTCCATTTGGTTCATTTATCTACTTGTCCTCTCATACAGGTAACTTAAAAAGCATACCTTTATTTACTTCAGTACCTTCATGTACGGGAAATTCCAACATGCAGAACTGATGACATTGCGCGTTCTCTTCGGTGGCAAATAGATCTAAGCAAGACTCTCTCCACTGCTGAAAGAGACCTTCTGCTATGTCAGAGTTCAGATGCCATTCGTAATACATCATGCACCGGGAAACAGGCTGAAAATAAGGAGAACGTAGGGGTAGAGAGGCCCCACCAACGTTGGAATCGGCATTGATCGACGCCGTTCGGGCGCCGCGTCTGGTTCGGGCTGAAACCGGGCACGAAGTTAGCGGTAGTACCGGATGACGTCGGAGGTGGTGCCGGAGGTGGGGTCCACACCGGTGGAGGTGTTATCAGGTCAACCGGTGCCGTCCGGGATCTGAGCCCCAAAGAGTTGGGCCATGGCAGCAAGAAACTCTTGCACCTGTGCAGGTGTTGCTGAAGGACCCGAATAGGGTAGGTAGGCCGGCTGCGACGTCGCAGGCTCCCCCGGAGCCTCGGGGGTTGCACCACCCGCACCCTCAGCCACGTGGCGTGACGGGAACTCGAAGAGTGACTGCGCTTCTTCGACTTCTTTTTGGAATGCTTCGACTTACCTGACCCCGGGTGCAAAGACTTAGATCCAGAGGAACAATGGTGACGGCTCCGTGACCGGTCCCTCGACCTCCGACGGGACCTTGAGCGGAGTGGAGCAGGTGGCAGGACTTCCAGCAACTTTCAGGACCACTCCCGCAAAGTCTTTGGCGCCGTGGCCCTGCAGTAGGGGCACAACTTGGAGTCATGGTCGCGCCCCATGCAGTAGAGACACACGCGGTGCGGACCCGTCACCGACATCATACAGTGACAGTCCCCGCAGTTCTTGAAGCCAGGCCTCCCTATGACACCAGGAGTCGATCAACTCTAAGAAATGAGGTAAAAGGCCTTGAAAAATCTCAGTCAAAAATTGACGGAGGGTACTTGCTCTTCCGGGATCTGCACTTGCTGTAGCGAAAAAAGAAAGAACTGACGTCAGCGTGTGTGGGCATGTCTAAGTAGCTCCAGCGACGTCATCCCGGCGCCAACGACACAGGCAGAGCTGCATGACGACGTCTAATGACACGCAGGGGTACTGCTGATGAAAAACTTTCCGGATCCAGTCTGACGCCTGGGGTAATTCTAAGGTAAGGAATCGATCACTAAGTGTTTCAAATAAGCAGCCTTAGCTCTGGTGGAAGCCCTCAAAACTCCTGGAGGCTACTTCTTAAACAATGGACTGTAGCTCATAATACAGAGAACTTTTCCATCATGAGACCCTTGCCCTTTTTTGCCCAAGAAAAGCCCCACAAAGAGCTAATCATCCACCCAATGGGCCTCAGTAAGATCAATTCAAAAGTGCAAAGCTCTTTTGCGGTCCAAGCGATTGAGTCTCTCTCTTTCGAGGGATGAGGCAGAGCAAAGAAGTTCAGAAGGGTTATGGCTTGTCTGACATGAAACGGTTTCACCACCTTCAGTAGGATCACAGCTTGAGGGCCTAAACATCAGTTTGTTTGGAAAAAGTGTGGTACTTGGCGGCTGCACAGAGAGGGCCTGAAACTCAGTCACACAGAGTGCTGATGTTATTTCAACCAGAAAGACCATTTTTAAGGTGAGGAGGTGCACTGGACAATTGTGCAATATTTCCAAAGGGTTACACGTGAGGAAAGAGAACCAAATGTAAGTCCCACTGTGACAGGGGCTTTAGCACAAACGAATGCTGAGCAACTTTAAGAAAACGAATTACAACGGGTGATTTCGATAGAGACATCTAGTCTTGTAAATGCAGAAAGGTAGAGAAGGGCCGACAAGTAACCTTTAAAAGTGCCCACAGCAAGACATTGCTCAGTCAAAGACAAAACAAACAAGAATACATTTGAAAGCTTGGCATGCAACGGTTTTGTCCAGAGGGTGAAGGACCAAGCCACTAACTTATCTCAGCACAAGATATACACTGATTTTGAGAAAGAATGCTGGCTGCCAGGATTACATTAATGACTTCAGGAGGAATGTTAAAGGAGATCAATTGCTGCCTCTCAATGTTTATGCACGGAGCTGCAGGCTCAGGTGCAAAACCTTGCACTGCTGCCACAGAAGACACTACCGTGATAGCAGCCTGTTCAAAGAACAAATGCTCAGGCCAAGGAGTTCAGGGTACCACACTTTCTTGGCTCAATCTTTGGCCACCAAGATGACTAGGGCCCAGTGGTTTCTGATCATCTTCAGTACTTTGGGCAGGAGAGGCAGTGGCAGGAAGACATACAGGAGTCTTGTACTCCACTCCTTGCAGAGTGCAAAAGCAGTGACTGTGCATTCTTGGTGGTGGTGTTATTCCGTTGCAAGAAGACGCCCAGTGCCACCTTTGTGTGTAACAGCTATACTTGATCAGCTGGACAATGTTAGTGGAGTTCATCCGTCCAGGCATTTAAAGGTCCTGACAGGTGGTGTTTTGTAAGGGAAATACCCTGACGATTCAGCCAGTTCCAGAGGTACAGATTCTTATGGCACAGGTCCCAGTCAACTCCATCCACTCCCCCGCTCTGCTTGTTGCAGTATTACATAGCAGTGGACTTAGCTGTAACAGCCTGCACCAACCTCTCTTTCATAGTGGGCAGGAAATCCTGCACAGCCAAGCAAATCACACACAAATCCAACAAACTGATGTGGAGGAGGGTCTTTGCCAGAGTCCAGAGTCTTCTGATCTCTAACTCCACCAGATGACCTTCCCAAACCAGTAGTGACATGTCCGGCACCACCGCCAACTCTGGATGGGGTTGGCAGTGGGGGGGAGGGGGATCTTTCACTGGTCCAACTCAGGTCAATCAGCTACCAATGCAGATCTCTTGCAGTCTCCTCCGACACCTGCATGAAATCTTATAGGTTCCTCTGGTGCTGAGCCCACTGGCACTTCAAATCCCACTGCAGTTTGTATGTGCCATCTGACATGGTCAGCAAGATGGATGCAGGAGGCTAGCAGGCCAGTAAGCCTCAGAACCATCGTCACTGAGAACCAGCATAAAGGCTGAAACATCAGGATCATAGTCTGAATGTCCTGGACTCTGGTGTATGGGGGAAAGGCTCAAAAGTGCATCCTATTAAGGATGACTACGATCAAAGGAAACTCCTGCGAAAGAGAGGTTGATTTCGGCAGGGTAATGAGAACCCAACCATGTCAAGAGGTTTGTAACTGACTGTGGTGTCAATGCATTCAACAGTCAGTCATCAAGGTAGGGTAAGACTGATACCCCCCAACCTCTGAAGATGGGCAGCAACCACTATCATCATAATTCCCGACACGGCAGGGTCTTGAGCCCAAAATGTCCACGGACTCGGTAATTCTCGCTTCGGTGCCTACTCGAATCACAGGTTCACACACTGCAACTCTGGGCAATAGCATGCTTAATCTCCACTACGGCCCCCCGCGGCGGGATGCCTGGCTTTCACCTTGGGGATACCCAGTAGGGACTATCTCACAGGGAAAAACCAGGACGGGTTCCCAATGCAAAGCGCTTTGAGACCTGGCGGTGATATTGCGCTATATAAAAACCTACCCATCCATACCCACCTGCCATTGACCGACCTCAAGGTAAGCCTGGTCGAAGAAAGTCTTTTATTTCAAATGTTTCCATACATTTGGACTCTCTCTAGAGGACTGATAGGAAAGACATTAGGGTTCACTCTGCTGGTGGATACCTGTATCACCACAGGAGTTGGACGCAGGGATAAGTAATCTGGGTTGCCTTGTGCTGTTCTATGGTCGAATGTGACCTGGCTCTTGACCGGAAGGAAACACCATGGTTTACCCAAGTGCCCAATAGCTTCTCAGTGAGGGGATCATTGAAGGGCAGGCGAGGTTGTGTCGGTGTGTGACCAGGCTAAAGAGCCACAGTGAGAACATTTGTTTGCACCTCCATACTGAAGAGGTGGATGTTAAGGACTTTAGCAGCCCTCCTAATTACAGCTGCAAACAACGTACTTCCCTCAGCTGTTGGGCCAGGGGGAGGACTGATGCAGTACCAGGTGAGGTATCCAACTTGCTGGCATCTTATAGACCCATATAATAATTATCTTCATTATAAGGTGAGAGAAACTCTTTTCCTCTACCCCAGGAGAGGATGGTTTCAGATGTTTTTCCCCGAAGGATTCCTAAAATAATACATGAACACGACAGGACAAGGCTTTTAGAAGCTCTTTAGGTTAAAATATGGTATCACACAATATTTGGGGTACCCGATACAGTTGTTCCAATCCTGTTCATCAGTACTCCAGCCAAAGATCTGCCCTTCCTTGTCCTCTGTGCCATCATCTTCTGTAATGTCTGGTTTGGCCTGATGTGGATGTGGCCGCAAAGGAAGAGGCAGAAGGTGAGGCTGAGCTGTGCCTGTTGCACAGTCTGTGGAGGGAGTACAGGTTCTTGTGACCATGGAACTGATAGTGTGGTAGAGAGGAAACCCTAGTGTAATTGTCCGCCATCATGAACTGGAGGTAGTTCAGCAGATCCACCAGGAACTGCAAGATAGTTGGCTTATGGTATCGGTCATTATGGTAATCATCCTCTCATTCTGGGTCATAGTGTGGGTATCCCACACAGTGACACTTATCTTCATAATTGAGAAAGTAAAAGAGCTTGACCTCACAGTGAGTAATAATCACCCTACTTAAAGTCCTCGTCCCACTTGACATTCAAATCAGTTAGGAAGTAAGTTCGCCCAAAGGGATCATCTTCACCAGGTTTGTCATTACCCTCTTCTATGTCAATGTCCAGAAGTTCACAGGTGGGGAAGGAAACAGCAAGCAAGATGATGTATGAGCTAGTAACAGAACATCTAGAATGTCCCTGGCAATATAAAGTGCCAAAGAATCGGGCATCATCCTGACAGCTAATGATGATGATTTTTCTGAAACAGGGTAAATGATCGGGAAACTGGCGCTACAATAGTTGTTGACAATTATGAGCCTGACTTATCCAACGGTGGAACAGTCAATGATGAGACTGTCCGTGACCAAGGTCTTGTCGACCAGGAAGTCATAGCCAACAAAGGAGAATGAGAATTTCCAGCAGAGCTAGAGATGGATACTTGGCGTTTGATGGTGAAGGCAACTATGACAGTGGTCTTGATAGGAAAAGCGATGAACATCGAGGCACCTTCATGTGGGATGAAATTGTCTGCAAATGTAGCTTCTTGCCACAGGCCCCACAGGGTATAAAAAGAGGATTTCGGAATTACCCAGCCACGACTAAAGAATTCAAGTCCCCTGGCTCAAGAATTTGCCTGAGAAACAATTTCAATGGATGAATCTACCAAAGGGGTTAAGGTAATCCAGGACACATGAATTGTAACCTTTTCTTTGGAATGTCGTCTTAAGAAAGGAATATGCAAACACAATGTGTGGTAGAAATCTGAGCAATGATGGACACAAAAGGGAGTAGATTTCAGAGCACTACTACCTCACTGACTTACATTTAAGTCATTTACAATCAGCTAGATCTGCTGCTAAAGTGGAAATTGTCACCTACCTCTCTAGGGTTCATTGCTGTTCTGCACCACTGTTTGTTACTGGAGGCTCCCACCTCGATGATGGAGGAGATTCAAGCATGTGAAACATCCAATGCAGGAGAATGATAAGTTATATTTGAAAGGGTTGTGCTATTCCACTGGAATCAGGGGAATCCCACCAGTAATGTTTAATCATGGGGATGAAACAATGAATAATGTTTCTGAGCACAAAGTAAAAAATGCATAGAAAGCTGTACATCGCACATAGGTTGAATTCTTTTTGGGAAGGAAAGGGTGTTGAGGCTGTGATTCAGCCAGTCTCCCTTCTGATATGAGGAAGTGTTTAAAAGCCAATAAACCACAGTCAGCATGTTGGGTAAGGATAACTGAACCAGCCAATGATGGTTAGGAATTAGTAATGCTTGGATCATCAGTGTACTCTGAGGCTCAGGCAGTTAACATCAGTGCATACAGTGGTGATTCCGAAAACTGATAAGCATTGCGTTGGAATATTTTATGAGATGCTAAGACGATGCTAAGAAGCCGCTAGCCCAGAAAGTCTCTAGAAACAACTGGCTAGCATTTGATGACAAGAAACAATTCAAGATAAAGAATCTTTGAAAGAGTGTCCAGGCTCCAAAATGTACAACTGATGTGAAAGTTATGGACTTATTTATTTTTATGAGGTTGGGAAGTGTGCAACAATTCTGTGGCAATTTGCCTCAGCATGAAACTAGCAGGAAGTAGCAAAGGGCCCAGCAGGGAAGTCACCATTCTTGGTTTCAGAACCTCCCAACTGGCTTATTTACCAGCCCCCATTGCCGCAGGTCCCAATATTTTCCCCAGGAACACCTAATCCTCACATACCCGGACTCAAACATTTACCAACAGATTCCAAACCCCAAGAACTAAGCTGTTTCACAGCAGCCTGCCCCCACATCTGAACCTAATTAGTCTGTGGATGACATGTCACACTCACCACCATGGTCCTAACCATATCTCAGGCTTGTTGACACTCTACACCTCTCCCCAAATCTAATACCAGAGCAAGGAGACAGTGCAGTTGCTGAATGTCGACAGATTTCTTTCGAAGTTAATAGGTGTAGGCACTTCCTTGGTGTGGCGATGAGGTACATGGAAACAGTCCAGCTGATTTCAATTTAAACTAGACACAATGACACTGAACTAAGTACTTACATTGCGGAGCTGTTTAATTTGTTCCCGTTCTTCCCTTAAATGCTCCATTTTCCTCCTCATTGTAAATCCAGGATCCACAAATGCACAGTCCTGGCGAGATGAACGACTAAAAGCTGCAAGAAAAATATCTATTATTACATCCCTTTACAAGTAAAACATACATTTCTAATACTAATATCTTTAGAGTTAAACCTTGAACATTATTTCTCAAATAGACGAAAGATTACATATGTTTAACATGCTTAGTATTAGTGAACAAGTCACTTACCTTTGGTAACGTCCTAGCTGGTAGAGACTATCTAACTGCAGACTCTACCTTCAAATTATCCTCAGGTTTCGGAAAAGTTTTGTGAGTACTACCCCTGAACGTCGATAGGTGGCGTTGTTCGGCTCCGTATGGCGAAGTCGTCAGAAATGAAGTGCGAGGTGCCTATATCAGTGCCACCCCAGAGCACTGACGTCATTATGTTTTCACGACTTTTCACGCCAAGAGCGTGGAGCCACAAAGAACACTGAGCACTAGGGGGAAAACTAGGACCCTGAAAGGGGAACAGCCCTATCCTTAGAAATCCATTCACAGATCGGGAGGATGTGTGGGTTGGTAAAGAATCTGCGGCTATAGGGAGTCTTCATTAGATAATGTGTTACGAAGGTAGGCAGCTTGTTCATCTGATAAAGACTTCTAGTCACAGCTTTCTTATATTAGAACAGATACCAAAGCAATATCGCCCCAGAGATGGGTCTGCAACATAACTTCACACTAAAAAGTCCTGCAGGACTGAACAGGCCAAGCGCCCATCCCTGCGGACCTGACTGCCCAGGCAGTAGCACTTGGTGAACATGTTCAGAGATACCCACGTTGTTTATTGGCAGATGTCCAGGACCGAAACTCCGTGTGCCAACACAGTGGTCGCAGCCTTGACTCTGGTGGAAGGAGTACACAAGCCCTCAAGGGGTTGCTTCTCGGCCAGTACATAGTAGATTTTGAGACAGAGCACAATCCATCACCAGATGGTCCATTTCTGTACCGCCTTCCCGTTCTGGGCTCGGACTTACCCCATGAAGAGTTGTTCATCCACCCGGAACTCTTGTGTGGTCATGGTAGAACAATGCTCTTTTTGGGTCCAGCCGGTAGAGTCACTCCTCTTCTTTAGGGGGATGAGTTGGAGCATCAAATGCAGGTAGGGTGATGGACTGGCCATATGAATGGGAGTGACCACGTTTGGTAGGAAGAAAGCTGTAGTGCGAAGGACCAGCCTGTCTGGGAAGATGTTGAGGTATGGATGCTTAGATGACAAGCATGGAGTTTCCCTACCCTCCAGGCAGATGTTATTGCCACTTGAAGGGCCTTTTGCTAGTTAGAAGAATGAGAGGACAGTTGTGTAGTGGCTCAAAAGGAGAGTATACCAGGAAAGTCAGAACTAAAATGAGGTCCCACTGAAGCATGATGAATGGCAAAGGTAGAAACAAGTGTTGGAGACCTTAAGAAACCTATATACAATAGGGGACTTGATAAGGGGTGACTGATCAGGCAACCACAGAAATGCAGAGATGGCAGAAAGCTAGTCTTTTAGGGTGCATAATGCAGAGTCCTGCTGGGCAAAAACAGAGCATATATAGAAGGAACTGACACCATGCAACAAACTTGTCCCAATGGCAATCATATTTCATCTTGGTGGAGGGACGCTTGGCTGCCAAGATGGCATTACAGACTTTGGGCAGAAGGCCGAAAGCTTTCAACTATCAGTGCTCAATCTCCACACCTAAAAGTGTTGACAGGTTCGGGTGGAGAACCCTCCCCTACTGCTACGACAGAAGATCCTGCCAAAAGGGAAGCCTGATCTGAGGACCGCTGGCCATGCTCAGCAACTCAGGATACCAGACTCTCAGAGTCTAGCCCGGAGCCACAACAATGACTTTGGCCTGGTGGTTCCTGATCTTCTTGAGAACTCTGCTCGTTCCTGATCTTCTTGAGAACTCTGGTCAGTAGTGGTATGGGAGGAAAGGGGTACAGAAGGTCTGAGCTCCACTCGAGACAAAAGGCGTCTCTGTGCGAGAGAAGCCTCGGAAACTCCAGGGCGCAGAACTGCTGACATTGTGAATTCTCTGCAGTGATAAACGAATCGAACCAAGGTTCTTCCCACTGCTGAAAAAGACCTTGATCTACGTCCAGGTGGAAATGACATTTGTGATCTGCTAGGCATCTCCAGTTGAGTTGGTCTGCCCTGGCGTTCAGAGATCCCAGAAGTTGTTGAACCACCTGGGAAATGCCCTGATTTTACAGCCATGTCCAGTGACACAGGGCTTCTTGGCAACGGGTCCACAAGGCCACCAGCCCTGTTTGTTGCGGTACTACATGGTGTTGGTGCTGTCTGTGAACACTTGTAATAGCTTTCATTGGTGTAGAGTAGAAAGGCTTTCAATGCCAGTCAGATCGATTGGAGCTCAAGGAGATTATTGTGCAACCTAGATTCTGCCCGAGACCTCTGATCTCCACCTCTCCTAGATGGCAGTCCCATCCCAAGAGTGACACATCTCTCACTACGGTCAGATCTGGTTAGGAAAGGGAGAGGCGTCTGCAGCTGACCCAATTGCGGTTTGCTACCAACACTTCAGATCTTTTGCAGTGCCCTTCGAGAGCTGGATCATGTCAGAAAGATTCTCCAGATGCAGCGCCCACTGGAACTTCAGGTTCCACTGCAGAGCCTACATATGCCAGAAGGCATGTGTCACAAGCAGGATGCAGGAGGCCTCACTGTCGGTCTCTCCGAAATCCAGGATAGAACCTGAAACATTGGTATCATAGCCTGAATATCCTGGACGCGCCAGTCGGGAGAAAAAGCCCAAAACTACACTAAGTCCAGAACACTTCAGATCAAAGGGAGCATCTGAGAATGAGTCAAGTGCGACTTCTGCACGTTGATAGTGAACCCCAGGAAGTACAGGAGGTCAGCCGTAGTCCGGAGGTGGGAGACGACTGCCTGGGATGAGCCAACCTTCAACAGCATCATCAAAATAGGGGAAAACTGGCACACCTGATCTCCGCAGATGAGCTGCTGCCACTGCCATCACCTTGGTGAACACGCGAGGAGCATTGATAAGGCCAAATGGGAGTGTGGTCAACTGAAAGTGCTCATGGCCTACTGTGAACCACAGGTAACATCTGTGGGCAGGCAGGGCGGGGATGTGGAAGAATGCATCCTGCAAGCCTAACGCTACCATCCAGTCTCCTGGGTCCAAGACAGACAGTTTCTTCTTTTCAGGAAGCAATTGAGAGGATGAAGGTCTCCATCCTTTCTTGGGCACCGGAAAGTAGCGCGAACAGCAACCAGGACCTACTTCTGATGCTGGCACCCTCTCTATGGCTCCCTTGGTCAAGAGAGCCACGACTTTCTGGAAAAGTAAGGAGAAATGGTCAGCCTGTCGTAATTGGCTGGCATGGGTGGAGGGATGATCACAAAGGGGAGAGAGTAGCACCTTGGACACTGTTAAGAACCCAGCGGTCTGATGTTATTGACCTCCAGTGGTGCAGGTGATGGTGTATCTTGCTGCCCACTGGTTGTCCATGATGGTCGGATGTCAAACTAAAGACGCTTGGAGTCTGCGGCTACTGGGGGAACGGTGGCATGGGCTGACATCTGGCTGCTTGGTTCACGTGGCCTGTGATTGTTGTATCCTAGGCTGAGCAGAGGCTCAGAAGCTGGCGTGCCATGGTAGCTGGGCGGGTACAGATTCAGCTGCCCCTAGCTCTGCTGTCCTTGAAGCGATCCAGCGCAGAGTCCAGCTTGTCTCCAAAGAAACATGAGCAATAAAAGGACATGTCTATAAGAGAAGCTCGGACATCTCCTAAAAAGCTAGTAATCCTCAGCCAGGCATGGCACTGTAAGGCCACCAACGAAGATACCATTTTCCCTAGCGAATCAGTCATGTCCAACCCATATCAGATTGTGTGTGAACTTCTCTGCATCTCTCCCATTGAGAGAGTGTGGCCCTGGCCTCTTTCGGGACCATAGGCAGCACCCGCGCAACCGAATCCCAAAGCTAATGGGAGTAATGGCTCAAAAGGAATGAGGTGTTTATAACTCGCAATGCTAAGCTGGAAGAACACATTTTCTTGCCCAAGGTGTCCAGTGTTTTGGATTCCCTATCCAGAGGGGTGATAAAGAATGTGCCTGGATTTGCTCCGGAAGTGGAGGCTTGGACAACCAAGTTCTCCGGTGGAGTGTTGGGTGAGGAAAAGGGATCCCCTGGGGTGGGGCGATGGTGGTGGGCAATTGTCCTTTTCACAGTAGCCCCTGTATAGGGCTTGGACCTGGCCCCAAGGAAGATGTACTTGAGGGCTTCATTAAATGGGAGAAGCGGTTCTGAAGAAAAGCAGTCCTGAAGGGGTGACTTCTGGCTGAAGCACCTCCTTAAAGATGTTAATCTTGACAGCCATGGAGGGCATCTGGAGGTCCAGTGCCTCGGCCACCCTCCTTAACACCATAGCAAATGAGGCTCCTTCATCCGTAGCCAGTATCTTCGAAAGTGTCCAGTCCACTGGCATCCACCAAATCCTCACACCAAGCCATACTGGGTCTAGGGGCTGGTATTCTTCAGGGTCCAGTGGCCCTCCCAATCTTCCCCAAACCCAAGACCATAGAAATAGGGCTCAGTCTCCGGCCTGGAGGAAATGGCCCTAGACAGCGCTGGAGTCTGCATCGGGGGACAACCCTAAAGGTCCTGGGGACGGTGCAGCTGGAAGCATTGACAGTGGGACTGGCGCGAGGGGAGGTCGAGGTGCCTCGACCAGCACCGGTCTGTATCCATCTGTGGATCCTAGGGGCCTGACTAGCACCGAGGGTGGACCTGCCGAATGCTTTGGGGTGCATGGCGCGACAATCGATGCAAATCTTAGCGTTGTGCTCGCTCTCAAGACACCAGAGACAGACGAGATGCTGGTCCGTCACTGGCATTTGCAGGTGACAGGAGCCTCAGGGCTTGAATACAGTCTTCCTTGTGGACATCCATGAAACACCAGGAGGCGAACCTAAAAAAAACTTTGACAAAAAGTAGAAATGAGTCAAAACGTGACTGAGGGTAACTCTCTCCAGATCTGCACTGACTGGCGAACAAATAAAACAACTGACGTCAGTGCACTGGGGTGGCGCCTATATAGGCACTGCGCATGTTATTTCCGGAGCAGACAACACTGCTGACATCACGTGGAGCCTAACTATGCCACCTACTGGCGCACAGTGGTACTGCTCAAGAAAATATTTCAGATCCAGTCTGACACGGGGGGGGGGGGGAATTGTAAGGTAAGAAATATGCGGTTAGAAGTCTCTATCAGACCTCTGATAATTAAGTTCCTCATTTTTAGCTAATAAGTGTGGAATAGCATTAACACCCTAAAAGTTACCATTTCCAAAATTTTTAACACCAGTAGATAGAGTTTATTATGCCAAACATTAATTGAGCACAGCTCCAAATCACAACTTATAAGGTTGTCAATCGACATCAGTCACACATTATATTAGATTCAGTTCAGCATATTACCTGCAAAGCTTGTTTGGCACTTTCCTGCTTTGGCCAAATGCAGCCTCATTACAAGCCCCATAATAATATCAATGGGTTTCCGAATTATGACATGTGTGGTAAACTCAAAGACCTAGAGTGTTTCACCCAGACACTTCTGCTGCTGAAAACAACTGAAATATCCAGGTGAAACTGTGGGAAAATGGGGAATAATCAGGGGAATATAGTGTGGCATTTCACATCACCCTGGTAATTCTGCATTTATGAAACAACCCTCAGAGTACAATACAAAATCTCATGACATTTCCTCCCTTCAACAAGGAGTTATCTTCAGCCCCAGTATCAGCAAATTCAAGGACAGTGAGGGGGGTAAATACCAAACCATTCTACCGCCCTTTTGAAACAAGACCCTCAGAAGGTTACCTCTCAAGACAGTTGCATAAGGTCATAGAAGTGCAAAGGTTCAATGGAAAAACTCATCAATTAAGCAATAGCTATGTATAATTCCCCGAGATGAGAAAGTCTTCTAAATTGAGCAAAAAACTGGTTTGGTGGAAAAATCTATATCGGAGAATAATATTTTGTAAGCTGTAGTGGTTACCAGTTACAAGTTTATGGAGGAAAGTTTACAGTCAGATTTCGTCAAATGAAGCAGCTATGATCGGGGTTTGCATAGTATGGTAAATCAGCTCTTTCAGTGTGTTTTTTAATGTGCAGGTTGTATCCTACTACATGATGGAATTATTCAGGAGCCAAGAAGTTGAGTCCAGCCAAGCAAGGTGTTGTAACCTCTCCCTCTTCCCTCACCCCTTGCCCCCCCTTCTCTTTCTCCCCACTTGGTATGGTCCGCGCTACCTCTGGGAGCGCAGGTTAGAACGTTGTGAGAAGAGTTATGCCGCCAAGCTGGGAGCACCTATTGTTCAAGACTTAATAAATTTACTTTCATGGAAACCTCATTTTGAGTAGTGAGTCATTACTACATTGTGGCGACGAGGACCGGGAGCTGAGCCGGGGTCAGTGAGGTGCTTTCCCTCCCCGGGATGAACTTGATGCTTGTGCGGACATTGCGGATCGAGTGAACTGTGGATTTCCCAGCACCAGATATAATCAACCGAAGAGCGTCTCTGCTGGACGTCAGGCTCTCGCTTCTAGAAGTCGGAAGTGGTTTTAGCCGGGGAGTCGGTGAGCTGGTGCTGAGGTGAGGAGAGGAAGCTTGCCTCCTCGTTTGAAGTCACAGGCGTTGGTGAAGCCGGTGCGTACAGTCCCGTTGGAGTGACGGAGGGACTTACGAAGAATCAGCGGCAGGTTGAGCGGAAGTGGCCGGGCACAACGCGTTATTTAATGAAACGATCTGAAGAGGTGTAAGGAACCGTAATTAGCTGTGGCACGTTGATCTGAGGCTTCTGGGCGCATCGAGCGATTTGGTGAGTGGTCCAGAAGAGGTGCACAGACCTGTAACTAAGCAGCGGCAGGTTGATCTGAGGCAGCCGGGCACCACACATAGCGAAAGCGTTCTGTTGCTGGCGTTGAAGAGGCGTCTTTTGGCACCGTAATAAGTTTCCCTTGTGGAGCGGAAGTCTGTCAGGCTGTCTGCGTAGAAAGGAATTCAGAGCGCGACAAGACGGATGGTCTTGCCCCGAGGAACTGTCGAGTCGTTGACAGGAAGTTCCGGTTCTGCCATCGGGGGGGAGAAGTAAGACTCAGAAGCACTATCCCTCCCATCAGGATAGGGTGCTGACCGAGTGTCACGCTGGGCACAGGAGGGCAAAGGCGAAGTGCGAAGGCAAGGACGGCGTCAGTGTGCAGAACCAACCTTCTCCTGTCGCAATCTATCAAGCGGTAGACACTCCTCAGTGAAAGTGACGTGCGACGCTCAGCGCACTGAGCCAGCGGTGCGAAGTTGCAGGAGACAATGAAGTAAGGCATAGTTCTCCATGTGCCGTAGATCTACGTAGGTCCATGTTGTGAGACCTTGAAGCTACGTGAGGTGAGGTGAGCGGTGCAAGTATTAGAGTCGCATCTTAAGTAACACATAAAGAACTGTTTTGTGGTGAGCGACGTTTGAAAGTAGCTGAGCGTGCATCATAAGTCGCATATTAAGCATCGCGAAAGGGACTGATTTGAGGTGAGCGGAAATTTAAGTGACGGTGAATATCAGGGAAGGCAGTCAATCCCTGTTGCAACGCGCGAAAAGGATCTGAGGTAACGCTTTGAAACAGCGTGCAGCAGCTGTGTGAGGTGACATTTGAGGAACAAAGAGTGTAGCGAACCTTTGTTTCCGTGTTGGAAATTAAACTGAGGCAGCAACGTGAGCTGTATGAGGTATGATTTAATTACTTGCCCCTGATCCCAGAATTGAAGGAGGAGCGTGGAAAGTCTCGAGGAATCCACTTGTTGGGTGAAGGAGAATATCCGTGGGGGACCCGGGCTGGACTGCATTATTGTGTTGAGCCCCAGAAATACTGTGAGACGCGTGGAGCGAAACCTTAGGTGCTTAAGCTTCGGGACACTGCATAGAGGTGGTGCATCGCATCTGTGTAAAAATAGAGGTGGAAAATATAATAATAAAACTAGGGAAACAGTGTGTGTAGCGAGCCACTGTTCCAGTAAATGAAGTTAGTATGGTGTGTAAAATGGTACACCAGGAAACTACCCACGTGTGGAATTATTGAAATAAAGTGCAAAGGAGTTTGACAGCTTAAGCTTGAGTGAGTTAAACATATTCCGGTGACTTTTGGATTTGAGGTGTGGTGATTGGCGCATCTTTGAAATTGCCATAGTGAAGGAAAGCAAGACCCCGGCCGGATTTCTAGTGGAACTGCACATGAGTTTGAGATGAGCCATTGAAGTTGACCTTGGGGAAAGGAACGGAGCAGGAATTTAGTCAAAACCCCGACCTAGCACTTGAAACTGAACTGGGCTCCGAGCTACTGAAGCAATTGTCGTAGACGGCATTAGGAAGTGTTGTTTCCAAACACAAAGTTGAATTGGATGGCGAGTTGTGATCAGCCTCTGAGAGTTCAGGCATGTTCGTTGAGGAGTGTGGGATGAAAAGTACCCAAAGGCTAAACCCATGTTGGGAAGCACAGAGGTGGAGCAGGTGCGTGTGAGGAGTCTTTGATACCGTCAGGGCCAACGGGAGCAGGACTGGGTGTCCGCGTCTGAAACTGATCTTTGGCAGCGTGTGTGAGCTGCGTGAGGAGATTCGAGAAGGTTCAGCAAACCCTGGTGCAGCATTTGAATTTATCGTAGTCATCACGTAGTGAGTGTGATGCGTATATTCTCTGTGCTTCAACGTGAGGGGGAGAAGGTTTGGTGATTACTATAGTCTCCTGATGGGAGTGAAGAAAAGTAGCAAGCCAACAACCGCCACCCGGTGAAAATAAGGTAAAGTGTGAGCTGAGTCCGACGAGGAAGAGCGTAACCTTTGAGGTCAGAGGAACATATTCAATACAAAAGAAGCATTAGATGTTCGTGAACATAGGAGGGAAATTTGGTAGAAACTAACATTTTGTGATATAACTAAGGCCTAAATTAAACTTCGGGAACAGGTACCAGGAAATGAATAATAACAGAGAGAAGAGAGAGATAAGAAGAACAGACAGATACGCCGGGGAAGAGACTGTGCAGGAATCTAATGAACATTGGCAGCAGGGAGGGAGTGCCAATCTACAAGTGGGGAAAATGCACAGAGAAGAGGGAGATAACGTAATGGTGAGGAACAAGAGCGAAGCAAAGCAGAGGCACACCATCTTGATAGGGGGAGCATATATGAGCCTCATCTCTGTCTCAGGGCCACAGAGTACTGTGGTAGACAAGGATTTTAGCAAGAGTGAATTATATATAACTCTAGGAAATGAATTAGATGTAGAAGAAACGGGTGAATACAGCATCGTGAGTGGAGGAAGAGAGATAGTGTGGAGTCAAGGGAAGAAAAGTAACAAGATTTATGATGTGGAAGAAGAGCTAGCTGTACTTAAAGGGGAGAAAAGTTGGAAAGTAAGGACATTGCGAAATTTCAAAAGTTATGAACCCAGGAGAGGGTCGGCTGTAATCTACAGGAGTCAATTTACCTTGCTGGGGCTTGTGAGAGGAAAGACGCCTCCATCTAAGGTCATTGAAGCAGCGACTAGAGGGGTTTGGAAGTACAAAATGGAAAAAATAGCAGCCTTTGTCGAATTTGAGGAAAAACAGAATGTGTTGTTGGGAAACGTTGTTGGAGACAATGTAAGGAAAGAAATAAGGATAATGATCAGTGAACAGTATGCTCTGGAAGTACCAGAATTAGCCTACGAGGAAAGGCATGTAGTTGAACAATCCACCATGGCTATGGAGGAACTTTGTAAGCTTAAAAAAGAATTGAGAATATCTCTTGAGGGAAGAAGAAGAGAACAAATGAAGGAAAAGGCACTGGGAAAAAACATGGGTGTAAAAGTGGAAGGCAGTTGTGATGGTGCAGCAAGTTGTGTTGAACGGGTGGAAAATACTGCCAGGTGCAAACTTAGAGGAAAACGTGGGTGCAAAAGTGCAACCAGTTCGAAAGAACGTGCGGAGAATACAGCCAAGTGCAAACTAAGAGGAGGACAAGAATCTTACCAGGGCTTGGTGGATGAGAGAGAAATACGTAAGAAGCACGAGAAAAAAAAAAAAGGAAAAAGAAAAAAAACCTGTGAAGGAATAGTTGGAGCAGAAAGAGTTTTCGAAAGAAAGGGTGAAGGCACCAGTTCCACTGTTAAGAAATGCAAAAGGATAAAATGTAAGAGCAAGGAAAAGAACATTACCGCCAGTATCAATCCTCCGGAAGGAAAGGGTAATATTAGCAGGAGAAGTTCGGAATCCAAGGTAGAAATAGACTGTGGGCAAGCCCTGACAGAAAAAAGGAGCCAAGGGAAAAATAAGGTGGCGATCCATAAACCTGCGTTTTACCCCGGACAGGATGCCTAAAGTACATGCTTGTAAATCCCTTAATTGTACTGCCCACATCATAGGAGTGCACACCCATGGTGCAACAGACATTCACAAGTGTGTCCTGCGCTGGTTGATTTCGAGGGTTAAAAGGATGTGACACTACACCCGTGATTTAACCATGTCAGGTCGCCTAAGCACGTAACCGTGCATTCATTGTATGGCACAACCCATATCTTGACTGGGCACACTCTTGTTACAGCTGTTTATGTATTAAGTTTTTCATCTCATAATTTTCATTGCTGCAATCTGAATTCTCATGAGTTTTGTCCTGTTTTAGGTAGACATATATTTGGACAAGAGCGTCTCATGCTATCCTGTCTGTATATGCCCGGGGATAAAATAAGTACATCTCCCATTCATGTCAAATAATCTACCCCTCATATCCCATGCACCTTAGTCAGCAGTAGTCTCATGTTATCCTCCGATTAGACTGTGGCTTGGGGTCCCCTGTTTCCGTCCCTTTTGTTCTGTGTCTTACATCGATCCATCTATATCTATACATCTCTCTCTCTCTCTCTCTCTCCCTATCTCTCTCTCTCCCCATCTCTCCAGCACCCATTTCTGCTGGGAGTTCATACGCATCCCCTCCATCTATTTTCCTTAGGGAGGATGGTGTGTTGTAACCTCTCCCTCTTCCCTCACCCCTTGCCCCCCCTTCTCTTTCTCCCCACTTGGTATGGTCCGCGCTACCTCTGGGAGCGCAGGTTAGAACGTTGTGAGAAGAGTTATGCCGCCAAGCTGGGAGCACCTATTGTTCAAGACTTAATAAATTTACTTTCATGGAAACCTCATTTTGAGTAGTGAGTCATTACTACACAAGGTTATTGGGTCCGTCATCCATTCTGGATAGGAAACCTCATGTGCACACCAATCTATTTCATGTGAGCCAAAAGTGAGGTCTGAATACCATTACTGCAGTGGCTGGAATAGGGCATTCAAGATATTTTAAGTTGTGTTCCAAACACAAGAACCTAAAATGTTTGCATGTTGTGCGTTCTGCCGTGGAAATGTCCCTATTTGTGACGGCACAACTGGCAAAAAAGGTTGGCAAGTTATTGTTGTTGATGCAATCATGATACCTCATGATTCTCCAGTTTACCCGTCTGCTTTAACATTTACCACCCATGGAGACAGATTACAGGAGCGTGTTTATTTGTCAGTCAAGCAAGTGTCAGAAGGCTCGAGCTTCTGTCAAGAGTGTTAGCGGGGGCTCTCTGTTCATTCAAGTTGCATATTGTAGATGTGCTGTATGTATCATGACCTTTAACGCAAGGGTAGCAAGAAGCATTAGGAGGCTTGATGGGCAGTCCCCAATTAAGGAACAGTTTTTATTCTGAAGAGCTGTGATCATAGACTCAGCTTGTTCCCACAGTTAGTTGCCTGCTGTGTGACACCAGTGCACTTGGCCCCATGGATTTACATTGACCTCTCTCCACAAAATGTTCAACTGGTGTTACATTCCTAAACACACTCACTTCCCACTTACAGTAGGACAAGGATAATGTACTGCTGTAACTCCTTTCAGAGAATATTTGGGGTCACGTTCGGGATAGTTAGGTTAGGTGCCTATCAACATTTTTGTAGCCCAATATGTATGAGCTGCATTATTTACTCAGTCAACATTTTCGAGCCTTATGTTCTTAGCGGTTTCCATTTTAACTTTCAGAAATTCACGAACATGCACTGTGCATCTGCGAATGAGGTACAATACAAATGCAAGGTGCCACCTAACGCACCAGAGACTTTCTCGAGTAGCCCGTCATTTAAGTAAGGGCAGACACATATTTTCATACTACTGAGGTGCGGTTATTGCTGCACGATATTTGAAGAAGGCGCCCAAGAAGAATTCTGGTGAAAGGAATAAATACGTACTGATAAAGTTTGTTGCCAATGGGGGGCAGAGCTAGTTCGAGCCTGAAGCTCCCCGGTCTCGCTACACAATCTGGTAATTATCCTGTTACAAGCGCCGATATTTTCATCCCTGGTAAAGTGGGATGACCACCGGGAGAGTTGAGGAGTCCACTGACCTGCTTATCCCGTCCTTAGAGAGCTCCCCTGAGCCTGGCGGCGAGTGCAGGAAAGACGAGGGCACTGGCACCGAGGAGGCAGTGAGGGCTGCGGTGCTCCCCTCGGAAGAGTGAGAGGTGAGCCACGGAAACGCGGGTCCCGACTCCGACCCGAGACCCTTTGTTGGAGGATTGCTCCCTGGGCTGCGGTCACTGGGCGAGACACTGCGGGTCTGGGCTGCAGCGAGGACACTGGGAGCCCGATGCCTGGCTGGTGATCGCTGGGCCCGCGCAGGGAGAGGAGACGCGGGCCCGCCCACCGGACGCGACTCACCCGGATTGAGTGCGGTCCGGCCCGCGGAGAGAGGAGACTGACGGACCACAGGAGAGGAGGGCTGCGGCGGCTGGATTACGGGCCTCGCCTCGGCGGGGGGGGGGGGGGGGGGGGGGGGGTGCCAAGACTTTGGCCGCCATTTACCAGACAAGCGCAGAGCGGAGACCCTGCGGCAGAGAGCCCTGAGGTGAGGTGGGGCTGGAGTTGGTGTGGTCGATGGTTGGCAGGCCCGGGTCTCGAGCTTGGCAAAGAGGCCCTGAGGGTGGGACCCCTGCTCCCGTGTCCTGCATATGACCCAGGGGGGTGGCTGGTTCACCCCCCTGCACACGACACAAGGTGAGCCATCGCCTGGCGAGGGCCCATACGCGACTAGGCGCTTCTTACGGAAGGCGGGGAGAAGTGCGCCACAACCATTCTGCGCCTAATTCGAAAAGTTCCCAAGGATGCCGGAGCTGGGTTGCGGCCTGGGGTGGCCCTGCATTTTCAAACACGACAGTTGCGGGTCCGCCGCTCTCGGTGGCTGTTTGCCTGTGAAAATTTTGGCGAGACCTGTGGATCTGTGGGAAAGTGTGCCCTCCCCCCTTTGTTTCCTTTTGGATTACAACGGGTTCTGTAGCTGCTCTGGTCCTTTGGGCTGCCCGCAGCGCTCCGAGGTCGTTGATCCGCTCCGCAAGGGCCCGTAGGTGAGTCCTGGCTTGGAGAGGTGCCCATCAGAAGGAGGCCACTAGGTGACGCGGATCTCGCCAGACCTGCTTGGCCTTCTTTGTGCGACCGTACGCCTGTGTCCTGACCCGGGGGTCTCACGGTACTGCAACTATGGGGCGTGTTGACCGAAACCAGTCTAAACTTTCATTTGGCCCGACTAGGTCGAAGGCTGCGGACTCTCCTGTCGGAGAGGGAGCTTGCGGTCAGGATCAGCAGGAGGAGGCTACCCCACACGATATTCGCGGCCGTCTGGTGGCGATGGAGAAGAGCCTGCAAGGGCGCATCGCTTCCACGGGAACTAAGATGGATGCCCTCACATATTGCATGGACCGCATGTTGGAGCGGTTAGACAAACAGGCGGAACGGATTGATATGACCGAGAGGAGGCTGATGGAAGTAGAGGAAGCTCACACTACCATGGACACAGACCACAAGCAATCGGGAAAGGTCCTTCAGTTACTCCAGGATAAGACAGAGGACTTGGAGGCCCACTCTAGAAGATGCAACCACTGTATTACCGGCCTTCCAGAGTCTACCCAAACGGGAAATATGGAACTGTTCACCGAACGCCTATTGAAATCACTGTTAGGCGACAATTCCTTTTCTGGGATGTTCGTCGTGGAGAGGGCTCATAGGTCCCTGGGCCCGAGGCCTAAGCCAGGCGCTCTCCCCAGGCCAATAATCGCTAAGCTGTTAAATTATAGAGATCGTGACACAGCGCTGCGATTGGCAAGGGAGAAGCAACCACTACTTTATGAAGGAGCAACGATCTCCCTATTTCCGGACTTTACAGCTAGGGTCCAGGAGCCTAGACGTCAATTTCTCCCAATGAAAAGGCAGCTGCGAGACTTGGGGGCGGACTACGCAATGTTATCGCCATAGCCATCCCGGACGGTTTCAAGATCATCCGAAAGGACCGCATCAACAAAACAGGAGGAGGCATCGCCATCGTCCACAAGAACACCATCCGCATCACGACAAGCTCCGACGACACCTTCACAGCCGCCGAACACCTTCACTTCCAGATACACACCGACCCCAAGACCACACTTAGAGGCACCCTCATCTACAGACCACCAGGACCAGGAACCCGCACACAATTCAGCAAAGATATCACTGACTTTATCAACCCACATGCCCTCCCCTCCGAGGACTACATTCTCCTAGGAGACCTCAACTTCCCTATGGAAAAGAACAACGATAGCAACACCACCACCCTTCTGGACAACCTCGCCAATCTCAGACTCAAACAACTGGTAAACACCCCCACCCACTACGCCGGACACACGCTCGACCCAATCTTCTCCTCCAGCAAGCACGTTTCCTTCAATCACGCCACAGGTCTCCACTGGACGGACCACAGCTGCGTCCACTTCAACTTCAGAAAGACCACGACCCACCACCACCCACAACAAGTTCCCCGCAGAAACTGGAACAAAATTACCACCGACCAGCTCACCACATCGCTAAACCAAAACCCTCCCGCCAAATCATCCCACCCCAAATCAAGCAGCCATCAACCTCGCACAATGGATCACCCACTGCGCTGACGAATTAGCACCCTTGAAAAACCATTACAGCAAGCCAGGAAGCAAAAAAGCCTCCTGGTTCAATGACAACCTCAAGAACTCCAAAAAGAACTGCCGCACCCTCGAGAAAGCCTGGCAAAAAAACTCAACCACAGACAACATGACCGCTCTCAAAGACGCCACTCGCAATCACCACCAGTTGATCCGATCCACCAAGAAATCAGCTTTCAAGGATCGACTCGACAACAACGCCCACAACAGCAAGGAACTCTTCAGCATCGTCAAAGAGCTTACCAATCCCAGCGCCGGCACCAACGACATCACTCCCTCTCAAGACCTCTGCAACTCTCTAGCCTCGTTCTTCCACAGCAAAATTGCTGACATACATAACAGCTTCGGCGACCAGTCTACCCCCCTTACCACCGAACTGAAGCCCCCCACCACCACCCTTTGCGCCTGGAACCCGATCAGCACCGAAGACACCATCCGCCTGATGAACTCCATTCATTCCGGATCACCAACCGACCCATGCCCCCACCACATCATCAACAAGGCCGACTCCATTATCGCACCCCATCTCCAGGATATCATCAACTGCTCCCTCAACACCGCTACCTTCCCGGAAAGCTGGAAACATGCCGAACTCAGTGCCCTCTTGAAGAAACCTACAGCAGACCCCACTGAACTTAAGAACTACCGCCCCATCTCGCTCCTCCCATTCCCTGCCAAAGTCATAGAGAAGACCGTCAACAGTCAGCTCGCCGCCTTCCTCGAGTCTAACGGTTCCCTCGACCCCTCACAGTCCGGCTTCCGAGCCAAACACAGCACCGAAACCGCCCTCATCGCAGCCACAGACGACATCCGAACACTACTCGACAACGGGGAAACAGCTGCCCTCATCCTCCTGGACCTCTCCGCAGCGTTTGATACGGTCTGTCACAGCACCCTCAATAACGTTGGGATACAAGGAAAAGCATTGGATTGGATCATCTCGTTCCTCGCCGGAAGAACCCAGAGAGTCCCCCTCCCCCCTTTCAGATCAGAGGCCACTGAAGTCATCTGCGGCGTACCACAAGGATCATCTCTTAGCCCCACCCTCTTCAAAGTCTACATGAGCCCCCTCGCATCCATCGCACGCCAGCACAACCTAAACATCATCTCCTACGCCGAAGACACCCAGCTGATCCTCTCCCTCACCAAAGACCCAAACACCGCCAAAACCAACCTACACGAAGGGATGAAAGACGTAGCCGAGTGGATGAAGAACAGCCGCTTAAAACTGAATTCAGACAAGACGGAAGTCCTAATCCTAGGATCATCCCCCTCTGCATGGGACGACTCATGGTGGCCACCGGCCCTGGGCAGCGCACCCAAACCAACAGGCCATGTCAGCAACCTGGGATTCATTCTAGACTCCTCCCTCTCGATGACCAGACAAGTCAACGCCATCTCATCATCATGCTTTAACATTTTACGCATGCTCCGAAAGATCTTCCGATGGATCCCCATCGAAACAAGAAAGACGGTCACCCAAGCACTTGTCACAAGCCGACTGGACTACGGAAACACCCTCTACGCCGGAACCACAGCCAAATTACAGAAAAAACTCCAACGTACTCAGAACGCCTCCGCCCGACTCACCCTAGACATACCCCACCACAATCACATATCCGGTCACCTGAGAGACCTTCACTGGCTCCCCGTCAACAAGAGAATAACGTTCCGTCTCCTCACCCACGCACACAAAGCCCTATACGACCTAGGACCCAGATACCTCAACACGCGCCTAACCTTTTACACCCCCACCCGCCAACTACGATCGTCCAATCAAGCCCTTGCCACAATTCCACGCATCCGAAGAGCCACCATGGGAGGAAGATCATTCTCCTACTTAGCGGCCAAAACCGGGAATTCTCTCCCCACCCACCTCCGCCTTACACAGAACCACCTCTCCTTCAGAAAACAACTCAAAACTTGGCTATTTGATAAGTAGCGAACCCCCCCCCCCCCCCTCCCCCCCCCCCCCCAAGCGCCTTGAGACCCTCTGGGTGAGTAGTGCGCTATACAAATTTTGACTTGACTTGACTTGATAACCGGCAAAGCTACGGGTCAATCGGCAGGGGCGCTCGAGGATTTTCACTGACGCCCAAGGCACTACAAAAGGCCCTTAAGGATTGGCGCAGGGATAAACGAGTCTCCCCGGAGAGGGAACGAGGAGAGGACGGCGCACTGGATGAACAAGACTGAACTACTGCATGCCTACGGGCTTCTGTGATATGACTGCTAGATTGGAGGTACTGGGTTGTATAGAGTTGTAAGTGAAGTCCTAGGGGCCTGGACTACGGGGAATTCAGTCAGTCAGTCAAAGCTTTTATTTTCGGTTAAAAACCATAAAAAGACAATTTACAGTTTACAGATTTCATAGTCTAATTTAAAAAAGAGAAGTTAAAAACTATTTAAAAGATCACAATAAAAACTATATCATAAAATGTACAAAAGGATAATAAAAGCAATACAGAACAGTATACCCATCTCATGATAACAGACATAGAATAGTAGATGGGGCCCCACACAATAAGTACCTTTACAATGATCAAGGGAAAAGCCCTTAGCTGTTGGGGAGTGTTTTTGGGCTTCCTTTTAGAATTGCACATCTAGTATGCCGCATGGATATAAGGAACCTTGATGCTGCGAACACAGCCAAGGCCGTGGTGTCCGTTCTTAGAATTCTCAGCACTACCCTAAAGTCTCTGAGACCCCTGGACCTGCAATACTGAACTATCCATTTGGCCCTCACACTGCGGTACGAGGGGCAGAAGAGCAGAACGTGCTGATCTGTCTCCTCTGCAACCCCGCACCCGGGGCAAGTGCTCACTGATTGTGTGCTCCTAATCCACTTATGGGTAAAACCCCTAAGCGGCAGTGAGCCATGCCTAAATTGGATGTATAGCTTCTTGGCCAGCGGAGGCTGGATATCGTCCAAGAATTTCTCAAATCCTGGGAGTGCCTTGAAATCAAGAAAGTGCTCAGTCAGCCTACCCATGAAAGGATTTGTAAGAACACTGGCGAGGCGATGTTGGTTTAGGGCCAGGCTCGAAGATTTTTTAGAAATCTGGGTGCATGCCGCCTCAGGAGACATCTACAGATCCCCCCATTCCAAGTGCCAGAGTGAGATGCTTAATATAACTCAACCATGGGATCTTTCCAGCTCCACTTACAGACAGGAGATCGCGCAGATCCTCTCTGAAACTCTCTAGTTCTGGAGTGGACCAAAGCCGTCTCCAGTATAACAGTGAACAGTTCGAAATGATATCCTGTATAGGGACTAATCCCAAGTCGAACCTTAAGGGAGTTAGGGGGGTACTACTGGGGAGTCGCAGGATCCGTCTGATGAAGCTATTCTCCGTAAGGGAAAGCGAGGGAGTGCTGGCATGCCCCCAGAGGTCCACCCCATAGATCGCACCCCCGCGTGCCTGCACTTTATATATTTCAACCGGCAGACCCACTATTTTCTGGGATGTTTTGTTAAAAACTTTTAAAATGCCACCCGAGGATTGTGATAGTTTCAGGTTCGCCCTGGCTACGTGTGAGAACCAGTCCATTTTGTCATTAAGGGTAACCCCCAGATAGTCAAATGTGGACACTCGGTCCAAAGGCAGTCCATCCATGTGGGGATGGGGGAAATTTGATTTTTTTTTTAAGATTGTACACCATGTACTTGGTTTTGGAGACATTGATCTCCAAATCCCTCATCCTGCAGAGGCCACAAAAAGCCTCCAATGTTCGCTGGATACCCCCAAAAGATTTTGATAGTAGGAGGGTATCATCAGCGAACATTAGTGCCGGTATTTTCCGCCCTGCCAGGCAGGGGGAGTCCAAGTCCCTAGCCCCCGCTAGATGTGCGATCAGCCCATTAAGATATAGGGAAAAGAGCGTAGGGGCTAGAACGCACCCCTGTCTCACACCTTTGTCAACAGGGAACTGGGCCGTCAGCTCCCCACCTTTTCCGAACCTGACCCTGGCATAATTACCCTCATGCATTCATCTGAAGAGATCACACAAGTAGGTCGGGGCACCCAGCTCCAGAAGCAGGCCCCAAAGCTTGTCCCTATTAACTAAATCGAATGCGGACCTAAGGTCCACAAAAATCAAAAACAAACTACCTGCCCCTAAAACAACAGTCCTCCAGTATATAAGCTGGAGTCTGAACGGTTGGTCGATAGTGGATCTCCCGCCCGAAATCCTGCCTGCAGGGAGGTTAGGATGTGGTGGTCATCCATCCAATTCTGCAACCTGAACAGTAGGACTCGAGCGAAGATCTTCTGCAATACGTCGATCAAACTGATGGGTCGGTAGTTTGCAGGATCAAGGGGGGAAGCCTTTTTGTAAATGGGGATAATTTCCACACCCAACCATGTACGGGGAATATCCAAGCCCTGCATAATGGCGTTAAACAGGACACACATGTAGGGCGCCCAGACCCTTTGTTCGGACCGGTAAGGGTCACCAAGGATTCTGTCCAAACCTGGAGCTTTCCCGGCGGCCAGGCTTTTAAGCGCTGCATTTACCTCCAGCAATATGCACAGATAGTTAACTTGGATTGTACCCCTCGAGGGCTCACGAGCCAATGGTCTTGTTGGTTCCATTGCAGCAACTGGATCGACTAGGGGATCAAGCGGGTATAGGGGTTTGAAGTGGGCAAGCCCCGTGTCCTTACTGAGGCTAGGTGATATGGCTGGCATCTCTGTCACCGATCCCCCCCGGACCAGGTTCCAGAAGGATCTATAGTCCCGGGTGGCGAGGGCCCTGCTCACCTTGTCCCATCTATCCGCCTCCTATTCAGATTTGGCCTCTGTAACTAGAGTTTTATAGTTTTGTCTGGCCTTCCTAATCCGTCTAGGTGACCCAATTTTAACATCATTTACTAAGATAGTTTTCGCCTCCCTACAGTTTTTGTTGAACCAGTGTTGTTCGTTCTTCCGGGCCCCAGGCCTACCCGGCTTGGAGGTATAGAAGTATCCTACCAGTGCGGAAAGAAGCTCGCTATGAATGTGCTGGAGGGCCAAGAGGCTCGATAGGTCTAGATTAAACCCTGTCAAGTCGCTAGCCGCTAGTAGGGCCCCAGCTACATGGTTGTAGATTTCTGCTAATGTGTCCAGGGCTAATGCCACCTTTCCCAGCCAATTCCTCTACCTCCCGCCTTTTGCAGGTAGTTCTCATTTTGGGAGGGTTCCACTGTCGTCTGTGGATTGTGTGCCCCTAGATGGATGACCAGTTCCAGCGTTAGGAGATTATGATCCCTCTTGACCCGGGGGATTACCCTAAACGTTTTTACTTTTGCCCAGTATTCTACGTTGACCAGAATATAATCTATTGTGGTGCTTCTGTCTGGTCTGTTAAAAGTGTGAGCACCGGGTATATCTGGTAACAATCTACCATTGCATGCCCTAAGGAAATAAGATACAACCAAATTATTGATTGCTAGGACCAATGGGGATAATCGCTTTGCTGGATACATATGGCATTCGGAGATTGACCAAGTCTCGTCCTCCTCGGTCGTGACCGGGGGGGATCCCCCAGAGTGGCTCGAAGTGACAGTTAAAGTCTGCACCTATCACCTTGTTATAGGAGGAGGGAAAGGAGGAGAGTAGTGCCTCCAGGGCCTCTAGGGTTGATAGTCATAGCTTGAGTGGGGTCGGGCGTAACTAAATGTTAATCACGGCCCCCACCGAGGCGTCCTTGAGTGTAAGAAGAATACATAGGTTGTCCGGGCTATGTGTATCAACTATCTTGACCGAGCACCCCAGGTGTACTGCTACCCAAGTACATAATCCTCCTGATGGTCTTCCCCTAGGGCCCTGCACTGCCGGTGTGTGATAGGACGCGAATCCTACCCTACATGGGGCGGACAAGAGCCAGGTTTCCTGGAATAGGCATATATCATAGCCATCCATCAGGTCTTCCAACTCCGGGATCGGCAATTTTGCCCCCAGCCCTGCGACGTTCCAGGACCCAATCAGAGAAGAGTTGTAGGATCCCTGGCCAGCGGGAGATTTTCATGGTGTGTGTCGGGGGTGGTGGTAAACCCCTCTGACAAACACCCGGGTCCCGCCCACCCCCAGGAACATTCAGGCTTGTTGGTGGGCATGGGGATGAAGAACCGACCTCTATGGGGCACTGGTTTAGATCCTCAGACCCTATTTTGTTGCTAGAGCCTCCCTCTCAGCCTCTCCGAGGGATGGTTAGCCATAGTGTTGTCATCCCCTTGTGGTGTTAGTCAGTCAACGTAGCTCAGGGCCCTATATCTATTGGCCACTGGCACATTATACTCCAAACCATAACCACCTAAGTGAGGAGGGGGTTGCGCCATGGTCTGTGGGTAGAAATACCCCAAGTGGTGAGTGCGAATTTTGCTCGTGTTTTCCAACCCGCCATTGCCTAGGATGTGTTTGACCACCTCAGTGTCCCTAAAATTAATGATCACGCAGTCACCTCCTATATCCTGGTCTCTAGTACCCAACCAGCTAACTCTACGTGCAAATAGAATCTCCCCCTGCCCCGGTCCTACTATTGGTCTATGTCGATTTAGCCAAAATATGATTTTAATTTTTAGCTCTGGGTAGGATTCGGTGGAGCTTGCTTCCAGGGATGGAACTCCCGTAAGCACCACCACATAAGGCATGGCCTCAGGCGGAAGCTGGGGGCGGGGAGCGGGGAGCAGGTCTTAATGAGCTCTCTACCTGCCCTTTCTGGGGGGCAGGGGGCACGGGTTTACCATCAGCACGAGGCGGTATCACAGGAGCTGCCAAAGGTGGGGGCGGTACACATGTTGATGGAACATTTGCTTTGGGTGCCTCAGAGGGACAAAGGGTACCTGCAGATCTATTTGATACACTAGTAGATTTCTGCACAACTACATGGGCCATAACATGTGGTTGTTTGGTTGTTTGTGTGGGGGTACTGCCCACCGAATCCGTGGCCGCAGAAGTGCCTGGGGTAGAAGCTATGCCCTCACCCATATCGTGGTTCCCCTGTGGGCTAGCTCGCTGCAACTTCCCTGGGCATTTGTTAGAGACAAGAGAAAGAATTCTATCTAGTCTTGATGATAAGGGTTTTACATAGGAGCTTATTACTTGTTCTATGTAAGCCTGCAAATCAGTCATCAAGTGTGTGACCCAAAGAGGTGGTGCAGAGGAGGGGCGAGGAGGAACTGGTTCAGTCTGTGCTCTCATGGGAGAATATATTTTCTTCCTCTTTGTGTATTTTCTTGTCGTTTTTGTTTTTTTCCTTTTGGGGCTAGACACGGAGTTGTTGGATGCTGTTGGATGGGGAGCCAATGGAGAAGGTGGATCAGAGACAATCACCTCCGGTATGATCTGGGCACACGGTAGCTCAAAGAAGGAGGGCATTTGGTAAGCTGTCGACTCAAATGGATTGGCAATTGTCGTAGAGGCGTCATCTTCTACCCGTGGAGGGACTAGTGCAGGGGTTGAAGATAGACGCCTTTCCCTATCTTCAATGGCCATTGCTACTGCTCCTATGGTTTTCTGGAGCATTAGATCAATTGCTGTTAGGGTCGGGAGTGATTGAGTCGTGGCAGCTTGTTGCCTGGTTCTAGGGTGTGAAAGGGAAGGGTTGGTGAGTTTCCCCATACTGAGCATGCCCTAGAGTGAAGTGCCTCAAACACCTATTTACTCCACAGGGGATACAAAGTAAGAGGGGGTGTAGCCTAAGTGAGACCCCCTTTTCTGGTTAAAATTAAAGCTTGACTGTTTAGGACAGAGCCCAGTTTTGGACGGGACCCAGTAGTACAACAAATAATATAATATTAAAGTTACAACAATAAAAAAATAAAAAAAATTAAAAAAACTCAAGTAGATCACCGGATGGTCAATGGCTTTAAGTCTTACAGTTTTTAAGACGGAATGTTAAGGGGGTGGCCCAGCCCAGCCTCGTCCTGCCCCGGACGGCCACAGATGGCCCGCCCTTTGCCCGGCAAGTCCCGCGCGCGTCCCGTGCGCGTCCCGCGACGCGGAGGGAGCCTCTCCTCTTTAATAGCGCCTCCGGGCGCGATGGTGGCGGAAACCGGAAGTGCCCGCTAAGCTACCTGGGAGCTGTAGTCTCCGGCCGCGAGGTGGAGGGAAGCGGCGGCAGGGAGACACACAGCGTTAGCCCCCCAGATGCAGCAGGCCAAGTCACCGGACCAGTAGGTAGGTGCACGCACCAGTCGTCGTGTAGGAATGCCCTCCGCTCCACCGAGGGAGCCTCTCCTCTTTAATAGCGCCTCCGGGCGCAATGGTGGCGGAAACCGGAAGTGCCCGCTAAGCTACCTGGGAGCTGTAGTCTCCGGCCGTGAGGTGGAGGGAAGCGGCGGCAGGGAGATACACAGCGTTAGCCCCCCAGATGCACTTAGGCCAAGTCACTGGACCAGCAGGTAGGTGCACGCACCAGTCGTCGTGTAGGAATGCCCTCCGCTCCACCGAGGGAGCCTCTCCTCTTTAATAGCGCCTCCGGGCGCAATGGTGGCGGAAACCGGAAGTGCCCGCTAAGCTACCTGGGAGCTGTAGTCTCCAGCCGCGAGGTGGAGGGAAGCGGCGGCAGGGAGACACACAGGGTTAGCCCCCCAGATGCAGCAGGCCAAGTCACCGGACCAGCAGGTAGGTGCACGCAGCAGTCGTCGTGTAGGAATGCCCTCCGCTCCACCGAGGGAGCCTCTCCTCTTTAATAGCGCCTCCGGGCGCGATGGTGGCGGAAACCGGAAGTTCCCGCTAAGCTACCTGTGAGCTGTAGTCTCCGGCCGCGAGGTGGAGGGAAGCGGCGGCAGGGAGACACACAGCGTTAGCCCCCCAGATGCAGCAGACCAAGTCACCGGACCAGTAGGTAGGTGCACGCACCATTTGTCGTGTAGGAATGCCCCCCCCCCCCCCCCCGGAATTCTAAAGTGTCCGTCTGAACTTTGAGAGTCATTTTGGGGGCGCGGCCTGGGTTGGGGGGGGCCAAAAATGGCTGGTAGTGAGTCCCATCATTGAGGTTTCAGTGGACATGATTGTTGTTACAAGGCTGGGTACTTTTGTCCTAAGCAATAGTTAATGCTGGGTTTACATGACTACCACTGGCCCTGTGTACGGTAGCAGGAAAGACCCAGGGGTGGGAGGTTAGATTCCACACTGTTACTGAGTGAGATATAATGGGGTTGTCCCACGAGGGATGATGTCGTAATACTATGGCGCATCACGCTGTTATGCATGCGGGCCGGGGAGGTGGCTTTTTACAGTCCGGTACAGAGTCTTTGCTGACTGCGAGCTACCTTCGCCTTCGCGTGTATCACACTTGTGATTGGGCAGTGATGTATGTGGGTAGCGGGGGGAGGGAGCGGCGGTTGTTGTGGGGAGGGATTGATTTTCGCAGCCTAGCTGGGGTTGGGCAGGCGTGGGTGGGATTGGATCGGGTTGAGGGGGAGTGGTGAAATGAAATGAAATGAAAATGAGATTTGTAAAGCGCTACAGCTGCCCTCAGGCGTCCAGGCGCTAAAACTAGAAGAGCGCCATCAGAAGAAAACAGAGGGTTATAATTACTGAAATAAAAGAGTTTTAAGCTGCTTCCGGAAGCTGGATAAATTAGAGTTGTTTCTCATGTGCAGAGGAAGGGTGTTCCATAGCTTAGATACGTTATAAGAAAAGGAACGGCCTCATGCTCTGGCTCCAAAGATTCTAGGAGTCTTGGCCAGAGATGCAGACGAGGAACGAAGCACTTTATTGGGCAGATAAGGGGAGATCAGGGAGCGATTAATTTATGGGCCCATTTTCCAGAATGCCTGATGAGCGATGCACAGAGACTTAAACTTTACTCTGTCCCTGACTGGAAGCCAGTGCAACGTTCTTATCCCAGCTTTTATTGAAGTTCTTCGTGGGACTCCAAGTAAGGCACGGGCCGCACAATTTTGAGTGCGCTGAAGTTTTTGTAGGGTGTAGTCCGATGCTCCAAGATAGAGGGCGTTATTAAAATCCAGACGGGATTGAATGAGGCCCTGTATGATTATCTGCTTGGCCTCAAACGGAAGAAGGGGAAGGATTTTTTTTTATCACCCTAAGGAGGCCAAAGCAGGGGGCCGCCACCTTGGTAGCCTGTGTATTAAAACTCAGCGACTTATCTAGCCATACCCCCAGACTTTTGATGTTGTCTCTGGGGGCAGGGGCCGCACCCATAACAGCTCCAAAGTAGAAGGGGCTGCCGGGCCCAGGAGCATAAGCTCGGTCTTGTCGTCATTGAGTTTCAAACAGGAGCTTATCATCCAGCTCCTCACCTCCTCCAGACACAATGCTAGGTTGGGCGGTGATTGGAGGCCACTCTTCTGCACAATGGAGACCACCAGCTGGGTGTCGTCCGCATAGGAAATGATGTTAATACCGTGCGGACGAACAATCCCAGCCAGTGGTCTCATATATGCATTGAAGAGCGTAGGGCTCAGTGACGAACCCTGAGGAACTCCACACCCCAACGGCCTGCTCGACGAGACGAATGAGCCGTCAAAGACCAGAAAGGTTCTATCAGTTAAAAAAGACTTGAACCAAGCCAGGGCTTCTCCGGACACTCCTAGGTCGGCGAGACGGTTCATCAGATTTTTATGATGTACCGTGTCAAAAGCGGCACTCAGATCGAGAAGGATCACTGCCACTGACCCCCCCCCACCCCCCGATCCAAGATCCGCCTCGCCTCCTCTGTCACAGCTAGTAGGGCAGTCTCTGTCCCATGTTTGGGGCGAAAGCCCGTCTGGGAAGCATCGAGGAGATGATTTTCCTCGAGGAACTTCGTCAGGATGGTATTAATGTGCTTCTCCAAGATCTTAGTTGCCCATGGGAGCAGAGAGATCGGGCGGTAGTTACTGGGGTTTGCTGGGTCAAGGGCAGGTTTTTTCAGCAAGGCCCGTACCATTGCATGCTTCCATGCAACAGGTACCATCCCACTCAGAATGGAGGAGTTCAACAACTCCATGAGAGTAGGGAGAATGGTTTGGCTGGCCAACACCAGCGGGCCCGGAGGAGCGGGGTCACATGGAGAACCAGATTTTATTTGTTGTGCTAGAGACTCCAGTGTTTCCAAATTCAACAAAGGGAAGGAGACTAGCTTATCTTGAGGAGGGATTACTATATCTAAGGCCGAATCAGAGCATTGGGTGGGTGGTTCGATGACAGAGTCTGGAAAGGAGAGGTAAATTTTATTAACTTTCTGAAAGAAAAAATCAACCAACTCGTTGCATCTAGAGAGAGTGTTACTATTGTCTGCCACAAGCGGGAGGGGTTTTGTCAGAGAGTTGACTATCCGATATATTTCTTTCGGCTTAGATTTAGCCAATGTAATTTTATCATTATAAAAGGCTGCTTGTGAGGTTTTTATGGCGATTTTATAATTCCTAATAGCGTCCCTGTAAGTGGCTTTTACAGGAGCGCTTTTTATCCCTAAGTTCTTCTGTGTACCACGGTGCTGATTTACTCTGTCTCTTTGACCCAGATAAGAACGGAGGAAGAATCAAATCTAGAGAGGTAGTGATCCAGTTATTATATTTGTTATTATTTAGCGATGGGTCATGGGAGAGTGGTGGTCTAGTGGTACTAAGGACCTTCGTCCAATTATCTTCAGAGAGTTTGGACCAATTTCAGGTTTTCCGAGATGTAAAAATGGATGGTGGAGGTTTGCTAGTGGTCCAAGTAAAGGCTATTAAAAAGTGGTCCGACCAAGGCAGGCGACTGATAGTGCCCACTTTAAGTTGATCGCAATTGCTAAAGATCGGGTCTAAGAGATGGCCTCTTTCATTCGTTGGAGAGGGAACTAGTTGCTCCAATTGGATGGCGGCTAAACTCGACATCAACTCTAACGCCATGGGGTCCGACAAACTATCAAAATGAACATTTAAATCTCCAAGTAAGGAAAAATTTGAGGGAGAAGTAACCAAATCGGAGGCCACCGACAAGAGAGAAGTATTAAATTGTCCGATGGTTCCGGGGGGACGATAAATGAGAATACCAGTGAAACTGATGTTGGGGGAGAACTCGATCATGAAAGGAAGACTCTCGCAGTCCTTAATCTCCACCGTCAGGCAGCGGCAAACATAGCTATCTTTATGAATGATCGCAAGCCCACCGCCTTTGCCCTGCGATCGATCTGACCGCACTATCTGGTAACCAGGAATTATGGCCTGCACCAGATCCGGCTGAGAATCTTGACTCAGCCAAGTTTCGGTCAGAAAGATCACGTCCGGTGTATGTTCGTCTAACAACAGGGAGATTTCTAAGCAATGCTTAGGAAGAGACCTACAATTAAGCAGAAACATGGAGTAGGCCTTTGCCTCAGACCTGGTAGTCATAGTAGTAATTAGCTCCAATTTACAGTGCGGGCAACGGCGAAATATCTCCAGTGGATGTATGGTATGGCCGCACCTAGGTGACATAGGTGGGCGGAGCTGATGTAGGAGGCTCGAGCTATATGACCTCCTATCTCCCACAAAAAGACCAGGGGATGTGGCCCCTGGACCCGGCCGGGCGCGGACGGGCGCAGACGGGCTTGTCTTTGGCGCGCCCGCTGCGCCCGCCCGCTGCGCGGACTTTTAGTGATGGCCATATATAGCGGGAAGAGGGGGGCGGGAGTCTAAGAAGCAACTAGACCGTCACCACCAAACAGGACGGAAAATGGCGGCCGCGTGAATCCCTGAACAGCTCCTAATTGGCTGCATGGTTCGCGGTGGCAGTGCGGGAGGGACTGAGAGCAACGTGGGGTGAGCAGCACTCTATTTTAAAATATCACACAAAGTATAAAAATTAGTAATCAATTTCTACAACAAAATTTTTAAAACACAGTGCTATACTTCTGTCTTTTCCCGGCTGTGCCTCAGGAAAATAGGCTGGCAATCTAGCTGACGCGCGAGGGTTTTAGTGCGATTAAGTAGCGTCAGCCTGTCTGGAGGGTGGCGTCTAAGAAGCAACTAGACTGTCACCACCAAACAGGACGGAAAATGGCGGCCGCGTGAATCCCTGAACAGCTCCTAGTCGGCTGCAGGGTTTGCGGTGGCAGTGCGGGAGGGACTGAGAGCAACGTGGGGTGAGCAGCACTCAATTTTAAAATATCACACAAAGTATAAAAATTAGTAATCAATTTCTACAACACAATTTTTAAAACACAGTGCTATACCTCTGTCTTTTCCCGGCTGTGCCTCAGGAAAAGAAGCTGGCAATCTAGCTGGTGTTGGGGGGGATGGGTGGGCAGAGAACAGTGACTAGTTGTCACAGTGAGGAACCTGTTTATTTGATTGTTTTCACATGTTCATCAGACATCGAGACACTGCCGAGGCAGGGCATACACCAGGGACTGATTTTTTGATACCACACCATGACTCAGACGCACACGGTTGACCACACGACCACTGCACTCGAGCGATCCCCCGATTCTCTGGTCTTGCTAACATGGAACGTACGGGGCCTTAACGACCACCGTAAAACCAGGAAGGTCCTTCATTACCTCAATAGGCACCAGGTAGACGTGGCCTTGCTACAGGAGACACATCTCCGACCGGACAGCCCGATCCTACTCACTAGAGGTCTCCTGGGTAATGTACACGCTGCTGGATTCACTTCACATGCCAGGGGAGTACTGACGTGGGTGAACCCGAAAGCTTCCCTATCACTGACGCCAATAGAGACAGACAGGGAGGGACGTTTCACTATCTCTAAATGTAGTGGTAAGGGTCTGGAGATATGTATATTTAACGTGTATATCCCTAACTTTGATCACCCTGCCTTCTACACGACTTTAGCGAATAAGGCTCAACTACACACCCAGGGATCCCTGCTCTGGGGAGGAGATTTTAATTTAACTAGGTGCCCAGAGATTGATAGGTCGGATGACCCGGACAGACGCCCTTCGGCCTCGTCCAGAGTCCTGGAAACCTCAATGGTGAGATTGGACCTCTGCGATGTGTGGAGACACAGACACCCCTCACTGGGAGGCTACACACATTACTACGCCCCGCATTACATTCACACGAGAATACATTATTGGCTGGCGTCTTCTTCCTTGGTTCGTCATGTCCGTGCATGTAAGTTGTTGCCCCGCACCTATTCAGACCATTTGCCGCTTTTACTAACTATCGAGGCACCTAAGAAGCGTATACCCCCGTTTATGTGGCGTTTCCCTCCCTATTCCCTACTGGGATGGCACGTTCAGGGAGGAACTGGCCTCTGCCATAGAATCGTACTTTGACACAAACGTGGGCTCCGTTGATTCCTATTTGACTGTTTGGGAAGCCTTTAATGCATACATTAGAGGAATCACTATCTCTAAGCATGCAGGGGTACTCAAATCGATACGTGACCGATTGAAGAGGCTGGAGGCGAGGCTCGGGGAGTTGGAAGCCCGAAGAGTAATAGACCGGAGCGAGCTGCTGACTCAGGAGCTGACACAGACACTGAACGGGTACAATGAGGAGGCGGACGGCGAACTTAAACACCTGGGGAAATACGCCACAGCTAGAACGTATGGGGAGGGGGAGCGGCCGGGAACGGTACTGGCACAGCTTACTCGCCAGCTCCGGACAGAACGGTGATACCAGACATGAGGGATGCCCCGACTGATTCGCCTCTATCCGAAGAGCAGGTAGCAGAGAGATTTCGAGAGTACTATGCAGCTCTGTACGCCTCGAGAGACCCTGCAGCAGAGGAATGAATCTTGGACTATTTGTCCCACATAGAGCTTCCTTGGTTAACAGACCTGCACCGGGGGTTCTTGGTTAGACCGATTCAGCGGGAAGAGGTGGTCCGGGCACTGTCAGATATGAAGGCCGGCGGCGCCCCTGGAAGTGATGGTCTAACAGTTGCCTTCTATAAGGAATTTCCCGATCTGTTGGTTCCACAATTACTCACACTTTTCAAAGAGATCTGCGACTCGGGGGAGATGCCGCCCACCATGCGGGAGGCGATTCTAGTAGCCATACTGAAACCAGGGAAACCGCCAGGGGACTGTGCATCATACAGGCCGCTATCTTTGTTGAATGTGGATGCTAAAATATTGGCGAAGCTTATCGCAAACCGTATTAGCCCTATGGTTACCACGCTAGTCGCCCTGGAACAGGCTGGTTTCGTGCCTACCCGTAACCTTACTTATAATCTCAGAACGGTGTTCGCTGCTATGCAGCATATCGTGCGGAGGTTCCTGCGATAGCTGTATTCCTGGACATGGAGAAGGCCTTTGACTCTGTCGAGTGGCCTTTTCTCCGCCTTGTTCTTGCCCGTATGGGGGCGGGGAGTCTCTTCCTCCAGCTACTGGCGACGCTGTACTCCTCACCTAGGGCTCGCATACGCATCAGTTTGATGGTAACGGACCCCATATCAATCTGTAGGGGCATCCGGCAGGGATGCCCCCTGTCGCTGATTTTATATGCTTTGGCAGCAGAGTCGCTAGCCTGCGCATTACGCGAATACCATGGACACAGAGGAATGCGATTCCCGAACTATAATCTGATCGTCTCCACATATGCGGTGACACCCTCTTGTATGTCAGAGACCCCGAGACACACCTCTCTCCAGTTCTGCGAGAGGTGGAACTGTTTAGCTCCCTGTCGAGTATTCATGTCAATTGGAATATATCAATCATGTTCCTGCTCACCGATATCGACACTATCACGATTTCAGTTTCATAGGATGAGACATGCCCTCAGATACCTCCTGGGTGATGACTTGTTGGGCCCGCCGGAGGTTGCTGCATTGTCCCTCGTAATCCAGGCCAAGTCTCCGGTTAGACTTGTGTCCAGGTTATACTGTACAGCGCTTTCTGAGAGCCAGACAGACTACTCCAAGCCGTGGTTGGAATGGCAGAGGTACCTGGATGTGGAAATGACGGATGAAAAATGGCTATACTGCTGCTCTAGCAGCAAACGTATATCATTGAATGGGCGACATAGGCTGATCCACTTTAAATTTCTTAACAGGGTGTACTACACCCCTGAACGACTTCACAGGTACGGATTGCATGAGGACCCGAGGTGTGATCGGTGCGAGGTGCAAGTCGCAGATTTTTTGCATGTGGCGTGGTCCTGTCCGGGAATTGCCCAATTCTGGAATAGGGTGTATGCAGAGGTGAATCGTGTTACGTCCCTTGAGTTAGCTCCCGACTCGCTCCTAGCACTATTAGGTTACTCCAAACCGGTCCATAAGAACCTTAGACGGCTGGTGGACATGTCCTTCCTCTTAGGCAGGAGATGTGTCGCTCTTTGTTGGATGCGGGGCCCCGTGCCTACTCTGGAGCAATGGGCTAGGGAAATGCTCTACTGTAGCACACAAACAGAATTATATAGCGGACTGATACCTTCTCGGAACAGGCCTAAGAACTACTGGTCCCTGTACCTGACTTCAAGATCAGAAGGAGATGCGACCATGGAGGGAGATGCAGCCAGGACTATAGGGGCAGAAAACACATAAACAGACACATCCTGGTTCTTCTGACGGGAGCTATGACCAACATTGTAACTTTTACAAGCCAGTCCATACACAGGTAACACAGAGCCTTGACTTGAGACACAAACTCGATTTTAGAGACAGAGTGGGCGATATAAGAATGTGATGGAATAACACTATTATAATTGAATGCCTAACTGGTGTGTATTTAGGACCTGCGTCTTCTGGTGGGATAGCTGCATAGACGTCCTGATGTGCTGTCTGATACAAACTACTTTATGTTTTGAGGTGTCTTTGATCTGCCTGGTAAGGGCTTGATATTGTTTCTGCGATCTGTATGCTCTTTTGATCTGCCAATAAATACATTAATTTAAAAAAAAAAATTAAAGTTTGCTGCCGATCTTAATCTGCACGCATTTCCCAATTGCCAAATTTGGAAACGTGAAAATATTATGTACTATGGGAGGATATTGTTCACATCCAGTTCAACAGATGCTATAACATCAATATAATGAATTGATTTTTTTGACCTGTTTGCCTACAGTCTTCAAGTCTAGTATGAGTGTATAACTCTGCATTTGGGCTTCTTTTTCCTAGTGGACAATAGTAGTGTAATACAGGAATGTTGGAAATGGCAGTTTTTTAATGGTTATCCCCAAACATTTTGCTTCTTCCTCCTATTTTTTCTTGACCAGTGGTTGTTGGCACTGGGCACATTACCCCTGCTGATCAGTGCTAAAGTGCATATGCTCTCTGTGTAAATAGTTATTGTGATTGGCTATCCACAATTGCCATATTTGTTTTACCAGTAGGTCCCCAGTAAAGTGCATTGAGTGTGCCAGGGCTGGTAACTCAAATGCTACAAGTGGGCTTGCAGCACTGATTGTGCCACCTACATGAATAGCCCTGAAAACATGTTTCAGGCCTGCCACAGAGGTGCCTGTGCGCAGTTTGTTTACTGCCATGTCGACCTGGCCAGTGCACCCACTTCCCAGGCCTCACCCTTCCCTTTTCTTACACATAGGACACCCCTATGGTAGGCCCAAGGTACCCCCCTGGGCAGGGGTAGGACATGTACTGGTGTGTTTAACGTCCTGATAGTGAAATACTGGCAATTTCGTTTTTCCCTATTGAAAGGCCATATTGCCCAGAGGACAGAATGAGGAATGCTTTCTAACATTTTACAAGCATATCTTCCCATAGGGATAAGATAATTGTGTGTTGAAAATACCACTTTTAGAAAGTGGCTATTTTCTTGTTCAACCTTCCTGTGTGCCTCTGCCTGTTTGTGGATTGACTGCCTGGCTTTGGAGTGACAGGGGCTGGGGAGTTGCAGTGGCTCCAGGAGTCTGGATGAGTCAGCACTAGGCTGAATAGGCCTGATATGCATTTGGAGTGGTGGTAGGAGTAGCACCTGTACCTGAATAGGGCTGTGATTGCCTTCCACAATGCTGGCTCCGCTCGCCTGTGATGTGTCTAGGAACAAGGCCCACACTAACAAAGGAAGTTGTAGTGCACTGGAATTGTGTCCCTCAGAACTGGGTTGAACTGGGCTCAGAGCCCCTTGCACAAAGAGAACAAAGACATTTTGGTGTGTAAGTAGCATACCTAAAACCCCTGAACTTTAGATAATTCCTGGAATTCAAGAGGAACATTTGCCTTGCTGTGTGTCTGTGGTTAGCCTGCAGTTGCTGTTCTGCCAAGGAAAGGAGAAGGACTTTGCTGTGTTCTGTGTTCCCTGCTTGAAGGAGATCCCAAGGGCCTGAAGTTAGCTGGCCTCCTGCTCTGAAGTCTCAGGGACACAAAGACTTCACCCCAGCTCCCCTGAACTCTGCTGCTGAGAGTTCTGACCTCCCTTAAGGTGCCTGGGCCAGTTTTAGGTCTCTGGCATTTGTTGCTGCTGTTTGGCAGCTAGAAGAGAGAAGAAACCCAAAGAACTAAAGAAACCGACACATCGCTCTTCTTGTGGCTGTTTTTCCGACGCATCTTCACGACGTGAGTAGAATTTCCACGATCGCCGCGCCTCTGAGAAAACCGTTGCAGTGCCGGTCGTCGCTGCAAAAATTGACGCATCGAGGGATCGCCGCTGAAGAAAACCGATGCAGCGCTGCGCAACGCTGCCACATCGATCGTTGACGCATCCCGAAGATCCATGCATCGTACCTGTGCGACACGCTTTTCAGACGCATCACCTGTGGACCGGAACCGGCACAAAGAATCGACGCATCACTCTCCCTACAAACCGGAAACGACGCAACCCTTCCTCTGCGTGCAGAGGGACTGTCGCGTCGCCTCCTTACGATCTCAGGAGTGTCGCATCTCTTTGTTTTCCGACGCTGCAGCTGTTTGGATGGCTGAACGTTGACGCAACTACAGGTACTTTGGTGAAAAGTCACGCATCCATAGTTTTCGATGGTACAAGTTCTTGAAACCTTTTTAAAAGTCATATTTTTTAACTGTGTTTGTTGAATTATTGTCGTTTTGGTCTAGTTTAGTTTAGATAAAGATATTTTATTTTTCTAAATTGGTGTTGTGTCCTTTTGTGGTGTTTTCACTGTGTTACTGTGAGTGTTGGTACAAATACTTTACGCATTGCCTTTGGGATAAATAAGCCTGTCTGCTCGTGCCAAGCTACCGAGGGGGTGAGCAGGGGTTATCTAGAATGTGTATCCCCCTTACCCTGACTAGAAGAAGGGTCCCTATTTGGACAAATGTACCTACCTCTGCTTACTAGAGACCCCCATTTCTAACATTGGTGGGCAGCGGTGAGGATTTGAACCTGTATTTGTACATGACCCACAGTGATTGGTGTACATCACTAGTTTATCGCAGACCTCTACGCAACCACATACTGTGTTTTGATTTTGGTTCTATTTTTGAGTGACCCTTTAAAGTATCCACGCATCATATCTCAGAAGGGTAAACGAGCAGGTGAGGCTGCAGAATTGGAGTTTGAGATTGAAATGTTGTATTCCTAAAAAGTATATAAGCTCAAGCGATTTTGCAAAGATTCTGGATGTCCCATGAAGAGCAGCTCCAAGAAGGAGGAGCTACAGAAGGCCATAAGGGCGTGGTGGGAGGCCAAAGAGGCTGGGGAGACAGGCAATGCAGAGGTGGAGGAGGATTGCCAAGGGAATGGTTTCAGGTCACAAATTCTGCCTGTGTCAAGAGCAGCCTTCAGGGCTGGCAACAACCATTCCGCTGGAAGTCTTTCCCCCCAGGAGCAGGAGGAGAACCAAAGAGTCAGAGAGCATGAGATTGAGGTCATGCGGCTCCAGGCCAAGGCAGGGGAGAGCAGGGGAGCTTATGTCTTGGAAGAAAATAAATTAATCTTGGTATAAGAGCTGAGAATGAGCGAGCTCGAGAGGCTTGAGGCCATGAGTGTCTCAGCTGAAAAGGAAATGTGTGTAGCTCAGGAAGTGAGATTGGCTGGGTTGGAGGTGGAGTCCAGGTCAGATGGTGGCAGCAAAATGTAGTGTCTAGTGCTGAGGGAGAAGTACACACACTCAGATGTGGCGCCTGACTTAAGGGAGGGGGTTAACATACACCAGGGGGTTCAGGTTCATGAGGTAGCTCCAGTGGTGTGCAGTGTCCCTGAAGTGGATTGGGGAACTGACACATGGGATCACATTCCTAGTGGTGGGCGGGACACTCTACTGAGTCCTGATGAGAGGTACAGAGAGAGGGGTTCCCCTATGGTAGAAGTCCGGGTATGTGAGTGTGACCGCCCAGAAGAATGCAGGTTGAGTGACAGGCAGTCAGACACTGTCTTGCAAATCTCAGGAGAGTGGTGTGGGGAACCTGTGTGAGGCACTGAATGGCGAGGCAAAGGGTAGCTTGGTTTATAACTGTGGGGGGCTGTGTGATTCAACTGTTGGAGATCATATTTTAAGTCCCTGTTTTCCAGGGCTATGCCAACACCCAGTGGAGTGTGAGTTCTCTGATTTCAGGGAGCTTGCGCTGGAGGCAGACCATCTGGTGGATTCCAGGGGGTCTGAAGAAGCTTTTGGGAGTGAGCCTGAAGGGGGTGGCTCAGGTTTTCCCCAACCAAGTGAGGTAGGGGAGGTTTGTGGTAGCCCAGACAAGTCCCAGTGTAGTCGATGGGGTGTAGGGTCCCATGTCGTGCCACATAGGAGGAGGAGTGAGAGTGGACTGTGTCCCAAGGTGCTCGAAACCCAGTCTCAGGACCTGGGTGGCTCCATAAGGGAACACCAGGAGGGGACCCTTGTCTGTACTGGTAGGACATCCGTTGAGGGGGATCTACTAGTGTCAGGAGAACTTAAGAGTGTCTGTAAGCAGAGCTCCATCAGTTCTGGTGTCTGGTGGTGCCACTCCTAATTGGAGGGGGCAGAAGTCCAGATGGAGGGGTGAGAGGGGGAGAGGTTTTCCAGTGGGCGAACCAGTGGGTCAGGGGCCAGCCATAATGGCTGAGCTTCCTAGGAGTGACCATGGTGACACCACTTATGTTTTGGGGGCTCTTTGCGCACTGTCAGATGGACAGGGGTAGGGTGATAAGCGCCAGGGAGACTGTCATGCAACACTTGAGGTATGTGTTACCCTCGGGAGGCATGTGTACTCCCAGGAAGTCCTGGTGTGCCAGGCGGGTGCTCAGCCACAGGGTTTAGTCCCTGTGTTGAGAATCCTCAGCCACAGGGTTTAGTCCCTGGGTTGAGAGGTCAGGTTCAGGTTCTGCCTGACCTGGATGGAAGGACATCTGTAAGCAGTGTACTGATCGGTTTGTCTTCTGGGGGTACCACTCCAGGTGGGAGGGTGCAGATCTCTGGAAGGGGGTGCAGAGGGAGGGAGTCCTCGCCTCTGACCCCGGTTCCACCTGAGGGTTTAGATCCTAGGTTGGGAGATCAGTTGCAGGAGAGAGGTCCTGAACTGGTAGGAGTTGTGTTCTAAGGCTGCCTCCCCTAGGAGGAGGGTCCAGGATCCCAGAAGGAGAGGTAGGGGGAGGAGAGCCTCACCTGTGACCTCTGGTCAGCCGAGGGTGCGGACCCTAGGCTGGAGGACCAGGTCATGGTGTCCCCCCTGACCTGGAGGAAGGGGTGACTGCTAACAGTGCCTGAACTAAATTATCATCTAGGGGTACCGCTCCCGGTGGGAGGGTACAGAGCCCCAGTGATGAAGACCGGGTGTGGAAGAACCCATCCCAGTCTCTTGTCCAGCCGCAGGGTACAGACCCTGGGCTGGTGGGCCAGTGTCAGGATGTCATACTGACTTGGCAGGAGGGAGAGTGGAGAAAAGGTGCCAGGCACCTGGGGCTACTGCCCCACACTTTCTGACGCCAGAGGCTAGAGAGGCCTGAAAAGCATGAGGCCTGGCTCTCATCACCGACAGCTGTCAGTGGCCACTGTGGCTGGTTGTCCTAGTGGATAAAGTGGCCCCTGGGAGAGGGGCAGGAGTCACACCGTGGGGATGGACTGGGCCACACTACTGTGTTGGCTTTGTGTGTGCTGTCTGGTTGCTGGGACACATCTGTGAGCAAGCTAAGCTTAGGCGCTGCACTGATAGTGTCCCTAGGTGAGTAGAAGGGTCCCCCATGGTTTTGTTTAGTGGGCCCTGGGGGTATGGATAGAGGGATCCAACTGGGTTCAGGAAGGCGTAGAACAGAAATAGACCTCTGCTATTCGGGCCAGGTTCCACGTTCTGTCGCCCCAAGCACGGAAGCCCATCAAGGTATTGATTGGCCTACCCTGGCTTTAGGCTAGAAGGGGGTTGTGTTGGAAATGGCCCTTTTTGCAGGGTTATCCCCAAAATGTTTGCTTCTTCTCCTATTTTTTTCTGACAAGTGGTTGTTGGCTATAGGACTCTGGGTACTTTACCACTGCAGATCAGTGCTAAAGTGCATATGCTCTCTGTGTAAATAGTTATTGTGATTGGCTATCCACGATTGGCATATTTGTTTTACCGGTAGGGCCCTAGTAAAGTACACTGATAGTGCTAGGGCTGGTAACACAAATGCTACTAGTGGGCTTGCAGTACTGATTGAACCGCCCACATGAGTAGCCCTGAAAAGATTTCTCAGGCCTGCCAATTTAGTTTTTCACTATTGAAAGGCTATCTTGCCCGTAGGACAGAATGGGGAATGCTTTGTAACATTTTACAAATATATCTACCCACAGAGATAACATAGATAAATTGAGTTTAGTACTCCAGAACTCTGAATTTAATAACACATCTCTTAGTAAAGATTGTTTTTAAATTGTGTGTTTGACAATACCGCTTTTAGAAAGTGGCTATTTTCTTGTTCAACCTTCCTGTGTGCCTCTACCTGTTTGAGGATTGACTGTCTGTCTTTGGAGTGACAGGGGTTGGGGAGTAGTAGTGGCTTCGGGAGTCCGGATGAGTCAGCACTAGGCTGAATAGGCCTGATCTGCATTTTGGAGTTGTGGGAGGAGTTGCACCTGTACCCGAATGGGGGTGTGTCTGCCTTCCACAATGCTGGCTCCGCCTCCCTGTTGTGTGTCTGGGGGGTGGGGAGGTCCGCAGATCTGTTTAGCCGAAGAGCCAGGTCTTGAGGGTTTTCCTGAAGGTGTTCAGGGAGGGGGTGTGTCGGATGTCTGCAGGTAGCTCGTTCCTGGTCTTGGCTGCAATGTGAGAGAAGGATCTTCGGCCTGCTCTGGCTCTGTGGATGCGCAGGGTTTCGGCCAGTACGAGGTTGGAAGTAAGCATGGGCGGATTTTGCGGATCCACGATTCACGAATTTGCGGATTCACGGATCGTGGATCCGCAAAATCCGCGGATTTTGCGGATCGGCGGATTTGGGGGCGGGGCTTTACTGGATACTCAGTAAGTGCTACCTCGTTGGGTAAATGTATAGTGCTTTTACTACACTACAGCTACCTAAAGTGCCCGAGAGTTGTCAACAGCGACCAGGTGTGTGTTACTATGCAATCGCGCCAAAGGGCGCAGGGGTCCCTTGAGTGATCTGCCCATCATAGTGGGTAAATGGCGGGAAGACGGTGCACACCTCGAGTGTGTGGGCGGGGCCAAACGGACGGGGCTTCCATGCGAGTGCACATGCCTCTTGTGTGTATAAAAGGTCAGAGACTGATCAGAGCAACAGATGTAGAGACAGAAGCTCCTGGTCACAGAACAGCACGGGGATTGCGCTCGTGAAGGTCAAAGATGCAAAGGCCTGTATCCAGCGTCACAGCTGATTTTCGACGGTATATTTGGGAAGAAGGCACACCTGCCCAGCCTCCACAACGCTCAGGATTGTTTTTGGGCTGATGAATGAGTCACTGAATTAAAGCTTCAACTAGGGCACATGCTGTATTGATATCTGTAAGTGCTTCCTGTTGAGGTGTAATTTTTGTGCCAGGACCGTCGTGCCAGAATTAACCCTGCCCTTCATATTTATTCAAGAAGACACCACCGTTTTTTTGTAACTAATTTACGATGGCGCCGGCAAGCTGCCAGCGCCATCCTAAAATAGTTACTAAATTAGCTTCAACAGGAAGCTCTAATTGGTAACATAAAGCAGGCGCTCGAGCCCCTGCTTTATCTTATCTATTAGAGCTTCCTGCTGAAGCTAATTAAGTAACTTTAGGATGGCGCTGGCAGCTTGCCGGCGCCATCGTAAATCAGTTACAGACCAGCAAGGCGTGAACTTTTGACCGGGAATCCGCCGCTCGCGAATTGCGGATTTTCGGTAAATTCGCGAGAGTTCGCGGATCGCGGATTTACCGAAAATCCGCAAAATCCGCGATCGGAGCGGATTTTTCGCTCATGCTTAGTTGGAAGATCGGAGGTTTCTTTTGGGTACGTGGAAGTTGATTCTGTCGTTGAAGTATTTGGGTCCGTTGATGTGTGGGCATTTGTAGGCGTGAGTGAGGATTTTGAAAGTGACTCTTTTCTGTACGGGGAGCCAGTGGAGACTTCGTAGGTGTTGGCTGATGTTTTCGTGTCGGGGGATGCCAAGGACGAGTCTGGCGGCTGTGTTTTGTATTGTCTGGAGTTTGCAGAGTGGGGAATTGTTAATGCCGGCGTAGAGTGCGTTTCCATAGTCCAGTCTGCTGGTGCTGAGTGTGTGGGTGACTGTCTTCCTTGACTCAGGGGTGATTCAATTGAAGGTCTTGTGGAGGGTGTTGAAGCAGCTGGAGTTGACAAGAGTTGACCTGCTGGTTCATGGTGAGTGATGAGTCTAGTACGATGCTGAGGTTCTTGGCAAAGGAAATTGTAGTGCACTGGCAGAGTGCCCCCCAGAACTGGTTTGAACTGGGCTCAAAGCCCCTTGCACAAAGATAACAAAGACATTTTGGGGTATATGTATCAGTCCTAAAACCCCTGAACTTTAGATCAGTCCTGGCATTCAAGAGAAACAGTTGCTAAGGATAAGAGCTGGTGAGACTGAGAAAAAGTAGTGTGTGTGGGGTTGGAATGCAGGTGCTGTTCTGCCAAGGAAAGGAGAATAACTTTGCTGTGTCCCCTGCTTGAAGGAGATCTCCAAGGGCCTGAAGTGAGCTGGCCTCCTCTTCTGAAGTCCCAGGGACCCAAAGACTTCACCCCCAGCTTCCCTGAACTCCGCTGCTGTGAGTTCTGACCTGCCTTAAGGTGCCTGTGCTAATTTTGGGCCTCTGGAGGTTGCTGCTGCTGTTTGGGTGCTGGAAGAGAGAAGAAACCCAAAGAACTAAAGAAAGCGACACTTTGCTCTTCTTGTTGCTTTTTTTCAGATGCATCTTCACGACGCAAGAAGACTTTCCACGATTGCCGCGCCACAGCGAAAACCGGCGCAGAGCCTGTCCTTGCCGCAAGAATCGACGCATTGAGGGATCGCGGCTGAAGAGGTCCGACGTAGCACCGCGCAACACCGCCCCATCGATCGCTGACGCATCCCGAAGATCCACACATCATACCTGTGTGACACGCTTTTCCCGACGCATCACCTGCGGACCGGAACCGGCACAAAGAATCAATGCTTCACTCCCCCTACTGACCGGAATCGACGCAACCCTTCCTCTGCGTGCAGCGGGACTGTCGCATCGCCTCCTCAAGGTCTCAGGAGTGTCGCATCTCTTTGTTTTCCAACGCTAAGGTTGTTTGGATGGGTGAACTTTGACGCAACTACAGGTACTTTGGTGATAAGTCACACATCCATAGTTTTCTATGGTACAAGCTCTTAAAACCTTTTTAAAAGTCATATTTTTAACTGTGTATGTTGTGTTTTTGTCATTTTGGTCTTGTTTAGTTTAGATAAAGATATTTTATTTCTCTTAACTGGTGTGGTGTCCTTCTGTGGTGTTTGCACTGTGTTACTATGAGTGTTGGTATAAATACTTTACACATTGCCTTTGGGATAAGCCTGTCTGTTCGTAACAAGCTACCAAGGGGGTGAGCAGGTTTTTTTTTAGAAAGTGTATCCCCCTTACACTGACTAGAAGAAAGGGTTCCTATTTTGACCTCTGCCAACTAGAGACCCCATTCCTAACAATGAGTTTGCTACTTTTTTCTCTGAAACGCATTAAATCATTCGTTTTATTAGTATATTATAGAGCACAAGTTCAATGGAAGGCTATTTATAATAGTCAAGACCTAGGTTGTTCTTTGTTATACTCAAACAAACAATAGGAATTGGGGCTCACTTTAGAAGCCTCTGCCAAAAGTCTTGTACAACCATCTTTGGTAAATAGTTTTTATTTCATTAGCCTACTATTTTCAGGACATCCCCTTATATTTTTAATTATTATTGAATTGGCTACATGGGTCACAAAGAGGAAGACTATAAAAAAGACCTGGCACGTAGGTTGCCCAATATCACGAGGATCAAACTCTGATTAACATAAGAAATTCATATCACATTATTCAAAACGGAAATAATTTATATAGCCAATGACTATCAAGGAAATCTGGCCTTGATCCAGACTTTGTGAACCTACCAAGGACACTCCTGAACCAGCAATTACTGCAGGTCACCTGGTTTAAACAATAAGGAGCATGGAAAGAATCGTGCTATAGTTAAGCCATGGGCATAGCAACGAATAGAAGGATCACCACATCCTTGAATTGCTAAAAACTGACACAAAATAACATGCCTTGTTTCTAAACCTTCTTGAAATCCTCCTCTTTTTCATGGGGAAAAATAATAAATGATTGACGGAATGCTGAACAAATCAAGCATTTCCCACCAGTCAAAGATCTGGGTTAAATCCATTGTTTTTTACGTGGGGCAGTAGATTAGAGAACTCTCCCGCAAGTTACAGAAACAGCTGTCATAGCAAGTTAATAAAACAAATGTTGAGCTTGCATCACTTAGTGATGTGAACAAACATGAACATACATTCTTCTCCAAGCACGGTATGCTCTTGTTTTTCTTGTAAGGAGGAGTGGTTGAAGTTCAAGGGCAGGGTGCTCTTGCAAAAAGAGAGTGTCCTAGTTAGGAGCCCTATATTACTATTCCTGGTAATACAACAGGTTGGTGAAAGTAAATTATCTATGGGTTCGATGCTACTTTTGGACACAAGATTGACATTTTGTGGATGCCTGAACCTGCAGAGTTGAGAGATCAATATTCAGCTTCAAGGTGTCCCTGCTCCACTTCTTTAAATGTAGATATACTGTCAGATGAATATATTCTACAGAAAGTCGAATATGAAGATGTTTGATATCTGATAGGGGACAGGATCTCATATCCTTTCTAGGTAGTGGTGTTCTACTGGCAAAGATCAAGTGGTTAGGTGTTTTCTGCAACAGGAAAGAGAGAAATAGCAAAAGAAAACTAAATTCCCAGAATAGACATCCTCCCGGAGAAGAAAAGTGAGACTTAGAAAAGCAATGAGAGCACACAGAGGTGAAGCAATAAAAGGTTGAGGGTGAGTGTTGTAAAGTGGATTATTATTATGGGCAAATGTCCATCTGCCTCTGGCAATAAGGCCATTAACACAGTATAGAGCTCAGAATAGGTATTAGAAAAGTATTCCTATGCTGAACCTTTGGTAGCTTGGCTGCGAGCAGGCAGGCTTAACTTCAAAGACAGGTATGAAAAACATTTAAAAACAAAATTTCAGTACATAATTAAGACACAATACCGAATAGAAATCCACCCCTAATTTATAAAAATGGAAAACATTTGTATCTTTAAAATGACCCAAAACAACAAAAACCCAGTGTAGGGAACTGGAGATATGAATTTTCAAAGATTTAGCAATTTCTAGCACATAGAAACATATATCGCCTTATCAGGATATCTTGTCACGATAGACCAGGTCAAATTCAAAGTTTCAGGCCGACCGCGATGGAGCCCTGGGCAACTACCCATCCCGGTAAGTCTCAGTCACAGTTTTTACTTTCTGACTCCGACACTTTTCAGGAGCTTTTCTTCCCCGGGTCTCTCGAAGCTCTCAGCCAGTCCAGATTCGATGAGGGTCTGCCAGATTGCCTTGCGGCGAGCTCCAGGACAAACTTATGGAAGCCCCATTTTCAGAGCATTCCAACGGGTCAAACCAATGATACAGGCTGACACGTGGTTGAAGGCAGGCGGTGTGGCTTTCGGGGTTGCTCCAGGTCACCTTTTCTTCATTCGGACTTGGAAACTTTCATAGAACTTTATCTCGTGAGGTCCCTTGTTGCTCATCACCAGGGCGGATTTCGTGATGGTTCGCTGGCCTCGGATTTTCACTACTCCCGGTCAAACTAAGGAAGTATAACCTACGGAGCTTTTCAGCGGGGCAAACCTGGACGGCAGGCCGACCTGCGGTTGAAGGCAGGCGACTTGGCAGACCAAGTTGAGTTGCTCCCTTTATGGAGCTTTTTTCCAAAGTTGCTCCAAACTATTGGAACTTCTTCCTGAAGTTCCCCAAAGGTTCCAAAGTGTCTCAAACTCACTCCAAGGGTCTGGGAGCTCCAAGATGGTCCTTGAAAGTTGAGGACTTCATTTCCCGCAATCCACTTGGACAAAACTCTTACAAATCCAGTGGCAGTTCTCCAGGTTGAGGATTCTTGGTGGTGATGTTCCAGGTGAGCTCTGTTAACCTGTAGCTTGCAGGGAATCCACTCCTGAGTCCTTTTTACAGCAAGGTAATCCACAGGGTGTAGTTTCAGATGGTGCAGTCTTTAGAGTGCAGGCCTTAGGAAATGCACATCAAACTTCCAGAATGGCCTGTCTTGCTTTCTTAAATTTCAAGCAGCAGATCTGAGAGGTTGTGCCCTGCTTAGATACTTATTCCAATTTATCTGTGTCAATCAGGAGGTCACTTCTGTTCAATGGGCTGCAGGGTACTGCCCAAAGGCCTGACTACTTCCTGCAGAGTGTGGCGCTATTTTGTCCCAGAGTGCACCAATTCTTCCAAATTCATAATGGCTGATTTTCCAGCAGGGAGAGAAGAGTTGGCTAAACACACCCCTAGGATGGCTAATCTCCAGTCTTCCCCCTTTCCATCTCCTCATTCCTCAATCCTAGCATCTGGCTAAGGTCAAAAGAGTGGAGTTGTAAATGACACTGATGTCTTCCCCTTCCCTTGAAGTCCATTGTTGACAACTCCGCCCCCTGCTCTGGCATTCCTGTGCAACAGGACACTGCCCTCCCAGCAGAGCTGGTCAACCCCAGGGGCTCTTTATCACCTCTTCAAAGATCCTGGCTAATCCACTTAACTCTGACCAATTAGGACAGACCACTGGAAGGTTGAATTTGGGCTTACAAACAAGAACGTCTTATAACTTCTTGTATGTACATTTTAGAAGAAAATAAACAATATAATATTGTTGGTTTTATTAATACCATTCTACGAAGTCTTGGAATGGTATTTTTAGCCTTTTCCTATCAAGAGTTATTAGTTAATAACTTCCTGCCATGTTAGCCTACGTGGCATGGGATTTACAATGGGGAAAATGACTTGGGCCCTTTTTCCAGCACCAGGGCTTATAAAACATATTTTATAAGTACTCTACATATCTCTACAGGACATCCATCCCAGGAACACCTAGGGGAGACTTTAGGGGTTCTGAATATGTAACAATGTTGCAGATCCTCCCTCACCAGTGTTCCTACCACCAAAGTCGATTTTGAGCAGCACTTTATCACAATGTGGGGAGTAAAATGTGCCATTTAACTTAACCCAGGGCATATAAAACTCATTTTATCAGGGTCTTCCTTATACATACCTGGTTTCCCAACCCTGGGACACCTAGGGGAGACCCTGCGGGTACCCAATATGCCCAAAAACTGTAGGATGACCATTTGTAAGTGCCCGAAACACCAAAGTCGACTTTGGGTACAATTTACTTTATATAAGTAGTACTGCAACACAGGGCTACTTTTAAACTGACCTCAGGCTTCAGCAATGCACACATGCAAGTGCAGAAAGTGCTGCTGGCCTCTAAACTGCCATGCTCTATTATATACCAGGAACCGATAGGTAGTTTCAATCCCCCTGCCCTGTTGTGTACTAGAGCCTTATAGGGTAGGTCATGCAAATCACAGGGGTACTCGAACCCATAGTGTACCCTAGTGTATGTATGTGTTTTCACTGTATTCTAAATGTGTCTCTTTCACCATAGCACTGGCCCTGGACCTGGTTAGGCAGAGCCCAGGGTCAGTCAGTCTATTGCCCCAAGTGATAGTCAGCAAAAGGTTTTGGGGGGGTGTCATAGGCACAGATTGACTTTCCAGCAGTGAGGGAAATGGGTTGGCCTGCCATCCTGGGTTCAGATGAAGTTTGTGTTTATGCCTCTGAACAGCACCCTTTCACCAGGGAGAGAGAGGATAAAATCCCCTAAAGAGCCCACCAGCTTCATAAAATTAAATCTTGACACGACTGACCCCAACCCCACGCACAAGAGCTGGAATACAATGTATAACGAAAGCACCAGAAAAGTAGTAACATTCAATATACAAACGCTTGTAGAAAAAGACACCCTCATGTATTCCCTCCAATTAGTCTTCAAGCCTAAACATGGACAGATACCAAAATCAACAAAATCTTGTTATCCTGAATGTGCAGTATAGGCTCATTCTCTTTGACCGGCCAGTACCATTTAACATAGTAGACCACACAATCTCTACATAGACACCTATCAGTGGCCTGTATCTCAGATGAAGCAGTCAAATGGTTAACAACTTTTCTGTCCCCCCCACCCAGTAAATAAAGAAATAAATAAAAAAATAAACTGGGGTAACAGTTGGATACCTGTCCTCACCATACATCCTAGTCACGGGTGGTTACCATGGAGCCCCACTGTCCCCATACTATTTAATGTTTACATCAAATCCCTCATGAATATCCTTCAAACCCATCATATCCATTGCTACCTGGATGACAACCAAATCTACCATAAGGTGTCGGGGATCCAACCAATTCTCAGCATTTCTAACTGGATTCAAGACATTGAAGCCTGGATGGGTCACAATAGCCTCAAAGTAAATTAGTCTAAAAGTGAAACAATCTTTCTAAATTTACAACACCTCGTCAAGACAATTTACTCTTTGCCCCCAACACATGGTAAAAGGGTTGTCATAAAAGTTAGGGGCTAGTTGGAATGCTGTACAGATAGCTGCAGTATTTGAAGCCATATTCCTCCAAAATAAGCAACTCCCTTTGCCTCAAGGTCTCTGCTCCACTGTCCCCATCCAAGCAAAAGTAAGAAACTTGAATGTCATTTGAGTCCCTGACCTCAGCTTCAATTTTTGGGAAGAAGCAGTAGTTAAAGCCACATTGCTTCATATGAAACTAGCAAAATATATATTAACAGCCTATACGCCAGTCATGAAACATGCCACATCAATAGATTGCATAAAGCTTATATTGTAATGGGCCACTCTATTTAAAAAAAAAAAAACAACTCGCAGCAATCCAACTAAACAAACACCACTGGCTTCCTGTTCAGAAAAACATCTAATTTAAAATCCTCTGCCTGGTTGTTGGACTTGGCCCTTTTTGGCAAGTTCGCCCCTAAACTTTTTGCCTTTTCCCAATACATGGTAATGGTGGTTTTAGGCCTCTGGGCACTTTAACCATTTATAAGGTTGGCCTGCTCTCCCATAGGAATGCATTGGGGATTCCTTGATCAGTGTGTGTCAGTGGTAATTCCTGTTATTAGAGGAGCAGTGTGGTCAAGTCTGGTATGTATGAAATTGTGTGAATAAATGCTGCGCAATGGTGCACACAAATTGACGGTGGTTATTTTAAAAATGGCACTTTTAGAAGTTGGCATTTCTGTGTGCTATGTGTCTGCCTGCCTGATGTGAATTGCATGTCTGGCTTGTGAGTGACAGGAGCTGGGAGGTGTGTGTGGCTTCAGGGGGGGCAGGATGAGTCAGCGCTGGGCTGAATAGGACATCTGGGCTGGGAGTAATGGGAGGGGTAATCCCCTGACTCTGAATAGGATGGTGCCTGCCCTAGTGAATGCTGGCTCTGCCTCCTGTGGTGTGTCTGATCATCTAGCCCCCACCTGACAAAGGGGAAGAGGAGCTTGCAAAACACTGTGCTCCAATTCCCCCTGAACAAGTTGCATCTGGTTCCCCCATGCCCTGCACTTGAGACAAAAGAATTCTGGGTATAAGTATAGGGGCTGTAACCCCATAAAGATGTTCAGTTCTGCTGTGCTGGTCCTGCTGGGGACGTGCTGCAGCTGGTGCCCAGGGGAGCTGCCATGAGGGCTTGCCTACCTGGGCTCTGCCCTGCATTACTCCCTTGATCCCTAAGGACTTGATGGGACATCCGGCGCCCTGGGAGCGCTTTGCTGGTTATTCCAGGACCTTCAGGACTTTGTGACGCATCCTGCGCCCTGTGAGCATTTTATTTTTACTGTTCCCCAGAAGACCGTGTGGGCTGCGCAGCACTGTGCTGCAGCCCCTTTAAGAGGGAATCCCCATCGTAGGGATTCCCCTTGTGATGCCTAAGCAGCGGGTGCCCATCTCGCATTTTACTTTATTTCGTAAGTGCCCACCCTGCTTATTTTTTTATATTCTAATCGCGGGAGCCCACCCCGCCTATTTTTTATATTCAAATTACGGGTGCCCACCCCGCATTACTGGATGGAGAAATGGCCGCAGCGATGGTGCGGCGACCAGGAAGCCAGGCGCGTTCGCCTGACTGTGGGCGGGGCTGTTGAAGTGTGAGGGTGCCTCGCGGGCTCCATTTCCGCCTCCCCCGTGGCTGCGGGAGGCTGGAGGGAAGCTCCGACAGCGTAGAGGCAGGGCTCCCGCAGCCGCGGTGTGAGTCCTGCAAATGACACCTGTGTGGTCCTGCTGCCAGAGAGGAGGCCCGGCAGGAATCCGGTAGAGCAGCTGGTCGGCAGGGCTCCCGTGAAGCTCAGGGAAGCCCCCCGCAGACCCCAAAGAGAAGAGAGCAGAATCCCCCCAGGAGCCGGTGAGTGAAGAGCTCTATGTGGGGGATGCCGATCAAGGCAGAGTAACACTGCCCATGTGCCAGGGCCCCTTCAGTTTGTTTATCCCAGCTGCCCCGCTTGCAGAGGGCAGCTGCAATGATTGGGCAAATTGGTTTGAAGGGCACAGTGAGTGCCCACAGTTGATATTCACAGCTGCCCAGCAAGTAGTGGGCAGCTGCAACGTTTAGGCCATATTTCCTTTGGGGGCATTTTTGCTAGGAGATAGGAGTGGGATGCACTTCTCTGCCCCTGTACTTTCACAGCTGTGCAGCACTTAGTGCTAGCTGCTACGTTTAGGTCTGCGCAGGTGCGCACATGGATTCCGCTGCCTTGGCAGCAGCCCTGACGTTTGGACATAGGGCATTTGAGGCCCTTTGAGAAGGCCAGTTGGCCAGGGGGACTGTTAGGTTTGTAGGGCGCCAGGCCCTAAGGTGATTTATGTGGTGCTAGGAAATGTGATTCATGTACTATGATTTATGCACCCTGATTTATACCTCTAGATGTGGTTTTATGATTATGAGGTTTTGCATACTGTGTTATGTTATTCTCTACTGTGGTTTAGGTATGAGGTTATTCTCTACTATGGTTTAGGTATGAGGTTATTTGCCTACTGTGGTTTATGCTAGTGAGATTATTTCATAATGTGAGTTATGCTTAGGAGGTGATGGTCTAATATGTTTAGGCTTATGAGGTGGTGCAGAATATATTTCACGCCTAATGTGATACTGTGCATAATATGGTTTATGTCACAGGATGATGCCGAGTACAGTGTTTGCCAGTAATTACTGGGTGTGTTCTAGGTTTATTATATGTTCTACATTTACTATCCTTACTAATTGATGGATATGAAGGTGGTCCAAATGGCCCCACCATGTGTATATAATCCCCTGTAAATATTGCCCAGTGCCAGTTGGCGCAGTGTATATTGTGTGCTTACTATAATAATGTGTTTTATGATAATACAAAGGCTATTTTTGATATAACCTTTGTATGGAGTTCCTTTTGGGGTGTGCCTAGTATGTTGTTGCTGTGTGCGTATTGCGCAAACGCTTTACACATTGCCTCCGGAATAAGCCTGACTGCTCGTGCCAAGCTATCAAGGAGGTTATCTTTGGCGTGTAACTCCCAGGCCCTGACTAGAGTGGTGGTCTCTGCCTGACTTTGGCACAATCCTTAGCCAAGCAGAGATCCCATTTCCAACACTGGCCTACTAATGTAAAGAAGTATCTGCCGTAAAATACCTCCATGTTGAAATAATCAACCACTAACCACGCTGCCTAACGCGTCCCTCACAGCAACAGCAAGATCTAGACACCAGAATAGAGGTGGCAGAAGAATAGCAATAATAGGACCTCAAGTCTGAAACAACCATCCTTCAGACTTCTGGATCGCTCACGCTCTTTAGATGCAAACTAAAATCTAACTTAATCCAACCTTCAGTGTAAAGTGGCTTCTCACAGGAATTGCAATCATTAATTTACTGCAAATATTGAAATTTGCCCTAACCACCATGGCAAAGTCTGAATCGTATTACTTTATTATTGTCACTGTAGCTAGTGCCGGCCTTTTATTCCAGGTGCATAACTGTTGCATTTGTTAAATCACCCTAGTCTATTTTAGCAGTGATTGAGGGTTCATCGCGCCCATTTTATGCCTTTGCCAAGCTCTTAGAAGTGATTAGCTTTTGCTGTACATGCTTTACAAACAAATTATCAAAAACATAAACATAGGCTTGATATGGTGTACCTTCTGGTGAAAATAACCCTTTCACGTTAAGATAAGTAGCTTCACACCTTGAGGGGGACTGGATGGATGGCTCCAACCTGTGTCAGAGATTCCACTGTCTTGCCCAGCTCGGTCTCAGAATGCTGAAGAAAGCACACTCAATATGAGCATGGTCCAAAGGCAAAGTGTGCATGTCCCAAGAGCTCTTCCCAATGAAGGAGGCATCACTATCAACAAGTCAACAGACAGACTTCCATTATTCAATCCTCCTTGATATCGTGCATCTTGACGTTCATTGAAAGGGAAGACTGCTATGAGGAATCCTTGACTGTGTTAAAGGAGGTCTTTTTGAAGTTTGAGGTGGAGGCGTGCCCCCTCAGCCCTCATGCTGGACTCAGTCCTGGAGAGACAGTGATATGTCCTTCTCTCGCACTTTACAATCGGCTTTGCTTTGGCAACAGGTGAGCTGCATCACTGTCCCATGTCCCCTTTAACCAATCTGCTACCATAAAGGAACAGTGCCAATTCTTTTTATTCTTTATTGATGCGGCTCACGCATCACAACATAGAAGAGGTAATGAAATGGCAAAGTATGCAGTGACATCCCATTATGTATGCTCATGCAGTTTGATATATAGACAGGGCATCGAGCAGTTAGAGTGGAGCGCAATTTATCCCTCTGAGGCCCCCAAGTGCATTCCTCTTTGAACATCAGTTGCCCATCATAGAAGGCAACGCACCAGGTCAGGCCTCTGCCTCTTCGTGGGTCCAAGTCGAGTGTGTTATCTAAGCACCAAAGGGGCTCCATGTATCTCTGGGACAGTACCATGCTGGCCTCAAATTCCAATAGTCCTCAAGATGTTCTTGACAATATGATATATCAGCCAGCTAGTCCTTCACAGTGGGCAGCCGAGACGACCAAGCAGTGTCAAAATTACAACTAGTTAAAACACCATCTATTTCGTTTCACTTGTGTTTTCCTTTTAAAATAAAGATTCAAAGTAAGTATTTTCAACCAAGGGGTTTAACAAGATTTAAGCCAAAAAATGCTATTAGACACTTTTAAAAAAGATGTTTGTACAGAAGAATGTGAAACAGCACATCGGAATGTGAAGCCTGGGGGGAGGTTTTACTTTACTCTTATCAGCCTTCTAAAAAACAGGATGATGGAGGCCAAAGAGGAGGATGTGCTGATATAGTCAGAGTTTATCCTGAACCTCTGTGTTTAACTTGCACAGAAAGCCCACTGATCTTTGTACTTGTAGCGGTATCATATCAGCCCATTCTGAAGGAATTTCCATGGTTCCTTCCCCCCTGCCGGCCTGCTCCATCTGCAAAAGCAGCTACATTGTTTATATAGCCATCCCAACTAGCAGTCCCGCTTATCTTGCAGACATGCTCACCAATTCTGAGGGCTCTCGACACATGTTCATCCAGGGCAGATTGCAGACTAAGAAGTGTAACAAAGAAAACAAATAAGGTAGCAGACCTGTTTCATCTAAGCAACCAGGCTCTAGAATAACATCTCCATATCCATCATGAGTGTCCCAACGCAGCTCCAATTAAGGAAAGACTTGAAGATTTAACTCTACATCACAATGCATTGACAGTTCACAAGCCAGCTTCCTGGCCAGTTTCTGCTCAGCCACTTTCTTGCCTACATTTTATTAATTTTCTTCAATACAGGTACACTTCGGCAATCAGTGTCAGGAAGGAATATCCACCACATTTGGTTAATTAATTCACTTAAACCTAGGGACAGTCTAATGATAAGGTCCCTACAGAGCATTTTCTCCCCACCTCGCTGCACAGTCCTGCATGAAGTCAGCTCTCTTGAGAAATGGCTTGTACAGGCACCATTTATTTACCCTCCGCCTCTTCAGTGAAGGCGGTGGAATTTCTCCCATGGCTCCTAGATCTTTTAAAACCTTTGGGATATCCACAGGTGAACACTACCTTCTCTACTACCCTATGGCAATCTACATTTCTACCCCAAGCCTCCATGGAGGGTATTGTACAAACGCCTCCCAGCCATGCACCATCCCTTTTGGCTACCATTGAGTACTACGTTAAAGAACAAATCAATTATAAGTGTAAACTTATAGCCCTGGGAAGTCTGAGAGTAAGGTGAAATAGCAGTCAAACCAGTGCTTGCACCTTGTGAACTCTAAGAAGGCAGCTGCTGTAGGCACCAAGAAATATTGACTACTTATGCATGTGAAACAACAATGCCTTACCAAACAGGGAAGAACCCATCACCACCGAAGATGGGGAGGAGGTTCCTCTAGGACTATAATGGAAATGTCACTGCAAAGCCTGCCTTTGTTTCACTGAGACTTTGAAATGGATAGCTGTAATCTTCAATATTCATGTAGCCGTTTAAAGATTTGTCGCTTATTGATAGGAGCTACTTTGGAGTGGTCGGTGGACCATACTGTCATAAAACAGTAGATGCCTTCAATTCTCCATTTGAGGTACCAGTGTCCTAGCAGATGATGCCGCAGATGTTTGGTAAAATCACATAAGAGGGCCAAGCACATAAACCCAAAAAAGAAACCTGGGAAATATGAAATATAGAGAAATAAAGGCTCCCTAGTTATCATTTACAAAAAATAATATTAGTTATTTTGGAAGGAGGGGGCCTAGAATGAGAGGTCCCAAAGATGAGTGCATGATCTGATCGATTCTGCAAAAAACAAGACCACATTTTATGCTTCAAAACATAAATACATAATTATTTGATGTATGCTTAGTGTAAGAAACTATGTTTTTGATTGAAGAGGAGGGGGAACTTTCCCAAGCACTACACAAAATCCTTGTCAGGGTGAACTACAAAGTCACTAGATTAACCTGTGCTTAACCCTCTGGTACCCTAGCACAAAATCAGTTAAGCTTAACTTAGGGGCAATGTGTAAGTATTTATGCAGTAATTAAAACAGTAACAAAGTGTAAACAACACCAGAAAACTCCCACACCATCAATATGCTTTTCCAAAAACCATAACAAAACAAGCACTGGCAAAGTCAAAAGATTGGCAGTCAGTGCGAAACATACAGACTATGCTTGTTTTTAAAAACAGAATGCAATTAGCACTTAATAAATATGTGTTACAAATCTATTACTTCTAAATGTAAAAAACACATGTTTCCTTCCCTCTCTCTAAATACCAAAGTCAAAAGTGGCAGAGGCAATGTGGGGCGCTATAAATGGAAAAAGAAAAACACTTAAGACAACGATTTGTTCTTAGTTTACATACGCAGACTTACCGGACCTAGGCTTTAAACCAAAGGGAGTATGAGAATTACCATCTGTTCTTTCACATTCCTGTTATGGAACAAAATTGAATTTATCAATGCGTTTCAAAGGAAACTTTATTTCTTTGAAGTGCTGCAATTACCTACAAATATGCAACAGTGGTACAAAAACAACAATAACAAAAGAAATTCAGAACAAGCATTTACAATGCAACGGTCTCGCCTTTAGGAAACTTGAAATTATTTAGCCATGCAGCACATTATGTACATATCGTTTAACACTATGTGTAACACCCCCTTTCCAGACTCCAATTAAAAATATCACGTCACTCTTGAGAAGTGCAGGTACTCTCTTTCTCAAAATAAAAAAGTACCAGTACTTAATACCAGACAGTACCGGGCAATTTAAAGCACTGGTTTGAGTTGTTCAACAGGAAATTGAACTGCAATTGAATTACATTAAATGTAAAAAAACATATTGTACCCACAAAGAAGAACAAGGCCAAAAACGTGGTACAATAGTGAAAGGTGAAGCAGCATAGTGTTCACTTGATTTTAATGAGCAAAAAGCGCTAAAAGACATCGGTGCAGCAGGTGAAAAGCAATGGCTCTTCGAGATTTTGTTGAAGATTTTAAAATAGCTACAGTAATTCATTCCCTTGGTCAGAGTAATGTAAGCCAGTCCAAAGTTCTAATGATGAGAACGTTTCGACCCCGATAGCTGAGGTGCAAGTGATCATCATGAGGACTGAGTCTAAGACATTCACGTTTGTAGCAACCCTTCCGTCATGAATAGATGTGTGCATACTGGCGTATTTTTGGAAGAACTCAAGGCAATTGGCTCACAACTAAGGTGGCACTGCAGAAGGAAACTGTATTGAACTTACTTATCCTGCACTACCCACATGCTGAATGCATCTGCAATTAAGGAGTTACAATGTGCATGCAGCTCATAGAGGTAGGACAGAAACGTCAGCATGCGACTTAGGGCAGGACTTTCATGTTCCAGAAAATCGAGTCTTAGTCTGACCATGTCATTCCACTGGCACTGCTTGGTCTACAGTGGCCTAAAGACTGATGGGTCAACAGACATCAGTCACACATGTGCAACGGTGGACAAGGTCAGTGTGTGTAATCTATCATGTTTCAGGAACACGAGTGAGTTGTATTTTCCTGCATATTTCATAACATGAGAGGTGTCCTTGTGACAAGGGTTAGCATGATATCGATGTTTGGGTTGAGCGTGAGTCTGCTGGTCTTTGTGTCCAATGCAATCACAAGTTGATACATGTGACTGGCTCGATATACTGGAAAGAATGGTGCACCGAGTGTACTTAGAATGTGCACGAGGGATAGAGTTGGCAAATCAGGGTCGGTAAGCTAGGCAGACAACTAACATTTTGAAGAAAGCATGCCTTTTGACTGCCACGCGGTAATCAGTCAATCAATCAGTATTTGTAAAGGGCTGCTAATCACCCGTGTAGGAAACCAGGCGCCATTCAAACAAAAGAAGGGGAATCCAGAGAGAAAATTACTCTCTTTAGAGGATTTGACTTCCCCTACAACGCTCACCTGGCATGACGTCATGCCTTAACTTCTCCAGTAGTGAGAAGTGAGCAGTGTGAGCACTCGCACACCGATGTGCCTGCTGTCACTGCAGTCCGGAAAAAAAGAGCCCAATAGAGACCCGTTTCCAGGCCCCCTTCGATAGATTGCTGGTGCACGGACCCGGCCTACTTAAAGCCCTGATTACCAGGCAGTGAAATATTCCCAAGTTCAGGAAGACTTGAGCGGTCTGATTGCCTAAGAAATGTGCGCAGATGAAGCTGCTTCTTGACTCTCTTTGAAGGTGGCTTTGGCGTAATAGCTCGGATGGCGAATGCACTGACAACAGAGATGTGTGGGTTTTCACTGGTTCGCGCACTAATGCACGTTTAATCCTCCTATGTCGATAACAAGAGTACCATTTGGTTGGGGGTGGGGGAGGGGTCAGTACAAGTTAGCGCGTCGCAACTAAGCCACAGGAGAAGGTAAGCAGTCGCTGCCTAATGGTTATTTTTGTCCCATTAGCTGCAGGCAGGGTTTACCCCCAGATCCTCGAGGACTTCCCGCAGTTCCATTGAGCCGGGTACAATATATAAATTAGAATATGGCACTCGCTGCTGGCTGTTGTGAGGCGCTGAAGAAGAGGGTTCTGAGACCGGCACATACTCTGTAGCAGGTGCATTAAGCTGCTGAGCTGTGGGCGATCGTGCAGTGTTTACTGGAGGTGGTTGTGCTGTTGTTCAGTGCTTAATATCATATGAATAATGAACCAGGGTGCCAGAGAGAGGCTCGTGTGCACCTTCGTGTTCCCTAGGTGAGGGGCGGGGTAGGCCAGTCTTGAGCAATCAGTAGTGCTAGGCATGCTGGAACGAGTAGGTCGCCACTTGTGACAGAAGTGAAACTACAAGTCCCAGCATGCTTAGAACTGCTAACTGAGATACAGGGACCTCGCCCCCTGACACCAGTTAGTGGACGCCTCGATGTCCAGGCTTCCTCGCGTTGGACCTTGCATCTGCCTCAGCAGTGCGAGTGAGGGTGACTCCGTTAAACGGAGGCGACACACACGGCGCCAACACCCACAACAAGGTTTCCATGAGTAGGGGACCGCGCACCCCATTAGCCAAGTTACGGAGATGCCACGTGCCATCAAAAGGTGCCGACAGAAGTACATGTATCTACCTACTCCCAGGACTAAACAGCCCATCTGTCGTGTCACTTGAGCAAGACTATTCTGAACTCCATTCCCTTGAGGCCCAACACCTCAGCATGTTCCCACATTTGGGGTTCATCTTATCCAAGTACAACATTCACCCGGAGCATTCTTGGCACTACAGACAAAACGAGCCCCAAACATAAGTAATGCGCTTATCTTGGGAATCAAGGGACTTTTCGCTGTTCAATGCAAAGAATGGCAAAAAGATGGCCACAGTGGTCACCCTGCTGCTAAAAACATGATTAAAGACACTCAAAACTTCGTCAAATGAGTCATCGACGCGATGGGAAAGAGTAGGCCTTCGTCATGAAGATGGCGTGTGTAAATGAGAGGTGAGGTCCCCGGGTCTAGCAAGGGGCACTTTAGGAGTAGAGTGGCGAGAAGAAACTAAGCACGTTGGGAAGTTTTCATAAATACATTTAAACAAGGGTAACAAGGCCCCCGCTGTGCGGGAGGTGGGCCACCCCCCACACAGTACCTTGACGTGAGAGCTCTTGATTAAGGCCGATGGTGACGTGAGAAGCAGCCAGGCTCGCACTGCTGATGCTGTGCACAGGCACAGGCAGCGAGAGCTCCCAGGCCCCTCCCACCGACCTGCCCACCTACGCCTTGGCTGAGGTCGTGGGCGGAGTGCAGAGAAACAAGCGCGTCTCAGAAGCACGTCCACAGACCGGAGTCTGCTCGTGCACCGGTCTGTGCCACTTGGGGAGGGAAGACAACGACAATAAGGCTCGCTAGCAGCAGCGCTTCGCGCTGCAACGCCAGGCGACCCCTAAAGAGAAGGTGCTCACTTTAATTATGTTCATTAACACAAAAAGAAGAGTCGCTTTCAAACTTACAAATAGACAAAATAAAGTTGCAAATCTAAATCGACAGAGCAATAAGCCACTTTTATGATTGAAAGTCCCCATGAAATAGCTCCTGCTAAAAGGTAATCATGCAATATTTCAAAAAACAGTGGTCCCAAACTTCAATATCAATTTAAAAACGGAGATACAAATAGACCAAAATTGGAATCTTTGTTCACTGTCCAGCCGGACATATTTTAATAATAAATATAATCAAATGTGGCATAATATCTGACAATTTCCAAGTGGGACACAAGCCTGTGTCCAGCTGCCACATATACACAACCAAAAAACAAACAAACAAATACAAGGCAGGGCAAATGTCTGTAAATTAAGCCAAAAATTAGAACAGACAATTAGTTGAATACACTTTCTGTGATTTCCAAATAGAGAAATATACAAATCATCAGGTGTAAAAGTGTCAACGACGTTTCGATCCTTATTTGATACAGGACCATCATCAGGACATATCAGTGCATGCCTTTACTGGATATTAAAAAAAATTAGCCGTACATAAATAACACCAAAACATACAAGTAATGAAAACAACACAGTACAAACAGAAATGGGAAAAAGAAAAGGAAAATTCAAGGATTAGTGCTTTTCAAAATTACCATCAATAACAAACCATTACAGAAGCAGAAGTAAACAAACCGTGTACACTGAAGTATATACAACTCATAGTGTGGATTTACAGGAGCTCACGGACACAATTGACCTAGCACTGTAAGTCAGTATCTAAACATCTCAGAATTTATAGCTATGTAAGCATCCATACATAGAACATACAATTATCAAATATAAAAGGAAATTCCTATATCTTAGTTTGGAATGGACCACTTAAATAGGGCACAGAAAGGATGTAGGGCACACCCTTAAAACATAAAGTAAATAATCACCACATACCTCTGGTTGTATTGCACTCTCATAACATTATTTGGGGGAGGGTGACCAGTTCTCATCTAGAATAGCATAAGAGCGAGGCTGTAAGTCCGAGGGAGATATACATGCGTGGTCATTAATTATTAAAAAGTGTACAGGGAGTGTAGAATTGGTCCCTAAACACCTAGTGGTTTACCTAATGTGGGCTTCTCAGATTTATTAACAGGATTGTGGGGCAGTATCGATGGCCTTAGTATCGCGCTCCTACAGAGAAATAATGCAAGAAGTGATCAATTTATCTTACTTCACAAAGTTTAATAACTAACAATACAGTGCTCGAAGTGCGTCTTACCAATAAATTAAGGAAGCGGCTCCAAAAGTGGGGAGTCTTTTTCGTCTTTGTACGTTTTACCGGCGGAAAAACAGAAATTCAGTATAACTTCCACAGACGTGTTTACTTAATTGCTATCCGGTCATAAATCTGGGGAACAAACCGGAGAGGGCGTTCAGAATCGGTAAAAATATTATTCGTTCGGCATTGACAGTTAGTTATAAGCTCGGATGGACTCGCAGCTTACCAGAAATAAAGTATGGAGCACCCGTAATAGGGGATCTGATGTAGCCGGCGAGATAATACTCGATCTGTGCACGGCGGCAGAGTACGTTGTCAGGTGTCGCATGGTCAAAGTCATGTGACGCGCAAAAATAAAGGAGGGACATCCAATGGTCCCAATGGGTGCCATCTTGTAAAGAGGTGTGAACACATCTTCCATAGAAAGAAAAGAGCAATTGGGCATTATACTGCAGCAATTTTTCGTGCCTCATATCCTCAATCTAATGTGTGGTATTAAGTCGTCATACAAAAGTAAAAAAGTAAAAAACGATTAAAAGCCAAAATATAATAACGTGTGGGCGCTAACAGCCTCCTTAATATCGAATTAACCAGGCTGACCTTAAGCCATCTATCAGCCAGATGGAATGTTTGTGCAGTCGTTTTTTGGGGGATGAAAACTACCAAACCCACATTGGGGACAGGGCTTTCAATTTAGGTGGCCATTTTGTAGTGGGAGATATAACTAGCCCAGCATTCATAAGTCGCCCTATTCCAAGTCCTAGCCTACTGTTATTTGAAGCACATTAACCAATTACATTTAAAATACAAGGAATGTTACCCTTATTCAAACATTTGGCGCGAATCTAAAGTGACAATTGTCTCAGTAAACTTACCAACCACCCAAGTCTACAGAATATTTATACATTGACAAAAATCCAAAATCACAGTATACCATTACCATATATTTGAAGCAGCAAAAATACTTGGACCATATTACGAAGCAAGCTGAACAAGAGCCTTATATCAGATGTCAAGTTTCAGAGTTCAATGGGTATTAGGGCAATGAGGTCCAGTCCTCCAAACGATTAAGGCCAGTATGGAGCAAACTACACAGGAGCCTTATATCAGAAGTCAAGTTTCAGAATTCAATGGGTATTAGAGCAATGAGGTCCAGTCCTCCAAGCGATTAAGGCCAGTATGGCTACTTTTGGTTCTTAGGATCCATTTTAATTCCTCCTTATTCAGTAAACAGCCAATGTCACCTCCCCTTGGAGGGTGTTTTACTGCATCAATGATTGTCCATCTCAGTTCGGATTCACTGTGGTTTTTCTCGGAGAAATGATCCACTAGCGGTGCATTGGGTGTTTTACACCGGATCCGGCTCTTGTGTTGTCCAATACGGAGGCGGGCTTTTTGTCTAGTTTGTCCTATATATATTAAATTACATGGACAGAAAACCGCATAGATAACATTAGAGCTGTTACAATTTGTAAAATGTTGTCTACGGAAAGTTAACTGTTGAAACACAAAGTCTTTTCCTTCTATTGTGCTCTCACAAACGATACATGAACCACACTGAGCATGACCTGTTACACGTGGGATGCCCCATATATCCTCCAGTGTATTCCCAATTTTTTCTGATGGCAAAGCCGCCCTCACTAAATGCTCCTTAATATTTTTTGACTTTTTGAAAGCAAATAATTGGCGTTCCAAATTGAGGGACCCTACATTAAGTGTATGCCAGTGTTTACTCACACTTTTTTCAAAGCATTTGAAATTGGTGAGAAAGTTGTAACGCACACTATGCGGTTCTGTGTAACTTTCTCCTTTGGCTCGAGCAATGTTTCTCGTGGGCAGTACCACGCCCTCTTAAGAGAGTGTCGAATCAGTCTTCTAGGGTACCCTCTCACTAGCAATTTAGCAGATAAAGTCTTTGCTTCTCTGAAATAATCTTCTTTCTGGAAGCAATTTCTTCTCAACCGTAGAAATTGGGAGAAGGGTAGAGAGTCACGTAAGGCGCTGGGGTGGTTACTCTGATAACTGAGCAATGTGTTACGCTCAGTGGGCTTTCGGTAAAGTCTTGTAATCAGTTTTCCCTCATGGTGAAAAATGTTTAGATCCAAGAAAGATATTTCACGTACGTTAGTAGATAGGGTAAACTGCAGGCCATTAGAGTTGTTATTTAGCCAGTGGTGGAACTGAGCTAGAAGTTCCATAGAATCGCCCCAAATCAAGAAAATGTCATCTATACATCTCCTCCACAGTGCAATAGCACTGTGGAAGGGATTCACAGAGGACAGGATCCGATGACATTCCAGGTGGTCCATATAAAGGATTGCCAGGTTAGGGGCAAAAATTGCTCCCATCGATGTCCCTCTTACTTGGCCATAAAATTGGTCCTCAAACATAAAAAAGTTTTTTGTGAGGCAGATCTCCAGCAATTGCAAGACAAACAAAGTTGGTACTGCATGTGGGCGTGGTCTGGAATCCAACACCTTCTCTATAACCAAAAGCGAGTCTCTTTGGGGAATATTAGTATATAAAGATTCCACATCTAAGGTACAAAGTACCTCAGATGTGGGATCATAGGGATGATCTTCGATCAAATTGATCATCCCCATACTGTCTCGTATGTAGCACTGAGTGTTTGGAACAAATTCCTTTATAAAATAATCTACATAATGGCCTAAGGGCTCAAGGACCGAGCCACAGCCAGAGACTATTGGTCTTCCGGGTTGTTACACAGAACCGCATAGTGTGCGTTACAACTTTCTCACCAATTTCAAATGCTTTGAAAAATAGTGTGAGTAAACACTGGCATACACTTAATGTAGGGTCCCTCAATTTGGAACACCCATTATTTGCTTTCAAAAAGTCAAAAAATATTAAGGAGCATTTAGTGAGGGCGGCTTTGCCATCAGAAAAAATTGGGAATACACTGGAGGATATATGGAGCCTCCCACGTTTAACAGGTCATGCTCAGTGTGGTTCATGTATCGTTTGTGAGAGCACAATAGAAGGAAAAGACTTTGTGTTTCAACAGTTAACTTTCCGTAGACAACATTTTACAAATTGTAACAGCTCTAATGTTATCTATGCGGTTTTCTGTCCATGTAATTTAATATATATAGGACAAACTACACAAAAAGCCCGCCTCCGTATTGGACAACACAAGAGCCGGATCCGGTGTAAAACACCCAATGCACCGCTAGTGGATCATTTCTCCGAGAAAAACCACAGTGAATCCGAACTGAGATGGACAATCATTGATGCAGTAAAACGCCCTCCAAGGGGAGGTGACATTGGCTGTTTACTGAATAAGGAGGAATTAAAATGGATCCTAAGAACCAAAAGTATCCATACTGGCCTTAATCGCTTGGAGGACTGGACCTCATTGCTCTAATACCCATTGAATTCTGAAACTTGACTTCTGATATAAGGCTCCTGTGTAGTTTGCTCCATACTGGCCTTAATCGTTTGGAGGACTGGACCTCATTGCCCTAATACCCATTGAACTCTGAAACTTGACATCTGATATAAGGCTCTTGTTCAGCTTGCTTCGTAATTTGGTCCAATTATTTTTGCTGCTTCAAATATATGGTAATGGTATACTGTGATTTTGGATTTTTGTCAATGTATAAATATTCTGTAGACTTGGGTGGTTGGTAAGTTTACTGAGACAATTGTCACTTTAGATTCGCGCAAAATGTTTGAATAAGGGTAACATTCCTTGTATTTTAAATGTAATTGGTTAATGTGCTTCAAATAACAGTAGGCTAGGACTTGGAATAGGGCCACCTATGAATGCTGGGCTAGTTATACTACAAAATGGCCACCTAAATTGAAAGCCCTGTCCCCAATGTGGGTTTGGTAGTTTTCATCCCCCAAAAAACGACTGCACAAACATTCCATCTGGCTGATAGATGGCTTAAGGTCAGCCTGGTTAATTTGATATTAAGGAGGCTGTTAGCGCCCACACGTTATTATATTTTGGCTTTTAATCGTTTTTTACTTTTTTACTTTTGTATGACGACTTAATACCACACATTAGATTGAGGATATGAGGCACGAAAAATTGCTGCAGTATAATGCCCAATTGCTCTTTTCTTTCTATGGAAGATGTGTTTACACCTCTTTACAAGATGGCACCCATTGGGACCATTGGATGTCCCTCCTTTATTTTTGCGCGTCACATGACTTTGACCATGCGACACCTGACAACGTACTCTGCCTCCGTGCACAGATCGAGTATTATCTCGCCGGCTACATCAGATCCCCTATTACGGGTGCTCCATACTTTATTTCTGGTAAGCTGCGAGTCCATCTGAGCTTATATTTAACTGTCAATACCGAACGAATAATATTTTTACCGATTCTGAACGCCCTCTCCGGTTTGTTCCCCAGATTTATGACCGGATAGCAATTAAGTAAACACGTCTGTGGAAGTTATACTGAATTTCTGTTTTTCCGCCGGTAAAACGTACAAAGACGAAAAAGACTCCCCACTTTTGGAGCCGCTTCCTTAATTTATTGGTAAGACGCACTTCGAGCACTGTATTGTTAGTTATTAAACTTTGTGAAGTAAGATAAATTGAGCACTTCTTGCATTATTTCTCTGTAGGAGCGCGATACTAAGGCCATCGATACTGCCCCACAATCCTGTTAATAAATCTGAGAAGCCCACATTAGGTAAACCACTAGGTGTTTAGGGACCAATTCTACACTCCCTGTACACTTTTTAATAATTAATGACCACGCATGTATATCTCCCTCGGACTTACAGCCTCGCTCTTATGCTATTCTAGATGAGAACTGGTCACCCTCCCCCAAATAATGTTATGAGAGTGCAATACAACCAGAGGTATGTGGTGATTATTTACTTTATGTTTTAAGGGTGTGCCCTACATCCTTTCTGTGCCCTATTTAAGTGGTCCATTCCAAACTAAGATATAGGAATTTCCTTTTATATTTGATAATTGTATGTTCTATGTATGGATGCTTACATAGCTATAAATTCTGAGATGTTTAGATACTGACTTACAGTGCTAGGTCAATTGTGTCCGTGAGCTCCTGTAAATCCACACTATGAGTTGTATATACTTCAGTGTACACGGTTTGTTTCCTTCTGCTTCTGTAATGGTTTGTTATTGATGGTAATTTTGAAAAGCACTAATCCTTGAATTTTCCTTTTCTTTTTCCCATTTCTGTTTGCACTGTGTTGTTTTCATTACTTGTATGTTTTGGTGTTATTTATGTACGGCTAATTTTTTAAAATATCCAGTAAAGGCATGCACTGATATGTCCTGATGATGGTCCTGTATCAAATAAGGATCGAAACGTCGTCGACACTTTTACACCTGATGATTTGTATATTTCTCTATTTGGAAATCACAGTAAGTGTATTCAACTAATTGTCTGTTCTAATTTTTGGCTTAATTTACAGACATTTGCCCTGCCTTGTATTTGTTTGTTTGTTTTTTGGTTGTGTATATGTGGCAGCTGGACACAGGCTTGTGTTCCACTTGGAAATTGTCAGATATTATGCCACATTTGATTATATTTATTATTAAAATATGTCCGGCTGGACATTGAACAAAGATTCCAATTTTGGTCTATTTGTATCTCCGTTTTTAAATTGATATTGAAGTTTGGGACCACTGTTTTTTTAAATATTGTATACTCCCAAGGTCCCAAGCCTATCGCTACTTTGGGTTCCCCTTGTTATATATAGTAAAAAGGTAATCATGCAGCACCTAGTCAGATATGCAGGAGCCTATTTAAAGAATAATATGTCAATTGATGATAGCATTTGCCACCAAAGCTATTACACAACTCTTTTTGAGGGTATTAGAGCAGACCTAAGTCACTACTTGGTTTATATTCACTGGTGGCTGATCAAAGCGCAGGGTATTTATTAACTTACCCAAGGTACCCAAGATTCTAATCGAAAGTCACAGGTAAGAAATGTTTCCTTTTCTAGCTATCCAATTTCCTTTCTACTACTAAACACCACCTATATGTATATTACCATGCTTGAATAATTCCCCATCGTCAGGTTAGAAATCACTAGCATAGTATACAGTTTAAGATATACCGAAAATATACAGTTCATAAACCTTAAACAACATAGATTATTTAGTAGCACATTCACCTCATTCGAAAGAACGCAAACTTCAGCCAATGTGGCTTAGAGGCCGCCTTAGCTCAGATTTCGGTGAAGGACAAATGTCAGAACAAATATGATGAGCCTCTGACCGAGGAGGAGGAGGGAGAATTGCATGTGAATATTTAAAAGATACCAATGTTGGAGAACTGCAGTTACAGGTAAGAAACTAATTTCTTCTCCAACGTTGGATCTTTTATATATTCACATACTTGGATCAGAATAGCAAGCACTACACATTAAAATATACAACAAAGCAGGAAGCAGGCTCACCTTTAATGAAACAAGTTTTCAGGACTGCCTGTCCCAACACGGCATCAGTTTCTGCATCCACATTTAGGCAGTAGTGCCATGAATGAATGAATGAAGGCAGTCTTATATTGCGCAGACTTAGCCCATAGGCATCAAGGCGCCTAACAGAAATGAAAACATGATATGGGAGCCGAGAGCCAGCTTACAGATATGCCTCTGCAAAAAGCCAGGTTTTTTAATGCCTTCCTGAAGGGTCCGATAGAGGGTTGTGCTTTTAATTACGGGGGGAGGGTGTTCCACAACTTAGGGGCCAGAACAGAGAAGGCCCTTCCTCCCCACCTGACTCTACGAACCCGAGGAACAGTCAGCAGATTCTTGCTGGAGGAGCGTAGGTTTCTGCTGGGAGTGTATGGAACCAGCAGAGAATGTATACCTTCAGAGCTTTCTCCCAATAGTGCCCCGTAGACGAGGCACAGGATCTTAAAAGAGATCCTGGCCTGAATCGGGAGCCATGCAAACTCTTCCTAGCTAAAGTGGCAGAAGAGCGACTGGGGACATCAAGGATAAACCTAGCTGCCGCGTTTTGAACAGTCTGCAAGCGTTGTACCAGGTCTATGTTGATGTCCGAGTAGAGCGCATTGCAGTAATCTAACCGGGATGTAACTAAGGCCACCATGGTCTGTTTACGGGCTTTCAAGGAAAGACAGTGCGTAATTTTCCTCAAGGTCCTAATAACGCCCCAGCAAGTGGAGACCGTTCTGTTTACCTGCTGAGCCATAGCAAGCGAGGTGTCAATCATCACGCCCAGGTTCCGAGCGGATTTCGTGGGCTGTGGACCAACTCCAAGGGATGGGGGCCACCAGTCGCTTGACAAGACATCCTGGTCTCCACCGAAGATCAAGACTTCGGTTTTCTCTCCGTTCAGCTTCAGTGAGTTCAGAATCATCCACTGTGAAACTGTCTCCACGCAGTTCCTGAAGCTGAGAGCGGAGGTACTCACCGAGTGGGAGAGAGAAATCATAATTTGGGTATCATCGGCATATGATACCACCTCCATCCCAAAAGATCTTACTAACCTGGCAAGTGGGGCCACATATATGTTAAAAAGAGTGGGGCTTAACGCCGATCCCTGTGGTACCCTACACTGCACAGGTTTAGCGGGGGACAGGAACTCTCCCAACTTGACCCTCTGCTCCCTCTGATTGAGAAAAGAGGTCAGCAGGCTCAGCGCTGGGACCTCCACCCCTATCTCCCTAAGACGTGCTGTTAAGATAGAGGGCGACAGGGTATCGAAAGCTGCTGTCAGGTCTAGCATGACCAGTAGAGTAGTCTGGCCCCGATCGACCTTTGAGCGAATGTTATTAACTACCACAGTGAGAGCCGACTCAGTGCTATGGTGCTTCCGGAAACCGTGTTGTGACGGATCCAGAAGGCCAGAGGAATCGAGAAAGGCAGTTAGATGTTGATTGAGATGTGTCTCAAGCATCTTTGCTGGGGCCGGCAACAGTGATATTGGGCGAAAGTTCTTTAATATCTCCGGATCTAGTGTCTGCTTTTTCAGCAGAGGCTTGACCACTGCCTTTTTCCAAGAAACCGGGAAAATGCCTGCTCCTCCACATGATTGAAAAGCAGAGGTCTTTCATGGGCACCTCAGCATAGAGTGCTGCAGTCGAAGCCAGGCTCCTGGTGGAATGTGCCCTCTCTTTTCCATGGAGAGCATAATTTGGCCTTGGCATGACAGAAAGCAATGCAGGAAGAGAGCTAGCTGGCTATACGCTATTTGGAAAAAGCTTGACCTTTTCGCGGTTGACTAAACAACTAGTCTGATGTGCATAAAGCCTTTGTCTTGTCTATACAGAATTTGAGACATCTCTGTAAGTCCAAAGAATGCAACAACCTTTCTGCAGTTGAAGATGGGTCTTGAAAGAAACATCTAAGAATAACAGGTTCATTGAGGTGAAAATCAGTTAAAACCTTTGGAATTAATTTACGGTTGGTTCTGATAATTTCCCTGTCCTTCATGAACCTGAGAAAAGGTTACCTGATGGTGAATAACTGATTTCCGCCCACTCTCGTAGCATATGTCAGAGCCAGGAGCACTGCTGTTTTCTGGCAGACACATTTTAAGTCTGCTCTATGCACAGGGTCAAAGGAAGCAATGTCAGTTGGCCGGGGACTGTATTAAGTTCCCATGAAATCGGAGGATGTCAAAGAGGTGGAAATGCTCTGAAGAGCCCTTTCATGAACTGGCTCATGATCCTTTGAGAAAACATAATAGACTTTGATATATTTGTTCTTCTAAATCTTGAGGTTACAGCAAGATGGTCTCTGACTGAAAAATAATTGAGGCCATTCTTGGCCAAATTTAACGGAGATGGAAGGATCTAAAAAAGCTTTTTGTGAAAAGAATGATGACCTTTATTCCTTACCAGACTCAAAAAGGTTTCTATTTAGTGTTGTAAGTCTTATTAGTCACTGGAGTTCGAGTCTGACCTACAATTGTTCAAATTCCTGAAGTAGATCAAAATGGCCATATTCTAGGTGGTCAGCTACCATGCTGTCAAGATCAGTGACTTGGGATTGTGGTGGAGAATCTCTTCATGATGTCTGGACAGTATCCTTGGATGCACCTGCAAAGGAATGGCTGGACGTGCTGAGAGCTGCAGTAGGTCACTGTACCAGTACTGGCAAGGCCACACCAGAGCAATGAGGATCAGAGTGCAATGGTCTATCTTTGCCTTCTTCAACACCTTGGGAATCAGGAGAAAAGGAGGAAAGGCGTACACAAATATCTTGGACCAACTGATCAAAAGCTTATTGCCCATCATCCTGGGATACAAGAACCTGCTTGTAAAAAATGGGCATTTCCTGTTGTTTTGATTGACACCCAGATCGAGTAATGGTTAACTCCACTGATGGAAAATATAATCCATCAGTTTCTGTTCTAGTTCCCACTTGTGATAATCCAACATTTGCCGACTGAGAGCATCCGCCTAATTGTTCGGGTAGCCTGGCAGATGCTCCACAGCTATGTCTATCCTGTGAGAAATGACCCAGTTACAAAGCAGTTGAGCTTCTTCCGGAAGGACCTGGGACAGCGTTCTTCCTTGCGTGACTATGTAAAACATGAATGTTTTGTTGTCTGTTCTGACCTGCGAATCTAGGGAAGAGCGCTTGTAAACCTAGTCATATGGGGCAGAGTACTAACACATTGATGTGGAGCCTCTTCTCTGGTTGAAAGCTCTTGCAGGTGAGCCCCCATCCATCCATGGACGTATCTGTGGTAAGTATAAACGTTTCTTTTATTGGCAAAAAAGAAAGAACTGCATTTAGATTTGCTGGAATCCTCCACCACATTAGAGCTTGTTTCAAACGCCTTGTCACACTGATCATATCCCAGGAGTCTGCTATCTGCTTCCATTGCTAGTCCATCTCTTGCTTAACAGGTCACATACCGAGACTGCAAAACACAATAAGAACTACACATGATGCCATCAGACCTAACAGGGACCTGTATTTTCCCACTGTGATTTATTGTTTTCCAGGAATAGTCTTTAACATTGTCTGTAACTTTCTCACCCTTTCCGCTGATGGACAAGCTTTCCTCAATTGAGTGTTGAGTCTCGCTCCCAGGAATTGAATCTTTGTCTGGGGTTCCAACAAGGATTTCTCCCTGTTCAAAGTGAGACCTAATCTCCAGAAGAGATTCAGGCAAGCATTTGTAGAAGCTTCTTCTCTTTCCCTGGATTGTGTTTTGACTAACCATTTGTCCAAGTATGGGAAAGCCTGCTGACCACCTCACCAGAGAAAAGCGGAAACTTTAGCAAGACCTCAGGACTCTGCATTAAGCCCCCTCTTCTTTAAAATCTATCTTTCACCTCTGGCTGAGGTAGTTGAATCTTGAGGGGTCAGAGTGATCTCTTTTGCTGATGACACTCAGCTTGTGTTTTCATTTAGAGATCACTCTGATGGCGGCCTTGCCAACTTTAGACGCTGCCTCTCCAATATCGTATCTTGGATGACCCTCAATACCCCTAAGCAAAAGACAGATAAAACCGAGGTGCTGTTCTTCAATCAAAGTGCCCCACTTCCGTCTCCTCTGTGGTGTCCGTCTGAGCTCAACCCTTCCCCGTAAAATGAGCACGAAATCTGGGTTTCCAAGTCGACAATAAACTGTCATGTAAGACTCAAATCAATAAGGTCACATCCGCATGTTTTGGCAAACTTCGCATGATAAGCAACATTTTCCCTTTCCACCCTCTGGATTCACGCAGGACTGTCATCCATGCCCCTATTACTTCTCACTTGGATTATTCCAATAGCCTTTATGTGGGAGCTCCAGCCAATCTGATAAATCGGTTGAAGATTGTGGAGAATGCCGCTGCAAGGCTGATATGCAATATCCCGTACCGCTACTCAATAATCCCTCATCTGATGAAACTTCACTGGTTGCCTGTGCCCTATCGCATCCAGTTTAAAGCCTTGGTCCTGGCTTTCAAGGCTTTAAATGGCCAGGGGCCGGCGTATCTCAGACGTAGGCTAAAGCCTGTTCACTCTGCCCGAGCTCTCAGATCCAATCACCTCCGTCTTCTTCTCTCTCCCCGTTTCTGCCGTTCCAGAATAGGGGGCTGAGCATTTGCTGTTGTCACCGCCAAACTTTTGAATAACTTACCAATAAGTCTGCAGCTGACTAAATCTGAATCTTTGTTCCAGCGCAGCTTGAAGACCTGGCTGTTTTCCAACCTCTAGCCATACAAGATATCGATGTTGCTCTTCAATCCGTAGCGCCGGTACACCCCCGTTGGGGGTAGCCGCGCGCTTTATAGGCTTCAAATAAAATAAAATAAAATAAAGACATGTAGTGAATATTCGCCGCACTGATTTGAGAACAAAGGGAGCACCTTGAACTGGTAATGCTAATCCACTACTGAAAATTGGAGGTACTTTCTGTTTTCTCAATGAATGGGTATCTGGAAGTATGCATCCCGAAGGTCCAGGGAGGTCAGAAAAATCCCCTTCCTGCATGATCAAGAGGACGTCTTGCAATGTAATCATCCAAAATTACTGTTTCTTAAGAAACTTGTTCTGCTCTCTCAGATCCATTATTGCTCTTCATTGACTTGTCTTCCTTTTGATTAGAAAGAACCTGGAAAAAAAAACATGGTTCCTTTGAGATTTGGGGACAACTTTTATGGCTCCTTTGAAAGGAGCATGTGAATTTCCATTTGCAGCTCCTTCAAAATGAATATGATATTCCTTTCTTAGTGGACAAACAGGGAGTCTCTGATGAAAATGTTATGACCCATTTGTCTGATGTTATGTTCTTTCATGAAGGAGCAAAAAGGGAAATTCTACCCCAACCTCCGAGGACCAGAAGGAACAGGGGGTACAAGCTGGGAGTCAAGCTCTTAACTGTCTTTGGTTACAATTGAAGAAGTATCCTTGATCATATCCAGACTGTCTTTGAGGATAATATGAACATCTCTGACCTCCATAGTGATTGAATCCTGCTCTGAAATGTTGTGATCTTCGTGAGCTACGAAAAATAGACGTCCCAAATCTGCGATACTGCATAAGTCCTGATGCCTTTCTTGTGTCAGTGTTGGTTTTAAGGCCTTGCAGAGCTCCGGCAACATGTTTACCAAAAAGAGTTAGCCCATCAAAATGCACATCTAGATTCCAGAATTTTAGAATGGATGTCAGAACGGAAGGCTGTGTATTTTAACCAGCCTTTCCTCCTTGGTGCAGTACCTTCTGCCAACTGGCAAAAAACAGTATTTGACGCATCCATTGTCGCATGAATAATGAAAGAAATTTGTTCTCCTTCCTTTGAGATAGCTCTCGCAGTTTCCCTCTTATCCTTAGGAAAACTTTCCAGTCATGGGGCAATGTCATGCCACATCTGGCAATCATAACGAGCTAGAATTGCAAAGACATTGGCTGCCTTAACTGAGGTTGCTGCCCTAATGGAAATATTCTGACCCAGATTGTCAATGCATTTACTATCCTGGTCTGGCGGACTAGATAATGGTGTTATTGGTTTCTTGGTTCCTCGTTGAACTGCTGAAGCAATTACTGAATCCAGTCTAGTATGACCAGCAAGCCAAGCAGGATCTGATTCAAGGGCCTTATATATTATCTCCAGACAAGGTATAGTCACTTGCAAAGTGACAGGTATCTTAATTAATTTTAAACCTTCTGACAGGCATATTCAAGAATGGGTACAGGGGGGCATGGCTGGGCAAGATGGCTGGCGACCGGAGGAGCTCTGCTGGGACCATCGATGCGGACGCGTGGGCCCCTGGGGGCACACTAAAATGATCTGGTGTAGTCAAAGGGCAGCTTGAGCAATTTCGGTACTGGACAGCTAGACTCAGGATATAAAACTGCAGCAAACCGCAACCCTGGCTGTCCTTGCCTGACCCTAAAATGGCGGCCAGCACTCAGCTGAAGATAGAATAAACTAGTGGGATTTCACAGTAGGTTCCCCAGCAACAACAAATACCTCAGTGCAGCAGGAGGGATGTAAGGAAGTGGGGATTCTGTGCCTTCTCCAAGACCAACAAGCACTGACCGCACTCAGCGGGGAACACCCTGTTATAAGATCTAGCCCCCTGGGGACTGATAACACTGCATACCAGGCCCGGTTTGTTAAAAACCGGGGGCGTATTGGCAATACTGGCAGTCAGTGGCACTGAACAGCTTGTGGAGGGGAGAGGCGAGTACTCTCCACGGTTGAGGCTGCAAGTACAAACGCAGGGGAGCCACCGTGCCTGCACCTATGCCACCGAAGGGCACAAACAAAGTCTCCAACTTTTTTACTCCTGCGGAGAAAAGGCAACCACCAGAGTAAGGCGAACCTATTGACACCATGGCCCTCAAGAAGGAGGACTTAATGGCGTCCTTGACAGAATTTAAAACTGAATTGCACGCTGAGCTCAATCAGGGTATCAAAGCCCCCGTCAAGCAACTTAAAACAGACTTAAATACTCACATGGCAACGCTCCAACAGGATGTGGACTCGGTGGGCACGAGAGTAGTGGATTTAGAAACCCAGACAACAGCTGGACAAGCGGACCACAGACACGCAAGAAAAGATACAAGATCTCCAGAGCCAACTACTTCTGGCCCTACTGAAATCAGAAGATTTAGAAAACAGATCCCGGAGAGACAACATTCGGATTTGGGACCTGGAGGAAGGGGCGGAGGGTCCAGATCTGGATGCCTTCTTTGAGGGTCCCTTTGCAGAGATTCTAAGCCCACAACAGCTCAAGATTAAGTTGGAACGAGCGCACCGCATAGGGGGTCAGGTAGCTGGAGAACGTCGTCAGACACGGGATAGCTTTGCCAAATTCCACTACTTTAAGGTGAAGGAGGCTATTCTACAAGAGGCCCGGAAAAAGGGCGATATCTCCTTTCAGTATTTCGATGCAGCAAATACTAGGATCTAGGGCCCGCAACGCTGGCGAGGAGGCAGCAATTAACGCCTATTACCATGAGGCTCCGCGAAGACCACGTAAAATACAGATTGACATATCCATTTTTACTGAGCTTTGAACATAACAGGATGCACCACATTACAGAGCTTGAAAAGGGTCTGATGTCAGGAACACACAAGACACGACGAAGGGAACAGACCAAGGCAGCAATAAAAGACAGCAGTGGACGACAAGCACTAAGGGAGGCCATAAGTGACCAAAAATGGCTGAGGGGACTTGCTACAAGACCTAACAGTTTCCACGGCAGTAGTGCATTCCAGGGAAGGATGTACACATGTGGACAGTGAACTCCTAGGGGACAATGGCTGAACACCGAGGCGCTTTAAAGGAAGTCTTTGAAGACCCAAAGTTGTGTACCAATAGATGGCGAACACTTTGAACAGATGGGACGGGCGTGGACGGGGACTTCGGTCGAGTCATCCACCAACATGGTCCGACGTGTGGTAACTGACACAGCCAGAGTTCCATTATCCTTTGGGTACATGTTGATGTTGGTATTGTTGTTTTTTGTTTTTTTTTATTGGGGGGCGGGAATCAGGGTATGTGGTGGCTGACAGGGTACAGTATCCAGGTGCACATTCTAGCCTGTGTAGATTCTACGAGGGGGGTGAGAACAGGAGGATCAATAGCTGGAGCTCGAAGAACCGATACGGAGTATGAGGAACCAGAGGGCGGGTGGGAGGAAACGGGAAATGATATAATGCCATGGTGATTTCCATAGTATCATGGAATGTTAAGGGTTTAAATTCGCTGTTTAAGCAACAAAAAATTTGGAAACACCTTACGGATCATCATTTTGATATAGTGGCTCTTCAGGAGACCCTTAAAAAGGGCTGAAGAGATGAGATTATGCCATAATAATATCCCCTTATCTACAGGTCCTCAACAGTCACCAGACAGCGCGGTGTAGCGCTACTCTTCCATAGCTCGACGAAATTCCACCCACAGGCTGTTAAATCCGATAGGGAAGGCCGGATGATCATAGTGAAGGGTACACTGAGAGGGAGACTCTATACTTTTATTGCAGCTTACGCACCCAATGTGGGCCAGCCCGCCTTTCTGACAACACTTCTGGATCAGGTGGGAGAGTTTGCGGAAGATCCGACGATCCTTTTGGATGATTTTAATCTCACCTGGCAAGCAGAGTTAGATAGTACTCAACCTCACAGAACAGTTGCAAGCTCCTTACCCACAAGGGCTAAACAGACACTACACAATCTCGGTCTTAGGGACGCCTGGCGCATGCTCTAACCTTCGACCAGAGATTACACTTTTTTTCACATGTTCATCACATCTACTCGAGGCTTGATTATGTATGGCTCTCTTCACGAAGAAAAGATTCTCCTACTCTCGATTTTTGATCACTGCCCTGTCTCGATATGTCTCAACTGGAGTCACACCACACCCGGGACCTCCAGGTGGTATTTTCCGGTTTCCCTTACAAGGGATAGACTGCTGAGAGATGAGTTGAGGGGAGCAATTACGGAATTTTCCAATTTGAATGCACCCCAAGACACTTCGGCCTTCAATAATTGGGATGTATTCAAAACAGTCATAAGGGAAAAATGCCTAGAACTCAATGCTACTCTGAACAAGCAAAGAACTAGAGAGAGAGAGAACGTAGGGGCTGGATTGGAGCTCGCTGAAAAAGAACACAAGAGCACGCCCAGCAGGGGTTCACACCGTAAACTTACTGCGCTTAGAGGGTAGCTTAAAGCGAAATATACCAATAGAGCAGAGTACACTTTATTGCAGCTTTGCCAGATATGCTATACACTGGGGAACAAAATAGGTAGGAACTTAGCTAGACAGCTTAGGAAAAAGAGAAAAAAGGAATACATTGGAAGTATACTTGATAGGGAGGGCACATTAGTGACCTCAAATACAGGAAAGGCCAACTTATTCGGGGCATTTTATGAGAGATTATACATAGGGGAGACACGGGAAATAGATGAACAAACTAGATACCTGTAGACACTGAAATTCCCTAAGGTCTCTCGGGCTAGGAATGATATCCTCACTGCACTCATAACACAAGAGGAGATGGGCGCGCCAATCAAATCCCTTAAGCCCAACAAGGCTTTGGGTCTGGATGGCCTGACGGTCCATTTCTCTAAAACTTTGCGTCAGATATCATCCCACACCTCACACAACTTTTTAATAAAATGCCATAAGATGTCGGGGTGACCCCCTCCATGGATGAGGCGGTGATAACAGTGATCCCTAAGCCGAGAAAACTGCGCACCTCTGCGCTTACTACCAACCCATTTCACTTTTAACTATGGATGCTAAGCTAGATTCAGCCATCTTGGCGGAGAGGTTAAATGATCTGATGACAGATCTTGTCCAGCCTGATCAGTCTGGCTTCATAAAAGGCCCGCAGACCTATGATAATGAACGTATAATGGTACATCTGATTGAGAAGGTAACTAAGCGCAAGATACCGGCAATTCTCGTGGGTCAGGATGCAAAAAAGGCCTTTGACAGGATGGACTGGTCATTTGTTTTAGCACACTCCAGCACTTCGGCTTCAAGGACAAATTTATTAATATGATCAGGGCCAAGTATATACAATCTCGATCTAGAGTGCAGGTTAATGGGACTGCGTCTGCCTCATTTCCCCTTAGTAGAGGGACTAGACCAGTGTGCCCGTTATCGCCCCTGCTATTCACTCTGAGCATTGAACCGCTGGCGATGCGTAACCGGAAGACTCCAGAGATAAAAGGAATTCCCTTTGTGGGAGATAATCACAAAATTTCACTATTCGTGGATGATGTTCTTCTGTCCCTCACTGACCCATCCCTCTCACTCCCTGCCCTGCAGAAGGAACTGGCCCTGTTTAAGACAGTGACTGGATTTAAAGTCAATTTAGATAAATCCTTTATACTAAATCTCGCGCTCCTGGCGGCTGAGGCTAATGGTTTATGGGAAAGCACTCCCTTTTAAAGGGCCAAGCACTCACTTCAATGCCTGGGTATACAATTAACACCACACGTAGAGGGCTTATACAAGGCCAACTTTCCGCCCCTCCTTCTTCAGCTTCAACTCGACCTCAAGTGATGGAAGCCTCTTTTTATTTCCTGGTTGGGCTGCATACATGCGATTAAAATGACAGTGCTCCCTAAATCTTTGTATCTCTTCCAAGTACTACCCATCGAACTAGATAGGGAACTTCTTCCCAAAATCCAATCACTAATCACTCGCTTCATCTGGCAAAACGGAAGGGCCCGTTTACCATTTCATACCCTGAAGTGACCGAGAGCTGAGGGAGGGGTAGGTCTTCCTGACTTAGGCTTATATTATAAGGCAGCCCAATTGAGGATAGTGGTGGAATGGTCCAAAAGGGAATCAGAGAAGCATTGGCTGCATATGGATCAGGCCATATCGGGTAGGACGATATGGGACCTCATATGGAAACCCAAGAAGGACATACCCGCCAATGCTTACATTAGCACTCCCACCCGCGTTACCCTGAAGGTTTGGCACTCAAACTCTGGTGGAGAGGAGTGGACCATGTTCCCCTCACCATATACACCGATTCACTTCAACCCGTTTTTTTCCATCCACACTTCGGGAAGGCCCCTTCAACCCATGGAATGAGGGCAGGTGGCTCATGTTGTCAGACCTCTTCCATAATTACGATACTTTTACATTTGAGAACTGTCGGAGGGAGTTTTACTTAGAACCAGACGAACACTTCCACTATCTTCAGCTCAAGCACTGGGTTCTCACCCCTCAGATTCAAGATGCTGCCACACGAGAGAGAACGAGCTTTGAAAAATGTGTACAAAGGGTAGGATCCATGAGGGGTGTGATCTCTTTTCTGTACAGCTCCCTACTTGCTGACACCCGGTCCCGAGTTCTAGATATATGTGGGAGGGGTAGTGCAGAGAGAAATATCCGATAAGGAATGGACTGGCCGCTGATCGGACATTGCCAATGTAATTCCTCCCTAGAATTACGAGAAGCTCACTTAAAAACTTTGATGTATTGGTATTTATATCCCACCATACTCAAACGGATATTCCCGAATACCTCGGATATGTGTTGGAGGGGTTGTGGTCGCCTCTGAGACTTCCAACATATATGGTGGGATTGTCTTACAATCAAACCCTTTTGGGAAGAGATACTCGTGCACATTAAATACATATTGGGATATCCCATACCAACCTCCATGGAGAGAGTGCTCCTGTGCATCAGATATCCGTCACTAGAGCATCAAACCAGGGCAGACAAGGCTATTATGTGGACCTGTCTAGGGGTCGCTAAAGTTGCGATTGTGGAGGCCTGGAGGTCGAAGGCGGCCTGCCCTTTCCTTGTGGCATTCTCCGCTCTGGAAGATACTCTGTCTCGAGAGAATGACGGATATTTTCAGGGACGATTATAAAAACTTTGAGTATAAATGGGAGCCATTAGTCACCTATCTTATACAAGGTCTGCCCCTGGCCATCTGCCCACCCTCAATTAGAGATATGCGCCTCTTTCAGTTCTAGATCCTATATCCACGGACACCGGGCACAGCTACAGGTGTATTTTGGTATGGAAGACTAGAGGAGAACGGTCAAGCCCATGAAACACCAGGGGGTTCACCCCTTACATGTTTGGGCCAAAGAATGCCCTACATATTTGTCACCACCACCACTTATTTTGTTTGTTGGGAGGGGGGTGGGTTTTGTTTATGGGGGACCTTCCATGTTGGAAGGGTTTGATTTAAAACTTGTAGCAAAAGAATAGACGGGTTGGGCGGGCAAGTCTTTTTGTGAAATATCTAGTGCTTTTACAAAGTCTGAAACTGTACCTTTATTTCAATGCACTAAAAAGGGAGAGGCCATGGTTTGTGTTATTCTTGGATGTTTAACCTCAGCATAGCTTAGTATGCTATAACCTGTAAAGCTGCTTATGCTCCATATTTATTACAGTGTTACTCAGTGTATGCCAAATGCTAATAAAAATAAGTTTGAAGAAGAATGGGTACAGACTTAGCAAATTTCTGAATTTGCTCTATGGTCATAAAGAAAGCATGGTTGATACACAGGTGCCATTGGTAGGTTGAATTTTTTGCCAGCTCTTTGAATCAATGAATGAAATTTAGAGATATAATTTCTGGCATCCTGTGGAATTGGCCCATCATTTCCATTTGGGACAATTAATTCTTGCTCATTATCATCTCTTCCATCACTGTCTGGTGGTAGGGCTCCTTCTATATCCGAATAGAATAAACATCATCCAGGCCTTCCCCGTGGATCAAGCCCCTTGGCGTTGGAGGAGGTGGAAACAGCAATGGCTGCAGAGGAGGTGAAACTGGAAAAGGAGCAGGTTGAGGAGGTGGAAGGATGGGTGTAGCTGGTATCCTATATTAGGGTGATTTACCTGTTGCTCCTTGCTCTTTGCCCTCATTGTTGCTGCACCTTCTGGGGGATTAACGACGCTGCCTCGGCCCGCTGAACTGTCGAACTGACAGCCAAGCCACACCAGGACCGGGACTACATTTGCCGGCAACCCCCAGTCGGGCACACTGACGACGCCACAGGAGCGCCGGGAGGCTGTTAAATTCAAGGAGTGCCTCCCGCAGCGCGGAACAAGCACGGGCGTGCCCGGGCCAAGGGTGGGCCCGACCCGCGCCCATCCAGCGTCCAGAAGAGGCTGGGCTGGGGCCTTCCTCTAACGCCCACCCCAGGACCTTAAGTAAGCAATTTGACAAGGATTGTTTTGGATTGAAGGGGGGTGTGCTAACTTGTTAAACCTACTCAATATCTGGCACCAACAGATTCCCATATTGAATTGTTATTCAACTGTTATTTGGGAATGATAAAGAACTTACGTAAAGGGGGGTGGGAGTGGCAGGGACCTTAGACGCCTTTCTCAGCTGAGCAGAATCTGAACTTATGCATGAAATTGAGATAACAGAAAGGCGGCTTTCACTTGATCCATTAAATCCACTTACAGGACAAACTGTTTTTAAAGATTGTAATACAGATTCTATTACATGTCTAGATTCATCACAAATTATTATAGATAGTTCTCATTTGGGCGTCCTAGAAGTGGATAATGAAACCAGTAAATTACCCGTCTCTGTTGTCAATACTACTAACGTTTGCACTAGACAGAAAAAATTAGCAGTTGTCCCAGGAAATAACAGCCAGACACAAAAAAGCAAAGCGCGGAGTGCCCCAAAAGCTAGTCTACAGGCAGCAAAACTAGCTAAGAACAAGAGTGTGACCTTAGAGAGGGGAGGGATCCCAGTTACATCAGCTGAGAAGGAACAAGACGGAGTGGGTATAGAGGGAAATGATAGTGATCAACCTGGCCCGCCACATTCAGATTCTGTAGAAGCTAAAGATGAGTTTCTTGGAGGGGCGGAGCCAGTGACCGTGATGGCCGCTTGAAGTTCGGCTCCGGCCGACCTCACTCACCCGACTCGCCATCCTGAATCTATCCTGACCCCCGACCCGTTCCTTGGGTGGGAGATTTAAAACGGAGCCCTTAGAGACGTTTTGGGGCATTTTTGGAGCCCCGGAGACTGCGCTACATCACTCGCGAGTCTGCGGCCTGCGGCAGCTGGAGGCCGGGGCCTCGAGTGCGGACAGTCCCCGGTCTCAAAGTCAACAGCATCGGCCACCGGTCTGGTTCCGGTAGGCCTCCCCGGAGGCTGCAGGGGTCGCGGGCGCTTTGACCCCCGGTGTGCAGCTGGGTGCCCTAGGCCCGCCCCCCGGACCTCGGGTGGTGCCTGAATTTCCCTGGAATATTCCCGGTCCCTTTGCTTTCAGCCCCGGGGACCGGCTTGCAGGTGGTGGCTGGCCCGCATTTGCACGGCTGAGACTGAGGCACGGCGCGTGGTGGTGACCCGGCTTGAGGGGCCCACGGAGAGGCCCACTCCAAAGCCCATAAAGAGGTGACCCGCTCTCTTTATCGCTCTGGCGGGGCTGGGGACGGCCGGTCGCTGCGGGTGTGCAGCGTGACGCTTGGGGTGCGGCGTCTACTGATTTGGTGAGCCTCGTCCCTTGGGGGCCCCGGGATATTGTGCTGGGCCCTGGAACATGGGGTGAGACCCCGAGAGCACGCAGCTTCTCCTCCTGGGCGGCCAGTCCCTCTGGGGGGCCTGTTTCCTTCTGGCCGCCGCAGACGGGGTGATTGGTCGTGGCCCCAGGCTGGTGTCTAATTGCTGGACTGGAGGTGCAGGACATTATTTGCTGAACTGCGACGATATTGGGCCCAGGCGTCGCGGCGAGTGGGGATCCCCGAGCCACATCCAGGCGGACAACTTTCCCTGTATTTCGCCCGGAGACCCGAGCTGTGGATGGTGGTGGGGCCCTGTGGGGATTGCTGCCCCGGTGGTCTGGTTGTGGAGCGACTGGGACTGCACTGCGTGGTGGTGAAGGTCTCCGCATCTGTCGACCTGCTGCTCCCTGCGGTTGGTTCCGGATCGTGACGGCCATTGCCCGGACCGCGACGAGGACGGACCCAGAGAAGCGGATTCCCAAGACTGCCAGGAGTGCAGGAAGGTGCAGTCCAATAAACTGGACAGGTATAGTTTTTGCCCAGGGGGTCGCCTCAGGAGTCTAAGAAGGGTTTCCCCGGTTTCGCCAGAAAAAGTGGGGGGGCTCAAAATTTGCGACCCTTGCCCCAACCCTTTGGAACTCATTACCCCTTGATCTTAGATCTTTAACCCCATATTCCCAGTTTCGAAAGAAACTTAAAGCCTACTTCTTCAGTAAAATTTTCATTTAATTCCCTGTTACCCAACCTCCCTTCCCTGTCTTTCGTGGAGATCTGCCAGTTACAGCGCCATGAAACCGCTGGTGTAAGAGCGCTATATAAGAATTTTTAAACTCAAACTCAAACTCAAGGGCCCGGGGGGCGGTTCCGGTGAGCAGTCCGCGGCGGAGGAGCCAACCTTAAAAGACCTGATGGTGGCTATCACTGGGGTCAAGACGTCTCTCGGCGAGCAGATGGAGACCCTGGATACCAAGCATGACACAGTATCGATCGAAATGGGGCTGATCAGGGCGGACCTTTCGAAGGCGAACGAGAAAGTTAAATCTCTGGAGCTCAAGAAGACCAGCCTGATAGAGGACGTGAATCAGCTGCAACAGGAGGTGCGTGACCTCAGGTCCTCGAGGGAGAGCACGGATCGGCGGCTGAATGAGTACGAAGGACGGGCCCGATGCAACAATGTTCGCATCCTGGGGGTCCCGGAGAAGGCGGAGGGGCAGACTACGGATCTTTTTGTGGAGAACCTTATCCTTAATCACCTCAAGCCAAAGGGCCTCAGTAAGTTCTTTAGAGTAGAGCGAGCTCACAGGGTGCCGGGCGGCAGGCCCCGGGTCGGGGCGAATCCTAGACCGATCATTGCTCGTGTCCTCAATTTTCGAGGCCGAGACGCTATCCTGTAGGTGGCTCGTGCGGCGGATTCCCTGGAATTCGAGAATGCGACGCTCCTCTTCTTTCCTGACTTTACCCAGGCGGTGCAGAAACAACGGCTGAGGTATGAGATATGCCATGATGTTTCACGCCCGGCTTCGAGTTGAACTTGATGGGAAGGCCTGGTTCTCTGACAATCCTGATGTGGTGGCGGACTGGTTGGATAGTGTTCAGCGTCCGGACCAGGCGTCCCGTGAACAAGGGGAGGCTGAGGAGCAATAATTTGGTTTAGTGTGGATTCGGCAGGGGGCTATTGATCGTTGCTCTTGGGCACGTTTCAGTGGGTGGCTGGCGATAGGATTTCCTGCGGAACTGTGTTCATGATGTTGTTGAGTATTTTGCATGCAGGCATATCCACAAAGAGTCGGAGGGGGGGGGGGGGAGGTCGGGTCGTGTGGCAGGCCCTCCTCTGTGTTCTACTTTTAGATTTTCGTAGATTAGTTGGGGGCGACAGGCACACTACTAGTTGGGGATGGGTATCAGTTTTATGCAGGGGTGCAGGGAGGGGGGTTGGAAGGGGGTGTGTGGGGTTTGTTTTTGTATTATTGTATGTCGTATTATTTTACACTGGGTGCCATCAATCTATCCTGTTCTCTCTCGGAATGGTGATGTCTTCCGTTAGTCGGGTGGTCGGGATTTCCGCCTTGAGTTGGAATGTGAATGGACTGGGTGATAAGATCAAGAGGGGTATGGTTGGCCAGCTGATTCGGAGACACTCCCCAGATGTAGTGTTACTGCAGGAAACTCACCTTATGGGAAAGCGGTGCATGGCACTTCATAGAGGGGGCTATAAATTGGTTGTGCATGCTGGTTTTACGACAGTATCGAGAGGGGTTGGGATCTTGATTAAGAACTCCTTCCCGCTGGCCATACAGGTTACGTGGACCGACAATAGGGGTAGATATGCAGGTATTTCGGGCTGTGGGAGGGGAGAACTGTAACTTTTTTGTCTGTTTATGTTCCTCCGGCCCTTCAGTCCGATACATTTCATAATTTGAGCAAGATTTTTTTGACGTTGCCTGTTGGGTTGTTGTTTGTTGGTGGGGATTTTAATGCAGTTATGGATGGGAAGGTTGACAGGTGCCCGGAGGTGTTGCCGTCCCGGAGGTGGTTGGATGAGTTTGTGGAGACTGTGGGTCTGGTTGATGGCTGGAGACTTCGGAACCCTGGTGACACTCACTACACTAATTTTCGGCTGCACACAAATCCCTTTCTAGGATAGACTATGTATTGATACCCGCGACACAGGCTGCGTGACTCCGAGAAGTGGGGCACTTGGCTCGAGCTCTGTAAAGCGAATGCTAATAAATTGGCTCCCTTCGTTAGAGATATGTTTACAGAAAGTAGGGAGAGGGGTCAGCTTCCGTATGATCAGAGTGTAGCAAATATTATAGTCCTGCACAAGGAAGGCAAGTCGAAGATGGAGTGTTCCTCGTAACGTCCGATCTCTTTGTTGAATGCGGAGCCAAAAGATTTAGCGAAACTACTGGCGACCCGACTGGTTAAGGTCATTACGACACTGGTTCACCCGGATCAGTCGGGTTTTATGCCCCGCCGGAACACGGCTATTAATTTACGCAGGCTGCATGGTGTTCTGGGAGGAGCATCACACATACATGAGCCGACGATTTTGTTATCCTTGGATGCCACCATGGCGTTTGACGGAGTGGAATGGCCTTATCTTTTTGCCGTCCTGGCCAAGATGGGCATCGGTCCAGAGTTTGTTCCTTGGATCCGCCTCCTATACTCCGAATCACTGGCCCGAGTAGTTGTCAATTAACATAGATAGGCTGACTTTGCATTGGGGAGGGGCAACAGACAGGGATGTCCTCTTTCCATGCTGTTATTTACTTTGGTACTCGAGCCGCTTGCGGCTTGGTGTAGGAGAGTGGGGTCTGCAATCCTATGGTCACCCCAGATTTTTGCTTTTTGCTTCACTGGTTTACGACTTTCCCTGGCTATGGCCCTGCTAATCAGACCCACAGCCTAGCTGTTCTCTCTCTAAATTGACAACCATGTACCTTAGGTGCATTTACCAATTGGTACTGGGCCACCTTATCAGTCCCTGTACAGTGTACTATAGGTACCCAATGCATAGGTGTACCCAGGGCCTACCAGGGGCTGAAGCATGTATTATGCCACCCCTGGCTGGCCATCTAAACAGACACAACTGGCTGCACGACAGCTGGGGCAAGGTGGTGTAATCACCCTTTGCTTTAGATATAGATACCTATATCTAAACATAAAATGGACACATATATTCCTATCAGTCACTCCTATGGCAGGCCTTATCAATCCTGAAGGCAGAGTGCTTGGAATTATGTGAGATGGTGCTCTGGCATGAGCTGAGCCCGTTTGCAGCTTGCGGAACCAAGTCCTAATAGCTGTTCCATGATAACGCTATACCATATACTCTTAAGTGCATTATAATCCTCGCGGTTAAATGCTAACTCTAGTATAACATTATCAAAACATGTCGAGTAAGGTGTCATACGAATACTAGCTACCCCCTCGCCAATTCTGGCAACGGGGGTAGCATTCCACCCTTCTAGAGGGACACGACATGTATGTAACTGAGAACCCCGGTTAAAGTTAACTCGAGCCTTGGCATCACAAAATGGATGCCACCACCACAGACACAAGTCTGACCTCCTGCTGCTGGGAGTCCTTCCAGCGAGGGAGGCTTGGACAAAGGGTTTCCTGCCTTGGGAGGTGCTAGCACCACCCCAGACAGGATTTTGTGTATTGGGTAGGATAGGCCTGAAAGGAATGAGACATGCCTGGGGCACACAAGGTGTCCTGTGCATACTCTGGCTCAAACCAGTTGCTGGGGCATCCCTGCCCCTGCTCTGGCACGAAACCGGACAAAGGGTAGGGGGTGTAACCACCCCCCTTCCTGGTCCCACCCAGGGGAGGGACCTAGTCAGTAGTGCAGCCCCCTTTAGCAGAATAAAGGTAGGAGCTGGTCCCATTCCAAATTAGATTAATCCTGAACTACTCTACAAGAAGAAACTCTGGACTTCGACGTTCTGCTCCACAGAAGACTGAAGAAATCTACCTTGTGGGCAAGGAGTGTCCACCCAGCACAAGCAGGCACCATCAAGCGTCCAGCGGCTTCCCTTTGTCGTCTTCCCTCGAGGATCCAGACTTCAGAGTCCGACGAGACCTGGATTCCCAGACCTCTCCGACCTCAACCCACATCTACAGCAAAGCTGAGACCCGTGGGTGCGACGAGACACGTGGGACCGGCCATCTTGAAAGAAACTGCACTTCGCTTCCAGCACGACTCCCGAGGTAAACTCGACCAAGTGCTTTGGGGACTGAGAAGCCCTATACCCGAGCAGCCCCTGCACCGAAGATCAGCCCTCTAGCATCCACGATATTTGCGTGGGGCCCTTCTGCTTGTTTGCTGCTCGACGCGTTGTCTGGTCACTTGCCGGCTGGCTAGTGGCCTCCTAGACGACGAACTTTGAAATCTTTGCTGCTGGTCTGGTTGCTCCAGACGGGCCCTTGCTCCCTTCCAAAAGAGGAGCACCTCGGACTCTCCTAGTCCGCACCAGACGCTTTTCCTCCTCACCGCGTGAGTTGCCTTTGCCAAGGCCTGTTGACGCCGATTCCGGATCCAACACCGCCGACAGCGAGAGCCTGCGTGGGACAGCTCGTGCCTCCATCCTGGTCGTCGAAGACACCTCCTGGTCCACGTGGCTGCAGAGTCAAGCGTCCACTCTTCACCTGATCGCGACGACGACATCTGGTTCCTTCCTGGTTCCACTCCAGTCACTGGCTAGTGACTGTGAACATTGTCCCCTCTGCTTTCAGGTCCTCTTCTTCACTGATCCACCCTTGGATCGCACCGGACATCTTCCTCCTGGTCGCCTGCAGCATCTTTTCTTCCAGGCTCCATTGACTTAAACGCGAGAACCCGACACACTTTGGCACCTATGCACCCGCAGCCCGTGGGTGAGGTAACGAGAGCATTTCGGTGCTCAAGGGTAGTTTAACTGTCCTAGTGTCCAGTTCCACAGTCGTTTTTGTCCTAACTAGTCAGGATTGTCCGTACTCACCTTTAACTCGAACTGTACTGTCCATAGACGTTGTTACGCATCTCGTGTGTGAGTTCACACTCTGCACACGCGTCCCATGGGCCTCCTATTACTTACCTAAGGTGAAGATAGCGTAGTCCTAGCGAACCTCTAGCCTCTGGACAGCTCCATTCTTTCTATCGACTTTCACATTCCACTTACTTAGTATATGGTTTGTCGTGCCCCTAGGGCACCATTGTAATTCTGTGCAACATATCGTATTTTTCCTAAGAGATTGTCATGTGCTTAGCCCTCTGACCTCATAAAGAGTTCAGAGGCGTTTGTTATTAATAAATAATTGTTTATTTTCATAACAACCTGTGTGGTGTCCTTTCATCTGGTATTCAAGGGGTTATATTGTGGTAAAACAGCTGGCTTCACATGCCATAAAGAGTTTAGCCTAAGACTGCTTTGTCCATGCTACCATTAGGATAGCTGGTCTATAAGGTTGACTTACAACCAATCAACATAGGGGTTGTCTGGACTGATACAAGGTGATCACTAGAACTAGTGAGCATCATATATCAGGCCAACTTCTCACATTGGTGTGCAGCGGTTGGGATTTGAGCTTGCTGTTGTTTTTACCAAATATAATCTTGAACTATCAGTTGAAAGATCACATAGGTACTATAGGTACATATAACAAGCTTAGAAATACTCTGAGTTCTACTGAACCAGCTGTTGTAGTAGAAAGGGCCTAGCACACCCTGACTATAACTCTTAGCAAGGGATCAGTAGGAAAACCCATAGTGTAGGTAGGTGCATCACTTACACCTCACTAGAATGTCTACCCATGGAGAGTCTTCAGAGACTCCCCTAGTGGCTAGTGACCCTCCACAGGTCCTTTCCTGATATGCAGCTCTCAGTTTTCAGGAGATGAGACAATTGTGTACCTCCAGGAAATTGAAACAGGGTTCTAACCCTACCACTCCTTTTCTGTTAGGTCTCTTAGAGACATATGATGCTAGAAAGGCCTCTAACCCAGGCCCCTCTAATCCAGATGGGAGCATGCCCCCCTTAGAAGGTACTCGTGGTGATCCAGACCTCCTTGAAACAGAGAATGTAGATGAGGAGGAGGAGGAGGAACTATCAGGGGATGAGGCAGACAATAGGCAACCTTTAGTCAGCAGACTTACAAGGGCCAACTTAGACCTACATAGGGAAGGATCTGGGGGACCCCCAGTGCTGACCCTTAGCAGGCCTAACTTTGGGGTTAGGAGAGATAGATCTCCTTCTAGGGACTCCAATAGATCTGTGCACTCTCATGCATCTGCTCAGAGGAGAATGACTTCCCCCCACAGGAGAATGACTTCCCCTCAGAGGAGAGAGCATGAAGCAAAGATGAGGGAAGCTAATCTGAGGATCCAGAGGGAAGAACTTGCCCTTGCCAAAGAAAAGCTTGCCTTTGCTAGAGAGCAACAGTTGAGGGGGGTAGTCCCCACTGGTGGCAGCAATATCCCTAGGAATAGAGAAAGGGGTTTTGATACTAGAAACCTGAGCAAGATAGTGCCCTCCTATAAGACAGGAGATGATATCCACAAGTGGATACCTGCTTTGGAGAGAGCCTGCAAAGTACAGCAGGTACCCCAGAGTCAGTGGGCAGCTATATTGTGGCTCTCCTTTGAAGGTAAGGGAAGAGACAAGCTCCTCACTGTTAGAGATGAGGATGCTAATGATTACCAAGTCTTGAAAACTGCACTGATTGATGGGTTTGGCTTAACAACTGAACAGTACAGGTTAATGTTCAGAGACACCCAGAAAACTCAGGCTCAAGATTGGACTGACTTTGTTGATTGTGCCACTAAAGCTTTGGAAGGCTGGTTATGGGGAAGTAACGTTACTGATTACACAGGATTGTATAATCTAATTATGGGAGAGCAAATCTTAAATAATTGTCAGAACCAGTTGTTGCATCAGCACTTGATTGACTCAGATCTGACCTCTCCCCAAGAATTGGGAAAGAAGGCAGACAGATGGGTCAGGACAAGGGTCAAGCAGCAGAACCAGGGTGGTGGCCAGAAAAAGCAGACCAGAAGGGTAATGAGAATAAGCAAAATTACCAGAATTCTTCAACAGGGCCCCAACAACCTAAGGAGGGTGGGTCCCAAACTTCCCGAAAGAAGAAGAATGATGGTCCTAAGAAACCATGGTGCCAATACTGTAAAAGTAAGACTCACTGGTTTAGTGAGTGCACCAAGAAAGGCCAAACTCCTACCACTACTGTCCCTAAGACACCTGCACCCCCTAGTACAGTTAGTAGTGGTAGTGTACCTCCCAAGGCTATAGTTGGGTTAACCCTGGGAACTGAGGTGGGTTCTGACTTAGTTAGAATACCTACTCAGGCAGTTCTTGTTTGTACTGGGGACATGGATATGGCCCCTACTGTAAGTCCTAGTACTCTGGGCAAATACAGGCAAACGCCTTTGATAAATGGAAAGATGGCTCAGGCTTACAGGGACACATGTGCCAGTGTCACTATGGTGACACCAACATTTGTGGACCCTGACCAGATCATTCTAGGTTCAGACTACCTAGTGACCAATGCTAGCAATGTCACTACCAATCACAGTATGGCAGTTGGTGATTTCTCCTGGGGAGGGGTAACTGGCCTCAAAAGGGTTGTAGTTAGTTCAGACCTCCCAGTAGATTGTCTTTTGGGCAATGATTTGGAATCCTCACTGTGGTCAGATGTGGAGTACAGGACTCATGTAGAAATGCTAGGTCTCTCCTCACATGTCCTTGCTGTGACCAGGTCACAGGGCAAGAAATGCCCAGCTGAACAAGTGCTGGATCCTGGAAGAATGGACCAGACACTATCCAAGAGAAAGAGCAGTAGGGGTAAGGCTGAGCCTTCCCCCCTGCCTCAGGTTGAGGATCAGCCCTCTCGGGAGGCTGACCCCAAGACCCCAGAAGGCACTGTCCTAGAAGAGCTTGAACCTGAACAGGTTGAGTTTCTTGGGACAGGGGGACCTTCCAGGGCAGACTTGAGGCAGTCCCAGTTAGACTGTTCCTCCCTTGAACCCCTCAGACAGCAGGCTGCTGCTGAGGCTGCAGGGAATGCTACAGGTGCCCATAAAGTGTATTGGGATGATGGACTCCTATACTCTGAGGCAAGAGACCCCAAACCTGGTGCTACCAGGAGGCTGGTCATCCCCTTGTCTCTTAGAGGTTTCCTTCTCACCTTAGCCCATGAGATTCCCCTTGCAGGTCAGTTAGGCCAGAACAAGACTTGGGACAGGCTTGCCCCACACTTTCACTGGCCTCATATGTCCGAGGACACTAAAGAGTTTTGTCGCTCATGTGTCACCTGCCAAGCCAGTGGCAAATCAGGTGGCACCACAAAGGCCCCCCTTATACGACTACCTGTGGTGGGGGTTCCCTTTGAAAGAGTGGGGATTGAGATTGTTGGACCAATGGACCCCCCAACAGCATCTGGGCACAGATTTATACTGGTGGTAGTGGATCATGCCACCAGGTATCCAGAAGCTATTCCCCTTAGGACCACTACAGCTCTTGTTGTGGCCAGGGCACTGCTTGGAGTTTTCTCCAGAGTGGGGTTTCCTAAGGAGGCTGTCTCTGACAGAGGGGCCAACTTCATGTCAGGATACTTGACTGCAATGTGGAAGGAGTGTGGTGTAAATTACAAATTTACCACACCCTATCAACCACAGTGCAATGGGCTTGTTGAGAGGTTCAACAAGACCCTCGAAGGGATGATAAAAGGGTTACCTGAAAAGCTTAGGCGAAGACGGGACATCCTTTTACCCTGCCTTCTGTTTGCTTACAGGGAGGTCCCACAGAAGGGGGTTGGTTACAGCCCTTTTGAGCTTCTGTTTGGGCATCCTGTAAGAGGACCCCTATGTCTTGTGAAGGAAGGATGGGAGTTACCTCTCAAAAAGCCTAAACTTGACATAGTGGACTATGTACTTGGTCTCCGCTCCAGGATGGCAGAGTACATGGAGAAGGCATCCAAAAACATTGAGGCCAGCCAAGAACTTCAAAAAGCTTGGCATGACCAAAAGGCTGTCCTAACTGTTTATCATGCAGGACAGAAGGTGTGGGTGTTGGAGCCAGTGGCCCCAGCAGCTCTCCAAGACAAATGGTCTGGACCCCATACCATCATTGAGCAAAAGGGAGGGGTCACCTACCTGGTGGACCTTGGAACTCCCAGGAGCCCTCACAGAGTACTTAATGTGAATAGGCTCAAAGCATTTGTTGACAGGGAGGACATGGGCTTGCTTATGGCCACAGATGAGGGGCAGGAGGAAGAGAGTGACCCTCTCCCAGACCTGCTCACTTAGAACCCTGATGATGGGTCAGTAGATGGTGTAGTATTTTCTGACAGCCTCTCTGAGCATCAACAAGAGGATTGTAAGCAGGTCCTTCAATCCTTTAGACAAATGTTTTCTCTGACCCCCAGTCAGACAAACTGGTGCACCCATGAGGTGGACACTGGAGACAGTCTGCCTATAAAGAGTAAAATCTACAGGCAACCTGACCACGTCAGGGACTGCATCAAGAAAGAAGTACAAAAGATGTTGGAGTTGGGAGTCATTGAACCCTCAGAGAGCCCTTGGGCTAGTCCTGTAGTTCTAGTACCAAAGCCTCACACCCAGGATGGTAAGAGAGAGATGAGGTTTTGTGTAGACTACAGGGGTCTCAATGCTGTCACTAAGACAGATGCCCATCCAATACCTAGGGCAGATGAACTGATAGACAAGTTGGCTTCTGCAACTTTCTTAAGTACATTTGACCTAACAGCTGGTTATTGGCAGATCAGGTTAGCTGAGGATGCCAAGGCCAAGACAGAATTTTCTAACCCAGGAGGTCATTACCAATTTGTGGTGATGCCCTTTGGTTTTAAAAATGCACCTGCCACTTTTCAAAGGTGGGTGAACCAAGTTCTCACTGGGTTGGATGACTTTTGTGCAGCATATCTAGAGGATATTGCTGTCTTTTGCCCCACCTGGGAGGATCCCCTGATCCACCTGAGGAAAGTTTTGGAGGCCCTGCAAAAGGCAGGCCTCACTATCAAGGCTACTAAGTGCCCGATAGGGCAGAGTCAGGTTGTGTACCTGGGCCACCTTGTTGGTGGAGGCCAGGTTCAACCATTGGAGAGCAAGATACAGGCCATAAAGGACTGGGCTCCTCCAACCACCCAGACACAGGTCAAAGCTTTCTTGGGCCTGTCTGGTTACTATAGGAAGTTTGTCAAAAATTATGGGTCCATTGTGACACCACTTAATGACCTGACAAGCAAGAAAATGCCAAAGAAAGTTCAGTGGACAGTTAGCTGTTAAAAGGCATTTGATGACCTAAAGCAGGCCATGTGTACTGCACCTATTCTCAAGAGTCCTGACTACTCCAAAACCTTCATTGTCCAAACAGATGCATCTGAGTTGGGTGTGGGAGCTGTTCTATCTCAACTGAATATTGATGGTCATGACCAGCCCATTGCTTTTATAAGCAGAAGGCTGACCCCTAGAGAGAAACGTTGGTCAGCTATAGAGAGGGAGGCCTTTGCTGTGGTTTGGGCCCTGAAGAAGTTGAGGCCCTACTTGTTTGGAACTCACTTCAAGATTCAGACCGACCATAAGCCCCTCTTATGGCTAAATCAGATGAAGGGTGAAAACCCCAAACTTCTTAGGTGGTCCATTTCCCTACAGGGGATGGACTTTACAGTGGAGCACAGACCAGGGACTGACCATGGCAATGCAGATGATCTCTCCAGGTATTTCCACTTAGAACAGGAAGACTCACCTGGTCAAGGTTAGTTTAATGTCCCTAAGTTTGGGGGGGGGGGTTATGTAGGAGAGTAGGGTCTGCAATCCTATGGTCACCCCAGATTTTTGCTTTTTGCTTCACTGGTTTACGACTTTCCCTGGCTGTGGGCCTGCTAATCAGACCCACAGCCTAGCTGTTCTCTCTCTAAATTGACAACCATGTACCTTAGGTGCATTTACCAATTGGTACTGGGCCACCTTATCAGTCCCTGTACAGTGTACTATAGGTACCCAGGGCATAGGTGTACCCAGGGCCTACCAGGGGCTGAAGCATGTATTATGCCACCCCTGGCTGGCCATCTAAACAGACACAACTGGCTGCACGACAGCTGGGGCAAGGTGGTGTAATCACCCTTTGCTTTAGATATAGTTACCTATATCTAAACTTAAAATGGACACATATATTCCTATCAGTCCTCCTATGGCAGGCCTTATCAATCCCGAAGGCAGAGTGCTTGGAATTATATGAGATGGTGCTCTGGAATGAGCTGAGCCCGTTTGCAGCTTGCGGAACCAAGTCCTAATAGCTGTTCCATGATAACGCTATACCATATACTCTTAAGTGCATTATAATCCTCGCGGTTAAATGCTAACTCTGGTATAACAGTATCAAACCATGTCGAGTAAGGTGTCATACGAATTGGAATACTACCCCCTCGCCAATTCTGGCGACGGGGGTAGCATTCCACCCTTCAAGAGGGACACGACATGTATGTAACTGAGAACCCCGGTTAAAGTTAACTCGAGCCTTGGCATCACAAAATGGATGCCACCACCACAGACACAAGTCTGACCTCCTGCTGCTGGGAGTCCTTCCAGCGAGGGAGGCTTGGACAAAGGGTTTCCTACCTTGGGAGGTGCTAGCACCACCCCAGACAGGATTTTGTGTATTGGGTAGGATAGGCCTGAAAGGAATGAGACATGCCTGGGGCACACAAGGTGTCCTGTGCATACTCCGGCTCAAACCAGTTGCTGGGGCATCCCTGCCCCTGCTCTGGCGCGAAACCGGACAAAGGATAGGGGGTGTAACCACCCCCCTTCCTGGTCCCACCCAGGGGAGGGACCTAGTCAGTAGTGCAGCCCCCTTTAGCAGGATAAAGGTAGGAGCTGGTCCCATTCCAAATTAGATTAATCCTGAACTACTCTACAAGAAGAAACTCTGGACTTCGACGTTCTGCTCCACAGAAGACTGAAGAAATCTCCCTTGTGGGCAAGGAGTGTCCACCCTGCACAAGCAGGCACCATCAAGCGTCCAGCGGCTTCCCTTTGTCGTCTTCCCTCGAGGATCCAGACTTCAGAGCCCGACGAGACCCGGATTCCCAGACCTCTCCGACCTCAACCCACATCTACAGCAAAGCTGAGACCCGTGGGTGCGACGAGACACGTGGGACCATCCATCTTGAAAGAAACTGCACTTCGCTTCTAGCACGACTCCCGAGGTAAACTTGACCAAGTGCTTTGGGGACTGAGAAGCCCCATCCCCGAGCAGCCCCTGCACCGAAGATCAGCCCTCCAGCATCCACGAGATCTGCGTGGGGCCCTTCTGCTTGTTTGCTGCTTGACGCGTTGTCTGGTCACTTGCCGGCTGGCTAGTGGCCTTCTAGACGACGAACTTTGAAATCTTTGCTGCTGGTCTGGTTGCTCCAGACTGGCCCTTGCTCCCTTCCAAAAGAGGGGCACCTCGGACTCTCCTAGTCCGCACCAGACGCTTTTCCTCCTCATCGCGTGGGTTGCCTTTGCCAAGGCCTGTTGACGCCGATTCCGGATCCAACACCGCCGACAGCGAGAGCCTGCGTGGGACAGCTCGTGCCTCCATCCTGGTCGTCGAAGACACCTCCTGGTCCACGTGGCTGGAGAGTCAAGCGTCCACTCTTCACCTGATCGCGACAACGACATCTGGTTCCTTCCTGGTTCCACTGGTGACTGTGAACATTGTCCAATCTGCTTTCAGGTCCTCTTCTTCACCGATCCACCCTTGCATCGCACCGGACATCTTCCTCCTGGTCGCCTGCAGCATCTTTTCTTCCAGGCTCCATTGACTTCAACGCGAGAACCCGACACACTTTGGCACCTATGCACCCGCAGCCCGTGGGTGAGGTAACGAGAGCATTTCGGTGCTCAAGGGTAGTTTAACTGTCCTAGTGTCCAGTTCCACAGTCGTTTTTGTCCTAACTAGTCAGGATTGTCCGTACTCACCTTTAACTCGAACTGTACTGTCCATAGACGTTGTTACGCATCTCGCGTGTGAGTTCACACTCTGCACACGCGTCCCGTGGGCCTCCTATTACTTACCTAAGGTGAAAATAGCATAGTCCTAGCGAACCTCCAGCCTCTGGACAGCTCCATTCTTTCTATCGACTTTCACATTCCTCTTACTTAGTATATGGTTTGTCGTGCCCCTAGGGCACCATTGTAATTCTGTGCAACTTATCGTATTTTTCCTAAGAGATTGTCATGTGCTTAGCCCTCTGACCTCATAAAGAGTTCAGAGGTGTTTGTTATTAATAAATATATTGTTTATTTTCATAACAACCTGTGTGGTGTCCTTTCATCTGGTATTCAAGGGGTTATATAGTGGTAAAACAGCTGGCTTCACATGCCATAAAGAGTTTAGCCTAAGCCTGCTTTGTCCATGCTACCATTAGGATAGCTGGTCTATAAGGTTGACTTACAACCAATCACCATAAGGGTTGTTTGGACTGATACAAGGTGATCACTAGAACTAGTGAGCATCATATATCAGGCAAACTTCTCACACTTGGGTCCATTGGGACAGAGCGATCCGGGGGATTAGATGGACGCCCGAATGGGAGGATAAGATATCGCTGTATGCTGATGACATCTTGTTGTATTTGATCTATCCCCGAGCTTCGACGTTCTGGAGGTGTTTGGAGAATATTCCGGCTTCGCCATTAATTGGGCAAAGTCGGTCCTTTTTTTCTTGAGTGGCGATCCCCCGGAGGTTGCTGCATGTTGTCCGGTTAAGGTGGAAACGGAGGGATTCAAATACCTTGGCATTTATATTTCCTCAGACCCTCGAAGTAGGTACTCCAATAATTTGTTGCCACCCCTGGTTCGGCTTAGGCGAGATGTGGTCCGATGGAAATCGCTTCCGCTCTCCCTTCTTGGACGTGCTGTTCTGTTCAAGATGTCCCTTCCTCGTTTCTTATACGCACTTCAAAACTCAATGGACCCGGTTCCCCGTCGTATTTCAAGGAGGTCGAGTCTCTCCAGAGACAGCTTCTGTGGGATGGCAGGCCCCGAATCGCCTTTAAGAAATTGACTTTGCCATGGTATGACGGGGGGATTGGCCTGCCTAACATACGTAAGTATTATTGGGCGTCGCAACTGGTGGCGGTGAATCAGGCCATCTATGGCTCGCCACTATGGACCGCGGTCAGGTGCCTGGGGGGGAGTTTTCCAGGGCACTGTATGCCAGACGTGGGTGTTTTCCCCTGGTGGGGCCAACGGCGGTCGCTGTCCAGGTTTGGCATGAGGCTACCCGCTCCCTTAAATGGGAGGGGAGGATTACTCTGGCTACGCCTCTCTGGAACACTGAACGATTGGGAAGTCTTTGGAAGTCTAAGGGTTTTGACAAGTGGGACCCCATAGAGATTTCCCGAGTAGGAGATCTCTGGGGTAACGATGGAGTCCTCCCGTTTGCAGGAACGGTATCAACTGCAAGTAAGTGAGCGGTTTCGCTATATCCAGATTAGGCATGCCTCGTTGGCCGCCGTTCCGTAGGAGGGGACGCTCCCGAAGGCATCCCCATTGGAAGATCGAGTGTTGGACGGTCATCTTCCAACTAAGACGATCTCCTTGATTTATAAAAAGCTAGTTAATCACACTGAGGATCCCCTAGTGGTTCTTAGAAACCAATGGACAGCTGATGGACTGATCCTTGATGATGAAGACTGGAGGGAGGCTGTGGCCTCTTCAAGGGTCGTTGCAATCCAAATGGTAACCTCAAAACAAATGTGAGAATGGTTAACTTAATAGATACCTGTGAAAGAGAGGTAGAGGACGCACTTGAGTATGATTACAATGCCAGACGGGTTAACCCCATGATAGCTGACCCCGAACCACGAATGAGTAACATCTTAAAAATTACAACATGGAATATAGCTGGCATCAAAAATAAGATCAACGATGCCAACTGGAAAAACATATTGGAGGGGTTGGGGGTCGTTCCATTAGAAGAAACCTGGTGCGCTGAAACATTTTCTCTAAATGGGTACCAACGCATTTGTACAAGTGCAATTCCATCGAGAAAGGTAAGGGAAAAAGGAGGCTTGGCAACCCTAATCCCAGTTGCCTCCCCCCCGACTGTAGGGAACATTTTTACTGATTCAAAATATTATCAGTTTTTAAAATTAACTTCTAATGAAAATTATATTTTTGTCATTATAAACTTCTATATTAATGTGTATGACAATTCAAGGAGCACTGTAATTGACTTACTAGAAAGGGACGTAGATTGTTTTATGAAGGGAATTGTAGGGCCTTATGTTTTAATTTGGGCTGGGGGCTTTAACAGTGATCTATGTGATATTGAAGCTGGCGAGCCATGTGGGTATTGTGACTATTCCGGCAAAAAGATCCCACATTTTAAACATGATAGATATGGGGAAGCCATTAATAATGTAATACACAAACATGATTTAATAATCTTAGAACCAATTACCCCAGAGGGGGAAGAAAACCTGCACACCTTTGTGGGATCAAAGTCATCCTCAAATATAGACCATGTCATAATATCATCTAATGGCAATGAGATGGCCAAGGAAGTTTCGATAAATATTAGTTTGTTTAGTGACCATCATTCCCTAAGTTTGATTCTAGAATTAAACTTGTCACCTAAACAAAGGGGTAAGGATAGAGACTTCGACATAGACACTCAAGGTAACAATGGGGTTTCTTTGAAATAGACAGGCGTTAACCCCTCCACTTTTATGGAAAACCTTAAAGGGAAAATACCAAAAGAATTAGAAATATGTTTGGACGGCTCATCTACACATACTGCGGTTATTAATGCCTTCTCGAATATCACTGAAGTAATTGCAGGTGATCTGAAGCCAAAAAAAGGATAAAAACACGTAGTCCAACCCAAAGATGGTTTAACCATGAAGGCACAAGGATAAATGGGGAATTAAAACTTGTGCTTAAACAAAAACCTAGAGACCCACAAAAAATAAGTGCCGCCAGGAGAGATTATAAAAAGATACTGGAAATAAGGAAATAAGGAAAAGGGAGATCCGTGAAGAGGCTTGGGAAACCCTAAATCGAGCAGCAGAGCTAAAAGACCCAGCACTCTTCTGGAAGATAGTCAACCACACATATTTTAAAGATAATAATGCAGTAAGGATCGATACTGTGGTACCACCAGAAGATTGGGTGTTACATTTTAAGAGTATTTTCAATCCAGAAGATATAAATATTATAAATTGGAAAAACAAAAAATGTATCGGGGTAAATTCAGTTAAAGCATCGCCAGTCACACCAGAGGAAGGGAAACTTGAACTTCAGAAAAGTGCAAGTGGGAAAGCAGCAGGTCCAGACGGTGTACCGATAGATGGTTTTAAGTATGATCTAGATTTTTGGACACCGATACTAGTGACAGTTTTTAATTCCGCTCTGGGAGGAGTTTTGCCAATTACATGGGTTGAAAGCGTTATCGTATCCATTTTTAAAAAAGGGGACAGGGAAAAGGCTAATTGCTACCGCCCAATTTCCCTTCTTGATTCCTCTTCCAAGATCATGGGACGAATCATGTTAGAAAGGCTTGTAGACTGGGCCAGTGAAAACGACATCTTATCAGAGGCACAGAATGGCTTCAGAAGGGGTATTGGGACGGTGGAGCAATGTCTGAATTTATACCTGATAATCGGAAAGTATAGTCTAGCCAAGGAAGGTACTTTTCATCTATGTTTCGTAGATTTGACTAGTGCCTTCGACTTAGTTAATCATCAAAAATTATGGCACATTTTAAGAGGGCTTGGCGCTCCCATAGAAATAATCCTCTTTTTATCCCAAATTTACAATTATCTAAGCTCAAGGGTACGGTACAGAAAATCAGGGGAATGCACGCCTGACTTTGCAGTAAAGCGGGGTATTAGACAGGGATATGTATTGGCCCCCCCTTTTATTTTCTTTATATATAAATAATGTGGATCCATTTTTACAAGAATTGGCTGTAGATGCCCCAAAAGTTGGCATACGCCCCACCCCCTTGTTATTATATGCAGATGATGCTGTCTTGATGTCTAGAACCGCTAACGGCTTACAATGCCTAATAGAACATTTTGCCCAATACATGACTAACATAGATTTACAGCTGAACTTGAAAAAAAAGTTTGTAATGTCATGTGGAGGCAAGAGACAAAAGTGTAGACAGCATCACGTGGGTGGGGTTCCTATAAGTAGAGCTCCGACTTTTTCATATTTGGGGTTACTATTTTGCAATAACGGCACATGGAATCCGCATATCGAACTATGTAAAATGAAATTTTTAAAAACTACTTAGGGAATCATGAGGTTTGCGGCAAAACTTGGGAACAAACCTCTACGAGAAATTTAAAATTTGTATAGGAGTAAGTGTGTTCCAGCAGTTAATTATGGAGCCGCTATAAGGGGGAGAGCAAATACGACAATCCTCCAAACTAATGAAAATAAGTTCCTAAAAAGACTACTGGCAGTCCCTAGTGCAGCCGCAAACATGATCGTACACAAAGAATTGTCTGTCCCATATTTAAGCGATACCCTCAATATAGCTGCCCTTACATTCTGGCATGGCTTATGGACAAAGGAAGAAACTAAATTATCTAAGGATTTAGTCATAGCACTAGACTAGGTTGTGTCACATTTTTAATCTTTTGACAAAATGTGAAATACGTACAGACGACCCCATAAGCATACAAGAATATAGTAAAAGAGATCTGAAATTGAGATATCTTTCTGCTATAGAACATGACAGGGATAGGACGATTAAGCAAAAACAGACAGTGGCAGCTTACTGTGAACGTCCATACATGAGGGGCACTCAGTTATATCTTATCTTGGTTCAGAATGTCGAGCACAGATTTTATCTGACCAGGCTAAGGATGAGCACTTTACATTATTTAACTGCTTTCCCAAAAACTGAGAAATGGCACAGAATTTTGCTCCCCTGTCCATGTGATGGTAAAACTCTCAATCCACCCTGCATTTTATTCTATTTTGCCCTTTTTACATGAATATCCGAAAAACTGTATTGAAACCACTATTTTTAAAAAACATGCTTTTTAATTATAAGGATGCGTTTAATTTTATATGCAGCTTGGACACTATGAAAATTCTAAGCGCTGTAATATGCTTTATACAAAAATCAATTAGAAGGAGAAAAGATTATGCACTTTTTGATGTTCTGCTGATGAAAAAGATGATGAGTAATATCTTTTTTAATCACATTCTTTTGCACTGACTGCACTTGCACTTTATTGTATGAATTAGTGGTAGATTGTATTTTAAGGATTTTGAAAAATGAACCTGCTATTTTACGGTGTTATTTTTTTCCCATGTACCTTAAATTTGCACATATTGTACCATAATCAATGTTCCCCTATGAAATACAGTTAGAATGTATTTTTTTAGATATATGTGTATTAGTATGCTTTTATGGTGTTTGCCTTGTTGTCACCGAATAAAGCTGTTTTGATTTGATTTGATTTAGTTGCTTGCTGCTGTAATAACTTATTGAAAGTATCTATCAACTGTAGCAACGTTGATAGGAATGGCATTGGCACTTCAACCACATTTGGTTCTCTATAGTATTTAGGTGGTTTCTGCCTCATATCAATTCGAGTACTCTCAGACTCATATTGCCGGTAAACATATTTGTTGTAGTGCTTCGTCGTCCATTGTTTCCACTCCAAAATCTGGGACATATCCCACATCCAACTGTAAGCTGTCAGTGAGGCATATCATGCCCTCTTGTTCTAAATCTTTCACACAGCCTCAAATGCTGTTTGTGAGGCATTGGATTTTAGCGTCACCTATGCCTCGCACCACACCTTCAAGGACATCTTATTGTATAGACCTCCGGGTCCTAGGAACCACTTTACAACATCATTGGGAAATCTGCTGGACGAGGGGATGTGCGCTAACGCCTATACTAAATTAGGAGATTTCAACTTCCATCTGGAGGCGCATACGGATCCAGATACGGAGGTATTTTTTCTAACTATCCATACCTCCTTTTTATGGGCCTGTTGGCCCTAGTGTGGTCAGACCATGTGGCAGTACTATTTGAGTGGGCCACTTCAGATCATCACGCGGCTGGAAGGCTCCGTAAAAGACAGAGGGAATCCAGAGTGTGGAATAAAGTGAAGGGTTCTGAGTTAGCAGAAATACACACCTCTACAGCGCACCAAATGCCCCTAGACGTGGAGGAGGCCACCACACTATATGCTAATTGGCTGGAGGCAGCCTGTAATAAACTAGCCACAAAGAAAATCCTATTTCTAAATAGGGTACAACCCTCCGCTCCATGGTACATGCAGGAAAGTGTGTTGTAATTGGTTGGAGCGGAATAGGAGGAAAGAGTATAAAGAATCGGGGAAAATTAATTATAAAAAAAGCATCAAGAGTTATAAACAGCTACTTTTCAAGACAAAGCAAGAGTTCTTTGCTAACCGAATTAACTTAGCTAAAAATTCAGCCAAAGAGCTTTTCAAAACAGTAACTAGTCTGGCACACCCTTGCCCAGCAAATAGTTTAATGAGCCAGGGGCTATGTGATGAAATTGCCAACGATTCTTGGAAAAAGTTGAGGCCATTTTTTTAACATTCAAACGACCAACAACTAATGGGACAGTGAACCCGATAGAGGCTCATAAGCCAGTTTCCGGCCCACAGCCTATTTTTGACAAGTTTGCACCACTATCCGCTATGGACATTCTTAATCTTCTTATGTCCACTAAATCAGGATCCCCTTATGATCCATGCCCTGTCACGATGCTAAAACTGGGCCCTGAAACTACTGCCCTGAGACTTACCTCTCTATTTAATGCAATGGTTTTAGATGGGTATTTTCACAAATCCTGGAAAATTGCTTTAATATTACCACTTCTTAAAAAGCCTAGTCTGGACCCCAAGGATCCAAACAATTTCTGACCCACCTCACGTCTCCCATTCCCAGCAAAACTCGTCAAGAAAAGAATGACTGCACAATTGAGTATTTATCTGCGAGAAGCTCAAGTTCTGGATTCTACCCAATATGACTTCAGAGAGGGGCACAGCACGGAGTCTGTGCTACTATAATCTACGGAAGAAATCAGGGCAGCCCTAGATCGGGGAGGCAAGGCTGAAAAGATTATGCTGGACCTCTCTGCGGCCTTCGATACGGTCCATCAAGATCTATTGTTGGACCGGCTGCGGGACTGCGGAGTCCAGGATAAAGGATGGAAACTCTTGAAGTCCTTCCTCTCGGACAGATTGCAAATTGTCTCATCAACGTTTTTTATTGACTGTGTGGTTCCCAATGGTGATGTTGTAGACCGGCATTTCAAACGTCAACATATGGTTGTCAACAGACTGCTCGATGTCCACGGTGTTGTCATTGATGGAATGCTAGTCTTTGATGGAATGCACATTGCAGACGCCATCTTCGACAATGGATATGAATTAGTCAACGGTCTTGTCACCGTCAAAATTTCCTTTGAAAATGAGTACTTTAAAAACCTTCTTCTTTGAAACATGTGAATCTCAGTAGTGCTTAGACATATACATATCTGGTTTTTCACCAGAGGAGGTGGCTGTAACCGCTGTACCAAATAAATCATGCTCAGGAAACTAAAAGAAGTTTCCTCTTGTGCGCTGTTTTAATGGAAGTGCTCAGAGGGGCATTTCTCACTGAATCTTCCCCTGAAGAGGGGGGGATCTCTTTTAGAAGAAGGACAATTCTCTTCACTCATAAGAAATAATGACAATCTCTTTTATCTGTCATTAAGAGTTTTAGCTGAGAAAGACTTACAAATAGGGCTTTCTCCTGACTTATGATAGGATAAAGACAATAATTACAGAGTGTGGGTCATGAGTGATGAACAAGGTTAGAAAAGGGATTTCTTCTCTTTGTCAGTTATGGTGACATTTGATCTGACAATTAACTATCACAAATTGATCTCCCTAGTCTAGAAATTATAACGATATCCCATAAAAACAACACACAGTCCAGTAGTGCTGAAGATAGGGCTGGGTCAAATCCAGGGCAGAACAAAATAGATACAATTTAAGGTCTAATGAAAGGTTAGAGCAGAGCTCTGACAGAGGACTCCCTCACATACAATGTTCAGAAGAAATCTGAACTATGGTAGCTTCGAAGGGAAGTAGGAGAGCTTAAGCTTCCACCTCACTGGCTAAAGTTTGAGTTCTTTCAAATGAGGTGGATGTGCTACCAAATACTCTATACTGTTTAAGGCCTATAACCATTTTTTAAATATATATAGTATGCTGTATATCTTACACTGTTATATTAGTGTACTGGACATTCACAGCCTGACGACAGGGAATGATTAAAGCATGTGAATATATAAAAGATCATGTTGGAGAAATTAGATTTTTACATACAGTTGATTGTTGTTCTCCATTAAAGTGCTTGAGGCATCTGGATCCGCATGATCATACTTTAACGTGGTTATTAGGGGGTGCACTCATTTTCCTTGTAGTGGCGGGCAAACAATTCTATTGATGGACGACCCCACTGTTGGAAAATATCTGCCACCATCTCGTCGTGCAGCATCCAGTCTGGCTGATCTTCGAAGTGCCGACTGAGTGCGTCTGCTTTGACATTCTGCTCTCCCGGAAGGTGCACTGCCACTCTGGAGAGGTTCCGAGCCAGAAACCAGTGCCAGATCGCTTGAGCCTCCAAGGAGAGAGTGCGAGAGCGTGTACCACCCTGTTTGTTTAAATAATACATGGTGGTCGTGTTGTCTGATTGGATCAGGACCGAGTTGGATGTGATCGAAGGTAAAAGAGCTTTCAGAGCAAGATGGACTGCTCGTAGCTCCAACATGTTTATGTGGTAGGACTGTTCTTTCGTGGGCCACCGGCCTTGCATTTGAAGGCATCCCATGTGTGTCCCCCATCCTTGCAGAGATGCATCCGTTATCAACGATTGCACTGGAACTGGTTGGTGGAAAGGGACTCCCACCAACAGATTCTGCGGCCGAGTCCACCACTTGATGGAGGATTTCGCTGCTTGGGAGAGCACGTTCCGATCCTCCCAGCGACCATTTGCTTGGTCCCACTTGTCTTCTACATCTTGTTGCAACGGTCGCATTCTCAGCCTGGCGTTGGGGATGAGAAATATGCAGGAGGCCATCGACCCCAGCAGAGATGCCACTTGTCAGACTGCTGGGCGATCTGTCTGAAGCAGCGCCTTGCACTTCTGCTGCATTGAAGAAAGTCTCTCCTCCGAAGGAAACGCTCTTCCTTGGTTTGTATCCAGAGTCGATCCCAGATAGTGGATCGTCTGGGTGGGCTGCTGTAGAGACTTCTCCATGTTGACATGAAGACCCAGTTTGTGTAGTTGCCGTAGACAGATTCGAAAATCACTCCTTACTTGTTGAGGAGATGGCCCTTTGAGGAGCCAATCGTCTAAGTAAGGGTAGACGAAGAGACCTTTTCTGTGTAGGGCGGCTGCCACCACTGCCATGCACTTGGTAAAGACTTGTGGGGCAGATTTCAGCCCGGAGGGTAAGACCCTGTACTGATAGTGCTTGACTCCGACCACAAACCGCAGATACTTGTGATGACGTGGAGCAATGGGTATATGGAAGTACGCATATTGGAGGTCCACCGAACACATCCAATCTCCTGCTTGCAGATGTGGACATATTTGATGAAGGGCCAACATGCGAAACTTCTCCTTCACGATGACTCTGTTCAGCAGGCGAAGGTCCAGGATAGTTCTGAACTTGTGCTCCTGGTCTCTTTTGGGCACAAGAAAGTACCTGGAGTAGACTCCCTTCCCTCGCTGCGCGGAAGGAACCTCTTCTATGGCCTTTTTTCGCAGAAGGGTTGCCACTTCCTGCCGGAGCAAATTTAGTTGGTGAGGACGAGATCTTTTTGGAGGAATGTCCTTTGGAAGCACTCGAAAACGTAGTGCGTATCCATTGCGCAGTATATTGAGCACCCAACGATCTTTTGTGATGCTGCACCACTCTGCCAGATGATGTAAAGCACTTCCTCTCACTGGAGTGGGCATCGGCGCCAGAGGAAGCTCCTGCTCATTGCTTCCCTGCCGATCTGGCCGTGGTAGAGGATTGCTGCTGGTGACCACCTCTACCTCTGTTTGATTTACGGCCCAGATACTGCGACTTGCTTTGGTTTTTTCCTTGGGACCATTGAGGCGTTTGAACCCTCTGCTGGTATCCCTTGCGTTGGTTGGGCCTGTATCGATGCTTGAACTCCTTCTTCTCCAAGCCAACGGTTTTGAAGGTATCGAGTTCCGCTATCATCCTGCCCATCTCCTAATCTGTATGAGTTCCAAACATAGAGGAGCCGGAAAACGGGAGATTTAGGATTCTCTGTTGCGCATCCGGCTTGAGTGCTGTCAGCCTCAACCAGGAGGATCTCCTGGTGCAAACTCCATGGGCATATGAATGCACCGATAGTGTAGCGCCGTCCGCTGCCGTGCTGATCATTTGGTTGGCAACAAGCGATCCTTTGGTGATGATCTCTTCAAAGTACTTTTGATCCTCTTTTGGCAGCTTCTCTTTGAAGTGGTCTGAGGAGTCCCACAAGGCCCTGTCATAGCAACCTAATAAGGCTACAGCACTTGAGACTTTTAATGATGAAGCTGCCGAGCTGCAAACTTTATGTCCCCAAGAGTCCTGGGACCTACTTTCTTTAACGGGAGGATCCGATGAAGACGCAGCCACAGCATGAGTTTTCTTCGCTGCCGCAATGATGACTGAGTCGGCAGGCGGATCTGTCTTCAAGAAGACAGGGTCTGAGGAGGCCGGCTTGTATTTTTTCTGACTTCGAGCCGGTACAGCCTTGATCGTAGCTGGCGTCAGAAAAATGTCCATCACCGGTTCCAGAAGCCCAGGAACCAGGCGGAGTAATGGACGAGGCGCTTCTCTCTGATGCAGAGTCTCAAAGACCACCGTTGTTGACACCTGAGGGGTAGACATCTCAATGTCCAGCTTCTGAGCCCCTCTCTGAAGCACATCATGGTAGGTGTTGATATCATCTATCGAAGACACTCTCCATAAAGGGCTGTCCGATAGGGTAGGGGAATAATCCCTCTTCGATGATCGAGTGGAAGAAGAAGACCACGACTGTGTCCTTCTTCTGCGATGGGAACTGTGTCTTCGTTCCCGTGACCTGCTCGTGTGCACCTCACGTCTGGGAGAACGTGATCTGTCCACTTCCTGCACCAATCTTTGAAAAGGTGACCTATGGAGGGGACTGGCGTATTCTTGCATCCGCTGTGTTGCTCCTGTATCCTTAATCCAGTGATGCAGGAGGAAGAGCCATCTTGGAGACAAGTGCACAGCAGGGGAAGCCTCCCTGTGCTGTGATGGAGACCTATGAGTAGGTCTGCTGGAACGCCTTTCTGGAGAGGCAGATCTCATTGAAGGATGTCTGGAAGAATGAGAGGAAGAATGTCGTGACGCAGATTCTGTTACCAGAACCACTGATCCTTCTCTAGACCTCACTGAGGTAGGCCTTGACGTCAGCGTGCGCCTCTCGACGTAGATCCGAACCTCCTTCTCAACGTCGATCTCCGGTCTGTAGTTGGATCCGGTGTCGACAACGCTTCTCTACCTCTCGACGTCGAATCCCTTGCAGACGACACCTGAGCATCCCTTCGTCTCGACGTCGAACGTCAGTGAGCCGACGACGGCAGAGGGGTTTTGCTCCTCGACACCGAACGTCGTCGTGCAGATACAGATGAAGGGGCTCTGCTCCTCGACGCCAAACGTCGCCGTGTTGACTACGGCGGAGGGCTCTTCTTCCTCAATGCTGATAGTCGTCGAGACGACGGCAGAGGGATGCCGATCCTTGATGCCGATCGTCGTCGAGACGACGGCGGAGGAGTACCAATCCTCGACGCCGATCATCGCCAGGTTGATGACGGAAGAGGACTCCTGCCCCTCGACATCGATGGACTGACGACGACGGAGGGGAACCTGCCCTCGACGCCGAATGTCGTGCTGACGACGGCGGGGGACTTCTACTCCTCGATGCCGATCGTCGCCGGTTGATGACGGTGGAGGGCTGATACTCCTCAACGCCGATTGTCGCCGAGTTGGCGATGGCGGAGGGCGTCTGTTCCTCGACGCCCATCGTCGCCGGTTTGACGACGGCGGAGGATCACGATTCTTCAACTTCGACGACGTACCTGAATGTCGATGTATTCTCGACGGCGAGCCAGCCGCCAATGGTCTTTTCTTGGACAAATGACCCACCGGTGGTAGATTTTTTAGCGCCGAGCCCGACGCTGAAGTAGAAGGGCGAGGGATCTTGCTACTGGATGGAGATCTAGCCCTCTTGGAGCCCTTCCTCACCGGTGACCTGCCTCTGGAAGATTTTTCTGGCAGTCCATAAAGACGAATTATTTCTCTGTCCTTTAAAGTCCTTTTGGACAGGGTCTGGCAATGAGGACAAGCCTTAGGGTCATGGTCCTTAGGCAAACAAAGAATACAGACCTCATGAGAGTCTGACCTGGCCTTCTACTTACCACAAGAAGGGCAGGGGTCAAAAAGAGATGGCATTTTGAGTGGAAAAAAATTCCCAAAACTGTCAAAAAAAGACAGAACCTTACTTCAGAAGATGGAAGATGTTGAAGTAAGTCAAAAAAATTCAAAAAAGTGAAGATTATTTCTGACTAAAATCAGAAAGAAGTGAAGCTGTGTAACTAGGATCCTTCCTGAAGGAGCCGGAAAGAACAACTGACCTAACTGTCACCCCTGAGGCATGATGGGAGACTGGGGGTCCTGACTGCCTTAAACGCACGGTGCGAGTTTATCTCTATGTTGCTACAAGTTAGCTTTTCAGTCTTTTTAGACTATGTTTCTGCAATGCAGCCTGGGAGCTGTATATGCTTTCAGTCCTATGTGAGAGTTTTCTTCTGACTGCTAATCATTAAAACAGATTCAAAACATTTGCTGTTGTTTTTCCCTGTTTCTAATGTATGCTTTTATGATTTACAACATTATTCAGCTCTGGTTTGTATAAGGCTGCAGTTGCTTATTGTACATTATTGTATATTCTAGTGCTTATGACTATTGATGAGGATCCCCTGGAAGAGAACCATGATTAAAAAAGGTCAGCCCCTTTCATATCCTTTATTCTTTACTAGCAGGGCCCACACTCATACAGTTTGTTTAGCAAATCCCTCTGGTTAAGGCTAATGGTTACTTTGAACCCTTGTCAGTTTTGATATAATAAATAGACCCTATAACAATGGTTCTATGGGCCCCATTTGGAATGATGATCTGGTGCTCTCTTAGTGACACCTTCATTTCAGGGTGTCACAAATGTCTTGCCTAAATGTCCCTGTGGATCTATGTGCTCCGTTTGAGGGCAACGAAATATGGTCCTGAATAGGTGGCTCTTTGCCTAGTTTAGCCAAATGTTCATATTCCTGAGAAAAGCTTCAGAAACATAGTTTATTGATGGTAGACGTTTTGCCTGGATCACTTTCAAACGTGGAGCAATTTCAGGGTCAGTGTGACTAAAGGACAATCTTTTGAAGGCAAATTTTAGTGTTGCCGCGTTGTTTTTCAAAGATTGGATATGTGGCAATATGAGGCCTTGTTCATAGAATTCTACCTACAGAAACGTATAGATATGCACAGTTATGATGGTGCCCCCTCCCCTAAAATCCACGTAATTCCACCCTTTTAGTTTCCTACAAAGAATATCGATATTTTTAACTGTATTTTATTGATTTTCAAGAAAACAAAGACCATACAGTGCAAGAGGCCTAGTTCACATACATTGCTCCATGCATTACTTAAGAAAGGTTACGACAGTCATTATCATAATAAAATTCATCAATCATGAAAAAAAGAAAAAAAAGGAGCAACCATTGGGCTCCTCGAGTCATCCAAAATTTCAATTATGAAATTAAATTAAACTGTGCCTACAGGCAAAATGTTCAATGAGCTGCATTATACTTACACATTCGGTCGTCATAAATGATCAACAACATTACATTGTCCTACAAATTTTACTATTTTCATTTTGTAGTGGTATATCTCTAGTTTACGAACTATGCAATACAGGCTTAATTTGTTTGCGGTATGATGGAGATGAGACCAATTCTGGTCAGCTCCAGCAGGGCTGTGTCATTGGCAAAGTGGATGGCAAGTGCTGGACGTCCATTTAGCTTGCTGGGACAAGCCCATGTGTTGGATAATGTTTTTGATGTCTGCCACATATAAATTAACAGAAGTGGTCCTGACTTTTTGGTACACCCAACCCCTTTGCAACCCCATGTGGCGGTCGAGTATGATAGAGCTGTGCCCACTTCCCTAGAAGTGGCACTGCACCAACCATACAAAAGCCCCCGCCACACCATTGACACTACAGAAACATTGCGACGGGCCTGGGACAGACTACGGAGGAGGGCCAACACAAAGATACTATTTGCTCCCTCAATAACCTTGGCCAAAAACCGGAATATGCCCCCATTAGAGGACCAAGGTGCCATAGTGTGAGCTCAGAGACTTGGCATCAACAGCTATGCAGATTTATACCGGGAGGAAGGCAGTCATTGGGCTACCATACCCGACCGACACACCACCTCCTAATTTCTCTGACACACTGTTGTACCATCGTATACGGGCGGAATGTCACCAGATGCACAGCACATTTCCAGACTCCCCTCTGGCTCCACAGGCCCTAGAGCACATACTCACCACTCCCTCCGCGCACAAGTTAATTACAAGACTCTACTCATCCATACAAACACACAGTCCAGTGAAAACACCAAAACACAGAGAACAGTGGACCGTTGAGTTGCATCCACAGATCACGGAAGAGCAATGACAATTTAGCTGTGTGCAACTTGAGCAACTGTCCCCAAACTATAAACTCAGGTTAATTCATTTTAAATTCATAAATCAATACTATAGAACACCTACACAATTGTTTTGTATAGGCATTAGGCCAAACGCAGAGTGCTGCAGATGTCACACAGACCAGGCAACTTTTCTACACCTGGCCTGGGACTGTCCCCAGATTGCGTCATATTGGAAAGAGATCTTTAAAAAAAATAAGTGAAATACTCATAACACGCATAGAGCACTAGTGGGATTAGTGGGATCTGTCAGGGACGCCCCGGTGGGGGGGTCCACAGGCTATTGGCTATGCTGTTACTATTGGCAAAACGCAGAGACGCCATGAGGTGGGGTAAAACAAACCCTCCCCTGCTTAAAGACTGGATCCTTAATGTCACATTTTGTCAAGAACAACTCACTGCCTTTCGGGAAATAATGCCTAATGGGGATCGACCACGGGACATATGGGGTCCCTTTGTCACTTGGCTGAGGGCGTCATAACAAAACGTACCGGAACCTAGCGAAACGTCCACTATTACTTAATTGCCTTCCTGGTTCATGTTTGTCCTTCATGTACCTGAACTGATAATGCCCAATATGAATTTCCGCATGACGACCTTTGATGTGAGCATTGTATGGTATACGTATTAATTGTGTTATTTGTTTGCTATCTCTATAAGAAATAACTGTACCACTGCTTAATAAGTGCTTTAAAGACTGTGTATATCAATCTGCATGATTATGGAACGGAACAGTTTAATCTGAATTCAGTTATTTGAATACAAGATCATTATTGCCTTAAATAATATTTCCGGGATTCGCTGCTTTGAGATTATCTATAGTAGTTCTCTACGAATAGTATTAATTGCTTTTTTTACATCTATGATTCAAAAGTACAAGCCGTTTCCTCTTCTGACTGCATTTTAAGTTAAAACATCTAAAGCTAAAATGTATTTAGTACCACAACTCAAAGCCTGTTTGGAACCAGGGGAGCACGGCGCTTTCTGTTGTACATTTCCCTAGAAATATTTTGAGTCTATCTCCAGAATGAGGATCTATATGTAATTGTAGGTTCTTGTTTGTTGCCATTTTGGTGGATCGGATGCAAATATGATCCTTGCCAAGAGATTGGTCTTTTGCCAGAATTGCAGCAGATCTCGAACAAGTACTGAAAAACCACTAAGCCAGTAACTTGGTAGTAACTTGGTTGCATCTTAGATACTGCTGCTGGTACTGCGTTTTGCCTGTTGCTGCACTTTCCCTGCTATGCTTAACTGCATGAGTTCCTCCTATGCTGTTGCCTAGCAAATTGGAGAGGCATCCTTTATATCTCCAGGGCAGTTAGAAATGGCCTGAAAGAAGTTGTGTAGGTCGACCCCCATTATTCCCAGCGGCTTCTTAAGATTAATGAATTTCAATTCTATTTTCCTTTTAGGCTCGTCCGACACATATAATTATTTAACAATTGAACACCATTTTAGAGCATTTACATCATAAATGGCCGGAATACCTCAGCAATTTAAAATCTAGTTAGCATGGAACCAAAATTATCTCGAGTTCAGAGAGAGTGGTTTTGTGTAGGAATGCCTACTGTCTCTTTTTCTGGGCGTTTTCCTTCCCAAATTATTATTTTTAATATATTCCCATCTAAGTTTAGTTCTTTAAATAGGTTTTAATTTTTGTTTCGGGGCAAATTTGCCATTTTTGATTTTCTTTCAAGTTTCCATATTTTCGAGAGAAAACCAGACTTTTTGCCATTTCTTCCATTGCTGGTGGGTGTTCACTGTTTGTGGTAAATTTGAGACAGAATTTAAGGACACAGGGTTGTTTCGCTACTCCCCTCCTATGATGTTCTTGTTGAAGTACACTTACTTGGATGGTGTTTTGGGCAGCCAAATATAAATCCACTCTTCCTAGACCAATAGCCAATATAACTCTCTTAATAGAAGGAAATAGTGTTTTTGAACCAAATCATTAAAATGAACACAAGAACACCGAATTACCTAAATTATAGACAATTTTCAAGATTTTTTAATAAATAATGTAACACGTTTCAAGGATTCAATCTCAACCTGCAAATGAATGTCCCCAAATTTCTTCTAACACCTCAACAAATTTTAAGCCAATATCAGAAGAATATCAGTCACCAATCTATCTTGGCTGGATAAAATTATTGAGAAATGAATTGCTGATCAACATACTGCAATTGTCGATGAGAAACGCCTACTCTTCCCCATCAGTCAGGATTCTACAAAGGCTATGTACAGTTACAGCAACAATACAAAATAGTGGCGAATGAACAATCCATGACTGAGAAAGGTAACACTAGTCTACTTGCCTTCTCAATTTTACAGAAGCCTTCAAAACTATCAACAATCCACATCATAATTGAGAGGCTGTTGGAGTACACTGGTGTATCACAACTAACACATGATAGCAGACATAACGTTATTCTGGCAAGAGTATGGGCACTGTGTTGCTAATCTCTTACCAGTTCAGGGCTGGAATCAGCTCTCATAGGTCTAGGCATGCCTGTTAATGTGGGGCACGCCTGTACATGATGATGAGTGTCGGTACACCAGCAGACCATATACTAAATAATGTCTCCCGCCTTGGGCGATGGGCTGCAGCTGCTTCTAGCATGCATCTCATAGCAGTCCCGATACAGCAGGGTACTGCCTGAGCCGACGGCAAGCGTCTGGGGCTTTGCCTCTTGGTCTTGCGATGGGCCCAATGTCCATTACGAAGCCCTCAACAAGTCCTGGTGACACTTGTCAGATTCAGCCCCCCTACCACACCCGACCCTCTTAACTCACTGTGGGTTAGTCACAAATTCAGCTGATGCTCCCCTGCTCAGGTTAGTCACACATTCAGCAATTGTAGCACTGCATGGGCTGACCACAACGTTGGCAGTTGCAGCCCCGCCCATCCTGATCACAGCTTCTGCAGTTGCAGGCCCACACAGGCTGCTCCCAACTTCAGCAACCATATTTAGCTGGCAGCGTATTTTCTTTTTTTCTTTTTATGGCACGTGCTTGAAATAAAAAATATAAAATACTTGTACCAGCTTGCCAAGGTCAGATTTATTGGCTTTGCCAATGCGTGTATCACAATCACAAGTTAGGCTATAAAGTTAGTAGCCAAAGTTACTGTATTGATCTTAAATTGATGTGCTGTTCTAGTTATGCTCAAATGGTTCTTCTATAAGGATATATGTTCATGTAGTTTAAACTAAACGTGCTACTGTTAGAGACAACATAGTAGGTTAATACACCTGGTGATTATCAGAGGTTTTAGTGTTGAAAACTAAGGTGGTTTGAGAGGTTCATGATGTTAGTAAAATATACATTTCTATAGATGATTAACTGTTTATTATTACGTTTGCATTTAAGTAAAAATTATAGAGTTTGAAAGCGAAATAAAATTAATATTTTACACTTGGTGATTTTGAGGCAACATTTGCCAAGATGGCCTTTAGCCAAATTACAGTTGTGTGCACAAGGATCACACAGATACGTTCTTTTTTCAGTTCTATTTTCGTTGATATATAAAAGTATTCGGTATTCCCCATCGCACAGCCCTTCAGCTAAAAAACACATTTCTGGACTTGATCCGGAAACATTTTTAGTTTATAAAGGGCATTGCTGATAAGGAACAATAGGCCGGATGTACGAAGATATTTTGCATTGGCAATCTCTGAGATTCGCAAATTCATTGGTTTTGTGACAAAATGCATTTTCAAATTGCATTTTTCTACTGTAAAAACACATTTTAAACAAGTTGGAAAACGTTTTTAGAGTTGTAAAATGGATTTTGCAATCTATACCAAATTCCAAATTGGTGGCGTTGTGGAAAAATCATTCTTCCAAATTGGTATTCAGCATGGGATGTGCAAATGGTTTGCAATCACAATTCCGGTCACAAACCAGTGACCAATTACCAACTCCTAAAAATAATTAGTCACTGATTTGCAAAGAGGAAAGGTTCCTACTGTGACCTCTTCTCTTCTACTCACTTGCCCTCTTCTCTTCTACTCACTTGCCCTCACTACCTCTGAGTTACGGTTGCGGCTGAAGGGGGAGTGACACTCTTTCCCCCTTTTAAAACACGCAAACACGGGCCCTGTCCTCTTGCCGCACCACTGCATAGCTCACATCCCCTTTGCATTTCGAGTTATTGAGATTATGGGGGACAGACTGATTTATTTCATACATCAAGGACACAATCCCCGTGCCTGACCTCAAGATGGCCGCCTCAGTGGGTTGCTCCATGATGCTCTACTACTCCTCGAGTAACTGGCCTACGACCTTGATCTTGATCACAGCCCTCTCCTGACCTTGAACCTGCTCACCCTTCTGGACTTTTACATTGGGATCTTTCCCGTGACCATGGAGACTTAGCTATTTGACCAATGCCCGGTGGAGCTACCTGATAGCTATTGAGGAGATAGGCTATGGACTCCCCCTCGGGCGTCACCTACCCAGCCGGACTTTGGACAGACTTTCCTAAGTCTCTCCGTCATACCCCCTCCTACCCCTACACCCCTCCCCTTCTCCTTTCTTTTCGTCTTCTTTAATGTTTTTCCGTGGGACTTAGCTATTTGGCTGATGCCCGGTGGAGCTACCTGATAGCTATTGAGGAGATGGGCTATGGACTTCCCCCTCGGCCCTCACCTACCCAGCTTGTCCTTGAACAGACGTTTCCTTCATCTCTCCGACGTATCTCCCCCTACTCCTGTTCCCTACCCCCTTACCTTTCTTCACTCCATGAACCTCGTCCTCAATGCTACTTAATTGTTTTCATTGGTATATTATGTAATTTGTAACAGATGTAATTGTTGCAACTTTGTGGAACCTTATGTAAAGCCCTCTGATACCTTCGGGTCTAGCCAGCGCTATATAAAACTCTTTAAATAAATAAATACATTCTAGAATTGTGGAGGCAACCTCAGGTGTAAAAGCAAGTAGTCCAGGGGACCACTGCCTGCTCTCTCGCATGTTTTTGCAAACAGGAAACTTCCTTTTTTGAAGCAGCATTGTTTCCTTCGAGGAAGTTAAGCTACATTGGAAAAACTATTCTCATTTGGGAATGCAAACACTGCTGCATCCAAACACAGGGGGGGTCACAAAAAGCCTAATAATATTCATTAGGAAGCTCTTTCTGCGACCCCTGGCCAGTGGCAGCTGGCACAGATCTGGGGTGGTGGGGCAGAGGGCAGGGGGGTAAAGAAAATAAATTCTCCTTGCCACGTTTCTCCTCCGTCTCTCCTCCACATATCTTCTGGCCGGAACAGGAAGCAGCCAGACTCCCCTAGGCCAATCATAACGTTGCAATGCAACGTTGTGACTGGTCTGAGTGCCGTGGTTCAGCATTCAGATGGGTACTGGGAGCCTGGGAATGTTCTCCACCTAGGCTGTAATACAGACGGCCAGCCAAACATTCATGCGCTTTTACAGAGTGCCTACAACTCATCCCCCTGTTCTGAGAGATCTCTTAGTATATCTGGCACTGTGTGTTCTTAACAAGCCTCAGTGCCCATGAAGTTGGGGTACCATTTAAGATATGGAATTGTTGGTGCCAATAGGTTGATCCACACTGACAATTGTTTTTTTTCCTGTGTACCTCTGAGCCAAGAATCATAAAGAGGAACAAAATCCACATGCCATTTAAACTAAAATGGTATACTTCCCACACATAGGCGTTTTCCTTTCTTTTGGTTAGGCTCAGAGGGCTGGGGGTGATGGGGGGAGGGGGGGTCTTTGTTTCCTAGGTCTTTACTGTTATATTCATTATTATAGCGCTGACATGGCTCCAATATCCCGATTCGCTTCAATTATTATTTAACAATGAAAAGACCTATGTATTACTGGCTTTGAATAAGGAAACATTTGAGAAAAGCAAAATCATAGACATCCACAAAGCAATATGTTAGCCATCGGAGGTGCTCACAGGAAGCTCACGGGAGGCATTCTGTATGAGCTGAGCAAGGAGGTTTAATGGTCCAGGAAAAGAAAAAGTAATTTGCATTTTGAGCGCTCATTAACTACCTAGTGGTGGCAGCATTCTTCGTACTAGGACTTCATTCTAAAGAAAAGAGTGTTCATCCTCTGATGACTATAACAAGAGTCGAAGAAAATTACCGGCCCATTTTACTATATTTCCTTGAAGAAAAAATGCTGCCATTATAATGATTGTGCTTCAATAACAAAAACGGTGCTATGGAACCAATTTATACAAATCCTTATTCAAAATAGGTTTATCAATTACCTATCTGACCTGACAAAATTCTTCAAAAGTAAATCAACTCAGTTTTCTATATATATCATTTAAATCCTGAAACCTTAGCAAATCAAAAAACATTCTTTATACAGTGTGTTTTATTCACTCATATCTTTTTTGTGTATTTATTCTTTTACTTTACACACTTCTTTTTTATATAGAGATACTCTTCTTTTGTGTTCTACAAATCTAAAATTACAATATATACATATCCACCACACAGTTTACATAAACCTCTAAAGAAAACATTTTTTAGAAAATGAAAAAGTGAGAAAGTGACTACAATATTTACATATTGTTTCGAAATAGCCCCTATTCTTTAAATGGATGCTCTATATCTTATTATCTAAAGAGCATTCCTCAGTCTTACTGGTACACCTTACTCCTGCAGTATCAGGGAGATTGGTTATTTTATCCCTTCTATTCTGAACTGCTATTTTCTAAGTTGTCACCAAATTATAATTCATTAGGTGTCCGTTTCCAAGGTTGTCGACGCGTTTCAGCCCCTTTAAATTCTGGGCCTCATCAGGACTAGGGCTTTGGCATACACATAGAATTATGTTGCACCGATATGTTGGAAAGCATTTCCAATTGGAACTGGGGAGTCGCGACTAAATGGATGTATTTTCATGGGTAGTGGCCTTTCCACTGTCCTTCAGGTTGCACCAACAATTCACCGTCCATCTTGGGGGACTGCAAGTCCAAGGACTCTCTGTAGAATTACACCTGGACCTGCTACCTTCTATAATGATTGTGAACACAGCTGAACCTTTCATACAGGACATCTTACCTCATCATTTTCATTTCCATTTGTACTCTTTCGTGCAGATTTGTACTGGAAAAAAAAATAAAAAATGATGGTTAATGTTTTTTCAGTCTTCCAAATCGTGTAAAAACCATCCAAATTTAGGATGGAGAATCTCGCTTCCGACGGGTCTGTTCTCAAATTAGAGTGCCTACCTCCCAGGAATCTTATACGGACGACTTTCTTCCCTGTAATACCATTCTTCAGAAATACTGTGGTTCCCTATTCCAACAAAACTCGACTCTTTGCTTAAAACAATCTCAATAATTCTAAAAACTCATATGCCTTGTTGTTCATATCAAATTTCAGAGCGTCTTATCAGACATCATTTAACCACAATGAGCATAATAGTTAATGCATGTTTTTTTTTATCTCACTAAGTTAATTATCTATTGTTTTTTCCCTTTTAATGAGTGTTCTCCGACTAAAAGAACTGCCAGGGATGGGGTTATTTCAGGAGCTCTAAAGGCCATAAGGTGATATTAATAGACATTTAAAATGTACATAATAAAATATAAACATCAACTGTGTCCATGCTTGTCTAAGGCTTATTATAGGATATCGGGACAGCATCAATTGCTGCGGGGTTGGGGAAGCAGGGGTAGGCAATCCATTCTATCTACAGCAGTATCTGCATGCCACCCACTAGGACTCCACCACACAGCCTACCCTTCCTGAATGTCAACTGTTCCCTCATCCCCAGAGGATCCCATTCATCAACCACTTCTCTCCAGAGTAGAGAAATAGGTCTGCAATGTACGCCCCTAGCTTCCTCCCTCTGAAGTGCCCTTTCCTCAGCCCGTGCCCAGTCACTAAAATTAGACAGCCATGTCACTGCACTAGGTCCCCTGGGTGATTACCAGGCAATTGCCACACCCCACCTGGCAAAGACAGGGCCAAGTCCATAAATCTATTTCCCACCCTCCTTGGGCCTAGCCTACAGAAAAGAGCATGTAAACAAACAGCAGGTGTATTAGTTATTAATCTATATAGGGTCTTAATAAGAAGCGAAATTACATCCCCCCCAGAACCCTACAAGTCCAGGACACCCCATGTCATGTGTCCAAATTCTGCTCCTAAAGTTGTGCAGCGAGGTCAACCTCTTGGCTCTCCGCCATATATTGACTGGATCCTGTCAGGAGTAAGATATGTCCTATGGATGTCATTAAATTGAATGTATTTTAGATGTGTGTTGCAAGAAACCTTCTGTAGATAAGCAAGCACCCTCCCCATCCAGTGTCCGTCATTCCCTCCCCAAATGAGCTGACCAACAAGCCAGAGAGCACCCAAAGGTTTTGTTACCATTCCTTTTAGGGCCTTATAGAACCACAAGACCAAATGGTAGCTCGCAAACCAGCGTTGCAGCAACCGTGCTGATTTCGATGGGATATTATTCCTGACTCGGTCCATTATCAAGTGGTCGAGGGTTACATTGGTTAAACCGGCGAGATCGAGTATTCGTCTCTCCCACCCTTAAACATCAGAAGTAAAAGACATACGCCGCTAAGGAATCCATTATCAAGCTGAATAATCGTAGAAGTGGATGTAATTATACCCACTGGCTTGGAGTAAAAGACGAGTCACCTAAACGTTGGATTTCCATCGCTTCACACACAAATACTGTCCCCAGATAAAACTGTCCTGATGAGACCCGGTACCTAGAGAGGGTCGAAACGCCGTAGACGAATTAGAGTAAAGAGACACACACAACAAATAGAATTGTCGCATTTTATATGTGTCCTTTGTTGTTCTTTTGTTTCTGTACTGATAACCTTCAATTGAATATGTCACGATTTTCACTGTAAATATGGTTACGGTCACTACACTTGGGGTTATGTGAATCATCTTTTTTTAATGTTTTTCATTGTTTTTATGTGCAATGTATATACATTGTTGACTTTGTAGAAATAAAGTGCCTAGTTCGGTGAAATAGGCTATAACCATTTGAATGTTTAGTGAGCTTGTCAGAGTATATATAACTGACCTAAAATAACTAGATAAAATCAGTATATCGTTTCTATCAGGCTGGGCAAACCATTTAATTGCCATTAATGTGTTATTGAAATGTTTAAATGAGTTCCTTGTGAACATTGTTCTTTCAGTACAACTGTACTTACCCAGTTTGCAAGGACGTATGGGTTGCTCTTGTTTTGTGTATTATTGAACTAAAGAAAGACAAAAGCTCGCCATGAGGAAGTCCCACCAATGGGAGTTCAGGAGTGTAAGGGGACACTGCAGTAGAGTAACACAGGCACCCGCAGCCCCCGTAGTGCGGGGGACCCCAAGCTCCAGGGGCCCCCTCAGCACAATATTCTTTCTCTAGAGCTGCTGATCAAATCCAGAGGGTGCCCATCCACGTACCTTGCAAGGGGCCCCCCTCGGGTTTCGTTACACCAGTGTGCCGTAGCCTACGTCACCAGCAGTTCAGGACATGAGACAAAAGGATACACGGGCATGGAATCTGGATTGCCGGGCATAACAGTTTTGCCAATAGGAGTCCAAGGTTGGGTCACAGCTCACCAGAACAAGATCTGTTAGACCCACTCCATCAAGCCATCTCACGATCCAATGATATTGAGCTGCTAGAAAGTACAATTCAAAGTCCTGGACTCCCAGGACACCCTCAAGTAGGTACCAACAGAGGGTAGACAATGCAACCCTCTGGCGCCCGCCATCCCAAATCAGGTCACAAAGGAGTGCTTTGTGTCTCCGGACCCAGGAACCCAGAATTTTCAACTGAAGATTTACAAAAAAGTAGAGACGTCTAAGGTGCATGAACATTTTAGAAAGTGCAATGCGCACTGTTAGAACTGAGGGTCTCTAGTTGGCAGAGGTAGGTATCACTGTCCAAATAGGGTCCCTTGCTTCTAGTCAGGGCAAGGAGATAACCCTCAGAGATAACCCCTGCTCACCCTCTAGGTAGCTTGGCACGAGCAGTCTAGGCTAACCAGAGGCAATGTGCAAAGTATTTGTACCAACACTCACAGTAACACAGTGAAAATACCACAAACTGACTCCACAACAGTTTAGAAAAATAAAGGTATTTAATCTAAACTACACAAGACCAAAATGACAAAAATCCAACATACACAGTTCAAGAATATGGTTTCAAAAGAGTTCTTAAGGTTGCGATAAAATACTTCAGGTTGCGATAAAATAATCCACAGATACGTGAAAAGTTCACAGTTGTGTCACGTTTACTCACAGTACCTTTTAGTTGCAACAAAGTTCCAAAAGCAGAAGCTGGTGCGGTGGAAAACAAGCGATGCGTTACTCCTGAGACCCTGGGGAGGCGATGCGACAGCCCCGCTGCAGCAGCGGGCGTGTTGCGACGAATCCGGTCTGTATGGGGAGGAAGGCCACTTGTATGGATTCCGGTGCGTAGGTTGCGTAGGCAGTTTGTTCTCGCAAAGGCACGATGTGACGATCTCGTAGGGGCTGCGACGATCTCCGGGGCGACGATGCGCGGTCCAGCGGTGATCCTCTCTCTCGCAGCTCCTCGATGCGATGATTCTGCGAAGATGCTCGCAGCGACGTGATGCGGTCCGTAAGCAAGCGGTGCGGCGATCTCACCCAGCGACGACAGGCTCTGCGACGACACTCGCAGCGATGTTCGACTTTCCCGCACCGGTCTGGTGCGTCCCGCAAACGAAGGATGCGACGGCTCTGGCAGCGGCGTCAGGCGCTGCGACGATCTCGACCTTCGTAGCGGCGGGAAACTTCTCGCACTGTCGGGGATGCGCTCCGCAAGCGAGCGATGCGGCACTTTTCAATTTCAAAAGTCTCTCAAGCTTAGTTTTAAGCTTCCCAGCACAGGTACAACTTCCAGAGGCCCCACAACTGGATCAAGGACTCTAGGAAGGACAGAACTCTCTCAGCAGAGTTCAGGGAAGCTGTGGGTGAAGTCTGTTTGTTCCTGGGACTTCAGAACAGGGAGCCAGCTCTTCTCAGGCCCTTGGAGATTCCTTCAAGACAGGGTACACAGCAAAGTCCTTCCCCTCTCCTTGGCAGCAAAGCAACAGCAGGTCAGTCCAGCAGAGCAACAGCAGGACAGTCTTCTTTCTTCAGAGTCAGCTTTCTCCTTGGCAGAGGTTCCTTCTTGATTCCAGGATGATCTAATTTTCTGTTGTCAGGGGTCCTGTACTTATACCCCTAAAGTCTTTGTTCTCTCTGTGCATGTGGGCCCTGAGCCCGGTCTGAACCAGTTCTGGGTGTTTCCGGAGTACTTTGTTTTGCTGGCTTCTGCTTTCCTTTCAGAGTGAGGGGCAGGGTCCTCAGCCGCCCAGCAGGAGGTGGAGCCAGCATTGTGGAAGGCAGGCACAGCCCTATTCAGGCCCAGGTGCTAACTCCTCCCACCACTCCAGTTGCAAATGCAGTCATTCAGCCTAGGGCTGACTCAGCCAGCATCCTGGGGAATTCCCCAGCCCCTGTCACTCTCAAACCAGACAGTCAATACACAAACAGGCCCAGGCACACAGAAGGGTCAGACAAGAGAACAGCAACTTTCTAAAAGTGCTGTTCTCAAACACAGGATTTAAAAACAACCTTTCCTAAAAGATGTGTTATTAAATTCTGAGTTCAGGGATACTAGATACTTATGTCCTATCTTGTTCCTATGAGAAGAAATGCTGTTAAGCACTGTAGCCAGCATCCCCCATGTTAATCTATGGAGCAAGAGAGCCTTACAGTAGTGAAAAACGAAATTGGCTGTAATTCACTACCAGAACATGTTACCTGCACCAGTACATGCTCTACCTTTCACATACACTGCACCCTGCCCAGGGGGGTCCCTTTGGCCTTCCATAGGGGTGACTGATGTGCACAAAAAGGGAAGGGTTAGGCCTGGTCAGTGGGGACACTGACCAGGAGGACATGGCAGTTTCTAAACTGCACACAGGCACTGCAGTGGCAGGCCTGAGACACCATTTTAGGGCTACTCATGTGGGTGGCACAATCAGTGCTGCAGGCCCACTAGTAGCATTTGTCATCACCAGCCCTGGCACACCCAGTGCACTTTACTAGGAACTTCATGGTGATACAAATATGCCAAACATGTATATCCAATCAGAATAACAATTTACATAGGGAGCACTTACACTCTGGCACTGATCAGCAGTGGCAGAGTGTCCAAAGCATCTAAACCAGCAAAAACGAAATCCAGCACAGCATCAAAAATACAGGAGGTAGAGGCAAAAAGATAGGGGGAAACCACGCCAAAGATGTCAGGTCTAACACGTGTCCCCTCCAGCTGAAAGTGGGGAGAACTACCCACCCTCTTGGGAGTTCTCTTCACTAGGACGGAAAAAATCTGGACAGACCATCAGCGTTGGCGTGTTCTGTACCAGGGCGGTGTTCCACCGTAAAGTCCATTCCCTGTAGGGAGATGGACCACCTCAACAGTTTTGGGTTCTCACCCCTCATTTGCATCAACCATCTGAGGGGCCTGTGGTCGGTCTTAACACGGAAGTGAGTCCCAAACAGGTAGGGCCTCAGTTTCTTCAGAGCCCAGACCACAGCAAAAGCTTCCCTTTCGATCGCACTCCACCTCTGTTCCCTGGGGAGTAGCCTCCTACTAATGAAAGCTACCGGCTGGTCTCCATTCTCCTCAGTTACTTGTGAGAGTACTGCTCCCACACCATGCTCTGAAGCGTCCGTCTGTAGTATGAACTCACTGGAAAAGTCAGGTGCCTTGAGCACCGGTGCTGTGCAAATTGCAGTTTTCAGGGCATCAAAAGCAGTTTGGCAGGCGTCAGTCCAGTCAACTCTTTTGGGCAACTTATTGGAAGTGAGTTCTGTCAAGGGGGCGAGAATGGTGCCATATCCCTTGACAAACGGTCTGTAATACCCGGTGAGTCCTAAAAAGGCTCTCACCTCTGTCTGGGTCTTGGGGGGCTCCCAAGCCAGAATTGTATCAATCTTTGCCTTTAGGGGCGCCACCTGGCCGCTTCCCACCTGGTGTCCCAAATACACCACAGATCCCTGCCCTATCTGGCACTTCCTGACCTTGATAGTGAGGCCTGCCCTTTGCAGAGCCTTCAACACTTCCCAGAGGTGTTGCAGGTGTTCCTCCCACGTGGAGCTGAACACAGCAATGTCATCCAGGTATGCGGCGCTGAATTCCTCCAGTACCTGATTAACCAGTCTCTGGAATGTGGCAGGGACATTCTTCAACCCAAAGGGCATGACTCGGAACTGGAAGTGCCCCTCTGGTGTTGAAAATGCTGACCTCTCTTTGGCCCCATCAGTTAAGGCAATCTGCCAGTACCCAGAAGTCAAATCAAATGTACTGAGGTACTGGGCAGCTCCCAACCGATCCACAAGCTCATCAGCTCTGGGGATGGGGTGTGCGTCAGTCTTCGTGACCGCATTGAGCCCACGGTAGTCCACGCAAAACCGGAGTTCTGGAGGGCCACCGGGCGTAGCAGCTTTCTTGGGCACCATGACCACTGGGCTAGCCCAAGAGCTGCTGGAGGGCTCAATCACCCCTAGCGCCAACATCTTGAAAACCTCTTCCTTGATGCTGGCCCTGACCTTGTCAGCTACCCTGTAAAATTTTTGTTTCACAGGCAGACTGTCTCCAGTGTCCACATCATGGACGCACCAGTTGGTGACTCCTGGGGTCAGGGAGAACAGGGAGGAGAACTGACCCAACACTTGGCGACAGTCACTCTGCTGTTCTGGGGTCAGGGTGGGCGAGAGGACCACACCATCCACTGACCCATCTTGCTCCTTAACTGCCAGGAGGTCAGGGAGAGGATCACTATCCTCTTCCATTCCTGCACCTGTAGCCATGAGCATTGTCACTTCAGACCTCTCAAAGTGTGGTTTGAGGCGGTTCACATGCAAGACTCTCAGGGGCTGCCTGGGAGTCCTCAGGTTAACCAGGTAGGTTACCTCACTCTTCCTTTCCACCATCTCATATGGCCCAGTGCACTTGTCTTGGAGCGCACAAGGCTCCACTGGCGCCATCACCCACACTTTCTGCCCAGGTTCAAATTCGACCAGAGTGGTATTCTGGTCGTTCCATCTTTTCATTTCTTCCTGGCTTGCTTCCAGGTTCGCCTGAGCGAGCTTCCTGAAGCGTTGTGTCTGGTTGCGGATGGCCAGCACATAGCTGAACACATCCTGGGGGGTTTTCCCATGGGACTTTTCCCAACCCTCCTTCACCAGTGAGAGAGGTCCTCTAACAGGGTGGCCGTACAGGAGTTCAAAGGGACTGAACCCTAAGGATTTCTGAGGCACCTCCCTGTAGGCAAACAACAGGCATGGTAACAAGACGTCCCACTTCCGTCTCATTGGCTCTGCTAGGCCCATAATCATACCTTTTAGGGTCCGGTTGAACCTTTCAACCAGCCCATTTCCTTGAGGGTGGTAAGGAGTGGTGAACTTATAAGTTACCCCACACTCCTCCCACAGAGACTTCATGTACTTAGAGATGAAGTTGGTACCCCGGTCGGAGACCACCTCTCTGGGGAACCCCACATGGGAAAAGATCCCCATCAATGCACGGCCCACCACGGGTGCTGTGATTGTCCTGAGAGGGACTGCTTCCGGGTACCGGGTGGCATGGTCCACCAAGACCAGGATGAACCTGTTGCCTAAGGCTGTCTTGGGGTCCAGGGGCCCTACAATGTCTATGCCAACCCGCTCGAAAGGGGTGCTCACCACTGGGAAGGGTTGAAGGGGTACCTTCAACTTCATTCCAGTCTTGCCACTGGCTTGACAGGTTTGGCAAGATCTGCAAAAGGAACCAACGTGCTTTCTCATCTGGGGCCAGTGAAAGTGGCTGACAAGCCGGTTCAGGGTCTTGTCTTGCCCCAGATGTCCTGCAAGAGGCACGTCATGACCCAGACCCATTAGGAAGTTTCTGAAGCGCTCGGGTACCACCAGCACACGGGCTGCACTGGGCTCAGCAAACTTAGGCTCGCTATATAGTAGGGCATCTTCCCAGTAGATAAAGTGATCTCTGGCTGCTCCACCTGCTGCCTGATCTACAGCCTGTTGCCGCAGACCAATAAGGGAAGGGCATTCTTTCTGCGCCTGGCAGAATTCCTCCCTCGAGGGACCACCTTCCTGCTGCCAATGGGTCAGCTCAGGTAGGTCTCCCAGTTCGGCCACCTGTTCCCCTGTAGGTTCCAGGGCATCCCCCTCAGGATCTGCTTCCTCCTGGACCGTGGGAACGGTTGGGGCTGGTTTCCCGCGCCCTCTGCCTCTCCTGGCAGGTCTCTGGGCCACTGTTTCAGGCTCCCGTTCTGCTGAATCACCCTTACTGGCTGCCATAGCACGCGTGGTCACACAGATCCAGGCAGGCAGACCCAACATCTCCAAGTGAGTTCTGTGTTCTACATCCTTCCATGGAGAACTCTCCAGGTCGTTGCCTAACAGACAGTCTACAGGCAAGGCATCACTGACAACTACTTCCAAAAGACCACAGACTCCCCCCCATGCAAAGGGAACACCTGCCAGCTTGCAGAGGCGCACTGAGCTGTCAGCTGCCACTACAGGGCGGAGTACATCAGGGATGATTTGCTCTTCAGACACCCACTGACACCTCACGGATGTCACGCTGGCTCCTGTGGCTCTCAGAGCCTCAATCTGCCTCCCATTGATGGTCACCTTCTGCCCATATTTCTTAGTGTTATAGGGCAGTAAGGTTTCCTGGACCATCTCTCGGTCTCCTAGAGAGACAAGGGACATAACTGCTAAGCCCACCTCCCCACTAGAAATCAAATCCCCGCCCAAAGCTACACTTGCTAACCCTGGTGCTGGAGCACCTGTGGGCGCTGTTTTCTTTTTGGGACATTGTGGAGCTATGTGGCCAACCTCTTTGCAGTGATAGCATGTAGGTGGACCCCTGTTGTCCCTGTTATCTCCATTGTCCCGCCTGCCCTTAGAGGGCCATGGCTGTTTAGGTTTGAGGGGTTGGGATTCCTTTCCCTGGGAACTATTTTGGGGCCCTGGTGAGAACTCCTTTTGGTTACCCTTGTCCCCCCCACTCTTCTGCTGGGGACCCTGCCCACCTTTGGCTGTGGTACCCACAATTCCTCTGTGGACCCTGGGCCCAGGCACACAGAAGGGTCAGACAAGAGAACAGCAACTTTCTAAAAGTGCTGTTCTCAAACGCAGGATTTAAAAACAACCTTTCCTAAAAGATGTGTTATTAAATTCTGAGTTCAGGGATACTAGATACTTATGTCCTATCTTGTTCCTATGAGAAGAAATGCTGTTAACCACTGAAGCCAGCATCCCCCATGTTAATCTATGGAGCAAGATAGCCTTACAGTAGTGAAAAACGAAAATGGCTGTAATTCACTACCAGAACATGTTACCTGCACCAGTACATGCTCTACCTTTCCCATACACTGCACCGTGCCCAGGGGGGTACCTTGGGCCTTCCATAGGGGTGACTGATGTGCACAAAAAGGGAAGGGTTAGGCCTGGTCAGTGGGGACACTGACCAGGAGGGCATGGCAGTTTCTAAACTGCACACAGGCACTGCAGTGGCAGGCCTGAGACACCATTTTAGGGCTACTCGTGTGGGTGGCACAATCAGTGCTGCAAGCCCACTAGTAGCATTTGTCATCACCAGCCCTGGCACACCCAGTGCACTTTACTAGGGACTTCATGGTGATACAAATATGCCAAAACACTTGCACTCTGGCACTGATCAGCAGTGGCAGAGTGTCCAAAGCATCTAAACCAGCAAAAACGAAATCCAGCACAGCATCAAAAATACAGGAGGTAGAGGCAAAAAGATAGGGGGAAACCACGCTAAGGATGCCAGGTCTAACACGCACAATGATTGGTAGTTTGCAAGAACGCCAAGAAAGACACACAGGACTTCAGTGATTGAATGGCCCACCATATTCTCCTCCCGCAGGTCCTCCCGATCGCGGAACATTTAGACACCTAAATATTTAGAGGATCGCGGAGCCCAGAGTATATTAAATGGACTAGAAACTGGGCGATCCAAACCTGTGACCACCGAAAAGACACACGTCGTACTACTATTTACCCGGAGACCCGAGCACTCCCTAAAAATGTCCAGGAGTTGCAGAGCTGGAGGAATATCTGTTGCACCATCCCTAGGGTCCACAGACTGATGCTAAGACACCAGGGCTTTTAAGGTCTAGCGGGGCCTTCTAAGGTCTAGCTGAGGAATGTGCTCTCTCAGGAGAGTGGACTGGTTGAACCTGGTTTCCCAGTTCCAAATTCAGCATCTCTGGCCAAAGAAGTGCCACTTCCTCTCCACCACTGGACACCATACTGCCCCACTTAGAGAAAATCGCACTGCCTTCAACTACAACCAAATTGTGCCCCTCTATAAACACCTAGATTAGATTCAATTCAAATTATACACTCTACAAGAGTAATACGCTGGCTGAAAAAAGTAACAACATTCTGGAAAAAGCAAACACTCATGGGGAATACAGCTTAACACTTTTACACTCATTATTCAGAAATCAATGAGCATTTTTGCCTGAAAAGTTAAGCACATGACTACAGGGCTCAGAAGGGACCAGTCTCAGTGTCCATTCCTTGTATCCTTACAAAACATAGGCAGTATAGTTTAAAAAGACCACATCCCTGAACACAGAGCTGCAGTACACATTTTATTAACTAAAATAGGGAAAACAACTGATAAGGATCACATTAAACGTTTTCCAATCCAATCTTCAAGCAGGTATTGCAGTACCTCCATGAATGACGCACTTTCCCACTTGGGGAAAAATGCTGTTCTAAGAAAGATGAGAAAAGAAAAGTAGAGCTTCATTGGCAAACGCTGTAAAGTGCTGCTAATGTGTTTGGGGGTGAATAAAATCAATCAGGCCAATTTGCGTCCACTCTCTCTTGCTTTAGTTATGTATTTATTGTTCAAATTTTAAATCTTTTTTTCTCTCCTCCCGAGGCTGCATAGAAAAATATCAGAAAAAGACATTTGCAGCAAAAGTGTTTCCTCTTTTTTTGGATCCTTTTCGCAGAGGAACGAATGAAGGAAAGCTGAGTAAAGAGAAGTCACGGTTTTCAACAAGTGACCTGAAACACGACAAAAAGGTAGAGAATAAGAGAAAGAGAGGGGCGGCTGCTAGCGGGTGGAGGATGAGAAGTGGACACGGTCCATGACTTCTCTGGGCAAGAAGGAAACGACAGCCCTTTTCCTTCTCTGCCCACCCGTCCTTGAACAGTCACGAACGGCCGGGCTATATCGGCCGTCCTGGGACGCACATCTAAAATAATAAAGATGGGGAACGGACTGTATTAGATTAAAGAAGTGGGGGCACGCGGTGCCCTGCCGATCCCGCCCACTTCGACCACTGGCTCCAGAGAAGAGTGCCAGTAACAACGGTGCCACTTCGTAGCACATTCCAATGTGGTTCTTGAAGAACTGTTCTTCCAGGAAGAATCAAGGTACTGCGTGCTAACAATTGGCCTACGTAGGGTTGTGCATTTGTTGGTACGATGTGCTACCACCTGCCTTGTGCTGGTGGTAATGAGGCATGGTATTGACACGCAGTCGCGTCGTTTTACAGTTTACGCACGTGACATTATACATGCGGTTTTACAGCAGAACTCATAATCTGTGAAAACAGAACGGCGTGTGCTTAAAAGTATGGTAGAATAATCAGCGTTGTATATTTATTGCAACTGTGCCTCCAGGTTCATCCCACAACGAGTCCTGGTTTTAAATACTCCAGGTCATATCTATGAAATGAGGGTTTTGCGTGTCTGTGATATTAACACAGCGCTTCAATACCCAAGGTGGGGATTGAAGTGTTAACTTGAATAAAGAAATCTGTCTAGACCCCCGACAGCAGCTAAATTTACCCTGCATCGTGATTCTTAATACATATATTGTGCAACACTTAATGGGGATGCTCTCTGATGTCCAAGATGAAAGGCTAATGACACATCCCAGGTACAAATGTATGTGTTCAGACCCGTGTAATCTTCCATCTAGTAAACAAGCACTGGCGTTGCCAATAGGTTTCGCATTTGGAAAGTTGGAGCTATTGGTTTTGTAAATGACATTTTATATTTATATATATAACGTGGCATTAAAACCAGCTCTTTAGTTAATTTATAATTAAAAACAACCTGGAGTTGTCTTGATACGGAATTTAAAACTTACAAAAACATCTCTAAAGTACTGAAGCGCATCAAATAATGTGTTCTTTTTAAATAAAAAAATAACTCCATGGCACTGCACAAAAGGTGTATCTTCGTGAATCTGTTGTGTACTGTGTTCTTGTGGACTGGGTATTGTTGTAGAAGATTGGTTTTGATTTATTTTTTCCCAAAAAATCTCTTTAAATTAAGTATTTTAAAAGTTTTGAAGCTGCATCTTTATAGAGTGTTTTACTCTGCACCCTTTATTGCCCCAATGACTTTGTTTGCCCCTATGAACAATGAAAATATTCGCTGTGAAATATTGATTTTGCACTTACAGTTTTTGTACTTTAAACGTAAGGAAACCTCTATAACATGTGTCTTGTGCGGATGGGTCGTAATGCCTCTCCCCTCCCTCAACAATTGTAATAAACAGCATTTATCATTTAGGCCTCGATTTTGAATCCGGCGCTGAAGTCAAACCAGAGAGCAGGGGCTGAATTCGAGGGTTGAGATAAAGTGCCGTAAAGTGCGTCTTTCTGCAGAGATGTATGAGAGGAATGTGTGAGAGGGCAGGCGCGGTCTCTTAACCCGGCTCTACTCCAGTAATAACAGGCACTTTGACCTTTGAACTGTAATAATAAATGTGCGGACGCTGGCTTATTTCGACACTTTCTCCAAATAACCAGTTTTATTGGGCGACAAGTACTGTCCAAACTCTCACCACTGCCTTTTCTTTTCACAAGGCCCCTGTGGGCTTCCCGTTCATTGGTGAAGGGGGTGTGATATTATAGCGCCCACTGGTGTGTGCAGAGCTTGCCTTTGTGTCGGCCTGCTCCAATTAAAGGGAGAAGGTGTTGGCTTCCCCCAGTCACACTCAAGGGCACTTTTGGTGGCCCTGCGATAAAAGTGACAGCACTTTGAAGGAGCACTTTAGCAGGCTGGTGAGACTTCTTCCTAATTCATTTGCCCCCACCCCTCCCCTCCCCCCTTAATTGCTGATCACCCTCTAAGCTTCGGCGCTTCCTTACCAGGGGAGGCTGGTAATGCTGATCTCAGGGGTCCCAGCTGGGAATCCTGGCCTTGTTTGTGGAAGGAAGCGCCGCCTGCGCTTATCTGATGCTTCGAGGCCCCTGCGTCTGTCTAGGCGGCCGATAGCGTTCTCCGTCTCCGAGGCCCCTTCGGAGATGTTGCTGGCAACATTAAAGTTTAAGAAGCAAAGAAAGACACGCAATCCTTCACTAAACACCGGCCCCCTCCCCATGCCCCCACCGACCCCTCCCCCGTCGTTTCACTATCGGTCATGTTTTTATTTATTTATTTATGCATTTTTATATAGCGCGGACTTTACCCGAAGGTGTCAGAGCGCTTCACAAAAGGAACAGAAATGAAACATAATGAGAAACATTACAAAAGAACAGATTACAAAAGCATACGTTACGTTACATAAGGTAATAGTGACAATTGTGAGCAAACAAAATACATGAGGTAGTAAAAATTGTGAGCAACCATATGAGCATCTTGACTACAAGTCCCAGAATTCATTGCATGACTACAACACGGTGTCCTTGATGACAGGGAGTCATCTGGTTAGTGGCCCTTTCTTCTAATGACAGACATGTTCTTTAAACAACCCAATGTGACCTTTCCCCAAAAAACCGAGTGTTTCTCTAATTATTTGTCCAATTGTCGGAACAGGATTTGGAATGCTCTGGCGCTGGCTGCATTAAGGGGGCAGGGAGGCGGAGTTCCCAGAGTCAGCAGGGGTGCGAATCTGTTTGCAATCTGAGGTACAATGTCTGCTGCATTCGGACAGCCAATCAGCAAATGATGCAAGGGAGGAGTAAGTATTGAAGAGGCATTGTCGCCTTATTAAGGGAAATAAATAGGTTGGGTGCAAAAAAACACTATTGTAGTGAAAGTAAATAGAGAGCGTTCTGGGCGAAGCACTAATGCGATTTAAAAGTAACGCTTTTGCTGCACTGTATTATCCGAGCTTCAACATAGCATCCGTCAATGGCTTGAATGCGACTTCCATTACCATTACATTCTCTCTTTTTTGTTTGCTGATATCATACATAGTAATAAGGAATGCGTGTTTTACGTTGGATTGGCAAAAAAGTATGTCATTTGGAAGAAAAAGTAAAGCGTGAGCAGGAGGGGGCAAAGGGAGAGAAAGAGAGAGAGAGCGAGAGAGAGAGAAAAGTAAAGCGCGAGCCAGAGAGAGACAAGGGCGTGAACAGGGATGTAATTAGGGGGGAGGAGGGACGGAACTGAAGTGCTGGTGGGCAGAAAGGACGGCCGTGGGAGGCGGATTAGGGAGATGCTTGTGCTTGTGTGGTCACGTGACCCGCTTTTGTGGCCACGTGACCTCACATGCACTGTGAAGAAACGCCAGTGGTTTCACGAGTCGGATCAAGCACTTGAATTTTCGCCTATTACATTCGCAAGCGAATTATAATAGGCGAAACCTAAAAATGCAGCAGAAACACCTTAGTTTAGTTATTTTCAAAGATGAGGGTCGATCTTCACAGGGCTACTGGATTGCACGGAAATGTCGCCATGAAAACATACTAAAGAGTGGCACCTTCAGGCCATAAACAGGTACTGCTAGCAACTGTCAGGCGTGACCCATAATAAACAACTGCTCAGTTAAAAAGATGTGTAAAATACCTTAAAATACTCTTTCCTAATTTGTTTGGTTCTTCTTCTTTCTTCATTATGCCAAATGAAAGACTGTGTTTCCGTCATCTGCTGTTCTTCTGTTTCATCCTTTCGTATTTCTAAGGACTAAAGAAAAAGAAAACACTTCCATCACTGATATAGGAGTGACCTCGTAATTCAACGTTCTGAAGTTCTCACATTTCGAATTCGTGCAACTTGGAGCTACTGTTAAATTCCTATCCATATTACATAATGAAACAATGATAACCCGACCAACCACTACAGAAATGGCAATTCTACCAACCCTCAAAATCTTGGTCTTTTTGCATTAGTTTGTGAGCACAACATGATACTTCTCAGTTGTGCATACTGCACACGCTATGACGTGAACTCGCACTTTATGAACAGACCGTACGAAAGTTAGTGAGGAATTAAACCACTCTTATTTTACTCTATAAACTGAGCCCAGAAAATAACAGAGAATGTATCTTTGTGCACTATTTGCAGTGTAGTGGTATTTAGTACAGTATTTCAAACAGCGTGCGTTATTGAGCAAACACAAGGAGATAATGGTCGGAGCACTGAAACTTTTCAGACACTCACCTCGGTCACAGATCTGGGTTGAATCCATCATCGTTCTTTAGCTCACTTGCCACCTCAGTTCAGACCCAGCCATGCACATCAGTCTTGACACTGTGCCTCATGGGAAAAGTCCAGCCCGAACTGCCAAGCCAGGTCTTCCCTGAACCGGAAACATGCATCCCGGACCGGTTTCAGGGTAACACCCCTCATCAGACAGGCTAACTTGAACCCAGTGGCAAAGTGAGCAAGGGACCCACGTCTTGGCGTACCCTACTAACTTAGGGCGAAAAAAGCAAACACAAGGAGATAATGGATGGAGCACCGAAACTTTTCAGACACTCACCCCCAGTCACAGATCTGGGTTGAAACCATCACTCTTCCTTTAGCTCACTTTGCCACCCCAGTTCAGACCCAGCCATATGCAAATCAGTCCTGACCCTGTGCCTCATGGGAACAGTCCAGCCCTAACTTCGAAGGCAGGTCTTCCCTGGACCAGCATTCTGGAACCGGTTTCAGGGTTAAACCCCTCATCAGCCAGGCTAGCTTGATTCCAGTGGCAACGTGAGCAAGGGACCCACGTCTGGGCATACCCAGTCAAAGATCTGGGTTGAATGTGCTCCATTTCATTGCATGGCGGTCATTGCTGTTGGATGGCAAGCAAAATCATTGTTTGCGTTCTGTCAACATATATAAAATACAAACATTGTGGGTTGTGGCTGTAAAGCAGCACCGAGACGCAAAAACCCAGTGGAGCAAAAGAGAACACCTGCATCGTGTTAAATGGAGCCACTTTGGCAGCTACATAATTTAGCCCTCGACATCTTGGCACGGAACGTTCAAGAAACGGGGACACTTCTCATTTCAACCAATAGACACTACGGGTCCAGTTCATAAAGGGATTCATAAATCTGCACCCCTAAATGTACTCATGTGCACAGGGGCTTACTTACTATTTTTCTATATACCAAAAACTTAGAACTAGTGTGTTTGGAAAGCTGTGCCAGTCACAGCACTCTCGGCGTACTACTGAGTCAGTCATGTGATGCTTTTAAACGCTCCTATCTGCATTTATGTCTTCTAGGTACCCTTACATGGATACCTGAAATGCAAAAACTTAGCCATTTGTGTCCAAAGATGTAGGTTTACAGTTACAGAACTTTGCTGAACCTTGCTGCATTTGATCCTTTCAGCGCTCCTGCCCAGGGAAAAACAGTGTTCTGGGGTTCTGCCTGCCCGCCTCCCGCCGCCTTACTCCTTGTTTCACCGTGGAGTCGGGCCGCCGAGTGGAGTGTGGGCGGAGCTAAAAAACTACAATCCCCAGCAGCCCTAGCGGCATCCAGAGTCACCTTTCCGCGCCAGAAGGCGCTTAAAACCAGCGTCATCCCGGTCAGGTGGGGGAACTTTGCTGAACCTTGCTGCATTTGATCCTTTTTGCCTCACCTCTGATTCAGCGCTCCTGCCCAGGGAAAAACAGCGTTCTGGGGTTCTGCTGCCCGCCTCCCGCCGCCTTACTCCTTGTTTCACCGTGGAGTCGGGCCGCCGAGTGGAGTGTGGGCGGAGCTAAAAAACTACAATCCCCATCAGCCCTAGCGGCATCCAGAGTCACCTTTCCGCGCCAGGAGGCACTTAAAACCAGCGTCATCCCGGTCGAGTGGGGGAACTTTGCTGAACCTTGCTGCATTTGATCCTTTTTGCCTCACCTCTGATTCAGCGCTCCTGCCCAGGGAAAAACAGCGTTCTGGGGTTCTGCCTGCCCGCCTCCGCCGCCTTACTCCTTGTTTCACCGTGGAGTCGGGCCGCCGAGTGGAGTGTGGGCGGAGCTAAAAAACTACAATCCCCAGCAGCCCTAGCGGCACCCAGAGTCACCTTTCCGCGCCAGGAGGCGCTTAAAACCAGCGTCATCCCCGTCTCGCGGGACGCCGGGCGAAGCCCAGGCAAAGGTCGGGCCGTTTTGTGGCCGTTCGGTGGCTGAAGGAGGCTGGGCTGGGCCCTTTCTCTAATATTGTTTAAACGCCACTACCTGATGGAGTAAGTCTGCCACCTCTTTGATATTGAGCACCCTTGTTATGCGCATATACTATATTTACATATAATAACTGTACCTTTTATTGCCACTCTTTGACAAGTCCTGTTTTCCCAGCGATCACCTATAGGGCCTTCGAACCGGTTGCGCTTCCTATAATACACATTTACTGGGCAACTATGTTGGAGGGGAATTTATCTGGGGTTCGTACTCTTATTACTAGAGGTTGTCCTTTGGAGTATCAACAAACAACATTAGCTTGGCGATATAACACTTACATAGATTTTACCAGCACCTATGCCCGTTAACCCCGAAAAAATTATGCTAGTTGAAGCAGTGGGAAATAACAAAGGTACCCTTGATGATTACTTTAGAAAACCTCCCCACGATATGGAAAGGGACTGCTTACTGGCTGAACGCAGGGCAGAGCGGCGCCGCTCGATTGAAGCTATTAAAAATAGACTCCCTTTGGACGTACCATCCCAGATTAACCCAGCAGGTGTAGGTTTGACACTAGGAAACGAGGATCCGTTATCTACGCAGGGTATCCCTATGCTCCTGCGAGATACGCCTCCCTCAGCGACTGCCCTTAATAGCATGGAACAAAATAATATTCCAACTACTAGTGACACTAATGTAGTTATAGAAATCATACCCGATACTCCCCGAGTAGTGGTGGGGAATATACAAAAGAAAGCAGGGAAACGGGAAGTCGTTAAAGTCTTTGGCCCGCCACCAAACAAGAGAAGGAGGAGGGGAGGTGCTCCACAAAGAGTTAAGATCAGCCATACTGACTTTGGGAAGGGAAATAAGGCTACTGATATATCTGCTCTTACCACAAAGGTTATATTACCTCCAGATCAAGGTCAGGAGGTCTCACAAGAAATAGTATCACCTATAAATACCCCTACACTGAGTGTATCCAGTCCAGGCTCAACATCTACCAGGAACGGCACGACCAAGGAACAATTGCCCCCCGTCTCTCTTGACAGCATTGAACACTTACTTAAGTCGTTTACATCCCCCATACTGGAGAGGCTGAAGAGGTTGGAGCAGTGGCTGGGGGATTTAGAAATGGCCATCACTAACAAAGCAAGTCTAACGAAACTTTCAGCTAAGCCAGTTCTACTCCCCGCAGCAGCAGCCCCAAATTCTACCCCTGCAATCCAAAAGGATGTAAATCCATCTAGTAACCCCGTGAGTCGCAATCACCAAGGGGTGAATCCACCCAAGGCAGCCCATCAACTCGCCCCTCATATCCCTAAGGAATTCCCAAAGAGGGCAAGTATAGCCCATGGAGGAAATAAGTACGAGCCTGGGGGGAGGGCACAACCAGATAGACCAGGAAACCACAGGGGCCGCCAAGTCGAACTACCAACTGACGCGGTCCCCTACGTGGTTGTACTCACGGGTGTCCCCACCTTACAAGATGGCAGGAGAGAAAGCTTTAGTCAACTAAAAAACAAAGCCATGCATTGGCTTAGCCAGCACAGACCGCTCCCATGTAACATCAATGGTGTGATCGTCCATGTTCGGCGACTCTCCTGGTTGGGGAGTAGAGAGAAAGACATTGAGGGAGATCTCATAATTATAAACTTTAGAGATCCAGGTGCGGTCAATCACATCCTAAATTGGAAGCAAAGGACCAATGGAACAGTCATTGCTCCTTGTGACCTAACCTATTTCTATCCAAGATCCCAGGTAACTCCCTTAATGTCTTTAGGGGTCCCTTCTGGCTTATGGAATAATCCTCCCATAACATTTAATAACCAATATACGTGGCAAGCTCCCAATTCCATGATGCCAAAAAATGTTTATGGGTGGAACACTGTTCCATACAGGGGACATGGAAATAACTATAGTGGGCCAGATCACTCACAAGGTATTAGGGGAATGGACCATTTGTTGCCATTCACCCCCTTTGAGGTTACTAACAGATTTGAAGCATTCTCAGGCTTGGATGACTGCAAATGATGGTTGGGGCCCCCTGCTAATATGTCATCAATCTATAGGACAAAAGGCAAAAAAGACAATTCGACTGCCCAAAGTTATATTCTGGCTCCTGTACATACCACAACCACCCCAGAATCCTGCCCTGTGATAGTTCCCCATCCTGAAACACAAGTACCTGGGGAAGAAATATCGTCACTTCCCCAGTTAGATAATTTGTCTGAAATTATCTCCTGTGACATAATGGAACCAGCCCTTGTGATACCTACGGTTATAACAACCCCACCAAACATTGAAGTTCCTGGAAGCATAATAACGTGGAACATAGCGGGCTTGGCCCCAAAAATCAATGATGCAGACTGGCGATCATTAACTATGACCCACTCAATTATAGCTCTCCAGGAAACATGGGCTAGGGAGCAATCCCATTTGCTGGGTTTTAAAACTTTCTTTACTCCGGCAGTCCCCACCAAAATGGGCAGACATAAGGGAGGTCTGTCCATATATTTGTCCATCTGCTCAGGTCCCACGGTCCTAGGGAGCTTCTTGGATTCCCCATATTACCAGATCTTAAGGGTATCCTGGGGAGCCCTGGAAAATCTAGCCATCATTAACTTCTACAATAATATCCCGACAGCACAAGTGGAAGTCACAATTAAGAAATTGTCAAGTACCCTAAAGACGATCATAGATAGCTGTTCAGGGGATTTGGCCCTCTTGTGGGTAGGGGATTTTAATTGCCCACTATGTTCAAGGAGCCTACAGGGATTGTGTGGTTGGGAAGATGAAATTATAGGGCCAATAAGCCACTTTGCCCACACAAAACTAGGAGACTTGCTTAATAATTTAGTGGTGGACCACTCTATGGTATTTATTAACGAGGCTTGTTCAGTGCCAAAAACATTTGCACCTACATTTAATGCAAGAGGGGCAAAGTCAATTATTGATTTTACCTTACTATCGTCATTTCACGCTTCATTAGTTAATAATTGGGAGACACTCACAAGTGGCATTAGCGATCATTACCCCATCTCAGTTACTTTTAAGCTAAATCTGGATACGCGGCCCCTTAATACTCAATGTAATTACGACTTTAACCCTATTCTTGGTCAGCGTAACGGATTTTGCATTAAATGGGAGAAGGTAATACCAGAGAGCTTCCAAAATAATCTAGTGACTATTTCTCACAAAGAAATCATTAAGTGTTTGACGTTAGAAGAGAATGAAGAACAAGTTCTGGTTTCCTTTAATAAAATCTGCTGTTCAATCAAACACCTCCTGACTAGAAATCCGCGTAACATAGTTAAGAGAACCCCGGGGTGGTTTGATCCAAATTGCTCCAGGGCATTGCGAGAACTTAAAAATGTATTGCACGCTACCCCACTAGATAGAGCACAGGTTCAAAGGGCATGGCGTAAGTACCGTGCCGCTCTGACTAGAAGAAAGAAAGATCTAAAAGTTGAAGCCTGGGAAGCCCTCCACGCAGCAGCATCACAAAAGGACACTGTTGCTTTTTGGAAGGCTGTGAACGCTCCTTTTTATCAAGACGACCGAGGCCCTCGTCTAGACAATGCCATCACGGCTCAGGAGTGGGTATCCCACTTCCAAGCCCTGTATGGCACTACGGTTTTCCCTGTACTTGCCTCTGAAACAGCAATACCTATGGACGTTGAGGATTCCCCGTTCCCTCTAGACATTCAATTTAAACTAGGGGAGGTATATAAAGCTCTAAAGGAAAGTTCAGCCTCGAAAGCACCAGGACCAGACTCTGTCCCTATCGATGTGTTTAAAATGTACCCAGACCTCTGGGCTCCTCTACTCACTAGAGTCCTGAATTGTATGGCCAAAAGAGGTTTTATTAAAACATGGAAGGAGGCAATTTTGGTCCCGATATACAAAAAGGGGGACAGGAATGACCCTGCCTGCTATCGGCCCATCTCTTTGTTAGATGGCTTTATGAAGATGGCAGGCAGGGTCATTCTTGCTCGCATTTAGGACTGGGTGGAGGGACAGGAAGTGCTTTCACCCTTCCAGTATGGGTTCAGGGGAGGGCGGGGGACAATTGAGCAGGGGCTAAACCTCTCCCTAATCATCTCGAAATATATTCATGCAAGGAAATCAAATTTGTATGTGACCTATGTGGACCTCAGTTCTGCATTTGATTGCGTTCTGCACGACAGTCTCTGGCAGACTCTGAGGGACATTGGGCTTGACAACACAATAATAGACTACATCAAAGAACTCTATGTGGAGGCAGGTGCTCAAGTTAGATACGGTCAGAGGGGGGAATGCACAGAGTTTTTTAAGATTAATAGAGGGGTAAGGCAGGGCTGCATCTTGGCTCCCCTGCTTTTTAACCTATATATCAATGGAGTGGGTTTTTGCCTAACACAACACTATTATGTTTACCCCATAATCAATGGCAAACCCATCCCCATTTTACTTTATGCTGACGATGCGGCTATCCTCTCACAGACCAAGGTGGGTCTTCAGAAAGCTGTACAGACTTTTACTAACTTCATGAACACCAGAGGGCTACGTGTAAACGTCTCGAAGACGTTCACTATGTCGTGCGGCCCAAACAAACATAGACTACTATGCCCAATCGTTTTAAACAAAAGGAGGGTGGAGTTAGCCGACATTTTCTGTTATTTGGGGGTTCACTTCGATAGGCAAGGCACCTGGAAGCCTGCTGTGAATGCTAGGGCCGTGGCAGTTAACAGAGCAGTTGGTGCTCTTATGAATTTTGCAAAAAAAATAGGAAACAGGCCAGTTAAGGAGCTCCTTCAAATATTTAAATCGAAATGTGTGGCAATTGGGACCTATGGGGCTGGCATCTGGGGCTGGCAGCAAGTGGAGGCGATTCAGCGAATCAAGAATAGGTTCCAACGATTTATAACTGCTACACCGAGGAGTACTTCTATATTTGTATTACATGCCGAAGTTGCTCTTACTTTCATCACGGACATTATAAAACTTGCCCCAGTCTTACTTTGGCATAACGTCTGGACCAACCCTGCCATAGAACTGAACAGATCCATCATAGAGGACTGCTTAAGCTGTGATGGGTTGAAAAACATGAAATGGCTTACTTACATCAAGAACTTTGTCAGTGAGATCGGTCATCCTGAATATTTTACTGACCCAACCTCATTGGAATTACTCTCGCGATCCACCCTTAAAAAGATGCTGTTGGAACATTTGGAACTACAAAGGTGGAAGGATGAAAGGACCAAAAAATCTGTCATGAGCCATGATGAAGTGACAACTCAGAGGGGTCCCCAGTTGTATCTTCTAATAGATCACCCCCTACAACACCATAGGCTCCTGACATACTTTCGTCTTGAATCCTTTTATAAACTCGTATCATTCCCGACTTGCAATGACTGGGCGAGGGTAAAAAGGCGCTGTCCTTGTGATGACAAATCATTTCAATCTAATATACACTGTACTCTTTTCTGCACTTTATATAGCCATTCCAGACGACAAATTTTAAAACCTCTCCTGTTAACATGGGGCCTAAGGAAAACAAGAGATGCCTATAATAAACTTAGGTCCTTAGATGACTGTCTTATTATCAGTACAGTGAGCCTCTTTCTGAACACAATTTTAAGAGTTAGAAGGACCATCGTCATGGGATCACAAGAGTTAGTCTAACGTTCTTAACAACTATGCATTTTAATTGATTGTACTGTTTTATTCCTTTTAATCTTCTTTTTATTGTATGAAATCAAATCCTAGTAATGTTTAATCCAGAACGGAAAATGGAATTTTAATTGTGATTTTTATCTGTACACTTTTATGAATTGTGATTTTAATTCGAATAAAGTATTTTGAACTTGAACAGTTACAAATGGCTTTTTGAATGGGCCGTAAGAGTGGAACAGGCAATGGAGGCAATAATAAGAATTTGTTTTTATATAATACTTCATAACACACAACTACCATTTTTTATGTGCTGTAAGGAAAATATCTATTATTACCTAACCTAATGGCACTACTTACTAACTGCGGAAGGATGAAAAGCTGCCTTGGGCTTGCTGGTATATGAACTTGTGACCTGGCACATGTTTAACTCATGACGTCCGGCTAACTGCGGGTCTAAGCACTAGGGGAACGTAATCAGACACCACAAAACATAGTTAGGATAATTCAAGTGATTGACATTTCCAATCACTGGATCCTGGAAAGATTCCAGCCTCTGGCTTGCAAATTGCCATTGCAGCCCCACCCGCCTTCATTCGTGCATTTAATGGCTTCACCACAGACCTGATCGCATCTTCAAGACCCAGGCCGATGGGGCAGGAAAGGCTGCAGCAATCTCTAAGTAAATATGGCTGCTATTATAGCAGTAGCCCATTCAATTTGAAAACCTCAGTTTCGTTTGCAAAACCTGTTTCTACTACAATAATGTTCACGTTTCAGAATAGTGCCAAGTTTGATAATTATAAGAAGTACTTTAATCAAAACGACAATGTGTTTTAAATGCAAAATTCGGCAAGGACAAATTCAAAACGTACGTTTCTTCACTTCTAGGATTTTAAAGCCCTAATTACAATACAAAATCCGAAACTACAAGTCCCAGAATGCTATTGGCACTAGTGGTCCAAGACTGGTGGAGGGAGTTACAACAATGAACGGCATCTTGTAGCCAATGCCTTCGTTTATGAATATCAGGAGCGTAGCTTCGGAGAGGGGTGGTTGTTTGGGGTGTTACACCCCCCTCCAATACATTTTGTTTTGGGTAAATGGTTGGTTACAGGTGCTTTTAGTCGGGTATGGTGAGGTGCCTGTCATATTTCACTAGGAATGGTTACGTACACTCAGATAAAAATGCACACACACACTCCCTTTCTCTATTTTGAAAGTCCTAGAAAATGTTGATAAGTTGATAAAATACTGTTTGTAATGGGATGTGGTATTTATAAGCAGTCAAGCCGTTTTACAGTTTACGCATGTAACATCATACATACGGTTTTACAGTACAGCTCAAAATCTGTGAAAACAGAACAAAGGAGGGGTGGGGGGGGATGAAACCCTTCTCAAGCAGCATCCACAATTCTCCTCAGGGTGAAGTCAAAAGCAAACCCCAAATTAACCTGTGTTTAACCCTCAGGTAGCTTGGCACAGAGCAGTCAGGCCTAACTCTGAGGCAACATGTAAAGTATTTGTGCAACACTTCAATCGACCACAGTGAAAACACACCACAAAAGTAACCACACAAGAGAGCTACAAGAATTCAGTAATTTTTAATAAATAAAACAAGATAAAAAGGCAAAAATTTGTGTAACAATAGCTCCAAAAGGCGTACACCGCCAACTTTGGATATCTGGTCACGCCATACCGAGACAAAATCACAAGCTCAAGCAAGCCGAGATGGAACGTGGGCCAGCTACAGGGACACACTTAGGCCCGCTAGACAAAGTACCTTCAATCCTGCTTGGCAGAATGTTGCAAGAATCTGCATCAAAGAAGCGTCGCACGGCCAAAGCGATGCATCAGTTCCATGATGCGGAGAAGCAGGGGTGCAGCATCCTGTTTCACTGTCGTTGAAGATCCCGTTGAGAAGGGCATGTGATGCGAAGTCGGGGATGTGAAGCACAGTCAGGGCAATGATTTGGTTGCTAGGCTGCGATGTGGAGTCCGGCATCATCGTCAAGACCTAAGACGAGAGGGCCTGCGCAGAGGATCCGTTGCGCAGTGGCAGTTCCGAATGCGATGTGGTCTGCAGCAGCGATGCCAATCTTTGCGACGGGTCCCATCCATGCAGCAGCGGGTATTTGTCACTTTTTCTCAGGGTCGTGCCACGCAGCAGAGAAGATGCGTGGGCTCTGCTGAATTCACAGAGGCTGGCAAAGTACCTTAGGTCCACTTCCAAGTGTCCGGGACTGAGCAGGCACCACTCGGCAGGGTAAACCCACAGATACATGGTGCAGGTGCAAGATTGTTGGAACTTCGGTCCCTGAGGCTCAAGTCAGGAGGCCAGCAGACTAGCCCATTGAGCCACTCTGGAGGCCTGGGGTCAAGATAAGTTGCAAGTTCAGTTCCCCAGGCAAAAGAGCAGCAAGTCAGCACAGCAGTTCCTTTGGAGCAGCAGTCCAGCACAGTGGCAGTCCTTGTAGCAGCACAACCATCCTTCTTCCTGGCAGAAAATCTAGTGTCTTTCTGCTCTATGAACTCCCACAGAGAAGTCAGAAGCAGTGAGTACACATGGTATCCTTGAGGTTATCAAAGGCTTTCCGGCAGGCCTCTGTCCAAATCACCTGTCAGGGATGCGTCTTTGAAGTCAGCTCTGTTAAGGGAGCAGCAAAGGTGCCATATCCGGTAACAAACATCCTATAGTATTCTATGAGGCCCAGAAAATCCCTCACCTCAGTCTGAGTTTTATGGAGTTGCCAGGATAGTCTCAATCTTGGCCTGGAGGGGCTGCACCTTGCTCCGCGATACCATGTGCCCCAGATAAATCACGTAACCCTGCCCTATTTGGCCTTTACTGGCCTTGATAGTGAGACACGGCTGATTGAGAGCCTGAAACACCTTCTGGAGGTGGTACAGGTGTTCCTCTCAGCTGGAGCTGTAAACAGTTATGGCATTCAGGTAGGCAGCATAGAATGCCTCCTTCCCAGCTAGGACCCTGCTAACCTCCCTCTGAAAGGTGGGAGGAGTATTCTTCAAACCGATGGGCATCACCCTAAACGGAAATTGGCCCTCTGGGGTTGAGAATAGAGACCTCTCATTTCCTCCCTCAGTCAGAGCAATCTACCAGGAGAGGGGGGATGCGGGGGGGGATAGAGTGCGTGTCAGTCTCCATGACGAAATTGAGACATCGATAGTCCTCACTGAACCTAAGATCTGGAGTGGCACCCTATGGGGCAGCCTTGAGTTCCAGCACCTCTGGGCTGGACCAGGGACTTTAGGAGAGCTCAATTACCCCCAACGCCAGCATCATGGAGATCTCCTTGAGACTAGCTCTCAACTTGTCCGACAACCTTATTTTTAACAGTCATACTGCCTCCAGTGTCACAGTCATGGTGGACAAACAGGTGTACGAGTCCAGGGGTGCGGGAGAACAGAGATAAGAACTGCTCCAGCAGCTGGCGACAGCCAATCTGCCGTTCTGGGGTCAGTGTAGGGGAGAGGTTGACATCCTCCACTGGCCCATCATGCTGTTGGGCCAACAGGATGTAGGGGACAGGCTCGCTGTTCTCGTCCACTCCCTCTGGCATCAGGAGCAAGGCTACTTCGACCTCTCAAAATGTGGTATGAGGGGGTTCATGTGGAGCACCCAAAAGGGATTCCTAGAGGTGTTGAGATACAACAGGTAGGCTTACTCCCACTTCGGCTTCTTTACCTCATAGGGGTCTGCACACCAATCCCAAAGACCCGAGGGCTCTACAGGCTCCAAAATCCACACCTTCTAGCCAGGTTGAAACTCTACCAGAGTGGCCTTCTGGCCATATCAGAGCTTCATACCTTCATTAGCATATAAGTCACCACATCCTGAGGGGGCTTACCAGGGGCTTGCTCCCATCTCTCTTTCACGTGGTCATAAAGGAGTTGAAAGGGGATAAACCCAATCGCCTTTCTGTAGCACCTCCCTGTATGCAAAGAGAAGGCATCAAAGGAAGACGTCTCACTTACGTTCCATGATCTCAGGTAGGTCCATAATCATGCTTTTCAGGGTCTTGTTGAATCACTCCACAATACCATTGGTTTGTGGGTGTTAGGGTGTGGAGAACTTAGAAGTTACTCAGCACTCATCCCACATGGGCTTCATGTAGACTGACCTGAAATAAGCGCCTCTGTCAGATACTACCTCTTTGGGGAACCCAACATGGGTAAAAATCCACATCAGGGTGCTGGCCACTGCGGATGCAATCACCAACTTAAGAGGGATGGCCTCTAGCTAGCAAGTGGCATGGTCAACCAAGACCAGGATGAACCTGTTCCCTTAAGTGGTCTTGGGTTCCAAGGGCCTAACATGTTGATGTCTGCCCTCTCAAAGGGAGTGCCAATGATGGGTAGTGGGTTCAGGGAAGCATTGAGCTTTTTTACGGACTTCCCAGGTGCCTGACAGGTGAGACAGGACCTACAGAATACATCTGAGGTTGTCTTCATGCGAGGCCAACAGAAGTGGACAACAAACTTGGCGAAGGTCTTGTCTTGTGCCAGATGCCCTGCCAAGGGTATGTCATGAGCCAAACCCAGTCGGAAGGTCCTGTAACACTGGGGGACCACCAGCACACAGGCTGCCCCAGGTCCAGAAACTTTAGGCTCGCTATATAGGAGGTCATTCTCCCAATAGATCAGGTGATCTCCAGAGGTGTTGCCTGCTGCATGGACCGCAGCTTGCCTTCTCAAGCCCTCTAGAGTGGGCAACTATCTCTGCGGCTGGAAGGATTCCTCCCTGGTGGGCCCACCCTCAACTTACCTTTTTTTTCTTCTTTTTTTTTATTGAGTTTTATAGCAGCAGATAGTTAATACACAAAAAGAGAAGGAAAAAAAGAGAAAAAAATACATACAATATATAACAGACTAAATAGGTATCCACCTGGCGACAATAAAATTAATAAAATACAAACTTTCAAAAACATTTGACATTAAATCCAATTACAAATAGGGGCCCAAATCTTTAGCCCAAAGGCTTTCTTTCTCTTTCACTTTAAATGGTATACAGCCTTCTCAAGTTGATAGGCCTTTAGTAATTTAGATTGCCATTGTTGAAATAGAGGAGGATCGGCATCTAGCCAATGAGTGGTTATGCAATTCCTATAGATGGACATAGACATAAACAAAAAACCTTCCTCCGCAAAACTGCATGTCTTATTCGGGTCTGATTGAATTCCAAATATTACCAGTTCAGCAGATAGCACTATCGGTTAATTGATAATATTGTTTAAATACTTTTGAACATCACTGATAAATTGTGTAAGCCGAGGGCAAAGATAGAACATATGAGTTGCATTCACCCCTGGTAATCCACATCGTGCAGGCGTTAATAGGGTCGCGTTTAGACTATGCGAACGCCCTCTATTTGGGTCTACCCAAATATCTTTTGACCCGCCTGCAACTGGTGCAGAATTCTGCGGCCCGAGCTATTTTCGGACTTCCAAGACGGGCCAACGCTGCGGAGCTACTAAAAGCTTTGCATTGGTTGCCCATCTCTAAAAGGATCCTCTTTAAAAGCCTCACTCTTGCTTTCAAAGCCCTTCATGGTATTGGTCCCAAGTATATTGGGAAACGGTTCTCTTTTTACCAGCCTAGCAGGGCTCTACGTTCTTCCTCATTGGCCAAAGTGGTTGTTCCGGTCATTAAGCGCACCAGAACTGGAGGCCGGGCTTTTCGTTACCTGGCCTCGCGGGGCTGGAATGAGCTCCCTCTGACTTTAAGAAGGGCAAGCAACCTTCTTGTATTCAGGAAGGAATTAAAGACTTGGCTTTTTTCTGCATAGGGTTTCTTTTCTGGTTTTTTCTTTCTTTCTGCTTTTAGTTGTTATGTTTTGTCACTCTGTATAAGTTCTCTTCGCTAAAGCGCCGGGATGCTCCTTTGGAGTAGCCGTGCGCTATAGAAGAAATAAATAACATAACATAACATCGGCTACACTTGTCGCCTCTGTTGGCTTTCCACTTCATGAGTTTTGCGGGAGTATAATATAAATCAAAAATACACATAAAGTGTTGAGCTTTTAAAGAACCATTACACAAGACTTGATCAGCTACTACTAAAGAATCAGAAATGTCCAAGTTCTTTATACCTAGGTTTTTTCGCCATTTATTATTATGCGACTCAAGATTATCTTCCGATCGGTTTATCATTGCCTGGTAAATCAACCCTATTCTATTTCTTTTCCTACAACATTCCAGGACATCAAACTTACTAATTTTGCTAGTGTTTGAGAGATTTTTTATGTCTAGAAAACTACGTACTTGAAGATACTTAAAAAAATCGGCTTTAATAAGTTTGTATTTTTGTTGTAAATATGTAAATGAGACTAATTGTTCTTCGTAATAGAGATCCCCAAGCAAATGAATACCAGAATTTCGCCACCTCTGCATGATAGAATCACTAAAAATTGTTGGTAACATCGGATTGTTGAGTAAAGGTGTATAATAATTTAAGTCATGGTCGAAGCTGAATCTTTTCTTAATCTGTTTCCCTATTTGATAAACTGTTAACATAATTTTAAATCTTGTTTTTTTATAATAGCTCGGTTCATTGAATCTAACTAAACATTGTCGTATTTGGGTGCCAAGGATCATTTCATAAATTGTCGGATAAGCTGATTCATCTACCGGAAAATCTTGAAAAATTAAAACGCTCATAAGCCTAAGCGATACCGCCCAATAGTATAGACGAAAATTCGGCATCCCCCAGCCTCCTCTATCCCTGGGAAGAGTACACCATTTAAGAGACCTCCTGGCTCTTTTATAGCCCCATAAAAATCTTGAAACGATTCTGTCTAATTTTGAAAAAAAGCTAGAAGAGATCAATAAAGGTATGAGATTGAAAAAAAAAAAGAAATTTGGGAAAGATAAGCATCTTAATAACGTTTGTGCGACCATATAAAGACAAGTGTAAATTGTTTATCCTTTCAAGAGACCTATTAGTTGAGGTAAGTAGAGGATCGAGATTGAGCCCAGGAATATCTTCTACTTTGGCAGTTAATTTCACTCCCAGATATAGAGCAGTATTTGATAGTGTCATTCCAGAAGGAGTACCAACAGTAGAATGAATTATTTGCGTTTTTGATATATTTAGTTTGTAGCCTGAGTATAAGCCGAATTCGTGAGCTAGCTCTATAATTTTGGGGAGTGCTATTTTGATGTCCGATGTAACGATCGCGACATCGTCCGCATATGCCATAATTTTATAGCTCACTTGATGAATCCTAACCGGTGGAATGCTCTCTTCTTTTATACGTTTTTGTAGATATGGTTCTATATACAGTGTGAATAACAAGGGGGAGCAAGGACAGCCTTGTCTCTTCCCCCTTGTTATTGACAGGGCTACAGAAATATCAGAAGCTATCCTGATTATAGCTTTAGGGTCATTGTAAAGAGCACGTAAAGCAGTGATGAATTGCGCCGGAAAGCCCTTCCAGGCCAGGACGTGCCACAGGATCCCCCAGTCGACCCTGTCAAACGCCTTCTCGGCGTCCAACAGGGCCACTCCGACTGGGGACCCCGTGGCCTCCGCCCAGTCCAACAGGGTGATAATTCTCCGTATATGATCGGTTGTATCTCTTCTTTTGATAAAGCAGTGTTGGAATTTGGCTACTAGGTTAGGCATGATATCATTGAGCCTATTAGCTAGAATCTTGGAAAAGATCTTACTGTCTGATGTTATTAATGAGATTGGTCTATAAGACCCAAGATCCGTAGCTTCCTTCCCTTTTTTTAAAAAATACAAATATAGTTGCTAAGGACCACGAAGCCGGAGAATGACCATGAAAGGCTTCTTAAAATTTTTTAAGCAATTCCGGCTTAAGAATATTGCGAAATGTTCGATAAAATTCCAATGGGATGTTGTCAGGTCCCATTGCTTTGCCAGAAGCTAAGCCAAGGATGGGAGAGGAGTTGGCCTAACGGCTAGGGCGCTCGACCTCGGACCTGGGGATCTAGGTTCGAGTCTCGGTTACGACGCCAAAACCTCCTGTGATTCTGGGCAAATCACTTAATCTCCCCGTGCCTAAAATGAAAGTGTGTCCTCATGTAACGTAACTGGAAAATATGTAAAGCGCTCTGATACCTGATTCGGTTCGGGTCTAGTTCGCGCTATATAAAACTCATCAAAAAAAAAAAAAGGACAGCAGTTTCTATCTCTTCCCAAACAATTGGAGCAGCTAGTGATATCTTTTCGTCTTCCATGAGGAAAGAGGAGTTGTCCAAATGTGTGAAGTAAGTTGAAAAATCGTGCATTATACTAGTTCTGTCATTTGATTTATTGTATAGTGATTGATAAAAATCATGAAACGCATTCAGTATAGCAGGCCTAGACTCTTGAATTATTCCTTCACGATCAGTGATTTTAGTTATTTCATTAAAAGCGGCTTTCTGTTTTAGCCTCTGTGCTAATATTCTCCCCGACTGCTCGCTTAACTCATAGCATTCCTTCTTGTATAATTTGTATTTAACTGCAACCTGCTTGGCCAGAAATTAATAGACAGCTGTTCGTTCAATAGACAATGCAAGTTGTGCTTCTTGAATACCATGACCAGATTTAATACAATAAGCTAATTTTAATTCTGAATGCATTATTTTATCCATAGCTGTCTTTAATTCATTCTGGGTTTTTTTTACAACGATATCTAGAATAACTCATGGTTTCTCCCCGTATAATAGATTTGAAAGTGTCCCAGACGATCTGGGTCGAGGCAGTATCATTGTTATTTAAAAAAAAAAATCTTTCATTACTTTACCCATGTGAGCCAGATAATCTTTATCAAGCAATAAGTCCCTTTGAAATGACCATTGTCTGTTTTGATTGGCATCCTGGGTTGGTAATACCATTTACAAGTATAATGGGATTGTGATCAGAAACCACTTGTGGTAGAATATCTATGGTTGTTTTTTCAAAAAATGTCGTGGAAATAAAATAATAATCCAGACGGACATATTTTTGGTGTGGAGCGGAGAAATAAGTAAAACCTGGTTCGGAGGGTTTATTCCAGAGATCGCAGAGTCCGTTGCCTAAGATTACTTCCCTAAGAGCTCTAAAAGTTTTAACCTTACGACTTTATAACTCCATATGTCCCTTATGTTACAGTTAGCATCAATAAGAATATTAAGATCCCCACAAAGAATAAGAGGCTGGCCCCAAGCCACTAATTCCGTATTGATACCATTAAAGATTTCACTATCATCTAAGTTTGGGACGTATATAGAACATACAGTAAATTTGAGCCCTACCAAAATGATTTCAGCCAGTCCCCATCTTCCCCACTTGTCGGCTAGGGTTCTGATGCATTTCCCAATCTTTTGCTTCATGAGAATAGCTACTCCTCTCGTTACACCCGTCTGCTTAGAGCATATTAAAAGCTCAAGTCCTAGATTCCTCAACATGTTCCGCCTGTCCCATGGAATATGCGTCTCTTGCAAGCACAAGATGTCTATTTGCAAAAATTTAATTAGGTTACGCAATATCCCTAGCTTCTTATAATCATTCAAACCATTAATGTTTAAAGAACAAATTTTAATTTTCCTACCCATTTTGAAAGTTCACATTTTCTTTAAACCAGTGCCTGGTGTTCATATAATAAGAAAGTATCCAACTCTTTTGCATTGTTATGAGTCCTACATTAACTACTGCTGCATTACACCCCACTCCCCACCACCACCCATGGTCAAAGACCCCCCTCCCCAACACATGAGGCTCAGGAACTCTCAGTTCCTGTAAAGTATGGAGTGCCGTGCCCCTCCAACTCCGCAAACCAGGAGAAGGAAAAAAACGAAACATTAGAAAAACAAAGATTGTCATAAGGGACCTTGACAGTGTCTAGTATAATAATCGTTTCAAGGTATCGCTAAGTAACCCTCTTATTTTACAAAGAGTCTAAAAATTCTTTGGCTTTGATCTCCGACAAAAATAATTTTGTCTGTCCTTTCCATAGTATTTTTAGTTTGGCTGGACTTTGCAGGTAAACAGTGGCCCCTTTTTTCTGAAAATCAGGTATTAGCTGTCTAAGATGCCACCGTTTGGCCACTGTTGCCTGACAAAAATCCGGCCGGACAAAAAAAAAACATTGTTTTGCTTCAGCTCTCTTCTCAGGTCTAGCTAGAGCAGATATCGCCTCCCTAGCGAGGAAGTTATTAAAGCATACAAGAATCGCCCGAGGGTAATCAGGATCGCCCTGGCGAGCTTTCTTGACGAAAAAGGGAAAGCGATGCGCCCTTTGGACTTCTGTAGCCCAGTCCCATGATGTCAATTCAGGGAATGCTTCATTCAACAGATCAATAATAAATTGTCTAGTATCGGCACCTTCCTTCTTCTCCTGTTTTCCTAGGAACCGTAGGTTGTTTCTGCGGGCCTGGTTTTCTAGACCCGTTAACTTATAAGAAAGATCGTCCCTGTGAGCTCTGACATTCTCAAGTTCTTGTTTCTGTAAGGTTGACTCTTCTTCCAGAGCCAAGATCCGTGCCTCAGTCTCCGTTACCCTATCTGCAGTCGCAGTACAAATTTTGATTGCTCGGCGGATAGCGTTTTTCATTTTAGAACAAGTGGCCTGAGTGCGAAGGTTTTTAGATTTGCTTTCCGCACGGTGAGCCATCATTGTATTGTAATACGTTGTAAGGGTAATTTCTGAGGTACTTTCAGAGAGATTATTACAGCCTTCGATGTCAGCGTGAGTCACTGAGGTTGAGATTCCAGTCCCTATCTCAGACCCAGAACGAGTCATATTCTCAGATGAGACAGTAGATAAGATCCCACTATTTGGATTAATTGACTCAAGAAGGGTTTGTTTTTTTAGTAGAGGCGCGCTGTGAGCCTTTTTTTCCCACCTTCTAACCGTGGCCACACTAACATTAGGAGAGACTGATGTAATTCTCAGGTCTGTCTCGTCTTCCTCCTCCCCCATTGAACTGCTCTCTGTAGTATAGTCAGCCCAGTCCTTACTTTGGTTTGCGCTATCATCAGACATATGGTCAGATAAAGAAAAAAAATGTTCACCACCTTCCTGTGCAACTTGCGCCTCGAACACAGAATCAGTAATCAAGGGCCAATTTATTTCCAAGGGTTCTTGGGTCGAGAGGACGGAGGAAGCGACAAGCCCTGCGTTTTGAATTGACACAATCTGGACTTCATTCCCCACAATCCCTTGCTGTCCCTGAGCTAGAGAATCCGGAGTTATTGCATCTGTTGCTGTTGCTGTTGTTGTTATTACTAGTTCAGGGTTATTAGACAGCAAAGTTACTTCGTTATGGGATACAGTACTTTTTTGCTTTGTAGTTTTCTTTTCAAAACATTTTTGCAGTGGGAGAGTCCCTTGCTTAAGACTGCGTTGAGGCAGAGAAGATTTTGAAGACTGATCACCCCCTTTGTTAGTAGCATTCTCACCTTCAATATTAGCTGCGTCTTCATTTACTATTCTTTCCGTTTGATTTGTCGTGTCGTTCGCGGTCAGCTGTTTAGTTTTGCCGCTTCGGGTCAGAGCTTTCGGTTGCGTTTTCGGTGGCATTTTTTCCCTACGTGAACCACCATGTCCTCGGATCACTGCACTCTGAAACCTTGGAAAAAGCCCTGGAAATCGCCACAACAAAAAGCGTTTTCGGAAGAACAGATCCAGCAGAATCCGTCTCTTAGCTCAGAAGAACGCCACAGCAGAAAATGTCTTTCAATCCTCCGGACGCCGTACCACAGTGGTTGCAGTAGCCACAGGTGAGGAGAAAGCAGCCAACTCCCGAAATTTTCCGAAGCCTGACCGGTAGCTAACAGAGTTTTTTAGTGGTTATCCCCCGAATGAAAATGTTAATCTTTCCGTCGGAGACTCAACACTAGGTGCCTTTGGAATTAATTGTTTTCCGGAGAAAAACACAAACTTAATCCATGCCTCGATCCCGGTTGGTAGATCCCTTCTCAGAGCGCGGAGCAGAGAGGCTGAGCTGTTCACACAGCCCACGCCACGGCCGCCATCTTGCCTCTCGTCCACCCTCAACTTACCAGCCAGCAAGTTCAGGCAGGTCTCCCAGGGCGACAATGTTCTCCCGGGTTGCCTCAGAGGCATCCTCTAAAATTCAAGTATCAAACACTGAGAAAGAGCTAGGGTTTTTCCTTAAATAAACTGGTAATTCTAGTTATCCAAGGTTTCTCCCTAACAAAAAAGCATGAGGTTTTTAAAAGAACCCTCACCCACCAACTTAGTTGGTGGCATGCTTCCTCCTAGGGTTCCCACCGAAGGGGCCGAATGCCTCATGGGTGTGCTATGACCCCCGATTACAGCGAAGCGGGTTTATTTTCGTGTATGAACATGACAAATTTAAATTTACCTCCAGGATACGAAATTGATTTATTGTGCAGTTCCGGGGGAAGGATTAAAAATATGGACGTATGTGAGTAAAGATGATCTCATACGTCCCATAAAATAGCGAAAGTGCTAAAAAATTTTAATTGGTCTACATGTTCCAGCCAATACTATCCTAATATGTTGGCTTTCGTCAGGACCAAAATCTCAAGTTGAACTTCCAACCTGAGATGTGAAAGTGTGCACACACGCTAAGGTGGGACTACGTCCAGTGAAACTCAAACTTACAAATTTGTCACCATCGGTTCTATATCTCTAAGGGAAAAAAAACAGAAAAAGCAAATGGATTCACAAAAGTGCAGAAAGCAGAGGTAGAAGTGCCCCATCCATCATGCACCCTCCGCCCAGTGCTTTCTATCTACAAACATAAGTGATAGGGAGTGTAATGATCGTTCAACATGCAAATCATCTTTACAGACTTGGGTGATAATTGCAGACAATCTGCAGGCAAGGCAAGGCTAACAGCTACTTTTAGAGAACCTGTGATCCCCCTTCCCACACTCAAAAGGAAGCAGAGCCACCAGCAGAAGACTCTCACAATTATCCATGACTATTACTTGGTGGCAGTGTAAGGGAGGACCTGCTCTGAGGACACCAGCTGACACTTTACAGTAGTCATGCTGGCTCCTGTGTCCCTCAGAGCCTCCACCGGTTGCCCATTGATGGCGACCCACTGTCTGTCCTTAGAAGCACTGGTAGGCATATGGGCTTTTGCCACTATCTCCTTATGCCCCAGGGAAACTAGGGTCACTTCTGTCGGCTCCCCAAAACTAACTGGGACCATCTCCCTTCCGAGCGCTACACTATCCAACACAGATGTCTTCCCACTGGTGGGAGGTTGTGCCCTCTTGGGACATTTGAAGCGCCCTTGGAGTGCCCATGCTAGTAGCACTCTGTGCATTGGGGACAATCCTCTCTGTCTGCTTATCAAAGAACACCTTCTTTTTAGGCTCAGACCGGGACTGGTGACTGTTGTTGCCATGGGAATTATTTTGGGGGCCTTTTGAGAACTCCCTATTTTTAAGTTTTTCTCTCCCCTCTTTCTTCTGGTGGGTTCTGACCACCTTGAGGGAGTCTCCCTCAGATGGACACTCTGTTGCTAGTCAAGCAGTCCACCTCCTCAGCAAGCTTCATAGGGTTAGTTAGCTTGCTGTCTACTAGATGCTGGTGCAGCTCTGGAAAATAAATACAGAGCATCTTCTCAGTACAAGCCACTGTAGTCATTAACTTTGCTGCCTTGCACCCAACCATCCAGTGCCTTGTTAAAGTAATCTACAAAATCCTCCCAGGACTGGTTGGGAAGATTCAGGCTGTCCCTGAACCTGGAGGTATTTTTCAGCATCAGTCCAAAATTAGCGACCAAGATGGCTTTCATGGCAGAGTACCTGTTTTGGGCCCCAATCTCTAAAGTAAGAAAAGTGTCCTGCCCCACTGTAGACATTTGTTTCCACAAACCACCCCACCCCAATGCTCTTTTGGGATCTTATGAACCCTCATGGCTACCTCGTAGGCTGAAAAACCATTTGCTGATATCATCTCCCAACACATAACTGGGCACCAGATCCTTGGGGATGTGGACCTTTTTTTCTCCTTCAGAGACTGCAGCTATGCAGCCACCAATGCTGTTGGAATCTGCCTGCTTTGCTTTCATTTCCAACTCTTTAAGGCTCCTTTGATGAGCCAAACCCTCCAAAGCTAGTTTCTCTTCCATGGCCAGTTTCTTCTCTTCCATCTTGAGCTTGGCCATCTCCTGCCTGAACTCTCTCTCCTCCTTCCTTTCGGCCAGCTACTCTGTGGACAGGTTGTAGGAAGACACACTGCTCCCTGCTCTGGCAGGAAACTCCACTTTGGGGTTCAAGTCACCCCCCTCAACTGTAGGTGGTAACACAACATGCCCTCTCCAGACCCTTCCATCCCATTATCGTCTCCTGTGGGTTCAACCAGAGATTGATGGGCTTCTGACCAGGCCCTCAGTTTCTTTTGTGATTCCACCTTCTTGGTGGTGCTCTTGTTCCCTTTCACTGCAGAACTTCTTGAGCTGGGCCAAAATGTATACATATATGTCAACAATCGCAAACGTTATCTTGCAGGTGTAGTTTCAGACACAAGAGTCAGAATTTGCCCTGAAAACACAAAAAGGCCAATCAAGGAGAATTTAAACTTGAATTGGTCCTATATTTATGTTGGGTGGTAAAGTAACACAGAATTACTGGATGGCACAGCACGAACACAAGTCCAAATCCTCCCTGCTGATCACCAGCATAAGAAACTGGGTTACTAGTTCAGGGGAGTGAAACCATTCTTAAGCAGCAACCACAAGTCTCCTCAAGGTGAAGTCGCAAGCAAACCCTAAATTAACCTATGCTCAAACCTCAGGTAGCTTGGCACAGAGCAGTCAGGGTTAACCTACAGGCAATGTGTAAAGTATTTGTGGAACACTTCTAAGAGTAAAACCGTGAGAACACCACACAAAACAATCCCACAGCAGGTTAGAAAAATAGAGGTGAATTTAATGAAATAAAATAAAAAGCCCGAAAAGATAAAAATCCAATTAGTAGAACTGGAGCTATTGAAATTGATATCTGGTCATGCCAGAAAGGGACAAAGATCTAAGTTCAGGCCGGCCATGATGGAGCATGGGCCAGCTACAAGGATACAGTTAGGCCAGATGAACCAGACAGATTCAATCCTGGTTTGTGGAGCATTGCAAAGTTCTGTGTTATCTTGTAGCTAAAGCGATGCATCAGTTGTGAGATGTGAGACGTGATGAGGCAGAAGTGTGGGGCCATTTTGACGGCGAGAGATGCGAGGGGCTGAGCCAAGGATGCAAGGTGCAGCGGCGGTTCCGAATGCGATGCAGCCTGAGACAGTGATGCAGATCTTTGTGACAGGTCCAATACACGCAGCAGTGGGGATGGATTGGTTTAACTCGGGGTTGCGTCGAGCAGCAGAGGAGATGCATCGGTTCTGCGGGATCCACAGCGGCTGGCAAAGCACCTTAAGCCTACTTCCAATGGTCCAGGATTGGGGGGGCACTACTACAGAGATGTAGGTCCAGTCCTTCTCGCCAAGGCAGGAGGGCAGCAGGCTAGCACAGCACAGCACAGCCAGCAGCAGCACAGCAAGACAGTAATCCAGCAGAGTGACAGTCCTTCAGCAGCATAGCAGTCCTTCTTCCTGGCATAGTATCCAAAGGTCCAGAAATATACTGAGGTGGTCGTGTCTGAGGTCCAGTATTTATAACCAGTTGTGCCTTTGAAGTGGGGGAGAAGCTTCTAGAGTCTCCAGGCATCCTGTCTTCCCTGCCCTGGCTCCATACTAACTCCAGAGGGTATGCAGCCCTTGGTGTGGAGGCAGAACACAGCCTATTCAAGTGTAAGTGGAGCTGTGCCCAGATCCTCCCTCCCACCCTGCCAGTGATTGTCCATCCAGGCACACTTAAGCTCTCCGTTGTGCCTGGCTGTCTAGGAGAAACACAAAATGCTCTACTGTCACCTACACCCAGTTATGTGACCAGAGACATGCTACAGGCACTAAATTGCCTTTTTTTTATTATTATAGCTCATTAAATATAATAAAGTAACTCAAATGTTAGTCTACGGGAGAGGTAAGCCTTGCAATAGTGAAAAACAAATGTGAGAGTTTTATATTACCAGGACATGTAAAGCTCAAAAGCACATGTCTTAACTTTTAAATACAGTGCACCCTGCCCTATGGGCTGTCCAGGGCCTACCATAGGGGTGACTGATATGCATAAAAAAGAAAGGTTCGGGATTGGCCATAGGTTTATTTTGCCAAGTCGAAATGGCAGCTAAAACGCTGCATATACAGGCTGCAATGGCAGGCCTGGGACATGTTTAAAGGGATACTTAAGCAGATGGTGTAATTAGCAGTGCTGCAATATCGGCTCCCTGTACCAATAGCATCAACAGTGTTTCCCATCAACACCCCGCCCACCCCCAGCGGCCGGTCTGACTTTAGTGCCCGGGATGGTTTGCGTTCCCAGTCCGGCCCTGCCTGCTAGTAGCATTTAATTTACAGGCCCTAGTTACAAGCAGTACCACTTTACGGTGGCTTAGAAGTACATTAAATATACCAATTGGGTATTAGCCAATGTTACCATGTTTCAAGGAGTGAGCACATGCACTTTTCCACTGCTAATCAATGCTAGAGTTCTAAGGCCAGGAAAAACGAGATAAGCAAAAAGTGGAGAGAAAAGCAAAACGTTTGGGGGCAGATCACCCTAAGGCTGACAAGTCTAACATTGCCATAATCCCTACTGTGTCCACCACACACTCACTGTATCTTCAGGCAACTTTTCCACATGCACAATTAACATAGGTACTGTTGCCGACCCTACGTAAGGGGGCACAAGGACAAAAAGGACTCCACCTGATCTACCCTCAACACAAATTTGTGTACTCAGATGGCAGAACGGAAACAAACTGACATGTTAAAAAAGAGAAAAACACACATCATAAATCTCATAAAATATCAAATCTTTGACTTTTTGAGCAAGCTGAATTAAAAAAGAAAATTCAATCATAAACGTCCATATTTAAAAAAGCATTGTTGTTTCAAGTTCATATCAATGCCAATAAGTTTTTGTCTTTTATTAGCATGCAAAAGCATGCATCAAGATCGATTTTAAACAAGTTGCCTAATAGCCGTAGTAAACCAAACTACTAACGTTGAGCCAGTATTATTACAAGGAAGCAGATCTGTAGAATAATTCCTTTGAGAGAAATGTGACAGCAGGAGCAACTCACAGCTCCGCATCCGCTCCTACAACCAACCACTTCCTGTTCAACTCCTGCATTCCTTCCCTATGGAAACCCTTGTATTCCATAGCGGAATACAAGCAACAAATCCTTCACCACTTACCAAAATAACATGTTTAAAAGAAAATAAACATAGAACACCCTCACAACAAAACAGCTCTCACATATACACAAAAATGCTGAAGTACAACATACGGCGGTTAACATAAAATCATCCAAAAATACAATCTTAAAATTTGTAAGGAGGGTTCCTTCTCCTGGTAGACACCCTCCTTAGCATTCCCCATTCTATGGCTCCATCACACCTCTCATCATCCCTGCAGGCATCCTTCTCATGTCTACCACCCAATGTTTCCTTTCCCACATCATGAGCTATGGCAAGCTTATCCTTGTTCCACCACTTGCCATCTTCCAATTTAACAACACTCTTACACTCTTCCTTGCCACCACCACTTTCTTGGGAGCAGAGAACTGGGATACCCCCTTGGGTAATACTCGAGGAATTTAAATTCTCATGGAGTACCCTACCCTCACCTTGGACATCGGTTCTTGTTTTCCGATTAATTTATCCTGAGCTAGTTCCCTCTTCCTCCCTACGTCATCCAATTTATTCTTGGAATTGGAGAACTCTCCCATCCACAATCTCATCAATTTAGATGCCGGAACTCTGCCTCTCAACAACACAAAAGTTGACAGACCAGCCTCTGAGTTGGGAGTGGTGCGAACAGCACACAACAATTTCCTTAGTTCCACCTAACAATTCAATCTATTCCCCTTATACAAAAAAATATTGTCCTTGAGAACTCTATTGAACCTCTCCACTAAACCATTACTTCTAGGATGATATAAAGAAGTTCTAGAGTGCCTGATTCCCAAGAAACCTAAAAACTCAGCACATTGTACAGATGTAAACTGACACTCATTGCCCAATAGGATCTCATCAAGAACACCTTCCTTATCCAAAAAGGAATCCAAAAACTCAATGATCTTACAACAGCTCGGAGATTTTACAAACGTAACTTCCGGCCAACGGCTGTAAAAATCCACCACAACAATACCATATTCCAACACTCCATCAGTCAAAGCCATGGGACTAATGATATCAGTTACCAATTTACTCCAAGCCTTGGACAGTACTTCCTCTGCTTCCACGGGACTAGGAACCGTAACCTGAGATTTAATACTGCTGCCACAATTCATGTAATCCCTCAAATAGTGTATCACGCACCTGTCCAACCTGGGCCTCCAAAAATTCTCTGGTATCCTTCACTTCATCGCACGCATACCAATATGTCACTCATGGGCTAATGCCATAACCTTACCTCTCATTCCCACTGGCACTACCAGCACACTGAACTGAAACAAAAGACAATTAATAATAGACAATTCCTCAAAAACATGCTTATACGCATCACTTTTAACAACATTGGATTTCCATTGAGACCACCCTTGAAGGATTCCATCTTTAGCTTCCTTCAATTGCTCATCCTATTCACATGCAGCAACCTACTAATTTTCAGATATGGCCCCATGACAATGTTGTTCTACCACACACAACAAATCTGCCTCCACTCTAACTTCATCCATGGACTCATCATACCCCTATTGATCGTAATTAGAAAAGCGAGACATGCACTCCGCCAGCAAATTATTTGCTCAAAGTACGTACTTCACATGATAATCATATTGCTGAAGTCTGTATTGCCATTTGGCAATTCTTGGGGTGGTACGTTCCATTTCCAACTCGCACTGTAAAACATGTGCCCACAAGTACATTTTAAAATGTGCAATACCCCCACAAGCACGCTAATGTTTCTCTCTCGATCACCGAATAAGAGGATTCTGCACCCCATCAAGCTCATAGAGGCAAAAGCTACAACTTCATCCTTGCCACCTCTACATTGCAGAAGCACAGCGCCGAGGCCCATGTGACTGGCATTTGTCTTTATGATACTTTCTTCCTGAGTTTCAAACGATTTCAAGGGTATTAAATGCATAAACTCCTTGTTTATACCTTCAAATTCTCAGTTGCACCCCTCACACCACACAAATCGAACATTCTTTTTAAGTAAATTCCACAATTTGAATGTTTTTCTGAACATTTATGAATAAATCTGGTGTAGAATTCAAGTAGACCCAAACATGTATCGTAATTGAGCTTTACTTTCAGGAAGATTAAAAACACCAATAGCATCCATCAATTTGGACTTGGGCTCAATCCCTTTAGGAGACAACTTGTAACCCAAGTAATCAATGCTGAGAGAGTTAAACTTGCATTTATCTACACTCAGTGTCACCCCCTTCTTTCTTAGAATGGACAGAACTTGCCGAACTCTCCTATCGTGTTGATCTTGATCCGGGCCAAATACTAAAAGATCGTCCTGAAATGCAATGGCACCTTATAGACCCTTGAGTAGACTTTCTACAACCCTCTCAAAAACAGTTGAGGCTGATGCCAATCCAAATGGCATAAGCTTGAAACGGAACATACTTTCTGAGGTTATGAAGGAACTTAGGTGCATAGAACTAGGGTGCATATCAATCTGACGATACACTGAAGTCATATCGAGTAGACTAAAAATGCTCCCCCATTTTCCAAGTGGATACCATTTCTGTGATATTGGGAAGGGGATGGCAATCAATCCAGAATTGATTATTTAGATAGCACAAATCCACACACATGCGAACAGAACGGTTAGCCTCTCGTGCTAAAAAATTAGGAGCTACCCAGTCAGAACATCCTACAGACTCGATGACCCCTTGCTCCCTTAACTTGTGCAAATTCCTTACTTAATCCAGAACGTAATGCTAAAGGTACTCGCCTAACTCTATGAACTTCAAGGCATGCACCATCCCTCAGTCTTATTTTGTGGGTGAACCCCTTCAGTAGACCTAACTTCTGTTAGAAAATATCAGGGTACTCCTCTCTCCGTGCGCTCTTCTCCCTTTCAGGAAGAATCAGTAATTTATTTTGCAGTACAACCGGAGCTGGATTGTTGGGATCCAACAATACTGCCAGATTCTTCTGATAAGGCCAGCCCAGTAAACAAACATTATCTTTAGCCACATACACGGCTCCCTTCGAGATTCTTGTTTGAAATTTAAAATCTGCTTTAAATTCTCCCACTACATCTATGGACTTCCCACCATAACCTATGGGACAAATTCTAGATTCTGTTAAATGCCAACTCTTGAAATCCTTTTGCCACACATTCTCACTCAACATAGTGAGTGGGGCTCCTGAGTCTGCCATACCTTTTACATCAACTCCATTGATGTTTACAGTACAGAGGGGTCTGACCAAGGTATTCTGAGAAACCCCATACAGAGTTACACAATTTGCATCCTTAACCATGAACAAAGCAATTCGTCACTCGTTGAACACTCATCATCACCAACCTTGCCAGAACCTACACCAGGAATTTTGCTTGATTACGGTCTGCCTGACCTGCATACTCTAGCAAAATGCCCCTTGCACATACACCTAGCACATGTATATTACCTCACCGGATATGCACTTGCATTTTAAAGATGAGATGTGCTACCACATAGGAAACTCTCTGTCTGAAAGATTGGTTTTTATTTGTCTTGACTGACAATTTTCCTGTGTCCTCCATGACATTTCCTTTCTTGTATTTTGGCTTCATTGCTAAGACATCCTGATGCTGAGACGTCACATGCAACACTCTCATCTGGACCATGAACCTAGTTGTGCTTTCTATTCTAGACATTTTTTCGACTGCTTTATCTAATGTAAGATTTGGTTTAAATAACAAAGCTTCCTCGATTTTATATATTATTAGTTTTTTCCACCAGCTGATTTCTTATAGTTTCTTCTTCAAAGTCCATATATTCACACGAAACCGCAAGAATTCTTGGAGTCAAATCAGCAGTACAAAAGGACTTGTCCCCAGAGCGATGCTGCAATACAGTACATGCATTTGATATCTTCCCCTCCTGTTCTTCTGTCCCTCGCCTCTGCACCCCAATTCTCCTAAATTGGTTGTTGAGCGGAGTGGTACTGTATTGCAGCATCGCTCCGGGGACAAGTCCTTTTGCACTGCTGATTTGACCCAAATAAGGGGTTCTCACTATATAATTGACCCACCCTGGACACATTGACACAGGCTCAGGATTTTTGCCCTAGCTTAACAGCTATTTTACTTGCATGCATTTGAAAAAGCACAGCAGGCGGATTGGTTATGTTGATTCTCTTTTCACATCATTTGACAACAATATAAGCAAACCCGTCCTGTCTTTTTATTAGCCTTGAAAAAGCCCCAGGCCTGCGCACTACTAAGGGGTCAAACTTGTTGGCTGGCTTAATCTCTCAAATGTTTAACAGCTATAAATAAATTTAAAAAATAAAAGTATCATGAATGTAATATAGACCCTGATCCTATATGCTTTATTGAATATCGTAGAGTTATCTTGCTGAAAAATATATACAGTATTGTCAACTGTCTATCCTATCTACTTCAAACTATTTTCAGATAAAAGAATGTGACCTGGCCAGTACACATGCAAAGCTTTCAATGACACAACTGCTCCCAAGGTTGTCGGCCACATCAGGTTGCCAATCAGAATGGGCAGCATTTGCACCAGGTACATAGAGCCTATGCCACCATCAGCAGTGCTCTGCAAGAGCTAAGCAGCAAGGGCACAGATTTGAGTAGATTGCATATCAACAAGCATTTCAGGAGATCAAAGCGAGAGTCAGCCCCACCACAACATGGCTTCTTTTGAACTGGCAATGCGCATTAAGCTCATTGTAGAGGCCAGCCCGCAGGTAAATGGAGCCACCCTAGCCCAACACCAAAGAGCCGACAAAAAGTGGCAAATTGTCTCGCAAGACTGACTACGAAGTGAAGCAGAGATGAGGAGACACAAAAAAATGACAATATATACGGACACTAAAAGAAATGGTCAACCCACAGAGGTTCGAGGGCGAGTGGGTCCTAGTGAAGCAACGACAGAAAGCAGAACGAAGATATATTGCCACTTGGCTTCAAGTAACTAAAGAACGGGGTTCATGATGACTGCCGAAGCAGGAAACAAGCAAATAATGTGGAACAATAATTACTTAAAGCCGAATTATCAGCATTTTGACAGTGGAAATGAAAGCGCCAGAGCATGGGCGAACTCAGGCAGCAAAAATGAAGTATGGCATTCAAAAGTGGAGGAATTCCCTCCAACAAGAGGCTGATAAAGACAGTCACAAGAAGTCTACTAGTCAGATCAAAGAAATATAAAGAAGTCCCAGAGGAGACGTCTTCGCTACTGTGGGCAACAGCCCCTATGCTAAGAGTGAAGGGGAGTGAGATTTCATGTCATTACTAGATCCCCACAGCGTGTGGAGGGCTGACTAGATCAGTACTCTAGACGACCACTGAATTGTGCTACTGGAGACAGCACACAGGGATGAAAATACTGAAGAAACAGGACTTCCGATTGGGAAAATGCATGCGCAGACATGTGGCAGACAAGCTCCTATGTGAGTTTGCACTTGTAGAGGCAGTCTTCATGCGACTTCAGTGCGACACAAAAGTAGGGGCAAACCGCTGACTTCTGGAGTTAGAGGGGAAACCCTCAACCCATGCTGAGACCCTACACCAATAATTCTTCCCCTTCCTCCAGGCACTCACAGTGCTACCTGCCCGACCCCTGCTCGCCGATTCCAGGGACATTGGGTAGAACAGCAAGCTAGATTCCACCACCTGCACTGGGGTACAGGGCGGTGGGAGTCAGGACTTCTGAGTATACCCCACCCCTATATACTTTTAGTTATTGTATTCTGCTCTAGCATACGAGGGTTTCCATATGGAAGGAATGCAGGAGTTGAACAGGAGGCGGTTGGTTGTAGGAGTGGAACCGGAGCTGTTGCATTTCTCTCAATAAATGAATTATTCTACGGACCTGCTACCTAGTAGTGGCAATGAGCAATCAGCAGGATGGCAACCCATGTATCGACGCACATCAGTCTGCGGTCTTTGCGGTTTGAACTGCGCAGCACTGCTGCTGGGCTCCTGTTTAGGAGGTTCCGGAAGGCTCTTGTTCCGGAGGAGGGGTGGGTGGAATTTGCGTAATCGCGTTATGCGAATCTCTACAAAACGGTAAAAAAATGTCCGCGAACACGCAGAAATTCCGCGAACGCGTGGAATTGCTTGTTCGCGGTGTTTTTTTCCTGTTCGCGATTGCTGTTTGCATGCTCGGGGGGAAATATCCTGCGAACACGCATTTTGAGAACGCGAACTAGCGAAAAATTTTGCGAAGTCACGGAACGCAGAATTTGAGGCAATTTCGCATTCTCCGCGGAACGCGAAATTACACAAACTCCGCAAATTCCATGAGTGGAACAGAATTTACCACCCAGGCCTATTCCGGAGCCTCATTTACGGCACCTTGCAGCACGGCGGAATTTAGTACAGCTACCACGCTATACAAAGTACTATCTAAGTGAAATGTAGCCAGAGCGGCCGACAGTCAGTGGTGCTCGTACTCCCTGTCACGAGCTTAAATTGCTGGTTACAGAAGTGCTCACACTTCCTGCTGTGAGCGGAAATTGCCAGCCTTATTGTGTGTGCTCACGCATCTGTGAGTGCTGAATGCCAACGAAAAAATAGGAGTCCTCTAAATGATGCACTAGAATGGTACAACTCATACAATCGGAACACTAGGAGACCAAAATGTTCCTAGGTGGGGAAACACAAGAACTGGGAGGAAAGTCATTGAATCAAGAATAGACACCCAAGGCTAATCCAAAGATCACTCCAAGTATAGGTATTGCAAACAAATGGCTAAAGCGATCTGAAACCAAGACTTAAAAGTTAGTTTAAGCGGCTTGACTTCGTAGTTCCCTTCTAAATCTAGGGTAGATAAGGTACAACATGGATGCCACATTTACGCGAACCAAACAATGGAAGGCAAGGTAAAATTAAAAACATATGATTGAATTGTATAAGAGCGCGCTGAAAGAATAGTTCCAAAACAAAGAAGTTTATTAGGTATCTTCTGTTTTACTTCCAGGTGGAATTTGTAGAAACATCAGCAATCTTGGATTCATGAGTGCACGTGGCCTTGACAGCTTAAATTTCCAAAGGCCTACCCCTAGCTGGAATGAGCAACGTGAGCAAGGAAGCACTGTGGTTCGGCCACTCGTGATCATCAAACAAGACTTATAAAGCGCAGCTAATCACACATAAGGGTATCCAGCCGCTGAGAACCCAGTTGCTTGGGAGGGTTCAGTTGAACACCCAGGTCTTGAGTGCTTTCCTGAATTTCAGCAGAGGATGAGGTTTGTAAGTGTAGTGGGAGGTTGTTAAAGGACTTCGCAGCGAGGTAGGAGAAAGAGCGGCCTCCACTGTTGCTGCAGCGGATGTGGGGGTGTGAGCAAGGCAGAGGGAGGCAGAGCACAGGTGTCTGGAGGGTAGGTGGAAGTTCAGGCCGCGGTTAATGTATGCTGGTCCATGATTGTGTAGGGCTTTGTAGGTGTGGATCAGCATCTTGAATTGACATCGCTTCTAAATGGGGAGCGAGTGGAGCTTCTTGAGTTGGGGGGTAATGTGGGTCCACTTTGGGAGGTCTAGGAATAGTCTGGCCTCTGAAAACTGTATGGTCTGCAGTTCCTTCAGAAGGTGCAAGGTGATTCCTACGTAGAGTGCATTGCCGTAGTCCAGCTGCCTGGTGACGAGGGCTTTAGTGATGGTTCGTCTGGTGTTGATTTGGGATCCTTGCTCGTGCACCATTTTCTTTCAAGTCGCGTGCAGTTGCTTTTCGTGGTTCTCAGTTCTTTTGTGTACCAACTGGCCTGTTTGGAGGATCTCTTGAGTTTGGCGGGCTTTAAGGGGGTGCCTCTGTCGGCACAATAAGTGATACAGGTGGAGAAGTTCTTGACAGCCTGTTATATGTAAGGTACTGTGTGTGGGTGGGAGGTGTCAAGGGTATCAGTCCACTGGCTCTCTGATACTTTGTTCCAGCTGGGGTGCAGTGTGCTGGGCAGCCTGGTGGTGGTGGCAGGGTATCCTGAGATGGTGAAGAGGACGATGGGTAGTCTGGCCAGGTGAGCTCGGGGACATGTCTGTACTTGACTCCGTCGCTGGTTGTGAAGATGGGGTTGAGTGTGTGACCTGCGATGTGTGTGAGGTTGGTGACTAGTTAGATGAGGCCAATGTTGTTCATGCTTTCGAGGAGGCTGGCGATGTTGGTGTTATTAAGGTTGTCAATGTGAAACTTGAGGTCTCCTAGGAGGATGTAGTGTTTGGAGCCAATGGCAGGTAGGGCATCACAGAAGCAAGGGCGAGCTCCTGTAGGTCTATAGGCAAGTGTGCCACGAATGGTAGTTTGGCTATCGGTTTGGAGTTGGAAATTGAGGAGTTCTATGATTTGGATGATGTCTGCGATGGTGGTGCAGTGGAGGGTTTCTTTGTGGATGATGACCATTCCATCTCTGTGTTTGTTGATGTTGTCTCAGTGTGCTATCTTGTAGCCATTGGGAGTGGCTGAGGCAAATATGGGCCAGGAGGTGGGGTTGAGGCAGATTTCTGCGAGGAAAATGACCTCGTTAGGGAGGTGATTGTGTCCCAGATCTCAGTGGCATGCTTTCAGAGATTTGTGTTGAGCAGAAGGCAGTGGAGCTGTTCACAAGCGGTCATGTTCCGCATGGTGGTAGTCGTCGTGCATGCTGGTGCTTCAGTGTTACAGGAGAAGAGACAGTGCTGACAAGTAAAATCCTACCACAGATCAAGGCAAGATGCAGCAACGGTTGTTGTGGAGTTCAGGGATCTGAGCTCAGGGAAGGAGTATCTTTGAAAGACAGGAAAGACAGGTTCCAACACCAAAGAGCCGACAAAAAGTGGCAAATTGTCTTGCAAGACTGACTACGAAGTGAAGCAGAGATGAGGAGACACAAAAATATGACAATATATACGGACACTAAAAGAAATGGTCAACCCACAGAGGTTCGAGGGCGAGTGGGTCCTAGTGAAGCAACGACAGAAAGCAGAACGAAGATATATTGCCACTTGGCTTCAAGTAACTAAAGAACGGGGTTCATGATGACTGCCGAAGCAGGAAACAAGCAAATAATGTGGAACAATAATTACTTAAAGCCGAATTATCAGCATTTTGACAGTGGAAATGAAAGCGCCAGAGCATGGGCGAACTCAGGCAGCAAAAATGAAGTATGGCATTCAAAAGTGGAGGAATTCCCTCCAACAAGAGGCTGATAAAGACAGTCACAAGAAGTCTACTAGTCAGATCAAAGAAATATAAAGAAGTCCCAGAGGAGACGTCTTCGCTACTGTGGGCAACAGCCCCTATGCTAAGAGTGAAGGGGAGTGAGATTTCATTTCATTACTAGATCCCCACAGCGTGTGGAGGGCTGACTAGATCAGTACTCTAGACGACCACTGAATTGTGCTACTGGAGACAGCACACAGGGATGAAAATACTGAAGAAACAGGACTTCCGATTGGGAAAATGCATGCGCAGACATGTGGCAGACAAGCTCCTATGTGAGTTTGCACTTGTAGAGGCAGTCTTCATGCGACTTCAGTGCGACACAAAAGTAGGGGCAAACCGCTGACTTCTGGAGTTAGAGGGGAAACCCTCAACCCATGCTGAGACCCTACACCAATAATTCTTCCCCTTCCTCCAGGCACTCACAGTGCTACCTGCCCGACCCCTGCTCGCCGATTCCAGGGACATTGGGTAGAACAGCAAGCTGGATTCCACCACCTGCACTGGGGTACAGGGTGGTGGGAGTCAGGACTTCTGAGTATACCCCACCCCTATATACTTTTAGTTATTGTATTCTGCTCTAGCATACGAGGGTTTCCATATGGAAGGAATGCAGGAGTTGAACAGGAGGCGGTTGGTTGTAGGAGTGGAACCGGAGCTGTTGCATTTCTCTCAATAAATGAATTATTCTACGGACCTGCTACCTAGTAGTGGCAATGAGCAATCAGCAGGATGGCAACCCATGTATCGACGCACATCAGTCTGCGGTCTTTGCGGTTTGAACTGCGCAGCACTGCTGCTGGGCTCCTGTTTAGGAGGTTCCGGAAGGCTCTTGTTCCGGAGGAGGGGTGGGTGGAATTTGCGTAATCGCGTTATGCAAATCTCCACAAAACGGTAAAAAAATGTCCGCGAACACGCAGAAATTCCGCGAACGCGTGGAATTGCTTGTTCGCGGTGTTTTTTTCCTGTTCGCAATTGCTGTTTTTCATGCTCGGGGGGAAATATCCTGCGAACACGCATTTTGAGAACGCGAACTAGCGAAAAATTTTGCGAAGTCACGGAACGCAGAATTTGAGGCAATTTCGCATTCTCCGCGGAACGCGAAATTACCCAAACTCCGCAAATTCCATGAGTGGAATAGAATTTACCACCCAGGCCTATTCCGGAGCCTCATTTACGGCACCTTGCAGCACGGCGGAATTTAGTACAGCTACCACGCTATACAAAGTACTATCTAAGTGAAATGTAGCCAGAGCGGCCGACAGTCAGTGGTGCTCGTACTCCCTGTCACGAGCTTAAATTGCTGGTTACAGAAGTGCTCCCACTTCCTGCTGTGAGCGGAAATTGCCAGCCTTATTGTGTGTGCTCACGCATCTGCGAGTGCTGAATGCCAACGAAAAAATAGGAGTCCTCTAAATGATGCACTAGAATGGTACAACTCATACAATCGGAACACTAGGAGACCAAAATGTTCCTAGGTGGGGAAACACAAGAACTGGGAGGAAAGTCATTGAATCAAGAATAGACACCCAAGGCTAATCCAAAGATCACTCCAAGTATAGGTATTGCAAACAAATGGCTAAAGCGATCTGAAACCAAGACTTAAAAGTTAGTTTAAGCGGCTTGACTTCGTAGTTCCCTTCTAAATCTAGGGTGGATAAGGTACAACATGGATGCCACATTTACGCGAACCAAACAATGGAAGGCAAGGTAAAATTAAAAACATATGATTGAATTGTATAAGAGCGCGCTGAAAGAATAGTTCCAAAACAAAGAAGTTTATTAGGTATCTTCTGTTTTACTTCCAGGTGGAATTTGTAGAAACATCAGCAATCTTGGATTCATGAGTGCACGTGGCCTTGACAGCTTAAATTTCCAAAGGCCTACCCCTAGCTGGAATGAGCAACGTGAGCAAGGAAGCACTGTGGTTCGGCCACTCGTGATCATCAAACAAGACTTATAAAGCGCAGCTAATCACACATAAGGGTATCCAGCCGCTGAGAACCCAGTTGCTTGGGAGGGTTCAGTTGAACACCCAGGTCTTGAGTGCTTTCCTGAATTTCAGCAGAGGATGAGGTTTGTAAGTGTAGTGGGAGGTTGTTAAAGGACTTCGCAGCGAGGTAGGAGAAAGAGCGGCCTCCACTGTTGCTGCAGCGGATGTGGGGGTGTGAGCAAGGCAGAGGGAGGCAGAGCACAGGTGTCTGGAGGGTAGGTGGAAGTTCAGGCCGCGGTTAATGTATGCTGGTCCATGATTGTGTAGGGCTTTGTAGGTGTGGATCAGCATCTCGAATTGACATCGCTTCTAAATGGGGAGCGAGTGGAGCTTCTTGAGTTGGGGGGTAATGTGGGTCCACTTTGGGAGGTCTAGGAATAGTCTGGCCTCTGAAAACTGTATGGTCTGCAGTTCCTTCAGAAGGTGCAAGGTGATTCCTACGTAGAGTGCATTGCCGTAGTCCAGCTGCCTGGTGACGAGGGCTTTAGTGATGGTTCGTCTGGTGTTGATTTGGGATCCTTGCTGGTGCACCATTTTCTTTCAAGTCGCGTGCAGTTGCTTTTCGTGGTTCTCAGTTCTTTTGTGTACCAACTGGCCTGTTTGGAGGATCTCTTGAGTTTGGCGGGCTTTAAGGGGGTGACTCTGTCGGCACAATAAGTGATACAGGTGGAGAAGTTCTTGACAGCCTGTTATATGTAAGGTACTGTGTGTGGGTGGGAGGTGTCAAGGGTATCAGTCCACTGGCTCTCTGATACTTTGTTCCAGCTGGGGTGCAGTGTGCTGGGCAGCCTGGTGGTGGTGGCAGGGTATCCTGAGATGGTGAAGAGGACGATGGGTAGTCTGGCCAGGTGAGCTCGGGGACATGTCTGTACTTGACTCCGTCGCTGGTTGTGAAGATGGGGTTGAGTGTGTGACCTGCGATGTGTGTGAGGTTGGTGACTAGTTAGATGAGGCCAATGTTGTTCATGCTTTCGAGGAGGCTGGCGATGTTGGTGTTATTAAGGTTGTCAATGTGAAACTTGAGGTCTCCTAGGAGGATGTAGTGTTTGGAGCCAATGGCAGGTAGGGCATCACAGAAGCAAGGGCGAGCTCCTGTAGGTCTATAGGCAAGTGTGCCACAAATGGTAGTTTGGCTATCGGTTTGGAGTTGGAAATTGAGGAGTTCTATGATTTGGATGATGTCTGCGATGGTGGTGCAGTGGAGGGTTCCTTTGTGGATGATGACCATTCCATCTCTGTGTTTGTTGATGTTGTCTCAGTGTGCTATCTTGTAGCCATTGGGAGTGGCTGAGGCAAATATGGGCCAGGAGGTGGGGTTGAGGCAGATTTCTGCGAGGAAAATGACCTCGTTAGGGAGGTGATTGTGTCCCAGATCTCAGTGGCATGCTTTCAGAGATTTGTGTTGAGCAGAAGGCAGTGGAGCTGTTCACAAGCGGTCATGTTCGGCATGGTGGTAGTCGTCGTGCATGCTGGTGCTTCAGTGTTACAGGAGAAGAGACAGTGCTGACAAGTAAAATCCTACCACAGATCAAGGCAAGATGCAGCAACGGTTGTTGTGGAGTTCAGGGATCTGAGCTCAGGGAAGGAGTATCTTTGAAAGACAGGAAAGACAGGGCTCCTGTCACTGGGTGCGGTCCGAGCATGGACAACAGAATACTCCTATTAATATAATCCTGCAGAAAGAAACAGGAGTAAATGTTTGATTTTCCCTGACAGCACCTGACTGTTCCCAATAAACTACAATAATCCCTTGATTAACAATTTACCTTGGGTACTGGAGCAGTGTCCTGTCGATGGTAAGCGCTTCAAAGTTTCGTAAGGGCGAATAGGCTCCATAATTACATGACAATACAACTGTAACCAAGAGTGAAGAACAAATTACATCTATGTTCTTCAACATTTGTGTGAAATTTACAAAAGATCCACAAGGTGGCAGTCACGGCTCACTTTTGAGATGAAATGCACGCCGCAGTCTGATGTTTTTTTACAGTGGCGGTATCCATATTAAGCTCCCAGTGTTTTCAACGGCAGTAAGTAGCAGACATTCAAAACGGTATGTGTATGCGAAGTCTAATGGTGCTTGTAATTTTTCTTTTATTTTGTTTTTATCGTTACACTTGTTAATGTGCATCATCAATGTCCAAGGGAGTTGACATATGTGACATGCACAGTGATGTATGCCCAGGGTCGGATTGGGATTGAAAATCGGCCCGGGCACACCAAAAAAATCGGCCCCCATTTGCATAATGCCTTTCCTCAAATCACTGCTTCAGCGTAATTGCATTAAAAAGAAGGGAGGAGGGGGGCAGGCCCGGACTGGCCGTTGTGGGCACCGGGCAATCCCCCGGTCGGCTGCAAGGGTGGGGGCCGGTTTTGGGCCCTGGGGGCCGTTTTCGTTGCAGAGCCGTTTTTGCAGCATAGCTGCAAAATCGGCCCTGTAACAAAATCGGCTGAAAAGCGGCCCAGGCAAAGCGCTCACCTCCCTCCCGCCCGGGGCGGGGGGGCTGGCCGAGCACTTTGCCAGGGCCGGTTTTGGTTCCCAGTCCGGCCCGGGGGGGGTGGGGGTGGGGGAATGCACGCATTAGTTTACACTAGTGAAACACACCAGAAAACAAGTGAGGCCACTTCTACTGAGGCCCCCTGCCCCGCCCAGTATGTGCACACATCAATGGGCCGGCCAGCGAGACAAAGAGAGTGATACCTCTGCCTGTTGCTAAACCAAGGGTGGGCCATCGCGGTGTTGGTGGCGGGGGAGGGAGGATGGGGGTGGTAATGAGCGCCCATCTGCCTGCAGAAAGGCCACTCAGCCACCCACTGGGCCGCTGGCTGTATTCCGAAAATAGAGAGACCGCCCAAATCGGTCCCAGACTGCTCAAAAAAGCAGCCCACAGCAGGAACTCAGACACCGGCCCCTCAGGCATTGCCCGAATGCCTGCGTTACCAATCCGAGGCTGTTTATGCCCAGCAATGACGCATGTGAGCTGAGCACTCGGGCGAACATTGAGTTCACGGTGATGCCCTGCACTACTTACCTGATGTGTAATTCAATCTGTGATTTTTTTTCCCCTTGCTTCGTGACCTGACATGAACAACATGTACTGTATCATCTGTGAGATATTGAATAAAAGACAAGAATAAAAAAAAAATTCTAATGGTGTCCGGTACTTTCCAAAGTATTACCAATAAAGTACGCTTCCTGCTTGCTCGGTCTCATCATAAAGCCTGCAAGTTAACATACACGGCATTATTACAAAAAAATGCCTTCAAAAGTGATACCACAGCGTATTTACGAGTATGGTTTTAAGGGAAGAAAACATTGTGACGCGGTCAATGTTAGCGCAACAGTGCTTTAATTTTTTTAAACTTTAAGCTGGGATGAATGAGAGGGACTGCAGAGACGTGCACCCAAAGAGAGCACGTTTGAAAAGTAAAAAGAGAGCGCCTGCAATGTAAGTACACTAGTGTCCGCCACCGCAGTAATAGGTCCAGGCACTACAGCAAGACAAAAACTCAACAAAAACTCGACTGAAAACCCAGGAGAAACCTGAGGCGAGAAGGAGGTGCTGACCAACGAAACTTGAGTGACGTGGGTGCCACATGGGAGCCGGTCAATGGTAAGTAAAGTCATGTGAAAGTCACGTGGGAGTTAGCCAAAGTTAAGTAAAGTTAAGTAATGGGTGTGCTCTGAGACCCTTTTAAGATTATTTTTTTTTATAAATATAAGAGATTTTGCAGGCGCTGTGTTTCCGAAACCTAACAAAGAAAGGCTGCACCTACACACCCCACAACCCACCAAGTAACACAGCTCGTGTTAGACCTGGCATTTCTTTTTGTGATTACCTCTGACTTTTTACCTCTACCTCCTCTATTTTTGATCCTGTAATAGATGCTTTGGGCACTGCTGATCAGTGTCAAAGTGCAAGTGCTCCTTGTGTAAAGTATTATGGTAATTGTTTGTCCATGATTGGTATGTTTGCTTTACTAGTGAAGTCCCTAGTAAAGTGCACTATGTGTGCCAGGGCTGGTAATGCAAATGCTACTAGTGGGCCTGCAGCACTACTTGTGCCACCCACACCAGTAGCCTTAAAGAGGGAACCCTGGCCTGCCATTGCAGTGCCTGCGACTTGTTTGTTAAACTGCCATGTTGTTCTGACAAGTGTACCCACTTGCCAGATATTACCCTTCCCTTTCTATGCACATCAAACACCCCTGTGGTAGGCCCAAAGTACCCCCTGGGAAGGGTGCAGTGTGTGTGTGAAAGGTAGGACATGTACTAAGGTGTGTACCATGTCCTGACAGTGAAATAATCTCCATTTCGTTTTTCACTGTTGAATGGCCATTTTGCCCATAGGGCAGAATGGGGAGGCTGTGTAATATGTTTACAGCTTATCTTCCCAAAGGCTTAAGATGGAGAGATGAAGTTTAGTATGCCTGAACCCACAGTGTAATAACACATCTTTCTATGAAGGTGGTTTTTGCATTATATGTTTATAAACCACTCTTTTAGAAGTTGCTGGGTTTTTGTGCTCTAACATTTCTGTGTGTCTCAGCTTGGTTGTGGATTGACTGTCTGGATTTGAAAGCGATAGGGTCTGAGGAATGTCTTAACCCAGGGGAGGAGGTGAGACAGCAACAAGCTGACTTGCATCTGGAGTGTAAGGAGAGGAGGAGCCCCTAGAGGTGAAGAGGCCTGGGTTACTGCCATGAAACAATTGTACCATCTCCTGTTGAGTAATTGAGAATCCAGACCCCCACTAAACAAAGGAAGAAAGTGTCACTGGCAGGGAGGCACCCAGAACTGGTTTGAACAGGGGTCAGCGCCCCCCTGAACACAAAGACTTCAAAGCCATTGAGGGGTATAACTCTGAGACCTGAAGCCATGAACTTTGGAGAATGGCTTGATCAAGATTGAACAAGACTGGAGCTACTTCGTGGTCAAGAGGAACCTTTGCCAAGGAAGAATCAACGAAGAGACTGAAGGACAGGACTAACCCTTGCTGTGTGTTCTGGGGATGGCCTGCAGTTTGCGGTTTTAACCAAGGAAAACCTAAAGGGACTTTGCTGTGTGCTGTGTCCCCCTGCTTGAAAGGACTTTGCTGTGCTGTCTCCTGAAGAAACTTATCCCCAAGGGTCCGAAGTGAGCTGGCTCCCTTCTGCGGAAACACTGGAACACAAAGGTTTCCAGGAGAATTTCAGCAACGCTGTGTGCGTGTGCTTTTTGCAGCCTGAGGCCCTCGTAAGGTGTGCCCTGTGATCGTGGGCACCTGGAGTCCAAGCGAGGCTCAGCGACGCTGTGTGCGTGTGCTTTTCGCAGCCTGAAACCCTTCACAAGGTTTGCCTGTTATCGTGTGCACCGGAATCCAAGTGAGTCTGAACGACGCTGTGTGCGTGTGCTTTGTGCAGCCTGAGACCTTCGTGAGAATTGCCCTGTTAACGTGCACACCCGGAGTCCAAGTGAGTCTCAGTGACGCTGTGAGTGTGTGCTTGATGCAGCCTGAGACCTTTGTGAGAATTGCCTTGTTATCGTGTGCTCCAGAATCCAAGTGAGTCTCTGCGATGCTGTGTGCTTGTGCTTGGTGCAGCCTGATACCTTCGTGAGGATTGCCTTGCTATAGTGCACCCGGAGTTAAAGTGAGTCTCAGCGACGCTAAGAGCTTCTGCCCTGTGGCAGCCTGAGATCTTCGTAGCAGTAGCGGCCCGGATGCAGCCCCAGAGGAGCTGAGCCGCCGGCCCGGGCCCACAGTTGCAAATTAGAAAGATTGCATGGGAGGCCCAAGTCGCTGGAGGAGGAGAGGAGAATGAGGTTGCACCCCCCAGGTACCCTGTGTCGACGCCTGGGGCAGGGTGCAGGCTTGGAGGGAGACGCTTTCGGACTGTCTCTCATTCCGGCAACACGAGTCTCTGCTTCGGCTCGTATCGCGGGTTGTACTGGCCAAGGGAGCGGCAGTAGCGGGGCCGGAGCGCGGAGCTGCACTTTTGGTTATACCATACCCGTGTTGGGAGCAACTGTTGACAGAGGCTAACTGCAAGTCAGCACGAGTGGCAGAGAGACCCCCTAAGGCACCATGATCGGTGCGGGAGTGTATTACGCATTACTTTATTTCTGCATAACGTTGTACCTGATTGTCGTATTACACATTGCATCATTTCTGCATAACAAACTACCTGATTAGTGTATTACGTGTGGCAATATTTCTGCATAACGAACTACCTGATTGTCGTATGACGCATTGCATTGTTTCTGCATAACGAACTACCTGAATAGTGTATTATGCATTGCATTATTCCTTCATAACGAATTACCTGATTAGAGTATTACGCATTGCATTATTTCTACAATTGCAAAGTGCCTGATTGTTGCGTTACGCATTGCAATACTTGTCCATGTGCCCGATTCTAGCATTACGAACTGCATAACATTGTATTAGGACTAAAAGGGGAATGTTTAGAAGTGCTCATTAATATCACTAGAACTTACAAGGCCTGGCTGGCCTAACAACCAGCCAGGAGGAATATTACACATACTCATATGTTGGATTTATATTGTGTGGTCTTATTGTATACCTTTTTTATATAAAATGTATAATTGTTTTATAAAACTTGTGTGGAGTCCATTTGTGGTGTCATCACTGGGTTTGCTGTGAGCCTGGTGGCAAATACTTTACACATTTGCCTTGAAGATAAGCCAGGCTGCTTGTGCCAAGCTACCAAGGGGATGAGCGGGGTTATCTCAGAAGGTGTCCTTCCTTTCCCTGAAGTGGAAACGCGGGTACCTATTTGGCCTGAGGTACCTACCTCAGCCAACCAGGGATCCCGGGTCTAACAGCTCCTAAGATGTTAATGCTAAATGTTGCATATTGCCAGGATAGCCCGCTTAAGGTTAAGGGATGTTAACAAAGTGATGCTACATACGCAAATCAGGGGCAGTGCAAGTTTCCTTAACAGACAAATAGGAACAGGACTGGCCCCGCTAGTGCTGGTTTGCCACACATATAAAACTAGTTCAGCACGGGCAGCGGCAATTCTTTTAAACGTTTCCCTTAACCCTAACCTTCCTTTACTCTTCCCCTCCTTTTGATTTTCTTGTTCATATTCCATCTGTGCCTTTTTTTTCTTTTCTTATTGCTGATTATTTTGTTTTCTCTCGATAACCTTGAGGGTATGAAGATCCAGTGAGTGGCAGTTGGGAAAGAGATGAGGGAATTGAATAATTAAAGGTTCACTGCTCGTATCGTGGTTCTAGCATTGTTTGTAACAGAGATGACTGCACTGTTTAATGTCTTGTTTAGTGGTGCTGTTCAATCATTATCAATTGATGCTTTATTCAATCCATATTGGGACATTATATATTCTGTCCCAATTGGGCTAATCACTCTCTCGGTTTTCAGTATTAGGTACATTTTGGATGATTATAACCATTTCACAAATATTTAGAGGGTTTGGGGCTTACTTCCTTATAGGGAGATAAACAAGTTACTAACCTTCGGTAACACTCTAACTGCAGATCCCTCACCCTTACAATATTCCCCAGATGCTAGACTGGACCCGGAAGTTTTCATAGTAGTGCTCCTGTGCGCCACTAGGTGGTGCAGTGTAGCTCAGGAGTGACTTCGCTCCACCTTGGTAAGGGACAGACGAGTGCCACCGCTGTACACAGACCTCAGCTTCTTGCTTGGCACGTTCCGCGTCCTCAAGTGGACGACAAAACAATTGGAGGTACCAGTATGTAGATCTGTAATTTAGGACATTTTTAGATGGTAAAAAGAGACAACTCCGCTGAATGTGAAGGTAGGAGGGGTGTGAGGAATCTGTAGTTTGATAAATTGTCCAGAAAGAGTGTTACCAAAGATAAGTAACTTGTTCTGCAGATTCCATACCTTTAGACTAGATACCAATACAGTACCTCCCGAAGGAGTGGAGTGGGCTAAGACCAAAATGCCCTGTAGGATTGAAAGGGGGAAAAGGCTTTTCCATCAGATCTGGCTGTCAAGGGAACAGTGCTTCGTGAGGGTGTGCACTGATGCTAACATTGCGGCCTGACAGAAGCTAATTCAATGTAACTTTTATTTTACCAGCAGAAATCGCATTACAATCAATAAAAAACAAAGCCCTCTCAGTAATTTCTACAAAAATGCAACAAGCATTTGCAATGCAATAGGTCTTGCATTTGCAAGAGTTAGAGCTATTGGCATTGTAAATTACAATATCTTTATGTGTTTTTGTTTGGACTGAACAAAGTGATGAGGAAATACAGAAATACATGCATCCTGAGATGAAGTAGCAGAGTGCAGGGTTAGAAGAAAAAGGAGGGATATAGAACAGCAAGAAAAAAAATGTGAGGGCTGGGGGGGGGAGTGGTGGGTGCAGGTGGAGAATAATGAGGTAGTCTTTGAGGAAAGAAGAAAAATATGAGATAAGGCAGAGGTCTTCAAACTGTGGGGCGCGCCCCCCTGGGGGGGAGTGGATGGGTTCCCAGGGGGGCGCGAATGCCTCTGTAATTGCATGTAAATGAAGATGGCCTGGAAGTGCGGCAATGTTTATTTGCTGCATTTCCAAGCTGTCTTCATTTACTTCGAGCCCTTGTGAGAACAGTGATCAGCATGCCATGGGGGCGGAGGTCAGGAAGTGTGCTGGAAGGGTCAAAAAGGTTGCTTAAATCAAAAGACATTTATGTATTTTTAACAACTGGCTGTTTTTATTATGATGCATAAACATCGATAATGTTTAAAGCACCTGATGCCACATTCCTTGCCCCAGCAATTTTCAAAGTATCAATAAAAATGCCAGGATAACTCCAGTGATTAATGTTCTTTCTGGGGAGAGACCGGAGCTTTGTCTGGAAGTGGAAGTTTCTTTTGACTCATCATAGCGCAGAAGGTTAATATGCCTGCTGCACAGAACATGTCCGATTCAGATCACAAAGTACATACACTATAAATAGGTCAATGTTTTTTTTTTTTTTCTCAGAGAGATGTTTTTGTTACTTGATGTTTAAAAGTTAAAATACTAATATATAGCTGAGTGCTATTAACTGTCACCAGAGAGCTGCATGCAAACTGCAAGGAATATATTACAGCTACATATTTTTTGACCAGTTTTTCCTTATCCTAGTATTGCAAAAAGGGTTCATTTGGGTAGAAATCAAGTCTTCTTATTAAAGAAAACCACTCACAATGGTGTTACATTTTAAATTCTGAATTTCTGATTTTCCAGACCAAGGACTCTTAAACTATACTGCTTACCAGTATGCATGACATGTGACTCCTACAACTTGTAGGCCGCTGTCTTATGTAACATTTCCCATAAACGGATTAACACTTGTATGATTGTCTCCATGCAACGTATGTGTGATGTAACGTGTTCTGACACCTTAAACTGGTATGAGTGGCGCTATAAAACTAAATTAATCTAAAAGACAGTGGTAATGGAGACTTGGGGGGGGCATTGTCAAATGGTGGTAGAGAGGGAATCCGTGGCGAGGTGGTCATTGGGGGGTGAGGGGGCGTCACCAAACATTGTCGCACAGGGTGCCACCAGGCCTAAGGCCGGCCCGGAGGCCTTTATTACAGAAATTTCCTTAGTCCCGATTCTTGTGGTAGCAGTTTTTTCTGCTTGAATCATGATTATAAGAAATGTGGTAATTACAGAACAACAGTGTTGGTAAATTCAATTGTTATTTCCTATGAGGTTTAAATGCACACCCCACAGGGAGGGACTTGGAGGGCACTGGTTGGATTGGTCGGTACTGCCCTCTTCACCCCGGGAGATTTGGGAGTGGTAATTGCTTCACAGCACTGAATTCACAACCGAGCAGTTACTCTAGGGAAGCACTGAGCCTACCAGCCAACTCTGGTACAGGAACAATAGGCTTCAGCAGCAGGTTGAGCACTGGGAAAGAGCTGCAGTCAGAGAAAGAGGTATTAGTTATAGAGGTCAAGCTCATCAAAAGGCACTAAGGACGAGTTTAGAGGTAACAGGGAAAAGAGCAACAGAAAGTAAGAGGAGAATGGTGGAATGAAAGGAAGGCAGGCTTGGTTCAGGGGCAGATAGGCTGGGTCGGTGCAAAGAAATATTGGAGTCAGGAGAAAAGGCAAAAGGGTTTGTCACTAACGGAAGTTGTCAAGATGAAGTTAAAGAAGAAATTGTTAAAGGAGGTGGGAATTGTTTAGCGGCCAAGGGAATAGTTAATGTTTGTTTGAGTGCTGTGAGGACATAATAATCTGAGCGGCAATAAGCAGATGTTTTTTTTTTTACCTGAGCTCAAACGGCCTTATGACAACAGCAACAAGGTGTACGTGGTGATCCAATCCCAAAGTATGTTTGGGAGATTAAATGGCTGCTGAATCCACGCTCAACATATTTAAAAAACATGGCAGAAGACCACTAAAGAAGTGAATTGTGCAGCAAAATAAACCGCAACATACATAGAACTAGGTTCACTTAAAAACACATGTGTGCAACAAAATGTATTTGTCTTCCTGTACTGCACAATAAAGCATAACTTTTGAAAAGACATAAATCTGTCCTCCAGAATCGAATGTTTGTAAATACTAGTTTACAACACTGAAGAATTGGATATGCAGTACTATGCAGCAGATGATGGATTACGTAGCAAATACGGTGATATAAGTGGCCTTTTTTTATTTTAAAAAAGGCCATTCATTAGTGAAGCAGGTACTGCTGCCAGGTGTGTAAGTGGCCACTGCTGATTATCAATAATTAAGCAGATGCAGAAGGACTGGGGCCCATGGGTTTGAGGGGCCCACTGCATCCCAGTTATCACTGTCTACCTTTAAAGAGGCATGGGAGCTTATTTTCCTTTTTAGCATTAGGACCGAGGGCACCTTTGCAGAAAAAAGGGAGACATAGTGTGGGAGCTTTATGTTTTTTCTGAAGGACAGAGAACCTTATTAAAAATCGGAGTGATTGGCAGGCATGGTGAGGAAGAGGTGAAAGATGTAGAGGAGATAGCCTGCTACTCAGGTCGGCTGTTATCAATAATACAGCATGTGTAGTTGCATTTGGGTCCAAGAGTGTGAGGGGCTACAACACCCCAATAATGGGGAGCAGTATTTTTGGGAGCACACATGTTTTTGTTTGATGCATTTGCTGTTTTATAAGTATCATACTTAGTGTGGTTTATGAGCTATAGAAAAAGTATTCCTGAAATCATCTCATAAGCCTGTTTCTTGCACACAGTCATGTCCCTTCCGCTCCACCAATCATTGCCTTAAAGTTTTGTAGGGGGGCCCGACCTCAAAACATTTTGCTTAGGGGGGGCTCGGAGCAGAAAAGTTTGAAGACCTCTGAGATAAGGGTTGTGTTTGTGAGAGAGATAGACCGAAGAGAGAAGAGGAGATGGAGAGAATCCTATGAGCCTCTCTGAATTAGCACCCGCAATTAGTGTCAATATGTATGCAGAATACAGCTGAGCGGGATCCCAGACGCTTTTTGTCCTTTTAACCTTTTTTTCTCTCTATGTGCCAAAGCTGCACCAGGTATTGTAGTACTTCAAAGAATAGTCCACTTCCTTACCCATGGATTACAATGTTGTTTAAACAAAAAGAAGAAAACAAAAGTATCACTTCACGGGCAAACTCTGTAAAGTGGCTCTAATGCGTGTGGTTGTGAGTAAAAGTAATCTGGCCACTTAGCGACCACTGCAGAGGAGCGAGACGGACAGAAGGAGAGGCAATACTTGGAAGAGAGAGGGTGAGGGGCCCCTGCTAGTGGTAAAGCAGAAGTGAACAGTAGTGTGTAAAGTAGCATGGTAAAAGGAAAGTAGCATTTCATTGGAAAACTCTGTGAAGTGGCACTAATGAATGTGGTTGTAAATAAAATCTGGCAGCTTTTTGTATTTTGACCCTTTGTTTGGCAGCTTTTTTTATTTTGCCCCTTTATTGTCTATGTCCCGAGGCTGAACCTAATATTACAGTCCTTTTAGTCTGAAAGTATTTTTATAGTACACACACAAGAAGATACTAACAACTTATGCATAAATAGTGGCCCCTGGGTTGTTTTCCCACAACAAGTGTTGGATGACATTGTATACAACGCTATCGATAATAGATACTGAATGAGGTAGAAACAGCACGAGGCGGCTGTCTGTAGTTACCCTGGACACTACACTTGGAAAACATCTGCGTACTTATTTATTTATAGCGCTGACCAGACCAGCAGGTATAGCAGCACTTCAGATAATAGAATGAAGACATGAAAAGAACAAGTTATAACGTATATTAAAGAAACATGCAAAATAACAGTTCATGCCTTAAGAGCATATAGAGTGGTACGGGTTACATTTATCCGCGAGAAACGGTCTCTCTGCCGCACCCCCACTCAGAGAGGCCCCCATGTATGTGTGCGAGTATATGTGAGAACGTGTGGGATAAAACAAAGAAGGAAGAAGCCGCAGAGGAAAATAGTTACCGGATTAGAAATAGCACGATTTAATTAAAACCACCTGATTCTCGTTTTTGAAGTTTAAAAATGTCATAAAGATGTTTATTTTACTGGTAGCCTACCGAATCAATACCAGGGCCCGGCAGCACTGTATAAACATATCAAAGTCAAAGTCAAAAGAAACTTTATTTCGATTGAATTTACAATCATAAAAGTGCATTAAAAACAGATAATTGCAACAATTTATAAAAGTTTCAATTTAAACATTTTTAGCTGGAGAATACATGACACAATGAATCGATGCATTAGGAAATCATTAAAAAATCGTCTATACAGTGTCACTCTGTAAAGGGATGAGATAACAGGTTGTTCATATAGAACTGATTAGAGTCTTATGACACAGTAAGCAATAGTTGGGAATGAATTTTCAAGCATGCTTTAAGGAAGCAAGCTACAGATTTTGCAGCAGACGGGGTATCTAGATACTGAAGAGCCAAAAGAGCAGGTCTGCATCTTCTCAGACCTAATTGTCGGAGAAGAGGGACCAACCAGCGTTTACGCGGAGTCTCATAAAAGTTGCAAAAAAAAGGTTACATGCAAGGTAGACTGGCGGGTACATCCATCACAGGGGCAGCTGGCTAATTCGCGTGACCAATCAGAAGGCTCAGGAAGTGAAACAAGACGAAAGAATAAATCAAATCGGAACCTAGTTAAAACATATCTATCATAATTTGACAGGTAAAATGACAGATAAGGTTGGATGCCATAGGAGGATTGTATCGTCGTTAAATGAACATTTGATTGTTTGCCAATTTCGGAACACATGCGTAAGTCTCTTAAATGGGCAACACACATATTCTTCAAAGTTTTTCTTGATATAGCCATTAGTGAGACAGGGTCAGTAAAAAATATTGAACAATTCAGATCACTCAAGAATTTAGAAACATATAATAGCCAGGGAATCTTTTTCCAATAGGTCAACGTAAGACAATCAGTTATTAATGACCTAGTAAGGAGACATTGCTCCCGAGTCCAAATACGATGCCAAAGGAGAATCGGTTGGTATCTAATGATGTCAGTAAGATACTCCCAACCAAGCTCCATATGGATACCGTAGGTAGAAGCGCTTCGGGGAAGGGCTAGTATGTATTTCAAAAAATCGTTTTCGATTATTTGGAGCTCATTAACGGGGGTGTGGCCCCATATCCCCGCTCCGTAAGTGGCCACACTCATACATTTAGCTTGGTAAATTTTCAAAATTACGGCAGGGGCAGGCTTGCCCAACTTCCTTGAAAACGAAGTCAGAGCCGATGTTGTGCGCTGGAACTGCAGCTTCTTACTGGAAGTGGCAGGTTTCCAGGACAAATGATTATCAATAAGAATCCCTAGGTATGGATATGTTTTAGCAGTTTCTAACCTAGTCTTATCTATAAACAGAGGTTTGCATTTCTGGGCTTTCTTGCCAGTATACATGACAAAAGTCTTGGACTTATTTACTTTAAGTCCAAGAGAAAGCATGTATTGGCAGTACTTTTCCAGTTGAACCTGGAGCTGATTCGGCGTCCTTGCCAGAATGACAGAGTCATCTGCATATAATAATGCAGGGATCGGCCGGGTGTTTATGCAGGGGAGGTCTTTGTTATCTACCAGCATCGCTTGCTCCAACCCGTTTGTATAGATGTTAAATAAGAATGGAGCAAGGACGCACCCCTGTCTAACGCCTTTTGCTATACCAAATGATTCCGAAAGCTCTCCATTGATGCCATATCTCACACATGCTTTTGCATCCGTGTATAGCTCTCGGAGAAATTTCAGGAGTGCAGGATCTACGCCCAGGTTGCTCAAAATCTCCCACAACTTGGAATGAATTACGCAGTCAAATGCGGAACTCAAGTCCACATAGACCAGATAGAGATTCCCGCCTTTGGCCCAGGCGTATTTGCCCATAAGCAGGGTCAGATTTAAGGCCTGTTCGACAGTACCCAATCCCTCCTGGAAACCGAACTGTAAGTCGGTTATGATCTTATTCTCCGAGGCCCAGTCCCGAAGACGTTCCAAGATTAGTCTTCCGGCGACCTTGCCCAGAGAATCCAGGAGGGAAATGGGTCTGTAGCAGGCTGGGTTATCGCGGTCTCCCTTTTTGAATATGGGTAGAAGGACAGAAGAGGACCAGGAATCAATAAGGCCAATCTGGGAGACTGCGGACATAACCTGCGTAACGATTGGGGACCATAAGTCCAAATTACTCACAAAGATGTCAAGTGGCACACCATCGGGGCCGGGGGCTTTACCAGTCTTAGAGGAAGTCAACGCAGCGGTCACCTCCACAAGGTCGAAGTGGAGGTCAATGGGATAGATATTATTATCGCTTATAGGGGCTGCCTCCCCAAACATATCACCATTATACCATTTTCTTTACATTGTGGATTCAGTTTTGTTGCGCTTTGTATTTGTGCCTTCCCTTCCCTCTTTGTTGGCTCCCCATGTCTCTGTTACTCTCCCCAGTCCTTGTATTCTGCTTTGCTGTGTTTCCTTCTCCTACCTCGTCTTCCCTGAGTACCTTCCAGTTTTCGTTTCTTTTGTCAGCTCCCAAACTTCCCCTCCGAGATTTACTCCTTTTTGGTGATTTTTAATGAAAATGGTGAAGGGGCATCTTGTTTTGCGTGCACTCCAGATTCATCACACGCTGGGGTCACCTGTTGTAGTTTCCAATGGTGTGTGCCCTTGTAGGGTTCACAAACGTGTAAGCAGTGCGCCTGCGCCGAAGGATTAAACTGGTGATTACACACAAACTTATCCGGGACTCGGTTTTACTGAAGTTCAGACATCTGTAACCTGTGGATTGGTCCCTTAGGGAGCAATTATCCTGTACGGTTTTTGCTGCTCAGAATCCTTTGTCAGGAGAAATATTAACACTTCTGAGTCTAAAACTTTTTTCCAGAACTGCTACTGAAAGTGTACTCCGCCGTTTCTGTGAGAAAATCAAATTGCAGTATTTGTAGAAATATATTGTTTTAGATACATGTACACCTAAATTGCACTTTACAATTCACTTCTAGGTAGCTTATTTATAAATAAAGGTTATTATTTCGGCAGGAAATGAATAGACTCCTAGCCATCGCTCAACAAACTCATAATATTGTTCTAATAAAAATAAGCTCTGCGGTGAGAAGAAAAGAATGTGCAGGGTGGCTTAAAACCTTAGCGCTTATAGTGTTAGGGAGTTCACCAAGGGTGCGCACTCGGGGGTATTGCAGAGCTCATGAAATATCTTTGGAATAAAAGAACTTCGCTGTTGTTTTTTTTCAAACTAAACTTACAATTCTATCCATTTTATTTCAGTATTACATCCCACTCTCCATGGTTTAGCAATCCCACCTTAAGAGGATGGCGTGTTGGAGTGGGCAAGAACTGAAATAGATAACAGAGTGTGGTATTGAACTAGCTCGCACAACCTACTGCCCTGCCCAAGGAAAATCGGCAGAACACACTAAGAAGCCTGTGGGCCATTAGTGACTTGGAGATATTGTTCTGTTTGACAAACAGTCGATTGACTGGGTAGAACTGGAGGAAAGATGATTATTTTACCCGCAAACCAAGAAGAGGTAATATACACAGAAGAGAAATATCTTTTGTGATCTTGATGTTGTAGCAGTTCAAATTCGTGATATTTACCAATATCCATAAGCATCAGAGAAGCATTGTGTGGGCTGTGCTAGCAAGGATTAGGGGTGTAATGCAGGCTCCTGAAGCGCTTGTGGTGCATGGGGGGAGCCAAACCTTTCGGAGGGCCCCCAATCCTTCAGAGGGCCCCAATTTGGCCCTTGGCCAATGAATATCTGTGAGATATATGGGAGACTCAGATATCCCTTATTACCTTCTGAAGGGGTGCCCATCATGTTGGTTTACAGGGATAGCAAGGATCCTAAAAACTGCGCCCTGACACAAATTCCCCACCCCTCATGCTTCTTGGGCGCACAGTGTTCATCTGGGTCACATTTTACTGTGACTTTCTCCACCGAGTGAACCCTCCAGCTCCACCCCACTCTAGATCACTCACACACAAGCGTGCAGCTTCCGCTTCACAGCTCACCATAAACAAGGTGGACTCTATAATCTCTCAGCAGCCTGCGACCTAGGCAACCGTTCCACCGCACCTGTGATTTACTACCGTGTGTGACCAGCACCAGCATGGCATTGACAGATTCATCTCCTTTGTCCCTGGTCACTCCTTCTAGATCTCCTGGTAGTAGTTACCCTGCTCATACCACTCTTGGGCGTACAAGGCATAGTTGTGGTGGGTCTATTTACATTCCTCAGTGTCTTTGTCTAGTCCTTTGGATTATTTGATCATCCCTCTGCCAACAACACAAATGTCTCCTCCTTTCCACAATTCACCTCCTAACTTTATTCACAGAGATCTTCTCCTTTCCACAAATCACCTTCCAGCAGCTACCTATGTTATATGACATTTCTTTATTAATGTAATAGCTGCACTTTCACAATTGCTTTATTAATCTTCCTAATTTCTTAAATTTGCTTGAAAATGCACCATTTTCCCCCTCTTTTTTCAAATTTTCGCAGGGGGAGAACCCCCCAAACTACTCTTACGTTGTTCGCAATGGCTCGCTACGCAAGCTTGCTACGGTGCAGTATGCCAATCATTTTATGACTTACCACTTTCAAATGTCACCAGCCGCCCCTGCTGCTTTGTAGCGCCACCTGCACCCCACTTTTAACTGAACCTCCGTGACGTTTCCTACATTTGCTTGAGAAGAACAGGACACGTTGTTACTCAGTCAGGTGTGTTCTCAAGCGTTGTCACTGCTTTCCTTTTTTTATATAGAAACTGGTTGCTTTATATAGAGCATATATTCAGCAGTTATAAGATGAAAAAAAATAGCTGAAAAATGCATCTCACCGTACTTTAATAAAGTGAAATTGCTATTATTCTCACATTTTGCAACAGTGTTTTTTTAGTATTGTACAGTTTTCAATCAAAGTGCACTTTGCACAAATAGCTAAACCTTTTATTAAAACTTCACCGAGCTACCGGAAATACTAATGACCACTAGCACGTTAAACAAATTAGCTATCCTATATTTTAAATTCAAAACTTGAACCTTTTCACAAGCAAAAAATGTAATTTTGTAATTGGTATCTCTTCCAATTTTAAATCTGCGGGGCTGCAGTGCGATTGCCTGGGAAGTTGAGGTTGAATGAAAGGGTGGCGGGCGGCTGCACTGTATCTCCCTGGGAAGGTGAAAAGTTCTGCAGCAGTAAGGGACAAGAGAGCAGTTTCCCAGGGGCACCAGCCAGGCGCCGCGTCCAAAGTAGGAGCATGAGGGGGTTGGGGGGGCGCATAGCAGAGTCACCAGGATCGGAAATTCAGCTTGCGATACTGGCACAGCTGGGCACGAATTCCATAGAGCATATTACCGACTGTAGCGAGGTCAGATGCAAAGCCTGGCTTAGCAGCCTCACGAGATTGTGTGATCCTGGACAAACAGTTTAGCACGCTATGTGACAGACAGGCCTGTGAATTACCACCCAGGGCACAGCCCGTGGAAGTGTCACAGCACGGTGATCCTCCGTCAGTCCGGATGTTAATGGGCATTAAACCAGCTGTCCAACCTTCAGAAAGAACAAGTTACTTACCTTCGGTAATGATAGATCTGTAAGAGACATATATTAGTTATGGATTCCTCACCTCAGAATTACCCCCAGGCGTCAGACTGGATCCAGAGAATCTTTCTTCAGCAGTTCCCCTGCTTGTTGGTAGGTGGTGTTAGTCAACTCAATGGTCTTTGTTGGGGTCATGCTCGCTGGAATGACGTTGCGGTATCTACTTAGACTCCGCCCCTGCGCGCTGATGTCAGTTTTTCTTTTTGCGCACCAGCCAGCGCAGATCCCGAGAGAGCAGACATCAAGTCACTTTTTGACTCTCCTTTTGCAACTTTTTGTCGATATCTTTTCGAGTCGTCCGACTACTGGTGCACAAGGATCTCATCTCGACGGACCAGCTTCAAGCCTTGTGGCTGCTGCCACAAGCTCATTTAGGATAGACACACCGCCGCTGTCCTAGCTGGAGGAACACTGCTTAAGTCCAACAAGTCGCTGTTGGCCCGCGCTCGAAGAGTGTCGGGCGAGTCATCAGCCTTTTATTGATTATGCTTGACTTTATAACATTAAGAAACCTCTATCAGTTAATGCACTGCAGTGCTACATGTCTGTAAGCAGAGAAAAAGACAAACCTATTGGCTTTTGTAAACGGAAAACCGGGTGCCGAGCAATAATTAAACAAGCGTCCGCCATTATCCCGGCTCAAAAAAGAAAAAGTACACCTACTGCGTAACAACCAAGTAAATGGGCCAGTAGCCATGGGAGGATACAAATAACGACGTGGCCGTACTAAGGAGGAACTAAGGAATCAAACACCAGCATTTCGGAAGGACAAAGACACAAGCCAATGGAACATATGGGTGGTGATTCTCCTTCATACTCTACCTACAACAGATCACCAGAGCAGCGCTTGTGTGCTGGCTCAGGCCCGACCTAAAAAGGAAACACCAGTAAAACATTCATGATAACATATGTCTTGTTAAAGTCATCTTAATTCCCTACTTATAGATTTGCGGCATAAATAAAAAGAATTTTATTGTGTACTATTGAGCAATAGAACACTATATTTATACCTTTAAAACACAGAAGCAAGACACATAAAGACAATTAAGATACAAAACTAGTTGCTGTTTGCAAACCAAGGAAGGACATAGACAATAAAATACTTGTAGGAAGGACAGGTATGCCGCAAATTGCAGCTTAAACACTACAAGGGATAAACCAATTAGATTGCCTTTACCACAATTAGTATTACATTATATTAGTGCGCACTAGCATAACTATACTTTATGATTATGGGATGCCAAAGTATCAAGATCAATAAATTATGCATTTAGGACTTTACTCTGGTTACCAATCGCCATCCAGAGCACCACTCAATATAAAGTGCTTATAGTCACAAAGTGCCCGAGTGTCGTAGACAATAAGACTGGTTTAAAGTGCAGTGCATACAATTAAGGATAAAACAGGATGAGCAACTTTTATTATCTTGTCAACTATAGAAACTTGTACAAGAGTGCGGCTTGAGATTCAATCTGAGATAATGGAGGGCTTCATTGACTAGTTATCTTGATAGCCATTAGTATGCACTGGCATATATGGCCTTTACAAGTACTATAAGGTGCCAGGAAAACAGAATCAGTGATGTGGATTTTTATAACTTCACTCTAATAATTAGTCCCCATTCAGGATCATAGTGGATACACAAAACGTTTATACACTTAAAGTGCCTAGATGTAGTAAAGAATAAAGCTACATTAAGGTCCAGTGCACACATATGCCATTAAGACAGAGGATAGTGTTATTATCGTCATCTGGCCACCTGTAAAATACTTGTGTGAAAATACCACTTTACACTCAATCTAGCAAGGTTAAGAGGGCTTCTAATAAAATCTATCATCGGGGAAGTGGCTCCAAGTGTAATAAGTCCTGTTATTACAAGTGCTTAGCCCTCTATTATAATTTTGCAGTTACAGTGCTGTTAGGAACATGGCTAAATATCATGTTTTCAATCTGGCCAAGTCTCCCACAAATAGGCCAATCCATTATTAAAGATATCTTCCCCATCTGCTCCATTACATAATGCAATTGCGTCTGTCATACTAATTACAATGTATAGTTCAAAGAGAAGGTAGAGCCACTTAGTTCAAACGGTGAAATTGTATACGCAAAACAATAGCAGGTGAATTATGGTGTCCTCCTCCTCCCCTGCCCCCACCCCCCCCCCCCCAACAGCGCAGCTACATAACGATTCGTCCGCTCAGCCATTGTGTTTTAACTAGGTATGATCTTGTTGGAAAGATTGCTAATCTAAACAGGATATATGTCTGCGGCTCTGTTCAGGCTGGATTTTATCCAAATAATCTTTATACCCTGTCTCAGTCCTTGATCTAAGATATCTGTTATTCTGCCGGCTCGCGCATTCCAAACTTTAATGTACCATACTCGTGTGTGATACTGTTATCGGACTAAATTTGCAGTATCTGGTCCCACCTGTCCTGGATTTTCTCTGAGAGTCCTTAGGCCCAGGGCCACTAGCCATTTCCTTATATGTGCAGTCCAAGAGCATACCAGTGCACTTGCTCACTTCCTCTACAGCTATTAAATAACTCATGGCCTTTGTATGCCTGATTCAGTAGAGGACTGGCTTGATTCTTACTTGATCTGTAATAGTATCTGTGGCCAGTTCCACAAAGACGGGGATCATGGGGATACCACAGTCTAAGCTCAACAGCGATCTCATAAAGTTGTTCTCACTTACCTGAAGCTTCTCTAGTTTTTCATATCTTATATCTCGCCATCATATAAGGCAGCCGCTTTTGCCTTCTGTTCATAAATTTGCAGAATAATACCAACGTGCTGTGAGCCTGCCTTATGCCTAAACTTGAGGACTGCCTGGCTAGATTTCTGGAGAATGATACTGGCCTTAATTACGTGATCAATTTAATCTGTTGTTCAATCTGTTATCGGTTATCTGTATCCGCTCATCATTGACCATGACCTTTCCTTTAAGTGCTGGTGACGGCTGCATTGCCATTACCTTGGTTTTACTAATATCCATGGACAGGCCCTTGATATTACAGTGCTGCACAAACCTGGGCAGCAATTCTGAAAAGTATCAAATGGCTTACCAGGCATATACAAGTAGAGGCCGCAGTAAAGGTACAGGTGGATCAATCAAGAACACATATAGTTAGTGTTGGACTTGGTCCTTTTTGCAGGGTCATCCCTGAACTTTTTGCCTTCCTCCTGTATTTTCTCTGACCTGTTTTTGTTGGTTTTATGACTCTGGGCACTTTTTCACTGCTGATCAGTGCTAAAGTGCATATGCTCTCCCTAATATATACTGATGTTTGGATTAGTGATTTCATGATTGGTTGGTTTGGTTTACTTGTCAGACCCTAGTAGAGTGCACTGAGTGTGCCCAGGGCTTGTAAACCAAATGCTGCTGGTGGGCTTGCAGCACTGGTTGTGCCACCCAAAGAAGCAGCCTGTAAAAGTGTGTCTCAGGTCTGCCATTGCAGTGCCTGTGTGCAGTCTGGTACTGCCATGTTGACTGGGCAAGTGCACCCACTTGCCAGTCCCTAAAACTTCCCTTTTCTGCATATTAGTCACCCCTATAGTAGGGCTAAGGGCAGGGTGCACTGTAGGTAAAATGCCCTGGTGTGTGTGGCATGTCCTATTAGTGAATTACAGTAATTTTCGTTTTTCACTATTGCAAGGCTACCTGTTCCCCCTAGGCCAGAATGGGCAGTTTTATTATTACATTTTATAATCCTAACTGACTCAGGGAACCTGGTAGAAATTCGAGTTTAGTATGCCTGAACTCAGAATGATGAAATGCATATTTTAGTGAAGTTGGTTTTAACATTCTGTGTTTGAAAATACCACTTTTAGAAAGTAGGTATTTTCTTGTCTAACCATTCAAGCCTTCCTCTGCTAGGTTGTGTATTCCTTGTCTGGAGTTTGCGTGACAGCGGCTGGGGGATTCTAGGAAACAGGGTGAGTCAGCTGAATAGAGAGATCTGCATGTAGATGGGTGTGAGGAGTTGCACCTGGGACCTGAATAGGGCTGTGCATTCCCTCCACAATGCTGGCTCCACCTCCTCTGGTGTGTCTGATGTTCCTGGTCTACACTGTGAAAGGAAAGAAGGAGTCTTGTCAACAAAGTGCTCTAGGACTGACCAGATCTGGTCTGGACTAGGCAAAGGCCTCTCTGCCTTCAGAGAACAAAGAGAAACTTAGTATAAAAGAGGGGACCCAGACCCCAGAACTTTAGATCACTTTTTGAAAACAAGAAGAAACCTTTGCTGAGGAGAGGAACCAGAGAGACTGAGGAGAGCTGTCCCTAAGCGTGAGGGGTTGGCCTGCAGTGATTGCCTGACTGCCAAATAGAGGAGAAAGGACTTTTGTGCTACTTTCATTCAACTTGTGAAGGATCTTCAAGGGCTTGAGATAGAGCTTGCCTCCTGCTGAAGTGTCAAGGACAACAGACTTCATCCACCAGCTCTCAAGAGTTCTTTGAAGTGCCTGAAGTTGTGTTGGGCTTTCTGAGGGACTGTGTGTCGCAAAGAGCTAGAATCGCAACTTGCGAAGAAGAAGTGTGTCGCCAAACTGCTGCTGTCGCTTCACAAGGCGAAAGCGCCTCGCATTGCCGGAGAAGAGGATCGACGTCGCACCAGACGTCGCCGCATCACCGGGAAGCGTGTCGCAGGGACTGTCGCGGCTCAGAAGAATCGTTGAATCACCGCACAGCCGTCGGGAGTGCACGACATCTTCATCGCATCACTGTGCTGCTGGTCGCATCGCCACGGAAGCGCAGTAAGAAACCAACGTATCCCCTCCCCACGCCGAAAAGAACAGACGCATCCCCTACGCATTAGAAGGGATCCAACGCATCAGCGTTCTTGCGTGTAAGGAACCGATGCATCACCTTCCCTGCAACACTTTCGCTGTATAGCGTTACGCATCCTAAGGTACATTGAACTCAAAGTGTCACATTTTACATCTTAAGAACACTAAGCTAATTCTACCATGTGTAAAGTACAGTATTGTGGATTTTTGTTGTTTGTGGTCTTTATAAAAATACTTATTTTTATACTACCATTTGTGTGGTGTCCATCTCAAGTGTTGTCACTGGGTTACTGTATGTGTTCACAAATGCTTTACACACTGCCTCAGAGATAAGCCTATCTGCTTGTGCCAACAAATCCCCCAGTGTACATAGATGAAAGGTTTCTAGAGTGCACTATACTATTTTTTCCCCTATGAGGAGTAGCTATGGGCTGTGTGGCAGAGGGACTGCAGGAGAGTAAAGTAAACCTCCATCCAAGCATTACTGCAGTTTCCACCAACCCGAGCAAGCAGTCACAAGGTCTGAATGTCCGCAGGGTCTCTCGGCATACCCAGGGGAAGGATAGCTGAAAGCAGGGTATCTCCGGCCTGGTTCTTCTCTTGTCTCACAGAGGGCAGATGGGCATCAAGATGATACCAGTGGTATACAAATTGGTACTGCGCCATGAGAAAGTAGAGCTACAAGTCTGGTACTCCAAATCCCCCTATTTCGTAAGGAAGCATTAATGTGTCCCATTTAATCAGCGGACAGAGGCCTACCCATATCAGCCGTGTCAGGAGGCTCTTCATAATGGTAAAGAACCCGTTTGTCAAAGATATAGGGATATTGGTGAACAGATATAAAAAGCGAGGGGGCACCACTATCTTAATTGCAATTCTGCCCGCCACAGCGAAAACCAGTTTGATTCAACGTTCGATTTGTGTGGTTAGCCTCTCAACAGCCGGGCCGTAAAAGTGCACCACTGTCTCTTTCTACTTCTGGAGGATGATGTCCATGTATTTGGTTGTCCCATTGCACCAGGTCAATGGGTATTCCAGCGCACACCACACTGGAGCGTCTGTCAGGGAAATAGCTCTGATTAAGTCCAATGGATGGAGAGGACGGACAGGCCACTAAAGAAAAAACATTCTCTTATTAGGGGGCAGATTTTCGACAGATCGCCTAACGAAGAGCAGGATGTCATCAGCGTACCTAGATATTAACAATGTGGCAGGCCCAAACCTTAGGCCATGATGGAGGTGCCACTTGTATAGTGGTCACCAAAGGGATCCATTGCTGACTAAGAATAGCAGCGAGAGGCGGAACCCCTGGAGGGTCCCCTGGTCACCAGAAATGGATCAGTGAGGGCACCGTTGACCCACAAGTGGGCGACCAGACCGGAGTATACCAACATTATAAGGTCGATGTATCCCCTAGGAAGCCCCAATTTGCTTAATGTGGCTCTCAAAAAGGCCACTCTAGCGAATCAAATGCCGCCTCAGCATCTAGAAGGTCCGCCTTGGACCCATCTAGGGCGTCTATGGCCTGAACAATTTCATCACAGGAGACAGGCTCCCTGAGGAACTGCTTCTGACCATCAGTCAACCATACCATTTCTCCCTCAGCCAGCTACTCCGCAACCGCTGCAGTGTTATCGGTCAGCCACACGGTATATAGCTGTCAATTGTAGCGCACCAGCTCCAGCAATATACTTTAGTTGTCTAACTCTGGTTGCCCCCCACGGGCCAGGAGCTCCATGATAGGAACACTCTGTCTACTGGGGTGTAATAGTCGGGCCAATGTGCAGCTGGGTAGCTTCGCATCTCCATGCCTGCAAATATTTACCCAGGCATGCCACCTCCCAGTCCGCTGGTTCACGGAACTCATCCATCAGCACTGTGCAGCAGTGCAGCAGATTCTCATGGCCCTTCAGTGCATCTGCCTTATCGATGCAGAGGATCTCAGCCTCAATTCGGCTGAGATTGGTGCGGATGTCATACAAGATGCCAACATGCTTAGCGATGCTAACGCCCCGACGTAGGCCTGGAAGACCTCCCATAGTGTGGCTTGGGTACCAACAGAGCTGGAATTAAGGCTGAAGTATTCCACAAATGAATTGCACCGCTCTGTCTGTAAGACCTGGTCATAGAGAGCGTTACTGGGGGAAGCACCACTGCTGGGCCATGCTACGCTAAGAGGGCAACTGCAGCACCAGCCGCACTGGAGCATGATCTGAGCGAGAGCGTGGCAGGTGTGCCAAGTCAGATACCCAAGGAGCAGTGCTAGTGGAAAGAAACCAATAATCAATCTGGGTCCACACAGCATGTAGGCAGAGTAAAAGGTGTAAGCAGCGACTGTGGTGTTGCACAGCCGCCAGGCATCGGAGAGTCCAAATGTATCGCCTATATCGCAAAAGACGTGCAGTGCACATGGTTCGCTACCCACCATGGACCCTGTTCTCTCTACACCAAAGGGGTGAAGAACCATACTCAGGCCACCTTTGTGTTTCACTGTAATGCTGTTTTGAGGCGCGATCCCCGTTCCACCACCGATTATTCGGCTTGTTGTGGAGGGATAGACCGCCATTTTGGGAAGGGCTACACTGACTTCCGGGCTGAGAGGGTGGCAGTCTAGCAGGCTCGCCCAATCAGCTACTTAAACTTGATGCCATCACGGGAGCGCAGCGGACGAGCGCAGCGGGCGCGCCGAAGGCGCGCTCAAGGCAAGCCCGTCTGCGCCCGTCCGCGCCTGGCCCGGGCCTAGGGCCACCCCCCATGCAGGATGCACATCCACACACCAAGCTCCGATAATCCGGTATACGGCCGATCAGCTACGAGAGATAAATGTGAGTAGCTCTTTACACGCCTGCTCTCCTATGTTTGGAGTGACTTCCTTTACGCCTCCTAGTCATCTTTGTCCAACATGTCGTTATTCTTTTCCTGGTCTATGTCCACCTATTCAGCCTTCTCGCCTGAAACTTAGGCCCCCTTACTTAGCCGCCCTTGTTAACGCCCGTTCCGTACCTAGGCACAACTTAGAAATCCGGGAACTGATTAGTAACTTAGACCTGGATATTCTGTTTATTACAGAAACATGGGGCGATGCGGCCTCAGGACCAGACTTTTGTTCTGCCACTCCTGAGGGCTTTCTAGTTTCCAAATTGGACAGACCTTTAGGCAGAGGGGGGGGACTTGCTATAATCCATAAAGCAAAGTTTCATCTAAAAACTGAACCTATGCCCGCTTTGTCCAGTGAGGTTCTCAAATTCTCACTCACACTTAATGACAATCAAGTTTTCAATGGTAGTCTTTTCTATCGACCTCCAGGCCCACGCACTCATTTTCTCTCTAATCTTGGTGACATATTACAACTGTGCACTGATTCATCGGATTACACACTCCTGGGAGATTTTAATTTTCATCTTGAATCTCCCGTGGACAAAGATACGATTCAACTTATTGCCGACTTGGAAGCAATAGGATTATATCAACTAGTCACAGCCCCGACCCATCAAGCTGGCCACACCCTGGACGGGTTGTTTACTAACAACTCTGCTTTATCTTTCACTAAAGTGCTACCTTTAACCTGGTCAGATCATGACGCGGTCATTTTCTGTATTAAAGCACATAACCCTAATCCAGCACAATCTAAATCACAAACTGCACAGAGTATCCGCGATTGGAAAAATCTAGATTCTTCTCTGCTTGTTCAAACACTCACGTCTCCCTCTATTGATACTTCTATCAACCCCAATCAGGCGGCGATTACATATCATGATTGGCTTTTAGAGGCACTCAACAAGGTGGTGCCCACCAAGTTAGTTTTTCCTAACCGCTCTACTAAATCTGCCAGATGGTTCTCAGAGGAACTTAGACTGCAGAGGCAGCACTGCAGGAACCTTGAGAGACACTGGAGACAGCATTATAACCTTCATGATAAACAAAGCTATAAAGCTGCCATAGCTATCTACAAGCGCGCTATAATCGCCCACAAAAGAGCCTATTATCTATCTCAAATAGAGCTCGCACACAACTCTTCCAGAAAACTGTTTCAAATAGTTGACACCTTATCCACCCCTCCTTCTGTTCCTGCAATTGAGCCATCCCAAGATCTTTGTAACTCTTTAGCTGCTTATTTTTCCAGCAAAGTCACGAACATTTATGATACTTTTTCATCATTAGTTCAGTCCAAAGATCCGGACCCTCGACCCGTTTCTTTACCAATTATTGGCCTTTCGCTCTCGTTGTTTCAGCCTGTCCTCACTGAGACAATCAGTAAATATACTACAACTATCACCTCAGGCTCCCCTCTTGACCCATGTCCTCCATCGGTTCTCAATCTACTCAGTGAAACTATCACACCCCCCCTCACCGAGATTTGCAACTCCATGTTTCTTACAGGTGAGTACCCACAGATATGGAAGAAAACAATAATCAAACCTCTGTTAAAAAAACCTTCACTGGACCCATTGGAACCAGCCAGTTATAGACCCATTGCCTGTCTCCCTTTCCCAGCAAAAATCTTTGAAGCCCTTATGAACCGTCAACTTTCTGAATTCATTGATCAACATCATTTGCTGGACGACACCCAATTTGGGTTTAGAAAAGGTCATGGGACAGAGACAGCACTGATAAAGGCGGCTGATGAGATCAGAACAATTTTAGATCAGAATGGGGCAGCTGCCCTTATACTGCTTGATCTCTCCGCTGCCTTAGACACGGTCGATCATACCATCTTGATCGACCGTGTCTCAGCACTGGGGGTTAACCATCTAGCCAGAGATCTCATAGCCTCCTTCCTGGCTAACCGCTCCCAATCTGTGAAACTTGGTTCATTCTACTCGCCCACTTCCTCACTACCTTGTGGAGTGCCCCAGGGATCATCGCTAAGTCCGACACTTTTCAACATCTACGTGTCGGACTTGGCGAGGGTCATTAAAACTTATGGGCTGAATCTGACTACCTACGCAGACGACACCCAACTGGTGTTGGCGGTCCATAAAAATGGGTTGGCAGTGGCATCTACATTCCAGGAGGCTATGCTAGCCATAGGCTCCTGGATGATGATGAACTGCCTAAAACTAAATTCTAATAAAACAGAGGTTATGACCTTTGGCAATCTGTCTCCGGTATGGTCTGACACTTGGTGGCCCATTGATTTTGGCCCCCCTCCCGTTCCGGTTGCCAAGGTGAAGAACCTTGGAGTCATATTTGACACAAAATTAACATTTATCCATCATGTTAATACAGTGACTTCATCCTCCTTCTTCACCCTTAGGAAAATTAAAAAACTTCTCCCCTACCTACCCCCGGCAGCTGGAAGAACATTGATAACTGCACTAATATTCTCAAAATTGGACTACTGCAATGCCCTCCTGATAAATGCCCAACAACAGGTTGTGGACAAACTGCAATTAGTCCAAAATGCAGCAGCGAGAGCACTTCTTGCTATTCCCAAACATCAATCTGTTTCTGCGGCCATACGTCAACTGCACTGGCTCAGAGTCAGGAGCCGAACAAAATTCAAGGCCCTCTGCATTGCGTATAAGGCTATTCACAATTCAGGCCCTCAATTTCTGATAAATGCCTTCAGGATCTATACCCCCACGAGGTCTCTCCGTTCGGCTTCCAACTACCTTCTTCCTCTTCCTCGCACCAGAACAGTTGCCTGGGGAGACAGACGCTTTTTGGTAGCCACGGCGAGACTGTGGAATACTCTCCCTCTTACCATTAAGACCAGTCCTACCCTCTGTATTTTTCGAAAACAGCTGAAAACATGGCTCTTTGATCAATAGTACCATTCTTCATTCACTGTCACTGTATAAATCCTCTGCGCCGAGACACCTCCGGGTATTTGTTGCGCATTACAAATCCAATAAACATAAACATAAACATAAACATTTTTATAGCATTCGAAGACTATTTTATGCCAATTTTAGTATTCAATAGTGTTCTTTTTGGGAAGGCTAGTGCATGAAGACTACTGATATGTGAGTGGTACTTCTTGAATACTAACAGAATACTAAGCACATACTTATTTGTAATCGCATAGTCTTCGTTTACAATGCAGAACATTTAGTGAATACAAACAATTTGAATACTACTTGACTTCAAACAGACTACTATTAACATTCTATTCAAGTTGCATGCTGAATGGTAGATTGGTGCCTTTTTTAATATACTATTTTTATGCGTTATTCATTATACTATCGTGGTGTTTATGTAGTGTAGGGTAGTGTTTTAGAGTTTAGGGTAGTGCTTGGGGATCGTGCAGGGTAGTGATTGAGTGTAGGGACCGGACTGGGGGTTGGGGGAGGGTCGTAATGGGGTAGTGTTTTAGGGTAGTGTTGTGGTGTGTTTTGACCCGACTGGGGGTCGGAGAGAGTCGTGCTGGCAACCCTACTTTATATTAATTTTGATGAAATGTCTCACACTATGGCAGTAAATCTAAAATACAAAGGATGGTCTGATGCACTGTCATGAATGATCAGATTAATTAGAATATATTAGAAAGCACCATTTCTGGTGCTTTCAGCGATTTTAAGTTCTTCTTCGAGTTTCTTGTTGCTCAAATTGATGCAATTTCTGCTATTTATATGTTACCCTTGTCTTCACTGCTTGATTTTGCTTGCGAGAAAGTGTTACTCATAGTTGTTGAAATGTCACTTACACTGAAATTATGAAAAAGTCACTCACAGCAATCTGAAATCTTGGCAGCATGCCTGTGATGAAAGACACGGCGTGTGCCCACCCCGCGTATTGCTGTCTTAATTGCAGGTGCCCACCCTGCATTATGGTGCCCACCCCGCGGTATACTTCCAGCTCTGCCAAGTATCACGCATCAGGCGTGACGCTACCGCATTTCAGTGAGGTGGTCCGCATCACCGCACTGAAATGCGAAGTCACGCATATTAGGGCCTGTGCCTATCAAGAGCAGTTCTTATAAAACATTTGCGTCAGTGGTACAGGCAGGCAGCCCGTGCTGGGAGACTTCTTGGGGGCTGGGTTTTGAGTTGTGGCGCTTGCTACAATGTGACAAGTGTATGTGAATCGCCACGCGGGAGCGCGGCACACTTTCACTTTCATGAGTTCTCAGGCAGCAACTGAACCCAAAAATGGCTCCAGGCTTGTCTTGATGAGGTCACAGCCAGCGCGGTAAATGATTCCTGCGCCCGCTGCATCACGCGCGCCTGACTCAGCTCTCTCACTATGGCCCGGGTGGTGACAGAGTCCCTTAGAAGGCCTGCGGCGGCTGGAGTGGTTTTTTTGCGCCGCAGAGCTCCAGGAACTGTGCAGCTCAGCTGGCCGGCCCGAGCGAACATGAGTCTGGGGGCCGGTCACAACACAGGGAGAGGCGAGCTAGGCAGCCGTCATCGCTGTGTGAAATGCAGCTGCTCTCTTCAAGTAAGTGTGTGTGCCTGCCTAGCCCCGAAGTTAGAGAGGGGCGTGAAATAAGAGTAATGTAAGAGTGCTTTGCTGGCAATAATTAAAGATCCACATTATCTGATCTCCCGGCTTTGCATTCTGACCACACCGGCCCGGTGGCTGAGTGAACCAGGGACCGCATCGGGCGGGTGCTGAAACGTGGTTTCTCACTCACCAGTCCCCGGACCACACATCACTGTGCAGCCTAATTAGCTCAGCCTCAATCATGCCCAGTTAGTGTTGCCGCAGGCCGGTAGTCTGAGCAGACGTTACGGCAGCCAGCTCCAGGTAGGCCCGTACTGTTCCGAACAGCAAAATTAAAGTAAGTGGCTAGCCTGGAGTGATGTAGCATTCTTAAGTTGCTGATTCTAATATGTGTTTTAGAATGAGGGCACAGAGCGGTCATGATCGTGTTATATTCTGTGCTGCCACACACTGCAGGGAGTCTGTCGCTCACTATACTTGTTTGGTCTTTGTCAGTCACACTCCAAGGTCCAACATCTACTCTACTTTCAGCGTGCCACCGAGCCGGAGTTTTACTAAATCACAGCCTGGTTCTGTGACACAGACAGGCTGTGGGGGCTGGGCAGGTAGCGGCGTGCCATTCCAGGCGGCCCGCACAGATCGGGGTAATGATCTTTTTATTAGGGTTTACACTGCTAAACTAGTCATTTTGAAACTGGTGCCTTGTGAGTGTTCAGTTTGAGGAGGAACACTTCTTTCTGCATGCAACCCCTTCGCATTTTATTATCATGGAAAGGCTAGGTGCTCTGCCGACTCCATGTTGTTTTCAGAGGTTCTCCACACTTGTTCTTGTTAGCCTATTACCCTGAAGTGGTTTCAGTGACTCACTAGCACTACCTTCAGACGCCAAGAACACAGTGGAACAATGGCCCTTCTCCCAGCATCCACATACTCTAGATGACTAGAGTAGCCCTGTCAATCCCATCTAATTGCTAGAAAGTGGGAACCACTACCAAGTGACTATTTCAGGTTGTCTGGTCTGCCCTTAAAAAGCCGAAAGAAGTGACAGAGGACAAGGGCGCTGGAGCGAATTTACTAAAATACTTCTTGGTGTTTGTCTTTCTATGGCAGTAGCAGAGATGGGAGGATGGCAGTCTAACGTACATGGATTTTTAGGTCTGGCGTGACAGTGCACTGTCACCTGACCTGTTAACCTACATCCATAATATTCTACAGTTACTTACTTCTGCACAAAAACATATTAATTCCCATACTAGTTACTTGTAACTCTTCACATTGCTACACAACATTCCTTTAATCCAGAACTATTGCCATTGCCTATGCCTGTTTTATTCTTGAATAGCTAGACATTTTAACCAGCTGCCTTCCTACTCTGTACGAATTATTCAGAATAGTGTTTGGCTTCATCGACAATGAACTACATCGCGTGAGTATGAACGGCGCTCTTGTCTACTAACCCAACTAAATTTGAATCCATTAAGTCATGGAGTAACAAAGTGATCCATCAGTCTTAAAGTTTCGATTTGCATTTCAATTACTACTTAGTCTAGAAATAGACCCTTTTTCACTATGCGTATTTAAATATTGCGTTGCGTCACAGCTAGGTTTGCGCTATATACATACCAATATATGCGTACATATGATTTAGGCTTTTACAACCATACTTGACAGAGGCAGTAACATGCATAGAGACCCAAGACTGGCTGCTACGTGCATACATTACTGAGGCAGCAATATGCATAGAAGACTGATGCTTGTACTTGAATACACGACTGCCAGTACTAGATGCGTACATGGATGAGGCTGCTACATGCATACCTCATGGACCTCCTATCTATCTTGACCTACTATGTGCATACATGACTAAACCTTGTATTTGTATTAATAACTCAAGCTGCTGCACACATGACTGAGGCTGCTACATAGACAGAGGACTTGTGCCACCTCATGCGTACATGGGTGAGGCAGGACAGAGGGTGCTACCTTTATGCAGCACTCAGGCTGCTTTATACATCAGACATACTCAGTGGCATCTTGGACATCCTCGACATGGCACCAGAACCTCTTCGCACACTGAATGTAGGTGTGCTAGTGGTGATGGTACAGTTGCCAGCCCACATACGCCTGTGCAGCTCTGCAGCTAGGTTTGCAATGTCCAACAAGCCCTCAGCATCCGAAATCTGCCCCAGCTTGCAAACAAATGAAATGAGGTGGACTCCAAACCCCAGTCCTGCCAAGCGTCACGCAACAGGTGTGACGCTCACGCATTTCAGTGCGGTGATCCGCATCACCGCACTGAAATGCATTGTCACGCATTTTGCCACCTGCTGCCAGGCGAGCCACCAGCGGCGCCTGTCACTGTGCCCGGGTTCTCTCTGCTGCTGAGGTGCGCCTGCTTCCGAGTTCCTAAACAGTTAATCATTCTCTTTGCACTCTGCCTATTGCCGTGGAAACAAGAGTGACGTCACGCCCGGAGGAACAGAAAGTAACTTAGCAGAAGCGGCGGGGGAATTTGAGAGAGTGAAGGCTGGTCACGAGACAGCCTCTCTCATCAGCCAGTGATTATTACAATAGGATCTGACTGCCTTGGTATGCTACAGAACTCGTGAAACAGGTGTGTGAATTTATAGTATTGTTGGGATCGAATGTTTCTTTGGAGTCAGCCTAATTTTTTAACTTTCAGCTGGTGCCCGTTAATGTTGGTTAAATGACAGCAGCTGAGCTGATGTCCGCACTGGTGCCTATCAGCCTTCTCAGTCATTCCCACGTGGACATAGGCCTGGCCGCCTGGTCAGACTCAGTCATGCGTGGGAATCATTGGTTGGATTCCTCACACCAAGGAGCTGCGCATTTAAGTACCAGTGTGCGCACTCCATCGCTGGTATGTCAAATAGGCGGAAACATTAATAACATTGTTTTCGTTTTGGGCCTGTGCCTGGCGATTCAGCCGAGCCCTGCCTCTGTTTGCTCTAACCTCCACTGGCTGTAACACATACTTTCGAAGCCGGCGCGTGGTAAATATAATGAATACAGGACCTGGCAGTGCCTGTTATATATTTAATTTAGAGCGTCGCTCACTGCAGCCTGACTGAGACCCCGTTAAAGCTCCACTCTCCCAGGCTGCACTGAGCAGCAACGCTTAGTTCGGAGCATGAGCCAGATCTCATTCATGACATGTTATTTACTATTACCTCATGTAAATTGAACTATACATACGAGTCAGTCCCATCCGGTTTTTCGTTTAATTGTGGTCAGGTGACGTCCAACTTTCGAGTCAACAGTACATTATATTTAATTACAGCGTTCCTGCTCTGCCAGAGCCTGTAGCTCATGCTCTCAGGACGCTGCCCCAGACCTCTACTCAGTTGACACAATGACAACCATTGCTTGATTTTGCTCATGAGAAAGTGTCACTCATATTCGTTGAAATGTCACTCTTAATTACACAGAAATTATGAAAGTGTCACACATAGCAATCTGAAACCTTGGCAGCTATGAAACCCAGCACCAGGCTGAATAGCATTTCCAGTTTGCTCTTCCTTATAATGCAGATGGCACTACACAGACAGATTCGTAAACGAAGGCAGCTGTGTCACTTAAAGTGACCCCTCCCGTCGGTAAAACATGGCGAACTGCCCCATATATTTCACTAAAGCAGATTGTGCCCAACTATACAAAGGCACTAGGACAAATGGAGACCCTTTTGACGTCTGCCGCCCTCACACTACACCACGGGGGTTGCAAAGGCCTACGTTTCGCCCTGGCAGCATGTGTACTGATGTTTAAAGTTAATAAAGACGCTCTGAAAGTGAAAAGAAAAATCAACAAAAACAAACCCATAAAAAAATAAAATACTCGCGCTCTCTCGGTAGATATTGTTTTAATTCATAGTGCCGAAAATGAGACTAATGGATAAGATACAAGGTTTTGGTGAGCAGTTTATCATCTTACGATATATCCCTCTGTAATCGAAACACTCTTTAAAGATGGCCGCCACTTTCAGTTAGTGATCTTAGGATTTGGACAATGAGGTTATTTTGTCTTTCTTCTGTTTCCATAGCAGTAACCGTTGTACGTAGGTTGCTGTACAGACAGAGGCGCGGACTTTGAATTCGGGTTTCTGACAACAACTCCAATCGCCTACGTCAATAAAGAACACTACAGAGAGACCTGGTGGCGAGGGATCAGCGACCGATTTTTGCTTGTAAGTGGCGTACATTTTTCACTATGTGGAATGGTACAATGTAAGTGACAGAACCTATTAACGGAATCTTTCATCACTTCGTAATTTGCAGTGCCGCCCTGCCAATGTCTCACTTCTGTTAATTTCAATACGATCTCTACCACCAGTCAAATATCAACACGTTTAAAGGTCTGGTGTAACAGGGCGCACCAGCTGCCTAACATCCCCCTCATTTGCTGCCCCACTATTTATATCCGTATTAAACTATCGAAATAGGTCGAATGCATATTTTGCGTCACGCTCCCAGAATTCCTGCACCGCCCGGGTCATCTCTACTGACTTAAATGGGAGTGCTCTCCCTAAGAGTCAGTACAGGCGCAGGCACAACAAGCCCGTACCAGAGGCAGAGGCAGTCCGGGGAGGGAGACTCTGGTCTGACCTTGACGCACCGTGCCATGGAAAGGGACATTTTAAAGCAATACATGGAAATTAGCCCTCGGGTGGTCATGTTACACTGGCACAGCAACGCACCAAGGTGTTACACAGATAATAAAAAGCAACAGGTTTAAAATTAAGAAATGATTTAGACATTGGATGGGGGAACAGTGGACACAGCTAAAATAAAGATGGTGTGTTCTGAAAGGTGATGCATTGTTTCAGGAAAAGGACTGGTGTGTGTCAAACAGAATGCCACACGAATTGTGTCAGAAAAGAAAATGTACTATTAAGACAAGGAGCTTGAAGTGCATGCCGTTCAGTGCGAATGTGTGAAATGCAATCACATGCACACCAAAACCTGAGGGCCATAGACAGACACAAATCTTAGAGAAAATTAACACAGCCACCACAACAAAGGGTGCATAAATGAGAGTGTGACACTAGGGCTCGGCTCCTCCATACTCCTGTGGCAGCATAAACATACTTAAAGAAAGAAAAACGTAACCACGCGACGCCAACATTCTCTGTAACCTCAGCGCAGCCTTGGTTGGTGAAGGTGAATCTTGCGAGATGACACAGAGGGAGTGACCAGATGTTACTGGTGCAAGTGTCAGGATAGCTCTGACTGCAAGTAGGAGAGCAGGAGTGAACACTAGTGGCAGAGCAGAGGTGAGCGCTGCTGTGAGAGAGATTAATGATGCCAATCCAAGTGTGAGGGCATAGGAGAGTTAAAGCGCCAGTACAGGTGCTAGTACAAGTGACAGTAAAGTTGTGAGCAAGGTGATTGTGAGCTTACTGGTGGAAGTCCCAGTTGCGTGAGTGAGGTGCAAATGAGAATACTTTGCAGATTCCATTACAGGTTCGAGAAAGGTTACTAGTTCATGTGGCAATGAGGTGTGATTGAGGTTGCTGGCTTAAGTATACTAGTAGTTTTAGGATTGCAGGTGCGAGTGACTTAAATGCAGTTGCATTCACTAACTTATTTATAGGCATCCATTCTTTCATCTACTCGCTCACTCATTTGTCCAACCAGGCACGCGTGTTATCTTATTCACCCATTAAACTGCTCATGCTTAGTAGTCACTCCATGCATTCTTCTATACATCCACTAATGTATCCAAGTAGCACTTATTTATATTCACTCACTTATCCATGCACTCAGCCACACCCTTTCATCCATTTGTGCACCCACACACCAATTCCTCATTTACTCTTGCATTCGACTATCCATTCAACCATCCATGAATGAAGAAGGATATGTAAAGGTCCAATGGAAGAGGAGTTGTAGGTGGAAGGAGTTCTTTTTTGGCAGTGAAGCTTGATGTAGGTAGAACTGATCCATGTAACTCTTAAGAAATACACCTCTTCAGTGTTGAGAACAAGCAAATTTAAACCATTGATAGAAGCGTCTGCTTCCACCAATCCAATGAGTCATGCCTCATTGGGTCAAACGGGGTAGTTTTGTTTACAATAAATGGATTGGAGCCAGCTCATTGCTTATCATTCGTTGGAATCATTGTCACTCTTCTTTGCTGCCTACTAACTGGCTAGAAGTTTCTGGGCGTCACTAACTTTTTTTAGGTCGAGCCTAGAGCAGCGCAAGCTGCTTGCTTGACTTTTAGTAAGGGAGGTTTCAAAGTGCTACACACAAGCTTTTCCTGGCCTAAAGCTTGCGTGCACGTGCGTTTGAATGCGCGCAGCCGCCATCTGCCTTTCTTATCTCATTAAGCTCAGGCTTACATCCCCTCACCCACTCACCATTTCAATCCTGGCCTTTATCTTCTATTATCGCGACACATGCTCACTTTAATTGCCCACGTCTTCTGCCTCTGCTCTCTGCCCCTCTTGTCTAAACACTAATGGTTAGAAAGGGTAGGGCTCGGCTGCTCTGGGTCTCGCTAGCCTCTTCCCTTGCTGCCGAGGCTGCTTGGCCATTTGTCTCTCAATCTGCAGTGCATAGAAACCTGGTCCTGCCCCATAGCCACCTCCAATGGCGAAACAGCCAACTACCTTATACATGCCGCCTGCATCTATACTAAATGCCCACCACACACTGCTGCACGCCACACACTGCTGCCCGCCTCGCACTGCTGCATGCCTCGCACTGCTGCTCGCCTCGCACTGCTGCACGCCTGGCACTGCTGCACGCCTCGCACCGCTGCATTACCTTACTCACACTGCTACATTACTCACACTGCTGCACGCCACACACTGCTGCACGCCTCACGCCTCACACTGCTGCACACCTCACAACACCACCACATCATTCAGGGACACCGCCACATCACTCTGGGATACTCTGGGACACCGCCACATCACTCTGGGACACCGCCACATCACTCTGGGACACCACCACATCACTCTGGGACAACACCACATCACTCTGGGACAACACCACATCACTCTGGGACACCAGCACATCACCCAGGGGCCACACACTGCTGCACGCCTCGCACTGCTGCACGCCTCACACTGCTGCATTACCCACACTGCTGCATGCCTCGCACTGCTGCATGCCTCGCACTGCTGCATGCCTCGCACTGCTGCACGCCTCGCACTGCTGCACGCCTCGCACTGCTGCACGCCTCGCACTGCTGCACGCCTCGCACCGCTGCATTACCTTACTCACACTGCTACATTACTCACACTGCTGCACGGCACACACTGCTGCACGCCTCACGCCTCACACTGCTGCACGCCTCACAACATCACCGCATCACTCTGGGACACCGCCACATCACTCTGGGACACCGCCACATCACTCTGGGACACCGCCACATCACTCTGGGACACCGCCACATCACTCTGGGACACCGCCACATCACTCTGGGACACCACATCACTGGGACACCAGCACATCACTCTGGGACACCAGCACATCACCCAGGGGCCACACACTGATGCACGCCTCACACTGCTGCATTACCCACACTTCTGCATGCTGCACACTGCTGAACGCCTCACACTGCTGCACGCCTCACACTGCTGCACGCCTCACACTGCTGCACGCCTCACACTGCTGCACGCCTCACACTGCTGCACACCTCACACTGCTGCATGCTGCACAGCACACTGCTGCACGCCGCACACTGCTGCATTACGCACACTGCTGCATTACTCACACTGCTGCATTACTCCCAATGCTGCACACTGCTGCACGCCTCTCACTGCTGCACGCTGCACACTGCTGCATTACTCACACTGCTGCATTACTCACACTGCTGCACGTCTCACACTGCTGCACGTCTCACACTGCTGCACGTCTCACACTGCTGCACACTGCTTTACGCCTCGCACTTCTGCACGCCTTGCACTGCTGCACGCCTTGCACTGCTGCACGCCTTGCACTGCTGCACGCCTCGCACTGCTGCACGCCTCGCACTGCTGCACGCCTCGCACTGCTGCACGCCTCACTGCTGCACGCCTCACTGCTGCACGCCTCGCACTGCTGCATTACTCGCACTGCTGCATTACTCGCACTGCTGCATTACTGACACTGCTGCATTACTCGCACTGCTGCACGCCTCACAACACCACCACATCACTCAGTGACTGACTGACTGTTTTTATAGAGTTTAAGTGTTAAATATAAATACCAAGGTGTATATGGTGAATCACTAGGTGTATGAGTGCCTGTCTGGACGATTCAGTGAGTGTGTGATTGACTGTATAAGTCTGTCAGTTGGTGTCTAAGTGGTTGTATGGGTGTGTGAGTGGGTACATGAGTGGCTGTATGGGCGATTGATTAGTTGTCTGAGTACGTGTCTGGGTGAGGGGGTGTGCGACTGCCTGTATTGATGAATGAGTGGGTGAGTCAGTAGCTGTATTGGCTAAGTGAATGCATGTGTGAGGGGCTTTATGGGTGAGTGTGTGTATGGCTGTGAGGGTGAGTGAATGGATGTGCCAGTGATATATGGGTGAGTACCTGGGTATGTAAAGGGCAGTATAGGTGAGCAGTGGGGTATCTAATTGGCTGTATGGGTGAGTGTGTGCTTGTGTCAGCAACTATATGTGAGTGAGTCCCTGTTAGTATCAGTATGCATATGAAGTGGGGGGTGTAATAGTATGGGTGAGTAAGTGGCTGTGTGATTGACTGTATGGGTGTGTGAGTAAGTGTCAGTAGCTCTACAGCTGACTAACCCAGTGTGTGGGGGATAATATGGGTGTATGAGTGAATATATTAGTGACTGTATGAATGAGTGGGTGTATGCGTGGCTGTATGGGTGAGTGGATGTGTGTGTAGATATATGAATTTGTGAGTGGGTGTGTAAGTAGTGGTATTTGTCTGTAAATGGGTTTGTGAATTATCATGTGGGAGTGGGTTTATGAAAAGTTCTATGGGGATGTGAGTGGATGCGTTAGTGATTTTGTGGATCTTCACCAGTGATGTCACTGACCATGTCATGAGTGATGTAATACATGAGGTCATAGGTGGTGCATTGCGGGGGCGTAAGTTATAGTTAGCTCAGCTAACTATAACAGCTGAATTTCACTGGTTTTGTTCAAGTGAAACCTGAGCCTAGCTAAAACGTCCCTGTGACCTTTGGTTTTTTCATTGAACTACTAACATTTTTTCAATCTCCGTTTCCTAGCTATAACGCCTCTGTAACCTTTATTTTTTTCAGCGAATGTCTATAGTGTTTTAAGCAGTAATGGCGTTTGCAGAGTGGTGGAGAAAGGTGGATGGGCCTCCAACCAGCTCTCAGGAATCCCGCTGTGTAGGACTTACAGGAGGTATAAGGAGGTCTTCCTAGCCTCCAAAGGTCCCTCAGGAGTAAAGTGGACTTCATCCCCAACCAGTAGTGTGCCAGGAGCCGCGTTTGCGGAGTGATAGAGAAAGGGGACATGGCCTCCGAAGACCTCTTAGCAATCTCGCTGTGTGGGACTTACTGGAGGTAAGGTTATTATTTTTTTATTTATAAAGTTTTATCTAGCGCAGTGTCCCCTTGATCATCCGCGCCACTCTGATCATCCGCCCCCTGGGTAGCAGGTGATGCTGCAGCAGGGGTTGCTGCAACAGGGGTTGTGGGCACCTGAGAACTGTCCAGGAATGGCTGCTAAAGACGACTGAACGCATCAGTGTCGACGCCAGAGTCTCTGGGTCGCTTAGAAGGTGGTGGCTGAGCATCTGTCATGGCATTCCCAGGTGTAGGGTTTGGCACAAATAGCGCAGATTTAGCCAATAGCTCACAAGCCTCATCAATCTTACGTGTCAGGCGATCCTCTAACGGTGCCAATGCCTCCGCGACTATGGAATTGTCCACTGCGTCATAAAAAGAAACATCCCATGGTAGGGCATTAAGGGGATCCTCCTCCCACTGGTCATCCTGCTAAGTCTCCTGATAGGAATCCATGACACCAGGCAGAAAAACCCTTCAAAAGGTAAGTGGGTAATTCGGAGATCAGATATGGGGGGCTGGGTGTCCGCCTACACTTTGGGCAAGCAGAGCCTGCGTTTAAATAGGGCTACAGCCCGGGACCCAACAGCCCAGGTGCAGGAAAAATAATAATGGGCAGTCTGCCTAACAGAAGTGGGCCCTTGGAATTCTAAAATTCCAACATAACGGACTCCCCAGGAGCATATAACAAAACGGCCTATTACTGACCCCCCTGGTGTGCAATAACAAACTACCTAATGGCAGACTACAGACCCGAGGAAAACGGGCGTTGGAAAGGGCATCCACAAAGACAAAATTCCTGCCTAATGGCAGAGTACAGACCCAAGCAGGTGTGAAAATCAACACAGGAGGAGTTAGAACAGTTAAGCTTTTATCTGGCAACTAATTCAATTTTGCACAATTGTTCCTTCTGGGTAGTCTGAAAACAAACACATGTTCCATTTACACATCATAAAATGTTTGCTGAATGTATGACTAATGAGTTTGTAACAGGCAGATTATGATCATTCACTCCGAAAACATGTAACAAATACAATTTAGTCTGAAAGGCCAATAAGGCATCATTAAGAGAAGCCCTGTGCAAGCAATCAAATCAATCGAATTACTATAAATGAATCAGAGCGAATGTGACTAGTGTTCAATTAACATTCACTTTAAATTCTACTAGTCTTACTTGAGTCTTCACAATCATTGCCGTTAGTATTCAGATATTGCTCACAAAGAATACCACTAGTCTTCAAATAGTGGTCCGTTTGTATTCAGGTATTGCTCACAAAGAATACCACTAGTCTTCAAATAGTGGTCCGTTAGTATTCATATATTGCGCAAAAAGAATACCACTAGTCTTCAAATAGTGATCACAATCAATGAGACTAACCTTCATTTTGCTCTTGAAATAGCGCAAGAGCTGCAAATAAACACTAACGGAATACTACTAAGCTTCAAATACTATTCTTCTAGAATACTACTAGTCTTCTTTTAGCAATCAATTGAAGTGTTCATCATGTATTTGAAGGGTAGTTGAGTAGAACTAGTATTCCCTCATTAGCATATTTCGGCTCGTGGGCATACTACTTAGTCTTCATGCATACTAAATGAATACTACGTTTTAATGGTAAATGAATACCATTGTAAACACTGAAATCACACTAAATTGAAAAGGAACGTCGCCCCACTGGCAGAGCCAGCAGCTATAAAATAAAATGATATTTGAATATCGTTTTAATTTTAAGCAGCTGGCTCATCCAGCGTGTGAAGGGATGCCCAGGGCCGGGGCATGGGAGGGGGTAGGAGATGGCATATGTGCACTCTCTAAGTGCACATATGGGTTTGCCCGGCTATCTAAGGTAGACCAAAACACACATGCGCACCTTAGTTTCTCTAGCCCGGCGGAACTGAGCAGCCGGGCTTGAGAAACTCCAGACTTCCTGACCTGAGCAGAGCATCTTTTCAGCCCACTCAGGCCAATCCCCATGCTGCTCTGCAGCGCGGGGATTGGACAGGGAGTCTGATGCAGCCCAAGTGCCTGCTGGGACATGGAAGAGGAAGCACCTGGTGTAACGCGGAACGCGGGCATCAACTGAAGGTAGGTTTTTTCTTTTTTTAAATTCTCCCCTCTGCGATCTCCTTCCCACGCACCCCCCTTTCCTATGTGGCGGATGACACTGCTTCTATGACTGAATGTGCACACCTGCGCGAATAGGAGTTTTAGTAAGAGACGTATCAGAGCCTACCACAGGTAGAAGCAACTGGGCAAGTGTCATGGGGTAAAAGATGGGTCTCTTGAAGAAAAAAAAAACACCTGACACCATGTCACACTAGATAGGATAGTACCCATTTCCCTTTGCGAGGATTGTTAAGGCCTCGGATGTTTCACGTCATGCACACCAGTTCAGTCATCTGTGCCCCCCTAGCCGGCATCCCATTACTTAGCAGAGTGTAAATATCAATCTCTGGGTAACGCGCCTATGAGTCTGTGTGACAGCCTGTAATCAAGGACGTTAGAGTTAAACATGAATCGAACTTCTCACCCCCCACCCACACTGGATTGCAAAAAATCCAGCGTATCCCAACACAACATGAAAAGGTTGTGAAAGGAATAGCTTCAGTCATTGCAGTGCACACCTTGAGAGGTGGCAATGCCCTAGCAGGAGGTGCCCGCAAGGAAAGTTGTGTAGAATACAGAATTGGGTGGGTTGTAAATTGTAACAACAAGTTGCCCCCCTAATTCCCCCCCCACACCCCCCCTGCAAATGGCCATCGGGTCATAATGCATTTGATAGTTCCCATTAGCATACTTATATCTAAGAAAACAAAAATGCAGAGCCCTAGTAAGTAGTCCATTCTCATTCAGCGAGCAGCGATTCATCATGTGGGGAAATGGCAGGAGGGGAGCAATCGGGAGTGGTATGTCAGGATGTACTCCCTGCAATGCAGTGCCTCTAGCAGAAATCCACTGCATCAGCAGGTGTGGCAAATATCTTAGTCTTTCCATTACCTTCAGTCTTCAGGTGGGCCAGATACAGCATGCTGTACTTTAGCCCCTGCTTGCAAAGGGTGTTCTTCACATCTGCAAATCCTCACCTCGCTTCCTGAACCGCCACCATTAAATCAGGGAAGATGGTGAAACCCTAAAAAGAGGGAGGGGGGGGGCTCCGCTCCTGGACAATGTGCAGAGCCATGCCCCGGACCCGAAATTTAGCAGGCGTGCTATGAGCGGGTTTAGGGGAGCTCCAGGAGGTAGCCGAGGACAAGCGATCTGTGCGCCTTCTCCACCACAAACATGTGAATGAAACTGACTAAGAGCTCGGACAGCAGGCGCCCAACAAAGTGGTCTAGACGGCCCATTCCTCTGGTTACCACTACACCCAGGATACGAAGGTTGTTAAAGCAGGACCGAGCTTCAAGTTCTTCATTCTTAACCATCGCTGACTTCAAAAGTTTTTTATCTTCCTCCAGCCGTTTAATGACGAACAATGTGTGATCTTCGACAACCGAAATGTAGTTCTCAGCATCACCAAGTGTTGTGGTGTGTCGATTCAAGTCCTCATCCATGCGAAATAAGCAATGTGTGAGGGCATCGAAGCAGGTGCCAAATGATTTGGAACCTGCTCGCAGCTCCGCTATGATTGGAGCAGCACCATCGGATGTACCCGTCAGCACCCCCTCCCTCCGTGCCCTCCTCAGTGCGCGATAAGGAGGGAGGGGGTTGTCTCACAGGTTTATTCTGCTCAAACAAGAGCTTCCATTGCTTTGGATTGCTCCTCCTATTATTGCCTGGTGAATGAAGAAGTGGGAGCAAGTTGCCCAGGGATCAGGGTATAATTGAAGGGGTTGTGACGCAGTCTCCTTCTCAGCCAGCATTACTAGGGTCCATCAGAAGGGAGACAAATGCTGTCAGGATCACAGGATGTCTATTGAGGTGCAGCTTGAAGCAGGTCTCAGCATAGTACAGCCTTGACAGCAAGCTCACCATGAAAAGGAAGATCAACGCAGTCTCCCCCGCATGCTTCTTCACACTTTGCATGCTCCATAAGATCTTCAAATGGCTCCCCATCAACATTAGACGAACCGTCACTCAAGCCCTTGTCACAAGCAGGCTGGACTATGGCAACACATTTTACATAGGAATCCCCTCTCACCTGAAGAGACTGCGGACCATACAGAATTCAGAGGCTGGACTCATCCTCAACCACCAAAAGTGGACATCAATGGGCCAAAGATTTTGTAGATTATGTCATAAAACATTTCTTTGGAAGGGGTTGCTGCAGCACCGGGGAAATCGGCTATTGTGGTGCCGGCCCTGAAGCCAACTTCACAGGCAGGAGCGGGGCCCAGAAGCACAAGGTTGAGTGGGTGAAGCTGAAAAAAGCCTCAACTTATTTTTCATGTGCTTCTACAACTAACCTGACTTCGACAAGGAGGTCTTGGAGGGGGAAGACAATCTTTTTTTGCCATATCACCAGGAGGTTCATCGCCTACTCCTGATTCGCCTTTGAGTTAATTGACTTGCACTCGTGCAGGCCTTGGGGTCATGACCAGTATTCCCAAGAAAGGTGCACACCTCAGTGCCCTCGAGCGCGCAATGCCGTGTGTGGGGCACACACACACATCCCCCGAGAGTATTTACACCTCCGCTTTTAAAAGGCGAGCGGCACGAAAAGCGGGCATTTCCAGGTTGCAGAGGAAGAGGCAGCCTGTTAGATCAAGGAGGGCACAATTGCTACATTTCTTTCGTTTTCTAGAGTGCGGCTGCGGGGCTCATTGTGTGCTTATGTTTAAGTATTCGTGTTAATTGCAGCGCCCGTCACGAGCTGCGATTAACATGAATACTTTAACAAAAGCACCCAATCTGCCCCACAATCGAACTCTAGAAAACAAATGACATGCAGCACCAAACACAGCGTGTGCTTTCAGATTCACCTGAAAGCACACGGAGGGCTCGATTCACAAAAGTAATCTGAGAGAAAATCCTAACTTTACGACTTTCGGAGTTCACAAAGGGCATTTAGGAGTAGTAAAGTTCGGATTTTGTCTCAGTTAAACTTACTATTCACAAAGGGCATTTAGGAGTAGTAAAGTTAGGATTGCGCCTCAGTTAAACTTAAGTTTTGGTCTTAGTCCAAAACTTAAGTTTAACTGAGACAAAATCCTAACTTTACTACTCCTAAATGTCCTTTGTGAATACCGAAAGTCATAAAGTTAGGATTTTGTTTCAGTTTATTTAAGTGAATCGGGCCCGCTGCATTTGTAGACTTGCTGCACTTTTTCTCTTAATAGAGCTGTGCCGAGGTGCGATTGTGTGCGTTTTTAAAAGTTTTCATGTTAATTGCAGCTCATGACGGGCGCTGAAATTAACATGAAAATGTTAAAAAAAAGCACACAATCACCCCGCAGCTGCACTCTATTCAGAGAAGAAATGCAGCAAACCTACAAACATGGCATGTGCTTTCAGGTGAAATACGCTTAAAAGTGGAAGCACAAACCATTTGTATACCGAGTCATGCAGCTTCTGTCATCAACACTTCTCAGCCCTTTTTCCACAAGAGCAGTTCAAGCATGAATACCCTGGTTTGCAAATGTTTTCTATATAATTCTGGTACTGTAATATTTGCCTCATAATACATCATCTGCTGCTTAATGTGATGATTTTAACAAAAAAATTGTTTGTAGCTGAAACGAATCAAAAGTTACTAAAAAAATTTACTTTTATTTCTGCGAAGTGGGCGGCCCTTTGCAAAGGTTGATTGATCACCTTTCTCACTGCTGGATTTGTATGTTACACTGTTACTAATAAAGGCAAAATCTTTCCAGAGACTGTTAGCATGTGTAAAAATGTAAAAATGATAAAGTATCAGCAAATATACCGCATTACGCTGTAGCCTTTTTTTTTGGCTGCATAATTTAGGCAACACCGCAGCATAATTTTGTCCTCCATTGCTGCATAAATCCGGTGGCCCGAAGCAGGCAGCACATGTTAAAAGTGCTTGTGCATGAAGTAGAGAGACCGTGAAGTTTGTGAACTTACTTTGGTGTGCTTGCAATTCCTGCATTGCCGACCCCTGATGAGTAACAGCTACTACTGCAGAATCAAGGCCAACAGAGGGACCAATGGGTGAGGCAGCCTGACCTCAAGGGCAGGGCCGGCTATAGCGCTTGTGGAGCCCTGTGCGACAATGTTTGTTGGTGCCCCCACATGACTCCATCTGCCACTGATTCCCTCACTACCACTCTTTAACAGTGCCCCTCAAGTCTCCTTAACCACACTCTTGCTCAGATGAATTTAACTTGAGTTACAGCACCACTGACACCAGTTTAGGGTGTCAGAGCACTTTACATCACACTCATTACACAGAGACAATTACTCATATGTGTGTAAATCTTTGTATAGGAAATGTTACATAAGACAAAAAACTACAAGGTGTAGGAGTCATAAGACATCCATACTAGTAGGCAGTATAGTTTAATAGTGACTGGTCTGGAGAAACACACACCCTGAATTTAGAACGTAATACTATGAATCGGGTTCTCTTTAATAACCAGAATTGATTTCTATTCAAATGAACCCTTTTTGCAACATTAGGATAATCAGACTGGGGAAAAAACACGCAGCTCTTAGATGGAAGTTAATAACTCCCTGTTCTATGCTAGAATTATGAGCACTTTGTGATCTGGATGGTACATGTTCTTTGCAGCAGGCAAATTAACCCACTGCGCTAACTTTCCATGAGTCAAAACTTCCACTTGACAAAACTCCATCTCTCTCTTGGAAGAACATTAATCACCGGAGTTATCATGACATTTTGCCTAAAATTGCTGAAGACCAGGAAGGAGGCAGCAATTGCTTTTAGAAACATAATATACTTGCAAGCATGACACCCCACCCGAAGTCAGCGCCCGAGCGATAGCACCGCCCAGGAGCCACCCTGCTCAAGGGTCCTGTGACCTCAGTGACAACCACTGTCGTACTAGGGTGTACTGTTTCATAGGCCTGCCCGCAAGACTGGAGGTGAACTTCAGTATGGATTGTGGTGGACAGGCCTTTAAGGTTAACCGACAATTGCCACAGCTAGGGTCCACATGCTGGAGCTAAAACACCAGGGCTTCTAACGGGGTCTTCTAAGGTCAAGTAAGGGAATGTGCTACCTCAGGAGAGTGGTCTGGTGGACTGGTCTTGAAGGCTGAGCCTGGTTCCCCAGTGCCAAATTCAGCAACTCTGACCAAAGTGCCACATCCTCTCCTCCAAAGAACACCATACTGCCCCACTGAGAGAAACTTGCACTGCCTTCAGCTACAACCCAATTGTGCCCGCTATAAAGACCTGGGTGCGACGCAATTCAAAATATGCATTAGACATGAGTAATATGCTGCCTAAAAAAAAGTAATAACATCCTGGAAAAAGCAAACACTCATTGACCCGCTAAACTATAAGTAGCAGAGATAGTAATACAGACATATGTAATGCAGGATACATGTTCTCATATCCAAGCGTTTCCAGTTTAACAGTCTAGGGCAAACAACCTTGTTTTCCCCAAGCATGTTAGGGTCAAAGTTAGTCCACCCGTAAGGGGAGAGCCCAAAGTTCAAACCATCCTAAAATCATTGGCATTTGCAAGAACGCGGGTGTAGAGTCTAAGACAGCTGGTATTATGGAAAATACTAAGTTTACCCACCAAAAAGGGAGGTGTTTCTGTGTGAGTGAGGATGGAAGCTGGTGTAATTCAAAAATGAATTCCGAGCCATGGGTTTGGTGTACAGTTCAGAGTAAATGCCTCCATATTTTGAATACAATAGGAGGTCCAGAAATGGTAGTGAAAGTTTTCTGAACTCGTAGGTGAACTTCAGATGGGGATTTCTCAAATTCAGCCAATTTGCAAAAGGGTCTAGGGAGGCCACTAAACCTTCCCATATTATCAGTATATCGACAATGTATATCTTCCAAACTTCAGATTGGAAGAGTATGGATTCTCAACAGGGTAGATCTATTTGGTCTCAAAATCGTGCATCTACAATTTTGTCATACTTACTGGGGGCAAATGTACTGCCCACAGATGTCCCTGTGACCTGTAGGTATAGATTCTCCCCATATTGGAAAAAGTTTTCCTTTATAGCAAGTGTGGCACATTGCAGCACAAAGGATGTAGGTGTCAAATCTTCACGTTCTCGTTGATTCAGTAGAGATCTTATGGTGTCATGGGATTCATCCTGCGGAATGTTAGTGTAAAGGGACTCTACATCAAAGGATGCTAGGATGTGAATCTCTGGATCAAAAGACATTTCTGTCAATGTGCTAAGTATGTGCTTGGTGTCTTGCAAATATGAAGGCATCTCTGTGACAAAAGGCCATAGGAACCAGTCTACAAATTGAGAGAGTGGCTTGAGTACGGATCCTATTCTGTATACAATAGGCCTACCCGGTGGTGGTCTAGTCGGTTTATGGACCTTGGGTAGCACACAGAAGTAAGGTGGAGGAGGGGTTAGTGCTAAAGATCCACAGTCACTGGACTGTTCACTGAATCAAAAACACACTTAGGATCTAAGGGAGGAAACCCAGATGAGAGCGTGTCACTCCCTAACAGTACATCAAACTCACAAATGGGGCTCCTATGATGAAGCATGTCACCTTCGGGTGAGTGAGGGTTCTCATCCTTAAAAAGGACTACTTTCCCTTAACCAACCCCCCTAGTTGTTGGAGACCGAATCTTTTGTGAGTTTCATGAATATTATATTTCTGACGTACTGCATTTTAAATTTGATGGCACAGTTGCACGCTGTTAGACAATTTTAGTGTGCTGGTGTTGCCTCATTGCAAAAACAACAAGTGATGGACTGAATGTGGATCAATGTCACACACTCCCCCAGTCAAAAGATCTGGGCCCAAATCCATCGTTTTTTTGCACTCCACACCACCCTGGGTTAGACAATGGCGATATGCAAATCAGCTCTGACCCTGTTGCCCCATGGGAACAGTCCAGTCCGAACTACAAAAGCCATGTCCTTCCCAGAACGGAATCAAGCATCCGAGGACCGGACCGGTTTCGAGGTAACACCTCTCTTCAGCCCGGCTAGCTTGACTCCAAGTGGTGTGGAGTGCCTGGGACCCACGTCTGGGCATCCCCAGCGCACTTAGGGCGGCAATTGCAAAAACAACAAGTGATGGACTGAATGTGGATCAATGTCACACACTCCCCCAGTCAAAAGATCTGGGCCCAAATCCATCGTTTTTTTGCACTCCACACCACCCTGGGTTAGACAATGGCGATATGCAAATCAGCTCTGACCCTGTTGCCCCATGGGAACAGTCCAGTCCGAACTACAAAAGCCATGTCCTTCCCAGAACGGAATCAAGCATCCGAGGACCGGACTCGAGGTAACACCTCTCTTCAGCCCGGCTAGCTTGACTCCAAGTGGTGTGGAGTGCCTGGGACCCACGTCTGGGCATCCCCAGCGCACTTAGGGCGGCAATTGCAAAAACAACAAGTGATGGACTGAATGTGGATCAATGTCACACACTGTTGCCTCATTGGCAGTGGGCCTCAATTGCAGTATTGTCAGGGGGCGTTAGAATGCATGACTAATGTATTTTAATGCGGTGATGCGGGCACTAGCATTAAAATGCGTTAGTCTAATGCCTGATTCAGCCCTACCCTAACCCAGCCCTGAAACTGTGAAAAATAAAATCATAATAATTAAGTTATTATAAAAAAAAATCCTGCTCAAAGACAGCATTTGTTAAAGTTTACATGTTAATCGCAGCATCCGTCATGAGCTGAAATTAGGATGAAAACTTTTACAAATGCACACAATCATCCCGCAGCCCAGCTATATTAAGAAAATAAATGCAGCAACATAGCTGCCAAGGTTTTAAATTGCTATGTGGGACGGCTTCAAACCTGCCTTAACACCGTTCACATGGAACTGTATGTGAGAAAATGCCCAGTCTTTTCACTTTTTTAAGCAAAAGTTTGGAGTGATATTTTGAGCTGCACCCACACACGCGGTCGGGGGACTGGCGCACACAGCCTTGGTTGCAGCGCACATAGACCTTACACTGCCGCACACAGAGGAAATAAATTAGAGGGAACATTGGTCGTGACCCAACCCCAGACACCAGAGACAAACCAAGTGGGGTTCAGGCACAGACATCTTCCTATGACAATTCCGGCAAAGTTTGAATCCTGAAGGTTTTGCAGGGGACATACCCACTTACTCTGGGAGCGATGCTCAAAAAACGTTACCCAAAAAGCCCAAAAAGAGTTGGTGAAAAAATAACTAAGGCAGCTCTCCAGATCCGGGCCATTAGCGCAGATTGAAAGGAATTTATGTAAATGGGCTGGGGTGGTGTATATATGGACAACACAATGTCATTTACAACATTCCTCTTTAAGCCTCTTATATTTTTACGTTTGTCTACTATTGAGACTGATATATTTTATTGTTTTTAGTTATGGACGCAGCCATAACGTCATGGACGCTCACTGCATTATGTGACAGGTTAGAGCTGTATTTATAGGTAACAAGGACCCCCTGAATGTATGGATAAACTAATTCCTAGGTCAGGGAAATACAGCATAACAAATATGTAACAACCTAGGCAATTCAAGTTAGAGCTGAACAGGCAACCTGTGGAAACAAGCCTGTGCAATGCAATTGGTCTCGCCTTTGGGACCTTATATATACTTAACTATGCAGCACATTAGCCTGGGTGCTGAAACATCTACTGTTCTTTAACATGGAAGGATAGTAAGCACCAAACTGCGTGACACACCAGGTATGGGAACACATGGAGAGAAAAATTGCCTTTCAGCAGGAAAAGGTATAGTCCAAAGCTCTGTTTTTAATATAAAATCAGGGCCTTCGGTGGTCATATCACTGAAAATACAAGATGTGTAAAAAATATTATTGTCTACGGGTGCTCGTAGAAGACAATTTCTATGGACAGGAATCTAGAGAATGCCAAAGTGATTCTGGTATTTTACTGACCTCTGCTGGGCGTTTTCTATCAAGGAAGTTAAACAGATGCAGTTGCCAGAAAAAAGAGAAGAACAAAAAAAGTCCCTCAGCAGAAAGTAATTCTGGTATTTTACTGACCTCTACTGGTCGTTTTCTATCAAAACAGTTAAATAGAGGCAGTTGAACAGAAAAAAAGTCCCTAAGCGGAAGCAGACAATTCCTAGGGCTGATCTCCGGAGCCCACAAAGTACATACACATAAGTATATACTAAAGTATATACAAGAGGTCTCAAATGCTCGACCTAAAAACGAGGTTACACTAGTACAAATGTATTGTAATGAAGGATGATGCGTAGTCTGGGTCTTGTAGATACTCAAGTATATTTATTCTTCAGTTACAGGAAGATGATAAGTTCATTAAGTGCTCTTTAAGTTATTATAAATACCCCAGTAGTTGCCCCACCAGGAGCAGCCTCCTGGCTGCTCAGCCATCCAGATCAACTCACACCCACTCATACAAACCTACTCTAACATTCTACATAACCTCATCACTAGCTGAGCAGGTAGGCAGAGAACTATAGAAAGGAGAGTGTAGTAAGTAAAAGGAAGATTACAACACATCTCCCCCATTATAATATGAATGAACAATCAGAAAGTGTGAAGCTGTTAGACACACGTTTGAGCTTAGAAGGATGTGTAGTGAAACAACAAATAAGAGTGGAAGAAAATGCATGAATTAAAATATATCTCATTCTTTCAACGCCATGAAGTAAAACATATTACACATCCTATCCCCTTACTCAATAATGCATGAAGATGGTAAAACACACATGGTAAAACACATAAATGGTAGAAAGAGGATGTATAACAAAATATGTAATACACCCTGTTTTCTGATTAAATTAGGAAAACAAAGAATGTAAGTCAAAAAAGATATAATCAAAAACTACAAATAGCGTTTGCAAAAACAACACACCACGCGGTGTACCATAAAAATTATGGGTAACAGTAAATCCAAAACTGTTTAAACTATGAGTATTTAGAACTCAAGGCAAACATAACATGGGTCATCTTAAGACAAAGTAAATATGCCATGTCAACTGCAATTGCAAAACAATTACCCAAAAGTACATCAAAATAAAAACATGTACATAGTGAGTCACATCAACTCAAAGGCAAATTACCCTGGGTACTCCTTCACCCGAAGGACGCTAAATAAGGGAAAAACTATCCCAAGATAGACAAAAATTTTGGGAATTTCAACACCCAAAGGAAAACAAATATAATGAAAATCACCATGCCCATGGCAAACATTTGGTAGGTTTCTTTAGACCTAAAGCAAACAAATTTCGGGAAACTAAATCCAAGGAAAACAAAAATCCACGCCAAACTAAATTTAGGAAACTTTTAAACTCTTGACACACACGTTCAACTGTATAAGGGAACACTACACTAGAGTCAAAAGAAACACCACGCACACTAACCAACACCACTCCAAAAAACAAGAGACAAAAACTACAAATGACCAGCAAAATAAGAATGTCTCATAATCCGGTGAGCTGTCTCAAGTAAGGAATGTTGTAAATACGGGAAGATTGGCGACGTCCTCCGCAAAACAACACAATTCCAGCAAAATACACTTCAAGGTTACAAACAAACCAACAACAGTAACATGCCCCTTATACAATGTTGTGAAAATGCAGATGTAAAAACTTAAGGTAATCTAACACAACAAACTAAAACAATAAACGTGGTCACCGTAGTCTAGGTAGATGAGCGAAACCTCACCCGAAAGTCCAGTCCATGTGGAGATGAGCGATACCTCACCCGAAAGTCTAGTCTCTAATCATTCATCCATAGACCAAATGGTGTAGATTAAATCCAGTATATGTAAAGAATAGTGTCATAGGCAGTACCACCAACTCGAATTTACACTATATAAAGTTTTGACCTACAAGGTGGAAACCGTCGAAATCCAGAGTTCATGCAAGCAGGTAAATCAAATTGAAAAGTGACTATGTTGAATTCGTGAAGCAAAATGAAATACAAGAACATCGCGATCTTCAAACTCCAATGCTAACGTCATGGTTCTCTGTACTACAAAGGGATTCTTCCCAAAGAGCTAAGATGGCCGCCACAGCGTCGTTCAGCGTCTATTTCTAATGGAATTTGGCCACACTACGACGCAGAACATGACGGAGGTAGCTCTACGGAGATTCAACATCACAGGAGACCTTCACCAATACCTCATCGGATACCAAAGACGTCATCAATTCAAGGTACGCAGGCGAACTGGAAGGAGCTCCTGAGACCAACTGTCACTGGTGAGTTAACGAAGAGAAATGACTCGCTGTAGCCAGCAAATGTGCAGAAGTCAGACGGTGAGTCGACAAAGAGAAATGCCCCGCTATTGTCAGCAAAAGCGGAGAAGTCGTTGAAATCTCGCTGTCACCAGTCAGTCAGCAAATGCGGTGAATCTCGCTGTCGCCAGTTAGTGCACAGAAGTTACTTAAGTCCCTTAATAGCCAACACACGCTGTAAGCGTTTCTTAAACCTAAAATCTCTGCGCCAGTAAATGAAGATAGTTCATACAGCACGACGTGTTGTACACATGGAATTATTCACTTCATGCGCTGCTCTTAAGTTGCTGTGTGTTATTTCCATTTGCTGCAGTTTAAGTCTTTCTAAAAACGATGTTGCGCTTTACTATTCAGTTTCTTCATATATTAATTGAACATCAAAGTTTGCAGGTAGTCCGATCACATTAGGGAATATTCACGCCAGACTAGCAGTTTCAATTAGTAAAATCACATATTTGGGGAAAACTCACCCAAAGTCCAACAAGCACTGGCACATCCACGTTGGGGCCGACCGGTCTTTGGTCACTGGTGGGGCATGTGAATAGCCAGTTTGCTTCTCTTATGTGTGCTTCTTCTTTTTCTAATGTTTCTTCAGTTTCAGTTTCTTCTTTGTTTGTGCTTCTTCTTTTTCATATGTACAAGCCCATTGAATGTGTAGGTTCTCCAACTCGTCGCCAGTATTGTAATGAAGGATGATGCGTAGTCTGGGTCTTGTAGATACTCAAGTATATTTATTCTTAAGTTACAGGAAGATGATAAGTTCATTAAGTGCTCTTTAAGTTATTATAAATACCCCAGTAGTTGCCCCACCAGGAGCAGCCTCCTGGCTGCTCAGCCATCCAGATCAACTCACACCCACTCATACAAACCTACTCTAACATTCTACATAACCTCATCACTAGCTGAGCAGGTAGGCAGAGAACTATAGAAAGGAGAGTGTAGTAAGTAAAAGGAAGATTACAACAAAATGCAAGCCAACATATAGGAGACACACAATACCCTGAAGAAAAGGCAGCGCTAAGCTTGAAAAACACTATCGAGGCAGGCAACAAGTGGCAATAACATACAAGAGGGCAGCACGAGTACAGTGGATAAGAACCTACCTACAAATGCACAGAAAGCGCCAAATACTGGTAGACAACTAAGGAGAGAATAAAAGACTACTTCACTGGCAGCGAAGAAAGAGGGGCAATAAGCAGCGACAGAGGACTATTGTAGGAAGGGGCAGTCTCTGGTTGGCGCAGTGCAGCACTGGCGACAAACAGGGCCTCTCTCTTCCCCGTCAGGGCTGAGGGTTACCTTCAAGACAACCTCTGCTTACCCTCTAGGTAGTGTGGCTTAAGCAGTCTTAGGCTAATCTCTGGGGCATGTAGGGTTAAACATTTGCAATATTACACCATCACCACCAACCCACCACACAATGACACCAAACTGTATTTGTGAAAATATATGTTCTTTATATAAATCTCAAGCAGGCTTGTAAATACAGTTGTCAAACTTTCAATAGCGGTTCCAGTTTACTTAGGTTCCAGTTGCCACAGTTCTTTCTTAGCAATAAGCAATCTTTTGGGCCTTCTGCCCAGGTTCCAGCAAGGTTCAGTGTCTTGTAGCGCCTCAATGCGCGTTCCGCTGTCTCCGCTCGCTTCAGAGAGGAGAACGGGCCCGGCCGGCTAAAGCTCACGCTTCCCGCGTGGGCCTCGCGGACCCGGCACAGTGCGAGCCTTGGTTTCAGGGGCGGCTCACGCTGGGAGGCAGGTAGCGCGGTGCGAGCTCAGGACGTAGGATGCTCGCACCGCAAGGACAAAGAACACAGTACCTTGGTTTTCTTGTAGGTCTTGGAGCGGACGGCTGTCCGGGGATCTGTCCCACGTCGCGTTGTCTTCCTGGAGGGTGCGGCGGCCTGCGAGTCTCAGCGCAGGTCACAGGGCACCCGGGCTGACGGTGCAGATGCGGGGCAGGATTCTCCGGAGTCCGGTTCACTCGCACTGAAGGGGAAAGCTGCAGGCAGGCGGGGCTGAGGGGGGTGCACTCCACGGAGCGCGGGGCACAATTCAGGCACGGCTCAGCAGCGAGTCACTTCCAGCTGCGGGGGCCAGGGGGTCTCAGCGCCCAAGTCACGAGGGGCACAATCTTGGCAGTGCCGGTCTTTGCGGGGCAGCCTGTACCTCGGGGGTCACACAGGCGGCGATGCTTGGACCGGGCAGGTCCTCCCTTTCCGTTGCAAGGGCGGCTCAGCGCGGACAGTCACGGCGCTCGAACCAGCGCGGGGCTGATCCTTACTTTGCGGCTGGCACACGAACAGGCCACAGTCACGGGGGTCGGGGAAGGAGCACAGCTGCACAAATTGTCAGAGAGCGTGGCGGCAGGCGCAGCGCTCTCAACTCTCCTTTCCTTGGTGCTGTAGAGACACACAGCACACGCCAGCAGCAGCTTTTCTTCAGAGGGGTAGCGCCCACTGTTCCTGGGGCGCTGGTCAGGGGGCAAGTTCACAGGCAAGCCCTTGGAGATCTTCCAGCAGAGTTTGGCACAAAGTTCAAATAAGCAAAAGTCTTTGGTAGTCTTTTCTTTCCTCTCCTTTGGCAGCAAGGCACCAGACACAGGCCAGAGACAGCACTCCTCCTTGTCCTTCCAGGTCCTTCTCTTCGGGCAGAGTTTCTTCTGTAGCACAAACAGGATCTAATTTACAAGGAGCAGGGCTCCTACTTTTATACCCAGTTTCTTTTGTTCTAGCAAGCCAGGGGGGCCTCTGCATAACTGCTCCAGTCTCTGAGCACTTGTTGTGGGTACTTCTGGCTTCTGCATTCAGTGTGAGGGCAGGCACATCAGCCGCTCCCCAGGGGGGTGGAGCCGGCATTGAGAGGGCAGGAGTGGCCTGAGTACTTTGTTGACAAGCTTCGGTCCTTCCTGGGCCAGGTGCAGGCTGAGTCATCAGTCGCTCCCCAGGAGGGCGGAGCCAGCATTGTGGTGGCAGGGGCACAGCCTGATGCATCATTCAGGGGAAACTCCCACCACCCATTAAGGGGTCCTCCTGCTAATCACTACCTGTCAACTCCCAGCCCTGTCACTCACACACACCAGACAGTCAGATCCACATCCAAGCAGAGGCGGGCTGAAATGGTTAGGCAAGCAAATGCTAACTTTCTAAAAGTAGCATTTGCAAACACAGGATATTAAAATAAACTTTACTAAAAGAAGTATTTTATTATTCTGAGTTCAGGCATACTAAACATGAATTTCTACCATGTTCCCTGAGCCTGCTGGGATTATAGAGTGTAATAATTCCAGCAGCCCATCTGGCCTAGAAGGGAACAGGTAGCCTTACAATAGTGAAAAACGACTTTGGCAGTAATTCACTATTAGAACATGCCACACACATCAGGGCATGTTCTACCTTACACTTACAATGCACCCTGCCCTCTGGCCTACCATAGGGGTGACTAATATGAAGGTTAAGGGAAGGTTTAGGGGCTGGCAAGTGTGTGCACTTGCCCAGCCAGGGTGACAGTACCAGACTGCACGCAGGTTCTGCAATGGCAGACCCTAGACACATTTTAAGGCTGCTTCTGTGGGTGGCGCAACCAGCGCTGCAGGCCCACGAGCAGTGTTGGCATTCACAAGCCCTGGCACTCCTGGTGCACTTTACTAGGGACTAACAGTAAATCCAATGAACCAATCATGGACATCAATCATATGTACACTTTACAGTAGGGAGCACTTGCACTGCGGCACGGGTTGGCCGTGGCGCAGTGCCCTGAGTCGCAGACACCAGCAAAACATTTGAGGCACAACAGCAAAAAGTGGAAGGGAAACCCACGCCAAGGTGCCAGGTCTAACACGTGTCCCCTCCAGCTGAAATGTGGGGAGAACTACCCTTCCCCAGGGAGTTCCTCATCACTAAGGCGGAAAAATCTGGACAGACCATCAGCGTTGGCGTGATCTGTGCCAGGGCGGTGTTCCACCGTGAAGTCCATACCCTGTAGGGAGATGGACCACCTCAACAGTTTTGGGTTCTCACCCCTCATTTGCATCAACCATCTGAGGGGCCTGTGGTCCGTCTGAACCCGGAAGTGAGACCCAAACAAGTAGGGTCTTAGCTTCTTCAGCGCCCAGACCACAGCAAATGCTTCCCGCTCTATTGCACTCCACCTACTTTCCCGTGGAAGTAACCTCCTACTGATGAAGGCTACGGGTTGGTCCCAGCCCTCCTCAGTCATCTGTGAGAGAACAGCCCCCACACCATGCTCTGAAGCGTCTGTTTGCACTATGAATTCCTTGGAGAAATCAGGAGCCAGGAGCACGGGCGCCGTGCACATGGCAGTCTTCAGGGTGTCAAAAGCCTTCTGACAGGTGTCAGTCCAAATCACATTCCTGGGCTGCTTCTTAGAAGTCAGCTCTGTCAAGGGGGTCACAATAGTGCCATAGCCCTTGACAAACCTCCTGTAATACCCAGTGAGCCCCAGGAAGGCTCTCACTGCAGTCTGGGTCTTGGGGGGTTCCCAAGCCAGGATGGTCTCAATTTTGGGTTGCAAGGGTGCCACCTTGCCACTCCCCACTTGGTGTCCCAAGTACACCACTGAACCCTGCCCAATCTGGCACTTGCTTGCCTTGATTGTGAGGCCTGCCTTGCGCAGCGCCATCAACACTTCCCAGAGGTGCCGCAGGTGTTCTGGCCAGGTGCCACTGAACACTGCGATGTCATCCAGGTAGGCGGCACTGAACTCATCCAGCCCAACCAACACCTGGTTGACCAACCTCTGAAAGGTGGCAGGGGCATTCTTCATCCCAAATGGCATAACCCGGAACTGGAAATGCCCATCTGGTGTGGAGAATGCTGACCTCTCTTTTGCCCCATCGGTCAAGGCGATCTGCCAGTACCCAGACGTTAAATCAAACGTGCTGAGGAACCGGGCAGCCCCTAGCCGATCAATGAGCTCATCAGCTCTGGGGATAGGGTGTGCGTCAGTCTTGGTGACTGAATTGAGTCCTCTGTAGTCCACACAGAACCGGAGTTCAGGTGTGGCTCCCGGCGCAGCAGCCTTTGGGACCAAGACCACGGGGCTGGACCAAGGACTGCTGGAAGACTCAACCACCCTAAGAGCAAGCATCTTGGAGACCTCCTCCTTGATGCAGGCCCGGACCCTGTCAGTTACCCTGTAAGCCTTATGCTTCACAGGTAAGCTGTCTCCTGTGTCCACATCATGGACGCACCAATCTGTGACACTAGGAACCAGGGAGAACAGGTCTGGAAACTGCCCCAGCAACTGGCGGCAGTCTTCCTGTTGCTCAGGGGTCAGGGTGGGTGAGAGGTTAACTCCATCCACTGACCCATCCTTCTCACAGGCCACTAAGAGGTCAGGAAGAGGCTCAGACTCCTCTTCCATTCCATCATCAGTGGCCAACAGCATGCCCACTTCGGACCTTTTCAAGTGGGGCTTGAGGCGGTTGACATGTAAGACCCTTAAAGGATTCCTGGGCGTCTTCATGTCCACCAAGTATGTCACTGAGCTCTTGCGCTCCACAACCTCAAATGGGCCTGTCCACTTATCCTGAAGTGCACAGGGTTCCACTGGGGCCAAGACATACACCTCTTGTCCAGGCTGAAGCTCTACCAGAGTGGCATTCTGGTCGTACCACCGCTTCATCTCCTCCTGGCTAGCTTCCAGATTTGCCTCAGCAAGTTGTCTGAAGCGCCTGGTTTGGTTTCTGAAGGCCAGCATGTAGCTATATACATTCTGGGGAGGTTTCCTGGGAGATTGCTCCCAGCCTTCCTTTACCAAACTCAGTGGTCCTCTCACGGGGTGGCCATACAGCAGCTCAAAGGGGCTGAACCCTAGAGACTTCTGTGGCACCTCGCGGTATGCAAAGAGCAGGCATGGTAAGAGGACGTCCCACTTACGCCTCATTGGACCTTCCAGGCCCATGATCATGCCCTTCAGGGTTCGGTTGAATCTTTCAACCAACCCATTTCCTTGGGGATGGTAAGGGGTGGTGAACTTGTAGGTTACACCACACTCTTGCCAAAGGGACTTCATATACTTGGATATAAAGTTGGTCCCCCTGTCGCTCACCACCTCTAGAGGGAACCCCACTCTGGAGAAAATTCCCATTAGTGCACGCCCCACCACGGGGGCCGTCACTGTCCTCAGAGGGATGGCTTCAGGGTACCGGGTGGCATGATCCACCAAGACCAGGATGAACCTGTTGCCCATGGCTGTCTTGGGGTCCAGAGGCCCAACAATATCAATACCCACTCGTTGGAATGGCGTACTGACCACAGGGAAGGGTTGGAGGGGAGCCTTGTTCTTCCCTCCGCTCTTCCCACTTGCCTGGCAAGTTGGACAGGTCCTACAATGAGCATCTGAGCTCTTGTGCATTTGGGGCCAGTAGAAGTGGGTGACAAGCCTGTCATAGGTCTTGTCCATCCCCAAATGTCCTGCTAAAGGCACATCATGAGCCAGTCCCAGTAGGAAGGCTCTGAACTTCTGGGGTACCACCAGCACACGGGCTGACCCAGGTTCAGCAGCCTTAGGCTCTGAATACAGGAGGTCATTCTCCCAGTACACATAATGTGTTTTGGCCTGAACACCATTGGCCTGGTCTGCAGCCTGCTGCCGCATACCCACGAGAGAAGGGCATTCCTTCTGCTCCCTGCAGAATTCCTCCCTGGAGGGGCCTCCTTCTTGCTGCCAATGGGTCAGCTCAGGCAGGTCCCCCAGTTCGGCAATCTGTTCCCCAGTAGGCTCCAGGGCATCCCCCTCAAGGTCTGCTTCCTCCTGGACCGTGGGAACTTCAGGGGCCGGTTTCCCGCGCACCCTGCGCCTTCTCCCTAAGGCCGGTTCCTGGGCCTCTCCGTCAGGCCCCAGGACCTCTTGATCACCCCTACTGGCTGCCATTGACCGGGTGGTCACGCACGCCCAGTCAGGTAGACCCACCATCTTCAGGTGAGTCGTTTTCTCCACCTTTTCCCAAGGGGAGTCCTCCAAGTCATTCCCTAGCAAACAGTCAACAGGCATGGCTTTCCTCACACAGACCTGCAGAGTACCAGAGACCCCCCCCCACTCGAAGGGAACTTGAGCCATCGGACACTGACTCTCTGAATTGTCAGCGTTGACAACCCTACAGTAGGCATGGGGTACAACCTGCTCTTGAGACACCAGGTGATGCCTCACTGCAGTCACACTGGCTCCTGTGTCTCTAAGAGCCTCAGCTTTCTTACCATTGATGGTAACCACCTGCCCATATTTTTTAGTGTTAGAGGGCAGGTAGCTTGTAGGGACCATCTCACTGTCTCCTAGTGAGACTAGGGTCATCTGAACAGGATCTCCACCCCCCGGGACCATCACTTCTTCTCCTAAGTGAACACTGGTCACTTGTCGGGGCGGAGCACCAGTGGGTGCTGGTTTTCCAAACAGGCGACACTTGGGGTCACTGGCTATGTGCCCCGGGTCACCACATTTGTAACAATTGAAGGGCCCCTTTGGAACAGGTCGACCTGTCGGGGCCCCATTCTGCTTAGGGGGTGGGGGAGGCTGAGAACCTTTCTGCTGGTCCCCTTGGGGATTACTTTGGGGGCCTTTTTGGAACCCTTTCTGTTTTCCCTTGTCCCCCCCACTCTTCTGCTGGGGACCCTGCCCACCCTTGGCGGAGTCTCCCACTGGACCCTTGTGGACCCTGGTGCTGAGCCAGCGGTCCGCCTCCTCAGCAAGTTTCCTCGGGTTGGACAACTTGCTATCAATCAGGTGCTGGCGTAACTCAGGAAAACATTGATCAGACAAGTGCTCCCATGCAATTAAATCAAAGAGACCTTGAAAATCATTCACTTTGTTACCCTTCACCCAACCATCCAGTGCTCTGCAAAAAAAAGTCACAAACTCCACATACGTATTCCCAGGCCGCTTATTACACCCCCTAAACTTCTGTCTATACATTTCAGGGGTAAGCCCATACCTGGTCATTAAAGCTTCTTTCATATGGGGATAGGATCTCTGGTCTTCAGAGGGCAAATCTAGCAGGGTGTCCCGCCCTTCGCTAAGGAACCTTCCCCATAACCCCGCTCCCCAATCCTTCTCAGGGACCCGGTGGGAAAGCATGGCTACCTCATATGCCCTAAACCACTGTCCTATGTCATCCCCCTTAAAGAACTCTTTAACTACATCTTTGGGGATGTGCACTCTTGACTCTACCTGCACCGGCGTTGTGCTGCCACCAGAGGGAGGATGATCCAAGGTTTTCTCTTTTAGACTCATCTCCCTCATTTTCACATCATACTCCAACTGGAGTTTTCTTTCTTCCAGAGCCATTTTTTTGCTTTCAAGCTCCATTTGGCCCTTCAACTTCAATTCTGCCATCTTTATCTCATGATCCCTGGTTGCCTGTCTGTCTGCCAGCTCCTCTGGCGACAGGCCTCTGCCAAAGCTAAGAACGCTGTCTGGTTTTTCCAGACTCACAGGATCCACAGGTGCATCCTGATCCTCAGGTGTCTTCCTAGATTCAAGCCAGGCTCTCATGGCCTTGTAGAACTCAGGTTTGTTTCTGCATCCTGCGTGTGGAACCTTGAGTTTCCTGCAAAAATAACTCAACTGCTTCTTTGTGTAGTCATCCAGCTTTGATGCATCCCATTCCAGCCCCTGCGCACTAGAGGCTATGGACTCTCCTCCATCAATGCTGTTTGTGCCAGGCATGTTTGCAACACTAGGGATCTTCTTCTTTAGCAAAATTAAAAAATCCAAAAGTCTGTGGCTAAGTTACTGGACTGTAATCACTATGCAATGGTCAGTAGCTAAGGTAAAACACTGCAAATGTAAATTCGCGAATCCTCACCGCTGCGTCCAATGTAGGAAGGGGGAGTCTCTGGTTGGCGCAGTGCAGCACTGGCGACAAACAGGGCCTCTCTCTTCCCCGTCAGGGCTGAGGGTTACCTTCAAGACAACCTCTGCTTACCCTCTAGGTAGTGTGGCTTAAGCAGTCTTAGGCTAATCTCTGGGGCATGTAGGGTTAAACATTTGCAATATTACACCATCACCACCAACCCACCACACAATGACACCAAACTGTATTTGTGAAAATATATGTTCTTTATATAAATCTCAAGCAGGCTTGTAAATACAGTTGTCAAACTTTCAATAGCGGTTCCAGTTTACTTAGGTTCCAGTTGCCACAGTTCTTTCTTAGCAATAAGCAATCTTTTGGGCCTTCTGCCCAGGTTCCAGCAAGGTTCAGTGTCTTGTAGCGCCTCAATGCGCGTTCCGCTGTCTCCGCTCGCTTCAGAGAGGAGAACGGGCCCGGCCGGCTAAAGCTCACGCTTCCCGCGTGGGCCTCGCGGACCCGGCACAGTGCGAGCCTTGGTTTCAGGGGCGGCTCACGCTGGGAGGCAGGTAGCGCGGTGCGAGCTCAGGACGTAGGATGCTCGCACCGCAAGGACAAAGAACACAGTACCTTGGTTTTCTTGTAGGTCTTGGAGCGGACGGCTGTCCGGGGATCTGTCCCACGTCGCGTTGTCTTCCTGGAGGGTGCGGCGGCCTGCGAGTCTCAGCGCAGGTCACAGGGCACCCGGGCTGACGGTGCAGATGCGGGGCAGGATTCTCCGGAGTCCGGTTCACTCGCACTGAAGGGGAAAGCTGCAGGCAGGCGGGGCTGAGGGGGGTGCACTCCACGGAGCGCGGGGCACAATTCAGGCACGGCTCAGCAGCGAGTCACTTCCAGCTGCGGGGGCCAGGGGGTCTCAGCGCCCAAGTCACGAGGGGCACAATCTTGGCAGTGCCGGTCTTTGCGGGGCAGCCTGTACCTCGGGGGTCACACAGGCGGCGATGCTTGGACCGGGCAGGTCCTCCCTTTCCGTTGCAAGGGCGGCTCAGCGCGGACAGTCACGGCGCTCGAACCAGCGCGGGGCTGATCCTTACTTTGCGGCTGGCACACGAACAGGCCACAGTCACGGGGGTCGGGGAAGGAGCACAGCTGCACAAATTGTCAGAGAGCGTGGCGGCAGGCGCAGCGCTCTCAACTCTCCTTTCCTTGGTGCTGTAGAGACACACAGCACACGCCAGCAGCAGCTTTTCTTCAGAGGGGTAGCGCCCACTGTTCCTGGGGCGCTGGTCAGGGGGCAAGTTCACAGGCAAGCCCTTGGAGATCTTCCAGCAGAGTTTGGCACAAAGTTCAAATAAGCAAAAGTCTTTGGTAGTCTTTTCTTTCCTCTCCTTTGGCAGCAAGGCACCAGACACAGGCCAGAGACAGCACTCCTCCTTGTCCTTCCAGGTCCTTCTCTTCGGGCAGAGTTTCTTCTGTAGCACAAACAGGATCTAATTTACAAGGAGCAGGGCTCCTACTTTTATACCCAGTTTCTTTTGTTCTAGCAAGCCAGGGGGGCCTCTGCATAACTGCTCCAGTCTCTGAGCACTTGTTGTGGGTACTTCTGGCTTCTGCATTCAGTGTGAGGGCAGGCACATCAGCCGCTCCCCAGGGGGGTGGAGCCGGCATTGAGAGGGCAGGAGTGGCCTGAGTACTTTGTTGACAAGCTTCGGTCCTTCCTGGGCCAGGTGCAGGCTGAGTCATCAGTCGCTCCCCAGGAGGGCGGAGCCAGCATTGTGGTGGCAGGGGCACAGCCTGATGCATCATTCAGGGGAAACTCCCACCACCCATTAAGGGGTCCTCCTGCTAATCACTACCTGTCAACTCCCAGCCCTGTCACTCACACACACCAGACAGTCAGATCCACATCCAAGCAGAGGCGGGCTGAAATGGTTAGGCAAGCAAATGCTAACTTTCTAAAAGTAGCATTTGCAAACACAGGATATTAAAATAAACTTTACTAAAAGAAGTATTTTATTATTCTGAGTTCAGGCATACTAAACATGAATTTCTACCATGTTCCCTGAGCCTGCTGGGATTATAGAGTGTAATAATTCCAGCAGCCCATCTGGCCTAGAAGGGAACAGGTAGCCTTACAATAGTGAAAAACGACTTTGGCAGTAATTCACTATTAGAACATGCCACACACATCAGGGCATGTTCTACCTTACACTTACAATGCACCCTGCCCTCTGGCCTACCATAGGGGTGACTAATATGAAGGTTAAGGGAAGGTTTAGGGGCTGGCAAGTGTGTGCACTTGCCCAGCCAGGGTGACAGTACCAGACTGCACGCAGGTTCTGCAATGGCAGACCCTAGACACATTTTAAGGCTGCTTCTGTGGGTGGCGCAACCAGCGCTGCAGGCCCACGAGCAGTGTTGGCATTCACAAGCCCTGGCACTCCTGGTGCACTTTACTAGGGACTAACAGTAAATCCAATGAACCAATCATGGACATCAATCATATGTACACTTTACAGTAGGGAGCACTTGCACTGCGGCACGGGTTGGCCGTGGCGCAGTGCCCTGAGTCGCAGACACCAGCAAAACATTTGAGGCACAACAGCAAAAAGTGGAAGGGAAACCCACGCCAAGGTGCCAGGTCTAACAACTATGTTGCGGCCTGTCAGCACAGACTGTGAAAGGACTTATAAATCTGTATTTTTTCCCTGGTGTTAATGGAAAAAGTAGTTTTTTGAGGTTTTAAATGGCTGTTGTGTTTAATATGTTACAGATTAAATCGACGAAGGAAAGCATAACCTTGCCGCCGATCCTGACATAGAATCAAGATGACACATTTTTAGCAATGTTTGCTTTAATATCGTTTATACTTTAGCGGCTGCAGGTACTGTTTTATTTTTTTAAACATAAGATAAAATCGGCAGCCAAATACTATAAACAACCAGGTTGGGGGGCATAGGTTAGAGGAACTTCATGCTAGGACTATCAAGCCAAGGGTCACGCCGGGTTGGAGCACCAACTAGCATCTGTCAGGGGCGACCCCCATAACAGTGTGAAAAGTAGCCTTCAGCCTAGCACTATTTTTCATTCCCAGGCAAAGTGGTGATAGGGAAAAGCGGAGTTGCTGTTTTCCTAGTGAAAACCGGTATGCTGCACGATCTATCTTAAACTCGAATAGCTGGCTTGCTTCAGCTTGAAACTAAGCAACCAATTCTTGAGCGGGAAGACTTGAGGCTATCAGAGGTTCAGTGTTCAGAAAACGGCTGTTTAAGATGGAAAATAATAGGGTCAGACAGGCTACGCTACACAGTATCAGCCTGCATGAAACCTACGTTATCTTTTGTACTGTTGAGGCCAATATGAAGTAATCTGATAAATGTAGTTTTGCTTCAGTGTCATGGCCTACAACGTTGGGGTACCAATACCGCTGGGAGATGTTTGGTGCAGCAGTGCTGATTTGACAATGTGACTTTAATAGTTTAACCCATTTTTGCTTTACATACGACATTGAATGCACCATCAAAATCAGCCAATTTGTCCTTAACTTACCTGCCAGCTGTACGGAGACAATGGTGAGTTGGAGTCATCGGACACGATGCTTAAAAAGAAAAGAACAGCTGCCAATTATTCAAGGGAACGTTTCTGTTTCTACTATAATTCTGAAACACCATGTAAAAAGTTAAAGACAAGTTTGTATAGATACATTCTATAGTAAATTACAAACAAATTGTATTCCTGTTACATATCACTAACTAATCTTACACCCACGATCACCACTAGCAAAGTAACACACTCCTGTAGAAGCAGCAAAATGGGTACACGGAAGGCAGGGTTTTAAACAGTAACGTGATGTGGACTGCCGGGTGTATGCACTGTTTAAAAGCTCTTCCCCATCTGAAAATCGAAACATGTAAGTACATAGCAGTTCCATCAGCCTGACGATGACCCCTGTGAGATTTCTGGTGCTTCAGTGCGTACTACTCACCAAGCTGTCGTCTGAAGGCTGACCTATGTATTTCAATAGCTGAAACACGCAGCTTTTGTGAAATATTGTGACTTTTGACCGTGCGGTGAAGTGTTACAATCTGTTTGTTATCGGAGAGCCCCGGGAGAGCAAGGAGAAGTATTCTGGCGCTTAAGTCCTTGCTAGGGACGCATTGAGGTAGGCGCTCTAGCTTATTTTTTCTCTGCCCATAAAAGCACCATTGTGGCGTGGAGGCGCAGTTAAGCCACGGACCCTCCGGTTCAGACCACTGCTGGCACGCTGCTCGAATTGGGGGAATTTAAAAAAAGTCTCATAACATTTTTAATAATGTTAAGGATATTATTGTGAATTTTGTCTGTGTGGTGAAGTTTTACATTCTGTGTGTTATCGGCGGGTCACAGAGAAACTAGGAGAAACACTAGCACTTCAGGCCTCGCTAGAGAGGCCATAAATGACGCGCTTCAGCTTATTTTTTCTTTGCCCATAAAAGCACGACTGTGGAGCAGACGCACACAGCTGGCGTGCCAAAGGCAAGCCCGTCTGCGTCCAGGGGCCAGGACCCCTGCCGCCCCCCCCCCCAACTAAAAATTGTATCACTTATTCAGCCAAAAAGGTGCATAACCTGCAGGTTATTGTAGAGCACAGCTGCATGCACACCTGCTCTTGACTCGACAGATCCAAGCTTTTATTGTACAACCTGCTCCTTCCATTTTCAGCCTACCTTCCTCAGTCTAAAAGAAATAAAGAGGACACATTACGCCTCTTTCTTATGAACTATAGGTCATTGGCCTGCCACAAAAAGGACATTTGTTCCCTAACACAGGACAATAGTCCTCATATCTTGTTTCTGACAGGTAGCTGGCTACACAAAGGCTTTGAACCAGATGTGGTCCAGGGCCTTCCTTCAGTATATCACATTATTCGGCAAGATAGAGTAAACAAAGGAGGCGAGGCATCACCACCATTCTCAAAGACAGTTTGAATGTCGTTTTCACCCCCTCCACCCTCCTTGAATGGGAAAGTCTCTCTTTTGTTATCTTCCTTAACCCTACTTTTACCTTCTCTGGAGTTCTTCCCTAGAGGCCTCCTGGTCCTACTCAACACACTTTCAGAGGCAGTTGCTGACTTGGCCTTAAACAAGATCATCTTTACTCTACTAGGAGATTTCAACATTCATGACAAGGATAGCATAGCCAGGGCAGCCAATCGTCTCTTCCAAGACCATACTTGTCTACAACTTGAACAAAAGGTCAAGGGTCTCACCCACGACAAAGGATATACCATTGATTTGGTTTTTAGTAATTCACCTGGCCTTCAAGTTCATCAGCTATCGTCTGGTCATTACTTGATCCCTATCATCTTCCACCCCCTTCCTCGCCCTATGCCCCTCCTCTGCCTAAGACAAAGAATCGCTGTTGGTTTAAATTAGCTAAAGATCTTTGGAGTGACAATGTTAGCCAAACTAAGTTGGACATAGGGGATCTCATCTTTGGGGCTAATTCCAGGCTTTTTAACTGGATTAATAATCGCTAGACATAGTCATTCCAGTAAAGACTTGCATGGCCCCACAGAAATCGAAACAGTCACCATGGTTCTCCCCGACCCTGTTACTACTGAAGAAATATTGTAAGAAATTAGAAAGTAAATAGAGGAGGCACTACGACAAAGCAAATAGGCTAGAATACCAGGAAGCAATAAGGCTCTACCACTGCAAGATTAGAAAAGCCCAAGCAACGTATTATTCCACTAAAACGGTGAATTAATCAAACTCATTTAGGGAAATATTCATAATTCTTAAATCATTAGTGGAGGTGAGATCTGACCGCACAAACCTTGAACCCTCAATTGCCTGTTGCAGTGAGTTAGCCTCTTTCATCTCTAAAAAAATCATAGACATGTATTCGTCATTTCCAAGCAACTTAAGGAATTTGTGCCCCATGCAGGTTCCTCCCCACTAATTTGTCAAAACTCTGGGCCTTTCCCCGATCTCTCACAATCAAATTTTACCTTACTGAGCCAAGTGAAGTCAGGATCTTCACTTGACCCGGCCTCCCTCCATAACCTAGCACAATACCCAGAGATAATTTTTCAAGTTCTATTAGAACTACTGACCCGGTCATTTTCCTCTGGCATAGTTCCCCAACAATGGAAATCGCAGTGGTAAAACCCCTGCTGAAAAAAACAAAACTTGACCCCTCATGTCTGGGAAACTACAGGTCCATCTCCTCGTCGCCAAGTATATCCAAACTTCTCCATGTATTTTCAGAATCGATCTATCTTCTTCACTACAGTCAAAAGGCATTTAGACTGCTAGCCGCAACTGAAGACCTCAGACAACTTCTTGATCAGGACGGCTCAGCAGCGATTATTCTCCTGGACCTCATTGCGGCCTTTAACACAGTGGACAATACAACACTTGTCACAAGGCTCATGGAGGTAGGGATAGGTGACTGTGCGCTGAACTGGCTCAAGTCCTTCCTCTAAGGCAGAACATTTCAGGTGTGGGACCAAGCATATTTCTCTGATACCTTGTCGCTGAAATGTGAAGTACCCCAGAGTTCCACATTAAGTCTCACTCTTTTTAATCTTTACTTGCTCCCTTTAGCAAAGCAAGTTCAGTCTTTTGGCTTGACTATAGTTTTGTATGCTGACGATACACATTTAGTTGTATCTATCACTCGAGAACAAGGCTCTAACTGTAACCAACTTGTCCCCTGCCTTAAAGATATGGCCTACTGGATGGCCAACTGCTCACTCAAACTGAACAGGGACAAAACAGAGCTTATGTTGTTAGGAAAACAATAAGCCAAGAGGAAGCCTCTACCCTGACCGGAATGCTAGGAGCCACTCCATGCGCGTAAAACAAAATAAAAGGTCTGGGTATCTGGTTACGCAACAGGCGTTCAATGAAATACAGGAAAACTCACGAGCTGCAAAATATTTCGGTATCCTTAGACTTCTAAGGAAATTGTTAGATCTTCTGTCCCCACCCCCGGGTACAGAGACTCATTATCCAAGCCCTGATTATCTCTCAGCTGGATTACGGGAATTCCCTATATTTAAGGTCCCCATGCTATGTCAAGAAAAGGCTACAAACTATTCAAAATGCAGTTGCCTGTTTCCTCCTCAAAATCCCACGCACCTCCTATCCACTAAGAGGGCCTTGGTAGACCTTCATTGGTTAACCATGAAGCAACGAGTCCAATTTCAATTTCTGTGAATTACTTTCAGGGCCCTTCACAGGAAAGGGCCTCAAATTATTCATGCCATTGTCGAACCAAATAACCCTGGCAGATCTTTAAGGTCCACAGCTTCCTCTCTCGCAAGGACACCCAGAATTCGTAGATGTAGATGATTGGTCGCTCCTGGCATCTACACTCTGTAACTCCCTGCCACTCAAACAGCGGCAACTAGATTCCGAACTTGTCTTCAGCAAAGCTCTGAAGGCATGGCTATTTTCTAATCTTTTCTCCCTGAGCTCCTAGCCAGGCTGATCTTTTTGACCTGCTGGTTTGAATCAACACTGGGAAGACTCCAGGTAGCCATGTGCTATACAATTCGACTAGATGAGATTAGATAGCTTTTAAAATGAGAGCAGACATGCCACTAGCAGGTGACCCTAATCCTAGCCTTAAAAAGTTTCCGCACTATCAGTGTTTACAATACCAGTTTTACTTTCCCACTCTGGAAGTAAGATCATAGGCAGCAATATCCTCCCAGCATCACCTTGCGTGTAAAAATACACTTCTGTTGAGGAAAGCCCTGTAGCTAAGGAGCTCTCACTTTTCTGCCAATCCATCACCATTAATGAGTGGGGCAAGTCAACTTTACAGGGATTCAGCCATGCAGCCATGAATTCTGCCCATTTAGTCCCCCTGGATTTTTGCTTATGGCTGTCCTATTAATGGAGGTCTACTGCGTATGAGTCTCATTGTCAGAGTCTCACTGATAATAACTTCACAGTAATTGGTCTGAGCATATTTACAACCAGTGTCTGCCTTTTATCGTAAGGCCACTGCAACACAGCTAGGGAAAGGGGTAATGGGCTGGTTACACATGAAGACACTGTGTGTGTGGGCTGCACGCATGAGACTACTGTCATGCGCAGCCCATTAGTTTCACCCAGGTAGCCTGGAGCAGAAAGAACTCTGGAAGACTATGTGTTGACCTACGGTAGGCCTTATAATATTAGTGATAAGTCATAGATAGATAAGTAAGGTTTGATGGAAATCTGAAGAACTGAGGTAAAACATATATGCCAAGTTTGTTTTGGAGGATCCCAACAAACTTAAATTAACATATTATTCCAGGAGAGAGAACAAAGGCCTCCCCAAACACAAGGAGCAATTATTAGAAATTATCAGTGATTGGCTCAGTTCCTGGAAAGGAAAAAGTGAAGAGGAAAATTTAAATCTGGTAATTACAATGTCACACTGCTCCTGGGCAGGGACAGCCCAGGCCCACTGATAAAGGTGGAAGCCCCGATATGCGGCAAACCTAGGGACAGAGCGGAGGCCCCCATAGGAATCCTTTCCAAAGAAAACTTGACGGCGTTGTCACCAAAAACATTTCCATCTTCCATGATGCATATATGTGTAATTTAATGCATAGAGTGAGAGTGTGTGAAAGTGTGTGTGTGTGTGTCTGTCTGTGTCTGTCTGTGTGTGTCTGTGTGTGTCTGTGTGTGTGAGTGTGCGAGTGTGAGTGTGTGTGTGTGCGTGTGTGTGTGCGTGTGTGTGTGTACACAACTGTGGGCCTACTACTTACAAGCCACTAGTAAAAATGACAAATACATAATTAGGTTATGTTTATCCTTGTGAGACATGCTTCTTGCAGGAGAGCAGTCGCGGGTAAGCATAGCAATGTAAGCTGCATCAAATTCACGTTCAATTGTGTGGAAAGGACTCTGCTCGGGTGCGTGGCCAGGGAGGCAATGGAGTAAGACGTGCTTCTCTCGCTCTCCGTCCTCCTGCGGCCCATCGACCAATTTCCTACTGCTAAGGGGCACCAGTTGTTGATTACGGGGGCTCCTGGTGTCAACTGGCACCAGGTAACAGCAATTGGAGCCCGCTGCAACCCGAACAATGGTGACCAGTGCAGCCAGATCCCTGGAGATGATGCACGGAGGGTGCCATTTTTTCTCCAGAGGCCGCCACGCCTCCACCGCGCTACAACGCAGAGGAAAGCCTGCATCACGCTGCGTGTGGTGCGGGGACACCTATGCTGAGCCCCGGGGGCCTCCAACTTTGTAGTGGGGCGGCCCCTGCTGCTACTGCAATTTTCCCGAAACCAACAGACATTGGGGGAGCCAGTGAGCCCGCCGCACAAATCAGGACTGCACCCCCAGCACTTGCCATCAAAGCTAGGGGCGATTGCGACCTTCAAGGGCCTGGGGGCCTGAGGTAACGGGTTTTTAGGAACCCGGTGGTGCCAGGGGATAACACCCGAAGACCTCTGAGTTCTCCCTGTTCCGGACCACAGAAACACAAAGTCTTCTAGCTGAAGTCAGATCGAGTTTTATTGGCAGCTACCAAGTAACATGTGTCCTAGAAACACGACAACCCGGGGCGTGTATTTCTCAGGAGACTGTTCGTTTTTACAGAACCAGCTTTCTCCTTATATACAGAAATAATAGCTGCAGGCATGAATTCTTAAGTTTACGATATGGTTATACACATATTTCTACAATAATACAAAGAGCGAAGTCATGTAGGCCAACCCATATTTTAGACGTCCAGTTCGTGATAGATTACCCGGCAAGGCCCGGAACTCCCATCAGATATCGATGAAACCTCAATAAAGCAGGGCACCTCCTAGTCATAAAACTGGCCATAAACAAGGAACATGGACAGGAGTGTGTGTGATGAAAACATGTTCTGTACGTAGTGAATGGTTTGTGGCATGTTATGTATTGATGCTATCTTATTTGGCCACTGGGTGAGGAGCTGCCCAAACAGGTTTGGCTGGAGGCAATGGAGTCAGTTGGGACAGGTCAGGGGGGAGTCAGAGAAGGTGGACGTGTCCTTTTAGATCAAGCTCGACCTTACTCAATTGACTTATCATGAGGGCAAGACGCAAGATGGATGCCGTTTTACAAAATGGAGTCTAAGGGGTCGGAACGGAAACTATGGTTTAGGGGGGTTGGCATCCCTCAATCATGACGCAAATGCATAGGGATGATGTCCTAATCATTATCGGTCCGTCGACACCAAATTCGTCCTGGTACGTTGATATTTTGTGGCACGGGTATTGGATCTCGATACCGCAATAACAGCAGGGTCCAGAATTTCAGAACCACAGACCCTCCTTTTGCCCTTATATAAGGCAATAACTCATGTTAATCTGAGTCCAAATCGGTATGAAGGTATTCGTGGAGATGCTGCTGTAGCATCATTCTGTTGCTCAGTTCATCCCTGGACACAGGCTTCCTTACACATGGGGTAGCGCAGAGGCCACATAGTGCAGGAGCACACTGTACACACAGGCAGAACATAAACAGAAGCGCTAAGATCATTCCAACGAAGATCAGTGTTTTCCATCCCCAGGCAGTGATTAGTTCCCAGAACCACCCTAGCAGGGACCAATCCCCTTTTTCTACGTGAAGGGAACCAGATATTTCGTGTAGCTTAGAGATGGCCTGGTACACTGTCGGTGCATTATCAGGGATGAAAATGCAGCAACTGGATTGGATCACTCTACATACACCACCACGGTCTGCAAGTATGATATCTAGGGCAACCCGGTTCTGAAGGGTCATAAGTCGATCCGACTGAAGCTCAGATGTTAAGTTGCCGAGGGCTCCGGCCGTCTCGGTCACGGCGGATTCAACTATCCTCGATAACTGGCGAATGTTCCTGCTGTTCACCATAGGCCCCCAAAATGGCAGAAAACCCTTTGCGAAGTCGGCTAATTCCTGACCCGCAGTTTCGTCTTTACTCACGACACCCCTAGCTGTTCTGGTCCGATGGTAATCTGCCCTGGCCGTATAGGTGGGTGGCAGCAGAAATGAGATAAAACACGTGCCCGAGAAGTCAGGGGGCAACCATGTATAGGCTTGGTCATGGCAGACAAAATATGTACCTTTAGCTGCCAAGAATAGAGGGGAAGTTCGGGAAGCGAATACATATGTTTCCGTGCATATGCTCTTTCCCAATTGTGCTTTGGGATCCCTGCCGATACCTTGCAGACATAAGTGACCTCGGTGTGGCACTATCCAAACTGGGCGGGATTTCTTTGCTGTCTGGCCCTTACTCAAGGAAACTCCATATTTGGTTACGTTCCAGCGACTGTATGGAGTGAGTTCATCTTTGGGAATCACTCGATATGTGTCAATATCCCTACTCATATTTCTTATCCCTGCCACTAGTGCCTTGTTGCTGGAATCGCTCTCAGTGGAACGGGGCGGGTATGGTTCTAGGGCGAACAGGAACATCGTCTGAAAAGCCCACAGAGTACCATAATAACTGAATGGCAGGATGAAGTATGGGATACCCTTATCAGTTGTGTGCGGCATGAGTCCGCATATCCAACAGTTCGATGTGTTCATTATGGACTGGTGTTGGTGTAGGAGTTGGATGAATGAGTTATTTATAAATTCGAGTCTTCTGGCAGACTCGTGTTCAGGTAGAGGGTGAAAGGAGTGTGGAGAGATAGTAGGAGGAGGTGTTGGCCGAGTGTCATTTGCAAAGGTAACTTGAAATGTGAATAGAGTATAGCCAATCAAGAACATCGTTATGCTGCACAACATTAAAATACATATTATCAAAAACCTTTTTCTGGCCAGTACTGTGCATAATTGTCTTTCAAAGTTTGTGAATCTGGCAGGTCTCTCAACCCTCGGAAACCCCATCCTCTAGTTGCTGCCCGCGGTGGTAGATTGATTCTGCCAGGGAATGCGCTCTGTTCAGTCCGGGGTAACTCCCTTGGACCAACCAGAACCGTAGACCTAAACGTCCCCAGCTGCACTCCCCAGACTTCAACCGCGACCCTAGCAGCAGAACCGGATGGCGGTTCGAAAACCAAAAATGAGCAAGTTCCCTGGGCGAGAGAGCTGGAAAATCAAAAATAGTTCTTGGGGGGTCGCATTAATTTGCTCTTGTTTTTCTTTCTTTCTTTATTAGTCTCTTTGTCTCGACCTTAGATTATATCGTTGTTTCCCAGGTACGGTGTGGTCTTCAAACAATGTCTCAGGTTCTGTAGTGTCCAACTGCATTGACGGCGGCACAAGTCCTTGTAAAATATAATCACTCTCCTTTCCGGTACCAGTTCCTTTCAAACGTGCATCGCTGAAAGGGATGAAGCGAGGTATGGACTCTGTCTCGGAGTCGGCAATTCCTTCCTTGACCCACCGGTCGTAGGGAAGGGGCAGAGGGACCCGTTTACAATGGGTCCCGTGGATCCAGTTCTTCTTTCCTTCCACCCGTACAGCCGATCTCGTGGAAAGAAGGACAAGGTATGGTCCGGTCCACCTGGGCTGTTCGTTGTTCGTGCGCTGAAAATTCTGCACCAGCACCCAAGTGCCGGGTTCAATGGAGTGACCTGGATCATCAGAGGCTGGCGGAGAGGAACTGTGAACCTGTTGGTGTAAAATACGCAATTTAGTTGTTAATTCGCACAAATAGTCAAGCAGTACGGGGTGCTCTATTTCGCTGAGTTTCCTTGGCCTGGGCACGCCCCAGGCGTTGGCTGGGCGGCCAAACACTATTTCATGGGGGCTAAGTCCTAATCTGGAATGGACGGTCATTCTGGTCGACAGGAGTGCTAGAGGCAAGGCGTCAGGCCATTTAAGACCTGTACTGGCTTGGATCTTGGCTAATTTGAGTTTTAACGTGCCATTGTAGCACTCCACTAATCCAGCTGATTGGGGGTGATTTGCAGCGTGGAATTTCTGGTGTATGCCTAGACACTCACACACTCTCCTCATCACACGTCCCACGAATTCACTTCCATTATCACTCCAAACGATTCTAGGCATACCGAATCTAGGGAAGAATTCCTTGACAAGGGCTTTGGCAGTTGACAAGGCGGTGTTGTCCTTAAGGGGGTACGCTTCCACCCACCTGGAGAAAGCGCAAACAACAACGAGCACATACTTCAGATTGTTGCACCTCTCCATGTGGATGAAATCGAGCTGCAAAACCTCGAACAGATACGTTGGAGGCGCAAAATGACCAGCTGGAGTTGGGGTTCCCCTACCGGGATTGTGCTTCAAACATACCATACAGTTTCTGACCACATTCTCTGCACATTTTGGGATATTACTGTTCTGCCATACTGGGGCCTATAGTTTACAGATTCCTTTCGTACTGATGTGTGCAATTCCATGGGCCATTGTTACTACTGCAAGTACATATGCGTTAGGTAATAGCCATCGCTGGTGTTCCGACAATTCGACCCAACAACCATTCGCATCTAATCTACCCTTGTTTTCTCTCCATTCATTCACCTCTTTCTCAGTGGCCTCAGCTTGTATAGTTTTCACGCTTTCAATGGTGTCCTCACACATCCCCACATCAGTAATCCATCTAGCAGGACCTACAACATACATCCGACTCATTGTGTTCCTTGCAGTCTCTTTCGCAACCTCGTCTGCAAATGCATTCCCGCAGCCAACATCGTCTTGAATTTTTCTGTGGGCACTGCATTTTACAATTGCAACTTGTAGTGGCAACGTCAGTGACTCGAGGAGCTCATTAACTAGCTGACCATGTTGTATCTTTGCACCATGCGACGTCAGGAACCCACGTTCACGCCACAATCTCCCAAAACTGTGAGCCACGCCAAAGGCGTATTGGCTGTCAGTGTACACGTTCACTCGCTTTCCTTTCGCCAACACACATGCTCTTGTAAGCGCAATTAGCTCCGCGGCTTGTGCGGAATTGTGGGAAATGCGCGCGGTCTCTATGATGGTGTGTAATGTCGTTACGGCATATGCTGCAGTCGTATCACCATTCGGCAACTTGAAACATGAACCATCGACCCATAAAGCATCATTGCATTCAGGAAGGGGAGTGTCCTGTAAGTCTACTCTCCCTTTGGTCTCTTCTTCTGTCCTAAAGCAGCAGTCATGTTTTTCAACCTCGTCTGTTTTTGCCGAGATGGGTAGTAGCGTAGCGGGGTTGAGTGTATCACACCTCTTTATGTGAATGTGACTCGCTAACAGTGTTAGTTCGTAACTGGATAGTCGAGCGCTAGTAAGATGTTGTGTCTTCGACCTGTTTAGCAAAATGTCTACTGCATGTGGGACCATAACGATCAGAGTATTATTCATGACTAACCCAGCGGACTGTCGAATGCAGACAGCCGCTGCGGCGGTGGCCCTCAGACAACTTGGTAGTGCCTTAGCCACAGGATCTAGAGTTGCCGAAAAATACGCGCATGGGCGCTGTTTATCCCCAAAGTATTGTGTTAGGACTGATAATGCACAACCTTCCTTCTCATGGACATATAATGTAAAAGGCTTACTGTAATTGGGGTTTCCCAACACAGGAGCCGAGCACAATGCATCACGCAACTCATGGAAACTTGTTTGACAATCTTCAGACCAGGGCATAGGATTGGGTGTGTCTTTACAGAGTAGTGCCAGCAAGGGTTTAGCCAGTAGTGAGAAATTCGGTATCCATTGTCTACAGTATGATGTAATGCCCAAGAAAGCCCGAACCTCTCTCTGTGTCCTTGGGGCACTCAGCTCTGCAATTGCCTGTATTCTTTCTGGTGTCAGTCTCCTTCCCTCCTTCGATAAGATGTGACCTAAGTAGGTTACTTCTTGTCGACAAAATTGCAGTTTTGAGAGAGAGACTTTGTGCTTCATGTCACATAAGTGACGCAATAATGACAATGTAGCTCGCTTGCAAATTTCTTCAGTGTCTGCAGCGATCAGCAGATCGTCGACATACTGAATCATAGTTGACCCATCAGGCAGAACAATTGTGTCTAGTTGTGTTTTCAGGGCCTGACTGAATATTGATGGGCTTTCGCAGTAGCCTTGAGGAGCGCACTTGAAGCGGAAACTTCGTCCTCCTAAATTGAAACCAAAAATATCTCTACTCTCCTCAGCAATCGGGATGCTGAAGAAAGCGTTCTTCAGGTCAATCACCGAAAACCAAGTTGCTGAAGCTGGAACCATTGTCAATAAGGCAGTAATGTCGGGGACAACTGGAAACTGTGGAATAACCACCTTATTCACTTCTCTGAGGTCAATGACAAACCTGTACACAGGGGGCTGTGAAGGATCGGTTCGCTTTAAGACAGGCAAAACTGGACTGTTACAAACATTGCCTGTTGTTTCTTCGATGACATCTTTCTCGATCAGATCATAAATAATCGTCAACAACGCCTTTTCGCATTCGCTAGATATTTTGTATTGGGGAATACGTGGCAACCTAACGTTGGCTTTCAATGTTATGACATACGGTGCTATCTCCAAACGGCCTACATCATTGGAACCATTAGCCCAGAGTATATCCGGAAGAGATGACAATTCAGTTGGAATATTTTCCTTTGACAAATACATTTGAGAAATGACTTTCAAGGTAAGTTGTACTCCCAAGGGAGAACAGTACAAAGTTGCATATAACCTCTTTAGTAAATCCAAACCTAACAAATTTTCACCGCAACCTGTTGTAAGGATGAGGGGTGCTTCTAATTCGCAAGGGCCAACAGCAAGGGACATGGGACTAGAGATTGGGTTTCTAACAGGGGCGCCAGAGAAACCTACTGAAACATTCATTTCGCCAGACAAAGGTGCGCCAGGAAGTTTCGAGTGCATAATAGAACTTTTTGTAGCACCAGTATCCAGCAGAAATGGCTCTGACACTCCTGAAGTAATCACCTCGACATAAGGTCCATTCTGATCTACTGGAACTGAAACGACTCCCTCTCTTTGTCCATGGCTGTCCTAGCAATTATTGTCCTCATTCTCGTTTTCGGTGTAATAGTCGTCAGCATAGTACTGAGCTGACCTAGACGATGCATTATTCTGTTGGTCAAAGCTGTTCATGGAATTCTGAGGCGGAAAAGAAGTTGGATTCTGGGGGAAATTTCCACGGCCCCTACCCCTAGGAGCATGTTGAACACCTCTACCCCTTATACTTGAAACACCGTTTAAACGTCGCGCAAGAGCCGGACAATTACCTTTAAAGTGACCCTCTTCCTTGCAATATGCGCATTGATTCGGGCCATACGGAATACGCTGATGGGAAAACTCGTTTCCTTGCGCGTTTCTCGAATACTGCTGTGGTTGTTGATAATTAGGCTGACTAGCCGTATGAGGCGGATAGGCCTGCTGGAGAAGAACTTTAGTTTTTAAATCTTTCGTTTTTTTGTCTATTTTATCTAGCTCGTCTTTGCGCCTATTTTCATAGTACTGGGCTGTAGCTAAAATCTGTGCTGACGTAGAGACAGCCCAAGCACTCTCTGAATCTTTCAGCTTATTACACAGTTCAGGAAGCAGATTATGTACAAATGTGTCTACAAACAGTCTTTGACCACCCTCGGTAGCCATATCCTGACCACTATGATCTGTGAAAGTCTCCTCAAATCTCGTGAAAAAGTCAGACACATTCTCATCTTTCTTCTGCTTGCACGCAGACAGCTTGTCCCAATTTACGCGTAATTCAGGCATTAATGTTTTCATGTACGCGATAATCCTGCCAGGAAGTTCGGCTATCAACGGCTCAGGTTTAGAACCACCGATTTGTCTAGCATCTATACCTGCAATATTAGCCCATGAGTCACCTAGTTCTTGATCATGATCCGTATGACGAATTTTACTCCATAAAGGATGTGGAACAACATTCCCAAACAACATGTCTACATCCGCTAAATTCATTATACATGAGCTGGCAGTCTGCGATAACTCCTTATAATACCCAGTCGGGTTTTTACGGGGATCGGGTAATGTCTGCTTGAGTGCTAAAACTTCGGATCTTTTCCAGGGGACATGTACCCACACACGCTGGAAATGTGGCAGAATTGGTGGGTTTACATTCGCATCACCTTCCCTCCAAACCGGAGGAACCTCTCTCATGGGGTACTGTCTTGCTTTTTTCCTACCTGATACGTCGTCTTCGTACAATGATCTAGAAGTATTCCCCTTACTCCTATAAGAAAACAATAAATCTATCGCTTTCTCAACATCGGCACCTATAATCATACCTTCATGGAACTTAAAACGCGTACGCCATAGTTCGTTCATTTTGCGTTTGGGATCATTTGTCTCCAAATCTTCACACAGATGTACACACATCTCTTCGAATACGTATCTCTGAGTGGGTGCATCCCATTGACGGAAAACTTCCAACACAGACTGAACATCATATCTAACAGTGTCCGTAATCCATTGGCGTGCTAGCTCATTTAGCACTTCTCTTTCCTCGTAATCAGGCAGCTGACTACGTAACTGTCTACGTTCCGTTTTAGCGGTCGTTCTAGGCGACCCAAAGAAAGGCGAAAACAGACCAGTGACAGTACTTGCCATTCTCTGACTAATAGAAGGAGAAGCTTGCTGAGGTGCAGATGCGTCAGAAAAGACAGGCTGATGCAAAGAAGAAGTCGAAGCAATAGCAGAGGAAGTTGAAGCAGTGGCAGACGTAGTATCATAGGGAACAGTTGGAGCGGTAGGCAAAGTCGTAGAAGTAGATGGAGTATGTAGCAGAGGCGGCGGCCCTTGAGAAGGCTGCGCCGGAGAAGTAGGAACCAGCTGAAGAGTAGCTGGCGTTTGTGCAAGAGCTGTGTTTCGTGCGCGGTATAATAAAACGCTTTGGTGTTGCGGTAGCGTCTAACGCATACGGTGGCGGTGAGCTTAATAAGTGGGACATTAATGGATCTTTCTCGGATGTTTCCTCTTGACCTTGTCCCTTATGTGGTAACATTGGGTAGCATTTATCTACTGCTAGTTTCTTGCTCCTAAGCATTTGTTCGCTCTCTTGCTCTTCCTCGTTATCCCTGTATGCGACGGCAGCTTGCACCATCGACATACCTCTTTTATTCCTTTTTGCTAATTTTATTTCTTCCTGTTTGGCTTCTTTGCGCCACAAGCGAAAAGAGTCAAACATCGCCGGCCGGGCTTTTTTCTTGAACAATTTGACCTCGAGGTTATCTAATATTTCTGAGTCAAAACTACCATATTGGGGCCATTTTAAAACACCATCCTTGCGGGTGTATTTTATCCACACTTCATTATATGTTATAGGACCTACGCCGTGTTTTATATATAACTCATATGTTGGAGTTCCAATCGGAGGAACCTGACAAGAATCCTCTAATCGGGAGTCCTTACTACAACCAAGACAAAACAAGTTTCCAAATCTGCTAAAACAAGGCATCTTTGCTCACTAGTTTAGCTTCAAACTTCAAAGGATTATCAATTACGATATTTCTCGCGAATACACGAGTCCTTCGGCTTTGGGGCTTGCAAGTACCAAATCAAAACGTATCTCAAGGATACCAAAAACTAAGGATCAAACTAAGGACTTGGAGACGCTCCACTTATACTTAACTGAAGTATTTGAAGATCGATGACGTCACTAGAAGACTCGTCTATCGTTTCGCTCTACCAAGGATCACTGGGACCAAAACAGGGCGATAGTCAGGGCAGCAGTCCCTCGTAGCCGTCGGGACGCGGGGAACCTCGCAGCAAAGACCTTCGGAACCACGTCGACATACAGGGGTCGCTGAAGTGGCTGGCCGTCCTCTGGAACTTTCACACGAAGCTCCTCACGAACATCTGGCTTGGACTGTCGCCGCTTGATACCGTCCCGAGTTGGGCGCCAACTGAGGTAACGGGTTTTTAGGAACCCGGTGGTGCCAGGGGATAACACCCGAAGACCTCTGAGTTCTCCCTGTTCCGGACCACAGAAACACGGAGTCTTCTAGCTGAAGTCAGAGATCGAGTTTTATTGGCAGCTACCAAGTAACATGTGTCCTAGAAACACGACAACCCGGGGCGTGTATTTCTCAGGAGACTGTTCGTTTTTACAGAACCAGCTTTCTCCTTATATACAGAAATAATAGCTGCAGGCATGAATTCTTAAGTTTACGATATGGTTATACACATATTTCTACAATAATACAAAGAGCGAAGTCATGTAGGCCAACCCATATTTTAGACGTCCAGTTCGTGATAGATTACCCGGCCAGGCCCGGAACTCCCATCAGATATCGATGAAACCTCAATAAAGCAGGGCACCTCCTAGTCATAAAACTGGCCATAAACAAGGAACATGGACAGGAGTGTGTGTGATGAAAACATGTTCTGTACGTAGTGAATGGTTTGTGGCATGTTATGTATTGATGCTATCTTATTTGGCCACTGGGTGAGGAGCTGCCCAAACAGGTTTGGCTGGAGGCAATGGAGTCAGTTGGGACAGGTCAGGGGGGAGTCAGAGAAGGTGAACGTGTCCTTTTAGATCAAGCTCGACCTTACTCAATTGACTTATCATGAGGGCAAGACGCACGATGGATGCCGTTTTACAAAATGGAGTCTAAGGGGTCGGAACGGAAACTATGGTTTAGGGGGGTTGGCATCCCTCAATCATGACGCAAATGCATAGGGATGATGTCCTAATCATTATCGGTCCGTCGACACCAAATTCGTCCTGGTACGTTGATATTTTGTGGCACGGGTATTGGATCTCGATACCGGGATAACAGCAGGGTCCAGAATTTCAGAACCACAGGCCACTGATGAAGACAATGAGGGACACCCGACTCGCACCCCACCGGAGCTGCCGCGCTGCCATCACTGCAGGGTCAGTCCAAATGGAGAGCTCCCTGTGAGAGTGAGAACAACTTGCTCTCATCGACGCCACAGGGACCAGACGAGGCAGCTCAGGACTGCACTGATGCAGAGGTCTGGCCTGCAGCCTTGCTGGGTGGCATCGGGGTCGTGAGAGCGGAGTTCCCCCTGTCACCTTCTGGAGTGGAGCTGCGCGACTGCATATCTGGTAGGCGTGGGACAGCAGCTGGGGCCGGCATAGGCCTTAGACCAGGAGCCAGCGCAGGCCAGCTGAACCCAGGGACATTCATACTTAGCCCTGACACATGGCAGGGCACTGACGAGGGGCACTTCGATACTTGGCCCCAATCCACTACGGCACAGGGAGTATGAACAAGCACAGAGGGAAGCAAGAGCCCAGAGGACATAGTGGAGGGCTCCTGGTGGTGAGACTCGGAGGCGGCTCATTGGGGCCTGCGAAGTAGAGCGTCACTAAACACAGACAGCAGTGGGCACAGCTGCAATCACTGACTCGCTCGTTTCCCCTGGACTGAGTGGTCGCTCCCCAGTGTCCTGCTGCGTCACTGGTATCGTTGCTGCCTCGCTTTTTGCCATTCATTGCTGCCTGCTGTGTGCCCGATAGACGCTGCATTTAAACTGCATTTTATCATTTATTTAAAAGCGCCGCTTTGCCATTCATTGCTGCCTTCTGTGCGCGTGATAGACGCTGCATTTAAACTGCACTTTATCATTTATTTAAAGCGCCGCCTTGCTTTTTGCCATTCATTGCTGCCTGCTGTGCGCGTGATAGACGCTGCATTCAAACTGCATTTTATCATTTATTTAAAGAGCCGCTTTTCCTGTTTGCGCGCATTTCCCCCCTCCGCCTCCATCTTGTCGGATTGTTGTTGTTGTTGTTCTGGTCATCCCGAGCCCGCCCCGCCTCCCAGCTGAGACGCCCTCCCACTGACCATATCAGCGCTCCACCATAGTAAAGCGCCGTGACTCGCTCGTTTCCCCTGGACTGAGTGGTCGCTCCCCAGTGTCCTGCTGCGTCACTGGTATCGTTGCTGCCTCGCTTTTTGCCATTCATTGCTGCCTGCTGTGTGCCCGATAGACGCTGCATTTAAACTGCATTTTATCATTTATTTAAAAGCGCCGCTTTGCCATTCATTGCTGCCTTCTGTGCGCGTGATAGACGCTGCATTTAAACTGCACTTTATCATTTATTTAAAGCGCCGCCTTGCTTTTTGCCATTCATTTCTGCCTGCTGTGCGCGTGATAGACGCTGCATTCAAACTACATTTTATCATTTATTTAAAGCGCCGCTTTTCCTGTTTGCGCGCATTTCCCCCCTCCGCCTCCATTTTGTCGGATTGTTGTTGTTGTTGTTCTGGTCATCCCGAGCCCGCCCCGCCTCCCAGCTGAGACGCCCTCGCCCCTCCCCCTCCACCATCCATATATGACAGTTATTCCCGCGCGCAGCGTTCACGCGCAGCGACCGCGCCCAATCCGCGCCGAAGGTGCGCCAAAGGTAAGCCCGTCTACGCCCGTCCGCGCCTGGACCGCGCCCAGCGCCAGACCCCCTGCCCCTCTCGCCGCCCACCCCCCCCGCACTACCTACGATGCCGCCACCCTCCTAGCCCTTAACCCCGGCCGCGCCCCCACCTGCGTCCAAGCCGCTCCTGGACGCACCCATGGACCTTTCTCCTGCTACTCCTGCAAATTCAGCAGCACCGTCACCAACTCCGCTACGACCACAACACAGATTCCCGACCCCAACCACCTAGAATGCATCCTTCTCAACACCCGCTCGGTCCACAGGCACGCCATTGACCTTTGGAACCTACTAGACACCATCTCTCCTGACGTCGCCTTCCTAACGGAAACATGGATGAACGCTTCCTCCGCCCCTGACATCGCCATCGCCATCCCTGATGACTATAAGATCACACGCAAGGACCGCACCGACCATACAGGAGGTGGAATCGCTATCGTCCATAAGAAAACAATCCGCATCTCAACCAGCTCTGATGCCAACCTCGCCAACTCCGAACACCTTCACTTCCAGATCCACATCGACCCCAAGACCACACTCAGAGGCACCCTCCTCTACAGACCACCAGGACCACGCGCAAAATTCAGTGAAGACATCACGGACTTCATCACCCCACACGCGCTCCCCTCCAAAGACTACATCCTTCTGGGAGACCTCAACTTTCACCTTGAAAAGATCAACGACCGCAACACCGCCACCCTCTTAGATAACCTCGACAACCTCGGACTTAAACAACTGGTCACTTCCCCCACCCACATCGCAGGTCACACTCTCGACCCCATCTTCACCTCCAGCAACCATGTCTCCTTCAGCCACACTACGGATCTCCTCTGGACTGACCACAGCTGCGTTCACTTCACCTACAACAAGCCGAAACCCATCATCCACCTCCAACCAACTCTACAAAGAAACTGGAACAAAATCACCACAGAACAGATCTCCACATCGCTCCTTCAAACCTCCCCAGCCCTCTCTTCTAACGCCAACGAAGCCGCCTCCAACCTCACCCTTTGGTTATCCAACACCGCCGACACCTTAGCACCACTGAAAAAACGTCAACACAAACTTGGCATCAAGAAGGCCGCATGGTTCAACGACGACCTCAAGAAGTCCAAGAAACTATGCCGCTCCCTTGAAAAGGCCTGGAAAAAAGACCCATCCACCAGCAACAAGGACGCCTTCAAAAGCGCCATCCGTACTCACCACCAACTGATCCGAAAAGCCAAGAAAACAGCATTCAAAGATCGACTTGACAACAACGCCCACAACAGCAAGGAACTTTTCAACATCGTCAAGGAATTTTCCAACCCCTCGGCCAACTCCAACGACATCACCCCCTCTCAAACCCTCTGCGATTCCCTAGCCTCTTTTTTCCACAACAAGATTGCTGACATCCACAACAGCTTTGTCAACCAACCCGGAAGCCAACCCACCCTACCATCAGCTGACCATCTTCCCCCCGTTAACACCCTTAACGCCTGGAAGCCAATCTCCACTGAGGACACCATCCGCCTGATGAACTCCATCCACTCTGGATCCCCCACAGACCCATGCCCTCACCACATCTTCAACAAAGCAGACTCCGTCATAGCTCCGCACCTCCGAGACGTCATCAACTGCTCCTTCAACTCCGCTACCTTCCCAGAAGACTGGAAACACGCTGAACTCACCGCCCTTCTGAAAAAACCAACAGCAGACCCCACCGAACTCAAAAACTACCGCCCCATCTCGCTTCTTCCATTCCCGGCCAAAGTCATCGAGAAAGCCGTCAACAACCAACTCGCCGCCTTCCTCGAAGCCAACAAATCCCTCGACCCCTCACAATCTGGCTTCCGAGCCAAACACAGCACTGAGACCGCCCTCATCGCAGCAACAGACGACATTCGAACTCTGCTGGACAATGGAGACACAGTCGCCCTCATCCTCCTCGACCTCTCTGCAGCCTTCGACACAGTCTGCCACAGCACCCTTTTACAACGCCTCAGAAACATCGGAATCCAAGGAAAGGCACTGGAATGGATCACTTCGTTCCTCACCGGAAGAACCCAGAGAGTCCGCCTCCCACCTTTCAAGTCCGAGGCCACCGAAGTCATCTGCGGCGTACCACAAGGATCCTCACTCAGTCCCACCCTCTTCAACGTATACATGAGCCCCCTCGCGGCCATCGCCCGCCAACACAACCTCAACATCATCTCTTACGCGGATGACACTCAACTGATCCTATCTCTCACCAAGGACCCCAGCACCGCCAAAACTAACCTACACGAAGGAATGAAAGAAGTCGCCGAATGGATGAAACAAAGCCGTCTGAAACTGAACTCAGACAAAACAGAAGTCCTCATCTTAGGTAAATCCCCCTCTGCATGGGACGACTCCTTGTGGCCGGAAGCCCTCGGAAATGCACCCATCCCGACAGACCACGCACGGAACCTTGGCGTCATCCTGGATTCTTCACTCTCAATGAACAAACAAGTCAGCGCCGTATCCTCTTCCTGCTTTAACATTCTTCGCATGCTCAGAAAAACATTTCGCTGGATCCCCTCCGATACAAGGAAAACAGTCACCCACGCTCTAGTCACGAGCCGACTGGACTACGGAAACACCCTCTACGCAGGTACCACCGCTAAACTCCAGAAGAAACTACAACGAATCCAAAACGCCTCAGCCAGGCTCGTATTAGACATCCCACGCAACAAACACATCTCTGGTCACCTTAAAGACCTCCACTGGCTACCCGTCAATAAGAGGATTACTTTCCGACTGCTTACCCACTCACACAAATCACTCTACGACATCGGACCAGATTGCCTCAACTCTCGACTGTCCTTTTACACCCCCTCCCGACAACTTCGCTCTTCCAGCCAAGCCTTCGCCACTGTACCTCGCATCAACAAGACCACCATGGGAGGCAGATCCTTCTCATACCTGGCTGCCAAAACATGGAACTCACTCCCCGCTTACCTTCGCCTCACCCAGAATCACCTAGCGTTCAGAAAGCAGCTTAAAACGTGGATATTTGACAAATAATCCCCCTCCCCTTCCTAAGCGCCTTGAAACCCTCTGGGTATGTAGTGCGCTATATAAATGTTATGACTTATGACTTATGACTGACTCAGTCCAAATTGCTCGCAGAGCCAGGGTCAGGCCAGCAAAGCTAGGGCTGGCGCACACAGCCAATCGGGCGCTCCCCAAAAGGCGTGCCACATGGAAAGAGTAAGCAAACAAGAACCCTGCCAGGAAAGAACTTGAGAAGCTAACTCCAACTGCTGGCAGGGTCTCTTCACTGACAACTTCTGGCCCCCAAGCGAACATCGCGTCCCAGACCTGTAGGCCCTGCTGGGAGCACCCGCTCCATCCCTACCACTCCCTCAGAACTAGAGGAATCTGGTGGCAACCAGCAGCAACATCCAAGGGAACGTTTCACCCCCACGCTCCCAAACGCCTAAGCGGAGCGCCAGAGACCTGGAGCGGACGGTTGATGCAAGATCAGAAGATGATGTGGAGAAAACTAAACACACTGAAGGATCAACATATTGAGCTGCAAACCAAGCAGGAGGACCTGGAAAATAGGAGCTGCCGCAACAACATCTGTATACAAGGGGTGCCTCCAAGCACGGAAGGCACAGATATCATGCCCTTTACAGCAGAGCTACTCCAGGCGATCAGAGGCGACGCGGACGCATCCCTACCTGCCCTGGATCGGGCCCATCGAGTTGCCATGAGGACAGGACGAGCAGACAGCGGTCCAGATATCTTAACCAGAGTGCACTTTTTTACGGAATAGGAAGCGATCATGCAAGCAGCTAGGGGCAAGACAGAGCTTAAATTTCAAGGCCACCCGATCCAACTTTACCAGGATCTCTCCCATCACTCTCCGAAAACACAGCAACTTTAAACATATCACGGACAGGCTGCACGCCCAAGCTATCTGCTATCAGTGAGGCCAAACTTTGGCACTTCTGTTCCAATGGGAAGGCAGGCGCCGCTCATTACACTCGCTGGCAGAAGCCAAAGCATTACTGGGGTTATCAGACGATCCTCAGACAAGGGATGAACCACCCCAACCGGGCTCCTCAACACATGATCTTAAGTACAAATGGACTACGGTCCCCCAGCGTCGACCAAACAGACAGCACGCAGAATTATCCTCCCAAGACACAAAGAAAGACATCATTAAACATCTACGCACCCTCAGCAGGGGAGCCTTCCCTGACCACTCGACTGCTGGCTCAGTCTGATCTCGCCGCGATCTAAATGTGGACACGAGAACAATGCATAGAACCCACTACCATGTGCCCCTCTTATCGAACTATCACTGAAGAAGATGGGCCTCGGGATGGCAGCGGACCTTAACGTTCGGGTTAAGTTGTCCCTCCTGCAATACTGATAGCTGCACCCCTAAGGCTTTCTCCTCTAGAGGGTGACTCCTCTAGCGGGATTGGAGCGCCTCAGTGCCGATCTCCACACACTGAAGAAGTCCTAGTTGGACCTTGTTGGTCCTCTACTGTTACTTGTTGTATTTAGTTTTTTCTTGCAGGTCGCACACTTTGCAACGTAAGGCAAAGGCGAGGGGATGCTTACTACTATAGGAGGTTGGGAGCGGATGGAGCCGGTTTTTGGCAGATAATGCCCAGTCCTAAGATGGGCCCCACACAGAGCTGCAATCAAGCTGGACAAACGTGCAAGATTTCACCAGAGCAAAAACAGGGGGCGTAGGAAGCTGGGAGAGCCTATTCCACCCTGGATGAGGGACAGCTGTCTGAAGCTCAACTCGGAGAAGACCAAGGTCCTCATCCTCGGACCCTGCTCCACCGCCTGGGACAACACCTGGTGGCCGTCCGCCCTAGGGACCCCACCCACCGACCACGCCTGGAACCGCGGGATCATCTTTCACTCCTCCCTCTGCATGAACTGCCGGGTCAACGGTGTCGCCTCCACCAGCTTCAACTGCATTCGGATCCTCCGTAAGACCTTCAAATGGATCCCCTCCGACTGCAGAAAGACCGTCACCCACGCACTCATCACCAGCAGACTTGACTACAGCAACGCCCTCTATGCTGGATCCAGCAAAACTCTCCTACACAGACTCCAAACCATACACAACACTGCAGCCAGACTCGTACTCGGAACTCCACGACACGAGCACATGACCCAACACCTACACTACCTCCACTGGCTCCCTGTCGAGAAAAGAGTCACTTTCAAACTCCTCACTCATGCCTACAAAGCCCTCAACAACAGCAGACCCACATACCTCAAAGAGAGAGTCTCCTTCCACGTGCCCAAGACAAACCTCCGCTCCGCCGACCTCGTCCTGGCAGTGGCCCCCCGCATACGCAGAAGCAAGACCGGAGGAAGAGCCTTCTCATACATCACAGCAAAGACCTGGAACGAGCTCCTGGTGAACATAAGACGCTCCCCAACCCTGCAAACGTTCAGGAAGGACCTCAAGACCTGGCTCTTCGACTGATCCGGAACCGCCTTCTCCCCCCCCCCCCCCAAGCGCCTTGAGACCCTCACGGGAGAGTAGCGCACTATATAAACCCCTGATTGATTGGCCATCATGCCTACCCCCACCCCGATGTCAGCCAATTAAAACAACCCCCCCCCAGCGCACTAGTCAACCACCCATTTACCACGGGTGATCTCAAGCTGCTCTCTCTACACGTGCGTGGCATAAACTCCCCTAACAAGCGGAAACAAATTTGGAGTTATGTATTGCAGCACGACCTAGATGTCCTAATGCCTCAGGAGACTCATCTGGTAAAGGCCAACCTTCATCGCATGGCACACCCGAAATATCCTGTGCGGCACAGGGCTTACAGAACTTTTTAAAACATTAGGAGTGGGTATCCTCTACAAAGCTAGCTTCTATACCTCTGCAGTCAAAGAGACCAGGGATAAGGAGGGTCTTTACCAGTCCCTTCAACTGATGCGGGGGCAACGAAAACTGACACTGCTCAACCTCTACACTTCAACACTTCCCAAGATGCATATATTAGACATATCCTACAGGCACACTTAAGATGGTGTGGAGGACGATATTATAGTCTGTGGGGACTTTAACTTAGTCTGGGACCCCTCTCTAGATACCAGTAATGCGACATTCCAGAATACTGATGCAATGTCTGCAAATCTAAAGAGGGACATTTAGGACTGCATGGCGTTATACGCACCCTGACGTGAGGGACTACTCCTTTTACTCACATGTGCACGCCTCCTATTCTCGCATAGATTATGCCTTTGTCTTTCCTTCCATCCTACGCCACCTACACACAGCAGAACTATCAGTCATCTCTATCTCCGACCACGCCCACCTGGTACTCAATTGGGATACTGGAGCATCTCGCCCTGAGCACAACGCACGCTGGCGCTTACCCCACACGTTCTGCACAACCCATTGGACATAGAAGAGATACATAAGGGAGTCACTGACTTTTTTTTGCTTCAGTGCGCTACCTGAGATCCCCTTGCATACACTTTGCTATGGGTTTAAAGCTACCATTAGTGGCACAATAATGGCAATCGCTATAGCACAGGGTTTGGAAGAAAAACTGGTGGGATCTAAACTCAAAGCTGAGATTAAGCAGCGGGAGCATCTGGACATGCGACCCCAACCTGAAGAACCAAAAGGCAACTAACCTTGCTGCATGGTCAATTGCCTGCACAGGCAAAGCAGAGCGTACACTCTGTCCCTACGTCAGAGATACTATGAGGGTGGCGATAAAGTAGGCAAGCTCCTGACCCGTAAGCTGCAGCACCTGCGCTACCTGAGATCCCCTTGCATACACTTTGCTATGGGTTTAAAGCTACCATTAGTGGCACAATAATGGCAATCGCTATAGCACAGGGTTTGGAAGAAAAACTGGTGGGATCTAAACTCAAAGCTGAGATTAAGCAGCGGGAGCATCTGGACATGCGACCCCAACCTGAAGAACCAAAAGGCAACTAACCTTGCTGCATGGTCAATTGCCTGCACAGGCAAAGCAGAGCGTACACTCTGTCCCTACGTCAGAGATACTATGAGGGTGGCGATAAAGTAGGCAAGCTCCTGACCCGTAAGCTGCAGCACCTGCGCGCTAGGTCACACATTGCCAAAATACAAGTAGAGAACACAGGCTGGGCGACTGCAGAGAGGGACAAACTAGAGGCTTTCCGGAACTACTATCAGCAACTGTACTTTAGTGAAGACCCTTCCCCCACAAGGCTTCACTCATTCCTCTCTGAATGTTATTGCGAGTCTTTACCCCACACCATGCTACCCTCTTAGACAACTCCATCATGGTAGAAGAGCTGAGCTCCCCTCTGGCAAAGCTCCCGGATCAGACGGGCTTCCAGTACTCTTTTACCGCCTATTTCTTCCCCAGCTGCAAGACCACCTCCTACGCCTGTTCAACTCTTTCTCACAAGATACTGGTCTTACCCCCGCAATGGCAGAGATCTCTTTTATACATAAAGTAGGAAAAGATCTGACACAATGCTCCTCGTACCGCCCAACAGCCCTCTTCAATACGAATGCCAAGCTTTTTACTAAAATACTAGCTACACGCCTCAACCCGTATCTCACTGGCCTCATTAATCCCGCCAAGGTGGGTTATAATCGACAAGGAGCCGATAATGTCCGGCGTATAGCCCATTTGGTAGAAAAAACACACAGACTTGATATCCCTGCCTGTCTTCTCTTGCTTGATGAGGAGAAGGCATTTGACAGTGTAGACTGGACATATCTCCAAGTGGTATTACACAAAATAGGCCTGGGGCGGGCCATCATCTCCAAAGTCATGGCGTCACACATAGCCTGACTGCCTACATTCGAGTGAACGAGAGGGCCACGAGTTTGAGATCTCTGCATTGAGGCACACAACAGGGATGCCCACTCTCACCCCTACTCTTTACGCTAGCAGTAGAACCCTTCGCTATCCAAGTGCAGGACTCAGATGGGATTAAAGGCATACCCTGTCCTAGCCATGCCCCACTGCCAGGACAGAGGTCTTAAAAGAGGCACAGCTGTGCATCACTTCAGCCACCGGTTGCATGGCCTAGCCAGCAAGAGGAGTTTTTATTATAGTTCCTCAACTAGCCATACATGGTTTTTATTTCCTTGAATGTCTGGAGGGGCGTGGCTCCCTCCAGGTACTCAATTCAATTGAGCTTTGTTTTCTTTGTATTGTGTGAGGCAAGGGAGCTTGACCTCACACACATGATCTGCCAGAGACCAGTTTGGGATTTTTAGTCCCCCCTATTTTGTGCTTTAGGCATTACTAGTGCTCTAGTTTCCTGCCTCCGCTCCCCGCCAGGACTAAAAAAGATGTTGCTGCACGTGCACGCCAATGGTTTGCCCAGCAAGCCCAATGTCGCCTACCAGCACCTGCAACATCCCCAAGCCCCAACCCACGTCAGTCCGGGTCAGATCTCATACATTACTTGAACCAAGAACTTCTCCCTATTTGTCCTTTCAGTAAGTCTGACCCACTAGATGATAAATGTTTGGCTAACAGTGTATTTGTCCCCCATGTCTCACAACCTGTAATTATCCAACCCAATCCTTCTACTACCGGCTCAATCCGTTCTATAATGAATAAGAGCCTCAAATGTTGCTTAATTAATGTGCAGTCAATCTCTGAACACGAATAAGACATCTACAAGTTGACAAAACGTTTAATCCAGGCTAAAGGGTAGGTCCGTTTCAGATATTGCAGAAGCCATCCCTTTGGGCTATTCTATCTGGCACCTCAATCGAGAGGATAGAAATGGAGGGGGCCTTGTCATTATTTTTAAACAAATCTGGACTTGTTATCTTACCTCCATCTCCAATACCGCTAAGGCCGAAGTACATATCTGTACGCTGTGTTCGATAAACAAATGATGGCGATGTTATAACTGTATATTATCAGGCTTCAATTTTAAAACCCATGAGGATGTCAATTATCACGTCAATGACTCATTAGATGGTTCAGAGAAACAATTCTCAAAAGATTTATCCTCATTAAACTTATTTCAAGTAGTTTCACAAGCCACAAATGGACCCAGACACATACAAGACCTGATTTTCATTATTTCAATCAGTTTCATTTGTGAAACTCCATAGCTTCTCTCTCATTTGGTCTAACCAGTGGCAGTTCCATTCTCCATCCAACTATCGGACAGTAATAGAAACTGTAATGTGACCTCTATGATGCAAAGACAATGTCATCAGATCTCAGAAGCCTAATCCAATCTGTTTTAGCTTCTTATCATCCACTGCTGACTGACTCTGTAGAGACTGATTCTAGTCCATATCAGGGAATGGATTACTTCTGCTCTGCCTTTAACACATCAATGCCTTTGAAAAATAAGAAAAGCATATCCTGTAGCTTATCTGCCCCTTGGTTTAAACCAAGTTTAATATCACTCAAAAGAAAGTGCTGACAACTTGAAAGGCGAAGGAGTAATACTTGAGGTGATATTACAAAAATGTATATCATTTTGGCCACTAGAGAATATCACAAAAAATGTAAACAAGCCAAACCTCCTGTTAAATGCTTAAGACTGAGTCTGCAGAAAACTCTTCAAGGGAGGTGTTCACAACAGTTAAATATATGAAGCATCCGATTGCTATGAATCAGGAGTTTGTTAATTCCCAACAAGTGTGATACATTAGCCCCTTTCTTCAAAAACGAAATTATTATTATTCAAGAACGTTTTTTCACCCTATTCTAAATCATCAATTGCTCCAGTCTCACAGTCGAATAACTTGCCCACTCTTAACAGAATGTGCACCTCTCTTTCTTCCAGAAATGTTGATTTTTATAGATAGATTTAAAGCTGGCTAAACTAACAATCCCTGCCCTCTATCGTTTCTCCAATTCGGGGCCTCTGATTACCCCTATTGTTCACAATATTGTTAATTCTTACATTCCTTCAGCATCTCTACCAGATTCCATGGAATTAATACAGGTCACCCCTATTCTGAAGAAAAGCAGCTCTGACCCTCCGAGCCGCATCCGATCTTAAAAAATCTAAAAACTTGGTTCTTCTCCGATGCCCAATCTTAGTGGGATCTTCATTCTACGGTTGTATGACGATCCATCGGAAACAAAGACCGCGCAGGAGTTTTCATCGCGGTGATAACATCGCAACAGCAGTCACATCGGCAATTTTCTCATCGCACGTTGTTGCGACGCAAATGCGGGCATTTAATTAGTTAGCTTGTCACATCGGCGACTTTACATCGCGCGACATGACAACGCGATGTTTGAGCCCAAAGAAAGAAGTGGAAATGCATCACACTTCAAATGAATGCACTTGCCGTGATGTTTCTTTTTTCGCACCAGCGAGAAAGCAAAGTTTAAAAAAAAAAAGTGCTTTCTGTGCTCAAATGCAGTGTCAGAAGGTAAGCGCAGTCGGCGATGCTAACAAGGGTAGGTGGTCGTGTCATTCTAAGTTACAGTAGCGAATGAAGCGGCACGCTTGGATAAAAGACACCTCTCCCTCTGCATAATGAGTGCCCACATTTGTGCTCAGTCGCTGCTCTGCAGCAAACAGTGGGTTGTTGCTTACTGCGCGTTTGTGGTTATTCATGTAAAGTATTTTACGTGCGTTTGGCAATTTTGGCACTGTGTTCTTTCTAAAGCCCCAATGAGCTGAACATGCGTCAAGAAACTGATACAACACATCACGTTAAATCCAGGTCGTGACGAGCACAATGAGGTTAGATAAGCAAACATTTGCTTTGTCACCCGAGTCTAGTTTCTGATTAATCTGTAATTCACTTTTCAAGTCCTTGTTTTATGCCGCAATATTGTTACTCAGATTATTAAATAACAGTCGCCTTTAAATGCGGCTTCTTCGGTTGAACGTGAGGCGTTGCTTTTTATTAGGTGAATGCCCTGAATAACTCAGATTGTTTTAAGTTTGCCATTATGCGGTGAGACTTATCCCATTTACGATGTGCGCACTAGGCTACACCTGCGCCCATGGGTCACCAGTACACAATGAGGCCTCCATACACATCTAGACTAAAGGCAGAGAAATGTCCTTCCTCTTCTACATGGCAAAGACATTGCACATGTTGGTGAGCTTACCCACAAATAACTCCGATTGTTTTAAGTTTGCCATTATGGGGTGAGAATTATCCCATTTACGATGTCCATTCCCCAGAAGAGCCTTTCCGCATGAACGAGGACCCCCTCCTGCCGATTTACCATTCGGCAACACACTGAAAACATTGCTATCACTCCTATCCCCAGAATCTTGTAGAAGGCCAGAAGCTGTCCGCATCTAACTAGCCATGCATCTTTGGCAAGGTCGTCAGTGTAAGTTGCTATCTTTAGTGCAGCAGGTGCAGTGGTACCAAGGCCCAGCAACGTGGGCAATTACTCATCCTATTTGTTGCTGCCTTATATCACTCAACAAGGAGTAGAAGTGGATTTCCATTGTTTACATTATTGCCCATGACACTATTGCTTCACCTCAGAGGGTTGCGCCTACAGAGTGTTCTGTTCACAGTCTGTACAGTGCAAATCACTTGAAACATAAACACTTGCTATATAAACTATGTGCATGAGTTCCTAGCTTTCCTATTCATTTCCTATGAACCCATATGGGAGTCCAGGCACTACTGTCATGAATTGTACAATATCTGCTTTCCCGAACCCTGGTTGACAGCACCAAAGTCGGCAGAGCAGTCGGCCGTTTCTGTAGCCAGCATGCGTTTCGTTTCAAAAACTTTATTCGATTCATAAAATGAATCATAAAACTACTGAACATACAAACCAACACACCAAATATGCAAACACAATTTATATATATATAAACACAATTTAAAAAAAAACATTATAAGGATCATTGCAAACATATATGCAGATATTTTTGTCCAGAAGACATTATATGCATTTTAGTACTAGCCATAACCCTTCCTAATCTTTAGCGAAACTCTAATAAAATTTAACATGGCACAGCAGGTTTCAACAGAGGATAGCGAGGACAGGTAGTCATACCCTTCCTTATAAGTACAAGGTTGCCGCCCCTTCAGAATTGGTTTAATAAACCGGGTTCTTGGCTCTTGATATAAGGAGCAAAAGAGGACCACATGTATGGTGCTTTGGCTAACCCTGTTATTACATGGGCAAGGGGGCAGCCTCTCACACCAACCCCCTTGTTTCGGGAAAGCAAGCAAAAAATGCAAAATATCCAATCTAAACCTTGTTAATAGGAACCGCCATTGCACATTGAGGGTAAAAGTTAAGTAGAACTGAGTTTGGGGCTTACGAACATGAACATTAACCTCATCCAAAGGAGGTGGATTCAATGATTTCCAATACATTGTCTTTATGACCACCTTTTGGTTTCCCTCTATTTTTTCTGGGTAATCATAAAAGGAGCTCAAACCAATCTTATTTAGCATATTGCAAACATAGGACAGCCAAGGGATCTATTTTGAATTTTCTAAGGCCATGCAATCCATAATGATGTCTTTAGTTAGTTGCAAGTCTTCAGATCGCCATATTTTGCCCCATAACAATAAAGGGGACAAACTAATCGTATCAGATACGCTAACCATTTCCATTTCTTTGTGGCAAAAGATGTTTGAGGAACCTTTGGGGACTGATAAAACCCTTTTTATAAAATTATTTTCCACCACCAGTATCACAGTTGGTGTTTCAGTCCCCCAAACCCCTGCCCCGTAGGTGGCCACCGACAAACATTTAGATGTGTAGAGGGTTTTAAGGTGCACAACATGTTTTTGGCCCAATTTGCTACAAAAACGGAAGATGCCCTCTATTGCCCGGGTCGCGCTCTGGGCTCGAACCTTCATAAGTGGAGTCCAGGTTAGTTTGTTATTAAACAAATTACCTAAATAGTTAAAATTATCCACTTTTTCAATTGTGCGATTATTTACCACAAACTTCCTGATGTTTGACCCTTTAGGACCACAACACATTACAAAAGATTTGGTGAAATTTACCTTTAAGTCAAGGTCCAGCATGAATGTATTAAAGGCATCTAAACATACTTGCATGCTATTTCCAGTTAGGGTCATTAAGACAGTATCGTCTGCATAGGAAAGCATGGGGATACTTTTGCCATTAATTTTTGGAAAATCGCAACCCTGGTCTAATAAGTACTTTTCTAGCCCGTTCGTGTATACCAAAAAAAGAAAAGGCGCCAAAATGCATCCTTGACGCACACCCTCGGTTGATGGAATTGATTTTGTCATTTCTCCTCCAGGACCAAATCTAATTGCTACAGTTGTTGCTGCATGTAACCTACGAAGCAATGTAACCAAGGGTTCCTCGAAGCCCATATCATCCATCATCTGCCACAACTTATGTCTACAGACAGTGTCGAATGCACTAGACAAGTCCATGAAGGCAAGATATATTGCAGACTTTTTTGCCTTCATGTGCTTGCCTATAATTAGTGCCAAATTCAGGCACTGCTCGACAGTCCCCTTTCCTCGCCTAAATCCATATTGGGAATCAACTATAAGACCTGTCGAGTCTGCCCAACTTTCTAATCTGGCTAAGATAACCCTGCCCAAAATTTTACATGAGGCATCTATTAGGGATATGGGACGATAGCAACATGGGTCGCACCTATCACCCTTCTTGAAGATCGGCACTACTATTGCCTCCCTCCAAGAACCAGGGATGCGACCGACCACAACAGCCTTAAATACATTCAGTAATAAGGGTGCCCACAAACTAACATTATGTTTAAAAAGGTCCAAGGGGACAGCATCCGGGCCTGGAGATTTTAGTGATAGACCCTTCCATAAAGCTTCCTCAATCTCTGTCAGTGTAAGTGAAGAGCTGAGGGTCAAAGCCGAGGATGGTATCGCCAGATCCCCTGTGCTATCCAAACTTTCCATTAATAAAAAAGAATTTGGATTAAAAATCTTACTAAAATGTAGTTCCCACTGATCAGCGGTGACCTGCATAACTATAGTTTCTTTATTGTCATTCTTAAAAAGGGGGCGGTTTAGGACCTCCCAAAAAAGCCTATCATCTTTTAGTTCTGCAGCCTTTTCTAAGTCTTCCCAGGCAATGTCTTTTAGGTCCTGCTTTCTTTTTACAATAGCCACCTTATAAGTCTTTCTGCTAGTTCTTACAAGTTCTCTGTTTCTTGGTTTTTGGCGCAAGGCTAGTTTTAGGGATTGATGTGTGGCAGAACACATGGAATCAAACCATCTAAAGGCCTTTTGACCACCCTTTCCCTTGGGTTTCATGAGATGCTTTGCTACATGCCCGCACAGTTTCTCAAAGCTCTCAATAACCTTATGAGGGTCAGGTACTGGAAGTAGACATGATTCCATTTCCGTTTTGCAACTATCAAAGATATCTTCCTCCAATTTTATCGTATCCACCTTCCCCCATTTTAAACGAACACCCTGATTCTTGCTGTACTTGATTGACTGGTCCCAAGTCTTTGATGATTCTTGTACTGGCAAGCATAATGACAACATTAGAGGATTGTGGTCACTTGCGGGATTGGCCACTACCTCAAGCTTGTCAACATATTTAAGAAAGCTACTGGACACCAGGACAAAATCAATGGTACTCATCTCTCCCCTTGTACCCTGGAAAGTTGGTATTTGCGGTATATTAGGGGCTGACCAGGGTTCCACCACGCACAAGTCATTCAGAATAATAATATTGTTCAAGGCGTCCCCCTGAGGTGTATGTTTGAAGTGAGTCAAGGGCTGTGTGTTTGAGTCCTCCAGACCGCACACATTCGAACCCCCAAGACTGCACAACGAACAATTAAAGTCACCAACCCAAATGACAGACGATAATGGATGCTTACTTCGTGCTTTGCCCACTGCGTCCTCCAGACTTTGAATTATCGATGTGTCACGTCCATTAAAGATATTGTGATACCAGTTGACCAACAACACAGGTTCTGGGAAAAGATGCTCCAATAGCAACAATTGATACCAATTTGTGTCTACCAGTTTCGAAGTTATCAACTTCTGTAGTTTTACGGACAACGCTGTCATTATACCACCCTTTGCCCTCCCAGATGTCGATGGGACGGCCAAAACAGTAAATGATTGAAAGCCCTCAATGTCACAGGCAGTCCTAGTCCAAGTCTCCTGTAGACACAGGATCCCCTGGGCTCCTACATAATCCAACCACGCGTCATCCTCCAATCTGCCTATAAGTCCAGCAATATTCCAAGATATTAGAGATAGCCCCAATTTCCCATGAGTGCTTCCTAATGTGTCTTTTGTACTTGAGGAGTCTTGCCCAGACTGTAGTGGGCAATTCTCACAACCCAAGGTGGTATCTCCTTCATAAATAACATCATTCTCTACATGTGGGGTGCCAATACTCACATTATCACAATCACTAATCACCACAACTGGGTTATCATTGCGGGCTATCCCTGTATTTTTCCTCTTTCCCAAGTCTAGTGTGGGTAGATCGTTGCCCTCAGACCTAACTGGTGGTCAATCTACACCCTCCATACCCATTAATGGGTCAAAGCGGTTTCTCAATGGTATATTATTGTTTGACATCCATCCTGGGCACTCCTCATCTTGATACCTTGATCTTCGTGGGTTATACAGGGCTTGTGTGAAATAACCCATACTCGGTGGTCCCATAAAGGGGCCATTTGTCTCATGCCAAGGACCACAATAATTTTGTGTGCCTTGGTTCATGGTCGAGCTATGTACCCAACCCGAATGATTACTGCCGCGTGCTCTATGCCCGCGGTGATTGGGGTTTGGGATGGTATGATAAAGATTTGGGTAAAAATATTCAAGTCCCACACACTGGATGTCCCCCATCCTACCGAACCTTGCTTTGCTGCAGATCATATCCTTCACCCAGATGTCTCTAAAATTAATCTGTATACAGTCCCCCTCCAGGTCTTTCTTGCTTGGGCCAACCCAGGGGACCCTCCGCACACTTAAAAATTTTGTAGCAGTGTCTTGGGTAAGGGGCCTGTTGTTATTTAGCCAGAATTTTGTTTTGTTTAAAAGGTCCTCCGTTGTCTCATATTTGTTCGCTGCAATTAATGGAACACCTGTCAAAATTACCATATAGGGGGCAGCATCAGGGGGTATATTTACATGGATCTGTTTACCAGGCAGGGGTGTTTTACTAGGAGCTAAGGATTTGCTAACTGGAGTTTCTCTCCCCTCAGTAGTATTTAACAGGGCAGGGGCAACTGTGTTTACTGGTGATGCTACCACCAAAGAGTTCTTTATCTGAGATCCCACAGTAGTCGCCAGCATCGTTTTAGACAAAGTAGCTGGTACTATACGAGGGGTAATGTCGTTTGAATTTGCAGATACTGCAGTTTTCGGTTGCTGCACTTGTGACTGACTTTTCTGGGCCCCTTTTTTCACTGTGGTAATATTACCCCCAGTGGCAGAAAGTTGTTTGCTATTGTCTACAAGGCTCTCCAGTAAAAGAGTATTTTTAGATGTTAAGAACTCTAGTTGGTCTAGTTTTAGGTTAATGATTTGGGTTCTTTCCACCAGGGAAGTCACCTGCAGGAGCTGGGTTTCTATGTGTGAGAGTCTCACTCCAAGAGGAGTTAGCAATTTTTTGAGTGTTTCCCACACAACAGTCAAAAATTCCACATCTTTCCCTTTTATAGTGCAGAGTGGAACCCCACTAGTTTCGCTCTCTATTACAAAATTATTATTATTTTCATGAGTTGCTGCCCGTAGTTCAGGGCTGGGTTCTGGTCTTGGTTCAGGTGGCTGTGTATTACTCACTGGGAATGGATCTAGGGGTGGCAAAGAAGGTGCTTTGGTGGATAGCTGAGCCTTCGCAATCTTTGCTTTTTTCCTTGCGTATGCTGTTTTATTACGCTTCCTTTTGTTGTGTAGGGTACAAGTATTCCCCCCGCCCGATACCATGGTTTTGGGTGTTGGCGCCGTTCCCAAGGGGCCCCCCTCACCCTCCTTCTCTTCCCCGGCTGCCCCACCCAATGAAAATCTTAGGGAAGAACTAGTGAATACTAGTGGCGACCCCCCCTTTGGTATAGATGTGGTGAGAACTAATGGCTGGTGAATATCTGTCTGGGTTACAATCAGGGTAGGAGCAGAACCAGTTGGGCGATCAGGTGTTTTAGCGAAGGCTATAGACCCTAGGGAAGATTTTTTAGCCGCTGTTAACTCCTGTGATAGCCTTCTTGCAGCGTCTAATTCGATGGACACTCTGTGCTGCATTTTGGCAATCTCCGTGTCAATGGCTGTGTGGGTCCTGGTGATAAAATCATCTAGTGTACCATTTTTCAGCTTGGTCTTAGCTGCCCTGTCTTTGTACTCACGAATTGACATAATGGGTGGTCAGATGTTCAGATGGCAGTGCGGATATTACAGAGGGATAGCGCCAAGAAGATTGGCCCAGTCCAGTCTCTCTCTGCCTCGAACGGCCTCAAACGGCCCGCTCTTTGCCCGGTCTTCGCCCCGTGCTGCGTCCCGCACTGCGGGAGGTTTGTGCTGAGATATAGGGGGCGTGGAGGGCGGGGGGCGGGCCAGCAGGGAGAGCGGACCTGAAGCTGGATGTCGGTCTCGCAGGTACTCCTGGTTGTTGGAGTCCCCGCACGCTCGCAGCCCCGCTGATGCCTCACACCCGGTGCCGCCTTTCCTCTTTACTCCGTTGGTCCGAATGCCCTGCGCCTAACGAGGCGATGCGGCACCCGCGAAGCGGGTGCGGCGAGGTGTGGGCCGGGTTGATGCAGTACTCCGCTCAGCTCCTGTCCTTGTGGGTAATGCCTCCGTGGAAAACGAACTCGTAGCCCGCAGAGAGAAAGGTGAGGAACGCTTTTGAAATCCTCAAGTGGGCGGGGGGCTGGCCAGCAGGGAGAGCGGACCGGAAGCTGGATGTCGGTCTCGCAGGGACTCCTGGTTGTTGGAGTCCCCGCACGCTCGCAGCCCCTCTGATGCCTCACACCCGGTGCCGCCTTTCCTCTTTACTCCGTTGGTCCGAATGCCCTGCGCCTAACGAGGCGATGCGGCACCCGCAAAGCGGGTGCGGCGAGGTGTGGGCCGGGTTGATGCAGTACTCCGCTCAGCTCCTGTCCTTGTGGGTAATGCCTCCGTGGAAAACGAACTTGTAGCCCGCAGAGAGAAAGGTGAGGAACGCTTTTGAAATCCTCAAGTGGGCGGGGGGCGGGCCAGCAGGGAGAGCGGACCGGAAGCTGGATGTCGGTCTCGCAGGGACTCCTGGTTGTTGGAGTCCCCGCACGCTCGCAGCCCCGCTGATGCCTCACACCCGGTGCCGCCTTTCCTCTTTACTCCGTTGGTCCGAATGCCCTGCGCCTAACGAGGCGATGCGGGTGCGGCGAGGTGTGGGCCGGGTTAATGCAGTACTCCGCTCAGCTCCTGTCCTTGTGGGTAATGCCTCCGTGGAAAACGAACTCGTAGCCCGCAGAGAGAAAGGTGAGGAACGCTTTTGAAATCCTCAAGTGGGCGGGGGGCTGGCCAGCAGGGAGAGCGGACCGGAAGCTGGATGTCGGTCTCGCAGGGACTCCTGGTTGTTGGAGTCCCCGCACGCTCGCAGCCCCTCTGATGCCTCACACCCGGTGCCGCCTTTCCTCTTTACTCCGTTGGTCCGAATGCCCTGCGCCTAACGAGGCGATGCGGCACCCGCGAAGCGGGTGCGGTGAGGTGTGGGCCGGGTTGATGCAGTACTCCGCTCAGCTCCTGTCCTTGTGGGTAATGCCTCCGTGGAAAACGAACTCGTAGCCCGCAGAGAGAAAGGTGAGGAACGCTTTTGAAATCCTTAAGTGGGCGGGGGGCGGGCCAGCAGGGAGAGCGGACCGGAAGCTGGATGTCGGTCTCGCAGGGACTCCTGGTTGTTGGAGTCCCCGCACGCTCGCAGCCCCGCTGATGCCTCACACCCGGTGCCGCCTTTCCTCTTTACTCCGTTGGTCCGAATGCCCTGCGCCTAACGAGGCGATGCGGGTGCGGCGAGGTGTGGGCCGGGTTGATGCAGTACTCCGCTCAGCTCCTGTCCTTGTGGGTAATGCCTCCGTGGAAAACGAACTCGTAGCCAGCATGCGATTAGCATCTATGCTGTCAATTGTAATTGTAGGTTTACACAAACTTGGAGGCAGAGGTTTGCTGATGAGGAAACCTAGAAGCATTGTTACATGCATCCACCCATACATACACCCATCCATCCAGACAGCCACCCCCCGCGCTTTCCCCACGACGCTAATTCTTTCCTTTGTATTCGCGTGACTGTGTTCATTTTTTCCGTCTGTGCTGTCTGTTTTAACATTGCGTGACTGTATTAATTTTTTCCTTCTGTGCTGTCTGTTTTTTCCGTCTGTGCTGTCTGTTTTAACATTGCCAGACTGTATTCATTTTTTCCTTCTGTGCTGTCTGTTTTTTCCGTCTGTGCTGTCTGTTTTAACATTGCCTGACTGTATTCATTTTTTCCTTCTGTGCTGTCTGTTTTTTTCCGTCTGTGCTGTCTGTTTTAACATTGCCTGACTGTATTCATTTTTTCCTTCTGTGCTGTCTGTTTTTTCCGCCTGTGCTGTCTGTTTTAACATTGCCTGACTGTATTCATGTTTTCCTTCTGTGCTGTCTGTTTTTTTCCGTCTGTGCTGTCTGTTTTAACATTGCGTGACTGTATTCATTTGTTTCGTCTGTACCGTCTGTTTTAAAACCATAGTGCCGGTTAGTGCCGGTTCCGTCTATCTGACATCACTTCAGTGTTTTTCGTCTGTAGTGCCAATGTTTTATAATAGTGCCCGTCTATCTTTACAATTTACGTTTGACATGGCATCAGTGTTTTCCCTCTGTGGTGTGTGTATTGCACAATCTCTCGCATTGCTGATGAGGAGTTTGCACGAGGCCTGTGGAGCAGCAATAAAAGCCTTGGGGCAGCATGGTATGTGCAGAACTTGTTGATACCATCGCATATGGCTGTGCTGCGTTTAAATCTTGTATATAAAATAATAAAAACATAGGACCCGATATGTGCACCTGTCACCTGCAATTACCATAGCACAGAAACATAGGACCCGATATGTGCACCTGTCACCTGCAATTACCATCGTATATGGCTGAGCTGAGCATTTTGCAGTGCTGCGTTTAAATCTTGTGTAAACATAGCACCTGATATGTGCACCTGTCACCTTGGGGCAGTATCTGCAGGCTGCAATTACCATCGCACTATGTGCAGATCTTGTGGATCTTGTCTTGTATATAAAATAATAAAAACATAGGACCCGATATGTGCACCTGTCACTTGCAATTACCATCGCATTTTGCAGTGGTGCGTTTATATCTTGTAGCATCTGCAGGCTGCAATTACCATCGCACGCGTAAAGGCCTGTAAAGTGCACGAGGCCTGTGGCATGCGTTGTAATTGCATGCGATGTGAATGCCATTGCGCCGTTATAGCATGCGTAGTAGACGCCTGCGATGTCAACGATCCTGCGATGTAAATGTTTCCCCATTCTACATACTATGTATTTCCCAATCTCTCTTTTCATTAACTTCCTGGCCTTTGCTGTTAAAGAGGATAGCGCCTAGAAGCTTATTTTTTTTTGTACGAGCCGCACTTTATAAATCACAATACATACATATATTGTGAAAAGCAGGAACAGGTATGTCCCAGACCTACGGAAAATACACAGATAGATTGTCACCTTTACAAACAACCACAAATACCGTGAGCGTTTGCCCTATTTTTTCAAGGCTAAACTGTAGCATGAGGGCTGCGGATAAGTAGATGTTTGTCTGTTTCGGTCTTCCTTCTGTGAGAACATACGTTGAAAAGAATACTGACAGAGACTATAAAGCCCAAACGGCCATTTATGCTGTGCTGGCTCCTAAGTCTCTTGGTTTTAGTGTGGCAATGGTGAAATCCATATTATTACACCCTGTCAACTAGACCTGGGCGTTAAATTGCGTTCCGCTCGCAGAATTTGTGGAATTTGGGTAATTTTGCGTTCAGCGGAGAACGCAAAATTGCCAAAAATTCTGCGTCCACGACTTCGTGAAATTTTTTGTTTGTTCGCGTTCTCAAAATGCGTGTTTGCGAGATATTTCCCCCGACCACGCAAAAAGCAATTGCGAACAGGTAAAAAGCATCGCAAACAAGCAATTCAGCGTGTTCGCTGAATTTCTGCGTGTTCGCAGAGATTTTTTATCGTTTCGCAGAGATTTGCACAATGCGATTACGCAAATTCCACCCACCCCTACTGTCAACCCCAATCTCCGCCCAAAACAAGCGCAGCATTGGACACAGCCATTAAACACCATTGTGATGATTCACATGTACACAGACAGGACAGTTGTTATGTAAATGAGGGGTTAACTTGGAAACGAGACGGTGGGTATTTTTAAAGCCTTACTGAGTGTACAGGAGCAAAGTCTACCATGGAGTATTGTAAAAAAAAGGTGCAAAGCTTTACATTAATCCCCTTTCGTTGACATGTGTTTTCAGTTTCTAAAACAAGACAGAGACAATAATGGAAATGATAATAGTATACCACAAATTAAATATACCTAATCCCGCGGAAATATACATTTAAATAACGACATTGATCCCTACCAAGCTACCCTACAAACCAAGCTTTTAAAATACAATTATCAACATTATAGATCTGCAGTAACAGTGCTGATCCCCAAGGAGGGCAAAGATCTGGAGTTGCTCACGTAATACAGGCCACGGTGGATGCTCAACACTCATATGAGGTGGCTAAGTAAAGTCCTTGCTAATAGACTGTTTGGAGTGAATGGCTCACTGGCTGCAGCTGACCAGACAGGGTTTATTCCGGTAGCAATACTGGATATAATGTAAGGAGACTCACACTATGCAAGAGTTGGAGGCTCCAGAAGAAGAATGTGCAGTGTCCTCTTTGGGTTTGGTATGCACCTTTGACTCAAGGAGTTGGCGGTGCTTGTGGGCTATCGTGAAGGGCATTGGCCCCATACACATAGGCTGGGTCAAATTGCTCTACAAAGCACCTAGTGCCAGAATACGTACCGGAGGCCCAATAGCGGACTCGTGGCTTTTAGAAAGAGGTACTAGGCCTGGCTGCCTGTTATCACTGCTATTATCTGCAATAGAAATTGTGCCATTGGTCTGTGTTCTGTGGAATAGGCTCCACCCTTGGTGTATACGAACAGGTAATGAAACGAACAATTGTTACTTACCTGTAAACAGGTGGTTCTCCAGTATTGGTGTCTTTCATAGATTCACATGCTTGAATATTCCCCGTCGTCGGAGTGGGAGTCCCACGGTAAATAAAATAGCAATAATATACTATATATATATGTAACAACATAAAACCTGAAATATGTACCAGAAAAAAGGCATAACCTGCCTGCACATATTTGTACATAGGAATGCATGGGAAAGGAAAAAACCATATGCAGTCTATCCTTGTCATTATGTTGGTTCAATCTGCAGCCAATCAGGCGACAGCAACCCTCTAGAACCTTGGTATAGTTAAGAGACCCTCTGAGATTGGTTCCAGATTTATTAGAAGAACTGGAGAAGTTTATTGCACTGTCGGACATGCACATTAACTGTAGGCACTCCAGGCTGTTCCATTTGGGGAGATTACCGACAAGTGGAGAGGACCTGCCTTCAAGTATAGGACTTGAGTGGGGAAGAAACGGTTTCAGATACATGGGAGTTTGGGTAATGTGATGCCCGAGAGCCCTATAAACACTTAATATGGCAGAGTGGCTGCTGGACTTGACTGCTGTGTAGAATTTTGGGAAAACCTTCCCTTTCGATTATGGGCTGGATATCTGTAATAAAAATGGTCTTTCCGCTGCCCTGTTTATTTGTACTGCAAATCACAATGTATGTGTCCACTTCTTATGGTGAAATTCTGAAGATTAAAGATAGCACGTTATGTCCCTTAGGATGGGCTCGGAAACGCAGCTGAGGAAACTAGGATATATTGAATATTGCGTGGGTCTAGGCCTTCCTGAAATGGTCTTGCATTATGCAGCGGTGCTTGGAGCATGTGGCACATAGGCTCGAGGAGGGCCATAACTGTGAGAAGCAACTCTTAGCAGGCAGGGACACGGAATACACACTGCTATTTATGATGGGTTGTGGCGTTCCAGAGCATTCTCCTGGCCTTGTCTGGGGGGGCTACAGAATTGTGGCATACGGTCATGGTGGGGGTTCTGATGAGGTCCCCACAATTGGCAGGAGACATTTCTATTTGGCCTCAGAAACCATTCAAAGATATGGAAAAGGACATGTATTTTCGTACTTTGCAAGAAGTGGGACGTAACCTGCCAAAGCCCTGTTCTTACACAATAGATCTAAAACATCTGAACAGGCTCAAGAGCACTTTGGGCTCAGAACAGGTCAAATCTTACAACATGGCAAACTCAAGGACAGAGCGCTGAAACTTTTCAGACTCTCACCCCCAGTCACAGATCTGGGTTGAATCCATCATCATTCTTTAGCTCACTTCGCCACCCATCTTCAGACCCAGCTATATGCAAATCAGCCTTCACCCTGTTCCTCATGGGAACAGTCCAGCCTGAACTGCCAAGCCAGATCTTCACTGGACCGGAAATAAGCATTCTGGGACCGGTTTCGGGGTAGCTCCCCTCATCAGCCAGTCTGGCTTGAATCCAGTGGCAAAGTGAGCAAGGGACCCATGTCTGGGATTAGCCTGCCAACTTAGGGCAAACAAAGCAAACTCAAGGAGATTATAGACTGAGTGCTGAAACTTTCAAGGCACTCACCCCCAGTCACAGATCTGGTTGAATCCCTCATTGTTCTTTAGCTCACCTTGCCACCACAGTTCAGACCCAGCCATATGCAAATCAGTCATGAGCCTGTTCCTCATGGGAACAGTCCAGCCCGAATGCATGAGCCTGTGTTGTGTTGAGGATCCTGTCAATGGGGCTTGGGATGCTAAGGCAGGCATCAAGGATGTAGGGCGCTGTCAGGACAATGCATTAGCTGTGAGGCTGTGATAAGGAGTTCCTCGTCAAGGCTGCCATTGATAAGGGATTTGAGGACCGGCGCCGAGGATGCATCACACAGTGGCATTGTGGGTTGCAGTGTTGATGCAGGTCTTTGAGATGGGTCCTATCCACTCAGCAGCAGAGATGCATCAGTTCTGCTCGGGATTGCGCAGCAGCAGCAGAGAAGCACCAGTTCTGCTCACGCTTGCGCTGCACAGCAGAACAGATGCATCGGTTCCGCTGGATCCACTTAGGCTGGCAAAGCACCTTAAATCAACTTCCAAGAGTCCAGGGCTAGGGTGACACCACTTTGTAGAATAGACTCACAGATGGCAGAGTCTAGGTGCAGGTGCAAGGTTGCTGGAATCCAGTTATGTCCCTGAGACTTCAGATCAAGCAGCGAGCCAACTAGACCTTGGAGTCACTCTGGGTTCTGGGTTCAAGAGATGCAGGTCCAGTCCTTCTCACCCAGTCAAGGAGGCAGCAGGTAAGCAGAGTAAAGCAGAAGCCCAGCAGAGTGGCAGTCCTTCAGCAACACAGCAGTGCTTCTTCCTTGCAGAGTATCCATAGGTCCAGATGTGTACTCAAGTGTTGGTATCTGAGGTCCAGTTTTAATAACCAGTTGTGCTTTTAAAGTGGGGGGAAAGCTTCTAGAGGTTTCCCTTTGAACTCCCTAGGCACCTCAGGTTCAAGAGTAATTTAATCGCCCCATCCACAAACAGCTCCAAGTCCTAACTGCCTCATACAACATTCTACATTCTCCGAGTACACATTCTCAGAACCCTGGTCAACAAGAAATCTAAATTCTATGAGAAAGCAACATGTTACTATGTTAGGCTAGACATTACACTGCCCTTTCAGACTTAGCCCCCGACTTACTACAGGGGGTATTTAGCCCTGTGTGTGGAGACTGGACTAAGCTGTGCCCAGTTTTTCCCTCCCATCCTGCCAGTAATGGCCCATCTAGGCACACTGTAGTCCCTATTATGTGTAGCTGTTTAGGGGGAATACACAAAGCTCAACGGTCTTGCAGGCTCTAAATGGCTACGGCAGAAGAATGCCACCTTTCTAAAAGTGAACAGGTAGGTGTGCCAAAAAGGGATTGGTTTGTACAGTTAATTTGAGTTATTAATGCAGTTTTATTTCAAGCAAGCTTTTATAATATGCTTGCAAATTAATTACTTTTTAAACTATTTGTCAGTATAACAGCTCATATACTTTTGGCGATTGAGACAAGTGAACGTGCGCCTTGGCGAACTTGCAGAACATTGTAAGCTGACTACCACAACATAATTCAGATCTTCATTTAATGCATAAGGTGCCTGGACCAATAGAATATTACGAGACCAGCACCAAGCAGTTGATTTGAGACTTTTGCTCATATCGCCACAATATTCTTAAGGGGACTATCATTGCAATTCCCACAGTCCTGAAGATGGTCGAATAGACAAAAGCCCATCGACCGAAAAGTGGACTACTACACTCATTTTCTGTATCACATTTGTATAGGCTATACTTGTTTGTTTTAGTCCCTTGTTTTGCTTTATCCGTATTTCAGAAAAAAGTGTACACAATTGTTACTGATAAGCATAATGAATAATTTTTTAAGTATGCAACTTCCTGTTACATTGTGCACACCATAAAGTTAAGTACCCCGTTATTTCTCAATACAATAACATTTATTTTTTCTTTATACACCTGTGTTTTGAAACGTTATTTTTTTGACAAATCTGTTCCATGTACTTTTCTGACAACTGCTAATGTTTTAATATTTCTAGGAAACCAAAAACTATACGAGTTGTTATACTGACAAATAATTTGGAGGTAATTAATTTGAAAGCATATTATAAAAGCTTGCTTGAAATAAAACCACATTAGTAACTTAAACTAACTGCACAAACCAATCCCTTGTTGGCACACCTACCTGTTTATTTCATATTACCCAAGCCGTCAAGGGTTGATTGGGTTACCCATTGTAGTTTTCACCTTTCTAAAAGGGCATTTTCAGAAATACAATATAACATTCAACTTCACTATAAGTTAGGATTTTATATTGTGATTTCAGAGACACCAAAAATAAAATGGTTATCTCTTCCCATTTGGAAATTACACTTTTAACATGTAATAAGGCAACTCCAATGTTATTGTATGGTAATGTTAGCATCGGATCAATTTATAGAAAGGTCCCGCTCTTAGAAGTGCAGCATACCACAGAATAACTGTTGCCTGCGCTACCCAATTTCACCATAAAAAACGTGTTACGGTTTAAGAGTGACCCTTTATCAGATCAACATAACACAGCTGTCCTCTGCTTATCCCTAGCGCTTCCCGTGATGGAGACACCAGATATGGAACAAGCCTCAAACACAGCTGGAAGATTGCAGAAGTAAATAACATATGGCACCAGGCTGTAATGCCTAAAGAAAAGATTCAGATGCAGACACTCAAACACAAATAAATGTACAGCAGAGGGCCTCCAATCGGCCTAAGGACACAATGCCAGGGCAACCGGTCAGTTGGATTCATCACAGGGGCGTAACAAAGGCCCCCGCAGCCCCCGCGGTGCAGGGGGGTCCTCAGGCTTACTCATACTGGAGGGGCCCACCCTCAGCCCCTACTAATGTGAGTGTGAGGGGCCCCTTCAGCATATCTTGCAGAGGGGCACATTCACATTTTGTTACGCCACTGCTTCATCAGATAAAGCCCAAACAATGCCTAGTAGTAAGCGTCACCCTAGGTAACACACATGACACACCCAGCTACCTGACAATGTGATCTTCAGTGGGCAATTATGGCCCATTCTATCAGAGTGGGATCAAGCATCTAAACACACAATTTATGACACACTGTGTCAGTTTTTGTTGCCCACGGGGGACAAGCTTTACTTTATTCCTCCCACTTACAGTATAAAGCATGACATGTGCCAAATGCGAATTGAATTCCAGCACGCAACTGTAAGAGATGTGGCTGCTATTCCCAGCTATTATTGTTTAATTACACTTAAACTGTTCCTGATTGCCAAGCCTCGCTGTTCTCCTTTTTGATAATCAACATTTGGCGAGCCAGCATAGGAGCTGATCACAGCAGATACCCGGACTGCAAGATCAAGCCTCCCGAGCCCACTCTGTGCACATTTCAGAAGAAAAAGGTGCAGCAGGCACCTCTCTTTACTGCAAGACTGACAGCCCGAGGCGGGCTGGATCCATCCACTGGCGACCGTCGGCAAGGGTAAGATGCTGCAATTAGCTTTTCTTTTTTAACAATACACATAGAATAGCGTGGAAAACAGTAGCAGTAAGCGTAAAAATAGGTTCACCCAGCACTTATAGGCATGAGTGGCCTGGAGCTACATGAGCCTTAACCTCATATATTTCAGTTAACCGCAAGCTTAGTGCAGGAGGGTTTTTTAACACCCTCTCTATCTGAAAGGAATGTTGAGAGAGGAAAAAAAACGGTGTAAGCCGTTTTCATTTCAGACCATGCATAGTGTACCTAGAAGACTAGGCCTAGCTCGAAAAGTTAAGGTAATTGTGTACATAGATGCCGTAGGAATGAGGGGCTAGTGCTGCCTGAGTGAGGGAAGTCTGCGCTGCAGGAAAGCATTGATGGACAAGTTACTTACATTCAGTAACGCCTTTTCTGGTAGAGTCATGATCTAACCGTAGATTCCTTATCTTTGAGTTTGCCAGGAATCAGACTGGATCGGAAGCTTTTTCTTTGAGGAATACCCCTGCGCACCGGTAGGTGGCGTAGGTTGGCTCCGCGTGACGTCATTGACGTAGTCCATGCCAGAAGGGACATCAGAGTCACCTATGTAGGCGCCACCTCATTGCTTTGACATCAGTTAGTTTTCACTACTTTCCACGGCAGAAATGTGGAGTGATGAAGATTTCTGACATTGGTGTTTTTTTTAGAAACTAGGCCCTGAAAGAGAACAGGCCTGACCATAGAAACTTGTCTCCAGTGTGGGGAGGATGGGTGGATCAGTAAGGAATCGGCAGCTATATCATGTCTCTACCAGATAAAGGGTTACCAAAGGTAAGGTATTTGTCCATCTAATAGAGACATCTAGCCGTAGATTCCTTACCTTTGAATAGATAACCAAACAATGCCATGCCTGGGCGAGTGACTGTGGACAATATTACACTAGGAAGTTCTGCAGGGCTGAGAGGGCAAAATGGCCGTCCCTGCAGCCATTTTGCCCTCTCAGCAACTCCACGCAGTAATGTTTGGTCAACGTGTGCAGAGATGCCCACATTGCTGCCTGACATATGTCCAGGACTGGGACTCCATGTTGCAAAGCAGTGGTAGCTGCCTTAGCTCTGGTGGACTGAGCAGTTAGGCATTCAGGAGGCTGCTTCTTGGCCAGAGCACAGCAAATGTTTTAATGAAAAGGATTACCCACTAGGAGAAGGTACTCTTTTGCACCGCACGACCTCTCTTCATTCCAACATACTCCACGAAGAGTAGGTCACCCACCTGGAACTCTTTTTTGCGGTCAAGGTAGAACGACACGCTCTTTTTCGGTCCAGGCAATGGAGTCGCTCCTGTTCTTTTGGATAATCTGCGCTAATGAAAATAAAGTGGGCTGCAGAGGTCGACCTCTCGCAGCTGATGTTTTAGCGCACTTTGTTTTCATTAGAAGCGGATTATCCTTCCCGGTCCTTATTGTGCCACGAGGCTGACTTTGAGAGCCCGCTTTTCTTCATTAGAGAACCGAAACCATGATTACAGCTTCTACCACCTGGCATAAAGCCACACACAATCCAATGACAAATATTCATTCATTCTGATACGAGCTAATGTGGCCCTAACCAAATTGGAAACCTGCATCTCAACGCAGCTCATTCTATCCTGCTGCCCCCACCCCATTCCTTCACTAGTCACCCTGCTGGGCCCTAAGTGAATGAAACTACATTTTTTCCCACTTTTTATGGTGTATACTACCTTACTTGGCGCAGTTGCCCCTTGAATTACCAGATGTCCCTTACCCTAAGGTCCTGATGAGACGCCCGGATCCTTTACTGGGTCAAAACATCATACAGTAATGTTATAATAAACCATTTCCAGCCTCTTTAGATTTAAAAAATGGCCAATGTAGGACATTGCTCATTCGCAAACTGTCATTTTGTATATTAAGAAACCCCATTGTATGTTGTAATATATCACATATTTCTTCTTGGTGCTTTTCACATCAGACACTGAGCACAATCTGTTTTTCCATACAGACGTTCATTTCTTGTGAATAATAGTATTTGGACTCATTTCTGTTTTGTGTATAATAGTTTCTCTTTCAATACCCTATTCTTCAGTTTGAATTTGCCATCTGTACTTGTTTATCATTTACCATTGTTTTTTCTGAATATATTGTAAGCCCTGGTTCCCTGTGAGTAGGGTTACCCTTCTTTTTATCCTGATGCGCCACATGAAATGGAGTCACCACGTTCGGAAGGAAAGAGACCCTAGTATGAAGTACCAATTTATCTGGGAGTATCATCAGAAAGGGGGGCTACGACGACAAAGCATGCAGTTCGCTCACACACCTGGCAGACATAAATGTCCCGAAGAAGGCTGTTTTGATGGTGAGCACCCTGAGGGGGCTATTATGCAGAGGCTTGAAAGGAGAGCACATTAGGAAAGTGAGAAACAAATTAAGGTCCCCCTAAGGTATAATGAAAAGGGAAGAAGGGAACATATGTGCAAGGCCTTTCAGGAAACTATGTACAATTGGACATTTAAATAGAAAGGGTGGGTCTGGTTGCCTCAGGAAGACAGACAAAGCTGAAAGATACCTTTCAAGGTGCCCAGAGCAAAGACCTGATGGGCAAGGGACACAAAAGCAAAATATCAGAATGGGAAACAGAAAGAGGGTCAATTGACTTTTCTGAATAATATATTACAACTTTGTTCCACCTGCAGGCATATACCGTCTTACTGGATGGACGTCTGGCTGCCAGAATAACATTGCAGACTTTGGGAGGAAGGTCGAAAGCTATCAACTGTAGTCATTCAAACTCCATGCAAGAAGGCGCAGAGTTGACCGGATCGGTTGGAATACCCTCCCCTGCAGCTGCGACAGAAGATCCTCCCGAAGGGGCAGCCTTACCGGATGATCAATGCTCCTCTATAAAAGCTCGGGATACCAGACTCTCTATCCCCGGTCTAGAGCCACAAGGATGACTTGGGCCTCGTCATCCTGATCAGCTTGAGAATTCTGGGCAGGAGTGGTATGGGTGGAAAGGTGTGCAGACGACCTGAGCTCCACTTGAGATGAAAAGTGTCTCAGAGTGAGAGCCAACTTGGAAACTCTAGCACGCAAAATTGCTGACATTGTGTGTTCTCTGTGGAGGCGAACAGATCTAACCAAGGCTCTCCCCACTTTTGAATGAAACCTTGCACCACCACCGGATGGATATGTCACTCGTAACCATCTAGGCATTCCAGGAACCATCCAAGTGTTGAACCACCAAGTATATGCCCTGCTGTTTCAGCCATATCCAGAGGTGCAGAGCCTCTTAACAAAGAGTCCACGTCCCCACTCCTCCCTGTTTGTTGCAGTACCACATAGTGGTCGTGTTTTCTGTGAACACTTGCACTAGCCTTTCTTTGATGGAGAGTAGAAAGACTTTCAATGCCAGTCTGACCGAATGGAGCTCCAGCATGTTGATGTGGACTTTAAACCACAGGTAGCGCTGATGGGCAGGCAGGACGGGAATGTGGAAATCAGTGTTCTGAGAGTCCAGCGCTACAATCCAGTCTCCTGGGTCCAGGGCAGACAGGATCCGAGCTAGAGTGAGCATCCTGTATTTTTCCTCTTTGAGGTGGTAGTTGAGGGCTCGTAGGTCTAGGATAGGACGAAGGCCCTTGTCTTTTTTCGGGACCAGAAAGTAACGGGAATAGCAACCGCAGCCTACTTATAGCTCCGGAACCCTCTCTATGCGACCCTTGGCCAAGAGAGTTAGGACTGCCTCCCGGAGTAAAATCAAATGATCCTCTGTCAGCCGATCATAAGATGGAGGCATGGAGGGAAGGTTGGTCTCGAAGGGGAGGGAGTAGCCCTTCAGACAACCTGGAGAGCCCACCTGTCAAATGTGATGGTCTGCCAGTGGTGGCAGTGATGTGATCTTGCCAACAACCGGACACCCATGGTCTGAAAGGACGAGACTAGGAGGGTTTGTAGGCTGAAGCTGCCAGGGGGGCGGTGGTGGACTGACCGACCTCTGGGCGCCCAACCCACATAATTTAAACGAACAGCCCCCCACAGGGGATGTTGAACTTGCGTGGCTCAGTGGCTGGTGTACGGTTCAGTGGCTGAGAGCCCCTTCCATAGCCACGAAAGTGGCAAAAGGCAGACTGGGAACGTGCGGCCACTGAAAGGCCCAAGAACTTGGATGTAGAAATGGGTGCCATCGAATGGCATGTCCGTGAGAGAGGACTGGACATCCCCATAAAAGTCAGATGTTTTTAGCAAAGCTGACAGCCACCGTTGGTGAAACGCTCTGCCCAGTGAGTCGGTAGTGTTGAGACCACATTGGATGGTGAACTTTGCTGCACCTCTCCCATCTGATACTGCTTAGAAAAGAATGTCCAGGGCCTCCACCGGGACATGTGGCAGTACTTGCAAAACTGTTTCCCACAGAGTGTGGGAATAACGGCCCATTAAGCATGCAGTGTTCACCGACCACAATTTAAGGCTGGCGGAAAAAGACATTTTCTTGCCCCAACTGTCCAGCCTCTTGGATTCCCGATCAGGTGGACTAAACGGGAACATGCCTTGCCATGTTGATGCCTATACTACCAAGCTCTCTAGGATAGGGTAGGTAGTGAGGAAATTTGGGTCGCCTGAAGAGGGTGGTGGTAGCGGTCAATCGTCCTATTCACAGGAGCACCTTGGCAGGGCTTGGACCAGGTTTCTAGTAGGACGTCTGTGAGGGTTCTGAGGAGGAAACTCCTTGCTGCAGCACCTCCATCAAGATGTTTAGCTTGATTGCCACTGAAGAAGCAGAAGGCCAAGGACCTCAGCCACCCTTTGCACCACCAGAGCGTAGGGCGCTCCCTCCTCCATAGCCACGGTTGGAGGAGAAAGCAAGCCAGTATCTGCAGAAGTATCCAGGTCACTGGTCTCACCCAATTACTCATAGCAGTCCATTTCTTTTTCTGGCTGGTCTTCTAAAGGGTCCAGTAAATCCCTCCCAATCTTCTACCACTCCTAGCCCTTCAGAATAAGGCTTGGAATTTGACGTAGGATCTGTAAGTTCTGTCGGCACCAGAATCAACGTCAAGCAATGCCATACCAGCTTCGGGTCGTCTGGGATTAGAATGGGTCTGACGTCGCTGATGGGCGCCGGCGGAGTCGGGAGCAGGGTTGAGGAAGGTTGGATTGGTATGACCGATGCTGGCCGGGATCCAAGTCCGGATCCAAGGGGGAGCATCGGCATTAGGGCCTCAGCTGCCTGCGCGGAAGCCGATGAAGCTCCCTCTGACCCTGTGGCGCCCAAAAGCACACTGGAGGGTTCAGGCTGCCCAAAAGTTTGGAACATGGTATCACAAAATTCTCTGAGCTGAGCGGCGGACGCTTCAGCCTCCGGAAAATGGTGCAGAGCTGACCCAGGCGCAGGTTCTGAAAAACTAGGCCTTGAACGCTGAGGCTACTCAGTCAGTGGGCTGACAGACATGGAGGTCCTTTGGCTTCTTTTGCTTTTTATGCCTCTTACCTGAATGTCCTGATGATTTTGAAAGGGACAAAGAGGATTTGGGACTCCTGGACCTTCCTCTTGATAGGGACCGTAACCTCTGAGGAGTTGAGCGATGTGGTGTCACCTGCCGGGCTGCAAGGACCTTTAGGGACCGCTCTCTCAAAGCCTTCGAAGCCATGGCCTGGCAGTCGAAGCACAAGTTGTGGTCATGCTCCAGACACCAGAGGCAAACCACATGTGGGTCCGTCACCGATATGGCGCTGTGACAGGTGCCGCATGACTTGAGTCCTGAAGTCTTACTTGACATGGGTGTTGAACCTGGCCATTTTTGCAGGGTTATCCCCAAATCTTTTGCCTTCCTGTGCATATTTTTCTGATCTTTTTGTTGGTTTTAGGACTCTGGGCACTTTACAACTGCTAACTAGTGCTAAAGTGCATGAGCTCTCTCTTTTAAAACATTGGTTTACTTGTGTTTGGCATATTTAATGTACTTCTTAGTCCCATGTAAAGGGGCATTCCATATACCCTGGGCATGGAAATTAAATGCTACTAGTTGGCCTGCAGCATTGCTTGGCCACCCAAAGATGTAGTATTTTAAACCGGTCTCAGGCCTGCCACTGCAGGGCCGGTATGTGCAGTTTACTGACACATTGACTTGGCATTTAAAACTACATGCTAAGCCTTAAACTCCCCTTTCATTACATACAGGTCACTCCTAAGGTAGGCCCTAGGTAACCTTTTGAGCAAGGTACTGTGTAAGTAAAAGGTAGGACATGTGCCTGTACGTGCAGAATTTTTGGGTCAAATTATAAATGTGGCACAACTTTTCAATCACCTTCAGGACCCGTTCCCGCACCAGTTTCTACTTTCTAAGGTGATGGATCTGGGTCATCGTATTTTGGTCAAAAGAGCTTCTTCATCATCACGAGCAATTTTAAGTGCAATTCCAAATTTCTGTCAATAATGAGAGTTGTGAGTAGTTTGAAGGGTTTTATTTTCTACTCAAAGTTTAGGAATTCAGAGTCTTTATGCAGCAGTCAAGTATCACTCAGGTTACAGAATTGCTAATAGAAAAACATGGTTAGTGCAGATAATAATAAAATAATGCATACAACGCGGAGCATAAAGGTAAACCTCTATTCTAAGAAATGGGGTGCAAGTGTGAGTAAGAACCCACGAAGAGTTCAAAAGTAAAGGCAAGAGTGAGATTGGCATGCAGCTAATAATTAATATTAGCAGATTTACACATAAAGTGAAATAAAGCATAGAAAAAATAGGCCTTGGCAAAGACAATTAGTTAGGTAAGTATAAAGCTAGGATTTAATTATAAATGTCAAAAGGACTAAGCCTTTCTCTCTCTTTGGTCTGCTCTGAATCTCGCCTCATCTGAATCTACTCTGCCCTCATCTGCTGCTCCATCTGCTCTACGAACCCATCTGATCTAAGATCCTAAACTAGGAACATGCTTTTAAGGACAGTAATTCATGTTGCAAAAACATCCAATGAAAATTCAGCATTCTCCAAAAGGAACACTTCTCCTAGATTCATACATATCATCCGAGCTGGCTATTTTCTCTGTTGCAACAATAAATCTCCACCACATGGCACATTTCCTTAGCTCGAGTCATTATTCAAAATTACTTCACTTCCCTAACTTTCCAATGAAGCAAATTGTATTTTAACTAAACAAAAATCTTTGTGCAAAACATTTCCACAGCTGCAAGGAAAGATTATTAGGCAGGAAATTCATTAGAAATATAAATTGTTAAAAGCTGCATTTTGTTTAATATGTGTATTCTCTCAGCAAGTGGTCAATTGTGAATGGCAAGTAGTCAATTGTGAATGGTGCTCTGTGTGAGCAGATAACATTTAGAAAGTTCCAAGTTACATGCTGTAAAATATCTACGGCGTCTTTATTTCACAAATGAAAGGTGAATTCCATCCAATGTTATCTTGAAAGCTAAGCTGAGGTCAGCTTTTCAAGCATGTCTGAAAGCAAATTGTCAACTATTATTTTAGCAAGCTGTCATTGTGTTCTGTGCTATTAAATGTCGTATTAATTTAATATAAATGCACTGTAATTCTGCACACGTTTAATTATTGTAAGTTAAATTAAGTGAATTTCTACAGTTCAGACAAAATCTAAACCAGTCACATTAAAGTTAAACTATCAAATATATTTGTGCATGTTTCAGCCTCACCAGAAGAGCATTATTTATTAAAAGTAAATAGCAAAAACTCTGGCTGAGGCCAGCCTGAAAAAAACGAAAGCGTGTTTAAATAGCAAAAGCTCTGGCAGAGGCCAGCCAGTGAAAAATGATAGCGTGTTTTCAGCACCAAATGTCTGCTTGTCATTTTAAAAATGCACTTTTCATGTTAAAAGCCCATGGTAGGTTATCATTAATAGTGATTCATTTTTTAGAGGAAATTTTCCACTTCATCATGTCCTTATTGTGTGGCATGTCCTAGTAGTGACAAACAGCCTATTTTGTTTCTCACTCCTGTGAGGCCTGCTCCTCTCATAGGCTAGCACTGGGGGTTCCCTTATATATACTTAAGTGGTAATTCCGGATTAGAAAGGAGTAGCGTTGCCATGTTTGGTAGGTTTAGAATGGTAGTGATAAATCCTGCTTACTGGTGAGATTGGATTTTACAACACTATTTTAGAAATGCCACTTTTAGAAAGTGATTCAGAAAAGGGGGTGGTGATGAACAGAGTGTCTGAATTAAGCAGACCACTCTTACCCAGTCCAAAGATCAGGGCTTGATCCATCACCGTTATTTAGCTCACTGCCCCATCCCAGCTCAGAACCTGGCTATATGCAAATTAGTCTGTCCCTGGCCCAGTGCATCATGGGAACAGGGCAGACCAAACTACCAAGCCAATTCTTCACCAGAAAGGAGACAAGCTTCCGGGGACCGGTTTCTGGCATTTCAGCCGTCGTTGGCCCGGCTTGCTTGAATCCTGATGGAGCAGTGAGCAAGGGACTCATGTCTGAGTATACCCTGCCACACCTAAAGTGGCCAAAAACGATTCAGAAAAGGGGGTGGTGATGAACAGAGTGTCTGAATTAAGCAGACCACTCTTACCCAGTCCAAAGATCAGGGCTTGATCCATCACCGTTATTTAGCTCACTGCCCCATCCCAGCTCAGAACCTGGCTATATGCAAATTAGTCTGCCCCTGGCCCAGTGCATCATGGGAACAGGGCAGACCAAACTACCAAGCCAATTCTTCACCAGAAAGGAGACAAGCTTCCGGGGACCGGTTTCTGGCATTTCAGCCGTCGTCGGCCCGGCTTGCTTGAATCCTGATGGAGCAGTGAGCAAGGGACTCATGTCTGAGTATACCCTGCCACACCTAAAGTGGCCAAAAACGATTCAGAAAAGGGGGTGGTGATGAACAGAGTGTCTGAATTAAGCAGACCACTCTTACCCAGTCCAAAGATCAGGGCTTGATCCATCACCGTTATTTAGCTCACTGCCCCATCCCAGCTCAGAACCTGGCTATATGCAAATTAGTCTGTCCCTGGCCCAGTGCATCATGGGAACAGGGCAGACCAAACTACTAAGCCAATTCTTCACCAGAAAGGAGACAAGCTTCCGGGGACCGGTTTCTGGCATTTCAGCCGTCGTCGGCCCGGCTTGCTTGAATCCTGATGGAGCAGTGAGCAAGGGACTCATGTCTGAGTATACCCTGCCACACCTAAAGTGGCCAAAAACGATTCAGAAAAGGGGGTGGTGATGAACAGAGTGTCTGAATTAAGCAGACCACTCTTACCCAGTCCAAAGATCAGGGCTTGATCCATCACCGTTATTTAGCTCACTGCCCCATCCCAGCTCAGAACCTGGCTATATGCAAATTAGTCTGTCCCTGGCCCAGTGCATCATGGGAACAGGGCAGACCAAACTACCAAGCCAATTCTTCACCAGATGTGAGTCCCTTGCTCATTGCACCATCAGGATTCAAGCAAGCCGGGCCGACGACGGCTGAAATGCCAGAAACCGGTCCCCGGAAGCTTGTTTCCTTCCCAGTGTAAGAATTGGCTTGGTAGTTTGGTTTGCCCTGTTCCCATCATGCACTGGGACAGGAACAGACTAATTTGCATATAGCCAGGTTCTGAACTGGGATGGTGCAGTGAGCTAAAAAACGGTGTTGGACCTAGCCCTGATCTCTTGACTGGGTGAGAGTATTCTGCTTAATTCAGAAACTCTGTCCATCACCACCCCTTGTTGTTAAATATTTTGTCCACCCTAAGCGTGGAAGGGTATACTCAGATGTGAGTCCCTTGCTCATTGCACCATCAGGATTCAAGCAAGCCGGGCCGACGACGGCTGAAATGCCAGAAACCGGTCCCCGGAAGCTTGTTTCCTTCCCAGTGTAAGAATTGGCTTGGTAGTTTGGTTTGCCCTGTTCCCATCATGCACTGGGACAGGAACAGACTAATTTGCATACAGCCAGGTTCTGAACTGGGATGGTGCAGTGAGCTAAAAAACGGTGTTGGATCTAGCCCTGATCTCTTGACTGGGTGAGAGTATTCTGCTTAATTCAGAAACTCTGTCCATCACCACCCCTTGTTGTTAAATATTTTGTCCACCCTAAGCGTGGAAGGGTATACTCAGATGTGAGTCCCTTGCTCATTGCACCATCAGGATTCAAGTAAGCCGGGCCGACGACGGCTGAAATGCCAGAAACCGGTCCCCGGAAGCTTGTTTCCTTCCCAGTGTAAGAATTGGCTTGGTAGTTTGGTTTGCCCTGTTCCCATCATGCACTGGGACAGGAACAGACTAATTTGCATATAGCCAGGTTCTGAACTGGGATGGTGCAGTGAGCTAAAAAACGGTGTTGGATCTAGCCCTGATCTCTTGACTGGGTGAGAGTATTCTGCTTAATTCAGAAACTCTGTCCATCACCACCCCTTGTTGTTAAATACTTTTAGAAAGTGGGCATTTCTCTAAGCTTTTTGTGCTTTGCAGCCTGACTCCAAGCCACATCTGGGCGTGGGTGACAGCTACACTTTGTTGTGCATACTTTCCAGTCAGCCATCGTACAGGAAGGGTTGGGTGTGACAGAGCGAGAAGGCATAAGGGAGGACACGGTTCAGGATTCTTCTTCCACCAACTTGGAATAAATAAAACTCCAAACTAATGGAATTCCCCAATTAAATGAAGGGAACCACAGAGAAGAATTAATAAAATTGTGGAATAAATTAAAGACTTAAAAGAGGAAGTCTATGGTTTCTACAAGAAAAACACGCCCTCCCCACATTCCCTTGAAGGCCATCAGCGAAAAATACAGCTTTTTTGGGCAAAAGAACCAAGAAGATACATAAAGAGTTGAATGAAGGCAATAAAACAAAAGAAAAGATAATAATATGCCACAAGAACATTATAACTCCATGTGGAAGTAAATACTCCCTAGGGCTTGACTTACCAGCAAGCCTCTAAGATTTTTATCCACACAGATTATTGGAGGTTTTTTCAAGACCCAATAGATGTATTTTTAAATTGAACATTAATGTCCTGAAGAAGGTGCATATATTGTAGATCACCGAAATGCCGCGTCGACAATTTGTTCATTAATACATTTTGTGTTTTAAGTGTAATAATTTGTGCACATAAGTTTTGTGATTCTTGAATTTTTAGCAAAAATGTTTTTATAAATAAAGTGACCATGTGTTTTTAACCACATTAATTGACTCTAGAAATGTATCAGCAATTCAACAGTGAATAATAAATAATATATTTTGAATTTTGACATTGGTTTGTGTGTAACTTAACCTTTGCATATAAGAATTAATCCAAGTAGTTTTGTAAATTTGATAACCTGCGCAAATACTCATTACACACTAGTCTACCTGTCCCTACATTATATATTGACTCCTAAAGATTCCGTCCCAAAAAGTTTGGAAAAGGAAATTTGTTGTTTTGAATGATTGGGTGTGACAGGGTCACATCTGCATACTGATGGTCTTCCTGCGCTGAGAGAGAGAGGGGTGTTCACACTTTACATTTGTATAGGCTGTGTCCTGCCTTCACACAAAGGATTGATTTACCCCCTACTGATGTCTGGAGCCTTGCCTGAGGTTGAAAGGGACTGTTGTGCAATTCTAACCTTTCCTTTGATCTCCTCTCTTGAACAAATACAATTTTGAGTATAAGTACAGGGATCCGTGTTTTCAGAGCACTTTTAAGACTGGAACCGAACCTCTGCCAGAAGGACTGCTGTGCTAAAGTTGTTGCCCTGCTGCCTGCTGCCTGCTACTTGATGGGTGGCCTAAAGAACTCATTGGATCGCTTTTCTGCATTGCAGTGCTACAGCGAGGGTTACTATAGTTGCCATAAGTGGAAAGGGTATGCCCAGACTTGGGGCCCGTGCTCAGTGTGCCACAGGTTTCAAGCTAGCCTGGCTGATGAGGGGTGATACCCTTAAACCAGTACCAGAATGCTTGTTTCCAATCCAGGGAAGACCTGGCCTGGCAGTTCAGGCTGGACTGTTCCCATGAGGAGTGGGGTCCAGACTGATTTGTACATGGCTGGGTCTAAACTGGGAAACCATGGTGAGCAAACAAATGATGGATTAAACCCAGATCCGTGTCTGGGGGTGATTGTCTGACAATGTTCAGCATTCCGTCCATCATCTTTTTTGCGTTACTACATCTACATTCACCAAACATTCCCATGTATCTTCTGAAAACAAACCAAACCGTGGTTGGGAATGGAAGAACCCCTTGGAGCTGGAATGACCTAAAAAAAGGAAATGAGCAGAGGTACAAACAATAGAAATACCTTTTCTCTGATCCTTTATTTGGCTTGGACCGGTCTCTTGTGCTTACAGAGGTTGAGTGATTCAGAAGCCTGTAAGTAAACAAACAAAGTCCTTTTAAATTGAGTCTCACCAGATTCACTTCAAGTTTGAACATGAAATCAGGCAAGGATGTCCATAAGACCGTGTGTTTTTGTCATCCTTACAACAGTATTCTTCCCATAAAAGTTTTACCAATTTTCGCAAATCAGTGTTCTAAAAACTGGCCCGAAAATAGACTGTGTCCATGTGCAGGAAGCATTATACTGTTACTGTTCTAAATACAGATCTAGTCAGTACTTCAAGGTATCTACAAATAGGTCTAGGCAGATGTGCACGATATGCATTAGAAAAGCTTTTCTCTTAATAAACATGAACTATAGTCACAAAGAGTCTTCTGTTCTTAATAGAAAAAGGGACCACTGAAATCTCTATACATGTTATTTCATCAGTTCAGCAGAAAAAAAAGTAAAGTAGAAAATATGTTAACAGTGCGCAGAACAGGGGAAAATTATGGCTGATGCCCATCGAAGTATGCTCCTTATTGACCATTCTTTTATTAGTTATCTATAATTTCTTCAATGAAAAGGGCATCAACGAATACAGTGTATGCATTCTGACAGGTTCTAAACTTTAAAGAGTATCAACTATCTTTCATAAAAAAACTGTGGGCAATTCTTTACAAAAATATGTGTCATTTGATGGAAACAGCATATAGCAATACAAAAGAAAGCTAATGTCTTTAGACAGTACAATCCTGTATCTTGTCAATGCAATATAGTAGTGCACAATCAAAAACATACAAACTTTCAAATTTAGATAACATCTCAAAGCAATCTTCTTACTCCATATCATACGTTCGTTTTTCTTAGCTGTTAAACCTGGCATCCTTGGTGTGGTTTTCCCTAACTTTTTGCCTTCAGACCTCCTGTTTTTACTGCTTTTGCTGACTTCGTTTTTGCTGGCTTTAGGAATCTAGGCACTTTACTACGGCTAATTAATGCTAAAGTGCTTGCGCTCTATACTTCAGACATGGTAACACTAGCTTATCCACAACTGGCATATTTAATTTACTGATAAGTCTCTAGTAAAGTGCACAGCATGTGACCCGGGTCTGTAAATTAAATGAAACTAGTTAGCGCGCAGCACTGATTGTGTCACTCACTCAGTTAGCCATGTAAACCTGTCTCGGGCCTGCCATTGTAGGGTCTGTGGGTGCAGTTTTAAAATGCCATGTCGACCTGGCAAGTTAGCCCACTTTCCAGGCCCAAACCTGCATTTTTGTTACATATATGTCACCCCTAAAGTAGGCCTTGGGCAGACCAAGGGCAGGGTCAATGTATTTAAAAGGTAGAGCATGGACTTTTAGTTTTCCCAGTTCTGGTGGTGAAATACTCTTGAATCTATTTTTAACTCCTACATAGCCTTTCTACCATAAGATAACACAGGGATTGCCTTACTAAATTTTATAAGTGTAAATTCCAATTGGGAGGAGACGGAACCCACAAATTGGATGTCCCGGGAATCATAATTTAAAAACACACCTTATGGTAAACTGGATTTTAAATTAAAATTCTGAAAATGCTACTTTTAGAAACTTGGCAATTTTCTTACTATAACCATTTTGAGCCTTCAGCTTGTCTCTGAATACACGTCTACGAAGGGAGACAGCTGGCTTTGTGCATTCTTGCTAGACAGCAACACACAGAGGGAGCCTAGGTGCGACTGATGAGCCATCCACATCTTGATGGGCCATCCAGGGCAAGATGGAAGGCAGGATCTGACACTTACACCTGAAAATGTGGTGTCGTCCCCACACACAGGGCTGCTTACCCCCCCTCCCTGCAGTGAGTCTAGAGCCAGTGCAGGAAAGGCAAGGCTTTGTGCACTTTGAAAGCATCTCTATGAAGTCTCCCCCACATCAAAGGCCAAACTGGGTATACGTACTGGGCCTCGGACACTACCAACGCAGAACACTTCTGAAACTAAGACATTCGACCAGGAAAGAGGACTGCTGTGCGGCTGGAGGAACTGCCACTCTGCTGCACTGCTTTTTTGTGCTGGCATGCTGCTCTCTTGCCTGGGAGAAGGTCTGGTCCCGCAGCTCTACATCCCAAAACTGAAGTATCTCCAAGGGTTTGTTGGATTGCCTCCTGTTTTGAAGTCTCAGGGATATAGAAGGCTTCTTTTCAACTTACAAACATTGCCTGGACTTTGCTAAGTGTTGCCAACCCAGTCCTGGTCCCTTGGAAGTGAGTATAAAGTGCTGCATCCCCCAGAACCCATGCATCAACACAGTTGCACCAATCGGAACCAACACATCGCCATTGGTGCAGGAACCAGATTGACGCATCGCACTTGCAACCGCTGCATCACCTCAGGAAAAGCTGCATCACTGCCACTACATGGAGAAAATCAACACATTCCCTCTACAGAATGCAGAGACCTAGCACATCGCAATAAAAACCGCCGCATTGCTCACAGAACTAATATATTACTGCTGGTGCTTGGAGAAATCCAGCCTATTACCCCAACTGCCTGGGGATCATCGACTCATCGGTCAGCTGCACCCCGCAACTCGTCGTTTCCAACCAGTATCAAGGTATTTTTGCTCAGCGGGACTAGCGTGGGTCCTGTATCCGGCCCGCGCTCCATCGCAGTCGGCCTAAACTCTTGACTTTGTCCCGCTCCAGTGTGACCAATTAACTCTCTAAGAGGTGAGTGCTTCAAAGCACTATTTTTGCATTTACTCTTTAAATATTTATATCTCGACTTCTACTGTTTGGAGATTGTGCTTGTTTTATTAAACAAATTATTCTCTATTTTTCTAAACTGGTGTGGAGTCTTTCTGTGGTATTTTCACTGTGTTACTGTTTGATGTGTTGCACTAATACTTTACACATTGCCTCCTGAGTTAAGCCTAACTGCTCTGTGCCAGGCTACCAGAGAGTGAGCACAGGTTAACTTATGGTGTGATTGTGACATATCAAAATTTAGGAGTGAGAAGTCTTTACAGAAGATATATACTCATCTTCCCAAACAAAATGCTCAACAAACTAACGGAGGAAATTTCTTGAATATTATATATATATATACATATTACCTACTGGCGGTCGCCAGTAGGTATATATAGTTAGGATTTTTTCTCTATGGGTTTTTTGAAAATTCTATGTCTAATAACTTTGCCGTTTGTGGACGGAATTGGCTGAAATTTTCAGGAAAATGGCACATTTTGTTTCTGAGCAGCCTTTGAAAATTTGGGGGGGGTTCGTCAAGGGGGGGCCGAGAAAAAAGGGGGGTCCCAAAACGCGTTTTTCCCATGTTAATTTCCATAGGGCGGTTGGCCTCACTTTTAGCCCGAACGGCTGAATGGATTTGCACGAAACTTGGCAAAATTGTAGGGACTGGTAGCCCGATGTGCCTTTTGTAGGTCTCAATATATGTGCTCCAGTGGATTTTGAGAAATTAACGTTTAAAAAAAGATATATATCTGTAAGCGCAGACCAGGCAGCGGTCTGGTTCGCGGACTTTTCGCACAACGGAGCTTTGTGAAGCGAAGCTGATTGGTTCTCCGGCGTCTGTCAACATTCCAAACAGTCCGTAGCGGCCGCCATCTTGTCTCTCGGTAGGATCGAGAGACAAGAGGAGGCGAAAGCGAAGGGGCAAATGACCATAAGGGGGAATAGTAGATCCTCGCTGACCCCCTAGGTTTGATGTGGAGGTTTTAAAAGGGCCCCGCGGGGCAAAAAAAAAAATAATAATAATAATCGAACGGCTGAATGGATTTGCACAAAACTTGGCAAAATTGTAGGGACTGGTAGCCCGATGTGCCTTTGCTAGGTCTCAATATATGTGCTCCAGTGGATTTTGAGAAATTAACGTTCAAAAAAAGATATATATCTGTAACAGCGCTCCGCTTCGCGTACTTTTCGCGTTACGGAGGTTTGCGAAGCTGATTGGTTTTTCGGCGTCTGTAAACATTCCAAACAGTCCGTAGCGGCCGCCATCTTGTCTCTCGGTAGGATCGAGAGACAAGAGGAGGCCAAAGCGAAGGGGCAAATGACCATAAGGGGGCATAGTAGATCGTCCCTGACCCCCTAGGTTTGATGTGGAGGCTTTGAAAGGTTCTCGCAGGGCAAAAAAATATATACCGTTTTTTTAGTTTTTTTGCGTGGAGTGCGCTCGGTTCGCGAACCGGGAAGCGTTCTGGGGAGCGTACTTTCTTGAAAATTAGTGAAAAAAGTTAGAGTACAATAATAATTGTGAGTGATCAGATGTAGGGTAGCTCTGAGAAGAGCTTTTGGGTTTATGGTACATTTAGGTACTTATAAGTAGGTACCAATGCACATTCTTAAATTCAGAGTGAAAACTCTGTTGCCCTCATCTGAGAAGTGAACTCCATCTCCTCTGTAGATATCTTGCATGTAGTAACGCAAGTTATTGTTGTACAGGGAGCCCATTCCATGGTCTCTCATGTAAGCTGAAACAGATTTTTTTACATGCTTCCTCGATTTCTCAATTTGTGGACAAAATTGGTTCGACCACCTCCATTTCTGTCTTTGGCATATATTTGAATATACCAAGGCAGTCTGAGGAAAAAGTGCCATCAATTGCTCAAAGGTGTCCTTTAAAAGCATTTCCAGACCTACCCCAGTCAAAGTGCCCAAATCATTACCTCCACAGTGCACAATTAACAGGTCAGGTTTTGGCAAATGCATAAAGGTTTTCACCAATGGTATCAATTGGTGACATTTTAATCCTCTGTGGCCAAACCACCTAATTTCCACATCTTGTAAATTGAGGTTAGGTAAATTCCTGTTTTCAGCGTACCTTTGAGCCCAATAGATGTAGCTATGTCCAACAATCCAGACAGAAAACATGGCGAGAGAAGGTTCTCCTGCAGTCAGATGAAGTGTGGCAATGAAATGGCAGTTGAAAAAATGAGAGTGTAAAATGAAAAAAACTGAGGAGTTTCTGTGTTAATGAAGCAGTAAGAGTGATTGGTGGATTTTGATTGCTGAAAACAGAAAGTTAGTGTGCATGGATGAGTTCGTTGAAAGATGTATTTTGAGTGGCGAAGAAAAAATCATTAAATGAAAGAATGCTTTGGATATGCAGGTGCACTGAGAGTTCAGAGTTCAATTGCAACATTGTTGTGTGAGAGGTCTTGCAAGAGGTGGTTGCTATGCAGAAAAAGCAGAGAGGGGGCAGAGGGGGGAAGGGTTTTGCTTTGAAAAAAAGTGAGGGAAGAGTTTTGATTGGGTGACATGAGAGATCTGTGTGAGGAATTACAGCATTTCTGTGCTTTTGATAGCTGCAGACTCTGGAGTGCATACCTTTTGCTCTGCTGAAGACAAATTGGTGTGTTTCTGAGACTGTTTTGAAACTCAAAGTACTTGCTAAGGTGAGAAAAAAATTCTTTAATTTAGATAGAAAATAGTGTGCTTTAAGGAGAAAATTATGAAGAAAGTTGTGTTTTTCAAATGTTGCTTTGTCTCAAGTGTATATATTCACAGAAAAAACCATAGGTTATAGACCATATATAGTTAGGAATTAGCATTTACAAAACCTTGAAAATTCACTGAAAAAACCATAGGTTATAGACCATATATAGTTAGGAAATAGCATTTAGAAAACCTTATTTTACTCACACAAAACCATTGAAATTCCATATATAGTTAGTTGCACTAACTATATATCGCGCACCTGCAATCCACTGCTGATGATGTCACATATTACATCATTCATGACATGGTCAGTGACATCACTGATGACATCACTGATGACATCTCAAATGACATCACTGATGACATCACTGATGACAACATCCAGTGACTGTATGCTTCTGTAAAGTTAAAATATGTCTTACATATTGAAGAATGAGTGGATGTATAAGTGTCTGGATGAAGGATTTAGTAGGTGCATGACTGACTGTATAAGTGAGTGATTAAATGTGTCTCACTGAGTGCATGGGTTAGTGACTAAACTGTTTTAAATTGTGCATCATTGTGTCTGTTGTTTTGTAATCTGATGCATGTGTTGATCATTAGCTATATGACTAACTATATGGGTTATTGATTAGTTGCCCAAGTATTTGTATGGGAGACTGAGTGTGTGTGTGGGTGTCTGGGAGGTGTATGACTCTGTGCATAGATGTGTGAGCAGTTGATCCACTAGATGTATGGGTTCAAAAGTGCATGTGGAAACATCTGTATGGGCGGTTGACTGTGTGCATGAGTGTATTGGTGAGTGAATGGATATCTCAGTGCTACATGTCAAAGTAAGTACATATGTAAAACACAGTACATGTGATAGTTGACATATATAAATAACTGTGCATAAGAGCCAGTGAATGTGTGAGTGGCTGTATGGATTATTGTGAACTTGTATCAGGGATTGTATAACAGAGTAAATATGTGTTATTATATGTTCCAATAAGTAAGGTGTGTATAACTATATAGTTGAGGAAATCGAGGTGTGATTGATTCTTTGCAAGACTGACTAGGTGTGTGAGTAACTCCATGGATGAGTGACAGTCTGTGAGTGTCTGTTTACACTGAGTGTATCTAAGGTTATATTAGAGTCTGAAGAGGTTCATTGTATCATCACATGAATGATGTCATCAGTGATGTGATCAGTAATGTCAAATGAGATGTCATCAGTGATGTCATCAGTGATGTCATTTGAGATGTCATCAGTGATGTCATCAGTGATGTCACTGACCATGTCATGAATGATGTAATATGTGACATCATCAGCAGTGGATTGCAGGTGCGCGATATATAGTTAGTGCAACTAACTATATATGGAATTTCAATGGTTTTGTGTGAGTAAAATAAGGTTTTCTAAATGCTATTTCCTAACTATATATGGTCTATAACCTATGGTTTTTTCAGTGAATATATATATATATATATATATACTTAACTTAGAAGGGCGTTCGAAGGACAGTCTTCTGAAAGAGCACGCTTCATTAGGCACGTCACTTTTAAACACTTATTCACGTGTTGTGAATTAATAAGGCTGAACACAGGAATCTGTGTTTCAATAGCATTTAATTAAAGTAGAAGAAAAGAATGTTTAGAAAGGAGGCCCATGACTTCACTTCGGATGATTAATACATTTGTTATTTAAGCTGTTTTGAGATTTCTGTCCTGACACCTTAATGTACGTTTTTTTTAAAGTAATTTGGCTGTTGTCTAAATGGTGCACAAACACCATATTTGAAGTTCTCCTTTGAAACAGTGTGACACTTCCACGCATATGGGAATCATAATGCCATAAACTCTGGGCATGCCAATATCTCCTTGGAAGATGGTACAGTACAAACTGTCTGAGATTCATTTGATTCAGGGAATCTCTGCCCCAATCCTTTGGTGTCTCCACTTTAGATACTTTTCGTCCTTATGATGACCCCGCTCTAAATGCCAATATTGAGGGGTCCAAATGTCGACAAATAACATGTTGGAGTTGGGTTTTTAAGAATTTTGATGGTGAATGTCAACTCTCATTTCAAGAGTGTGGATTACAAAACAATCTATTGTACCTATCAGCCACATGTATATATGCTGCACATAGCACAACTATTCACTGTATATCACTCTCACTGCACCGTCACATTTTAGGAGCACCTTGCATAAGTACTTCATAATAATACTGTGTGAATTGAACAATATATTCATAAATGAGGTATGTGTAAATAAATGCACTAAACGTATAACTGGAACTTACTCATTGCAGTAGTTGTTTCTTCTTTCCCTAATATAACACTATTGCCGTGGTGGTCAAGGGCTACAATAGCCCCATAGGGACCACTTTATTGTTTATTAATTGTCGGGCCCAGGTCCTTGGGTTACTGGGTTGCCATTGTTTTCTATTTAGATAAGGCTTAAGTAGGTTGGTCCATTGCCCTGTGCTGCAAGCCGTAGTCGGCAGAGGCAAAATGGGAACGACACAACAACAGACCAATGGATGATGAGAGGTGGCTGAAAGTCCCTTTAAGGAAGTATATTATACATATTATTTTAGTAAAATCGACACGTTATTGGACATTTCTTTACTGCTTAATCTATAAAAGAAAGAGTGCTGGTGTCGAAAGCTGTAGCCTAAAGGCGAAGAGCCTCTTGACATAGGGTCCATGACCCCACCCGCCCTGTTTGTTGGAGTACCACATGGCAGTAGTATTGTCTGTGAACACCTGCACCACTCTTCCTTTGACAGACGGAAGGAATGCCTTCAGTGCAAGACGGGTCACCCAGAGCTCCAAAAGGTTGATGTGGAGACGGGACTCCGCCGAAGACCAGAGACCCCTGATCTTCGCCTCTCCCAGGTGACCGCCCCATCCCAGGAGTGACGAATCCATCACTACTGTGAACTCTGATTGGGGAAGGAAGAGGGATCTGCAGCTGACCAAATTCTGGTTTGGTAGCCACCACTGTAATTGATGTGCAGTTCCCTCCGAGATCTGGACGACATCGGAAAAATTCCCCTGATGCTGCACCCACTGGAACTTCAGGTCCCACTGCAGAGCCCGCATATGCCACCTGGCATGATCCACCAGCAGCCTCAGGGTTATTCTCACCGAAATGTGTCCTCGTGTAACGTAACTGGAAAATATGTAAAGCGCTCTGATACCTGATTCGGTTCGGGTCTAATTCGCGCTATATAAAACTGCAAAAAAAATAAAAAATCCGGGATAGAGGCTGAAACATCGATATCATAGCCAGAATATCCTGGACTCGCTGATCGGGAGGATAAGCCCGAAACTGCGCTATATCCAGAACTGTTACGATGAAAAGGAGCCTCTGAGAGGGACTCAGGTGTGACTCTGGCACATTGATAGGGAACCCCAGCAAAGGCAGAAGATCCGCCATAGTCTGGAGGTGGGAGACGAAAACCTGGGGCGAGCTCGCCTTCAACAGCCAATCGTCGGGATAGGGGAAGACTGGAACCTCTGATCTGCGCAGGTGAGCTGCGACCACCGCCATCACTTTTGACAACACCTGAGGGGCACTGGTAAAGCCAAAGGGGAGCACGGTAAACTGAAAATGCTTGTGGCCTACTGTGCACCTTGGGTAGGGCCTGTGGGCTGGCAGGACGGGGATGTAGAAATAGGCGTCCTGCAAGTCTAATGCTACCACCCAGTCTCCGGTTTCAAGGGCAGACAGGACCTGAGCCAAAGTGAGCATTTTGAACTTTTCCTTCCGGAGGAAGCGGTCGGGGCCCTGAGGTCTAAGACAGGACACAGGCCTTTGTCCTTCTTGGGTACCAGAAAATAGTGGAAGTAACAACCACATCCCTCCTTCTGGCACAGGGACCCTTTCGATAGCTCCATTGGCCAAGAAAGCTGCAACTTCCTGGCGGAGAATGGCCAAGTGATTCCCAGACATGCGATGGAGTGCTGGTGGCATCGACCGAGGGGTAGTCTCGAAGGGGAGGAAGAAACCTCTTCGGGCTATCTGCAAAGCGCCCCTGTCTTAAGTGATGTTTTGCCAGTGGGGGACGTGATGGTGAATCCTGCCCCCAATGGCCTCTGGTGACCCTGAAAGGTCAAACTAGGAGGGTTTGGAGGCTGCTGCAGGGTGGGCATGGGTGGACTGCCTCACCTGCTGGCCCTCAGACCTGCGTCGCTGGGTCCCACGTCCGCGGCCATGCAGAGGCTGGGTAGCTTGCGCTTTCCTGTGGCTAGATTGGGTGGAACGTGGTGGAGCACCCCTTCCGTAGCTATAAAAGGGGTGAAAAGCGGACTGTGAGGGCTGAGAGATTGCCGCAAGGCCCAAGGATCTGGCAATAGCCCTAAAATCCTTGAAGTGCTGAGTCTGCCTTATCACCGAACAGGCGACGGCCATCAAAGGGCATGTCCAAAAGGGTGGATTGGTACAAAAGGGGGTGATGATGGATGGAGCATCACCGTTCTTTAGCCCACTCTGCCACCCCAGTTCAGACATGGCTATATGCAAATCAGTCTGACCCTGTGCCTCATGGGAACAGTCCAGCCCGAACTGCCAAGCCATGCCTTCCCTGGACCGGAAACAAGCTTCCGAGGACCGGTTTCTGGCACTACAGCCGTCTTCAGCCCGGCTTGCTTGAACCCAGTGGCAAAGTGAGCAAGGGACTCACGTCTGAGCATACCCTGCCACACTTATGGCGGCCAAAGCGGTACAAAAGGGGGTGGTGATGGACGGAGCATCTGAACCAATCAAATACTCACACCCAGTCAAAAGATCTGGGTTTAATCCATCACCGTTCTTTAGCCCACTCTGCCACCCCAGTTCAGACATGGCTATATGCAAATCAGTCTGAACCTGTGCCTCATGGGAACAGTCCAGCCCGGAAACCGTTCTGCCCAGAGAGTAAGCAGCATCCAGCCCACACCGAATGTTGAACTTAGCTGCGTCTTGACCCTCTGCGACTGCGCGGGTGAGAACGGCCCAGGCCTCCTCCGGGCACTGTGGCAGCACTTGCGCAACTGTATCCAACACCGTATGGGTATAATGGCCCAAGAGGCATGCAGTGTTCACCGACAGCAGCGCTAAGCTGGAGGAAGAAAACATCTTCTTCCCAAGGTAGTCCAGCTTCTTGGATTCCCCATCTGGGTGAGCAGGAGGGAATGTGCCCTTAGAAATCGAGGCTTGGACCACCAAGCTCTCAGGAGTAGGGTGTTGGAAGAGGAAAAGTGGGTCACCCGGGGCTGGACGGTGGCATCGGGTAACCATCGTCTCCACAGGAGCCCCTGTGCTGAGCTCGGACCAAGTGCCCAGAAGGTCGTCAGTTAGGGCTTTGTTAAAAGGCAGCAGGGGCTCCGAAGAGGCAGCTGCCACTTGAAGTACCTCTGTCAGGAGATTAGCCTAACTGCCAACGTAGGAAGCTCCAGGCCCAGGGCCTCAGCCACCCTACACAACACCACTGCATACCAAGCTCCCTCCTCCGTAGCCACGGTAGGGGGGGAGAGCATGCCAAGGTCTGGGGAGGTATCCAAACCACTAGCATCACCCAGTTCCTCTCACCAGTCCGGCTCTTCAAGCTGGTCAGCTAGAGGGTCTACAGACCCCTCCCAGTCCTCATCAGGCTGCCACTCAGGATGATAGGGAATAGCGGTACGAAAGTCAAACGACGTCAGTCCGGCGTTGTGTCAAAGTCAGGGGTGAGGCTGGGGTCGATGCCGGTTGGGGGCACAACCGACATAGGGGGCATCGTTATTAGGATCGAAGCCGAGCAAGGTAACGTGATGTCAACCGGCGTCGATCCGGATCCAGGCCTGGATCCTAGGGGGCCCTCTGGCGCCAGAGCGCCGGTATTGAAGGACCAGGGCCCCTAGCCAAGTCCACAGGGCCCAAAGGTGTGCCAGCAGAGTCGGGCTGCTGAAAAATGTTATGAAGCGCTTCGTAAAAAACTCAAATCTGGGAAGGGGATGCTCCGGCTCCGTGAAAGGGAGGGAAGCACAGAGCCGCCCCAGAAGCGGGCTCCGAAGACGGAGCTGGAGAGCGACGATGCTCCAGGTCATGGCGTCGCGTCAGCTGACGGACGGGGAGAAGGCGAAGAGCGACGATGCTTCTTCACCTTCTTCTTGTGGTTCGACTTACCCAAGGAGTGCGAAGACTTCGATGACAAGAGGTGGTGGCTCCGCAACCTGTCCCGAGACCGTCCTCTCGACCGGGACCTCGAACGACACAGGGTGGACTGCCAGGCCTCCAAGAGCTTTCGGGACCGCTCCCGCAAAGACTTCAGATGCATGGCCCGGCAGTCGGAGCAAGACTTCGGGTCAAGGTCGCGCTCTCTGCACCAAAGGCACATGAGGTGCGGATCTGTAATGGACATCAACTTGTAACAGGAGTCACAAAGTTTGAAGCTGGTCCGCCGATGGGACATCCCACTTGCTACCAGCAGTTGAAGACTCAAAAAGACGTCAACAAAAGTTGAAAAAAGTTTAGTCAAAAAAATTACTACGGGGCAAGCTTCTCTCCGGATCTGGGCTGGCTGGAGCGGAAAAAGAAAGAACTGACGTCAGAGCGCAGGGGCGGCATCTAAGCAGACACGCAATGTAATCCTGGCAACCACGATGCCGATGACAGAGTCAGCCGAAGCCACCTACCGACGCGCAGGGGTACTGCTACAAAAAAAATTCTAACTAATGGTTTCTTTCAGATGTTGCTGATTTTATATCTCAAGCTTTCTCTTGCATGAGAGCGATCGGTATTGATTCGTTCAGATATTGCACAAACTGATGTGTGTCACAAGCAGGGCCATGTTATATGTGCAAATTCAGGGTGCAGATTATAAATTGAGTATCAGTATCCAGAACTGAGGATGGTGTCAACTGATACAGGACCATTGGCACTTGCGATGTTTAGGGTGAATGTTTATGATGAACTGTGGCATTTAAGTAAATATCTTGAAGGCTGACTGAGTAAGTTATTGCTCAATGGCCAGGTAGGAGATGATCTTCCTGTGAGTCAGAATCCAGACTACTAATTGCTGAGGTATTTATAGCAATTGTTGGCATATGATGCATCTACACCCTCCTACCCAGGAAGCACATTGTGAAAAGGTCGTGCCCCTTTTCTTCTTCAGCACTTTGGCTTCCTTCAAAAACATTTGCTGAATCTCTTCCTCTAGCCTCTTATGGTCTTGGTGGATGTTCTTGGTGGATGTTCTTGGTGGATGTCTATTTGGTTTTGACATGCAACTATTTTTTTGCAAGCTCCATAGTATGGCTAAATAGTATTGCAGCAAAGGCCTATTGATTTGCTGTTCTCTTTTTCCACCATGTCCGGTGACAAGATATCCTGTTAATCCCCTCGGGTGGGGGGGGGGGGGGGAGATTTCCTTGGGTCTGCATTCTGGATCCTTTCGTACTGGATAAGTGTGAATCTATTGAAACTTTTGGTTTTATCACTGGCAGCCATTCCCCTCGGAATAGTAGAGTTACCTCAATACCTGATAGTACTAGCACTGATAACCTTCCCAATAGAACAGTATATTTCCACTTGATCCAGAAAAGCAATGACACATTTGTGACAGAAGTAATGTTAGGGACCAACCTGTTTCTCTATTTTGTATGACTGAAGTTCATCGTCAACATGATTTCCAAGTATGGCGTGTCCATTGCAAGGCAGTAGAATTTTGGATTGGACGTTGGGGGAAATTTTTGTTTTTTAACCATTGTGTTCTGCAGCTGATTGCTTCATTAACTAGTTGAAGAAATCCTAAAACTGCACTGTCCATGCCTGTTTCTATCACTAATGCAGAGGCCATCTGATACTCCTTTCCGATGCTGCTCATCTCTGTTCTCCAGTGTTTATGGCAAATTTCCTTGAAAGAGATGGGAGTCATGTCCGGTATGGGAATCTTAGTGACCTAAGATCTTCAAGAACATGACTTGGAGACTCTATAGGAAGGCAAGCGATAGTCTGAGCTGGAGATGGGATCAGCAATAGCCTTTCTTGTAGCAATAGGGATGCTCATGAGGTCAGGGTCCTCATTTAGAATTGTACCACAATGTTTTCTATCAATTGTTGGATCAAGGATTAGCATAAGACACAGGTGGTAGATTTGTTGAACTAGAGGTTTGCCCCTCCTCATTTTCTAAAAATCTTGACTTTTTTTTCTCAGAGTGACTAGCCACAGGTGCCACACAGCCTAAAAGCACACAACAAACAAAAGAGGGATTTCTGGATTATTAAAAGCAAAGTACTGTAGGATGCAAAGCAAATATTACGACCAGCCAGTTTAACATCAAAGAGTTATGTTGAAAGTAATAGGGAGAACTTAACTAGCAGTAAAAGTTAAGTTATATTATCACTGAATATATGATAAGAAAAGGTCTCATTATGGGATACTGTGTTCAGTTTGGAACTCCACATCTTCTAAACAATACGAATAGACTGGGAACTGAAAGAGAAGGGCTAGCAAAAAGGTAAATCGTTCAAACCAAAGTTCTTATGAGGAGAGATGTAATGTAGGAAACAGCAATTAAATAGATAAAAGCAAAACATCACAATTTCTAAATTGAATAAGCCTAAAAAAAATACAATCTTTTAGCAAAATAGAAGACCGATAATCTCAAATAGAGGGTGAGCCTCAGGTATGACGTTTGAAAATGTTTCAGTGGACAGACAGTGTTTGTTGAATTAGAATCATAGTAAAAGCACTGGAGACAAAAGCAGGTAATCAATTAAAAAAAGAAACAGGAGGGCGTGGCCAAGATGGCGGAGTGTTCCCTGAGAGCTCCTCCGACCCCGGCCGGCCGGTGCTTGTAATCGGCGTGTTCTCCCCCCCCCCCGCGCTCCTGGTGGGGGCTGGAGATGCTGGGGTGCCACGGAGCAGTTTGCGGGACGAAGAGCGGTTGAATCGCCTGTCGGAGGGGCCCGGAGGGTTGCCGGTTGCCCCGGAGGTGAGAGAAGGCCTGGTGCTGGACGGAACGGGGCGGAGTCCCGACGGAGCAGGAGAGAGAGTGGGGTCGGGGACTACGGCCTTTCCCTGGCCGGACCACGTGGAGACTGCTCGGACCCTCCATCGGAGCCGGCTGTGGCAGAGCCGCGAGTTGTGCGGCAACCGGAGGTGCGGCGGTGACCGGTCCAGCTTTGGCACTACTCTGGGCCGGGGCCGCGGCCTGCAGCTACGTCGGACTTGGGAGCGGGCCTGGAACCGGGCGGAGCTGTCGGGTGGCACTGCAGGTGCCGGAAGGGTCGGGGACGGAACATGGGCTCCCGCTGGGCAGACACCCGGCACGAGAGACGGAGCGCTGCCCCGGGGACGACAGAGGTGGTGCGGCCCGCTTCATTAGGGCCAGAGGTGGAGCTGTGGCCGGCCCTGCGGGGCAGCTAATCTAGGCCGGTGCTGCGGCCTGTACCTGCGGCGGAGCGGAAGTCAGCGTTCTGCGCCGGGCGAGTGCCGCAGCTACCCGGATCAAGCAGGAGTGGGCCTTCGGAGGTGACAGAGACCCCCTTCAGGACTCGAGAGTGAGGAGAGGCCGGAGCAAGCTGGGGCGACAAACGAGGGGCCCAGGTGTGAGACAGCGACTTTGAGAGGGTGAAGTGTGGCCACTGGGGGACGGGAGGCCATTGGGCTCGCCCCTCGCCCCCACCCACCCCCCTGGGAAGGAGATCACTGAGGGCTGTGGACGCGCCCCTGAGGCAGTTGGAGAGGCCTACCCGCACCGGAGACGTTCCTGTGGCCTTTCCCATTGTAAGTGGCTGAGGCGGAGCTGAGGCATCGGCGGGGTCGGCGTGCCCCGTGACTGTGCCCCCACAGGTGAGGAGGTGCTGACAGGGGACTGTGGGTGGCGCTGAGAGCCCAGACAAGGACCGGGCCCCAGGACAAGAGCACACTTTCGACATCCCGCAGGTCCTGCTTTGTGAATAGGCCCACAGTAAGGAGGCCGGCCCGGGGGGCGTGGTGGGGCTCGGCGAAGCGACGGAGGGTCCCCCAGGCTGGGGGGTTTGGGGAGTCTGGAGCCCGGTGAACTGTGCAGCAAGCATCCGGGGGCAAGGAGTGACGCCCCGTGACAGATCCAAGGTCGCGATTACCGAGGGGTCGGCGACCGGGTGCCCGCGGCCGTGCAGGTGAGTGGACTCCGCAGTGCAGCAGGGTGCGGTGCTGTGGCAGTGAGGTGCAGCGACATGACAGGGCAACGTGGAAAGAAAGGGGACCGTACCCTGCCGGAGATGCTGAGCAGGGGGCAACAGAGGGGAGAGAAGGGGCCCACATCCCCGGGCACGTCCAGGGCCTCGCAGGGGGCTGGGGACGGAGAGGTCTTCATCACCAGATCTTTCTTAGAGACCCTCTTCAACTCCCTGCGTGAGGACTTCCACACGCTGAAGCAGGAGGTGGCAGGGGAGGTCCGCGAGGTGCGGCGAGAAGTGGACAGTCTTGGTGAACGGGTAGCTACCATGGAGACTGCCGGTCATTCTAGAGATGAGGAAATTGCGCAGCTGCAGCAGGAGGTCCTGCGGCTGCAGGACCAACAGCTGGACCTCCAGGCGCACAATGAGGACCTTGAGAATAGATCCCGGCGGAACAACATACGGGTACGGGGAGTGCCATCCAAGGAAGAGGGCACGGATGTAGCGGGCTTTCTCCAGGTGTTGTTCAGAGAGATCCTGGGAGAACAAGTGGACTTTCCAATCGGATAGACAGGGCCCACAGGGTGGGCCAGGCTCGGGGTTCCTCGGCTCCGCCACCGGACATTCTTGCCTTCTTACCTGACTACGCGCTTAAGGAACGTATCCTCCGGGAAGCGAGGAGGCGCGAACCTCTGCGGCTACGGGATAATCCGGTGGCCTTGTTCCAGGACCTCTCGGCGATTACGCTCAGAAAACGACAGGCGTTCAAGGTGGCCACGGATTTCCTGAGGGAAAAGGGAACGCAGTACTCATGGGGGCACCCATTCCGCATCATTTTTCGTTGGAACGGGACGTTGCATCAGCTTCGCTCTCTCCGAGATACGTGCGCTGTACTGGGCATTGATGTAGCGGAGGAGAGGGCACAGTCGCCTCGAAAGCGGAGAATGACCAGGGATGGTTGGCAGCAGGCTCCGCGTCGGCGGGGCTCAGGGCTGGGCTCCAGACCAGACTCACCTACGGTGAGAGCAGGAATGGAAGAGGCGGTACAAGAAGTGGCCCTCACAGCTTGATTTGAGGCCTAAGTTGACTCCGGGGGGGAGATCACCTTTCTTGTATTGTTTATATGGCTGCACCGGGGGCTGGGGGGAGGTGGGGCGGCGGGGAGGGCGTAGTGGCTGGACGTCCACTTCAGTAACTCACCACAGCCTTGTTCCACTGGGAACCGGACTGGGACTATGAGGTTTGAGGGGTTGTCGCAGGAGGTGGGGGGTGTCAGGGGAACTGATGCAGCATTGAGATGGATGTTTTGTCATTTTTTGAATGTTGGGGGTTGGGGGGTGGGTGTAGTGAGGGGGTTGAATGTGGGTGGGTTCGTTGTTCTGGTTGTGGGGGGCTGATTGGGGGGGAGTCAAGGAAGGGAGGGGACGGGGGGGCGAAGTGGGGGTGGAAGAGAGGGGCCGGGTGGGGGGGGCGGGGGGGGCGTCCAATGCTCTTTGCGTGTCTAAACCGTCCTAGCTGGGCTCACATGTACTACATACTTCTGCCCCGCCCGGGCGGGAATCTATTGCCTGTACACACGCCTGTTCCTATGCCCTTGGGCTCACACGTGCTGCTTACCTCTGCCCAGCTCCACCTGGACGGAGGTCCATTGCTTGTGCCCCCACTCGTCCCTATGCCTTTAACGACCCTTAAGGTTGTGACCCTTAATGTTAAAGGGTTGAACAATCCGATTAAGAGAAGAGCAGTCCTGTCCCAACTGGAAAGCACACAGGCAGATATCGGTCTATTGCAGGAGACCCACTTGCTGGCCCGCGACTGCCATAGACTGCGCTCACACAAATTCCCGACACAATTTTTTTCTTCTAACACTACCAAGACCGCGGGGTTTGCAATACTAGTGTCGAGGCGCTTCAAAGGGGAGGTCCTACACAAATTTGCAGAGCAGAAGGGGAGGCTGCTGGCGTATCGGATTAAGCTTGGGGGTATTGTGTTTACCATTGGGACTGTGTACAGCCCCAACGAGCACCAGGAGCGGTCTTCAGCTCGGCCTTGGTGGATATTACAGCCACTCCAGACAGACATATCATCATAGGGGGGGACCTTAATATGGTCTTCGACCCGTCTCTGGATAGATCGGCGCAGCGGCTCCCGCAGACTGGGGAACTCTCAGCCACGTGCAGGTCCCAACTGGCGGACCTGGATCTCCACGATCTTTGGCGCCGCCTCCATCCCGATAGGGATTACTCCTTTTATTCACATGCACATAAAACATATGCGAGACTGAACCACCTCCTGGTTACGGGACCGGTTTGTGCCCTGGCTACGGCCTCCGAGATGGGGGTCATCTCCCTGTCGGATCATGCTCCTGTCACAGGCACCTTTAGCTTACCGCCAATGCCCTCAGCACGCGGGGTCTGGCGCCTCAGGGACACCTTGCTACACAAAAAAACGGTAGTAAAGCACATTACGGATACCATCCGTGACTATCTGGTTCACAACAATAACGCTGATACCTCTTTAGCGACACAATGGGCAGCCTTGAAGGCAGTCCTCAGGGGGGAATTTATAGCCATCTCGTCGGCGGAGAACAAGGAACGGCAGCACAAACGGGACGAACTTACGCAACGGGTCCGCGAACTCGAGCATATACATCACCGTACAGGAGCTCCCAGAATCTGGAGGCAACTCAAGGCAGCGAGGAAACTCCTGTCGGCCCTGGATACGGACCGGGCGGAGTATGCGGCATTACGTCTACGACATGCGTATTATACGGGGGGGACAGATGTGGTCGGCTTCTGTCGAACAAGCTCAGAGTGGCGCACGAACAACACCTGGTGAAGGAGATCTCGGTCTCAGACGGGGCTGCGGTTACGGAGGATGCCCAAATTGCTGAGGCCTTCCGTCAGTTTTATGCGGATCTGTATGCGGGCGACCCTCTGTCGGCGCACGCGGCGGAGGAGTACCTGGACTCGGTCACCCTCCCCTCCCTGGCTTCATCACAGGCGGAGTACCTGGAAAGGGACATCCGTATTGAGGAAGTGATCGCCGCTATTTCCAAACTAAAGCACGGCAAGGCCCCGGGGCCGGATGGCTATACGTCGCTTTTCTATAAGACGTTCTGTACGACGCTGGCACCTATCCTCACCCGTCTTTTCAACTCGTTCTCCGAACCGGGCGCCATCCCGCCCGACCTCTTGCAGGCCACCTTGACGGTTATCCCCAAGACGAGGAAAGATCGGACCCAATGCGGCTCATACAGACCGATCTCCCTCCTAAACGTTGATCTCAAGCTGTACACTGGGATCCTCGCGGCCCTGTTGGCACTCCATTTGCCGGGTTTGGTGGACTCTGACCAGGCGGGATTCGTTCCCGGGAGGCAGACGGTGGACAATACTAAAAGGGTGGTACACCTCCTGGAGAAGGCCTCCCGGATTCCCGGAGAGAGAATGATGTTGGCGGTGGACGCGGAGAAGGCGTTCGACCGGGTACACTGGCCTTACTTAGAACAGGTCCTGGCGAAGGTGGGAATTGGGGAGAAATTCCGCTCCCTGGTATTTAACTGCTATAAGTTTCCTTCGGCAAAGGTGCGGGTGAACGGCTGCAGCTCGCAGAGTTTTGCGATAGAGAGGGGCACCAGGCAGGGGTGTCCGCTGTCCCCGCTGCTCTTCGCTCTGTATATGGAGCCATTTGCCCAGAGGATACCCCAGAACCTGTGTGTGATGGGGGTGAAGATGGGGGGTACACCCACACTGTCAGCCTATACGCGGACGACGTTATACTGACCCTGGACAACCCAAAGAGGGCACACCCGGCGTGCATTGCGGAGCTGGATGCCTTTGCAGCGGTCACGGGATTCAAAATGAACTTGGGGAAGTCGGTGCCCTTGGATGTGTCGTTGACTGCGGCCACAAGAGCCGAGCTGCAGGGCCTCTTTCCCATGCATTGGTCGTCGGATCTCGTGCCTGATCTAGGCATTTTACTGGCACCCACCCTGCCCGCTATGGTGACCGCCAACTACACTGCCTTGGGCAAGAAGATCAGGGAGGAACTGGGACGTTGGAATAGAGGTACGCTATCCTGGCTCGGCAGGATAGCCACGGTTAAGATGACGGTCCTGCCACAAATTCTTTATTTGTTCCGGGCTCTGCCGCTCCAACCCCCATCGGGGTGGATTCAGCAAACGCAGGCGTACCTTGCGCGTTTCATCTGGCAGGGCCGCAAACCTAGACTGAAGAGGGCGCTTTCCACATTGGCCCCTGAAGCGGGGGGACTGGGGATACCGGACCTGCGCAAGTATTTCCAGGTGGCACAATTGCGATACCTCATGGAGTGGAGCAGATGGGAATCGGATAAGCACTGGCTTTTCCATGACCAGGCAGGAGGTAACCTTCTTGCGCAGGGCCCACCGCCCCCTCCAATTTGTACACGTCCTTCGTCACGCGAGTCCCATTGAGGGTGTGGGACGCCACTAGTGTCGCCTACGGTCTTACCACGTTCCCCTCGCCACTTACACCTTTGGTTGAGAACCCGGACTTCACCCCGGGGATGGAACCGGGGGCCTTTACGCACTGGCGGGTCGTAGGGTAGGGTGCAGGACACTGTTTCACATGTATGACTCGGAAGGCGTTATTCCCTTTCCGAGTTTCAGGCAGGAATACAAGTTGCCTGAGACGAAGAGACTGAGATACCTGCAGGTACGCCACTGGGCGTTGCACCCGCGAGTTCGGGAGACGGCGGACAGGAGTATTCTTCCTTACAAGAGATGGCTCTTGTCCCGCACCTCCGACGCGAAATTGATCTCCGACCTCTAGACGTTTCTGCAACCTCCTTCCTCTCACTTTTATAACCCGGGCAGGGAGCGGTGGGAGCAGGAATTGGGGAGGACGTTGAGCTCCAAAGAGTGGGACCAGATCTCATACCGGGCACAACACTCTGCATACCATACGGGACTCACCGAAACATTTACTAAAGTGACCACCTACTGGTATTACACCCCGGAAAGACTACGCGAGATGGACCGTAATATTGATGATAACTGTTGGAGGGCATGTGGGCAGGTGGGCACACTTACGCATGTCCTGTGGGATTGTCCGCTGTTGCATGCCTATTGGAAGGAGGTGATAGACGAGATTGATACACACTTTGACATTGAGCTGCCACGCCTCCCCGCGTACATATTGCTGGGCCTCCCTAACCGGCTGATGTATCCCCTGAGATCCCGTACAGGCCGACAGATTGCTATAGCACTGGGCTCAGCAGTCCAGAACATCCTCATACACTGGCGCACCACCACATCCATCACCGGTTGGTTGCACAGATTGTGGCATGTATTGGGAATGGAGAAGTTGTCGCTCACGGTGGCTGGGGACGTCGAGCAGTTTAATGACCTTTGGCAGCCGTTTCATTCCCTACTGGTCACTGAATTTAGGGAGCTCACTTGTCCGAGGTATCTCCGCCTTCTGAGATTAACGTCACCTGCTGAATTGGCTTCTTGAAGGGTCCTTGGTTGTGATTCGCCTGCGGAGGAGGTGTGGGGGGGGGAAGATGAGATGGATCGGAGCACTGGACGGGGGGGTAGGGGTGGGGGGGGTGTTTTGGGAGAGTTGAGGGTGTTGGGGGGGTTGTTTATTCCTTGCACTGCTGTCTCCATCTATGCACCAGGATGGACTAGCCTTGATGGGCCTTTCATTGGGAGAGACTTGGCGCCTTGAGCGCGCTTCCATTCGCCATGCCTTGGCACCTATTTCTTGCGACAAGTGTTTTCATGTTTTTGTATTGTCTCAATAAAATTCTTTAAACCTAAAAAAAGAAACAGAACTAGAACAGATACAGGAGATAAAAGAAAGGTTTAATCAAGGGTGAGGATGTGTGCACTTGACACTCTGACAGTTAATCCACTTTGTTTCAGGTGCCCTTCTATGCTAGGTCCTGCAGAGACCCCTTATTGAAGGTTGGGCCGAAACGCCGTCAAAACAATCCGAAAACGAACCATTCTTCGGCCCCTACCATTGTTTTAGATGGCTGTGATGTATTAATGAATATTTATGACATGGTCTTATTTGTATATTTGAAACCTACATGTATGTGACAAACTGTCACAAATTCAATATTTATGTTCTATGTTCACTTGGGACACCCCGCACCTTTGTTGATCTAATTGCTTACTTTGTTTTACATAAAACGCCAATATTCATGAATGTGTTGCTATATATGATTCTTTTTTCTCTCCCCGACAACTCTTCACCCAGAAACATTACCATTGAGCTAACCATTACCATATATCGCACACATTGTCCACAGGAACCACTGTTCCTTGTTATATAATATACATCAGTGTCATCATCTCTAGAGGGCAGAGTCACGGCTGAAGCACATAGCTCCACCTGACTGCTTAGACGTTACTGCTGGTGTTCTGTACGAGTCCGATACATGGGGAGGATATTCGTAAGGTGAAGAATCTACAGGCAGATACATCAGAAAATAAACCAGTAATTTTAAATGTAGTTGTTTATTGAACCACACCTAGATACAAAAGAAAACAACCTTCATGACGAGAGAGAAGACTACCAAACTAGCCTGAGGCACCTCCAACTTTAAGAAGAATCCGTTATAAACACAGGTTGTCATTACTGAGGATTTCTAATATGGGATTCACATAAATAATAAACAGAGAGCAACGAGGAACAGTCCTTAAGGACACAACATTAGAAATTAACGAGTAAATGGTCCTAATTTTACCGTATGACTTTGGTACCTCATAAAAGTAGAAAATCAGCTGCACGAAGGTGATGAACAAAGAAAACATGGTCTTTAACATACTGAATGTGCCAGTGAGCAACGACTATTGACCACAGCAATTTAAGTTTGATAAACCGTTTCCAGAAGATGATCAAATTTTTCCATCACGCAGGTCCACCGCAAGGCAGGGCAGAACATATGCTGGTTATGATGAAAGACTTTATAGCAATCTAATTGGTTATGAGTGTTTATGGTTTCAGTGGAGTGGCATGAATCAATAACAGCATAATGACTGCATCTGAGCTCACAGCATGCTAAGTAATAATAGTAAGTAAAGCTTCTCTACTCCTATTCTTAGTAATTACAGTCCCTCTGTACCTGCTCCTTGTTTGTTTGCCGACTCCTTGTCTTCTATTCTAGTGTTCCTGGTTCCTTCAGCATATTTCCAGTCCTGTCCTAATTTTTGTGCAGATTTTTTGCCCAGTTTTGTTCCTGATTTGCTTACTACCAGTTCTTTTCTTGCTTCTTAGAATCTGCTTGCTTTCCCATAGCCAGTTTTCTGTATTCAGTTCTTCCAGCTCAGTGCCCTTCGTCCTCTGTGTTTATGTTGAAATCGCAAGTATAGTCACCAGAGGATGCCAACTGGTTCCAGTGTTCAGTACACTGTGCCCAGAGACTAACTCAGCAGTTCTCTTATAAAAGGGCTGCTGGGCGTATTCCAAGACTCTGTGAGATTAGCTGTTCCATGCCTTATTATGAGATCTTTTTCCATAAAAAAAAGCTGCTGGCAAGGGGGAGAAGCTTTATCTACGGAACAACCAAATGGTGGAATGCCTTACCTCTTCACTTAAAGACAAGTCCATCCCTGTTTTCTTTTAGAAAGAATCTTAAAACCTGTTTTTTTAATCTATAGTTCCTCTGTTGCATCCACTGACCCTATCGATCTCTGATAGACTAACGCCAAGATGCCCTTGGGCATTCGAGCGCTTCACAAAACCCAATTTCATGTCATTTCATTAAAGAGAGGACACATTCCATGGGCCATGCAAAGTATCATTTATGTTTTTTTAATCTATTGTTCTTTTTCTTGCACTTTGTATCAGCTTCCTGCTGTTCATTGTATTTTAATTGCCCTGTCGTACTAGTTATCCATTTACGGGCCTTAACCAGTTCACGAACAGTGTCTCAACTCCACTCCAATCCAACCTGCTCAAGTCTTCAGCTTCTGTCTAGTCATTCTCCGCCCAAGTTTCAGGTCCTCTCTTGTGTGGCCTAAACCACTCCACCCACTGATTATTCTGTCCCTCCAGAGACAAACATTGTCAGAGTAATACTGAAGAAACTATTTTGGCAAGAACAACTTGTGGTTCAGGTATGCCGGTCCTACGTTGTGTAGAGCTTTGTAGGCGTGAGGAGCTTGAAAGTGATTCTCTTGTTGACTGGGAGCCAGTGGAGTTGTCGGAAGTGTTGTGTGATATGGCTGCAGCAGGGGATGTCCAATACCAGTCTGGCTGTGGCGTTTTGGGTGTTCTGTTTTTTTAGCTCTTTCTGGATGACGCCGGCGTATAGTGCGCTGCTGTAGACGAGTCTGCTGGTGATGAGTGTGTGAGTGACCATCTTTCAGGATTCTGTGGGAGTCCATCTGAATGTCTTTCGAAGCAGGCGGAGCTTGTAGAAGTAGGTTGAGGAAACTGAAGAAACTGCGTTGAATTGGCGGTTCATGGTGAGCAAAGCGTCCAGTATGATGCCGAAGTTGCGTGCGTGGTCCGTCGGGGTAGGGGGAGGTCCCAGAGCAGCTGGCCACCAGGAGTCGTCCTAAGCTGAAGGGGTGGGTCCCAGGAGGAGTACTTTGGTCTTGTCCTAATTGAGCTTGAGGCAGCTGTCATTCATCCAGGTAGCAACGACATTCATTCCACTGAGGAAGCTGGTTGTAGCGGTTGTGCGTTTGTTGATGAGGGAGAGGATCAGCTGGGTGTCATCGAGTAAGAGGAGATGTTGAGTCAGTGGCAATATCAGTACTAATGTGTGTGTTGTGTCAACTAGAGGTCATAGGACATTAATACCCACATAGACAATTTAAGAAACTGACTAAACACCAGGTAAACATATAGGACAGTCATATAGGAGAGGACAGTGTCTCTAACTTTCTCCACCTAACAAATACTAATTTACTGTTCCTTGCATTACAATACTAAGTAGTGCTAACCATACATTATTCTATGATCAGAGGGGATATAATGAACACATTCATCAATAAAGTATTTGTAAAGCGTTTTAACTAGGACTCATTGAAAATTTTGGCAGGCACAAATATTTCAACATTAATGCACTATTAGGAAAAAAGTCACTGACAAAAAATGAAAAACATTTCAAACTTCTACGAAAAAGAAGAAAAACTCAAAAAGTTTACAATTATTAAACTTGTATACTCACTACTTAACCATCTCTGACGTAGAAGAAAGTAAACTAATATGCTATAGAGATGTGGAATTCCTACTGCCCGATACTCAGGACATGTTGTTTGGGGTTAGAGAAAACGAGTTTTCAGGTTTATTTAGTGCACTGGACAAGTGGGCAGAATGCCTCCGCAGCATAAAACCTTTAGTTGTCAGTTAACATGTGGCACGGTGAAAGAGGACGTTTTACCACCAAGATAGTGGAACAAATGCATATCTTGTTCAAACTTGTACGTGACTTGTTAATTCAAAGCTTTTACTATTAAGGCAAGTAATCGAAGTAAATAATGTGAGCTAAACCTGACCTTGCTAGTTAGTCGTAGCTGCTCTAAATGTGACATACATAGCTTTTTAAATTATTTTCTTGATATCTCCGATATGGTTAACGGGGAATAATAATATTTTTCCAGGCCTAGGTCGTAAAATAATTTTTTAACATAAGCAAGCCAACTAATCTTATGCACATTTTCAAGCGAAAGGCAATCGTGCAGAAGGCTTCAGGATAATTCACTCTGTGCAGACGACCAGACACGGTGCCATAAGAGGATTGGCTGGAGTTTAATGGTGTCCGATATATATATATATACCATCCCCAGTTCTAAATGGCAACAGTATGTCAAGGAGCTCTGTGGGACTGCAAGGAGATATCTCAAAAAGCTAATCTCGACTTTCTGAAGGGTGCCCACGTTTCCGTGACCCCAAACCCCAGCTCCATAGCATGCTACGCTGATGCATTTCGCTTGATATATCTTAATCATTTCAGTTGGTGGCCTTTTACCTAGCCTTTGTGCAAATACGACAAGCGCTGTAGTTGCCCTGAGAAATAATAATTTTCTCGCCTCGATGGCCTGTTTCCATGAAGACTTATTGTCCATTAAAATCCCTAGATAGGGATAAGTGTTTGTTCTCTCAACTTAATACTGTCAATAAAAATATCCCTTGTTTTCTTGGATCTTATTCCTGAGTGCATTACGAATGTTTTTTAATATTGATTCAAAGATCCAAGCTAGCCATAAAACTGCGGTATCTTTCTACGACTCGTTGGAGCTCCAGTGGAGTTCTGGCTAAAATCACGGCATCATTGGCGTACAGGAGGGCCGGTATTCGACGCGAGCCAATGAAGGGCAGGTCCTGACCCCCTTCCAGCATAGCTGTTTCCAGCCCGTTGGTATACAGGGTAAAAAGGAAAGGGGCCAGGACACAGGCCTGCCTGACCCCCCTCTCCACTCCAAATGATGCAGCGAGTTCTCCCCTCAGAACATACCTAACTCTTGCCGTAGCGCCAGAGTAGAGTTCGCGAAGAAAGTTCACCAGGGGTAAGTCTACACCCATTTCCAAGAGGATCAACCATAATTTAGAATGACTTACACAGTCGAAGGCCGACGTCAAATCGACGTAAGCCATGTGTAAGTGCCCACCCTTTGCTCCAACGTATTTCCCCATTAAAAGAGAGAGATTAAGGGCTTGCTCCACGGTGCCTAGTCCCTCTCTAAACCCATACTGCAGGTCAGAGATTATATTGTGATCGTCTGCCCAGCTCTGGAGACGTTCCAGAAGAATACGACCAGCCACCTTGCCGAGGGAGTCTAAGTGGAAAATAGGGCGATAGCACAATGGACTGTGGCGATCGCCCTTTTTAAAAATAGGAACAAGAATTGAAGCTGACCATGATTCTACTAATACTACAGCACAGGCAGCTTCAAGTACATTTGTTAGAATAGGGGACCACAGTTCCAAATTGTGTTTAAACAGATCAACCGGAACCCCGTCGGGGCTCGGTGCTTTCCCACCCTTGTTAGCTAGTAAAGCATTTACCACTTCCAAGTGTGTGAATATAAGTGGAATTGGATAGACTGTATGCGTTGAAGATGATGCCCGCCCAACTATTTTAGTTTGCTCTGAATATTCCTGTAAATCCGGACTAAATATCTGGGAATAGTGCCTAACCCATGTAGTGTCGTCGACAGCTACGTCTATCTTGGGATGCGCTTTCGCACCCAAGAGGAAAGGAGTTTTAACAACTCTCCAAAAGTTAACGCTATCTTTCGTAGAGCAACTTTTGTGGAGTTGATCCCATAGATCGTTTTTTAGTTCTACTTTGCGGGCTTTTAGGGTCTTACTATAGGCCTTTCTAGATTTGACAATTTCCTCTTTGTCCCGATGTGATTTATGGAGTGCAGCTTTCAGACTAGAATAAGCTTTTGTGCACTCTTTGTTAAACCACCCTTTGGTGGAATTCCCCTTATGTTTTAATTTTTGATGGAGGGCATCTTGTACTATTCTAGTGATGCTTATGTAACTAGCCAGTGTCTCTTCGTGCAGGGTATCAGGGTTTAAGCATTTTTCAATTAAAGGCAAGGCTTGCTTCACTACTTTGAATGTTGTTTCAACTGGATCGATTTTCACCCATTTTAGGGAAAAACCATTTAATCTATCCAGATTTAAGGTTTGTTGCCCCAAAAGGCTTGTTATGTTGGACTTTGCTAAAATAGTTGGTAACGATATAGAGAGGCGGTTAGGAAAATGGTCACTAACAGCGTTATTAGTAGTTGAAAAGTCCCGAATAGTGGGCTCCATGTAACGTGAGACGAAAATATAATCAATGATACTAGAGAGCCCCCTGCCAATAAATGTGCTAGAAAAAGGGACTGGAGGAACCACCATCTCGTTTGCAAAGCCCAATTCCATAGCAAACAGAATCTCATTCAGGCGATTACCAATAGTAGAATGAAAGAAATGGGTTAGATCGTTTTTATGCTCATCCTGAATACCACAGTTTTTATTATTGTTATTCTTACAGAGTGATAAGTTAAAATCGCCACCCAAATTAACATACAAGATTTATTAATATGCTTGTTTCTTAATTCCTGTAATGAAGAGAAAATATAATTTAAAACAATATTAAGGTCAGCCTGCTTGAGATTATTATAGAAATTAACCAAAAAGTACATGGCCGATTTATTTAATTTGAGCATCAGAATCTGAAAGTTAGTTTCCAATCTTAGCGGGACTATATCCTTAAGTTCTATGGTGTTTGAAATGAATGTTTGGTAAACCCCCCTTTGGTCTACCCGAAGTTGAAGGTAAGGCAAGCGAGGAGTAGGTTTTATAGCCCTCAAGATGGATAGCTGTACTTGTCCATGTTTCTTGTAAACACACAATATTATGTTTTCCCACCAGGTCTAACCAGATGTCGTTTGATGTTTTAGTACGTAGACCTGCACATTCCAAAAGATAATGTTGAATTTGGAGGCACCAGGTATACTAGAACCTATGGGATCTTGGATAATTGTCTCCTCATTTGATTTAAGAACCGTCGATGAAACTTTATTCTCCCCAGTTTGCAGCAAGGGTCCCAAACTTACTAGATCTAATAACTCTGCTAGGGGTTGTTGTTTTGAGGTTGGCAAGTTAGTTACACCAATAGGGCGGCTGTATGTCATTAACGGTTCAGATTGGGAATGTGCCGGACTGAAAAGGGCGTGCCACGACCCTGAGGGAGAAGAGTCCGGATCGACCAGTCAATCATTATCTTCCAGTCCTAAAAGCGGGTTAAATCTGTTATAGGTGGATACAATCTGCGTCCGGCTATAATCAGGGACAGTACATCTTGCTTTAGCAATTGGTGATTTTTTCTAGGTGGATAGAAAAACCCTAGCGGTAATATGTTGATCCCAACTGCATCTACGTAGTAATTCTCACCCCCCCCGCCCCCAAGTATTTCTTCAACCAGCAGCGGGGAACCAAAAGTCAGAACAATACACTCACCTGTTACCATTTTTTCTCGGTGACCCACCCACTGTACCTTTCTTGCCATTTTGAACTCGTAAAATAATTGCTTGGTCAAACCTACCCTTCTTCCCTGCCAATATAGAGATTTATTTCTGAGGGATACCCATGATTCGTCTTCATCAACGTTCTTTTTTGAAACATTTACCAAAACAACAATGTATGGAGTAGCGTCCGGGGGAAGAACTAAGTGGCAATCTGGCGCCGGGAAATCCCCAAGATGGGGATTGTGAATTCGGGTCAGCACGTTGTTGGAATTGGGAGGGGAGTGTTAGTTGGATAGGGCCGGACATTCCCTCAGGATTTTTAGAGGTACTATCGCGTTCATTAGCCAACGTCCTAGGTGAAGGACGAGGTTTCTCATGTTGAACCTGACTACCCTTGTCTACTACAGATCTATTTTTCCTGAGAATGCTTCCATTATGGAAGCTCTCCCACTCCAAATTGCTAACGGGTCCTGTTGGTATATGATTTACTTTCCCAATAGAAATGTTTCCACACTTACTTATAGAACCTTGGGCTCTCGAACTATGACTTACGGCCGCCCCTTGGTTGTGGTTGCTGGAGATTAGATCCTCAATGGTAGTCAGTCTGGATGATAGTTGATCCAGCCTGACCCTCAATTAGAGATCTAATCTTTCAACCAAGGAAAATAGGTCCTTAATATCGTTATCGTTATCGTTATGCGTTGAGAGATTGCTGTTTGATTCGACCTTACCTTTAGCTGGGCCTTTACTGCGCCCTGCCTGTTTTTCCCAAGTGGGATCTGTTTCGCTGGTTTTGTTACATTAACGGTTGATTGGACGTTAGTAGCGTGGGCTGTACCTTTGTCCATGGTTTGGGTATCAGTGGGGCGTGGATTCTTGGGCCTTTTTGGGGGGGTTGCATGGGGGAAATCACTGTCAATAAATAAGATCTCGGCTGAACTCGGATAAATACAGCCATTAGGAGCACTTTTATTGGCAGTACCTTGCTGTGATAGAGCGATTTCATCTGACTGGGCTAGGTCCAAACTTAGCCTAGAAGAACCTGCTTCTATTGATTCTTCAACTGAGAAAAACTGTTCATCCAGGACCCCCACTGCCCCGGTAAGATAATTCAGCAAGGTTTGCTGAGAGTCAGCCACTGTCCTGACACCAAGAGGGGGTTTAGGACTCAGTAACTTCCTTTTGCCCATTCTGAACCCAACAGTCTAGCCTGATTACAAGTTAAGCTGATAAATACTTCGTTCACAATCAGTCCTAACCTCTAAATGTCAGGGCGCCAAATATAAACAATGACTTGTAAAGGTTAGAAGACAGAACACCAAGAGAATATGCCCTGCCCGGCCTCATGCGGTCACAGGGGGGCAAGGACGGGCAACAGCCAGATGGGCAGGTAAATTCAAAAGAGTTCGAGAAGGTTCTCCGGCTCCGCACATTCAATTTTATGTCCCCATGGGTGGAGAAGCTACTGCTCACCTCTTGCGGGGCTGCGCTGCCCTCTGGAGGATAGAGTTTGCAATTACAGCGGAAGCAGAACTGGCCGGCAGTAAATCCAAAACAGGTCGGAGCTCCAGGGATTGCTGCAGCAACAGTTCTCCAGACAGGGCAGAGTTCAGGCAACAAGCAGATAGGCAGCTGAATTCAAAAGAGCTCGAGAAGATTTTTTCAGGAGTCAATATCTTTAGTCAGTATATTTAAACAGCCATGAGTTGCAACTCACCGCCGCAGCAGCAGCGAAAGTTAACTCTCCCTCTCCTATCGAGCCTCCTCAACCTGCAGGGTCCTTTTTTCCCCCCAATCTCGATGTGTCTCAGCGTCTCCGCGTGTCTTCACATGTATTACTTCCCCAGCACGTCCTCAAAGGACCTGGATCCGCCGCATGAGCTTAACTCGGCTCAGCCCAGCCGAAACGGGACGGCCGAGGCGGGTGAATAGGAGAGAAGGGCAGGAGGCGGGAGTCAGACGTTAAATGCAGGGGGGGGGGGCATTAAGCGATATTAAAAGTGGGCGGCTGTGGGTCTTCTCGACCGCGTAAAAGCAGGGCTCAAGGAGGACTAATTACATCTCGTCGGTGGGCGCCATCACCAAAACAGTCAAGCAACGTTCCAGTATAAAAATGTGTAAACATGCTTGCATAATGTAACAATTTGAGGATATTTATAACACTCGCAGAATGCTCTCTGATTATATGATAAAAGATACAAGAGCATGAAAGCAAAATTGGTGACCATTTGCTACCAAAAATACCATACACTCAAAAATCTTCAACTTAAAAAAACATTTTGCTAAACTCTTGTGAAACTTTGAATATCATGGCACCAACGTTATTTAGCCTCTATGTAAATTGTCTTGTAGAACACTTGAATGGTGTGGAAAGTAACAATGCCCCTAAATTGGCTACAGGTAGAGTGCCTGCTTTGATATTCGTGGACGACACTTTGTTGTTGTCTAGAACATCATCGGGCATTCAAAGAATACTGGATGGCTTTGTGGAGTTTTGCGATCTTCGGGGTTTGGAAATCAATCTCGGGAAAACAAAGTTTATGATTTTTAATCCCCCCCCAAGCGCGTACGCCCAAACCCTGTTTTGCATGGTACTCCCCTTGAAAGGGTCAAAACATTTGTTTATTTGGGTGTCACTCTGACAGAGAATTTTGATTGGAATATGCAGATTGCCAAATCATCACTCAAATTATCCCAGCTAGCGGGGGCATAAGTAAAGTTTTCAGGAAGTCTACTTTCAGGCCGGTGACCCCTGCCCTAGAGATATATAGCCGCCAGGCTAGATCGGCAGTAATCTATGGGGCTGAACTTTGGGGGCACAAGCAGATAACGAATCTTAAAAAGGTGGAGCAGTCCTTTGTTAGGAACGTAGTTGGGTTACCACCCAGTACGCCTCTGATCCCCCTTAGATTTGATCTTGGCATGTTGCCAATAGAGGAGATCACAAGTGCTAGACCAATTATGTACTGGAAGAGGTTGTGGTCAGTCCCTGAATTGGTTGCATATAGAGCGGAATTTTCTGAGATTTGGTCTCTTCTTAAAAATAAAAAGATCCCTTGGCTCCAGCACATTAGTGCTGTTAGTATCCGGTTAGGTTTTCCTGAATTGTGGGAAACCCCTGAAATCTTTTGCCTCGGGATATCTAAAAAGGAACTTCTTTCCCGGATACGTATGGTAAATTACCAAACATTAATGAGCTCTGCACCACTGGGGAGGCTGACATCTGAGTTTCTCCTATTTAAACCAGAATCTAAAGTTGAGGAATTCATGGACTTCATTGAACCTCCAGTTGCTCGAAAGTTATATCTACAGTTAAGGCATGGCACTCTTCCTATCAGGTCTTTTACATCTAAATGGTCTAACTCGAACAATGAAGTTTGCCCTGCATGTAGCTATAAAACTGGGAATGTAACCCATGTATTGTTTTTCTGCCCTGCCTATTCTGCTATTAGATAATGTTGGTTAAAACCTATTTGTAAGAACTTGGGATTTTTACACTTTACAGAGGCTGGTAGGATATTGACTCATGATACCCATCCTCGTATTGTGTTTGCGGTCTCTCGCTTTTTATTTAACATGTGGCGTAGGAGACAAACTTTTTAAACTTAATTGTCGTACATACTGTTTTTAAAGTCTCGTACTGTGATAACTTCTAGTTTAATTCTTTTTTTAATCATTTCATGACTATTTATTATTTTAACGGTGTGTCAATGTATATTATATGCACTTTTTATGGTCGTTTGACCGAAATAAAAGTTATCAAGCGAATATCATGTGCTCTAGGCATCATTTAGTAAAATTGGTAATAAAGGATTGATGCTTGCCAAAATGTACTTTAAAATAAAAAGAATACTGATAACGAATGAACGTAAAACCTTTAAGGTCAATATTTCGGGCTTTATGAAAATAAATGGGTGGCCTAAATCTAATACATGTATTTGCTCATGCAAGAATCAGCTGTGTAACTGTAAATTCACATTTCATACACACACTCGCTTTTCTCCCCTCCTGCCATTATCAGGAAAAAATGTAAAATATTGCCAGTGAAGGAAGTGGTTGGTGAATCCCTAAAAATGTACGTTTTTGGGCGCACACAGACTTGCAAGGCACTCCAAACCTACTACTAGCCATTGTAAGTAGAACTGAGAAATGAGGAAAAATTAGAGCCTTACTAGAGTCCAAACTCTAAGATAATATAAGTCTTCAAACAATCAGAGAGGCAATTATTGAAGCTCTGATATACACTGCTGTTATCTGTCAGCTCACTGCACATCCCATCCCTTGGACAAGTAGAAATCTTATCGAATTCCACACTCCTGATGATAGTTAGAGGGCCGGAGGGAGGTGGGGGGGAGAAGGGGGGGAGTTACAGAACGTGATAACTTGTGCTGCATGAGAAAGTTGGCAAAATAGAAACAAAACTCACTGATCTGCCAAAGGTGGTATACTAACTACATATGTTCCCACTAGAAAGCACATTAAATTACACATGTAGAGGGTGCAGGTGATCTCATTTTTGCAACTGAATATTTATAGGACAAACACTATATTGCAAACTTAGCATATACGTTGCAGTTTGTACTAAACACAGCAGTAAGTACACATTGCCTTAACAGTGATCTATGTCAGAAAACGTGACTCACTATATTCCCATTCCAGTTTTTAAGATGATACATTTTTACAGTATGCATTATCCAAATTATATGCACATTACAGAGCAACAATCAATGACAGTGACTTAGTTTGATTGGACACCTTTTGCATTCCAAGCACTATATACCTTGATGCACGTCCAGCTGCCCTTGTCCTCTGGAAGAGCTTTTCACTAAACGATGTTCTATAACTCAATGGTCTCCGTCTGTATTCAAAGATGACGTATAGCAACCAACCCCAAAGATGAAAGAAGGAAGCAGATTTTGAAAGAAAGGACAGATGAAGTATTAGTGTAGAGACAAAAGTTTAAGAAAAGTTAGTTATTCACCTTTGGCAACAAAGGAGCACAGTAATGCTGTCTTCCATGTGCATCTTTTTATCTTGTGAAACATTGTCAACCCACAAGCCTGGGCATATGAACTCTCTCACACCCTCAGCCCCACCCCATCATTCAGGAGGTCCTCTGGGTACCAAACTTGTCCTGTGTGCCATAGACAGATTGTGCAGTGTCTCTAGAAGTGACAACGGCAAAAGGATATATGGTGTCTGCGCCAGCATGTCTTTGCCATCAGTTCATAAAGCTGCGTGCCACCAAGGAGATCAATAATATTTTTAAGGAAACCATTTGACTTACGAAGATAAACTTAAAAACTGGTTTCCTGGCAGGTTGATGCTCTCTATACAGCTTCATCTAGAAACCATGGCAAAATGTAGAACTGTATGCTCAAGTTGTGTGCACCATTTCTTGAACCATATGGTACACACAAGGAAAATTAGTGATCGTTGTGCATTCAATAGACCCCTCACACATATGAGGTCAGTAATGCAACACATTTCGACAGGTGTCTGTTCTCTTAGCTATGGTGTTGCTTTAGAGAGATGTCATTGGCTGTCCAACAGGAGCCACATACCATAATGTAGCTGTAGGGAAGCGGATGAACTATAATTAGTTTGCAGAAGTAACACAGTAGCCATCTGAAAATAAATCCATTTTTCTTCTAATGACTATACACGTAATACCCCATTAAAACATGAAATTCCCAACGATTTTTCTGTCCTCTTTTTATAACTTTTTGTCCTATGGAAACTCTAGCCGAGGCTCCACAAGATGAAATGCAGACTGCAGGCATAGTGATCTACCTAAAACACATTTCATATTCCATACTGAAGTTAATAGGTATAAAAAGGTGTATGAGGGAACTGCAGGTCTACAATATTTAGCCAAATTCTTGGCTCCCTGATTTCCACGGATACTAAAAAGATGACAACGACCCAGGCCACATTTAAACATTCAGTTGCAACTCAGACCAATAACATAAGCCCCATAATGATTCTCTCACCGACTGTAATAGTAAGGAAAAACAAACTATGGAGTAACTCATATTAATGATCAATGTACAACAGAGCTTCAGCAAAGGCAATTCTTGACAAAAAAGAATCAAAAAGAAGTCTTGGGGAAAGTTCACCGATTTTGGAACTCATGTAAACTGCTTGTGGAACCATTTCTATGAAACAAATCTGAACTCAAAGTAAACAACATGGTCCAACTTTAAAATGTTACTGTATCATTTTTTTTCAATATATGTTACTGTTTTACAAAGCAAGAAATACCTCCAGCTGCTCCAACATGTCACGGGCTTAGGCTTTGGCTTCTAGGTCCAAAAGTGCGACTAGGCACTAGTTTGAGCCCATTGTCTGATCCCCCTTTTGAATATAGGGCAAAGGATAGACCCTCTCCAAGCCTCAGGGACTGGTGCTACTTGCAAAGCAATGTTGAAGAATATAACCGTACGCATTTTTCGGGGGGCACATTTAAATAGGCTTGTAGGTAGCCCATTAGATTAAGGGGCACCATTGCCTCTCATGTGTCTAATAATATTCTCAACCTTCTCACTGGTTGCTTCAAATGCTGGACTTTGGACTTCATCAGGAGGATAGTCCTATTCACACAGAGTCGACTCTGTTCAATGGCCGGGTGGCTAACTTCCCAGTACAGGGAACAAAGATGGACATTTCCTTGCAGTCCGATATCTAAATGAGAAAACTGTGTAGTTAGGTGCTCGGAGAGGAAGACATAGTCAACTGTCAATTTGCCCTTACAGGTCAGTAGAAAGGACAGTTCCTTATCTTTTACTTCAGTCTCAGGTTGTGCTGATGTTTGATTGCAGGCTGATAGAAACTCCTGTATGAAGGTGTCTGCACTCTCCCGGGTGAGGCTGTCAGCTTGAAGCCCCAAGCCATGGGTGTTAAAAGTCTCCTACAAGTATAATTTAATGAAAAGAGTGTTCCTGAATAAGCGACTCAAGCTTGTCGAGCAGCTCTCTAACCATCTCCAGATTTATTTATTTTTTACAGCATTAATATAACAGTTGACCAGGATCAGGTCAGTAGCTTCCAGATTTAGTTTCAAGCCTCAGATGGTGACTGCTTGGGCCGCAGTGCAGCCAAGGTCCAGTATCGTGAGCTCCAGCTTGCTTGAGTGCTTAATAAAAATAGATAGACCCCTCCGGCAGGCGCCCAAACAAGATTGTTTGAAGTGCTGGTGTGAAGGTCTCGTAGAAGCCTGGCAACATTGTGGGGGCAAGAGACCAGGTCTCCTGGAAGCATAGAATATTGTTTGTATCTAAATAGGACATCACTTCCCTGCTCATAGGGACACCTTTGAGGCCTGCCACATTCCAGAGGACTACTGGTAGCGTGTTTAATCTCGGTGGCATGTCTATTCGATTTCTCTCAATGCTAGGGCAAGTGGCCCATACTCTTGGTTACGGCAATTTCGTGCATCCCAATTTTCCTACGTACATCTCTTGAAATGTCAGACCGAACCTCTCTCTGGTTGTGCCTGCATACGATTGTTAATGCACATGGCCCCTCTGCTTCTTCCAAGACCCAGCATCGCTTTCCTCCAATTCTGCCCTTCAGGATACTCACAGGTGACTGTTTAAGGTAGAGTTTTAAGAAGACATACCAATATTTCACTAGAGAGGGTATATGTAAATCTATTCCCCATTCCTCGAAAATGACTATTCCGCCCACACAGCATCTCTATGGGCCTCTTCTTTCCGTACTGACGGGGTTACTTCCCTGTTTGAATTTAGGAATGGCGGATCAGATCATACCCACTCAAGGTCCTCTGAGGTTTTCTGTTTTAGTGCAGAAATGTGACTAAACAGCCTCGCAGATTTCAAGAGTATCCTGGGGGCCTTTTGGAGTAAAACAGTGAATAAACAGCAGTTCTGGGGGATTGTGCCCATCCTCCTCTCTTACAGGCTGGGTTTCTGACTATTGATAAACAGGGTGGGCCCTTTCCTGATACGCGAGGACTCAGCTATACTATAATTGGAGGTTAGAACGCAGCTCATTCTCCGGTGGGTGAGTACACCATAAGGTATCCAGTTGTGGGTCTAAGTTCACTATGGGTGAAGGAATTGGCTACCAGGCCACAAGGATTGAGCAGAGTTCCTGCCCTGTGAAGGGCATCTGATACAGCCCCCAGAATTAATGGATAACTCTATTTCTGAACACTTCGAGTAGGACTGTGTGCCTTGATTTATAACATCTCTGCACGTTCCTAGAGGTCCTGCCAGATCTCCATGTAATGTGAGAGGGACCCACAGTTCGAGTACTGCAGCACCAGAATGGTCTGTAGTAAGGGCCCACAGACCAGCTTGTGCGCACCCAGAGTGGTCCGTCATTCGGGTTGTCGCATTAAGAGCCTTCACACCTTCAAGCTCTTGGGCTTCTGTGATTGGGCTCTTCACCTTATCTTCCCTGTACGGTGTAGGCGTGACCTGCCAAGTGTTATCAGTTGATTCAACGGGTGCAGTTTGCGGGGTTGGAGTACTGGACGCTTGGGTGAACACTGGAAAGAGTTTTGCTGAGTTAAATTCCACCTGTGCAGTGGTAACCTTATAAACCAATTGGGTCATCGTAGTTCTTTTCACCAAAGTTGTTTCTTTGAATGCGTCTTTAATCTTGTTATTGCCCTCCTTGATAGGATAGATGTTGGCGTTGGGTAAGGACTATCAAAATGACAGAGTCCTCCTGATGCCCTCCCCCGTCTGCCATTACTAAGCTCAATGTCAGTGAGGGATCAGAAGATATCAAAATAACGGCGTCCTCGTGGTGCCCTCTTATGTCTGATCAAGTCCTCCTTCTCTTAAGATTTCCTTGATGTTCGGCTGAGGCGGAAGCTGCCTGGGTGCAAACTGAGGGTCGTAGCATCAAAAAGTAGCATCACAACTTCTGGGATTATAGCAGCAGTACCTTCCAGCATGCAGGTGCCAGGCTTTGTTGAATTAAAAACCACACTTATGTTATGACTTATTTCTTTAAGCTGTGTCTCGGGTCCTGATGCGCTGGCCTTAACTGTGCTCACTAGCTCAACTTGTCAATATAAGGGGAACAGGGGCAGGGCTTGTCCTTCCCAAGTGCTTTTATTTGGAACTCCAAGTGGCTTTTTTTGGACTCGAGTTATGCTAGATGAGAAGCAAGTGAATGTATCAGGTAAAATTGTAGGTCCATCCTATTTAATTTTCAGAGCAGAGCCCTAGAAGCTATGTCCTGTGAGGCTCTCATAGCTACCAGCGATTTGGTGTTGGATACAGGCATTGTGTCCGCATCTAGCCTAATATCCTTTCCTTGTGACCCCCTTCCCAGAAATGGGGTTTGCCCAAATGCCTCATTTATGTGTGCCTATCTTGGAAAGGGAGTTATCTGAAAGGTTTACCAGGTCCTGGTCAGTAATTCTCTCCCTCATGGTCAACATGGGTGAGTTATTTATGGTTGGAGGCATTTCTCTGATTTGCTGTATGGTGGCTGGTGGGCTTGACAGTCTTGGAGATCACTCTAAAGACAAGTAGACTTTAGCAGCTACCATGATCCTATTTTGCTTCGATTCGATCGTTGTTGGATCACTAATGGTGGGAGGTGTAATTGGAGGAGCGGGGCTTGTGACTGACTGCTCCCCATTGATGCAACTGTGCCTGGTGGTAGAAAACGTAACTGGCGTACGTGGCAGTAGTGATAAATCTATTGATGACCTAGCAACTTCTAGCCTAGGGAAAGGATACGACCTGCAAATATTTGGCTCAGTGGCTATCGCTGTTTCGTTGTTTGATTTTTTAGTAATGACGTGAAGCCTGCTGACTAAGCTATTGCTCACTGGGCTGGGAGGAAGCCCTGTACCATTTTTGACATTGCACAGTGCAGCTTCATCTGTGAATACATCTGGGTCAGTAACTGTGGCTGTAACTGTAGCTTTATGGAAACATCGCCTAATTGTTCTCAATTCTACATTACAATAATTGTTTTAACTCCTTTAACTTAACTATAACATGTTTTATTTATCGCGCCAAAATATCACTTTTAAACCTCTAAAATATGCACTGCTTCGTTGCCCTTGTGCCGAGCTGTGCCTGGTACAGATACTGAATATATATTTATCTCCCAACAGCTCTTTTGCGGACCGGTGAAACATATTGATGGCATCCGTACCAAGAGTGCAGATCCCTAAAAAGCGGTGTTATGTTTTGAAACAAGCGCTGCCCCTTTTCATGTGCTGCGAATCATCGACAAACTCCTGCTTACAACTCCTCCGCGAAGGAAGTGAACTGTCTCTTCACAGACGGATGTCTCTGGGTAGAGCTCAACTGCTCTGCTTCCAACTCTACTGAAGGTAAATCGCTTTATAGCCTCAACTTCACCCAGCAAGGTTTCAGAGCGCTGCACATACAATCCTAAACTTCCTCCTGCTCAAACCGCTTATAGGTTCCAAAGATTGCACTGATATGGTATGCTTCCTTTCTTGCTTGAGGCTGAAGCTGCCCCTCCACATCATCAGTACAAGCACTGGTGCTCTCACATCTGGACAGTGGTAGAGCAATGCTGGTCACGTGACCTTCCTAAATCCTAAAGGTCACTTGACACAGCAGTGTGGGGTCATCACACCTCATCTCCCCATTCTAAAAGAACGTCAGCGCCATCCCCTTTAGCTAGAATTACCATTAACATGGCTTGGATCCTACACGAAACAAGCATTGGCATAGCCAATAGGTCTCACCTTTGAGACCTTATAAGTGTTTAGCCATGCAACATTGTGTTGTTTCACCAAGGATATTGTGCTGCATAACTAAATACTTATAAGGCCCCAAAAGCGAGAGTTATTGGCTATGCCAATGCTTGTTTAATTTGGGCCTCGAAACGGGTCTCTATCTGGCTTTGTTTTGTGCCCTGGCACAGGTGGTCAGTTTTTTGCCGGACTTAAGTGACAGCAGGCACATCATGTGCGCATGCTTACACTGCTCTCTTCTCACTAGTGACGTCATGCCAGGTGAGCGTTGTAAGGGAAGGGAAATCCTTTAGAGAGAGTCATTTTCTCTCTGGATTTCCCTTCTCTTTTTGAAATGCAGGAGCAGCAACATTATCGTGGCTTTAAGTGGAAGCTTTTTCAATATTATATACAAGTCATAGTTGCTTAGGGTGACCAGACGTCCCGGATTTGCCCAGACAGTCCTGGTTTTTCACCAGCTGTCCCAGCAGATTGCGGCAATTTTGGCTTACGTCCCGGTTTTTAGAAGGGGTCGACTGAAAACAGTGAAGATCACTTTTTGGGTGTTCTAAAACTGTACTAGTTACCAGCTGTTATAAGTAAGCAATTGAATTAATAGGTATGATGTTGGTTGTAGAAATTACATTTTATTTATTTTCTTAGTGCATCTTCTGTGATCCTATGTTGATGAGAATTGACATTCTGCGCCATTGCGTGGATGAAAAATTGTAGTCCTTCTTCTATTTTTCCAAAATGTCCCGGTTTTTGGTTCTCAAGATCTGGTCCCCCTATAGTTGCTGCTTATTTATTCTTATGCAAGTAACAACCATTGACAAAGCCAACAATCTTGCCTTCTTGTAGGTATGATGTTACTTGTTGTATCCCTAAGGTGAAGTTTGCACTAAAAAAAGGGTTCGTCATAATTAAGATCCCCTGGTGATGGTGAAATGTGTCGCTTTCTCTCCTTCACTGGTTGGCCTTAGCTGTACAATTTCAGCCAACATCCCACACACAAATCAATGGAATGCCTCTAAATACCCCATAAAACAGTGATGGCAACACGTTACAGACAAAAGACAAAGCAACCACACTTCAGATAAAGCTAGCATATCTCAGGCTTGCTTTGGCAAAGTTCCAAACATTAATATGGGGACATCTTGCTACGAAAGAATTATTTGCGCATTCCCACATCCCTTGACTGCAACGTAGAAAAAAGAAGGGAGGGTGCAGGGGCACAAACCCTCCATTGCCATCATTTCTGACGCTGCCACACGTACTCCACATGGAATCCGGAGTTTGTAGTGCATCCCACACTCCGCGAAGGAATTGTTCACAAATTCCCAGCTTGTTAATTTGAAATATTTCACAAGATAAAGAGCTTGCAAAGGATTCATATATTTTTTACAATGAAAAAAGTGAGAACAAGAGAGCAAGAATAGATTTACATAAAGTCAAAGAAATTTGACTGTTAAAAGTGTGACAACATATTCAGAAGTTAAGTTAGTTCAAAGGTACTGCAGAGTGAATATACATATAAAATCAGTTACATACATCGCAAATTGTGGGTTTTCAATGCAACGTAATTTCTCTAAACAAATAGGAATGAATGTTAGGGTGGACTATTGGATTTTGCCTTTTTTTACTACTTTGCTGCTCCAGAAAAATATCTGTATGTAAATATTTCGTGGTCCCGCCTGGACTGCCACACCATGGCCCCACTGATTAGATAGAGAAGCAACCCTGATGTATTGAAATGTAACCCAAGTGATGTACATCAGCAGCAGAAATGGCCGGGATATTTGTAGTGTTCCTCCACCCATCTCCTTTTGTTGTTTTCATGGGGTGCCCTAAGCAGGACGACTCCCAGTCTCGCTTGGCCGTAGGATCCCAACTGCACCTCATTGATGAGGCCCTACAAGGTTGACATCTGTTGGGGATTACTTCTGTTCCCATTTAGAGGGGAAATAACCTGGAGGTGTGGGCTAGACTGTTCCAACTAGAACACCACCAGGACTCAGGAGCATATGATAGCTCCACAACTGAAGCATTGCAGTTGGTAACAAAAAGGCAGCCTCAGTCATTGACAGTGGCAAGCATTCCTTTATATTCCCTTACTGCAATGAGGTATGTATGATGGGTATGTCCAGACATGGGTGCCATGCCAGACAGCTCATATGTACCTCCCTGATGAGGCCTACGTAGGGTAAAACATGTGTGTTCCTGTTCAGAAAACCCCGGGTGGCAGTTGGGGCTAGACTCTTCATACTGGAACACAAACAAATCTGATTTGCGACAGACAGTGGCTGAGACTTTTCATAAGTATTCCAGCCATCATCTTTGTGTTTCTCTTAATGTGTATATTTAACCTCTTTCAGAATAAAATACATTACTCATAAATTTGATTCAGAGGCAGCCGTGAATACACAAATCCAATATTTATGTAATTTAACGTAACGCAGATGAATCCGATATTCACAGTTTTGATTCAACCTCCCTAATCATATTTTAGGCAAGAAGTATACAATATGACGTAATATGTGGCAAGTGGCAGCCACAATCCAATACACATAAGGTACTTTGAAGCAGCATGGGTGTTCATCTAAATGCTCGAGTCTTTCCTAAGGAAGAGGTAATGGTGGGTACCACCAAACTGAAGGCCCGATTTTGATTTCGGCAGACAGGTTACTCTGTTACATCGAGACAAATAACCCGTTCACCGAAATATAAATCCCATAATATTCTATGAGATTCACATTTCTGCAGACGAGATATCCGCCACTGTTTTGACGGAGTAACCCATTCGCCGAAATCTAAATCAGGCCCAGAGTCTGAACTCCATTTATTCCTCTGGGGTCAGACTTAGCATAGGATTCACTGCCTTTATTTTAGGTCTTCCCTCAGAATTCCTTTAAGTTGTTGGGAGAAAGAAAGAGCTTTGACACAAACTTTGGTCTTCCCTACAGAAATGATAGAAAGCCACACATGAAAACTCGTAGTGCTTTATAAGTAGGAGCAACTGTCCTTATGGCATATTTCTATTGGCTAGTTTTAGGCTGAAAACTGTACAGGGCAGTTCTGAGGACGTGGTCCGTACCACATGTATCTTTGCTTGTTCTTCCTCCCTTAGCTTACCAGGTCAATTGTTTTAAAAAGGACTAGGACTTTAAAAAACCCTAGTAAAGGAGCTTTCTCAACCTTAACATGTTGTCATCAAACTGTCAAATAAAAACACGGTGTTCCGATCAATCAGAAAATTCAGTGGCTTCCAACTCCAAGAGTTTCAACAGCAAAAAGAATGAGATTCTGTACTCAGACTATTAATGAACATGTGCTTAGAAAGGAATGAGTGGTTGTTAAGTTGCAAAGTGATACAGATTGTTAGTCATGTACAAAAAAACAAAATTACCAACAACAAAAAATACCTAAAACCTAATCAGCTCTGATAAAACAGGACTAAAGGAACTCTGCAGTGTCTACAGCAGGTATAACGACGTTTAGAAGTAAAAGGCCATCATTATATCTGTCTAACACAAGAATTAGCATGATTAGTAGCACATTTCACATACCCAGCGGTTCACGCCCAAAATTAGATCTACTTTGAAAGTAAAGCATCTGGGTCAACTGCCTGGTAGTTCGATGTGGAACATGGACACTTCACTAGACATTCAGCCCTATAATGTAACCTCTGGTGAAGGTTCACCGTTCAACAAAAAAAATGTTAGAGTCTGGTGTAGGGCAAAGGCCAGAAAGGAATAAAGAACACAAAGAATACAAGGTTTTAAAAATTAACCCCCAGATTCATCAAGAACACATTTTGCTATTCCTTAATAGCAAAAAATACCAATTCGCTATTAAGGAATAGCAAAATGCTGTGCATCAAGAAATCACTACAAAAATAGCGATTTCTAATAATTCCTTAATTGAGACTCGCAAATTGCGAGTCGCAATTAAGGAATAGCTCACCATTCATTCTTATGGGCCTAGAGGCCCATAGGAATGAATGGGAAGACAATCTCAATTTGCTAATCGCAATTAGCGAGTCGCAAATTGAGAATGCGATTTCAAGGGTGCAGGGGTGTCCAAAGGACACCCTGTTGCACCCCTGAAATTGATGTGTGCACATATGTTGCGCACACACATGCCCTTAGGGCATGTGTGTGTGCAACCTGAAACTTTGAAAAATGCACTTTAGTGCATTTTTCAAAGTTTTTGCAAATTACGACGAAGATGTACTTCATGGTAATTTGCGTGCCCTAATAGCGAATTTGCTATTTTTTTCACTTTCATGCATTGCATTTAAGGAATCTCAATTTGAGATTCCTTAAATGCAAAGAATCGCAATTTAGCGAATTCTTAATTAGCGATTTTTGCATTTGGGATGATGCATCCCAAATGCAAAAATACCGCTCGCAAAGGGCCAGATTCTCAGAATCTGGCCCTTTGCGAGCGGATTTGAGCTTGATGAATCTGGCCCCAAATGCTGCTAAAAACTAAATTTAAAAATGTTGATGTTAACACACTCAATGTTTTAAATATAAGGTTTAAGAAGTTTGGCAGGTCACTTAAAATACAAATCGTGACCCAGAGAGTTATGACAGAAGTCTGCACAGTGCTCGAAATATGAACTACCCAAAATGGAAAAGTATTGTTTTAAGCCATTTCAGTGGCCACTTGGTAAATATTCACCAAACCTCTACCTGTTTTGCTTCTCTTGCTGAAGTAGCTGGGCTGCGATTTTCCTTAAATCTGTCACTTCTTTCAGTTCATCATCTTCCTGTTCCTCAGTCAATTGCTCATTTTGTAGCCTAAAAAGTAAAGTAAACGGAACAAGTGAGCCTGAAAAGATTTTCATAAAGTAAATAATTTCGGGTTGGCTATGAGTAGCAATCGCAGGGGAGTTCTGCCGTGGTAAATTATCGGGGAGTGCTCGGACACTGTTCTTGGATGAATCGTAGCAGCCTACACCCTGCTAGTCTACGATCACTCGAATATGTAGTCTAGTCTAGTCTAGAGTAGGAGGTGTGAGAAGTGGATTTATTCTTTAGTGTCAGGATGTAAATATCTCCACGGATCGTATAACCATAGCCAATCTGCCCAGTCGTCCAATGCAGTCGCTCTCCCAATGGTTCTCGTGTTTTAGTGTTGAGGGATGCTTGCAGGATGTTACTAAAATCATCCCAGATTATGGTACATACCCTGGGACTGCAGCTATGGCATTTCTAGGATCCCCCAGTCTCTTTCGTCAGGCCTGGTGAAATATACACATTACATAATGACCACACCCTCCAAACTAATGTGCCTGCAATCCTGAGAAAGCACCCCACGGGTCTTTAAGGATGTCAGTTACCACCAATGGGAATATTTTGTGAGGCAAGATTGCCACTCCTCTAGACCCCCTAGTAATCCCTGTGTGGTAGACCCGGTTGCATCCAAAAATACCCAGCAACGTGCAATTACTGCCCAGGGGGTGTGTCTCTTGGAGGAGTGCCGCCAGATGCAGGCCCGTGGCCCTGCACAGCACCACCCCTCTATTTATCTGATCATCTAGGCCATTGACGTTGACTATTTTGTACCCTGGGACCCCTTGGTCCAGTAGGCATGATGGGAGCAGGGGCTCCTGGAGGTCTTAAAAGCACGGTTTCCAGGTTCATGGAATTCTTAAAGGCAGGGGGCCAATTTTTTTTACTGTGATGTTTTTTCATCTATGCAGCCTAAGGGTCAATTGCCTACTACTACTTGCCTTTTTCTCTGAAAATAAAAGGCTGAGTTGGAACATTATTGGAGTGTATGTTCTCAGTTACAGAAATGATATATGGAATTGCTTTCAGTTTAATGAATTTGATGAGTATCCTGTAAAGCGAAAGGACTTTCAACGTAAATGTACCGACCATACGACCGTTGGTATTTGCAACAGAGGGTTCAAACCTCTCACTGGTCGACACAACAGCATCAACCCAGGTCCCATTACCATCAGCGAAGACCGGGTCAAGGAAGGGGAGCTGCAAGACAAACACCTTCTTCAGCAAAGCAATCTGCAAAGTTATGAGCCCTGGCTTCTCCCATCCCGGTTACCCACTCCGGTGGGAGCAGTATAATGTCTAACATGGACAAGTGGCGAAAGATAACAAAAGACAAGAGGGTACTGAATATTGTGCAGAATGGCTATTTGCTCGGATTCAAATCCCCACCTCCATCAGTACCACCTCGAGAAAGGTATTTCCAACATCACCACTTATTACAAACAGACGTGAACATCCTACTACAAAAAGATGCAATAGAAACAGAACTTTTTCCGCAACAAAGACAGGGGATCTATACCCGCTACTTTCTGGCACAGAAAAGACATCCTATGCAACAGTACAGACTAATACGCGACCTGAGACTTTTGAACAAATTCATCAGCAAAGAAAAATTTTGGATGTTGGCACTGCACCAAATCTTTCCTCAACTACACCAAGGGGACTGGGTGTGCTCCATAGACCTGCAGGACACCTACTTTCAAGTGCCGATCTCCAGAAAACATCGGACATTTCTGCGTTTTCAAGTAGCCCGTCAACCTTTCTAGTTCAAAGTCCTCCCGTTTGGGCTCAAATCAGCTCCCCGAATGTTCTCAAAATGCATGGCAGTAGAAGCACGTTTCTTCGCAAACAAAAGATCTTTGTCTACCCGTACCTAGACGACTGGTTGCTGAAAAGCTCTTCACCCACCCTGCTTCAGAATAATCTCTCGTACTAGAGCATTCTGGGCCTACAAATCAACTACAAGAAGTCGATCTTCAATCCGATCCAAAAGATCCTATACCTGGGAGCTTCTCTGGATACTGCAAGAGCAAGCGTGTGTCCTTCGGAGGAGAGGTTATCCTCAATTCACGAAAAGTGCTGCAATCTCCTCTGTTCTCAGCATCCTACAGTCAGGCAAGTGTCCTAACTTCTGGGCTTGATGACATCCTGCATCTTCATCGTCCCAAAAGCCAGACGACACATGCATCCTCTGCAGCAGTCTCTGGAGGACTAGTTGCCTCAGACATCAGGCCGCTTGGTTTTGTTACTGTGATGTTTTTTCATCTATGCAGCCTAAGGGGTATTTGCCTACTATTACTTGCCTTTTTCTCTGAAAATAAAAGGCTGAGTTGAAACATTATTGGAGTGCATGTTCTCTGTTACAGAAATTATATAGGGGATTGCTTTCAGTTTAATTAAAAACTCAATTAATATCGACATATTAGCCTATTTGAGTTATGGTAGGCTGCATGTTTATATATGTATACATGTTTGTTTGAGGGTACTTCATACTTTTTTAGCTAAACATACACATATATATATATATATATATATATGTATTTTTGTATATGCTCCAGGGTCCCGCACATGGGTGGGGAAAATTCAGTGCTTATGACTATTGATGAGTATCCCCTGGAAGAGAAGTGTCATACCAAAACGACAGAAACTTGTCTGAGCATCTCCGCCAGAGAGGAGCTCATCCCCGCAGCCAAACCAGGAGGGTACAGGAGGCTCCAAGCCTTTACCTTCACCCAACTCAACAACCAGCTAGACTCCATAGGAGGCTAAGCCATTCCAGAGATGGGATGGGACACTCCAAATCCTCTCCATCACCTCCATGATCCTGTTCCTCAGAAGGAAAAACAGGAGGGAGGGCTATAGAGAGCAGAGGAAAAGAGTCTGAGACAGAGTCTCCACAGGTGCCGCATCCGATGCGGTCTGGCGCCCAAGAGGCAGCATTGGAGAGGGGAAAGTGGTGGAGCGGCAAGCAGCGTCGACATCAGAGTCAGTAGACCAGACCTCAACGCCGAAGTCGGTTGACCAGACCCAGACGCCGAAGGTGGTAACCTCGAAGGGCTGTGCACTGGCATCAAAATAGATTTAGAATCGGGAAGCCAAACTGAAGCCGAGGGCGAACCTGCAAGTGTGGATTCAGTCACGGCCTCGTACACCTCCTTGGAGCACGAGGGCGCTCCAAAAGGAGGTGAAGACCCAAAGACACTATGAAAAGAATTGAAATGCATCTGGGTCAGAGTCTCCCCAGCTCCAGGGTAGGTTAGATGGCACGGGGTGGACTTTATGTACAAAATAAGGTGGCGCCATAACTTCGACCGCCAGCATCGTGACTTACCTTGGGAAGTCGGTGAAAAGTGATGCCCATGCGAACAGCTCCTTGATCAAAGCTGCAGCAGGTCCATGGAGCATGGAGGGGACCGAGGTCAATGGAAAGTCTTGGAAGACCGCTAGAAGCTTCATTCGACGTTCCCTCAGCACCTTTGGTCGAAATTGATGACAGAAGTTGCACTCCTTTGAGTCATGGTGCTGCCTAGGCACCACATACAAACAGAGTGAGGGTCTGTGGCAGACATTTGTCGTTCACAAGATCCAAAAGGCTTGAACCCTGAGGACATGAGAAGCTGTTTAAAGTCACACTGTTCCGTCGAGGTAGGCCAAAAAAGGGCCTGAGGAACCGTTGATCGGAATCGCATTGTAAGCACTGAAAAGAAGGCACCAGCGCCAGTGTGTCAGGGGAGGGTTTATACGGACTCGGTCAACGTCACATCAGGAGGACAAAGTCGCTCAATTCCCTTCACCGGTATACAGAGGTACTGCTGTAAAAAATGTCCAGAACCAGTCTGGCGCCTGGAGATAAGGATTCTGCAGTTAGATGTATGTATCCTAATAAAATAACTCAAATATGAGCATATAGTACATTGATTAATTTAAGAAATAAAATCTTGATTATTTAGCAAGGATACTAAAATTGAATAATATTGCAAAGGACCTGAATGACAATATGCTGACGAGGCGCAATTCCAGGGGTAATACATCAATAGTGTGTGCATACTCCGGACACTTTTTTACTTTACTAGTAAGGTTTAACTAAGGTTTCATTGGAAGGTTACAATTGCTCACACCATCAAGGTACCACACTGTGCTTTAATTAAAACATAGTGTTTCCGGAGTCTTTTATTATTAAACCTGCAAGGTGACCAACGACACAGGCTGCGCTGAGTGAAGGAGGGCTGCCTGCCGCCCAGAGCAACGACCAACACACCGCCTATACCCGGGCTTCAGACTACAGCCCCCAGGGTGCATTACTGCACACACACCTGCAGCGAGTCAGAGGGAGGCGCTGACACCGCGCTTAAAAGCCACTCCCCTTTCTCCGTGGCACGGGATAAAGCCGGGACCAAGGGCGGGCCCGTCTGTGCCCGTCCGGGACCGTTCGAGGCCGGGCTGGGCCACCCCCCTTTCGATTCCATGACCCTGTAAACAGCTGGACTCTGTAGTGGTGAGTGGGATACTTTTTGAATATTCATTGAACGTTTGGGGCCAAATAACATTATGGTTAAACGGAATACAAGTACTGTAGCACATAATACTACGTCCATAGACACTATGCTGGAGAGGGCTATGGACCTAGTCAGTACTGAAATCTAGCTGTCTGAAAGACGTTTGTCCCTAGGCCCCACAAAATCCCAGCTATCATCACAAACTGAGACTGGTGCTGCTCAAACAAAGGTACTAGGTGAGGATGACCACCATGCACATCTAATACCCGGAGAAAATATATTAAATGTGGGAGGGCCTGGTCATACAGGAGCAATAGCAGATCCAGATTCAGATCTTGTACTTGTAAGCAGCCCGAATGATGCACTAGCTCTGGCTACTCCGGCCATAACCCCCCACCCAGAAGTAGGCGGGGAGAAAAGGAAAAGGAAGGCAGTGAAGCCGGTCTATTCCAAACGGAAACAACCACCACACCAGAAGTCAACATTAAACAACTGGGTTAGGGGCTCAAAGGCTGTAGCAGATCCAACTCTCAGTAATGATGCTACTAACCTAGTCTCTCTGGACACTTCAAGCAATTCTGCACACACCCAGACGGAACCCATACAGACTGCTTTTTCTAATTTTACACTCGGGGACACTGCCATGGACATTATTATTGATACACTGTATGAAAGTGTCAAAGGGCTTGTAGATGAAAGTTTTGTAAGGTTATGGAAGCGTTTAGATCACTTGGAATCTCTAATTACTAAGGTAAAGCCACCTTGTATGGAACCTAAACAACCATCTCAAGAGACCAGTTCCCAGGAAAATTTAGTTCTGAGCGGGCAATTAGTGCCCCAAACTGCAAAACCGCCACTTAATAGTAAAACTAAAATCTCTACAGTCCCTCAAAATCGCAGTGATTCTGCCAATAACCAAAATATAACCCCTAACGATGCCCACGTTGGCCCGACAGTCTGTACGAATACAGTTGACATTTGTATTAGTGGGGATGCAGAGCCTAATAAGGATGTTTTAAATTTACCTCCTGCTTCTTGTCCGTAAGTTCTGATTCTTGCAGGGGTACCCCCATTAAAGAAAAACAAATCAGAACCCTGGGACCAATTACGGAACAAATGCATGGATTGGTTGGCAAAATATAAAGGGTACAGGAGATCTGATATGGAGGAAATTATAATGGCACGGAGGGTGGGATGGGTGGGACCAGCAGAAAAAACCATAAGGGGCGATTGCATCGTCATCAATTTTCGTCGCCCAGGCACTGTTAGATCTATACTGAATACCGGAGAGAAAAACTGCCCTCTACCTACAAATATTTGTGTATTAACTCTTGGGCTCTTCTATAGACCACCGCTTACACAATGCCCATTCAGCAGTCCACCCCTCCAGCTGACAAACAGGTTTACTGCCATTTTCAACCTAGATACTCTTGATTGACCATTTCCCCAATCCCAACCAATCGACTCTGCTCCTATTTTTCCCATGGAGATTTTTATAACTAATATCGACAATAGGGCTGAAATTATTACTTTGGATAATCGCTCTGACCCATCCTTATTACGGCTGCTGAGCTGGAACGTGGCCGGTTTGGTCTCTAAACTAACTATTGAAGAATGGGTTAATATGATCAATCAATTTGACATTCTTATGCTCCAGGAGACTTGGGCAACTAAAGAGTTATACCTTGAAGGATACGAGTGTTTCAATATTATATCTCCTCACCCCAAGCATGGCAGACCTTCGGGCGGTTTATCGATTTTGGGTCAGTATTATTTCAGGTGGTAGAGTGAAATCAATCCCCACCAATAATGCTAACTTCCAAGCATTGATCTATACACGGGGCATTTCTATCTGTTTTATTAATTTTAATAACAATGATTGTTTAACTTCGCCTAATGTTAATTTTGTTAACCTCTTTATTTCATTTCGGGATTGGATAACTGGCTGGAAAAATATAACCCGGTAGGGATACGTCTGGGTGGTGACTTTAACGCAAAAAAAGCAGGGGGAAACATTGTGAGTCCCACCAAACATACCTCAGTAAATCCTTGCAAGAGAGGTTATGAATTAACATCTTATTTATCAAATAATAGTATTTTAAATGTCATGGATATCGCAGCCATAAATAACAAGGATAACCTAATACCCACTTATAGGGGTTCCGGACGAGCGTCAATTATAGATTATGTTTTCTATCTACTCAGTTGGAAGATCACTTGGTTTCAGCAGAGGTCAGGGTATCAACTTTTGGGGACCACAATCCAATCTTAGTTTCTTTTAGGGCAGCCCCTAGACCCAAAATTAGAAAGGAGCTAGGGTCTGTTAATTTAGTAATCTCTACAGATAACCTAAGAGTTAAATGGCAGGGTATGGACTGCACGAAGGTGTTCCAACAGATAGTAAAAACTTATCCATCACTTTGTGAGACCTGTCTGACATTTGTAGATCCCAACCAAGTGGTAGTACCTGCTTTTGTTTTATTATGTGCAGGCATCAACGATCTCATTTCTAGACCCATAGCCACATCTAAATCTGACCCTAGGTGGTTCGATAGTATTTGCTCCCGGGCTAATAGGGAACTTAGAGCTGCCCTATTAGCTTCCCCAAGAGACCCAGGCCTAATTAGAGTATTAAGGCACACCTATAAAAGTGAAGTAAAGCATAGGCGGAATGTGGTTTTAAAAGAGCATTGGAGTAACCTGGCTTGCGCTGCCAAGCTTAACAATACAAACGGTTTCTGGTCAGCCACTAAGTCACTAAGAGCGTTTGGCACTGTATCTACCCCGCTAAGCTATAATATAACAAGCGAAGCGTGGGTAGCTCACTTTTCAAAAATATATGCCACATCATCTCAATATGAAGACATCCTTGAAAATTATATTCCTGTCCAAATTTTAAAAACTCTGACAGACGTTGAGGATGCAAGAGACCAGAGCTTGGGAAATAAAGCCCCGGGCCCGGACGGGCTTCCAATAGACCTTATAAAATCTAGGCCAGAGTTTTGGGCCCCATTGCTACATAATGTTTTTAAAAATTTAATAACAACAAAGATTCCCAACACCTGGTCCACACTTGTAATCGTCCCCATCTTTAAAAAGGGAGATAGATCTAAACCAAGTTGCTATAGACCAATCTCCCTAATAGACAATACTCTTAAGATATTGGGGAGAGTTTTATTTGATAAAATCAGAACCTGGGCAGAGGATGCAAACATATTAAATAAATGTCAGTTGGGTTTCCGAAGTCATCTTGGAACGGTGGAACAGTGTCTGAACCTTAACTTAATTATAGGGAAATTTATCTGGCATTTATGGACCTTACATCCGCTTTCGACTTTGTTAATTGATCCAGGCTCTGGCAATGTCTCTTAGATTATAGGTTGGACAAAGATATGGTGTATTTTTTAGCATGTTGCACAGGGACCTCATGGCTGGGGTGAGAATAAGCAAGGACGGGGCTATTTCAAGGGACATAGTAGTAGGTAGAGGCGTTAGACAAGGGTGCGTCCTTGCCCCACTTTTATTTATTTTATATATTAATGAGTTACATAATGTCCTGTCTAACCAAATAACAGCTGTCCCAATAATTAATGGAAATAAATTGCCCTCCCTACTATATGCGGATGACGCTGTTTTAATGGGGCGCACACACAATGCCATACGAATTTTAGTTAGGGGTTTTGTAGCTTTTATGAATAGTCTGAACCTTTGTACAAATTTTAAGATATCTTTTTTAATGTGATGTGGCCCTAAAAAATGTTCCATTACTACCATTACCTTGGGCACAGATTCCTTGCTATGCACTCGCACTTTTCCGTATTTAGGCTTACAATTCTCAGATAATGGGTCCTGGACTGCGCATCTGGCATATGGACGAACCAAATTTTTAAAAGCAATAAACTCAGTCACTAGCCTCCCCCAACCAAAAAGAATAGAGGTGGTACTATCCTTACTTCAAATCTATAGGACACAATGTGTACCAGTTATGACTTATGGGGCTGAAATTTGGGGCTACATAAACCTGAAAAGTGTCCAAGCAGAAGAAAATAGATTTTGCAGGAGAATTTTAGGTTTACTGATTTCATCATCCACTTTTATCTGTCATAATGAGCTAAGTTTACCCTATTTGGAGGACTATATTAGATCCCGCCCTACCCTGTTTTGGTTAAACGTTTGGCAAAACCCAGCAGCCACATTAACAAGGGAAATTTTGTCTGATTGCCTAAAATGTGACAGGGGTGGTGAAATACCGTGGATTGCGGAAGTGCGGGGAAATCTTATAGCCACATTTTTTATAACCCCGACCAATTAGACAGTAAAATATTATATAAACATTACGGGGATATAAGATATGCCCAGGAGTCTATTAAAGTATCTGTGGGACAATACATAACAATGGCTGAAGAAGGAGGTTTTCTATCTTGTTTACCTGTCAATTATCTGTTAAAAGACATTACTCACTGGGAGTGAAGCCTTCTTTTTCGCCTAGATCAGGGACAATAAAATATTTGTGTGTTTTCCCTTAGGATATCAACCCAATATTGATGACCGGGCCTGCCCACGTGGCAATATAGGAAAACAGTCCATGCTGCATTTCTTGTTTTTTTGTACTTTTTATCAAAAATATAGTATGCAGTTATTGATACCATTCTTTAGGTCAAAAGGGATAACGGACTTTAAGGTTGCTTATAAAATAATCCTGCAGGTTAATAATGATGATTTAATATATTGGGTATGCCCTTTCTTGAAAATGGCTATTCGTTCACGCTCTTCTATGAATCCCTGAATGTGGACTAGGTTGCACTTTATATATATCTTTGGATTGTACTTCTAAATAGGGGTATATGCAATACAATTAATATAAGGGCGCATAGAGTTGATTGTTTACAATTTTTACTTGTACATTGGCACTTTTGTATAATGCCTATTTGTAATTTTAATGCCATTTATTAATTTGCCCACTCCTTGCATATTTGCACATTGCACCTTGCACTTTAGTATTGAAGCTGCAACTAGCTATGTGATCTACTAATTTGTTTACTCTTTGCTTATTTGCACATTGCACTTTGGCATTTTAGTATTGAAATTGCAATTGGTTATGCGTTCTATTAATTTGCCTGCCCCCTGCATATTAGCACATTGTACTTTGGCACTTTACTATTGAAGTTGCAATTGGCTATGTGTGATATCCTTGTAATATTTTATTGACAACTGTTTTAAAAATGTTATTGATGAAGGATTATGTAACTGACAACGAAAAATGCCAAACGATAAGCTTGTAATGTAATCAATGTTTAGTTACAACCTTCTTATTAACGACGGCCTATGTGAAATGTATGTACTTTTATGGATACTATTTATCCAAATAAAGATCAAGATTGATTGATTGAATTAACACAACAGATTGCATGCTCCAAAACACTATATTATTTAGAAGATCGCCATGACCTAATTCCTCCTTTATGCTAATCATTTCCACCTCCCTTTTCATTTTCTGCATGTTTTTTTTAGTTTTATTTTTTTTATTTATTTTTTCATTTTAAGAAGGTGGGTGACAATGGATAAAAAAAATTTGATCTACTGCTCTGCAAGTCAAGCAACGATAACCCAATCCCCAGATGACTTGTGTTCCAAAAAAAGAGTTCCTTCATGGGATCTGTTTCAGGATGCGCACCACGCAGATAAAACACACAGGTGGAGAGACAACATCAACTCTGGAATCAAAGGAGACTCTCCATACAGTAGAGTCAGAATATCAGGGTGACCAGGAGCTAAGCTGTAACACTGCACATCCAAGCTGCTGACTGGTGAAGCAGAAGACACCCAAATCCAAAGACGCTTAATGTGGTTCATCTGTGCCTCCTTAAAAGGGAGCAAGGACTCTGATAAGGAAGAACTTGTCAGAAGAATTTCGGCTAACAAACTGGTCATCCGAAGGGGTATGTGAAACCTATTCAAAATCAACCTCTGGTTCATATTCCCAACAACTGGCGCCATGAAAGGACACCTAAAAACCTTTGTGTGACTTTGTAAAAGAAAAGTTCAAGACACCTCTTTGAAGTCATCCACAGATTCATACACATACTCCCCAAGCCATAATGGATGAAACAGAGAAAAAAGAAGAGCAATCCCAGCGCAAAGATCTCCGAGTCCAACAATGTGAGGTGAGAGAAGACACATCACCGGTAGTGGTCTCAAAGCCCATACCTACTCCAGCTGACAAGACAGCCAACATCTGAGAGGCCAGGTGTGAGACCTCCATAAATGATGGCCATAGCAAAACATCATCAACCCGAAGTACCAAAAAAGCTTGCAAGGCCTTCAGTGGCATAGTGGAGTGCATGGGCCAGGATGGAGCTCATCAAGGGATGGAAGCTGACCTTCACCAAAGAAAAGACTGGAAGCGGAAGGACATACACTGGGGCCAGCATGGAGCTGACCAGGTATTGGAAACCGATCAGTGATGGGGCAGAGACTGCAAGTGGAGGGGCACACAATGGCACCAGTGGGAGTCTGAAGAGGCCAAAGCATCATCAGTAGTGCCTGGGCAAAAGCCCTCACTTGAGGAGGGGTTAACAGTTGCCAGAAAGGCCCAGAGTGGAACTTGCAGCACTGGGCATGGCACCAGAACAGAGATGAGTACTGACACCAGGCATCTACCTAGTCAGGTAGGAGCAGATCTGGGTTGATGAAGGGTGACTGCAAACTCACAATCTGCCCCAAGGTCAACGGCGACCTTGGAGAGGAGGAACAACTCTCAAACTCTTAGAAGTAAAGGGTGGGACATAAGACTATATGGACACTTCACCACTTCACTTGCCTGTCATCTGTCCCCCTCCATTGCACATCTTCTCAATCTCTCCCTGCAAGAGGGCCGGGTCCCTTTGAATTGGAAAGCAGCACAGGTTCTGCATATTCGTAAGAACACCAAGGCCCGCTGACTGAGCTCTCTAACCTCCGTCCTATCTCTCTCCTCCCTTTCCTGGGCAAGCTATTGGAGAAGCACATAAACACGCATCTCTCCAACCATGTCGAACGGACGGGTAGCCTTGATCCCTCTCAATTAGGTTTTTGACCTAAATACAGCACAGAATCAGCCCTACTAGCGGTCACCGATAACATCAGGATGACCCTAGATAGAGGCCACTCTACGATTCTGGTGCTGTTGGATGTATCCGCCGCTTTCGACACGGTTTCCCATAAGATATTGCTCAGGAGATTGGAGGAGATCGGACTTAGAGATTCGGCCCTGTGGTTGACGAATTTTATATCTTCTCGTTCTCAAGCGGTTAATCTTGGTCCTTATAGTTCTGCTCCAACAGAGTTGTCCAAGGGAGTACCACAGGGCTCTTGTCTAAGCCCGACTTTGTTTAACATCTATGTGGCTCCCTTGGCCATTCTGTTAAGGAGTTGTGGGTTTACCCTCATCTCATACGCTGACGATACCCAGTTGCTCTTTCCATTTGCAAAGTTTACTCCATATGTGCAGGCCACTTTCTCTCTGGGAATGAGAAGTATCTCACAATGGATGAGGAGTAATTTTCTTCAGTGCAATGTGGGGAAGACGGAGATCATGCTTTTTGGTGAGGCTCAACTGCTGTGGACCCCTGACTGGTGGCCTACTGATCTGGGTATCCCCCCGTTCCAAAAACCTGTATCAAAAATCTAGGTGTTCATCTTGAGCAGGCTCTCACTATGAAGGAGCATGCCGCACAGACAGCCGGCTCCTGTTTCCATGTGCTGGGTCTGTTTCGTCGCATCCTCCCTCTGCTCCCTGACTCGGCCAGGAAGACACTGACCCAGGCACTTATTTTAAGTCACCTGGACTATTATAATGGTCTATTGCTGTCCGCCAACAGACTACAGGTTGTCCAGAACACGGCGGCACGTTTGATCCTGAACGTCCCCCCATGACTGCCTCCCGACCTTTGCTTTATCAGCTCCACTGGCTCCTGATACGGGAGCGAGTACAGTTCAATGTTTCTTGTACCATATACAAGGCCTTGTCTAATTCTGGCCCCAACTACCTCGCTGATAAATTCATCCCTTACACACCTCGGAGGTCTCTCCATTCAGGATCCAAATCCCTTCTTGTAGTGCCTGGAATTAAAAGGACCAGACAAGGTGGGAAGTCCCTATCCTACCTAAGCCCCTGCTACTGGAATAAGCTCCCTCTACAATTAAGACAGTGCACAGAATATCTCCACTTCAGGAAACAGCTCAAGACCCTCCTCTTTTGTTTCTGATTTTCAGTAGACCGTTTTCCACACGCTGCCCGTCCCGAGCGCATAGATACCCCTTCGGGGGTCGATTCTGGCACTTTATAAATAAATAAATAAAAGTGGGCGAGTCCTAAAATATGTCTCGGGCCCGGATCCAGACCAAGATCAGTATCCTGGCACACAATGGGCTCCCCAATCCATCCCAGCACTGCAACGTCCCCCGGAGACATAAGCGAGAAGTCTGAGCCACTAGGGCCCGGGTCAGTGCAAATTACTAGTGGAAGAGATCAACAAGGGCACCAGATAAGACCAATAGCATTGAAAAACTTGAAAATTCAAAGAAAACACCAGAGAAGAGTATATCTAAACGGCATAGAAGTATGCCAAAAAACAGAAACAACGTTAAAAAGCTGGTATGCACAATATGAGCCTCCATGACATCTTATCCGGGGAAGTGTCAGAGTCCTCTGCTAGCTATTGCCCCAACTACCGGCGCAGGAAAGGTATTTCAATGTTTGCAGATCATTATGGGCCTTGGCAGAGACTCATGAGGTGAGCAATTACGTGGATGTTCAGACTAATTTAAAAAACTAAATTTACTTGCAACTTGCATGCCTTCTGAACCCAAATAACTCAGTGTGACGACACTGAAGAATTAGTTTTTCAACTCCCGGTTTGTAACTCTCTTCCTTTAGTAAAACTGCCTTCTACTTCATCTCGGCGATTCGACAATAGCACACAATGCGTTTGTGGTCATCCCATCTGCCTAGACCATATTTTTTTTGTTTACTTCTAACCTCCTCTCATCCCACCTCGGTGGGCACAGATACCAATAATTTGAAGGAGATGGTGGTTTGCAAGATTTTCACCCAACTTCCATGGATTTGATACCATGTTGCTGTGAAACCAGTTGGGAATGAAGAGCAACAGGCAATAAATATTTGATGCAAAATATTCTTGCTTTTATATTGGGTGTAATCCTGGACTTTGTGTTAACTTTTTGGAGCAGTTTCTGTGAAAGGTCCTGGAATATTTAGATTTTATCTTCCCAGTTCTTTTATCTGATTTTCTACGGCCAAGATTCTGGAATTCGCTTCATCTCTTGCCAGTGCCAACTTTTGCAGGACATCTTCATTAGTAGCAACTCTATGCACCACTCGTAGATTTTAATATACTGACTTGTTCAGGGAACTTTAAATCTCTTTTCTGAAGAGCTGTGTATGTGCAGTAACCTGTGTCATCAAATTCTAGTGAGACTTTGGAGGCACTGTCCCTCCCTTGTACTTCTTCACTGCAAAGTTAACTTCTTATTTCATCTCCAACACGCTCCCCAACACTCCTTTTTTCCTTCATCAAGTCCTGACTGTTTCAGTAAATGTGGCTCTCCTTCTGCTGTAACAAACCTTTAATCTTCTGTTATATGTCTTTCATGTGCTACTTGCCTCTGTAAAAGCAGGATTATAGCAGTGCTGCAAGCATGATGGCTAAACGTTCATTAGCCTGAGTGTGCAATTTCAATGCTTACACAGAAAGCCAGTGAACAGCATTTAGTGTGAAGTACGTGTTCATGTTTTCTTTTGTGTCTTGCCAATTATTAATGACAGGCTTTTCAAATTACCTCCAGACTATTCTGTTGTATCAACAGGGTTCCTACAATCATGTTATTAACTGGCAGATATCAGTAGAGATCCACAAAATCATAAGAAAAGTACATTCTTTTACAGCACATCCAACATGAATGACAATCAATGCTTTTTTGATAAATAATTATGACAGTTTTTACTTTGTTTTTATTGTTTGTTACTTAGATACCCAGTTAAATGGTGCCTAGGTCTGCCCATTATTAACATGTGGCAAGGTCCCCCTCGTTACTTACACACAAGTCTCATGACATTAGCTTTTTTGGTCTTTTAATACAGTAATACAATGCAAACTCAACCCAAAAGTACTAGAGCACTTTACACGCAAACCAGTTAAATTACACAAGGACATATTACATTTTTTTTAAGGCGCAAGGAGATTAAGTTAAGCGGAGGATGTTGAGCAAACACTGAGACTTGAATATGGTTCCTCAGCTCCAATGTCGGCAGCTCTGGCCGTAATACCACAGCCTCTCCTACCCTATTAATAACGAGTTACTCACCTTTGATAACTCTCTTCCTGGTAAAGATTCTAACCACAGATTCCTCAAGTTTTGAATATTCACCAGGGATCAGATTGGAATTGGAAAATCTTTTCTAGTACTCCTGAGTTGCGGCAAGTGGCACCAGCGGCTCCACATTACTGTCGTTCTGCGCCAGATGTGATGTGTGCAGGCCTATATCCACCCATGCATGCTGACATCACTTGCTTTCTAGACTAAGTCCGCAGGAGCAAAGGCCAAAATCAGATAGGAATTGAACAGTGTGCAGATTCCTAAATTGGGATTGTTTATGTATAGAGTCCAGTTCACTGAACAGACATGTGTGATGTTCAATGAGAAATCTGCGGTTAGATAGAGTCTACACCATAAAGAGCGTTACCGAAGGTAACTCGTTCTTCCGATAGAGACTTCTAACCAAGTTCCTCACCTTCTGAATAGATACCAGAGCGATACCTCCAGGAGGTGGGTTTATGACTGGCTCAAACCAAAAGGTCCAGAAGGACAGAGCGGGCAAAGTGCTCTTCTTGGTAGACATGGCTGTCTAGACATTTGTGCCTCCTGACTACATGGAGTGCTGCCCATGTGGCAGTCTATCAAATTTCCAGAACAGCAAGCAGCCTAGTAGAATAAACCTGCAAACATTCATAGGGCTGCTTTTGGACAAGTGCATAGCAGATCTTAATGCAAAGTATGATCCAGTACAAAATGGTTCTTGTCTGCCGTGCCTTGCCTTCCTTTGCTGCAGCAAATTTGATAAAGAGGTGATCGTCCACCCATTGTTATTTGGCACAATCAATGTAGAAACTGAAAGCTCTTTTTGGATCAAGCTGCTAAGGTATCTTCTCCTCCTCACAGGGATGAGGTGGAGCAAAGAATGCAGAAAGGGTAATGTTCTGGCCAACATGCAAGAGTTACTAACTTCTGAAGGAAGGAGGCTCGAGTCCATAGCACCAGCTTGTCTAAGTAGAAAGTTGTGTCAGGTGGGGTAACAGACGGGGCCTGTAACACGCTCAATCGTCAGGCAGATGGATTTAAGACCCACTGGAGCATACGAAACCGAAAAGGGGGGAGGACATAGGTTGTAATCATTTGAGAAACACTTCACAACAGGTGATTTAAATAATGATGCAACTGTAAAAAGGCCAAAAGAGCCGACAGTTACACTTTAACAGTGCCCAAAGGAACACATTGCTGGAAAAGGGAAAAACAACACAAACAACAGAACTTAGGACAGTTTGGCATGGAGTGGGTTGATCTGTTCAGCAGCGCACTAGGACACAAACTTATCCAAATGGTATTCTAGTACAGGTTTGGTTGAGCGCTTGGCTGCAAAGATGACATCCACAACTTAGAGAGGAAGGTCGAAAGCACTTAACTGCCTCCGCTCTGGAAACTCCAAGTCACAAAGCTGCTAACATTGTGCATTCTTGTGGTGGTAAAAAGCATCAATCCAGGGTTTTTGCCATTTGCAGAAAACACCCAGCACCACTTCAGTGTGTAACCACCATTCATGAACCTCAAGGCATGGGTGGCTTAGTTCGTCCACTCTGGCGTTTATGAAACTAGCCAGCGGTGTGTTACCCGAAAAGTCACTTGGCAGCCTAGCCATGTCCAGAGGCGCAAAGCCTCCTTGCACAGGGACCAGAATCCCACCCGCCCTGTTCTTGCAGTACCACATGGTGGTGGTGTTACCCGTGGGCGCATGCACTAGCTTCACCTTGATTGAGTGCAGAAAGACATGCAACGCAAAAGAAAGAAATGATGGACGGAATGCTGAACAATGCAAACATTCACCCCCAGTCACAACAATTTGGGTTTAATTCATCGCTCTTTTGCTCACCACGCCACCCCAGTTTGGAACCAGGCATATGCAAATCAGTCCTAACCCTGCTACTCATGCTAACAGTCCAGCCCAATCTGCTAAGCCAGGTCCTCCCTGGATCCGAAACAACCATCCTGTGACCGGTTTCAGGACATCACACCTCATCAGCCAGGCTGAAATCAGCCAGGCTGAAAAAGCAAAAGAAACAAATTAAAAGAAGACTTTCAAAGCACAACACACCAGACCAGGACCGGGAGCTACCTTTAGAACTTGACCCATCCCGCGCAGGGTCTTATGGTGGTTTGCAACTAAGAGCCTCACTTTTTGGTCTTGAATGGTTTTTGGGCTGCATTAATCTCTGCTGGCCTTGGAATCATGGTCCGACCCCCAGGCACCACAAGCGGATCAGTCACAGACATTTGTTTGCAACATTTAATACAGGGTTTAATCCCTGCCAATTTAGGAGCCAACACATTTCCCTTCAGTAGAAGTTTTGTTAAGAATTATCTTAATGAAATACGGTGTAGCTCCGGATCCATGTCTGTTTGTGCGGATAGAAAAAAACTGATGTCATCGTCAAAGGGTTACACATATGAAGGCCCGTACATGTTAAGTCCAGAATGATGTTGATGTGGAGCTGCCAGCGCCACCTACCAACACTCAGGTGTACTGTTGAAGTTTTTCCAGATCCATTCGGCTCCTTTAGGAATACTCAAATGGTGAGGAATCTGTAATTAGAAGTCTCTATCATATTTTTTCTTTTAAGCAGCTGTTTTATTAATGATGTCCAACCTGATCAATGTTAAGTTTAAGTGCTTCTAGCAGGAAGAACTTAATCAAAGTCTGCCCTGGTGGCCCAACTGCAAAGCATGCTTGGCTTGAGATGCAGGGCCTGCACTTGGCTCTTCTCAAACAATTTCTTTGGCGAGAGCGGTTTCATACAGGATCCATTGGTTTTGTTTCGTTTGACTCTTATTTACTTTGTCACCTTTTGTATTTTCGTTTTGAAGGAGACCAGCATGGGGAAATAGTACTGTGTCAGCTCTTAACTACTTCCATATGCCATGTAGTGAGACTCCAAAAATTAGTCAAAATAGACTAATGGCCCAGTATAACATATTCCGGTGACAAAATAATCTACGCGGCCGAAGGCCAATTTGGTACTAAACGTCACCAGTAGCCCAAGAAAGCAATCTAGGACTATCTTACTCATTATGTATTTTTTATATTACATGTTTATTTGGAGTAGTTAGTTTTCTTCAAAGTACAGCTATCAATGGCAATGACTGGAATGTGAGTTTAATGGCTGCAGTGTTAACCACATAAATTATAGATTGACAGCAATTGCCACATAATTTGACTATTTTGGGGATTCCATGAAAAGCCCTGGTTACTAATCACAAGTAAAGTAGTACATTTGCATCCACAGATCTACTTCTATGTGCAGAGCAGGTGCAGATTTCAACTTTTTGGAATTCACAATTCCCATTAAAATTAGCACAGAAAGCTGTGCCTGGTGCAGGTGTCCACTGGCATAACACTATTCTGAACTTATGTTTCCACACCCTTTCCCCACCCCTCTTTTGTTGTTGGTCTGCTTAGAAAAGATTTTTCCCCTTGATAAAAGTCTTTGCCAAATTGCTTCACCAAACGGTTTTCCTTGAAATTAGAACTAAGGCAGATATTTGCAAGTATAAATCTCCTTCTGTTTCCAGGATGCCAATGAGATGGATGATAGTTTGGGAATGCTGATGAGCTTCCATATTTGTGAGCGTTCACAACCTTTCAAGGCAAGCCACAGCTTCAAACATCCATGTTCAACTGCCTGTAGAGGATGTACGGGTGCGGAGATCGGTGCACCCGTGTTAGAGTTCCACGCTTGTATATGGCTTTACACCAGCCCATATACATTTTCCCTTTGTGAATCCCTGGCATGCATAGAAAAGTAAAATTTTACCTTAAGCTTAAGTTTTTGACCAACTTTACCTTTCTTAATAGGCCCCCTTGTTTCTAGCTAAAATGGATGAAGCTAATACTGCCAAATAACGTGAGGCATAATGTGCACCGTGGACCCCATAATTTTGATAACCTTGCCACATAATTTGGTCCAACATGCCACATGATTCCAGTACCCCAGACAATGGTAAGGCTCTGTAGAGTGGTTTGGGAGCTGTTACTATAAAGATGAAATCCATACTTCACATGGAACCATGAAATACCATATTTCAAGTTTTCCTATATTTTATAATACTGACTTTGTGCAATCAAAGCACCAAAACATATAATATATACATACATCTATGACTCAATTTTGGCACTAAACAATTATCCCAACGAGAAAATGCGGTTGATGATAGGAACATCATTAACTTGAATTGTTAATATAAAAATTAACGTGCTTCCAAACTAAAACAATACGTTTCGAAGTATTTTAGCATAGCACAGTGAGTTACCTTTTTTGTTCCACCCACTCTTCAGTTTCTTCATTTTTCAGCGACCTTTCCAAATGCTTTACTCGTTCCTAAATACAAAAAAACAACAGTAATCATGGGCTCTATTATAACTATATTACAGAATTTATATAGTTTTCTATCCAATATTAGGCATTCACAAAAAAGGCCTAGTGCCTATTTTAAGTGTATGTGGACTAAGAACCAAGAGTAATGCTGTACTCCTGGCTCACAAGTTCCATCTGAAGCACTCACCACTGGTCTCAAAAACAATGCCCTGTGTGCTGAACCTCTTGCAAACTCAGAGAATTTCAGTAACTTGGTCTACACATGGAAGAGAGCTGAGGAACAGCAGCCAGTGCAAAGCTTGTACCGTAACTTAACCAACACCTGGCACTGACAAAAGTTGGAGAGAGCACACAGCCTGGCGTACCAACACACAATTTGCTCAGGTGCATTGTGGTAAATTCAGTGCGTAACACTCACTTTAGTTGAAAATCTTAGGTATTCTGCACTGCTGGTGCAGCCAGTGCTGTGTATCTCTAGACACATTTTCGGATATTTGTCTTTCTTCAGTAGAGAGCAACATGTCACATTTGGGGGTGCTGGCTCACAGTTTTCTCAGGTTTATGTACCACTACCAGAGGGTAGAGGCAACCCAGAGATCCTCCGCACAACAGCTCAACAAGAAGCAAATCAGAAAAGGAGCAAGGGAGCACATTATGTGGAATACCAACACTTTGGGAACCAGTTGAGCGGGAGGCGGAGCTGCATGCTGCGGGGAGGTGACCCGCATGGGAACGGCATCCGAACAGAACAGTAAATTTCTGTTCTCCACGCCCTGCGGTTCCCTGTCCTCCAACTGCTCAACGGTAGTTTAGGCGGGACCCTACACACGAGGGGTGACAGGTGCAGCAGAGTGACGAATTCAAAGAGGTAGGGAGAAACCGGTGGCGGTGGCTGCCTGGTCTATATTACCGCACTACTGTGTATTAAGTCCTGGAACATGCATTGGAGGACCTGGGTCTAATCCACAAAGTTGCCAAAGGGAATAACCCATCGGAGTCTGCATTGTCCTATGGAGGAAGACACAGATCAAGAGGGCCATCCTAGGTTACCTCAATAGTCTGTTCTACTGTGCTGATTGTGTTTGCCCAGCCTCCCACTCCCGATACCTGAAGACCCGGAGTACTAACATTGACTTGCACCTTTTGCTGGATTGAGCAGACAGTGACTTGTCAAGTAATGACAAACATCAGCAGCTACTTCCCTGGGAGGTGAAATAGCGATCCAGGAGGTGAGTATGGTAATTAAGGCCCTGGCCAGGCAGAAGGTCTGACCACTGATGTGGAAAACTAGGGCCCTGAAAGGGAAAAGCCTTGACCCTAGAAATCTGTTCACACAGCACGAAGAATGGGTCGATGAGTAAGAAATCTACGGCTAGATGGAATCTTTACCAGATACGGAGTTACCGAAAGCAAGACACTTGTTCATCCTTATCCCAAGAACTACCTTCCCGGAGAAGGGTCTGCAAACATGATTTAAACGAAAAAGTCCTGCAGGACCGAACGGGCGAATTGCCCATTTCAACTGACATGACTTTCCAGGTAGTAGTGCTTGGTGAACATGTGCAGCGAGGCCCACGTTACTGCCTAGCAGATGTCCAGGACCGGAACTCCGTGGGCTAAGTGCTTAATTTGTAAAATCTGAAGTGCAGGTGCTCAAATCTTTGTCGGAGGCCATATCTACTTTTCTTTGGCTCCACCCACTTCCTCTATTTTTAAAGCTTTTAAAGCACAATTTTGGAATAAATTAGATAAAATAACTAATGCATTGAAAAGGGACAATAATTCCAGTGCTCTATGTACTGATTTGTGGAAAGGACAATACTGGGGTAGGGTATGACCTTTTTAATAGAGTGTATGAGATCAAAGATACAACTTTTAAATAGCTTATGTGACAAAATAAACCAAAATGTTGTGAAAACAAACACTAGTCAAAACAGAACAGATAAGCTGAATAGAATCATGAAATACACTTGAAGGAGTCACTGTCATTCCAGTGCCGAAGGGGTTTGGGATTCATAAATAGCAGAGTTAGTATTTCCTTAAAGCGATTACATTTAGATGATTAACAATTGGGCTTGTTACTATAACTTACTCACTGACATGGAGCTATATGTGCATTTATTAGACATTCTTAATAGTAAAAAACATGGAACATAACTGGTGTTTCCAAATGTAGTTCTGTATCATGCAGACAAGACAGAGATTAGAATAGAGGCATATATATATTCTAAATATGACTTTTTAATTAAAGATTTGTATATTAACAAAGCACAGAAAAATGTCAACTCCCCCAAAAAGTCCTATAGGTACCTAGGCCAAAAGAATAGGTAGTGGCTGGCTGGGCAGTTTGAATTTCCGTATCTCAAGTCATATCCATTAGTGCAAAATGACCATAGTACTATACAAAATATAAATAAATAAAGACAAAACAACTCAAACTAAAATATAGACAAATACAGTGAAATAAATACATGTTCTAAAATGAAAAACAAAAAAAGTATTGTCTTATAAAAACAAAATAAATAACATATATAAAATATAACAATAAATATAACATCCAAAAAAGGAAGAGACATAGATATAACAAAATATTAAATAAATTGACACTGTAAACAAAGTGTTATAATTGCAAATAAATAACCTATATAACCTAGAACAATAATTAATTATCCAAAAACACACAAAAACCTTGCAATTACATGTTTTGTCAGTTAGAATTGGCTAGCAACATTTTTTCTAGAAATGTCCACAAACAGTCTAAATTGCTTGTGCATTCCAGGTCTTCCTCTTTCCTTTCTTTACTCCTAGTGTCATTAGCTGCTCTTTGTCCTTTTGGAAGCCATGACTAAACATAGGGGATGGAGTTGAATCTCTTCAATGGTGGGCCAACGAGATTTAAAAACCTTAACCCATTTCCGTGCGCGGGTGGGGCCGTGTCGGCCGTTGGACGTGCGCAGCACTACGAAGGAAGTGCTAGCGACGGCCAACGGCAGCATGCAACGGGTTAAAGAAAATGTTGTTTCAGTGGGTAACGATGCTCTTGTAGATGTGCAAATAAGATTCATTTGAGAAAAGCCCCGCTCACATTCTGCAGTACTGATAGCAATAGTGTGTAAGGTCATCAAAAGCTCCTTGAAGTGCCTTTTAATTTATTTTCCTCCAGATTCCTTAAACTCTCTGTAAGCACGTATGGTTTCTCGACCGGCAATGTTGAATCTTTTACACAGAGACTCAATATCACTTTCACCATAAAGAACAGGTAGGGCCAGTACTGTTTGTATAAAATGTTCACTTCGCTAATCAGTGTATTATACTCAGCCTTTTTGTCAGTAGTTTGCCTCCCTTTTAAGCTTTGGCTTCCGGTATTCCAACAAAAGCAAGGTGAGGTGGCAGTGTGCGGAGTTAGTTACACACTGATTCACTAACATTATTAATTAATTGACACTCAGAGCAGGACTGGGAACCCAAAGCAGCCCTGGCAAGTTTTGTTCCATCAGCCCCCATACGTTGCATAGCAAGCGAGCGCAGCAAGCTTAACAACTGCCAGAGGTGTTTGCATAAGAAGAGTTCTCCCCTCAAAAACATTTTACAAAAAGAAAAACCAAAATGGTGCACAACACATTTTCCATTACATATTAAACTGTATCAACTTTCAAAGCATAGTAAATCGTAAATGATGACCTGACATAAGCACTCAGGCTAGAAAGCATGGAAATGTGTGTCACAGTAACACAAAATCATCCATTCCAGAGAGGCCATAATCCATGGAAATGTCACACATAAGCACCCAGGCCAGAAAGCCCGGAAATCTCACACTCTGACACTCATAAGTGCTCAGACAAGGAAACATGGAAACGTCACACAAAGGCACCCAGCCAGGTCAGAAAGTATGGAAACGTCACACAAAGGCACCCAGCCAGGTCAGAAAGTATGGAAACGTCACACAAAGGCACCCAGGCCAGAAAGCATAGAAATGTCACACAAAGGCACCCAGGCCAGAAAACATAGAAATGTCACACAAAGGCACCCAGGACAGAAAACATAGAAATGTCACACAAAGGCACCCAGCCAGGCCAGAAAGTATGGAAACGTCACACAAAGGCACCCAGGCCAGAAAACATAGAAATGTCACACAAAGGCACCCAGCCAGGCCAGAAAGTATGAAAACATCACACAAAGGCACCTAGGCCAGAAATCATGGAAACGTCACACAAAGGCACTCAGGCTAGAAATCATAGAAATGGCACACAAAGGCACCCAGCCAGGCCAGAAAGCATGGAAATGTCACACAAAGGCACCCAGGCCAGAAAGCATAGAAACGTCACACAAAAGCACCCGGGCCAGGCCAGAAAGTATGAAAATGTCAAAGAAAGGCACCCAAGCCATTGGGGGTGGAACAACTTTCAGAGTGATGGTGCTGCTCTCAAAGTTACATCACTGAAGTAGTCATAAGATTGAGAAAAATGCAAACGTCACACTAAGGACAAACATAGAAAATGAGCCACAGAGTAAGATGGTGACCGGTACATTGAGTAGGAGTTCCAGTCTTGTCCATATGTGCATTATATATTATTCACATTACCTGCACTTGTGAAAACTTGAACACCTGCATTACTTTAAAACGTATAGCTTTGGCACTGTTTCAAGCATTTAGACACTAGTAGTGTCTAAACGCTTGAAACCGTGCCAAAACATAAATGCATCTTCCTGCTCCCAGCTATCTCCAGGTCCGGACAGATGTGATACACTGTTAGTGGCCTTTTTATCGCCAACATTTTGTCCTTGGTATGACCTTGTGACGTCATCAGCAGTCCCTAGTGTCTTTCTAATAGGTATTGTGATTTCCTTTCCCTTACAGAAAGACCATGGTCTGAATCAGTCCATGAAGATGCGGTAGGCGCAGTGTGTGCTGGCCTTTTCTCTGTTATGTGACTGTGTCTTATTTATTGAGTTATGGCTATAACATTTCATTTATTTGTTTGGGATCAGGAATGGAATGGAGGGGCAACTGCTTGATAGAGGGCATGAGGCTAAATCGCTTTATCTGGGAGAGTTTCTTGGAGGGGAGTTTAAAATCTGAATGAGGGTCCATGCCTGCCACCCAGCGAGTTCGTAGTGGGAAGCTGACCACTATGGTATGGAAACAGAATATGTTGTCCGAATATAATGCAGGCAAGGAAATGGACCCTTTCTGATGCTGGCTTGATATAAAAGAAAAACAGACAGTTGATGTGCAGTGGGCCCCTCACACCTAGACCAGGTGTCTGTGCACTAGTAATGGCGGGTCTGGTGGCTGAGTCGACTAATGCGCCCACTATAGGGGCCTGTGTTCAACCACATGGCCACAGCTTCAAACCCCACTCCTTTCATCCTTCCAAGGTCGATAAAATGAGTACCATTGAGTTGGTAACAATGAATAATTATTATTCAGCTCCAAGATGCCCTTGGGTGAGCGTGTGCTTTACAAATACACACGTTAAGTTACGTAACAGATGTGTCCCTGCTTACCGATCGTCAAGGACCTCATTTTACCCATCTTTTCCTCTCTCCTGCCTATCTTTATACCTCCACCCTCTCAGCTTCTTCCTCCTTTTCACTCTATCCGTCCTATCCTCTTTTTCCATCTCTCACTTCCCTCCTCTCTCTCTCTTACTAGGTTCTCATTCATCTCCGTTAAATATGACATCCTTATTTCTGGACCCATTCTCTAGGTCGTTCTTTGCCCCTTTTCCTCGTCCTTATCTTACTTCTGATCCCTCCCACCCAGTATCTTCTTTTTCTTTTCAGTCCTGTATTCCGCTCCTCCTCTCGTATCTATATTTCACCCCCTCATTTTCCTTTTTCTTTTCTCTTCTCTACTTTTCTTTTTTCCTCTGGTTCCATTTCCCCTGTAAATGAAATGTAGACAAGGAACTAACAAGACCACAGTAGCGCTGCGTTAAAAAAAAGAAACAAAAATCTGAGCCGGCGTCCTTTAAAATATCTTCAGCCGGTGCAGGCAGGATGGGCACACCTGACCCACCTCTATGTCCCGGTGCCTATGCACCGGCTGCACCACAGATAGCTAGGTGGGTCCCTGATTCTTTAAGGAAAAGACAGGGAATGTTTACGTTTTTGAGGAACTTAACCTTCATTTTCTAAGGCTAAATATCCCGGACTTTGATGGACTCTTGCTTTTTTTTTACATTGTCGCCAAAGATGGTTTTGGCTCCACAATTTCCATTGAGAATCATTCATTGCTTCAAAGCTCACTAAAATGTAAGGGGGAGCCACAAATTCAACTTTCATGGATGGGGTTATTAACCAAATGGAAATAATAATAATAATATAAGAGGCCTTGTGTGCTTTCATTCTATGTATGTGTCGATATTTTGACTGAAATAAAACACACAGAACCTTTTTTTCCAATTTTGTCAGTGTCCCTGCCTGCAAGCACATCTTGCACCCATGCCAATGCGTAAGACCGAAAGCTCCCACATGGCAGGGCACAGGTCAGGCTGAGCCTAGGCGCTGTAAATCCATGGCTAACTGCATAAATTTGCTTAACTTTCTCTGGTGCTACCAGTATTCTCGCAGGTTTGTAGAGGACATTGTTAAATTAGTGACAAGAAAACACAAGTGAACAACTGATGAAGGTGAGCCTTACATTAATGCACTGTGCAAATACAATAATTTCTCAGAGCGCAAGAAACCTTTTAAAGCACAACACTACTCGGCGAGCATATGCTTACTTGTCACTCAGTTAACACTGTTCTGTACAAATTGACACGGTCGACCATTCCATCCTTCTCGACCGTGTCAGGGCAGCGGGCATCCAAGGCACCGCCTTCTCCTGGCTCTCCTCATTCCTCCAGGGCAGGACGCAGGCCGTTTGTCTCTCTGGTTTCTCTGCTCCCCCCCGGCCTATACCCTGTGGGGTTCCCCAGGGTTCCTCCCTCTCCCCTCTTCTTTTTAATCTTTATATCTATCCCCTTATCATTTCTCTGCTTAACATGGAGGTCTCTGTGTATAACTACGCAGATGACCTTCAGCTTGTTTTTGATCTTTCCCCTGGCCCTGATTCTCGCCTTAAATTCCAATCTGTACTTATTTTTATTTCCAAATGGATGAATCAAAATCATCTCAAGCTAAACCCGGACAAAACTGAGCTGGTCCTGACTGGGGGTGCCGCCAGTCTTTGGACTTGCCTTTTGGCCTTCCATCTTCGCCCCCCCCACCCACCCCCCCAACCCCCCCCCCCCGGTCCCTTCGGGGACAGTTAGAACCCTGGGTATTAAAATCAGTCAGGACCTCTCCATGCGTCCCCAGGTTAGCTCTGTTGTATCATCCTGCTTTCTTTCCCTTAGGTAATCCGTAAAATCTCTCAGTTTTTTCCACCGATGGCCTTAAAATAATTGTTTTGGCCATGATTCTTTCACGGTTGGACTATGGGAACTGCCTGTATGTGGGCATCGCTGCTTATGAACTCCGGCGCCTCCAGATCATCCAGAATGAGGCTGCCCGTCTTATTCATCGGCTTCCCAGGTCCAACCACGCCACTCCCCTACTCAAATCCCTTCACTGGCTTCCCATCCTGCAGAGAACTCTCTACAAGATGGGATGTCTAGTTTTTAGGGCTCGGGCCTGCACTGCCCCCGTTTTCATTAATTCCTTGATTGCCCATTATCACCCTTGCCGTAACCTTCGTTCCTCCAGTCAGGCCCTCCTCACCGTCCCCCGCTTCCGTAAATCCAGAACTGGTGGCACTAGATTTTCCATCCTTGCCCCCCGTTTCTGGAGTAGTCTCCCACTTACCCTCAGATCCATAACTGATTATTTGCATTTTCGTAAAGCGCTAAAAACCCATCTGTTTACCCAAGCCTATACAAATCTGTAAACTCCTGGCTGCCTCCTCCTTTTGACACTATCAACCCCTAGCACCAGGAAACCGCTTGGTCACAGTGCGCTTTACAAATACTTTCAACATCAACATCAACATCAAATGTGCGTGGAGACGAGCAGCACCCAGAAGAAACGCATCTTAGGCGGATTGCCAAGTATTTACTGTACAGTGCCTAGAGACAGACTAGCTCAGAGGCGTGCCCGCAACACACTTCACGAACTGGGCTGGCTGGGAGTGGACTGGATGGATCGGATTGGGATGGCTGGGACAGTGGACGGGACGGCCCGGCGCCGGGGACAGTGGCGCCGGGCACCAGTTGAGTGGACGTGGGTAGCCGTGGGACTCGGGACTGGCTGGGACTCTCTCTGTGCACTGCCAGCTGCTGCTCAGCTAACTGTCTGTGTCTGTTTGATTGACTACGGCTTGCCTTAGGCCTGCCAGGAGGTCCTGTATCACCTGGTGCAGCTTTTGCCAGATCCTGGCAACTCAAGGCTCACAACGTCGCCCGGCCGGGTTAATAGAGCCAGTGAGTGAACGCACTTTTGTTGCGTTGATGGAACCTCAACCACCACCACAATGACGATGACACATGCGCCTCAGTGCCATACCCCAATACATGCTGGGGTATGGCACTAAGGCGCATGCACAATCAATCCTCCACAATAATCTTTAAAAATCTGCGCAGTGCGCACGCTGCCGCGCACAGCCCCAACCCCCGAGAACCAAAATACAGCCCTGGCCAACAGTGTCCCGCCCACTGGGCTGGCCCCGGCAGCGACACCGCAACATTTAGAGCGTATAGCGAGCAGCCAGTCAGTGAGATCAGAAAGAATCTGATCATCATTGAGAGAGAACAGTGTCTTAAAGAAGTGTGCAGTACTGAATAAGTGAAGTGACTACAGTGTCTCTGGAGTCGGACAAGAAGTAACACTTGAGAGTTCGTTCAACAGTAACACTGCTACTCACTGTCTGTGCCACTGCCAAGTTCCGTAGCGATAGCGAAGCAAGTAATAATTACTTATATTGAAATCAATTACGTGCGTCAGCGTGTGTACTGTAGACCCGGTCCTGATAATTAGGTACGGGTGCTAAGCACCGGAAAGCACCGGCACAAATTAAGCACTGGTGCTAACCCAGTACTCACAGCCTTTGCTCTGGTTGAATGAGCACGCAAACCCTCTGGGAGTTGCTTCTTGGGCAAAGCGTAGCTGATTTTAATGCAGACCACAATCCATCGGGAGATGGTCTGTTTCTGCACAGCCTTCCCTTATTTGGCTCCGACATACCCCACAAAGAGTTGATTGTCCATCTGGAATGGTTTTGTGCAGTCAAGGTAGAACGACAATGCTCTTTTTGGGTCAAGCTGAGTCCCTCCTCTTCCTTAGAGGGGCGAGACGGAGCTTAAAAAGTAGGCAAAGTGATGGACTGACCTACGTGGAACAGGGTGATGACCTTCGGCAATAAGGAAGCTTGAGTTTGAAGGACTAGATTTTTGGGGACACAAAGAGAAATATGTTATGTTATGTTAAAATTATTTTTAAAACGCACGTACACCAGACGGTTTCATGTCGCTGTGAGCGGGAAAGAGACAGAAAGATCGGCAGTGGGGATGAAATGAGTAGATAGTGCGTTACTCGTAACTTTGGCAAAACAATAGAGTTTTCAGCCGGGATCTGAAGTGGGGGTAGGACGTGGTTAATCTAGATTCAACCGGAAGTGAATTCCAACGGGAGGGGGCGAGAAAGGAGAATCTGAGGCCTCCATGTTTCTTGCAACGAAAGGTAGGGGTTGTAAGAAGAGCCAAGCGGGAGAAACGAAGGTTATGAGGGGGAAAATAACGGTGAAGCAGGGAAGAAATAAAAAATGGACCAAGGCCAGCCAGTGCTTTAAAGATAATACAGCCTAGTTTAAATTCACAACGTTTGACCACTGGGAGCCAATGGAGGCTTTTAAGCAGAGGGCGGACATGGTGGTATCTAGGTTGATGAAAAATGAGTCTGGCGGCCTGATTTTGCACCAGCTGCAGGCGGCGAAGCTGGTAGGCCGGAATGCCAACATAGAGTGAGTTGGCGTAGTCGATACGGGAGATGACCAGGGCCAGAAGAGCCAGGGTTAGAGCCTCTGTGGTTAAAAAGCGAGAGATCTTGCGAATTCTGCGGAGATGGAAAAAGCAGGAGGACACCACGACACTGATCTGAGACTTCATAGAGAGATCTTTACAAATAATAACCCCCAGGCTTTTGGCCGATTCAGCCGGGGAAGGGGGGGAGCTGAGGTTGGAGGTCCAAAAATTAGAGTTCCACGGGTTGGAAATGCCTCCGGTCAAGATCAGCTCAGTCTTGTCGGGATTGAGTTTCAAGTGATTGACCTCCATCCAATTATTAATGAGGCACATAGTGGACTGGAAGTTAATGGTCTGAGGAATCAATCTCGAAGACCAGATGGATGTCGTCTGCACAGTTAAAAGCAGCGACCTTACTCCCGCGTAGGGACCGAATAAGGGGAGTCAGGTACAAATTAAAAAGAAGGGGGGAAAGGGAAGAACCCTGGGGAACGCCACATGTCAGCTTAACTTTTTCCGCAGAAAAGTTGGAAAGGCGGACAGCCTGATGTCGATTGCTAAGAAAGGAGGAGACCCACCTGAGGGCCGACCCCTGGATGCCGGCGTCGCTGACACGGTTGATTAAGATGTTATGGTCGACCGTGTCAAAGGCCGCCAACAAATCCAGGAGCACTAATGCTTGACAGATCTTGAGGTCCGCTCCCCTCCTAAGTGAGTCCATAACTGAGAGAATGACTAACTCAGTAGAGTGAGCTGGCCTGAAGCCAGCTTGTTGCGAGTCGAAGAACTGGGAATGTTCAATGAATGAACTAAGGAAGTTAGTGACGTGGGCCTCGAGCACCTTACTAAGGTAAGGGAGCAACGAGATGGGAAGGAAGTTGCTCAATAGGGAGGGGTCAGCGTTAGGTTTCTTTAAGATGGGAACGACTTCAGCTGTCTTGAAGGAGTCTGGAACTAAACCTAGTCTAAGGGAGTTGTTAAGAAGTGCCAGGGGGGGCTTGGGCAAGTGGAAAAAGCTGCTTGTAGAATGTGAGAAGGACAAGAGTCTGTGGGGGAGCCGGAGCCTTCCTTTTTTAAGATAGCAACGAACTCGTCCTCGGATATCGGAGGTATTTCATCCACTATTTGGGTATTTCTAATAGTGGGTGCAGGCCTAATGGGGGGTGTGGGGGAAGGGATACTGCTTTTGATCTTAGCGATCTTATCCATAAAGTACGAGTTGAAGGAATCTCAGAGAGTTTGAGAGGGAAGGGGCTTAATAGTAACTCAGTCAGGATTTGAGAGCTCCTCAACTATGGAAAATATATCTTTGGTCTTGGTAGCAGAGTTGGTAATCTTCAAAGAGAAGTATGAAGTTTTAGCCTGGAGAATAGCTTGTTTATAGTCTTTGAGCAGTGTCATGAATAAGATTTTTTTACCAGGGGCATAGTCTCGTCTCCAGCTGCGTTCAGCCTGCCTAAGTATAAGTTTCTTATTTTTTTAGGTCATCCTAGAACCATTTCTGGGCGTCATGGGGGCGTTTTACTTTAATACGTCTGAGTGGGGCTATGATGTCACTGGCTGATTCAAGCCAGAGTTTAATGCTGGTGGCCTGACTTTCGAAAGAGTTGTGTTCAGCGGGGGGAGAGGCCCTAAGTAAGGTATAAAACTCATTAAGATTGGCTCTATTCCAGCTTCTAGCCATGTGATTCCCGATGGAGGCCAGTTTTGTGTGGGGGGGGGGGGGGCAGGCCAAAGAGAACGTAATAATATAATGATCTGACCATGGGCATGGACAGATGAGCGGTTGGGAAATGTCCAGATTGGACGTCCATACTTGATCTAGGACTTGTCCCTTAACATGCGTAGCGGACTGTATATGCTGGATGCAGTTCATGCCAGATAGAAGGTCAGTAAAGTCGGACGAGCAAGAGCTCTCCCTTGCGTCTGTGGGCCAGTAGTTAAAATCCCAGATAATCAGTACTTTTGAGTTGTTGATATTTAGCTGGGAAAGCATGTGCCAAACAGTGAGGGGAAACCAGGCATGTGTTGTGGGGGCGATAGACAAGAACACAAATGAGGGGGACAGGGAAGATTCAAGTTTTAAAATGAGACAATCAACTGAAGGTATATCAGCAACAGTCAAGGCAGAGAACCTAAGTGAGTGATGAATGATGGCTACAACCCCGCCTCCCGGCCTTCCGGGGGTCTGTTGGCTTGAAGAATATAATAGCCCAGGGGTACTGCCGCTAGAATGTCTGGGGTTGACTCCACAGTGAGCCATGTTTCTGTCACAAAAAGTATGGCAGGTTTATCCGAATCGAGTAACTGAAAGATTTCTAACTGGTGTTTAACCAGGGAGCGGGTGTTTTAGTAACTAAGTACCAAAGTGGAGCTAGTTGCTCCTCTGGCCGGGGGGAATAAAGGACCTCGTGGTTCGGGAGAGAAAGGAGGCGGGGGAGCTATTACAGAGGGGACTGTGAATTCAGGGAAAGAGGTCCTGGGGCTAAGACCCCCAGTGAGCCAAGCAGGGCTCGAATGCTAGAACTAATTGGCCACTGGTCATGGAGAAGAGTCAGAGCAGAGGCCGTGTAGGAGATTAAATGGGCAGAATTCCCTGCCCCTTGCCCCGGTCGGCCGCGGACAGGCGCAGACGGGCTTTCCTTTGGCGCGCCTTCGGCGCCAGCGGGGCGCCCGCTGTGCGCATCCGAGGGGGCATGATCAATATGTAGCCTAGCCCCTCCTTCAGCTAGACCGCAGCCTGTGGTCTTGCCGGGCTCAGGGACTGACCTAAGATGGCGCCCTGCCCTCCACACAAACAGCAATGCAGCCGCGATGGACCGGGGCAGGGGGAGCACCCCTCACAACAGGTAAGTGAAGGGAAAGAAAATTAGGAAGGCTATGAGGATAGTGCCTATATCTCACTGACCATAAGGGCAGATGTAATTACCACTAGAAAGGCGGTCTTGATGGTGAGCAGCCTAATAGGACAAGAGTGAAGCGACTACAAGGGAGTGCACATTAAGAAAGTAAGAACCAATGTATTGTCCCATTGATGTATAACAAGGGAGCTGAGGGACACGTGTTCTAGACCTCTAAGGAACCTATTCACAATTGGTGTCTTAAAGAGAGAGGGCTGATCTGGGAATCCCAGAAAGGCGGAGATTTCAGATAAACAACCTTTCAAAGTGCCCAATGAAAAGCCCTACTGGGCTAGGATAAGGATAAACAAAGGAACCCGGGAAAGGGGAACCGTTAAGGGATCAATCTGTTTCTCAGCACACCATGCCACACATTTATTCTAACAGCTGGCGTATACAGTCTTGATGGAGGGATACCAGGCTGTCAAGATAACATTGCAGACTTCGGGCAGAAGGTTGAAAGCTGTCAACTGTCACTGCTCAATCTCCACGAATGAAGGCGGAGCATTGACAGGTTTAGGCGGATAACCCTCCCCTACTGCTGCAACAGAAGATTCTCCCGAAGGGGCAGCCTGATCGGAGGACTGATGCCCATGCTCAACAGCTTGGGATACCAAACTCCAAGCCCAGTGCAGAGCCACAAGGATGTCTTGAGCCCGGTAATTCCTGATCTTCTTGATCTTCTTGAAAACTCTGAGGAGGAGTGATATAGGCAGTGGGGCATACAGGAGGCCTGAGCTCCGCTCGAGATGAAAAGCGTATCCGATCAAGAGCCACTTCGGAAAATAGAGCGTGCAAAACTGCTGACACTGTGGATCTCTGCGGTTGCAGACAGATCTAACCAAGGCTTTTCCCACTGCTGTAAGAGACCTTGTACCACCTCTGGATGGAGACGCCATTTGAAATCCGCTAAGCATCTTCGGGTGACGTTCTGGCCTTCGGAGAGCCCACCAGGTATCGAACCACCTGGGAATTGCCCTGATGTTCCAGCCATGTGCTGAGGTGCCCGACCTCTTGACAAAAGGTCCACGACCCCATACCGTCCTGTTTGTTGCAGAACCACATGGCAGTGGTGCTGTCTGTGAACACCTGCACTAGATTCCCCTTGATGGAGGGTAGAAAGGCTTTCAAAGCCATCGGATTGCTCAAAGCTTCAACAGGTTGATGTGGAGTCTGGATTGCACCAGAGACCAGAATCCTCTGATCACCACCTCTACCAGACGGCCGCCCCATACCAGGAGTGAAGCATCTGTCACTACTGTCAGATCTGGTTGGAGTAGGGAGCGAGGTCTGTCGTTGGTCCAATCGTGGTTCGTTAACCACCACTGTAGATCTTTTACAGTGCCCTCAGTGATCTGGACTATGTTGGAGAGATTCCCCATATGCTGCCCCCTATGGAACTTCAGGTACCACTGCAGAGCCCCCGTATGCCAATAGGCATGTGTCACAAGCAGGATGCAGGAGGCCATGAGGGCCAGCAACCTCAGAGTCAGTCTCACCGAAACCCAAGATAGCGGCTGAAACATCGATACCTGCCATAATATCCTGGACTCACTGTTCTTGAGGCTAAGCCCGGAACAGCACAATGTCCAGAACAATTTTGGATCAAAGGGAGCATCTGAGAAGGGGTCAGGTGTGACTAGGGCACGCTGATAGTGAACCACAGTGAGTGGATAAGGTCAGCTGTAGTCTGAAGAGGGAAGACGACTGCTTGGGAAGAGCCGGCCTTCAACAGCCAGTAGTCGAGATAGAGTAAGACTGGTAGCCCTCATCTCTGCAGATGAGCCATCACCTTGGTGAACACACAAGGGGCATTGGTTAGGCTGAAGGGGAGCACAGCAAACTGAAAGTGTTAATGGCCTACTGTGAACCACAGGTTACGTCTATGGGCAGGCAGGACAGGAATATGGAAATAAGCGTCCTACAAGTCCAACACCACCATTCAGTCTCCCGGGGGTCATGGCAGACAGGACTTGTGCGAGCATGAGCAATTTGAGTTTTTCCATTTTGGTGAAGAAATTGAGAGGGCAGACATCTAGGATGGGATGAAGGCCTCCATCTTCCTTGGGCACAGGAAAGTAGTGAGAATAGCACTCAAGACCTACTTCTGATGCCGACACCCTCTTTATGGCTTCCTTGGCCAAGAGATCCGCTACTTCCTGATGGAATAAAGAGAAATTGTCCTCCCTCAGCCTGTTGTAAGTGGGTGGTATGGGTGGAGGGGTAGTCCCTAAGGGAAGGAAGCAGCCCTTTCGGACATTCTTGGGAGCCCAGCCTCTCATAGGCTATTGACCTCCAGGGGTGCAGGTGATGGAGGATCCTGCAGCCCAATGGCTGCCCAAGATGGTCGCAGGGTACACTTAACAGGCTTGGAGACTGCAGCTGCCAGGACATGGTAGAATTGACTAACCTCTGGCTGCCTGACCAACAGGGTCTGTTGGTGCTGTGTCATGTGGTCTGTGGGAAGCTTGCATGCCAAGGTGGCTTGGCGGATAGAGATGCAGCTGGAAACACCTTCCACGGCCAAGAAAGGAGCAATAGGCGGACAGGTTGAAAGGAGGGGGGGGGCCTGGAAAGGCCCATAGACTTGGTCGTAGCTCTGCTGTCCTTGAAGCGCTCCAGCACTGCGTCCACCCTGTCTCATAAGAGACAGGAGATATCAAAGAGCATGTCCTGAAGCGAAGCTTGGATATCCCATGAAAAATCAGCAGTCTTCAGCCAGGCATGGCGCCGAAAGGCCACCGACAAAGAAACCTCTCTGCCTGGCGAGTCTTGTCTTGTCCAGCCCACATATGATTGTAAACTTAGCTGCGCCTCTCCCATCGGTCATAGCTTGTGAGAGTATGGCACAAGTCTCCTCTGGGAACATAGGAAGCATCTGCACAACCGAATCCCAAAGGGAATGGGAGTAACAGCCAAAAAGGCATACGGTGTTCACAGATAACAATGCCAGGATGGCATAAGAAAACATTCTCTTACCCACGTTGTTCAGCCATTTGGATACCCTATTTGCTGGAGTGCAAGGGGATGCACCAGGATTTACACAGGAAGTGGAGGCTTAGACCACCAAGCTCTCCAGGGATAGGGTACTGGGTGAGGAAAGAAAGGTCCCCTGGTGCAGGGAGATGGCTGCTGGCCATTGTCCTTTCCACAGGAACACCTGTGCAGTGCTTGGGCCAGACCCCGAGCAGGACGTCCATAGGGGCTTCATCAAATGAGAGAAGCGGTTCTGAAGGAGTGACTCCCATTGAATATCCTCCAGCAAGACGTTAGTCCTGAATGCCAAGGAGGGCAACTCAATGTCCAGGACCTCGGCCACCCGCCTCACCACCATCGCAAATATGGCAACCTCTTCTGTAGCCGCAGTCAGAGGTGAGACTAAGCCAGTATTTGGGGAAGAGTCTTGTCCACTGTCATCCGCCAATTCCTCACACCAGTCCGTATTCGGGTCTAGGGGCTGGTATTCTTCAGGGTCAGTGGCCCCTCCCAATTTTCCCTAGGTCTTAGCCCATAGGAACTGGGCCCAGGCTCTGGCCTGGAGGGAATGGCTCCAGTCATTGTCGGATGATATCCCTCTGGCTTCATGTCAGAGTCAGGGATAAGAATAGGGATGGCATTGACAGTGGCACCGGTGTCTGGGAAGGTCGATGTAACACAACTATTGCCAGTCTGGAACCATCTACAGACGCAAGGGGCCTGACTGGCACCGAGGGTCGACCCACCAGCAGTGAACCAATAAGGGCCCCTCCAGAACCTCCAGTGTGGACGGGCCACCCAAATATGAGGTGCATTGCCTTATAGGATTCCAGGAGTTGGACGGGGGTCGTTCTGGCTCCCAGAAACTCAGGGAGGCACAGTGACGGCACAGGCGCAGGTTCAAACAAGGAGCCAGGCCTTCGAGTGAAGACACTCACTCGTTATTTGGGAATCCCTTTGACAGACATGGTGACTTCTTGCTCTTCTACTTTTTGTGGGACTTACCGGAGTACTACGATTTTGAGTGCAATGAATATCTATGGCTCCACGACCTTCGTCTCGACTGGGATCGAGATTGTCGTGGTGTCACATGTCAAGGGGAAAGGAGCTTTAGGGATCACTCCCTCAAAGCCTTGGGGCACGAGGGGCGAAAAACAATGCCGGTCTTTGCATTGAGATTGCCCTCAAGGCATCAGAGGCAGGTGAGGTGCAGGTCTGTCACTGCCATTTGCCAGTGACAGGCACCACAGGGCTTGAATCCAGCCTTCCTTATGGGCATCCCTACAACACCTGGAGACAAATCAAGTAAAAACGTGGACAAAAAGTTGAAAAAGGGCAGTGAAAAAGTGACTGGAGGTAGTTATTTCTGGATCTACACTGACTGGTGTGAAAAGAAAAGAACTGACATCAGTGCGCTGTGGTGACACCTATACGCACAAGTTACTACTTCTGTAACGATGTATCTGTAAAAGACATTAGTTAGTGATAGATTCCTTACCTTAGAATATCCCCAGGTGTCAGACTGGATCCGGAAAGTTTTTGTCAGCAGTACCCCTGTGCGTCGGAAGGTGGAGTCGTGTGGCTCAGCATCCGTCGTTGGCGTCAAAAGCGCTGAGATGACGACACAGAGACTACTTAGGCGCCACCCATGCACGCGGAATTCAGTTCTGTACACGACTATGCGCACCAGGAACGCAGAGCCATGCAAGAAACTGACCATTGGTGCCATGAAACTAGGCCCTGAAAGGGATGACCTTGACCCTAGAAATCAGTTTGCAGAACGGGGCGGATGGGTGGGGCGGGAAGGAATCTATCACTAACTAATGTCCCTTACAGATATATTGTTGCACAAGTAGCAACATGTGCATCTGAAAGAGACACGTTAGTGATAGATTCCTTACCTTCTTACCAGAAAGTCACGGAGAACAGAACGGCCAAAGAAGCCGTCTCTCCAGGCCTGACTGTCAAGGCAGTAATGCTTGGTAAACATGTGCAGCGAGGCCCACGTAGCTGCCTGACAGATGTCCTGCAAGGGGACGCCGCGCCCCAAGGCAGAAGTGGCTGCCGTTGCCCTGGTAGAATGGGCATGCAGCCCCACGGGAGTCTCCATTTTAGCCAACGAGTAACATGCTTTGATGCACAGAACGACCCAACGGGAGATGGTCCGTTTGTGCACGGCCCGACCTTTTTGGAGCCCACGTAGCCAACAAAAAGTTGGTCATCCACCTGGTACTGTTGTGTGCACATCAGATAAATGGAGAGCGCACTTTTTGGGTTCAGACAGTGGAGCCTCTCTTCCTCTTTTGAAGGATGTGGAGGCGAAAAGAAGGTGGGCAGAGTGATGGTGTGCCCGATGTGGAAGCATGTGACAACCTTTGGCAAGAAAGAAGGACAGGTCCTCAGAACCGCCTTGTCCGGATGAACAGAGAGAAAAGGAGGTTCAGAAGAAAGAGCCTGGAGCTCACTCACTCTTCTGGCAGAGGTAATACCTACCAGGAAAGCAGTCTTTAGAGTCAGAAGACGTAAGGGACAGTTATGAAGCGGCTCAAAGGGAGCGCTCATCAGATAGGTCAAGACAAGATTTAAGTCCCATTGAGGCATTATGAAAGGCACAGGAGGAAAGGTGTGTGTAATACCCTTCAGGAAGCTATTAACAACCGGGGACTTAAAAAGAGAAGGCTGATCTGGAAGCCTTAGAAAGGCGGAAATGGCCGAGAGATAACCCTTGATAGTGCCCAGAGCAGAGCCCTGCTGGGTCAAATAAAGAACGAACAGAAGGACCTTGGAAAGAGGGTCAGAAAGGAGATCCACAGCGTTTGCTGAGCACCATGCCACAAATTTGTTCCACCTGCAGGCATATTACGTCTTAGTGGAGGGACACCTGGCTGCCAGAATGACATTACAGGCTTCGGGAGGAAGGTCCAAAGCTGTCAACTGACTGTCGCCGCTCAATCTCCACGCATGGAGGTGAAGGCTGGACAAGTTCGGGTGGAGGACCGTCCCATGCTGCTGCGACAAAAATCCTCCTGAAGAGGCAGTCGGATCGGGGGACCGATAGCCATGCTGAGTAGCTCGGGATACCAGCATCTTCGTGCCCAATCCGGAGCTACAAGGATAACTTGGGCCCGGTCGTGCCGAATCTTCTTCAGCCCTCTGGGCAGAAGTGGAATAGGCGGAAAGGCATACAACAGACCGCAGCTCCACTAGTGACGAAAAGCGTCGCTGAGCGAGTGCTGCCTTGGAAATTCCGGTACAAAAGGGGGCGGTGATGGACGGAGCATCAGAACCAATCAAACACTCACACCCAGTTAAAAAATCTGGTTTTGATCCATCACCGTTCTTTAGCCCACTCTGCCACCCCAGTTCAGGCATGGCTATATGCAAATCAGTCTGGCCCTGTGCGTCATGGGAACAGTCCAGCCCGAACTGCCAAGCCATGCCTTCCCTGGACCGGAAACAAGCTTCCGAGGACCGGTTTCTGGCATTCCAGCCGTCTTCAGCCCGGCTTGCTTGAATCCAGTGGCAAAGTGAGCAAGGGACTCACGTCTGAGCATACCCTGCCACACTTATGGCGGCCAAAAGCGGTACAAAAGGGGGTGATGATGGACGGAGCATCAGAACCAATCAAACACTCACACCCAGTCAAAAGATCTGGGTTTGATCCATCACCGTTCTTTAGCCCACTCTGCCACCCCTGTTCAGACATGGCTATATGCAAATCAGTCTGACCCTGTGCCTCATGGGAACAGTCCAGCCCGAACTGCCAAGCCATGCCTTCCCTGGACCGGAAACAAGCTTCCGAGGACCGGTTTCTGGCATTCCAGCCGTCTTCAGCCCGGCTTGCTTGAATTCAGTGGCAAAGTGAGCAAGGGACTCACGTCTGAGCATACCCTGCCACACTTATGGCGGCCAAAAGCGGTACAAAAGGGGGTGGTGATGGACGAGCATCAGAACCAATCCCTTGATAGTGCCCAGAGCAGAGCCCTGCTGGGTCAAATAAAGAACGAACAGAAGGACCCTGGAAAGAGGGTCAGAAAGGGGATCCACAGCGTTTGCTGTGCACCATGCCACAAATTTGTTCCACCTGCAGGCATATACCGTCTTAGTGGAGGGACGCCTGGCTGCCAGAATGACATTACAGGCTTCGGGAGGAAGGTCCAAAGCTGTCAATCAATCAATCAATCAATCATGCCATTTGTATAGCGCACTACTCAACCGGGAGGGTCTCAAGGCGCTTGGGGGGAGGGGTATGCTACTGCTCGAACAGCTAGGGCTGACTGTCGCCGCTCAATCTCCACGCATGGAGGTGAAGGCTGGACAGGTTCGGGTGGAGGACCGTCCCATGCTGCTGCGACAAAAATCCTCCCGAAGAGGCAGTGAGATCGGGGGATCGATAGCCATGCTGAGTAGCTCAGGATACCAGCATCTTCGTGCCCAATCCGGAGCTACAAGTATAACTTGGGCCCGGTCGTGCCAAATCTTCTTCAGCCCTCTGGGCAGAAGTGGAATAGGCGGAAAGGCATACAACAGACCGCAGCTCCACTAGTGACGAAAAGCGTCGCTGAGCGAGTGCTGCCTTGGAAATTCCTACACGCAGAACTGATGACATTGCGCGCTCTCTTCGGTGGCGAATAGATCTAACCAAGGCTCTCCCCACTGTAGAAAGAGACCTTGCGCCACGTCCGAGTCCATACGCCATTCGTGATCCATCATGCACCGGCGGCTCAGTTCGTCCGCCCTAGCGTTCAGAGAACCTGCCAGGTGTTGAACCACCAAGGTAATGCCTTGATGTTCCAGCCATGTCCAAAGGCGGTGAGACTCCTAACATAGGGTCCACGACTCCACCCGCCTGTTTGTTGCAGTACCACATAGCAGTGGTGTTGTACGTGAACACCTGCACTACACTTCCCGGGACAGAGGGAAGGAATGCCTTCAGTGCAAGCCGGATCGCCCGACACTTCAGACAGAAGGTTGATGTGGAGCCGGGACTCCGCCGGAGACCAGAGGCCTCTGATCTCCGCCTCTCCCATGTTGCCGCCTCATCCCAGGAGGGATGCATCCTTCACCACAGTGTGCTCAGTTGGGGAAGGGAGAGGGATCTGCCATTGACCCAATTGGGGTTTGTGAGCCACCACTGCAATTGTCGTGAAGTGCCCTTCGAGATCTGGAAGTGATCGGACAGGTTGCTCTGATGCTGTGCCCATTGGAACTTCAGGTCCCAATGCAGAGCCCACATATGCCATCTGGCATGTTGCATTAGCAGGATGCAGAAGGCCATGAGGCCCAGGAGCCGGAGGGTCATACTGAATGAAACCCGGGATAGAGGCTGAAAGATGAGAATCATAGACTGACTCGCTGCTCGTGAGGATAAACTCGAAATTGCGTCTAATCCAGAACCGCTCTGATAAAGGGGAGCTTCTGAGAGGGACTCAGGTATGTCTTTGGCACGTTGATGGAAAACCTCAGCAAATGCAGGATGTCGGCCATAGTCTGGAGGTGGAAGACAACTGCCTGGGGAGAGCCCACCTTCAACAACCAGTCGTCGAGATAGGGGAAGACTGGAATCCCTGATCTGCACAGATGAGCTGCGACCACCACCATCACTCTCATGAACACCTGAGGAGCACTGGTACGGTTGAAGGGGGGCACGGCAAACTGAAAGGGCTCATGTCCTACCGTGAACCGCAGGTAACACCAGTGGGCTGGCAGGACTGGGATATGAAAATATGCGTCCTGCAAGTCCAACGCTACCAACCAGTCTCCAGAGTTGAGGACAGCCAAGACCTGAGCTAGAGTAAACATCTTGAACTTCTCCTTCCGGAGGAAGCGGTTGACGTTCCTGGGGTCCAAGATGGGACGCAGGCCCCCTTTCTCCTTGTTTGGGACCAGAAGAAAGTAGTGGGAATAACAATCACGTCCTACTTCTGGCCCAAGAACGCACTCAATGGCCCCCTTGGCCAAGAGGGCCGTGCCTTCCTGCTGGAGAAGCGCAAAATGGTCTCCCGACATGCGGTGGAACGGAGGTGGCATGGCTGGAGGGGCAGACTCGAAGGGGAGGGAGTAGCCCCTTCAGACGATTTGCAGCACCCACCTGTCCGAGGTAACCGAACACCAGTGAGGAAGGTGATGGCGAATCCTGCTGCCCAACGGGGTGGGGTGTGCTCCAAAGCTCGGACTAGGAAGGCTTTGTGGCGGATGCTGCAAGAGCGGAGGAAGACCGACCCGCACGCTGGCCCCCTGTCCCATCGCGGCGGGAACCACGTCCGCTCAGAGTTTGGTTCTGCGCAGGCTTCTAGCTGAACTAACATGTCGGGGCACCCCTTCCGTGGCCACGAAAGGAACGAAAAGCAGACGTGGCCGGGCACTTGGTGGAGAGACCTATGGATTTGGCTGTAGCCCGGGAGTCCTTAAAAGGATCCAGCTCACTATCTGCCTTATCACCAAACAGGCGAGTAACATCAAAGGGCATGTCCATAAGAGAATTTTGTCCATCTCCTGAAAAACCAGTGGACTGCAACCAGGCGTGGAGACGGAGGGCCACTGTTGTGGAAATCGCCCTAGCCAGTGAATCTGCGGTGTCCAGTCCACACCTGATGGCAAACTTTGCTGTATCTTTCCCCTCTGGAACAGCTTGGGAAAGCACTGTCCGGACCTCCTCCAGACACTGAGGCAGCACCTGCGCAACTGTGTCCCACACAGCGTGGGAATAGTGGCCCAAGAGGCATGCAGTGTTCACCGACTGCAGCCCCAAGCTGGCAGATGACAACAGTTTCTTGCCGAACTGTTCCAGCTTCTTGGATTCCTTATCCGGCGGAGCGGTAGGAATGCGTTTTGGGAAGTGGAGGCCTGGATGACCAGGTTCTCCGGGGTGGTGAGGGCGGACAGAAAAGCAGGGTCAACCGGGGCCGGGCGATGGCGCCTGGCCACCTCCTTACCCACTGGGACCCCTGTGGCTCGTCTAGACCAGGTGCCCATCAAGACGTCAGTTAGGGCCTCATTGAACGGCAGCTAGGGTTCCAAAGAGCTTGCTGACGGCTGACGTACCTCAGTGAGGAGATTGGTCTTGAGGGTCACTGTAGGCAGATCAAGGTCAAGGGCCTCTGCTACTCTACGGAGAACCACAGTGTATGTAGCGCCCTCCTCCACCACAGAAGGAAGGGAAAGAAACCCAGGGTCAAAGGAGAGGTCAAGACCACCGGCATCCTCTGTTCCGACCCGCACTGCCCTGCGAGATGGTCTTCAGACCCCTCCCAGTCGTCCCCTTCTTCCACTGCCCATGAACAGGCTGCAGAGTTGGGGGAGGGACAGGGGAATACAAATTGTCGAACGGCGCCGGGAACGGTGTCAGGAACGGCACCGGTCGACGCCGGTCCCACTCTGTGTCCCAATTAGGGTCCCAACCAGGAGCAAAATTGTCCGGAAACCCGGGCAAGGATTGTGGTGGAATGAACGGAACCCACTGCGGCGCCAGGGCCGGAGCTGCCGGCGGAGGTCCCTGCGGCACCAGAGCCGTCGGAAAGGGAGACCCCTCAACTGGGACCACAGGGTCCGAAGGCGCGCCGGCAGGAGCCCGAGACCTGAAGAGGCAGTGCATGGCTGCAAGAAAATCTTGCACCTAGGCAGGAGTCGCCGACGGACCAGGATAAGGTGGGTAGGCCGCGCGACACACCGGCTCCAAAGGAGCCGCAGGGTGGGGCCCCTGGCCACCTCGTCCGCAGACCAAAGGGGGGGGACGTTGGAGAGCAGAAACGCTTCTTCAACTTCTTCTTATGATGTCTCTTACCCGATTCCAAGTGTGAAGACTTCGACCCCGAGGAGCAATGATGGTTCCACGATCGGACCCTCCATTGACCCCTAGACCTCGAACGGCACGGAGACGACTGCCGGTCCTCATGCAGCTTACAGGACCGCTCCCGTAAGAACTTCAGAGCCATGGCAAGACAGTCGGAACATGACCAGGAGTTATGGTCGCGCTCAAGTCAGTAGAGACAGGCGCCAAGGGGATCGGCCCCCGACAACGTACGGCGACAGGCCCCGCAGGATTTAAACCCTGCATCCCTACGTGGCACCAGGAGTCAAAGACTCACAAAAGGGGGAGACAAAAAGTCTCAAAAGTATAGTCAAAAAGTGACACGGGTACTTGCTCTAACCGAAGAACTGACGTCAGCGCGCATGGGTGGCGCCTAAGTAGTCAACGTGACTTTATCTCGGCGCTTACAACGCCAGCGACGGACACAGAGCCACACAACGCCACCTTCTGATGCGCAGGGATACTGCTGACGAAAAATCTCTGGGTCCAGTCTGACGCCTGGGGATATTCTAAGGTAAGCAATCTATCACTACGTGTGTCATTCAGACAGGCACCGCGGAAGTCACTTCCGGTGCAGACGACACCAAGAACACCATACAGAGCTGAACGACGCTGCCTACTGGCGCGCAGGGTACTTCTTACGAAAAATTTCTAGATCCAGTCTGACACCTTGGATAATTTTAAGGTAAGGGACCTGCAGTTAGAAGTGTCTGTCAGATGGGCCATCATTTTATGAAGTGAACGGCAGAGCTGAAGCACGCCAGTGTGATAAGTTCAGTCACTGTCCCTGATCCTGTAAGCGACCTATTTTTATGCATTTTGGCGAATAGGAATCACTTAAAGAACTCCTTCGTCCCCATTGCAGCCCTTCTTCCTGTGAAAACTATGGCAGGCCAGCCTATTTGTAACTAATTATTCGAACCACCGCCACCTTGACCCAGGCAGAATTTTTAAAGCTTCCCCCGCCATCCAAAGAGGTCTTCAGTCAAGTATAAATGGGACTTACAATTGAATCATAGGACCTTTATCCAACCAGTAAACCTCCAAGTGGCTTGCATGCATCCGCCATTACACATATCGCTCCTCTAGATGTCCTGTACCCTCAATAGACCTCTCCACATCTTCTCCTGGAATGTCAACGGCCTCCTCGATCGAATCAAGCGCGCAGCCGTCCTCCGCACTGCCCATCGCCACACATCCGACATTCTGTTTCTCCAGGAGACGCAACTCATGGGCTCACTATGCAATTTCCTAGCCCGCTACGGGTTTAACAGGGTCTGGCACTCTGGTTTCACGCGGGGATACCGAGGGGTGGCCATTTTACTCAGGAAATGGCTCCCCTTCACCCCGACTAGAGCCGACACTGTTGTTTAGGACCTATATGTGGCCATGTCGGGGATGATTCAGGGACACCCTCTAAACCTCCCGTGCACTTATGCTCCCCCGCACTCCTGGCCTCCACCCTTCGCCGCCTCACGCTGGTGATTTCCTCCTTTCCACAGGGCCTGACTGTTGTTGGGGGGGGACTTTAACGCCGTCCTGCAGCCGGCACGTGACGCAACGGGCACTCCCTCGGCGCACCGTCTTGCCTCCGCCTAGAGTCTAGCGGGTTGGTCATCGGCCCTGGGCCTTTGTGATGTCTGGAAGGTGTGGAAGCCCCGCAAAGAACAATACACCCACACCTCGGCGGCTCACTGTACCCACTCCTGTACAGTCCTAATCTTGATGCCCGCAATGGATTGCCAACTGATGTCTGGGCTACTATATTGCCCAGAGAGATCTCGGACCACTCCCCCGTTTCTCTCCGCATTGGTTCTCCCAGTGTTGGCCCACGCACGACTTGGCGGCTAAATGCATGGTTCCTGCAGGACTCAGTGCTGGTGGAGTCCCTTGGACAGGAACTGCGCACTACTTCTCGACCAATACGGGCTCTGTTCCCTCACCAGGGATGAGGTGGGAGGCTGGCAAGGCGGTCGTGCGGGGTGTGGCCAGAGTGCTGGTTCACGTGTGGAGCAGTCCGACCAGCTTGTGCAGCTGGAGGCGCGGGCGGAGCGGTTGGAAATACTCCAATTTTCCGATGACAACGATGGCTCCTCTCGACAACTTGCAATGGTCCGCAAAGAGATTCGCCGGATCTCATGGGAGTCCGCTAAACTGCTCTGGCGCTCTTCTTGGCGCGTATTTATGGATGGGGCGATGAAAACGGCAAGCTTCTCCATAACCTAGTGTCCTACCCCAAAGTTAACCGCATTATTCCCGAGATTCGAATGGCCGATGGGGTTCATCAGGTGACATCTGTGCCATTGCACGGACCTTTGCTGGCTACTACACGACCCTGTACGACGCTCGCCCTCCATGTACTCCCCTGGCGGACTTGCTGACGGAGACCGGTACTCGGCTGCCGTGTCTCTTCCAGGAGATCGCTGATACCTTGGACCACCCCTCTACCCCGGAAGAAATACACGGGCGATCTCAATGTTGCATCCAGGCAAGACGCCAGGGCCTGACGGCTACCCCCAGGAGTTCTACGCGGACTTCCGCGAAGTGTTGGTTCCCCATTTAGTGGAACTATTTAAATAATGTAGTGGGTCCTTCCCGCCTGAAACCGACGTGGCCACCATTGTGGTCATCCCCAAAACACAACCGCCCTCCCTGGATTGTGCAGACTACCGCCCGATCTCGTTGATCAATACAGAGATCAAGATTTTTGCCACTGCGATAGCCCAGCGGCTCCGCCCACTCCTACAAGATTTGGTCCATCCTGATCAATGTAGGTTCATGCCCGCCAGGGGTACCCATCATTACATTTGTCGCCTCCATCTGGCTATGGCTCACCGTCACCACCTGACCCCGTATCTGGTGCTCCTATTCATCGACTTTGAAAAAGACTTTGATACAGTGGATTGGAGCTACCTTGGGGATGTGCTGGAACTGATGGGTTTTGGTCTTCCCTTCCGCCTGATCAGAGTCCTCTACAACAACCCCAGGGCCCGTGTCCTCATTAACGGCGAACTTTCTGAGGCGTTCCCAATCCGGAGGGATACCCGTCAGTGGTGCCAACTCTCCCCGCTCTTATTCGCGCTGGCAAAGGAGCCCCTGACTGCGCTCATCCGCCAAGACCCTCTCATCCGAGGATGGGCCTGGGACAGAGTCAGACTGACAAGATAACCCTCTACGCAGACGATATCCTGCTTTTTCTGGCGGATGCAGACCATTCTGGACCCAGATGCCTAGAGGCCCTTTCTGCCTTCGAGCGGGTATCTGGGCTGCGACTCAACCTGGCAAAGTCAGCCCTTGTCCCATTGCATCCCTCTCGGGCATGCTTTCACTGGCAGACGACTATCCCCCTCCGGAGGCAATCCTTCAAATACCTGGGTGTGTGGGTTACCCTCTTGCCGGAGCTCGAGTGGGCCCTGAACATTGCACCCTTGGTCACTAGGATGAAGGCAGACCTTAAGAAATGTCATACCCTACCCCTCAACCCCCTGGGCAGGAGTGCGCTCTTTAAAATGATGATCCTCCCCCGCTTTCTCTACATTCTACAAAATGTCACCTTCCACCTCCCAGGTAGCTGGTTCCGGGAGCTTGATGGCGTTCCTACCCGGTTCTTGTGGGGAGGAGGAAGGCCGCGGATGTCCCTGGCACACTGTCGTATTCCCCCCTTTGACAGGGGCATGGGGGGACCAATCTCCACCACTACTACCTGGCCACGAGACTCATCGTGATCCACGACGGGACTTCACGCAGATCCAGGCATTTCTATATGGTAGCCCAGTGCCGCCGGTTCTTCCCCCTGTCACCAGGACGGTGCTCACGGCCTGGCGTACAGCCCTTCGTCATATGCAATGGGATCGGAGGCTTACTAGGAAAACGCCGCTGTGGAGTTGTGCATGGCTGTGAGAGGTCTCGTCCTTGCAGGATGTCCGTCAATGGGACCTAGTTGGGATCTCGCTACTGGGAGACGTGTGGGTGGGAGACCACATTCGGTCCTTTGTTGACTTACAGCAACGTCACGCCCTTCTTCCTTCCCAATTCTATAAGTACCTCCAACTCAGACACGCCCTACACACTCACATTCCATCCCCTGCCTCTCTCCAGGAATTCAGTCCCTTGGAGGCCCAGGTGATGATGGGGAATCTTGGGAAGGGTGGGGTCTCCCGAATATACCGATCGCTGGTGAATAACGGTCCTGCGTCCCTGGACCGGCTCCAGGATCGATGGGAAGGTTGGGTGGGTCCCCTGGAAGAGGCAGATTGGCGAGATGCCCTTATGGCACCCAAAAACTTGACAACTTCCTCCAAGTTACGGCTGGTCCAGCTTTACTTCCTCCATGCAGCATACCTCACTGCGGCACACCTTTTCCAGGCCCGTATGCGACCCTCCCCAGCCTGCGCGCGCTGCAAGTCTGTCCCAGCAGATTTCTATCACATGGTATGGCAGTGCCCGGCCCTGGCGCTGTTCTGGAGAGGGGTCGAACTCGAACTTACACGGGCCCTCGGATGGAAGGTTCCCCATGACCCGAAGCGCTTGCTACTGGGAGTGTTTAATGGCCTCGATGGCTCCAGGGCTGACAAGCGGTTCCTGGGGATAGCAGTGGCGGTGGCAAACAGGGATATAACCGCGCTCTGGTGTCAGGCTAAGGCCCTGACCGTGCGGAGGTGGAGGAGGGGAGAGGACTGGTGTGGAGCGCAGGAAGAGCCTCTCTTTGAGGCCCGGGGATGCCCTGAACTATTCAAAAAGGTATGGGGGAAATGGTTTAATATGCTGCCTGTGTGATGGTCCTACTGCACTGGTACGCTTATAGTGTTTTGAGATTGCCACATTTAATTCTAATGGATCGACTGCACTTTTTGTTGAATGTATGTCATCGAATTTCTTTAATTGTAGGGCTTGATCTGATACCAATGAATTTACTTGTTTTTTAAAAAAACAATAACGTTGATTATCAAAAAAATAAAACTCCAAGTGGCTTATTTGCAGTTCTGGTGTAGTTGTAGACTTTGATTGAATGTCCAACGGTATCATTTAAGATATGAAGCTACCATGTTTAAATTGCTAATTAGGTCTGTACCACTAAAGTGCACTACTCAAAATGCTGATATGTTTCCAGGATGTGAGACTAAAGACATAGTAGCTAACCCTACATAATATCTTATGAGCTACTGAGTTGCCTGGTGACAGGGTTTTTTTTAAAGTCTGAAATACAGTTTGTCTATTAATATTGCAATGCTCTCAGGAGGTGATGTTTGAAATATATTAGTACAATATAGCTTGAACTGCTCACATTGAGTTGGCAATCTCACTAGTTAACAGGGTTTCTAGTTCAAAACATACATCAGGGGATTAATAACCGATCATTCAGTATGTTGAGTTATGGCTACACTTTGGTTCAGTTGTTGACCATAATACCATGTTGTTTTAAAACCTCAACGATTGCTTCCCTCTTGAAAAAACATACAATACATCATTTTAAAACCTAGAGCATACACAATGCAAACAATACTTAGAAGAAACTAGGCTGTCTATCTTAACAGAAAAAGAAAAAGACTTGATTAATGGTCCGATCCCTCCAGAGGAAATAAAAGAAACAAACAATTAAAAAAGCTAAAGCCTGGCAATGCACCCTGCCTGATGGCTATAACGCAAAAGTGTTAAAGACATTTTCTACATCTTTAACCTCAACCCCTCTTAAGACCTTATAAAACACTTCGTAATGTCAGGTCAAGTTGCTGGTACCCCTGCTGAGGCTATTATAACAGTAATACCAACAGATGGTAAAGATCCCCTACTCCCAAAACTATATAGGCCAATCTCTAGTTTAGTTTAGTTTGAAATGCTTTATTCGATTTTGTTTTTTAAAATCATAAAAGCGTACAAAAAAAAGGCAATCATTAAAAATAAATGTGTACATTCAAGAATAACATAACTTCAATTTCAAAAAAGACATAACCCCAACCTCAGAGTTCAATAGTGTAACATATTATTCAAGGGGTTTATCCCTATCTGGAGTAAAGATACACGGGTTTGTCCTTTATGATGAGTAGACTCAAGAGTAGCGACAGTTGTACAATGAATCAAATCTGTTGGAAACAGAAAAACTAATACCACTGGGTACCTGGACTTCCCCACCCAACGCGTGGTGGTAGGCTATTTTTGGTCCTAACCGGGGGATATTTGGCATACAGGGATAAAAATCAAATAGATCCCAAATATGTATTGGGCCATCCCCTTCTTGGGGGGGACAAGATCTTAAGTAAGGTGCGATGTTCCGGTTCCTGAATCTAACCAGTACCAAGTCCCCTGAAATGTTTTTTGGTAGTGGGCCCAACCAGCCCACCCTTCTCACACTCAGGATTCCGCCGTCTTTATCCGGTGGTAGGGGTCTATTACTTCCCATCCAGAATATAACTTTGTTCAATAGATCCTGTTGTCTTTCAGCTTTTCCCATCGCAAGTGCTGGTACTCCTGAGAGGATGGTCACATATGGCGCGGCTTCTGGCGGGAGGTGTATGTGTGGTACTTTGCATACTGTCTTGACCTCTGAGGGCCTTGTTATAACAGATTTGAAAGGAGCTTTGGGAATAGTTGAATCTGGGATTTTAGGGGATTGTAGGGTGACTTGCATGCTTTTGTGGATGGCAGTTGGCTTAGCTGTTGGAAAAGTGGTAGATGGCTGGGGTCGGTTCGATGTTGCTGAATTATCAATGGGTTTCAGGATAGCCGTGATTTTATTCTCTAGACCCGAGAGCCTTTCTCCTATAGCGTTGATTTTTTCTGTTAGTGGGGAAATGATGGTTTTAACAAGCTGTTCAATCTGAGTCAATAGAAGGATCTGGGAATAAGATCTTGATTCATCCAGTTTGACATCAGTTTCCATGATGAAAGGGAGATTATGAACAGACCTTGCGGGGCTTACAGATGGTTTATAGAATTTGGATTGAGACCTTTCGGCATTGTCCTCATCATGCTTTCTTTTGACGGGTAATAGATATGGAAGTACAGAGGCTTGTGTATTGACTTTGTTCAATAAAAAGGGGGATTCCTGTAAACTGCCTTTAGTATTTATAGTACCGGTGCCTTTGGCAAGAGAGGGTGCATCCAAGCTGACATACTTTGTTTTACATAGACTGTTTAGTTCATCCCGCAGGGACAGGTTATGCTCTCTTGGGGAGTTTAATGGAGGAGATAGTGTACTAGATGGAGAGTAACAAGGACAGTTTATGTCTATCACTTGAACAGTAGGCAGAGAGCTTGTGGTAATCGTTTGGTGCATTTGCGCAGCTGAGCTTGTTCTCCCCGTGCTGGGCATAATCAGAGTGGAGATAGTGATATAAAAATAAAAGTCAAAATAATGTGTGTACACTATACCGCCCGTCCCGTCCTATTCGGTCCACTGAGGGCTTAGCCCGGCGCACACCCGCGCGCGTCCCGCGACGCGGAGGGAGTGTCCTGCTCAAGTAGCGCCTCCGGGCGCGCTGTGGTCGGATGCAGGAAGTGGCCGCTAAGCTCCCTGGGAGCTGTAGTCTCCAGCCGCAGGATGGCGTGCAGTGGCGGTGAGACTTACAGCATTAGGGCCCCAGGAGCGCGTCGGCGAGCGTCTTCCCCGCAGGTATGTCCGCCCCTCACTGGCCGGTTGCTTCTCCCCCTCGCTCCACCGAGGGAGCGTCCTGCTCAAATAGCGCCTCCGGGCGCGCTGTGGCCGGATGCAGGAAGTGGCCGCTAAGCTCCCTGGGAGCTGTAGTCTCCAGCCGCAGGATGGCGTGCAGTGGCGGCGAGACTTACAGCATTAGGGCCCCAGGAGCGCGTCGGCGAGCGTCTTCCCCGCAGGTATGTCCGCCCCTCACTGGCCGGTTGCTTCTCCCCCTCGCTCCACCGAGGGAGCGTCCTGCTCAAGTAGCGCCTCCGGGCGCGCTGTGGCCGGATGCAGGAAGTGGCCGCTAAGCTCCCTGGGAGCTGTAGTCTCCAGCCGCAGGATGGCGTGCAGTGGCGGCGAGACTTACAGCATTAGGGCCCCAGGAGCGCGTCGGCGAGCGTCTTCCCCGCAGGTATGTCCGCCCCTCACTGGCCGGTTGCTTCTCCCCCCAATCTCATTAATCAATCTGGATTGTAGAATTTATGCCATGATATTATCTTGTCGACTACAAAATATATATCCAAAGTTATTCACCCCTCACAAGTGGGATTCCTGAAAAAAAGACTATCCAGAAATAATACTAAAATGTTATGCCACGTCCTAGAGAAAACACAAATAGTAAAATACCCCACAGTAGGGATTACACTGGACGCAGAGAAAGCGTTCGATAACATTGACTGGGCATACTTAAACTTAGCCCTGGAGAAATTCAACCTAGGCGAACATCTGATTTGCATGACCCTCTACCATAAACCAGTCGCTAAGGTCATAGCAGGTGGCACTATCTCCTCTTCCCTCCAGTTGAAACAGGGAACCAGGCAAGGTTGCCCCCTCTCACCACATCTATTTCTATTAGTGTTAGAACCTTTCTTATACCACCTGAGAGAAGAACAAGGCATACCTGGCATCACATTCGGTAAAACCACAATCAAAATTTCTGCCTACGGGTGCGACATCTTAGATGTCTCTGAAAAGGCCCACTCCACCATCACTACATGCCATCAATCAAGGAATTTTAAGGATCTCCGGATACACTCCAAATAAAGAAAAGTCCACAGTTAAACTTCTTAATAACCATGGCAGCAAAGACATAACAGGGAATTCTGGGTTGGTATGGCAATCGGGCTGTATTAAATATCTAGGAACAGAATTCGCAAATCGTCTCATAACTGCCCTACAGATCAAAGAAAGCTCTTTATTTTTCAAAAAAATGAATACACTGCTGGAGGATTGTCATCTGAATTCCTTCATGGTGGGGAAGAGAAGAAACATTAAAAATAATGGTTACACACCTAGAAAATTACCTCATCAGTATGCTACCTATGACCCTATCTGAAGACTTCTCATCAACAATACTTTTTACAATTTTCTCTGGTAAGGTAAGAAATTCTAGAATCTCATTTAAAAAACTTGGACTGTCCAAAGACAGAAGGATTAGGCCTCCTCAATTTCAGAAACTTCAAACAGGGCACTAATTGACACGGGGATACTAACCAGTCTGCGTAGCACTGGAAAAATCACTCATAAAAGACATGACCCTTACTTCAATCCTGACAATGCACACCTCCCAACACCCTCATTCTAAGTCCATTACACAGAATACTAAAAAAGCTCTCTTGAGAATATACTACCTCTCACAGATCAAAATGTGTAACTCCAACATGGCATCCATATGGCATAACCTCAAATTCAAATTTGATGGCCAGCTAATATATTGGCTGGACTAGTCCAACAAGGATATCAATCTAATCAAGGATACTTCTGCGGGTCATCTACCACAGCTCTTCTCCACTGTACATGCATGAGTCAGTCTAGATAACATGGATTTCTGTAATTTTTTGGAAACTGAAAGTACAGATCACAAAGCATTCAAAGCAATCTGTTAGCCTCTCCCTACCCACATTGATAAGACAACTGCTTTAATCGGGGCACATTGTGTCCAGACTATATAAATTCCTCCTACCGAACACCCCTATATAAATTCCTCCTACCGAACACCCCTAAGAGCCACACTTGAAACAAATGAAAATGGGAAGAAGAACCAAACACCAACATATATTAAATTTGACTGGAAACGCATACAAGATTTCACCTTCACTATCACAAACAAAATATATGATTATTAATATAGCATACTGGACCCCATCTAAACTCCACAAACTTGACCTTATTCAAGAACCTAAATGTTGGAATTGCAATCTTGATTTGGCCCACATGCTCTTTTCCTGCCCTATACTACAAGCTTACTGGGAGAAAATCTTTGATTGCATAAAACACACTTTCAACATTAAACTCACCAAGGAATTCTCATACGTAATCCGGGGCTACCTGGATACTCAACTAAAAACTGAAATGACAGATGTTTACTAGATTTAATGCTCACTCTTGCCTGCAAATTGACTATTAACATCTGGAAAAACCAACATAATTTAGCTCGGATGTGGCAAGAATGGCTCACCTTTCTTAGAGGACCGGACAACGCCTCGCTACAGCTCTCACGGCAGCATCCACCACACCGACCGATGTGGGACTTACTTGACGCCACTTCCTTTAACTTTGATACCCCTTAAACCCAGACACATGTACTACAGTCGGAGTATATTAGCCCACATCCACACGATCACGAATCACTATTTGGCTACACTTCCCCGTATGGGCCCCTCCAGAGCATCAAGCACAACCATCACACTAGTCATTACCACCCTTTTACCTATCATATTTTTGTTCTGACAGTTGTTTTCCTTTTGCAGTCCAAACCGCAATAATATGTTATCTGATACACCGCTGTAATTTGGTACTCAATATTTAAATGATGTTATCGCAATGAAAATGCATACAATATGTAACCAAACTCCCAGATGACCGAACTGAACCTTGGTGTAGAAATTTGCACAGTCTTAACCCCCCTTCTCTTCTGTACCATATATATATTATATATAGATAATAGTGCAATAGTTACCCCCACGTTTTGCCTAGTGTCAGTGTCTTTTGACTGTAGTACACAGGGATCCTGCTAATCAGTACCCCAGTATTTGTGCTCTCTATCTCCCCTCAATTCATTGGTAAGTACTTTGTACACCCCACAATTGGTATACTGGGGTACCCCTGTAAGTCCCTAGTATATGGTACTAAGGTACCTGGGGCATTGGTACACCAGGGGTCTCCCATGGGCTGCAGCATGTATTGTGACACTCATGGGTGCCCATGCACACTGGGTCTGCCACTACAGCCTGCGTGAAATGGTGCATGCATCTTTCAATTCAAATGTAAGGTTTTCCTTGTATAAAGGTCACTGCACTTAAAACCTATAAGTCACCCCTAAGGTACGCCTTACAGCCACAGGCAGGTTGCATGGTTCTAAACGTGAAGGTGCCCCTGCACGAGCAGACACCGCTTCACACCCCGGAGTCCATTCTCTAAACTTTGTAAGTGCAGTGAAGACATTTTTAGGTATGTAGTAGCCACTGGCCAAATCAAGATGTCCAACTACGTAATGGCTTCCCAGAACCCGGTCATGTTTGGTATCAAACATGATGGATCATGCCACTACACCGATTCTGGTGCTAGTTGCATGATCCCATGTACTGTGGGGGGGGGGGGTCTCAATAGAGGACCACCCCCATTTCTACCTGTGTAGGCTTGCAGGGTCTGCATGCAAGCAAGTGCTGCCCACACCCCTGCCCAGCTCCTCCCCTGGGAGGAGTACAGAGCTCTGCCAGGTGGCCATTTTATTCTGCCATCTTGAATCTTAGATGGGCAGAGGCCCCAGGGAGCATCTGACTGGCCAGTCCACCAGAGTAGCACCCCTGACCTCTTCCTCCCCTGATAGGAGGGTTACCCACCTACCCACTTTATGGGTTACTTAAGGGCTTCCCTAAGGGTGGATCTTTAGATTCGTCCGGACTTCATCTTCAAGAACCTACTGGCTTCGCCTAAAGATTTGTCCAAAGATTCTTCTGCTATTGGACACTGGACTTTGCTGCTGGAGCGAGCCAGAAACCAAGACAAAGACTGATTCTGGTAGGAAAGCTCACACTGCAACTTCATCTCCGTTCTCTTCCAAGTTCTGCAAACTCCGTTGCTGTGCATCGTCCTGAGTCCACCACGACTCTGCATGCATCAAGATCACAAGAACGAATCTCCCTTGGAGTGAAGGAGTCACTCCCCTGCATCAACAGGCACCTTGATGAGTACTACCAGCTTGTGGATTCTGCTGTCCCAACGACATCACTTGGCTCTACAACACAGGTGGTGGTTTGTTGGCTCTCCATAGGCCTGAACAGTCTTCCCTGCAACTTGAGACTGTAATCCCTCTCAAGCATACTGGAACTGTATCCATGTGCCCATGTCTTTCTGCTTTGCCAAGGCTTGCTGTCGCTCCTGATTGAAGATCTTCGTGTTTCAAGAAGCCCCAGCCTCCAGCATCACACAGCTCCAAGAGTGATGCCCTCTTTGCATCTCCTGCAACGTGGGCATCTATCTTCTGTGTGCTGCCGAGGCCTTCTTGTGCCTGTGGCCAGAGGGTCCTCCTGAGGTCTCCATCGATTTACGCTGGCTCTCCTGCATATTGAGGGCCAGCCCAACTTACTCTTGCTGGGTGAGTCCCACAGACCTTGCTCGTCTAAAACTAAGCATTGTTTCCTGCAACACATCAACTGCGTTTGACATGGCTTGATGGTGGTCCTGCCAGCCACTGACATTCCGGCGTGGGACAGTTCCAGCATCGTCGCCTGGGCTCCACAGCTCTATCTTCAAGACCACTGTGCTACAGCAAAGTACCTCCAACAAGGCCTGGCATTGAGCTCCTGCTCCTCCAGGAAAACCTCCGGGTGGTTTGGACTCTGTCCCCTCTTTTTGCAGGAACTTCAAGTCTAATATCCATATCTGAGTTCCACGGACCTGGTCCATGAGACTCTAGCTGGACATCAGAGGATCCCCATTGACGTCAACAGGCAGTTCCGACACCACTGGGCCCCTATGCACCAAGGCTCCCTGGTGTAGGTGTCCTGGTTCTCTGGGTATCCACAAGAGGGGGTGTGCTCCAACCTCCCTGGTTCCAACAGGTTTCCTCTGGATCCTCTGGGAAGGGTACTGAAACAGTAAACCTCTAATCACGACTTTCCCACGTTAGTCTATGAGCACTGACCCGGACAGTAAACCTCCAATCACGACTTCCCCACATTAGCCTATGAGCTCTGACCCGGGTGTTCACCCCTGCACACGGGCGAATAGCAACTCCCAATTACATCCCTGTGGTGGTTCTGTGCTCTACCTGGTCCCTAGTTCCTCGCGTGTTAGTCTTGGCTTGGTACTCACCTAGCCTTCCATTTACTTAGTATGTGGTTTGCCCACCCCGATAGAGGCCCATGTGTTTTATGTGCTCTACAAACCTGTTTGGAAGTATATTTGATTGTGTATTAATCTATTCGGGTAGGAGATATACTAAAATAGTTTTACTGTTGGTGTATATTAAATACAAGGTATTTTTCTAACACTAGTGTGATTCTTTCTTGTGTGTAAGCTTCACTGACTGACATTGTGATAATGTACCCACTTTACACCCTCCTGAATAAGCCTTAACTGCTCCCCAAAGCTACGCCTTGAGAGCTTTGGTTACCAGGGACCGCTTCTACTGTCACCAAGGGTTGCCTGGACTACATGCATAGTAATGTAATGTAATGTAATGTAAAGGACACTTTTATAGCGCTCCTATCACTCCAAGGAGTAGCTTGGCGCTCAGTGTCTAGTGTCTCACCAATAGGTGTACACCATATACTGAGCAAGCCTCCTACACGGTCCTTAAGTTTGTTATCTTTTGCAATAAAATCAATAAAAACTACTTGAATAAAAAAATACTAAATAGAAGGTAAGAGGAAACAATGCGATATTAAAGAAGGGAAAATATGTGATAATAAAGCGGAATAAAATAAAGCTCTTTTACCTAATTTTTTCCTCACCTTCCACTCCAAAAATTAGCTAATTTAACCGCCCTTTATCCTCCAGTGTGGTTATGGTTTGAATACCAGGAAAAACTGCGTAGCCCAACTGCGCTTTTTCCTCATGTGTACCCCCATGTTTATCCCATAAACATCGCATTTTCACCAACCATAAATTAGGCTGTAAGTGTGTGGAATATTTCTAATAATCCATTGCGAAATAACGGACCTAAATGTCCAATTTCATGATTTCAATGGACCACAAAATCACCTATGCATGTAACAGAACTGTGCCAAGTGGGTGTAGCGTTATGTAGACAAGGACTTTCCTTCAGCTTTCAGTGATTCCAGATTATGAGCAGGTGTCTTGTCATAGTCTCATTTAGAGAATTCTGTAATGATTTATGGGTGTACGAAGCAAATAAGTTTGTGTGTGTTTTAGCATATCATGTTGTAAAACAACTAATAGAGGAAGTAGTTCTGGCCTCAGGAAGTATAATGTCAGTTGAAAAAACTGATGTTAAAACACAATTCTCCAGATGTAGTGTGGACATGTAGTTTGAATAACTTTAATCTTGGGTGAAACCTTCCCCATAAGAAAGTTTCCCTATAAGAACATTGCCTCTACCCAGGTATTCGTTGTATTGCAAAATTCAAGAACTGAGGAGGAGGCTCTGATGTGCAGGGGTAGATCCTTCCAGGAATTAGGAGAAAGGTAGGCGAAGGAACGACAGCTGGATCTGGTTCTGTGTATGCAGTGGGGGGGTGCAAGAATGAGTCCACCTTAGTAAACGTGTTTAGTGGGTTTATTCATGGGGCCAGTGTTGTGTAAGGTTTTGAATGTGTTTGTGAATAATCAAAGTGTGGGTGGGACATTGAGGGTGAGCCTGGCAGCTGAGTTTTGTAAGCTCTGGAGTCTTTCGGTCAATTGAAAGTTGATTCCGGCACAGAGTGCATTGCCATAGTCCAGCTCGCTGGTGATGAGGGCTTGGTTGACGGTTCTACAAGTGTTGGTAAGAAGCCATTTGGAGATCTTCTTGAGCACCTTCATTGTGTAGAAGCAGGAGACAGAAACTGCGTTCCCTTTACCAGTCATGGTGAGTTGGTTGTCAAGGACTATTCCAAGATTCATTGCATTGGTTTCCAGGAGGGGCGTGCCAGAGTTCAGCAGGCCACCAGGTAGGGTCCTAGGTTGAGGAGTCTTTCTGGAGATTACCACCTCAATCTGGTCTGTGTTAAGCTTGAGTCTTTTGGTATTCATCCAGCTGGTGACTTTGGGCGTACAGGCAGAGAAATAGGTAGAGGTGTTTGACATCTTCCCGGAGAGGAGGGGTATGATCTTGGTGTCAGAGTAGTATATGATGTTGATTACAGCGGCGCAGATGATGATGGGAAGAGGGGTCATGTAAGAGTTGAACTGCGTGGGTATCACTGAGGATCGTTGTGGAACTCTGCAGAAGAGAATGACAGGGGTCCTAGGTGAATCGGGCCAGGCTGACCGACTGGGATTGGCCTATAAGGAAGGAGAAAATCAAGCAACGTGTGCATCCCTGGATGCTGGCTTGATGCAATTGTTGAATAAGGATGCAGTGGGAGACAGTGTAGATGACAGCGTAAAGGTCCAGTACCATGAGGGCTGTGGTGTTACCTCTATGCATGATCATTCGAATGTCTTCAATGGCAACGAGGAAGTTGATCTCTGTACAAAGCTTGGGCCTGTAGCTGGACTGAGTTGTGTCAAAGAGTTGGTTGTCATTCAGGTGGGTGTCTAAGCGTTTAGTTTTCATCTTTTATATGACTTTTGAAAGGTAGGGTAACAGTTAAATAGGCCAGTAGTTGTCTAGCATTTTCGGGTCTGCTGAGGGTTGGTTTAGTAGAGGGAGTACTGTGGAGAGTTTCCAGACATCCGGGTAGGTGGCCGTGATGATTAAGTCATTCACAATAGGGGTGAGGGCACCACTGATGGGGACCAGTCTTTTGATGGAAAAGTGGCCAGGGCAGGGGTCCAAGGGTGATCCGTAATAGGTGAACTGCATGGACATTGCAGTTTTTAGAATGGTGATGGTAGACCAGGCTGTCAGGGTGGGCCTCTGGGAATTGACTGAGATGGGCAGGAGGGTTACAAGGGTTGAGGGGTCTGATTGGGGTTAAAACTTGTCATAGATATTGATGATTTTGTTGCAGAAGAATAGGGATAGCTGGGTGCTGAGATTCTGAGACGTGGCAGCTCTGGCTGGGCTGTTCCCTTGAGGAGCAAGGTCAAGACTGATTTGCATATGGCTGGATCCAAACTGGGGTGGCGTAGTGGGCAAAATAATCATAGATTTAACCCAGATCAAATGACTGGGAGTGAATGACTCATTCAGCATTCTGTCCATTTGTTGCCGCAGCATTTTTCGCCCTAAGAGGTGATATAGGCATTGAAGTTGGAGATGGATTTAAGGAGTCTGTAGTTGTGTCAAGGTTTTTGGTGCGAGAATTCAGAAAACAGGGATGCTTTTGAGATTTTGTTCCAGTCGCCTTGCGAAGATTTCATAAATAGTGTTTCTGCAGTGGTGCGGAATACCCATTCTGACTTAGATCAGGGCGTGATCGGAGCAGGTGCTCGGTGTGAGCTGGTCTACTGTGATGATCCTGGCGCTGGTAATGATAGGGTCTTGTAGGTGTAGGGTGGTGTATGTGTGTCCTCCCATTCACTGAGTGAGTTTAAGGTTGGAAGAAGTTGGTTGCTTTGGGAACGATTAGGCTTCTAGGTGGTAGTTGAAGTCGCTGCGAAAGATGAAGATGCTGGAGTTGAGAATCAGGGGGTAATACATTCTGCAATGATGCTGCCAAAGTTGGTGCCTGGTCTGGGGGTCACGTAGACAAGTGTTCCGCTCAGGGTGTAGTCGGCAGTGTTGAGGAGTCAGAAAGTCAATTGTTCCATGTTGCTGCTGAGGTTTTTCGAGGTACTGGAGCATTGGATGGATTATCTGAAATAATTGCGATTCCGCCTCCAAGTCTGTTACCCTGTCTTGTGATCTTACATCTGTGGTGGGATTGCTGTGGCGTTGACTGGGGCTGACGAGGGAGTAAGAGTTTTTGGTCAGGAAGAGTAGCTCCAGTGAGCAGTGGTGTAGCAGAGCCCAAATGTTGGTGGTGTGTTTAATGAGGGAGCGAGTGTTGAGGAGTATGCAGGACAGGGAGGGGTGCAGTGTAATGGGGGTCGAGTGATTGTACTGGGTGTATGAGGTGCAGGGAGAGGTGAGGTGGATGTGTAAGGGTGCACGTACAATAGCAGGTGGTGCAGGAGAACACATTCAGTTTTGGGAAATGAGGCATGGAAGCAGGACTGGGAGATCAATAAGGGGTTCAGGGTGAGGTGGTAAGTGGGAGGAGGACCAGGCTTCTTGGCACTGGGCCCAGATTGGCTTGCTATTTGTGTGCAAATGGCACACCCACTTTGCACATTCACGTTACGATTGCCACTAAGTAAAGCCAGTCTTAGGAGGAAAGCAGCAATGTCACTTCCTGTCCAGATTGATGATGGAAAATGAGTCCTCTTGTTTGGCTTCTTTTACAGACAGTTTTTGTTAGAAACCAGTGATATCACTTCCTGTGCAGACAGATGATGGGAAATCCAGTGATGTCACTTCTTGTGCAAGATGATGGGAAATCCAGTGATATCACTTTCTGTGCAGATGGATGATGTGTATTTGTTTTGTCTTCAGGATGGGTAAGAAGGAGACTGTACCTGCCGTGGACAGAACTTACAGCCGTGTATGGCTATGTCCAAACTGTGATGCTAAAAATCTCTCTGCTTTCTCACCCCACCCATGATGATGCCATTTGAATTTTACCAGGGTGAATTTGATTTTCGTCATGAAAAAAGAGTTACAATAGAGTTTCTTAACTTCTAGTTTCTTCCACCGGATGACCCCTATATTGAGCTGTTAGGGACTGCTGGAAAGTAAGATCTGCTTTCATGGTTACCACTTTTTACCTGGTATCAGTATGTTTTGACCGTAGTTTGCTGGGATCCTGTTAATCAGGACCACAACATCTGTGCTCTCACTCCCAAAATGGCTTTGGTAAGTACGTTTATACCTTCACAATTGGCTACTGGTGTACCCTTAAAAGTCCCTAGTATATGATATTAAGGTACCCAGGGCATAGGTACACTAGGGGACTCCCATGGGCTGAAGCATGTATTGTGCCACCCATGGGAGCCCACTTAAACTCAGACAACAGGTCTGCCATTGCTTCCTGTGTGATTTGGTGCTTGCACCTCTCATGACACATACAGTTTCCTTATATCTGCGGTCACTACACTTACAACCTATGTCACCGCTATAGTAGGCCCTTCAGTTCTGAGGGCAGGGTGCTTGGCTATCAGTATGAGGGTGCCCCTGCATGAGCAGGACACCCCTACAAACCCTGGAGCCGATCCTCCAGGCTTTGTAAGTGTGGTCAGCCATTTTAAGACATTTAGTGGACATCAGTCATTACGAGATGTCGAGCTATATAATGGCTGCACTAAACCTGATCATGTTTGGTATCAAACATGTTGGAAACATACCCCAAGACCGATTCCGGTATTGGAGGTATGATCCCATGTACTGGGGGCCCCTCAGGGGAGCTCCGTGTACTACCGGTTACAGCCTTTCAGGGTCTCTAAGCAAGCTAGTGCTGCTGATGAATAGAGACACTGTTCTGCCCTCCTGCTGATGAGCTGAGCTTGAGCAGGGGAAGGTAGAACAATAGGGTTCCTGCCACGGGGAGGTGTGACCACCTCGCAGACAGGCGTAGTGTATTGGACTGGGGTGGGTGCACTTTCCAGCGTCACCAGACTGCATTAAGGGCACATTTGGTGCCCTCCATGCATACTCGGATTTGACCCAGTTCAGTGAACCCTTGGTTTCCGCTCTAACACGAAAATGGACAGGGAAGTATCCTCCCCTCTGTCCAGTCCCTCCTCTGGGAGAGACCCCTGAGTCGTTCCAAACCTTTCCTTGGGTATTTAAGGCCTCCCCCACGGGTAGGTCCTCAGATTCATCGTGGAACAAGACTAACCTCCGAAACCAAGACACTCTTTGACAGTCTGGACACTTGGACTTTGTTGGACTACGCCTGGAACCGAGATTGCATCAAGGAAGACTCCTGCTGCTCCTGGACTCCTGTTTTGCAAGTCTTGTGCCTCGTCTGTGTTTGTGCTTCGCTCAGGTTCTCCTGAATACCTGTGGGCATCAAGGACATCCAAAGATATCTCCCTTGGAGTGAATGTGTCACTCTTGTGCATCTGCAGGCACTGCAACAAAGCTGACACGTCTGCTGCTCCTGTCGTCCTACGGACTTCCCAAGGCTCAGAAACACAGGTGGCGGTTTTGAGGATCTCCAGGGGACTGGCCTGTCTTCCCTGCAATTTGGAGGACAGTATGCCTCATTAGAGCCTCTGGGACCAAACCCCTGTGCACCGCATCGAATTTCATTGCCAAAGCTTGTAGGCTCTGCACCCCAGAGGTATTCGAGTTAAAAGAAGCTCCAGCCTCCAGCACATCATCTCTCGAAGATATGCATCCTCACTGCATCCTTGACTGAGGTCCTCTTGAGGGTCTTCTTCAACTTTGGTGGGCTCCCCTGCTTGCTCGGGCCTGCTCTGACTTTCCTGAACTTGGTGAGTCCCTTGGACCTTGCTGGTCCCAACAATTGTCTCTTGTCTTCCACGCCAGTTACGGCTGCCAAGGCTTGTTTGTGCTCCCGCAGGTCCCCAGCCATCGAGATACCAAAAGGGGCAGGCTCCTGGTCTTCCGCAGCATCGCCGGGTGACCACAGCTGCAGCGACAAGGTCCTCGTCAACTCTCCTGAGCTCCCTGCCAAGGGTGGGCATTGTGCTTCCATGTCTTCTGGTCACCTCCGAGTGGTATAGACTATGTCTTCTCTGCTTGCAGGTTCTCCGCTTCAAGAATCCATCTTTGGATTCCACTGGACATCTTCAGAAGTCTTACTTCCCAAGTCTTCCCTTGTTTATGGGAGGTTCTAACATCACTTCACCCCCATGCACCCGGCTTCGCTGGAACAGGTAACCTGGTTCCCGGGGCATCCATGTATGGGGTGGCTCTCCAACCTCCCATCCTCCTAAGGGTTTCTTCAGGGTCCTCTAGGAAGGGTCTTTTTTCTTTAAAACTGCAACCGCAACTTCTTCATTGACTTTCATTGGGCACGGGGATGTGTTCCCACTCTGCACACAGCCTCCGTGGGGTTCCTGGGTACTTATCTTTGGGTGCTTCCTGGTTCTCCCAGCTCCTTTGACTCCTTTGGTTCTAGTTTCGTTGTTCCTTGCAGTTCGCATTCCACTTCTCTAATATATGCTTTAGTCCCTCCCAGGAGATGAGTGAATATTTGTGCTACTTACCTGATTACTTTAGCGTATTTTCTTTATTATTGTTGATATCTCCGCTAGGAGATATACCAATGTGATAGTGATTGTGTTGTGTAATAAATAGATATATTTTTATAAACACAGTGTGGTTTTATTTAATCTAATGTACACTATTGATTAAATGTGGTAAAACAAGCTGCTTACACTCCTTCAAGATAAGCCTGAAGGCTGCTCTCCATAGCTACCGCTTTGAGATCCTAAGGCTATCAACGACCACTAACATCACCATAAGGTCTACCTGGATGAGTGCAAGGAGCATCACTCCTTTAAGCCTTTAAGTGTGCACCATATACTAAGCCAGCCTTCTACAGGGACTTAATAGATTGTTCTAATCTACTCTGTACAGACTCAGACTTGAGTTTGGTGAAGGCAGAATCCCTCATCATCAGTCATCAGTCCTCTCCGACTTTTCCATAACAATTGGACAGAAGTGGGTAATGTGTTGTTTCCCTCCATACATAAGAGTGTGTGAGCAACAATTTCTTTTTATTTGCAAAGACTGTTAGAGCCTGATTAGCCCATTCGCACAGTATTACAGTAGTTAGCAGGGAGTGCTGTTTGAGAAAATAATCAGAATGTGATGAGGTACCACGGGGGTTAGAGAAAAAGTTATATTATTTGACTTCAGGATGGAGAGTCTCCAGATACCTATGATGTTATTGTCTTTGCTGACAGCCAACAGTACAACTCCATCGCTGCTATTTAAGTGATCAATAGGCCCGGTTTTCTCAATTAATTGCCAGATGCTTGGCACACTCCACTTGGAATGAAATTCAGTCAGTATTATTGACTGTCTAGCAAGGCAGTTGCATTTGCATATGTTATGGGCTTTTAAAGAACCCACTATGAGCACAGAGTACGAAGTCTTTAATTTTGCAAAGACGTATTTCCAGTCAGGATCGCATTTGCAAGGTACCATGTGAGAGGGATATTTTGAGGAATATAGCTACACCACAATGTTTGTGGATATGGGTATGACATTTTCAGTGTCGGATGGGGTGTGCCTGCGATTATTACTGCCCACTGAGGCTACCCAGTCACATCTCAGTTTCAGAGGATCAGGCTCTGACAAGTGTGTTTTTTGAAGGAGAGCAAAATCAGATGTTTCGATTAGGCCTGGGCAGTGAACTCTGTGGAGCTCGTGGATTTCCGAAAAACTTGTGTGAGTGAGGAAAATCAAATGCTAGATGGTTACCCAGCGAAATTTCTCAACGCGGGTGGTCATGGATGGTCCCTACAGATCAAGTTGAGAAACTTTCCGTTCGCGTTGAGGAAGCTGCTGCTCGAGTAGAACTTCTACTCGAATGGCAGAAAGAAGCAGTGCCCTCTTGCACTGTGTGTGATGCCTTTCGTGCTGATTTTACAGCATAGGACAAACACTCCGCTCTAAAAATCAGTGTGACTGGCACGAGGGAACGGCACTCCGCCGCTTGCGGAATTCCGTGTGGGTTGGCGGAGTTTTTTTGTCACTTTGCGGAGTTCCGCTTAGCGGAACTTTTGCAAACTATGACCAGGCCTACTTTTGGTATTGTAGAGCTGATCAAAAATCTCTTTCATAGTGTATTCCAAGGTGACTTTCACCATCTTCAGTGGCATTGGATCGTGTTGTCAGATCGCTTATGGAAAGTGTTTCAGAAAAGAAAAGCTGGCAGATTAGTCGGAATGAAAACATGGAAAATCCAAGGTCATACTCTAGCAGGTTGTCCAATACAGTTGTCCAGCAATTTTGATAGTAGCAGCCGAGGTCAGCAGTAGACTCTACTGGTCTGTAACACCCAGAGACCCAGTGGCCCTAGTGGGATCAGTTGGGGAAGACGAGCCTTATAGGTGTATCTTTAGGACATCAGTAGTAAAGTACATTCTCTTGTACATCAGCTAGTTCATAGAATGATCCTAATAGCATGGCCTCGACGTCCGTTATCAGAACATTTCCAGGTTGCTAATCACAGGTTAAGCGGTGTGAAGTTGTGTGTATTGACCGTGTCCATAGCCTTTGACCAAGCAAAATGTCCAGCTGAAAAGTCGGGACTGAAAGGGCATTTTGTCTGAGATAAGACTCCAAAGAATTAATAAATAAGGCTGTATGTTTCTCTTTCCAGCAGTTAGCAACCTCAGCTCTGCAGTCTGCACCTAAGCCAATTGCAGGTATTTCGATTCCAGTTTTGATTTACATTGTGCTCCCTATGTAAACTTCCTTTCTCTGCTGTCCTCTGTTATTCTCTGGCAATTCAAGCAGGTGTCTGCTCACCTCACCGGTAATCTACATTCAGCTAGGCTCCAGTCCTCACCCCAGGGTCCAGTAGTCATTCAAAGCTATTCTCTCTTCTCCACTGCTATCATGGATAAAGGTGCATGGTTAAGTTCAGCATACACTATTCGCTGCCCTGGGTATCACAAAGGCAAACATTTTATTTTCACTTCCTTGATTAGCTCAAACAGTCAGACTGAGGCATTGCGCCCATTACCCACATCGGTACCTCGGTGTAAGTCTGAGAGACACATCTATCACTCAATTCACAGGTGTGTAGTGGCCACCTTCGGAGAATAAGGCTGCAGTGGTTTCATGTAGCATTGATTTCTACTGCAGTCCCCTCACGTAGGCTTATGTGATGTGCCTTTATGTGTATAAACATAGAGGTAGGTGTGTGAGCTCTGGAAAGCTCTAGCTTGTCTCGAACCAGATACCCGTCTCTGTCGCTGCTCAATGGACCCTCAAGTGGAACACAATCCTAGAATGTCCACTTAATCTTAAGCATAAACTGAGGCAGTGATCACCAACGCTGTCATAGTAAAGCATCTCTGACCGATAGACAATGATCATGTATTGGTGTTTGAACGTAATGATGGCCGGTATTTTCTTTCGGAAAAGTGGCAACCCTAGGAAGCCAGTGTCAATGCATGTGTCCTTTGAATTTTCAATAACCCACCACCCTCGATCCCTACTCTTTAAGGTCTGACAGTGTGAACATTGTCAGGGATGGGACACAACAGTGTAGTTAGATTTTACCTAAAGGAACTCCCAGACAACAGGAATGCTAGCTTTTACAGAGCACTTGACTTGGCAGGAAACTTAAAGAGAGTGTAACATGCCAGCCTCTTCTTTGGTTTCCCCACCATCCCTAGCATATTCACAGCTACTGGAATCATGCATTTGACAACCCTTCCAATGGTGCACATGAAGTAAGAGAAGGAGATGGACTTTAGGGCCTGGGGGTAGTAAGGACAGGGAAAGGGGTGCTCTGAACTCTGTAGCACTGTCCATTCATCCTTATCCAGAGGGAGGAAAGCACTGCATTATCACACACCAGCAAGGTAAGTGGACTCTGTCCTCCTCCACTTTTCTCCTTGTTGCTCTCAATTTTGGCATGTTGTGACTGCTGATTTTTATTGTGGGCTCAGCCCATAATTGGCTTCTTAAAGCCAAGCCAGGCCCCTGGTTCGGTCCACGAAGTGCCACAGCTCACCCATCTTTATATAAACATGGCCTAAGAGATGCAACGGCCCATGCAGCATCATTACAGAGCAGCCTTCTTCACTACAGCCAAGCTCTGCCCCAATCCTTAATCATCTCCCCACTATACACTTATCTCCATTTAATTCATCCAGAATATTCTGCTCTTGTCCAAATCTCTTCAACTTCACTCACCAAGTTTACAAACAACTTCCTGTGCTTAATATATGCATATTTCTTACCTACTGGGGTCGCCAGTAGGTAGTTATAGTTAGGACCTGGTTTCCATCAGAAGAGTGTTCATTTGTTTTAATAGTAACTTTGGTGCCGTTTGATGAATCGCCACGAAATTTTCAAAACTAGTTTGCCAGTCACTTCAGCTGTTGTCTAGAAAGTTTCGGGGCCATCTGTCATACGAGGTCGAAAAAAAGGGGGGGGGGGGGGGTCCCAAAAGGCGTTTTCCCCATGCAATTTCTCATAGGGTTTTTAGACGCGACTTTAGACCGAGCCGTTGAATGGAATTAAACCAAATTTGGCACAAAGCTTAGTCTTGGTCCAGAAAGAATGCCTTTTGTAATTTGGTGTAAATCTGTTCAGTAATTTTGGACTTATTGAAATAAAAAGATTTATGTATATCTAGAGACGCGGACCCACAGCGGTGGATCCGTAGAGATTCTCGCCAACAGTGATTGGCTGGCCGCAACCTGAGGGGAAAGATGTGACTGAAATGTTATGCGTCGGGACTCGGTTCCTGCGGGATATTACAATTTAAAAGTGATAGAAGGGGTCAGGATGGAAGTGCCCTCAACTCATGGGACTGATGAAGGGGTCTGTGAGGGACCCACCTATGGGCGTGAAATTGTCCCAAAACATTTTATTGGAAGGGCGAGGGTCCACAGATTCATTGTGATGACCATCGCATCTCACCATGTGCTCCGTGGCGGCTCCGCAGGTCCAGGCCCCAATTAAGAAAAACATACACTCAAACACAGATACACCTATTCACACAACCACTCATAGACCCACACAGACACCCACTCAAGCACATACCCACAAACAACTCACATCAATAAAACCCCTTAGACGTACAAAGCCACTGGCACACCTACTTACATACACACACAACCACTCACTCATACAGCCATTCACACACCCACTCACAGATCCACAAAATCATTCAGACACACACAGCCACTCACACATGCACTCACACACCTGCACACACACCTGTACAACTGCTCACATCTACTCACACTCATATATCCACTTACCCATAGAGCTTACACGCATACTCACACATCCCTACAGCCACTCACAAACCTATAGAACCACTCACACACCCAGTCACAGGTCCACAGCCACTCACATGCACTCACATACCCATTTACATACCTACACAGTCACTCACACACCATTACAGCCACTCATACACCCACTCACAGACCGACAATACCACTCACAGACCCAGACAGCCACTAACGCATGCACTCACACACACTTGTACGGCCACTCACACACCCACTCACAGACCCACACATCCACTACCATACCCACTTAAACACCCACTCACATACACATACAGCCATTCATACACCTACATGCAGCCACTGTAGCATGGATTGTGGGTTCATTGTCGACATTGCTAAGTTTGCATGAGGTTCACTGCCATGAGGCTGCTTTTGTGCACAACACTACATGCGTTTATTTTGCAAGACTTTGTTTGTGCCCTATTTACATGAGAACTGTCTGCTTTTCGAATTCTCTGCTTAGCTCTAAGGTTTAGTCTGCACACAATGTACAAGGTCGATAAACAATGTCCCTTGTTTTTCTGTTCTAGTCAGTCCCTCGCACCTAGACATAACATGAGACACACAGGTGCACTATTGAAAGTCGTATGCTTTAACATTGTAAGCGAAGCATGTTGTTCAGGCAGTTGAAGAGACCTTTCCAGAGAGAAGAGCTGTGCTTGTCCTGAGATGTAAACCTTTCATCTAGGCCTTGAGATATGGGGTCTGCTAAACGAAGCCCAGAGGTCTTCTTTTTCTATAATAAACTACTTCTTACCATGGGGAGGGTGGTTAGGCACTGTAGCCCTTTTCCACTGTCTTTATAAAATGATATCCCCATTTGTATTCTATGGAATTGTGAAAATGCTGACTATATTGTGTTTATGCATCTTGCTGCTAGTAATGGCACGTGTAGTGTACAATAGAGCGCGCTAGTTAAAATAAACATTTTAAACTATAACGTGACTGATTACTCTTATTGTGTACAAGTATGAGTGAGTGAGCAAAAGAGTTGTCTTGTTCCCACGATTCCTGAGAGAGTCTGGAGTGTCGTGTTCTGGGTTGTCTAATCATTGGTAGCTTCGCTGTTAGTCGGAGAATGAATGAGACACTATTGCTAGCCGGTTTGGGGGATTTTGGGCACTGAGGTGATAGGTTGGTACACCACTATTCTCCGAGGTCCTGGTTTCCTGTGCATAGTTCTGTATATGTGCAGAATACCCGCAACACCACTCATACATCCTCTCACAGGCCCACAAAACCACTCACAGATCAACACAGTCATAAACACATAAACTCACACACCCACCCTTGTAGCCACTCATACGCCCACTAACAGACCCACAAAACCTCTTACCACCAACTCACAGACCCATACAGCCACTAACACATCCACTAATACACCCACACAACCACTCATACACCCACTCACATACCTAAGTCATTCACACGCCCACAAAACCACTCACACGCCCACTCACAGACCCACACCGCCACTTGCATACCCTATCACACTTGCACACCCACTTACCCACCCACACATCCACTGGCACACCCACTCACACATCCACTCGGAGACCCACAAAAGCTCTCACAGACACAGCCAGTCACAAATCCAAGCAGCCACTCAAAACCTCTCAAAGACCTACAAAACACCCACTCACAGACCCACAGAGCCACTCACACACCTGCTCAGACATATACAGTCACTGATACACCCACTCACACACCCACCCACAAATCCATTCGCACACCCACCCAGCCACTCACACAGTCGCTCCCAGAGTTTGTCTCTGTGTAGGTGCATGAATGAATGGTTCTGTGAGTGCCTGAGTGGGTTCTGCTCACTTCTGACCTTTATTTTGCCTCTTTCTGCTAATCGCTTACCTTTATTTATTCTCTTTGCTCGTTTCTTACCTGTATTTTGCCTGTTTCTGCTAGTTTCTGACCTTTCCTTTGCCTCTTTCTGCTCGATTCTGATCTCTTACGGGAGAGGTGTGGCGCCGCGGCCAGGGTGACTGACGCTGGAATCTGGGGATCACGGTTCGGTCTGCGGAGCCTGCGGCAGATTAGCCCAGCACCATGTGACTCTGGGTAATAGCTTGCTTAATGTTTCTGACGGCCCTCAGCGCCTTGAGACCCTTAAAGGTAATTGTTCGCGCTTTACAAATGTGGATTATTATTATTATTCTGCTGGTTTCTGGCCTTTATTTTGACTCTTTCTACTGACCTTTATTTTGCCTCTTTCTGCTCGATTCTGATCTTTAATTTGCCTCTTTCTAGTAGTTTCTACCTTTATTCTGCCTCGTGCTGCTAATTTCTGTCCCTTTCTGCCACTTTCTGCTTGTTTTTCACTTTTATAATGCCTCTTGACAACCTTTTTTGCCTCGATCTGCTCGTTTTTCACCTTTATTTTGCCATTTTCTGCTAATTTCTCACCTTTATTTTGCCTCTTTCTGCTCGCTGCTGACCTTTTATCTGCCTCTTTCTGCTAATTTCTATTCTCCATTTTGCCCATTTCTGCTTGTTTCTAACCTTTTCTTCTGTCTCTTGCTGCTCATACCCGACCTCTATTCTGCCTATTTCGGACCTTAATTTTGCCTCTTTCTGCATTCTTTTCCTGTTACCCCGAGGGGAGCCTGAATGCCCTTTTGGTCCCAGCTGGTTCCACGCCTCCTGTTGGAGCCAGCATTGCTCTCACTGGCAGGTAGCTGCTAAACATGCAACTCCCTGTCAGTGAGAACAATCCTTTAGTCTTTTTCCCTGCCAAGTCAGAGCAAACAGCCATGTCCCAGGGGTGGGCACCCAAGGAAATAGCAGGAGACGGCCCTAGGGAGTGGCAGTGCCCCGGGCCATTGTTGGATCTAGGAGAGGGCCCTCCCTCCTATGATCTGCACAGGCCTGCCCGAGGAGGTGGTTGCCTCCGGAGCCGTATATGGTCTGGGAGTGGGCACGCGGCCCCCTCCCAGTATTTTAAGTGATTTGATCCTGGAGAGGGGGTTCTTTATATATTTAGTTCCCGGGACGTGGCTTGCTCTAAAATTAAAGTGAAAGCCCTTGTAGGTGGTCGGCCCCGTGGTTCCGGGAAAGCCCAGGCGGGGGAACCTTAGGAAGGGGGCCCCATGTACCCCCCTCCTTTTTTTAAAAAAAAATGCCTCCGGGACCTGGCCCTCCCAGGGGTATTTCAAAACAAGTACAGGAGACCACGTTTGTTTCTTTTTTTAATATTGACACAAATCCGCAGATCCACCTGCAATCTTGTGGCAAAATTGAAAAATAAAACTTTTTGGGTGGGATTCGGCTGAAGCGGAGTCCCAAGATGACTGCCTACACTGTCTGGTTGAAGTGTTGGCAGCCCATGGGGCACAGTGATCAGACCCTGACTCATTAGTACTTATTTCTCAAGAACCATATAAGATCTGGGTTAATTGACTAACAACACGACCTTGGCCCTTTCATGTACTTTTTACTTTTTCTATTTCCGGCCCATCCACAATGAACAGACATATATCCTTTGAGATCTTTTTTGTGCCCATACAAAATTAATACAAACAAATGTCTCTCGAATACGTTTAAAGGGGATTCTTATTCAGAATACTGGTCATTAAGAGACTGTGTGCACATTGATTACCTAGATTTGTCAATGCGCCACCCTTTTAGACTATCCTGTGTCAATTTGCCCACTGTCATATTTGTCGATGAAGTTTTATTCATGAACTTGAGAGTATACCTCTTTAATTTACAGGGAATAGCCCGCCATCTTTTAATTCACTACTCACTCTTCTGGGCACCATCTCACAAGTCCAAAAAACCCAGCTCCGCTGTAATTCAGGCGTTGTAGCACACCGCGGAGACATTCGGTCTCCCTGGTGGGAACCAGATGATGAAGCATGTCACCAACTAGGTTGGTGAGTGAGGGTTCTTTTAAAAAACAAAGGTTTTTTTTCACTAAGCACACACCTTTCTTTTGCCTTTCAGCTTGTATTTGGTCGCAAATTCCAGTGATTCTATCTTACCATTTATTTTGCGCCGTTAGTCACTCTTTTGTTGTTTAATAGTGTTAGCAGCCAACCACAACACAGTACTGGGACTGTCGGATACTCGTCCCTAGATAGACACATTTGGATTTTGGTTAATGTCTCTAAAACTACTGAACAGATTTACATCTAACTACCAAAAGGCACTTCTCTGGACCAAGATCTACCTTTCTGACAAATGTGGTGTAATTGAGTTCTGCAGTTTTGGTTGTAATCATGTTTTAAACTCCTATGGGAATTAAATATAGGGAAAACATGTTTTGAGAACCCACCCCCCTTTTTTTCTGCCTCTGCTTCATGTATCACCACAAAACTTTCCAACAGCTGAAGTAAGGGTCATATTTTTTGGGAACATTTCGTGAAGATTCATCAACAGGTGCCAAAGATATAGGCAAGTCAATAACCACTCTTCTTAAGGAAACTAGGTCCCAACTAACTACATACTGGCGACTGCCTGTGGGTAATTTTATATATATATATATATACATATATATATATATATATATATATATATATATATATATATATATATATATTTCCAACACACTCGTTCACCCTTTCTTCAAGAACGACGTCCAGGCCAGCAGGGTTAAAAAAAACTGGTGTTTTATTTTCACAGCCCACTCAACGCGTTTCGGGAACCACTTCCCTTGCTCACGAGTGAGCAAGGGAAGTGGTTCCCGAAACGCGTTGAGTGGGCTGTGAAAATAAAACACCAGTTTTTTTAACTTTGCTGGCCTGGACGTCATTCTTGAAGAAAGGGTGAACGAGTGTGGTGGAAATTCGTAGGGAGTGGCGCTCCCGTCCTGGCCCGCCGCTGCTAGCGGCCACCGATGCTTCGCGCTGACAACGAGTTGGATATATATATATATATACATATATATATATATACATATATATATATATATATACACATATATATATATATATACACACACACATATATATACACACACACCAAAATATATCATATATATATATATATATACACACACAAACATATATATATACACACAAACATATATATGGATAAGTTACTTACCTGTAATCCTAGTTCTCTTCCAGGGGTATCCTCATCAAAGTCATAAGCACTGAATATTCCCGCCCATGTGCGGGACCCCGGAAACAATATAAAAATATATATGTATAAAACACATATATCTCGCTCCACATATATGTATGTACATATATCATTTTTCTCACATCAATGCAGCCCCAAAACTGAGGCTAAACAATGCAAACACATATACATGAACTGCAATTAGTAAGGAATCAAAAAACACATTAGGTCAAAAAATCCTTGAACTTTGTGTTTTAATGAGTCAAACCACTCATAAATCCTGAAAATTGCTTATAAATAGACATTGTTAGCCCTCAGGCTGCATTGCAAAACAATATCATAGAAAATGAAACCATTTTCACAATAACTGGCACCGTGCCTTTAAGGCAGCCATGACCCCAGGCTTCCCATCATGCCTCAGGGGTGACAGTTAGGTCAGTTGTTCTTTGCATAACCCTGAAGACAGGGCTCAACCACAAGATTGAAAACAAAACAGTACCAAATCTCATTTACCTGGGGAGGCGGGTGGGTTGCTTATGACTTTGATGAGGATACCCCTGGAAGAGAACTAGGATTACAGGTAAGTAACTTATCCTTCTCTTCCAGGGGATCCTCATCAATAGTCATAAGCACTGAATAGAATAGCAAGCCCATCAACCACCTGCAGGTAAATGAGAAGTACATGACCCAACCAATCATAACAGCCAAAAGAAATTCTAGCTGTTAAACAGATTCCTCAGGGAGGCCTGGCCCACCTGGGTATCTGCTCTCGTGTCAGAATCTAGACAGTAATGCCTGGTAAATGTATGGACAGACCTCCAGGTCGCCGCTTTACAAATCTCAGACATGGGCACATCCTGCAGGTAAGCCGCCGTGGCTGCTCTACCTCTAGTAGAATGCGCCTTAGGGGAACCCCCTAAAGTCTTCTGTGCCAATTGGTAAGCAAGCTTGATACACGAAACGATCCACCTGGAGATAGAACGTTTCGAGGCTGCATGACCAGTCCTGATCGAACCGTAGTTAACAAACAATTGATCAGAATGTCGAATAGACTTGGACCTGTCCAGATAGAACTTTAAAACCCTTTTCAGGTCCAGAGAGTGTAATGCCCTCTCAGCTGGAGTAGAGGGATTAGGAAAGAAAGTGGGTAAAGAGATAGACTGATTGACATGAAAATCTGATACCACTTTAGGCAGGAAAGAAGGATGCGTTCTAAGCACCACTCTGTTCAGGTGAAAAACCGTATACGGTTCTTTAGTACATAGGGCCTGAATTTCGCTCACCCTACGGGCTGACGTAATCGCTATCAAAAAAGCAGCTTTCCAGGAAATATGCTGTAAAGAAGCTTTATGAATAGGCTCAAAAGGTGAACCCATCAATTTTGATAGGACTAGGTTCAGCTCCCAAGGCGGAGCAGGAGGCCGAACAGGAGGATACACTTTCTTTAGACCCTGCAGGAAATCTTTTACTGCAGGAAGCTGAAAAAAAGAAGTTTGTGAAGGTGATCGCCTATAAGCTGTAATAGCGGCCAAATGCACCTTAATGGAGTTAAACTTCAAACCTGCTTTAGTCAGGTACAACAAGTATGGGAGAACTGCTTCTTCCTGACTTTTTACCGGATTGTGACCATTCTGCATGCACCACATATAGAATCTCTTCCACTTGCATGCATACGAATGTCTAGTGGAAGGGCGTCGTGCTTCTTTCAGAATGGCCATGCAGTCCTGTGGCAGCCCTAGATGGCCGTACTGTATGACCTCAGGAGCCAAGCTGCCAAGTTCAGTGACGGAAGGTTGGGATGGTGAATCCTCCCGTTCATCTTCGACAACAGGTCCTGCCTGCATGGTAGCCTCTTGTGAGGAGACACTGATAGGTGAAGTAGGTCTGTGTACCACCATTGTCTCGGCCAGTCTGGGGCAATCAGGATCATCGTTGTGCACGAGTGGTTCAGCTTGCTCACCACCTTCGGGATCAGCGGAAGGGGTGGGAAGGCGTACACAAACAGCCCCGACCAGTCCATTAACAGAGCATTCCCTCTCGTTCCTGGTCGATAGAACCTGGAGGCGAAGCTTGGGCATTTGGTGTTTTCGTCGTCTGCGAAGAGATCTATTGAAGGACGACCCCAAGACTGGAAAATGTCGTCTAGCACTCCGTCGTTGAGAACCCAGTCTTCTCTGTCTTCGAAGTGCCGACTTAGAGCGTCCGCCCTCACGTTCTGCTCTCCTGGGAGGTGGACTGACTGAACAGACAACTTGCGAGCTAGAAGCCAATGCCAGATGCGCTGAGCTTCCAGAGACAGAGTCCTTGATCGTGTTCCTCCCTGCTTGTTTAAATAGTACATCGTGGTGGTGTTGTCCGTCTGTACTAGAATCATTTTCTCCTGAAGCGAGGGAAGGAACGCTTTGAGAGCCAGGTGAACCGCTCTCAACTCCAGCAAGTTGATATGATAAGTGCTTTCCTTGGGAGACCACAGACCCTGCACTTGTAGGGGTCCCATGTGCGCTCCCCATCCTTGCAATGATGCATCTGTGATGATCGTTTGTGTTGGAGGCGGTTGATGGAAGAGAACCCCCATCTGCATGTTCTGTCTCTTTGTCCACCACTGGAGGGAAGATTGAGCAACCTCCGACAAAGTGATCCGATCGTCCCACTGATCTGAGTGTTGGTCCCATTTGTCCTCCAGATCCTGCTGAAGAGGACGCATCCGAAGTCTGGCGTTCGGCACTAGGAAGATGCAGGAAGCCATCGACCCCAAGAGCGAGGCTATCTTCCGCACCTTCTGGGACCTGTGGAGAAGAACTTGTTGGCACTTGAGGGCTATCGAAAACTGTCTCTCCTCCGAAGGAAACACTTTTCCTACTTCGGAGTCTAGCAGAGCTCCTAGGAAGTGGATCCTCTGAGTTGGTTGTGATACAGACTTGTTGAAATTGACATGTAGACCTAGACGTTGACAAAGTTCTATGCATGTCTTGAATTGATTCCTTACATTGCCTGGAGTTGGACCTTTCAACAGCCAATCGTCTAAGTATGGGTATACGAAGACTCCCCTGCGGCGTAGAGCTGCCGCCACCACTGCGACACACTTGGTGAACACTCTGGGAGCCGACTTCAACCCAAACGGGAGGACTTTGAACTGGTAGTGAGAGGTCCCCACCCGGAACCGAAGGAATCTTCTGTGATCTTGCCGTATTGGAATATGGAAGTACGCATCTTGAAGGTCCATCGAACACATCCAATCCCCCTGCCTGAGATGTGGATATATCTGATGAAGCGCCAACATGCGAAACTTTTCTTTTCGTACATGCAGATTGAGTGTTCTCAAGTCCAGAATGGGCCTGTATTCTTCCTTCTGGCCCTTTTTTCTGACCAGAAAATACCTCGAGTACACTCCTTTCCCCCTTTGGGACACCGGAACTCTCTCGATGGCTTCTTTCTCGAGGAGTGTAGCTACTTCTGCTTTTAACCTTTGTAGCTGGTGACTTGATGTTGACATCGGGGAAACGTGCGGAGGTAGACGATGGAAACGAAGACAGTACCCATTCTGCAGCATAGACAACACCCATTGATCTTTGGTGATGGCCTGCCACTCTGTCCTGTGATGCGCAATGCTTCCCCCCACTGGAGTGGGCAACGGCGCTGGGGGAAGTGAAGACTCATTGCTTCTGCTGCGCTTTATTGAAGTTGTTGCCTTGGCGCTGATTTCCATTTCCCTTGGAATTGCCCTTGCCTTTGTACTGTGTCTTTTGCTGGCCCTGCTGGTTCTGGCCTTTCTGCCATTGAGGGGTTTGAACCCTCTGCTTCGAATAACCCTTGTTGTTCGAACGGAATTTCTTCTTAAATTCCTTTTTCTTCTCGAGTCCCACCGCTTTGAGAGTGTCCAACTCGGTCTTCATCCGCTGCATTTCCTCATCCGCACTTGCCCCAAAGAGAGATGTGCCTGAAAAAGGAAGGTTCAGGATTCTTGCTTGAGCCTCCGGTTTTAATGCTGTGAGGCGTAACCAAGATGTTCTCCTTGCTGTAACTCCGTGCACATAGCCATGTGCCGCCAGAGTTACCCCATCTGCTGCCGATCCTATAATCTGGTTGGAGACTTGACTGCCCTCCATCAGAACCTCCTCAAAGTCCTTTCTGTCTTCTTCAGGGAGCTTTGCGGTAAATCTCTGAAGTGAGTCCCACAGAGACCTGTCATACCTGCCGAGCAGGGCTTCCGCGTTAGAAACCTTGAGGAAAGAGGCTGAGGTGTTACACACCCTTCTCCCCCATGAGTCCTGCACCTTGCTATCCTTATCCGGAGGTACCGTGGATGAGGAAGCCACCGCATTGGATTTTCTTGCCGCCGTAATGATCACTGAATCTGGCGGGGGATCAGCTTTGAGGAACAGAGGATCCTCTTCCGGAGGACGATACTTTTTGAGAATCCTCGCTGGAACGGACTTCACCGTTGCCGGAGTGAGGAAGACTTCATTCACATGTTCCATTATACCCGGAACCAACGGCAACAACGGTTTGGGTGCTGATCTATGTTGCAGGGTTTCGAATATGACAGTCGTCTTGACTTGTGGAGCTGTCATCGGTACTCCCAGTTTCAGGGCTCCCCTGCCCAAGATATCTTGGAACGAGAAAATATCCTCAGTTGGAGACACTCTTGAGCGTGGACTGTTAGTAAGAGTCGGGGAGTAATCCCTGTGAGATCGTGTTCTCGACGAACTTGAAGAACTACTTGTCCTCCTGGGCCTAGTTCTTCTGCTAGAACGCGTCTTGGAACGAGATCTCTCTCTGTGACGAGAATGTCTCTTGCTTGAGTGTTTAGAACGAGACCTTTCTCTGCGAAGAGGTTGGTCTCGATATCGCTTTAGGCGCTCCGCCGTCTCCTTGTCCTCTGCCCAGTGGTGAAGAGGTCTATTCCACCTTGGGGAAAGATGAACAGAAGGAGACTTGTGGATGGGATCCTTCTCAGGTGTACGCGACCGTTGAGGTCGTTCCGTTCGATCCTGTTGCGATCTTGCAGGGGATTCGGACCTCCCCCTATTAGATGCGCCGCTCCGTCCATCCGAGGATCTGCCACTCCGAGATGATGAGGATGATGAGGAAAGACTCACCAGAGATCCAGAGGGAGACCTTGAGCGAGATCTTTCTTCTGCAAGTCTCCGTCTCTTGGCGGGGGGATCCTGCACTGGTGATTGTTCCACCTCCGCAGCCGATGCTGAACCTGGAGAACCCAACTGTGGCTCTAGGGCATGAGTCTGGACTAGCAAGGCACTTCCCTTGTCCCGAACCACCTCCTTTGATTTTGTAGGAGTAAAGTTCTTTGTTTGAGAAGAACTTCTCTCCCTGGATCTTTGTTGATCCCTCGACGGTGGTTGTATCGACGCCGAGCGCCGAGCAGGAAGACGCTCCCTCGACGTCGACCGTGATTTCTCCGTCGACCTCGGGTGGCCATGGCTGTCCTTCGACGTTGAAGGCTGTCTGCTCGACGTCGATGGAGGCTGTTTCGACGCCGATCGCCGTTGACTTGATGGCGACTGGGCGTGCCTCGACTCCAAATGCCGCTCCGACGTCGAACGCTCTCGTCCAGGCGTCGACGTTGGCTGCATCGACGTCGACCGATGATGTGTCGACAGAGGCTCCCTCGACGTCGAACGACCATGGCTAGTCGTCGACGGAGGATGGCTCGACGTCGAACGTCCGATGGACCGACGTCGACGGAGAATGCCTCGACGTCACAGCATGACGATGCTGTTTCGACGTCACACGGCTCGCCGTCGAGCTCTTCCGCTTCGACGGCGACCTGTCCCTCGACGCTGACTGAAGCGGAGGTACCTTCGATGTAGACGCTGAAGACATCTTCTTCGTCGCCGTCGACTGCTTCTCCAACGCCGATCCCGACGTCGAATGTGAACCAGTCGGGGCTCCTCTCGACGTCGACCGCGTCTTCCGACTTTTCTGCTTCTTGGGAGATCTTCCTCTCTCAGAAAGCCCATAAGCTCTAATCCTCTCTCGATCCTTAAGAGACCTTTTTTTAAGCACAAAAAGTGTTCAAACAGCACTCTATGTCTAAAAGACGTCGAGTGAAGTCAAAAATTCTAGTAAAAGCTGAATATTTTTTGACAGAAAGTCAAAAAGAAAAGGAGCTGTTTCACCAGGGTCCTGACTGAAGGAGCCGGAAAGAACAACTGACCTAACTGTCACCCCTGAGGCATGATGGGAAGCCTGGGGTCATGGCTGCCTTAAAGGCACGGTGCCAGTTATTGTGAAAATGGTTTCATTTTCTATGATATTGTTTTGCAATGCAGCCTGAGGGCTAACAATGTCTATTTATAAGCAATTTTCAGGATTTATGAGTGGTTTGACTCATTAAAACACAAAGTTCAAGGATTTTTTGACCTAATGTGTTTTTTGATTCCTTACTAATTGCAGTTCATGTATATGTGTTTGCATTGTTTAGCCTCAGTTTTGGGGCTGCATTGATGTGAGAAAAATGATATATGTACATACATATATGTGGAGCGAGATATATGTGTTTTATACATATATATTTTTATATTGTTTCCGGGGTCCCGCACATGGGCGGGAATATTCAGTGCTTATGACTATTGATGAGGATCCCCTGGAAGAGAAATATATATACACGCAAACACACATGCATTAACACATACACATACACACACGCATACACAAACATATACGCGTAACACACACAAACATATATACACACACACAAACATATATACACACACACACACAACTATATATGCACACACACACACAAACATATACGCACACACAAACATATACATATATATATTCACTGAAAAAACCATAGGTTTCAGGCCTTATATAGTTAGGGATTAGCATTTAAAAAACCTTGCAAATTCACTGAAAAAACCATAGGTTTCAGGCCTTATATAGTTAGGAATTAGCATTTAAAAAACCTTTGAAATTCACTGAAAAAACCATAGGTTTCAGGAGTTATATAGTTAGGAATTAGCTTTTAAAAAACCTTTGAAATTCACTCAAAAAACTATAAGTTTTAGTGGTGTTATAGTTAGCTGGACATTTTACTCATACAAAACCATTGAAATTGCTCCTATAGTTGTACTAACTATATTTCGCGCACCCGCAATCCACTGCTGATGATGTCACATATTAAATCATTCATGACATGGTCAGTGACATCACTGATGACATCTCAAATGACATCACTGATGACATCATCCAGTGAATGTGGTTTGCTTCGTTATTTAAATATGCATTATATATATAGCAATTTGCATTGAAGAATAAGTGGATAGATATAAATAAATATTTGGAAGGAGGATTTATTAGCAGTGTAATTGACTGTTTACTTGACCAATTTATAATGTCTCACTAAATATAGTGGATAGTGACTAAACTGTGTGAATATCTGTATCACTTTGTCAGTTGTTGTGTAAACTGATTCTACAGTTGGTTACTAGCTATGTGAAAGTCTATATTAGTTATTGATTAGTTAACGGAGTATTTGTATGGGAGTGTGAAAGTGTGTGTGGTTCGGTGGGGGGTGTGTGACTGTCCAAAGATGTGTGAATAGTTGATTCAGTAGATATATGAAGTTAAAACTACATGTTCTAACAGTTGTTTGGGTGAGTGAATATCTTTATGGGTGTGGTGATGAGCAAATATATTTCTCAATGGTACAGATCCAACAAACTAGAAAAATAAAAGGCAGTGTATGTGTCAGATGTTGTATATAAATAAGTATACATAAGACACAATGATTGTGTGAGTGACTGTATGGATAACTGTATACTTGTAATAATGATTTTATAATTCACTAAGTATGACTTACTATCTAAATGAATAGAAGAAGTGGTGTTTGTATAAGTGTTTTGCTAAGTAAATATGTAAGTATGATCCATTGTTTGCATAAGTGAGTAGGATGACTTCATATGTGAATAGGATGCGTGCTGTTGTTTAATGTCGATATAGATGTATAAGTATTTTTGATAGTGTTCTATTGTTCATTGACAGCATGCATGAGTGAATCCATAGGTAAGTGATTAGATGTGTGTATACATCTATGAATCACTGAGTGGATTTTTAGATACTTGTATTGCTGTGACAATGGATTTAAATATGATACTCTGTATTTTACAAAGAGTGATGAAAAATTGTAATAGTGTATGAAAAGGTGTATGTGATTGTCACGTGGATGATGTCATCAGTGATGTCATTTGAGATGTCATCAGTGATGTCACTGACCATGTCATGAATGATGTAATATGTGACATCATCAGCAGTGGATTGCGGGTGCGCGAAATATAGTTAGTACAACTAACTATATAGGAGCAATTTCAATGGTTTTGTATGAGTAAAATGTCCAGCTAACTATAACACCACTAAAACTTATAGTTTTTTGAGTGAATTTCAAAGGTTTTTTAAAAGCTAATTCCTAACTATATAACTCCTGAAACCTATGGTTTTTTCAGTGAATTTCAACGTTTTTTTAAATGCTAATTCCTAACTATATAAGGCCTGAATCCTATGGTTTTTTCAGTAAATTTGCAAGGTTTTTTAAATGCTAATCCCTAACTATATAAGGCCTGAAACCTATGGTTTTTTCAGTGAATTTCAAAGGTTTTTTAAATGCTAATTCCTAACTATATAAGGTCTGAAACCTATGGTTTTTTCAGTGAATTTGCAAGTTTTTTTTAAAGGCTAATTCCTAACTATATAAGGCCTGAAACCTATGGTTTTTTTCAGTGAATTTCAAAGGTTTTTTAAATGCTAATTCCTAACTATATAAGGCCTGAAACCTATGGTTTTTTCAGTGAATTCGCAAGGTTTTTTAAATGCTAATTCCTAACTATATAAGGCCTGAAACCTATGGTTTTTTCATTGAATTCGCAAGGTTTTTTAAATGCTAATTCTATTAGCGGATAACGTTTTTATATATTAAAACGTTTTTTAAATCTCAAATGCCTGCTTTGCTAACAGAGTTTTTAAGCAAAGTCTCTTTTGTCTCTGGTGACCATCTTGGGAGACTGCAAATCAGAATGTGTTTAATGAAATATAAGAGGATTTGAGAAGTCACTCAAAATGTGCCCTAATTTTTCTTTCTTCAGCACTAATCATAATTTCTATGGCAAAATGAACCCCCTCATTTTGTTCCTTTGCAAATTAAATGTTTTAAGTGTTAACACTTTATTCCAATCAAGATGACTTCAGGTGTGCCATACTTTTGTCATAAGTAAGACTGTTAGCGCTCTAGTTGTTCTTTAGAACACTCTGGGACATTCTGTCATTGGGCTATAGTTGGGCTACATCTGGCTGATATTTGGGCTACATTTGTTTTTTTTTGTCTCTGGTGGCCATCTTTGGGCTACATTGGGCTACATTGGGCTACATTTGGGCTCTAACATATATAAAGCCCAATGTAGCCCAATATATATTTTTTCAAAGTTAATTTTCGTAAAAACCACTGGAGCACATATCTTGAGACATAGCAAAGGCACATCGGGCTACCAGTCCCTACAATTTTGCCAAGTTTGGTGGAAAACCATTCAGCCGTTCGGGCTAAAAGTGAGTCCAACCGCCCTATGGAAATTAACATGGGGAAAACACGTTTTGGGACCCCCCTTTTATCTCGGCCCCCGCTTGACGAATCCCCCCCCAAACTTTCAGGGAAGGACCGGAGCGCCGCGAGGCAAAGTTAAGGAAAATTTCAGGAAGATTCCTCAACCGGCGCCAAAGTTAATCCCAATAGAATGTTGCGATTTCCCTATGGAAAACAATCCTAACTATATATACCTACTGGCTATCGCCAGTAGGTAATAAATATATATATATATATATATATATATATATCCACGCGCAAATTCCTGTCTGCCACTGGATCGGCAGAACCACCAGGCATGGACCTCGAACACTCTCCAAAAAACCACGAATTACAACGTGATGTTGGTGGAGAGAGCAGTGAATACAAAAATCAACAGGCATAATGCCTGCCATGACGCGTTTCACTCGACACAGCAAGCTTGGTCACATGATGCGCCTCATATCCGGGAACTGATATAAAACCACAAACGTGCACAATTGCCTGTAAAAACAAGCTCACCATATTCATGTGCATAAACAACAGACTTCATTTTACGTCAGTAAGTTTAGTTTATATGTACAATTAATGTGCGCTGGTAAAACACAGACTTGAAATATACTCTGTTCAATTTGTAACATAAAACAATATATAAATAACAAATTCTATTATAATCGCATTCTAGTGAACGTTTTAAAATTCATTATTGTAATAGAGCGTAGCAAAAGATGCAAGTGCATCTACTAAATGAAACAGTGTTTGACTAATCAATACTTCAATTTAGCAAAGGCACAAATAAATGTTATACTGACTGAGCAAAAATAGGCAAAGAATAATAACCTTTTAGTAGGTTGCTCGGTTGATCAAAAATCAGAGTGGGCATGATAAAAACCTTAAATAAGTTAATATTATCAGCATAAGACAGCATAATTAAACAATAAATTGTATTTGTCGGTTTTGAAAGCTGAAAGTGACTAATATCGAAAGTTCTAAAACATTAATAAATAAGAATGAGTAATAAATAGAATAGTTCTTAAAATGTAAAGTGCAAGTGCAACCATAGTTAGACTCATCAAGTCAAAATCAGCGATCCCGGCTGCCTAAAACCATTCTGATATCAAGAGATGCCATCCACAAAAATGCCTATAAAACCATCATGTCTGTACTGATGACATACTACATAAAGTGCAAGGTGTAGACAAAAAAGTGCTCAACTTACAAATTCATTAGCAGCTTGAAACAAATATATCATTTAGGACTAAATGATCATAAAGTGCAAGTACCAACGTTAATACCTAGTTCACAGAAAAAGACAGTATCCAAAATTGTTTAAAATGTGAAACATGAACAAGGTTACTCTGCTAAAAATGTATACCTATATGTGCTAACTATACAGCTATAGTCATCCACTGTTTTTAATACTAACCATAACCAGAAAGTCGAACATTATTCGTGGATGACTGAATAGGTACTTGTACAATGTGCAGGTCAGTCTAGAGAAAGTTAGGCAAATTAGGGATTCTAGTATTGAGGGCCAAAATACAATGAGACTCACGTTGTCGAAGTAACCTCTCACGGTTCCCTCACCGTCCGGTATGGGAACAACCGCTAAGACGATATATTCCAGGTCTTTCAATTTGTTGTTGTGCACTAATTTGAAATGTCTGACGACCTGATAGTTTGGGTCAGAATTTACAATGGCCCATACATGTTGAAGAATGCGTTTATGTACTGGGAGCTTGGTGCTGCCGATGTAATCTAGGCCGCAGGTGCATCTTAATTTGTATATGGCATACTCAGTACGGCATGTGAAATGTTCCTTAATTTCTGTCTCCTCACTAAAAGCTGTCTTATAATGAGTCGCATTTTTAGCAAACGTGCTGGCGCAACAAGAATTGCACTTAAAGAAACCTTTTTTTGTAAGCCCAGTACTTTCAGATTTAACCCCCGTATAGACTAACTAGAGCATCCCTCATCGAGGGATACACACACACACAAACATATATATACATATATATATATATATATATATATATATACATACATATACACACATACAAACGTATACACACACACACATATATACATATGTATATATGTATGTATGTATATATATATTCACTGAAAAAACCATAGGTTATAGACCATATATAGTTAGGAATTAGCATTTACAAAACCTTATTTTACTCACACAAAACCATTGAAATTCGCATATATAGTTAGTTGCACTAACTATATATCGCGCACCCGCAATCCACTGCTGATCATGTCACATATTACATCATTCATGACATGGTCAGTGACATCACTGATGACATCACTGATGACATCTCAAATGACATCACTGATGACATCACTGATGACAACATCCAGTGACTGTATGTTTCTGTAAAGTTAAAATATGTCTTACATATTGAAGAATGAGTGGATGTATAAGTGTCTGGATGAAGGATTTAGTAGGTGCATGACTGACTGTATGAGTGAGTGATTAAATGTGTCAAGGTTTTGTAAATGCTAATTCCTAACTATATATGGTCTATAACCTATGGTTTTTTCAGTGAATTTCAATGGTTTTTTAATAGCAAATATCAAAAGCTGTACAATGTATTCTTCTTTTAAAGGAAAAATATATTTTATATGTATTTATTATAATTTTTTTATGTATATAAATTTTTTGAGGGAACGAATTTATCAACGATCATGCTGAAGAAGAGTGTGGGGAAAAAAAAACAAAGAGGAGGACTAAGAGGAAAGAACAATCAGTTCAAAAATACAATTGCTTTAAAGCATGAAGTGCTTTTCCACACATTTACATTTAAATAACCCATATTAGAACATACAAAATATCTACAGAGGAGACGGTGTACATTGAATTTTAGACTCTTCATTGGTACCCACATGTTGGTACTTACATCACCCACACAACACAACAGCTCTATTCAGAGCTACCCTACCTCAAAGCACTCTAAAATATTATTTTACTATTTCCCTTGGTTTTCCCCTTGTTACGCTTTCCGGAACGCTACCCGGTGCGCGGTCCGGGCGCTAACCGTGCGAAAAATTTTTTTTTTAAACATATATGGGCCTCCTCAGCCACCCTCAGAAAACCTAGGGGGTCAGGATATGTCTCCATCCTCCATCTTGTGACTAAATTTGTCCGAAACACAAGATGGCGGACTCCCGTTACGCTACCGGTGAGCTACCCGGTTCGCGTACCGGGTAGCGCTTCCACCGCGAAAAATCGAAAAAAAATGTATTTTATTCTTTTGCCCCGCGGGGCCCTTTAATAGCCCCCACATCAATCCTAGGGGGTCAGGAGGGGTCTACCTTGCCCCTTTCATTCATTTCCCCCTTCGTTTATTTCCACCTCTTGTCTCTCGATCCTACCGAGAGACAAGATGGCGGCCGCTCCGGACTGTTTAGAATGTTGAGAGTCACCGGAGAGCCAATCCGCTTCTCCTCGCGAAGTTCCGTTACGCGTCTGGTACGCGAACCGGGGCGCTAACCGGGACGCTGTCACAGATATATATATTTGTTTGAACGTTAATTTCTCAAACTCCACTGGAGCACATATCTTGAGACCTAGCAAAGGCACATCGGGCAAACAGTCTCTACAATTTTGCCAAGTTTCATAGAAATCCATTCAGCCGTTCGAGCTAAAAGTGAGTCCAACCGCCCTACGGAAAACTCAATGTTAAAAACACGTTTTGGGACCCCCCTTTTTCTCGGCCCCCGCTTGACGAAACCCCCCCAAACTTTCAGGGGACGCTCAGAAACAAAATGTGCCATTTTCCCGAAAATTTCAGCCAATTCCGTCCATCAACGCCAAAGTTATTCAACATAGAATTTTCAGAAATCCCTATTCAAAAAAATCCTAACTATATATACCTACTGGCGACCGCCAGTAGGTAATATATATATATATATATATATATATATATATGTATATATATATATAACATTTCTATGGCAAAATGAAACCCCTCATTTTGTTCCTTTGCAAATTAAATGTTTTAAGTGTTAACACTTTATTCCAATCAAGATGACTTCAGGTGTGCCATACTTTTGTCATAAGTAAGACTGTTAGCGCTCTAGTTGTTCTTTAGAACACTCTGGGACATACTTTCACTGGGCTATAGTTGGGCTACATCTGGCTGTTATTTGGGCTACATTTGGGCTCTTTTGTCTCTGGTGGCCATCTTTGGGCTACATTGGGCTACATTGGGCTACATTGGGCTCCAACATATATATAGCCCAATGTAGCCCAATATATATTTTTCAAAGTTAATTTTCGTAAAAACCACTGGAGCATATATCTTGAGACATAGCAAAGGCACATCGGGCTACCAGTCCCTACAATTTTGCCAAGTTTTGTGGAAATCCATTCAGCCATTCGAGCTAAAAGTGAGTCCAACCGCCCTATGGAAAACTCAATGTTAAAAACACGTTTTGGGACCCCCCTTTTTTCTCGGCCCCCGCTTGACGAAACCCCCCCAAATTTTCGGGGGCTGCTCAGAAACAAAATGTGCCATTTTCCAGAAAATTTCAGCCAATTCCGTCCACAAACGCCAATGTTATTAGACATAGAATTTTCAGAAATCCCATAGAGAAAAAATCCTATCGCCAGTAGGTAATATATATATATATATATATACACACACACACACACGCCTATTCACTGAAAAAACAAAAGGTTACAGGGACGTTATAGTTATGAAACAGAATTGGGAAAAAATCATACATTCACAAACAATCCAAAGGTTACAGGGACATTATAGTTAGATTCTGATTTTACACAAACTAAAGAAACGCGTTACTTACCTGTAACAGCAGTTATCCAGTATTGGTGTCTTTCATAGATTCACATGCCTGAATCATTCCCCGTCGTCGAGACGGGAGCCTCCGGTACATAGAAAAGTAATGTCCTATTGACATACATAGAGAAAAATAGGCCTAAGGGTCTCACCTTAGTAGCCTATCCTTGTCCTTATGTAAAAAGGACCAAACTCTTAGAGCCAGCCAATCAGCTATCACCTCCCGAACCTTCCTGACAGGAGCCTCAGTCTCTCAGATTTTCGTACGCACCAAGCTAGGTAGGCGCAATATAGTTAGAGAGAACGTGAGTCCTTCCAGGGGAGGCGGGAGGGTTGCATGTGAATCTATGAAAGACACCAATACTGGATAACTGCTGTTACAGGTAAGTAACGCGTTTCTTATCCAGTATTAGGGGTGTCTTTCATAGATTCACATGCCTGAATCAGAGTAGTCAGCAATATATTATGCACATTTCTGATGTAATCATGCTATATAGTCATTTCAGATAATACACCTATTATCCTGCGACATTGAAACATTAGCATACATCAATATATCATAACAGCAAGAGATGTGCATACCAGGATGGCGGGATGTTGGAAGGCTCACCTCACTGGAATAGATGGCGAAGCACCGCCTGGCCCACTGCTGCATCCTGCATAAGTTCAGCATCCAGGCAGTAGTGTCTGGAGAAGGTGTGCAGTGACTTTCACGTCGCCGCTCTACATATGTCCAAAATCGGCACTCCAGCGAACAGCGCTGCTGATGTGGACATTGCTCTGGTGGAATGCGCTTGAACATTAGCACTCAAAAGCCGTCCGGCCTTGTCATGGCAGAATGCTATCGCTGAGGAGATCCACCTGGAGATGCTCTGTTTCATTAGAGGCATACCCATCCTTGGCCTACTGTAGGCCACAAATAGCTGTGATGACTTCCTGAAGCTCTTTGTCTTGTCCATGTAAAACTTCATACACCTTTTGAGGTCCAAGGAGTGCAGCGTTCTTTCTGCTGCGGTGGTAGGGTTTGCAAAGAAGGAACGTAGAACCACCGGTTCATTAAGGTGAAAGTCTGAAGGCACTTTCGGTATGAACTTGGGATTTGTCCTCAGCACCACCCTGTCCTGTTTGAACTGCATGAAGGGTTCCTGAATGGATAGAGCCTGTAGCTCGCTGACTCTCCTGGCAGATGTTAGAGCTAGCAGCAGAGCCGTCTTCCATGAGATGTACTTGATGGGCGCTCGATGAATGGGCTCAAAAGGGTGCTTCATGAGTTGGGTGAGGACTAAATTGAGGTGCCATGTCGGTGGGACCCTTCTAGGTCTTGGGAAGGATCTATATAGTCCCTTTAGGAACTGCTTGATAAGTCTATTGGACCAAAGAGACGGTCCCTTGTAAGTCCTGGTGAATCGTGAAATGGCTGCAAAATGCACCTTTAGAGATGCGTGCGCCAATCCTGACTGTGCCAAGTGCAGTAGATATGGCAATATCTGTTCGGGTGTGATATGGAGAGGTCTCAGGCCTTTCTCTAAACACCATATGCAGAATCGTTTCCATTTTAGAGAGTACGTCTTGTTGGTACTGTCCGCTCTTGCTTTTGCCAGCACGTCCCTGCATTCCTGCGGGATGTTTAGATGACAGAACTCTCTGTGCTCAGGAGCCAGGCCGATAACCTGAGCGATTGCAGGTTCGGGTGTTGCACCTGCCCATTGGACATTGTCAGCAGGTTCCGGTGCTGCTTCAGACGAATCGGTGTCCTGATGGAGAGGCGATGAAGATTCGAGAACCAGTGCTGCCTCGGCCAGAACGGGGCAATTAGGATCAGGGTACAAGGCTCCGCCTTCATCTTCCTGAGAACCCTGGGAATCATCGGAAATGGTGGAAAAGCGTACGCAAATACGCTGAACCAACCAATGGAAAGAGCATTCCCGAGTGACCTTGGTTGGGGACGCCAGCTTGCATTGTTTGGGCATTTGGCGTTCTCCTTTGTGGCAAAGAGGTCGATTCCTGGGATTCCCCATTCTGAGAATATGTGCTCCAGCGTATTCTCGTCGAGCTCCCATTCGTGGGAGAGGGATTTCTGTCTGCTTAGGGCGTCCGCAATGGTGTTGTCCTTGCCCGGGACATAGTCCGCTTTGAGCGTGATCCCATGGAGTACAAGCCAGTTCCAGATCTTTTGCGATTCGCGTGATAGAGTGAGCGAACGCGTTCCTCCCTGTTTGTTGAGATAGTGCATCGTCGTGGTGTTGTCCGTTCTGACGAGCACCTGGGAGTTCTGGATGCGTGGTAAAAAGGCTTGCAGTGCCAGATACACAGCCCTCAATTCTAGAAGATTTATATGGAGTTGCTTCTCCTGATTTGTCCATTTGCCGCTTATCTGAAGGTCCTGGAGAACAGCTCCCCAGCCTTCCAGGGATGCATCCGTGGTGATCACCAGAGGTGCTGCTGGAAGTAGGAATGGCAGTCCTATAGACAGATTCTTGTGATTTTTCCACCATTCCAGGCTCTTGGACATTTGTGGTGTTATCTTCACTATGTCTTCGAAAGAACCTGTACTCTGTGTCCATTGGTGTGTGAGGGCTTCTTGCAATGGGCGCATCCTGAGTCTGCAGTGCGGGATGAGGAGTATACAAGAAGACATCATTCCTAGGAGTGATTTGTAAGTTCGAACTCTTAGGGACTTCCTTGATGCCACAGCTGTGGCCAGAGATATTATCTTGTTTTTCCTTTCCTTTGAAGGAAATGCTCTTGTGCATTCTGTGTTCAAGGTCGCCCCAAGGAAGGTGATGTTCCTTGTTGGGGTCATGCAGGATTTCTCGTGATTGAGAGTCAATCCTAGCTGCTGAAAGAGATTGGTGCAGGCGTTGGAGGATTCGGTCGCGCCTGCAGCTGAAGGTGCTTTTACCAGCCAGTCGTCGAGGTAGGGGAAGACCTGGTGACCCATTTGACGCAGAAAAGCTGCCACAGGTGAAAGGCACTTGGTGAGTCCAAACGGTAGGACTTTGAATTGGTAGTGCTGGCCTGCCACCTCGAACCTTAGGAATTTTCTGTGCCCCTTGAGTATCGGGATGTGGTAGTAGGCATCCTGGAGATCCAAAGATGTCATCAAATCTCCTTTTTCCAGTACGCCTAGTATTTCTTGGATCGTCACCATCCTGAACGTCTGACTCTTCAGGAAAGAGTTGAGTGCTCTGAGGTCTAGTATGGGCCTCCACTTTTTCTCCTTCTTGCGTATAAGAAAGAAGCGGGAATAGAATCCCCTCCCTCTTTGAGACGATGGAACTCTCTCGATCGCTCCTTTCTTCAACATCGCAGATATTTCCTGGAGCAGCAGTCGCAGATGATTGTGCGGAAGCCTGCGGGGAGGCGTTGCAGGTGGGATGGTAGTGAATTCCAGGGAATGGCCGAATCTTATTAACTGGAGCACCCACCGATCTGTGGTGATCAGATGCCAATTGTCTAGGAAATGGGTCAATTTTCCTCCAATCTGTAATGATGGATATAGTTGCTGGACTGGCTGGAGTAATTGGTCACTTGCGTCCGCCAGAGCCCCTCCTCTGGTTTTTGCCCTTGAAGTTTGACCTCCCGTAAGAAGTCTGACGACCTTGTTGCTGCTTCAGTTGGTACTGGGATTTATTCTGATAGGAATACGAGGACCTATTATGATAGGATCCCCTGTAGGAGGGCTGGCCCCTGGATTTGTTACCTCGAAAGGACTGGTTCCTTGCCTGCAAAGTACCAAGTGCTCTAGCAGTATCAGTGTCTTTCTTGATTGTCTGGAGCGCCTCGTCAATTTTGTCTCCGAAAAGGTGTTGGCCGTCGAAGGGCATGTCCAGCACCTTCGTCTGCACCTCTTGTCTGAATGATGTTGCCTTAAGCCATCCCTGTCGGCGCAGGACTGCCGCCCCAGCTAGTTGTCGAAAGCCCGTCATGGCTACATCTATGGCACAATCAATGATCTCAGCTGCCGAGGTTTGACAATCCGTAAGCAGTGCCTTGACTTCCTCCTGAACTGTATCTGGCAGTTCCGCTATATATGGGACTATATCCTCCCAAAGCTGGCGGTTATAACGCCCCAACAGGGCTATGGAGTTGGCCACCTTGATGGTCATGGCCGATGCCGTTGTAAACCGTTTACCGATTGTGTCCAACTTCCTTCCTTCCTTGTCCGGTGGGGCTGACAGAGGAGAGGAAGGGTTGCGAGAATTCTTTTGGGCCGCCTGGGTTACAACCGAATCCGGTTTCGGGTGCCCATTAAGGCAAGCTGCCGCTGTGGTTGGAGCCTTGTATTTTTTATCCAGGCGTGGAACCACCGCAGGTACAGAGGCCGGCGTCATCATCAGTTTCTTTCCCTGGTCCCAGAGAAAGTCTATTATTGGGATAGACTTCGTTATCTTCTTTGTTTGCTCCTTAAAGTCATATAAGAAGCACTCGGTCTCAGTTGATTCCATCTCCATATGAAATCGCTTCGCTGCTCTTTCCACTATTCTATGGAAACCGCCAATGTCCACTGGCGGTGAATCTGCCTGGCGCGGTTGGGGTGAAGCTGGGGAACGTGCCACATACTCTTCGTCCTCTTCGTGATCCGTCTGATCCTCTTGGACTTCCCCCTCTTCCATTTCTTCAGCCTCCTCATCTGATGATTCTATCACCTGAGGTGGCACTTTCTCATGGCGGACCTGAGTAGTTGGCCGCGTCTGTCTTGGGGCTGCTGCTAGTGTATTTGTAGCAGGCGTCGGGCCCCCTGTCTCAGTTGCCGGTGTTTCCGGGAAACGCTGTTTGTAGTCCTGGATAAGGTATTTAAGGTCATTCACAATTGAAGCGGGAAGGCATACCATCGGGGTGGCCTCTGTACGAACATGAGCTTGGAAAGAGTGTTCCTGGTAGCTCATCTCATCCTGTTCTTCGTTCGTGCTCTGACATTTCACGTGAAGGTCTGAAATGGAAGTAGCCTGATTCAGGAGTTCTTCTTCAGATTCTTCACTCAGGAGAATCTCTGTGGGCAAATGACTTTGTACCTTACTTGGTGACGTTGTTTCTGGTGTAATCTGCTTCTTGGTCAGTTTGCCAGACACTGGACCTTTTGCAGGAGCCCCTGCCGTCGTCCCTGGTGTTGTCGACGGTGGTAGGGTCAAAGACGACGTTTCTATGAGCTTGGATTTCTTCCACGGCTCAGTACTGACTAATTCCGACGACGATTCCCCCGTCGACGGTACCCTCGTCGACGGCCTGACCTGAGACGACGGTGCCTCCGTAGACGATACTTTCTTCGTCGACGATGCCTTCGTCGACGATGCGCTCGTCGACGATGCGCTCGTCGACGATGCGCTCGTCGACGATTCATTCCTCGTCGACGTCTTCGTCGTCAACCCTCCCGTCGACGGTGGACTCTTCATCGACGATGTCGGCGTCGACGGGGCAATCTTCGTCGTCGACGAGGTCTTGGACGTCGACGACGGCTTCAGCAGTATTATAGATGCAATAGGTTTACCCGCTGACGACGATGAAGGAGTGGTCGTCGTCGATGAGAAAACCGACGACGCTGTCATCGTCGACACAGTCGTCGTCGCTGTGGAGATGGAAACTGGCGCCACAACACTTTTTTGCGTCGAAGAGGATGTTGCGAGCTTACTGGACGACTGCGTAGGCTTTTTAAAAGCCTGAGAGCCCTTTTCAGACACTGAAGATTTTGTCGATCTTGCCTCTGAAGACTTCTTTTGTACCTTCATAGGAGGAGTGTCTGAGGGGCCAGGGGACTCCACCCTTGGCCTCTTCAGGGAGACTTCTGAGGTCATTGAAAAGCTTCCCTCTGAGGAAACCACATCTTCCCTCTTTTTAAGCCTGTCCAGCCAGATGAGCAGGCGACCTTCTCTGTCCCTCAAGGTCTTGTTAGGGAAAGACCTACATATCTTACAGTCTTTAGGTATGTGGTCAGGATAAAGGCAATATAAGCATAGGTCATGCTTGTCTTCCACATGTAGCCTTTTCTTCCCACATGAAGAGCTGGCCCTGAAAAGGGCTTTCTTCTGGGATTCAGACATGCCAGAATTTTGAAGAAATAAATCACTTACTCCAATGATAAGTGGCTTGAAGCAATCCTGTTCGAGATTTTAAAAGAGAACAAGTTGGTTTTGAAGAGATCCTGAGGAGAACTCAGGTTGGAGACTCCCTAGCACAACGTGCGGTAGAAAATCTGAGAGACTGAGGCTCCTGTCAGGAAGGTTCTAGAGGGAGGTGATAGCTGATTGGCTGGCTCTAAGAGTTTGGTCCTTTTTACATAAGGACAAGGATAGGCTACTAAGGTGAGGCCCTTAGGCCTATTTTTCTCTATGTATGTCTATAGGACATTACTTTTCTATGTACCGGAGGCTCCCGTCTCGACGACTGGGAATGATTCAGGCATGTGAATCTATGAAAGACACCCCTAATACTGGATAACCACAGAAATTCAGAAGTTCGAGTTATCTCAAGTAACTATAACTCGTGCCCTAAGGTAGCTATATCTCATGCCCCTGGCGTAAATCTACAAATCAGAGTAACAAATGTAATTTCTAGTTAAGGTTTCAAACAAGATTCTATTTCGCAAGCCATATTATTGCTACTATTAACCAAGCCACACCACCTTTGTGAAGATCTGTCTGGGGAAAGAGATATAATGTGATCAGTCAAGAGTTGTAGCTGAGAGTTCCCAAGTCTATTAGCACATTCGTAGCTTAATACTGTAGGCAGACTTTGGTGTGCTATAAAGGTCAAGAACTATAATTAACTCTGAATGAGGTGCCTTTTCCAGAAATTATACATTGTAGGTCTGCACTTTTCTTTAAAGTATTAGATGCCAATTCACATGTTTTGAAGAGTGATACCTTAGTTGTAGGGTTTGTGAATTTGCAAATTCGTTTTCTATATCAGCAAAGCCATTAACATTTTTAAAATGTGTTTCTGAAAGGTTGAGGCCTTGAGAAAAAAACCCACAGAAAACACTAATTTGCAATGTTTATGTGCTCTAATTTGAACAACCCAGCCTTTCAAACAGCAATTTTAATACATTTAGAATTTGAAATAGACATTCTTTGGTTTCTAGGAGCTAGAAGATTGACTGGATGAACCTCCAAGGCAGTGGTGGTACTTAAACTTGTCTTTGTAAAGAATCAGAACTGCGTGCCTGCATTATACAAGATCAGTGTTTACAACTTGTCATCTGTGCATCAAGCTTAACGTCACAAATGAACTGTACAATACACAGTATGACCATGTTTTTAGAACAAGAGCTTACCTTCATATAAGATACAAATGGCCCACTAAGATGTACATCTCCTTGCTCAGGAACAGCAGAGTCGTCTGCATTTGGGTCAATGTAGACGTACAACTCCTGATCTTTATAGCAAATAGAAAAAAAGAACAAAAATTATTCCATGTCTTACACACAAACTGCGTCATACATTCAACAAACATAATGAAAATGAGAACCCCCACACACTGCTTCATGCTATTATCTTGAAATCTGATGTGAAACTTAGCGTAAATCAGTTTAAGGATACAAATAAAATCAGACTGCTTGTGATTTGAATAAGTAGCTACTGCAGCAGATAAAGCTATCTAGTTCTTAACAGTAGGAATCTATATGTAAACAAAAAAACACCAAAATAATTCTGGTCCGGTATGAAAGCCTCTAATTTTTCATAAAATAAATAACTTATTTATTATCTGGGTATTGGCTGTGTTGCCGAATTTAATGTGTCTTTCACAATAGATACAGCCAATCGAGAGTCAAGGATGCTCTTAAGTTCAAAGAAGGGCCCAACAACCCTCTTTGTTTACCATTATGGGAAAGGAGAAATATGAACAAATGGAGGGTAATGGACCCAATTAGGTAACAGCTCAGTGGAGGTGAAATTGACAACACATGCCTCAGGGTTGACAGCAGCTTCAAAACCCCATATTCTGCCGTATATTGATAGCGCTATCAATTACTTTGATAGGGACTAGTATCCCCACTGGATACATTTCACATTGCTAAAACTAGCACCAGGCATGGAGGTGAACTGTTTAAGACTTCAATGATGATACCCACAATGGAGACCTAGAATTACAGATGGGCATATTTTTTCTTTTCCATCGTGGGAATTTTATTAGTCAAACACTTGCCAAGAGTAACAGTAACACTCAAGAAAGGAGTTGGAAGGCTATAGTATAGCAAAACATTGTACAAATAGGAAGAACCTGGGGTGAACGATCAGGAGGAGACTCTTACATTGGAGGAGCTGAGAGCTGCTCTGCAAGAGCTTAACTAAGCCAAAGCCCCTTGGAGGAGGGGGATGGCGGGAACACGGTTTCCCTGTAGAATTTTTTCAGACCTACTCAGGAACATCCTCCTAGAAACTCCTGAAGGTCTTCTTTCAGACACAGAAGGCTAGGACCTTGACCCATAACATGTGTGAGTGAATTATATGCTTAATGCTAAAACCAGTGGGGGACCGCAAGGAGCCCTCCTCAAAACGACAACTCACCATGATCAACTCGATGTTAAGGTTCTATGTAAACTGCTGTCAAAGAGTTTTCAGGCAGTGGTGCGTGACTTGGTCCACGAGGACTAATGTGGGTTCATGCCGGCACGCTACAATCAATCAATCAATCAATCAGAGTACTTGTAAAGCGCGCTACTTACCCTTCAGGGTCCCAAGGCACTGATGGGAGGGGGTGCTGCTACTGCTCGAAGAGCCAGGTCTTGAAGAGTCTTCTGAAGGCGAGTAGGTCTTGGGTCTGCCGTATGTGGGTAGGGAGGGTGTTCCAGGTCTTGGCGGCAAGGTAGGAGAAGGATCTGCCGCCGGAGGTCATTCGTTGGATTAGGGGGACAGCGACAAGGGTGAGGCTGGCGGAGCAGAGCTGGCGGGTGGGGGTGGGAAGCTGAGTCTGCTGTTCAGGTAGGCTGGTCCGGCGTTGTGGAGTGCTTTGTGTGCATGGGTGAGGAGCTTGAAGGTGATCCTCTTGTCAACGGGGAGCCAGTGTAGGGCTCTGAGGTGGGGGGTGATGTGGCTGCTGCAGGGGACGTTGACGAACAGTCTGTCGGAGGCGTTTTGGATGCGTTGTAGTCGTTGTAGGTGTTTGGCTGGGATTCCTGCGTAGAGTGCGTTGCCGTAGTCCAGTCTGCTGCTGATGAGGGCCTGTGTCACTGTTCTTCTTGTTTCGGTTGGGATCCACTTGTAGATCCTGCGAAGCATGCGGAGGGTGTGATAGCAGGAGGAGGAGACGGCGTTGACCTGCTTAGACATGGAGAGGGAGGAGTCGAGGATGAATCCTAGATTGCGTGCATGGTCGGTGGGTGTTGGTGCTGTTCCCAGTGTGCACGGCCACCAGGAGTCGTCCCAGGCTGAGGGGGTGGGTCCGAGGATGAGGACCTTCGTCTTGACCGAGTTCAGCTTCAGACGGCTCCTCCTCATCCAATCGGCGACGGCCTTCATTGCCTCGTGGAGGTTGGTTTTGGCGGTGTGCGCGTCCTTGGTGAGGAAGAGGATGAGCTGGGTGTTGTCAGCGTAGGAGATGATGTTGAGGTCGTGATGGCGGGCCACTTGTGCAAGGGGGGCCATGTAGACGTTGAAGAGCGTTGGGCTGAGGGATGAGCCCTGAGGGACGCCACAGATGAGGTCGGTGGCTTCAGATCGGAAGGGTGGGAGGCGGACGCTCTGGGTTCTGCCGGAGAGGAAGGAGATGGTCCAGTCAAGAGCCTTCTCTTGGATTCTGGCTTCAAGGAGGCGTGTCTTTAGAGTGCGATGGCAGACCGTGTTGAAGGCGGCTGACAGGTCCAGGAGGATGAAGGCTAATGTTTCGCCATTGTCTAGTTGGCGCCTGATGTCGTCTGTGGCGGCGATGAGGGCTGTCTCGGTGCTGTGGTTTCGTCTGAATCCGGACTGGGATGTTGTCTTCGAGGTGGCGGGCCAGTTGCATGTTGACGATTTTCTCGATGACCTTTGCCGGGAACGGGAGCAGGGAGATTGGCTGGAAGTTCTTGAGGTCCTTGGGGTCCGCTTTGGGCTTCTTGAGGAGGGCGTTGATTTTGGCGTGCTTCCAGCTTTCCGGGAATGTCGCTGTTTCGAAGGAGATGTTGATGACCTTCCGTAGTTGGGGTGCGATGGCTGCATCTGCTTTGTTGACTACGTGGTGTGGGCATGGGTCAGACGGAGATCCTGAGTGAATGGAGTTCATGACCTTGCGTGTCTCGTCGTCGTTGACGTTGGACCAGGAGGTCAGGCAGTTTGGCGCTGGTGGTGTTCACAGGGGAGGTGGAGTCTGGCGTAGTCGGGGCGGTCGTGGTGTTGAAGCTGTCGTGGATGTCAGCGATCTTGCGGTGGAAGATGGCTAGTGAGTCGCACAGTTCTTGTGAGGGCGGGATGTCGTTGGCGCTGGGGTTGGAGAGTTCCTTTACGATGCTGAAGAGCTCTTTGCTGTTGTGTGCGTTGTTATCCAAGCGATCTTTGAAGGAGGATCTCTTGGCTAATCTGATGAGGTGGTGGTGTCTGCGGGTGGCGTCCTTGTGGGCTGCGTAGTTGTCCGGTGTGCATTCGTGGAGCCATGTCTTCTCCAGTTTCCGGCATGCGCGTTTAGAGGTCTGGAGCTCGTCGGTGAACCAGGTGGCTCTCTTGTTGGCGTGGCTGTTGGAGGGTTTCTTGAGCGGGGCGAGGGTGTTGGCGCAGTCGTCGATCCACTGTCTGAGGTTTCGGGCTGCGGCGTCTGGGTTGGTGGGTCGGTTCTTGGCAAGGGAGGTGATCAGCTGGTCTTCGGTGACTTTGCTCCAGCAGCGGCGAGGTAGCTGTTGGGTGCGGGGGTGCGTGGTTGGTTTCTTGAAGGTGAAATGGATGCAGCGGTGGTCGGTCCAGTGGAGTTCGGTGGTGTGGTCGAAGGCGACGTGGGAGCCTGTGGAGAAGATGGGATCCAGCGTTTGGCCGGCGGCGTGGGTGGGTGCGGGGACGAGATGCTGAGGCCCAGGATGGCGAGGTTGGCGATCAGAGTGGTGGAGTTGGCGTCGTTGTTGTTCTCGAGGTGGAAGTTCAGGTCCCCGAGGAGGATGTACTCCATGGAGGCGAGTGCGTGGGTGCTGGCGAGGTTGGCGATGGAGTAGCTGAACTGAGCCCAGGGTCCGGGGGTTCTTTAGATGAGTGTTCCTCTGAGGGTGGTGTTGGGGTCCGTGTGGATCCGGAACTGCAGGTGTTTGGCGGTGTTGAGGGTGTCGTCTGCGTGGGTGGCGACCTTCAGGGTGGACTTGTGGACGATGACTATTCCTTCTCCGATTCCATTGGCGCGATCCCTGCGGGTGATCTTGTAGCTGTCCGGGAAGGCTATGGCGATGTCGGGCGCCGAGGAGTCGTTCCACCAGGTCTCGGTCAGGAAGGCCATGTCTGGGGCGGAGGTGTCGAGCAGATCCCAGAGCTCGATGACGTGTTTGCGTGCGGAGGTGGTTGGGTCCAGTCCTTGGAGGTTTGGTGGTTCTGTCGCGGGTGAAGCTGCAGGTGTGGCAGGAGAAGGGTCCGTGGGTCCGTTTCGGGGTGGCCTGGAAGCAGGTGTGGTTTCGGCCGGTGTTGAGTGCGTGGAGGGTGCTGGCGTCGTAGTGGATTCTGGTGTCGTGGCGTTTGCAGGGTCCGGGGGTTCTGGCGCTGGCCGTGTCCAGGCGCGGATAGGCGCGGCACGCCCGCTGCGCGCGGCTGCTTCTGGGCCTGCATATGAGGTGGCTTGGGAGGGAGAAGCATCTGGGAGGCGGGAGCGGGGAGGCGAATGGGTGTGCAGGGGGGTGGGGTTGCAGGGATACAGCGGTGGGAAAGGGTCGGATCGGGAGCGTCGGGGCGGGGGAACTGGTGCACAGGGCAGAGGGGAGGGAAAAACCCAGGAAACAAGGAGGCAGGAACCAGGCAGTCAGGTGATGAGCAGCGGCGTGGGGGCGACCTGCCTGCAAGCAGGGTCAAAGGTCGCAAAATAGCGTAGAAAGGTCACAATAAACGGGGTGAAACGAGTGGCACAGGGGCACAAAGGTCACAAGAAAGGGCAGAAAAGGTTACAAAAAACGGGGGGAAACGAGTGGCACAGAGGCAGAAAGGTCACAAGAAAGGGCAGAAAGGTCACAAAAAACAGGGGGAAACGAGTGGCACAGAGGCAGGATGGTCACAAGAAAGGGCAGAAAAGGTCACAGAAAACGGGGGGAAACGAGTGGCACAGAGGCACAAAGGTCCCAAGAAAGGGCAGAAAGGTCACAAAAAATGGGGTGAAGCGAGTGGCACAGAGGCACAAAGGGGAGTAGAGGCAAGAAAAACGAGTGCAATCAGGGGAGTAGAAGGCAAGAACAACGAGTGCAATCAGGGGAGTAGAAGGCAAGAACAACGAGTGCAATCAGGGGAGCAAAAGGCAAGAAAAATGAGTGCAATCAGGGGAGCAGAAGGCAAGAAAAGGAGCACAATCAGGGAACAGAAGGCAAGAGAATGGGCACAGATAAGAATGCAGACACAGGGGGTAGACAGGCAACAGCGGTCACAGACACCAGAAGACAGTATGGGCAGTACAGGGAAGACAGACAGACAGCGACAGTGATACAAACCTAAGGCCTACCACTGGCCACCAGGGATGAGGCGCAGGTGGTAGCCTGCGGGTGGAGGAGGGCCTCAACTTTTACAGCAGCGGCGGCAGGGTCAGGACACACAGGCGGAGCTGTGTGGTGGGGAAGCGACGTACCAGCAAGGTCAAGGGTCGCTCTACACGGCCTACAATCTTAGACAGTTGACTCATGTACTACAAGAGACCACAGGAGAGGATCAGAACATGGCACTTGTATCAATTGGCCTGGAGATGGACTTTGATGCGGTCAAGTGGGTGTTATCTCATGACGGTGCTACAAGGGATGGGTTTTGGCCCAGTCTTTCAGGATTGGGTGCAGTCAATTTATACTAACCCCACAGCCTGCATTAGAGGAGGGGGGAGGTCTCGGGAAGCCTGTTCTGTAGAAAAGGGCACCCAACAGGGCTGTCCCCTTTCACCACTCCTGTTTGCTGTGGTGGTAGAGCCTATTGCGATTATGCCACATAAGGAGCTGGAACCCTTGAGGATAAGGGTGGTAGAGCAGAACCACACTATCTCATTACATGCAGACGATGCACTGATTTATATTTGATCGCCGGCAGAGGCGGTGCCACTACTGACGCGGCATATGGCAGACTTTGGCCAGCTTATGAGTTAACATTAGGAACACCTTGTTGTTCCCGTTGGGGAGAATGGCGCTGGTGCCGCCACAGCAGTTGCCTGATCATGGGTTCTGATGGGAGGGCTTCGGATACTTGCGGATAATGGTCACACACACGCGGGCTGTGTATCAGCACCTAAACGTGGATGAAGTTCTGAGGGGCCAGACCAGGTTGATTGGATTCTGCCCCTGTCGATCATGGGATGAGCGGCTGCCGCTAAAATGGTCTTCCTCTCAAGGTGTTTATATCTGGTCCAGAATTCACTGTTTACTCTTGAAGCAGCTTTTTTTCAGAATCTCAATAGTATGTTGATCTCCCTTGTGTGGACAGGAGGGCTCAGCCGTGTGACCATGTCAGTCCTGATGCGTGATATGGAGGAGAGGGGCTGGCCATCCAAGACATGCAACTCTATTACTTTAAAGCACACCTGTAGCATACAGCCCGATGGCGGACAGACACTGATAACTGGAAAATAAGGCTGCTGCGGGGTGTTTCCGGGGGGGGATACACTGGCACACCTACTGATGGGGCGGCACCCCGAGGCATCCGTTCCCTATCTGATACAGCGCACAGATATGGGAGACGGCGGTGTTGAAGGTATTGGGCAAGGCCCCTTTCGACAGGGAATTACGACTATGGGACATTGAGCCCTTCTGAACTCGTGCACCAGTTATGTCTATGGACAACTGGAAAGACGTGGTTTACTTTTAGCAGGTGACCCATACTCAGGGGAAATGTTTCTCACGTTTCAGGAAACACAAGACTCATTTTCCCGTGGGATGGTGACGCTTCCTCCACTATGCAAAGCTAGACAACACGCCTACGGAGATACTGCACATGCACCCTGCGGCACAGTCCGTAGGAAAGTAAGATAATTCTGGCATAGGTACCCCCACTTCTTGCCTGGTGCCAGTCTGTTTTGACTGTAGTTCACTGGGATCCTGCTCACCAGGATCCCAGTGACAGTCCTATCTCCTCCAAATTCACTGGTAAGTACTTTGTACGCCCCACAATTGGTATGCTGGTGAACCCCTGTAAGTCACTGATATATGGTACTGAAGTACCCAGGGAACTGGTATACCACGGGTCTCCCATGGGAGGCAGCATGTATTATGCCACCCTACTGCAGTCTGGTTGAAATGGTAAATGCACTTTTCTCTTTAGATATAAGGTTTTTCTTATTTCCTGGGTACTGCACTTAGGACCTATAAGTCACCCCTATGGTAAGCCTTACAGCCCACAGGCAGGGTGCATGGTTCTAAGTTTGTTGGAACCCCTGTACGAGCAGAGGTACATCTACAAACCCTTAATTGCATTGTTTGGGCTTTCCAACCCCAGCTCCAACACCAACGACATCCCGCCGTCGCAAGCCCTGTGCGACTCCCTCGCCACTTTTTTCCACCGCAAGATAGCAGACATCCACGACAGCTTCAACACCCAGACAGCCCCAACAGACATCAACACAACAGACTCTCCGCACACCATCGACCATGACCCCCTGCTAGCCTGGGCCAACGTGAGCATCGATGACACCATCAAGACCATGAGCACAATCCACTCTGGCTCCCCGTCAGACCCAATCCCTCACCACATCTTCAACAAAGCCAGCAGCTCCATCGCAACCCATCTGCGCAACATCATCAATCTCTCCCTTGAGACCGCGACCTTCCCAGAGAGCTGGAAACACGCCGAGATCAACGCCCTACTCAGAAAACCCAAGGCGGACTCAAGAGACCTCAAGAACCTCCGGCCCATCTCTCTGCTTCCATTCCCGGCCAAGGTCATCGAGAAGATGGTCAACAGACAGCTAACCCGATACCTTGAAGAAAACAGAATCCTGGACCCTTCCCAGTCAGGATTCCACAGCACCGAGACTGCCCTTATCACCGCCACAGACGACATCAGGACCCTGCTGGACAACAGTGAGACCGTGGCACTCAACCTCCTGGACCTCTCCGCCGCCTTCGACACAGTCTGCCACTGCACACTACGTGCACGCCTCTACGCCGTAGGGATCCGAGACAAGGCTCTGGAATGGACCACCTCCTTCCTCTCCAGCAGAACCCAGAGTGTCCGCCTCCCCCATTCCGACCTGAAGCCTCCGAAATCATCTGCGGCGTACCCCAGGGATCTTCCCTCAGCCCAACAGGGATCTTCCCTCAGCCCAACACTGTTCAACATCTACATGGCCCCGCTCGCACAAGTCACCCGACAGCACGCCCTCAACATAATTTCCTACACTCAACTGATGCTCTCCCTCACAAAGGACCCCATCACTGCCAAATCCAACCTCCACGAAGGCATGAAGGCTGTCGCCGACTGGATGAAGATCAGCAGACTGAAGCTGAACATGGACAAGAAGGAGGTCCTCATCCTCGGCTCCACCCCTTCGGCCTGGGACGACTCCTGGTGGCCGACAGCACTGGGGGCAGCCCCGACACTCACCGACCACGCATGCAACCTGTATGTCATCCTCGACTCAACGCTGTCCATGAACAAGGAAATCAACGCCGTCTCCTCCTTCTCCTGCTTCAAAACCCTCCGCATGCTCCGCAAGATCTACAGGTGGATCCCGACAGATACAAGAAGAACAGTCACCAGGCCCTCGTCAGCAGCAGACTCGACTCGACTACGGAAAAACCCTCTACGCGGGAGCAACGCATCCAAAACGCCTCTGCATGACTGATCCTCGACGTACCATGCCATAGCCACATCACCCCCCCACCTGAGAAACCTGCACTGGCTCCCCGTTAACAAGAGGATATCCTTCAAGCTCCTCATCCACGCACACAAGGCACTCCACAAGACCGGCCCAGCCTACCTCAACAGACGACTTTCCTTCTACATCCCCAGCTCCGTTCCGCCGACCTCTCACTCGCCACCGTCCCTTGCATCCGAAGAACAACCACCGGCGGAAGATCCTTCTCCCACCTCACTGCCAAGACTTCGAACACCCTCCCACTGAGCCCACAACAGACCCAAGATTGACCTTCAGGAGGCTACTCAAGACATGGCTGTTTGACCAGTAGCGCTCCCCACCCCCCTCCCAGCGCCTTGAGACCCCCACATGTATGTAGTGCGCTCTACAAATGATTGATTGAATAATTGTAAGTGGGGGGAAGTATTTTTAAGGTATGTAGTGGACACTGGCAACATGTTGGACTCATGCAACTACACTGATTCCAGTGCTAGCTACATGAAATCATGTACGGGGGCAAGTTAGAGGACCCCCAATACCTACCTGTGTAGCCTTGCAGGGTCTGCCTGCTACCGCGTGCTACAGCTGACCCCAGACCGTGTTCTGCCCTCCAGCTGATGAGCTGAGGGGAAGGCAGAACACAGGATTTCCTGTAGAGGAGAGGTGTGACCAGCACTCCATTAGAATTTGTTGGGAGGAGGTGCTTGCGAGCATGTCCAGACTGTATTGAAGGGCACATTTGGTGCCCTCCTTGCATAAACCAGTTTCCACCAGTACAGGAGCTATTGATACCCATTCTGGCATGAAACTACAGACAGGACAGGGGAGTGACCACCCCCTGCCCAGCTCCTTCCCTGGGAGGTGCCAAGAGGTCCTCCGGGTGGAGGCGTGGAGGCTTAATTCTGCCATCTTGGCCTCTGGAGACGTCCGACTGGTTAGGTCCTCAGAGTAGCGTCCTTGCCCCTTTTAGGGTTACCTAAGGGCACCTCTGAGGGTGGGTCCTTATATTCGTCCAGACTACATCTTGAAGAATCATCTGGCTGTCGTCTTAAGATCGTATAAAGATTCTTCTGCTGTTGGACACTTGAAATCTGCTGCTGGATCGAGCCAGAACCAAAATAAAACTGCTCCTGGTATAAAGACTCCGACTGCAACTTCGTCTCTGTGCACTTCCAGATTTCTGCAACTCCATGGCCGTGCATCTCCCATGTCTTCCACAACTGTGCATGCATATAAGCAAGAAGGATTTTCCCTTGGAGTAAAGGAGTCTCTTCCCTGCATCTGCAGCCACCTAAAAGTCAAGAACCAGTTTGCAGATCCTGCTGTTCCACGGACACCTCCCAGCTCTGCAACACAGGTGGTGGAGTGTTGGCTCCCCAGAGACCTTCCCTGCAACTTGGGAGACTAACTCCTCTCCAACCGACTTGAACCACAACCCTTTGCCCTGTGTATGGTTGACGTTGCCAAGACCTGTCGGCTCTCCTGAATGAAGATCTTCAAGATCCAAAAAGCCTCAACCTCAAGCATCGCACAACTCTAAGAGTGCCATCCTCTCTGCATCCTTTGCGACATCGGCGCACATCTTCTGTGTGCTGCTGAGGACTCCTTGTGACTCCCTGTGCCTGCTGCCAAAGGATCCTCCTAGGGTCTCCATTGATTCCTGCTGGCTCTTCTGCATGTGGAAGTCCAGCCCTGACTTCCCCTTGCTGGGTTTGTCTCCCATACCATGCTGGTCTGCAACAAAGCATTGTTTCCGGTAACCCGACTGTTGAGTTTGCCTAGGCTTGTTGGTGGTCCTGTAATGTAATGTAATGTAATGTAATTGTTTTTATATAGCGCATAAATCACCCGTAGCTCTCAGAGCGCTTACAGATGCTAGAAAGGGGTTACTGGAAGTCAGGTAGCTAGAAAAGCTAGGTTTTTAGGAGTCTTCGGAATTTCATTAGGTTGGGTTCGGTCCTGATGTTTATGGGAAGGGCATTCCAGGCCTTGAGGGCTAATTTAGAGAAGGATCTATCACCATTCCTGACAGTGCGGACTTTGGGAACGGTTAGGAGCGACTTGTTGGCGGACCGAAGGGTCCTGATCAGACAGTGGTTGACAAGCTTCTTCTCTAGGTATTTAGGGCCTTGTCCATTGATAGTATTGTGGACTAGGCAGCAGATTTTGAAGTTTATGCGTGTGCTTTCTAATGGAGTGCCAGTGAAGAGTTCTAAGATTGGGCAAAGATGGGGAGCGGGGGGGGGGTGGAGATCAAGGACCATCCTGGCTGCGGTATTCTGTAGAACCTGGAGTTTAGCCAGGAGGCTCTCATTGATGGAAGCAAGTAGAGAATTACCATAATCCAACCGGCTAATGATGAGGGCCTTGGACTAGGGGCATGCGCGAGGAAAGGGGGATCCATTTAAAAATGTTCCTGAGGTTGCGCATCAGCCCGAAGCTCGTGTGCACTATCTTGTTGACAAGACTGGCCATGGACAGCTTGTCGTCTATTGTTACACCCAGGTATCGGACAGCGGACTTGGGAGGGAGACAGGGCCCTAGTGATGTCGGCCACCATTCGTCAGTCCAATGTTTGTGGGCATTACCAAAAAGCACGATCTCAGTTTTACCAGCATTAAGAAACAAGAAGTTATTAGTCATCCAGTCCTTGATTGAGATCATGCATTTTTGGAATCTGAGTTTGGTATCATTAGGATCGGGGCCTAGGGTGATAGGCTTCAGACCCTTCTGCATTCTTCAACCATTGTAGGACAGCCCATGGACGGCTCATGTGCTCCTGAATCATCGCCTGGGCTTCACAACTGCTTCATCAAGACCTTCGGGCTACAGCAGGTACCTCCGACAAGGGGTGCCATTGTACTCCTGCTCCTCCTGGACATCTCCGGGTGCTTTGGACTATCTTCCCTCTGCTTTCTGGTACTTCTTGTCCAGAATTCATGTTTGGGTTCCACTGACCTGGTCAAACGAGATGCTGTAACCATCGGACAACCAAGATCCTCCATTGACATCAACAGGCAGTTCCAACACAACTTCACACCTATGCACCTGGACTCCCTAGTGAAGGTATCCTGGTTCCCTAGGAACCCACAGGTGGGGTGGCTCGCCAACCTTCCTTAATCCAACTAGTTTCCTATGGGTTCTTTGGGCAGAGTCCTGAAACAGTAAAATACCAACTGTGACTTTCTCCGTGCTATCCTATGGACATTTGACCTGGTGTACACTTCTGCGCCAGGGCACCCGGGGGTCCCTAGCTACTCACATTTGGTAGTTCCATGCTTCCCCTGGCTTCTTTACCCTTGGGTATCAGTCTTGTGTGTTTACTCAACTCGCATTTTTAGTATATGGTTTGGTCCCCCTCATAGGGGCCCATGTGTTTTTCTATGCTTAACTAATGTAATGTATTTCTTTCTGTGTACTGATTTCTCCAGGTAGTAGATATACCATGTAGTTCTTAGTGATGTGTTTAATAAATAAATACATATTTTTCTAACACTGGGGCGGTTATTTCTTGTGTATAAGCTTACTGACTGACTACTGTGGTAAATACACCCACTTTACTCCCTCCTGCATAAGCCTTAGCTGCTCCCCACAGCTACCCCTTGAGAGCTTTGGTTATCAGGGACCATTACAACTATCACTAAGGGTTGCCTGGACTCAGTGCATGGTGCCTCATCAATATGCAAGGGTATAAATAAAAAAACTGTTCTAGTAACTGCTTAGAAGTAGGCATTCCTTACAAAACGTACATTACACAATGTTATATTTCAATGTAAGAATGAAAACAACTTGGAATTTGCACAGATATGATCAAAACCCTTACCCTAATGCACATAAATATAAATTTGTCTGCACTGTTGTTTGAGCAGGATTGTATTATGGGTATGATAATGACAATAACCATGGTCTATTTCAGATGTTTTTAATTCTAAGATACTAAGATATCATCCTAATGTTCTTTAATGTAAATCTGTCTCATAATTTGTGTCAAAGACCCCCCCCAATCAGTTATAAAGAATTCCACTAAAATACCTTTATTGAATAAAGTTAGTGGTTTATAGACATACACATACACACACACACACACACACACATACGTGTAGAATCTAAAGATCCTGGCATGGGACAAAACTTCTAACAGGTTGCACATATTTTGAACTATCATAATACAAGACTGTGGTGTTGAATAGGAGACATGTTTCAATATGGCTGGGAACACTAAGTTAAGTCATAATGAGAATATTTCTGGTACGGAAAAAATAAAGCACCCGTATCAAAGTACTGAATACGTAACAATGTTAACATTAAAAACCATCATAGTTGAAATGTGATTTACCTTTGTGCAAATCAATTTTACTTCCTATTAAGTGATTGTCATTTTTCAGCAACTGATCTCTTGCCGATTCGGACACCTGAGAGTGAAGGCTGATTGTATCATCGTCAGAAGGCTGAAAAAATATGTGCATAATTACAACACAGGTAACACAATTTTAATGGTAGGTCACACTCATGATAAGAACAAACAATGATGTAAAGTAACTATAGTTACTCCAAGTTATATTTTGAAGTAACATACAAAGAGTAGTGACTTCGAATGGGTGAGTGAGGAGCTAAGCTACCTGCAGGATCTCTATTGAGATGGCCAGTCAGCTGGACGTGCAAGAGGGGTCCACAAGATCAGAGATCAGCCAACCCTGTATAGGCTAACCCAAGACTGCACATGTGGGATTCTCAACAGACTAGCAAGGCCCAAACGCGATCATCTTGTAAAGGAGGTACATGGATGGAGCCCTAAGGAAAGAATCTGTAAATAGTTGAAAAACGCAAATCTATACCAACAAGCTCCTCTTTAACTGAAATCAATAGAACACCTTGGTCTGAAAAATGTGTGACCCTCCCAAGGGGTACAGGGGCTATTACTTCTATGTATTTTTATCTTTTTACATTTGGGGCATTTGTAAAATACGAATAGCACACGTTACAATGCATGCGTTTACAACGCATGCCATTACAACAACTGCGCTGTTACTACGCATACCATTACAACGCACGTCATTACAACTTGTTGTAGGGGGGCGCTGGAGTTTGGAATAGTATAATTTACTATTCCAGCTCCAGTATGTGCAACAGCAGGGAAGGTGTTGGATTTAAAATCCAACAACTTCTGACCCCTACAGCAAGTCATTGTAACGACTTGCATTGTAATGGTATGCGATTTAACATCGCAGTCGTTGTAATGACCGCGTTGCAATGGCATGCGCTGTGTCGCATGCATTGTAAACGATGTTTACCGGACTTACGAACCTGTCCTAAGGAGGGAGAAGAGTGTTGTATAGAGCAATGGTTACACAGAAAAATGGGGTAACCATGACACACTTGTATATTCCTAAGCATGGCTCATGTTTATGTCAAGTTAGTTGATTTACATTTTTAATATCCAATATTATTTGGCAAACTGTGTTCTGGGATTTATTGATGTGAAGGTGTGGGCAAATAACAAAACAAAAACAGGTTTTATTGAAAGGTATCCTTACAGGGCGGCTGAATTACAGAAATGATCACAACAGGAATGCTTTTAAACCCTTCCTGAATGAGAAAGGTACTGGTGCATACTTAGGTGTAGGACAAGTAATTCCAGAATGTGGGTGTCCAAGAGGAAACCGCCTATATTCAAGTATTTTCCTTATTGTCTCTCTTGATTTCTAGATGGAGATTGCCGAGACAGCTTGTTGCTCTTTTATCCTCGAGACTATAAGCCTATTTATTTGCAAGATAGTTTGGTTTGCTAGTAATTAAGAAGTACCTTCTGACAGAGAAGGTTTTATGCTTGATGTGGACGAGTAGAGGGTCCTGTTAGAAATTGAGGTTCTGGTTGGCAGAGGTATGCACCCTGTCCAACCAGGAACCTGTAATCCTAGTTAGGGCAAGTTAGACACACACTATAAATTAACCCATGCTCATCCTCTGGTAGCTTGGCACAGAGCAGTCAGGTTGAACTTAAGAGGCAATGTGTAAAGTATTTGTGCAACACTTCAAACAGTAACACAGTCAAAATACTACAAAAGATTCCACACCAAGTTAGAACACTAGCTTTTATTATTATTATGAACATAACAAGACCAAAATGAGAGAAACCCAATAAGAATAACCAGAGTTATAAAGAATACATGAAAATATAGTACTTCAAAGCTTAAATCGCCAACCGGGGACATCTGGTCGCGCTTGACCAGGGTAAATCTAAAGGTTTAGGCCAACTGTGATGGCGCACCAGTCGGATACAGGGATCAGCCTTGGCTAACTGAAACAGTATCTTAGATGCGTCAAAGACGATGCGGGGTGCAGGAGAGGGGATGCGTCATTGTTGAACCTTTCAATGAAGGCAATGTGTTGGTTCTGAGCTACGCAATGTCGAAGATGCGTTAACATACAATGAGCACCTAAGGAATGCGTCGTCCTTGAACCACTGGGTTGTTCGTGATGCAAACAGCACAAAGCAATGCACCAAGCCGCACAAAGTCAGGAATGATTCGGACCCTGGAGTCGATGTGGCACATAGGCAGCGATGCAAGGTCAGTGGTCCATGCTGCATCGGCAGCAATGCTTCGGCTTCGAGGGAGATGCACCGGTTCCGATCGGCGCAATGCCGCCTATGATTGGATTTCAGTTGTTGCAGCACTTTATACCCACTTCCAGGGGCCAGGACTGGATTGACACCACTTGGCAGAGAAAGACTTGCAGCAAGCAAAGTCCAGATGCTGTTGCAGAGTGATGAGTCTTTGATATCCCTGAAACATAGCGCAGGGGGCAAGCCAGCATGCCCTTGGAGTCACTCTAGGTTCAAGTGAGATGGGTCCAGTCCTTCCTCAGCAGGGCAGAGGGTAGCGGGCAGCAGGGCAGCACGGCAGAAAAGCAGTTCTTCCAGAACAGCAGTCCAGCAGAGCAGCAGTCCTTGTAGCAGCACAGCAGTATTTCCTTCTGGCAGGGTTTCTTCACAGGTCCAGTAGTGTCTGACGCGGTGTACTTATACCCAGCAGTGCCTTTGAAGTGGAGGTGACTTGCTATGGGGGGTAGGCAGCCCTCTGTGTGGGGACAGGACACAGCCCATCCAGGTGAGTCAGCTCCTCCCTCCCATCCTGTCCTGGCTGACCCACTCAGTCACACCTAAGCTTCCTTTGAGTGGGGCGGTCTAGAAGGAATGCACAAAGTTCAGCTGTCACCCACTACAGACAGGCTGCAGGCACGGATGTATGATTGAACAACTACTGCCTAAACCACGAATTCCTAAACCACGTAGGCTAAACAACGATTAATGCCAAGGCACTACGTTTTTAACAACGAGTTCCTTTACCACGAAAAAAGCCACCTCCTGACTGTCCAATAGATGGCACTATTGTAATTACAATACTTTCACAAAATATTTGTATATTTCTCATTACCCATTTTCACCACTGTGATCTTTTTAATCCGCAAATTTTTGTCATTTTAAATACAATAAATATATAGATAGATGATTTGATTAATAAACAATTGTCATTTTATGATATTTTTTTCATCGTATATTTTAACAGCTGTCATTCCAGCTCCAATGAGACGCTGACAGCCGTAAACACTGGGAGTGAATTAGCACTTAGATTTGTTCTCATTTTCACTTTCCCCCCTAATTCTAGTGAACTCCATGCCTTTTTGAACTCCCGTCCCAAAATGTCCCCAGTAACCTGTTCAAATAAGCACTTGCGGATAAGCTTTAGAAGATATGTCAACAATACAAGCCTGTCTTTTTCTGGTGATTTATGACGGAAAGCGAGCAGCTGCAAATTCCACATTGTGTTCTCAGCAAGAAAGAGCCGACTTAATTGAAATTTAACTGAAGCTAGCGTGTTACTACTCACTGGGATGTTCTGTCCGCACACTCCAATGGCTTTGTGCCTTGTGAAGGTACTCGGATGTGGATGTGTTGCCCAAGCTGTCCTTAGCAGGGGAGTTGATTTGCTGGCAATGCCGTAACCATAAATATTTGTTTTGCGAATACAATTCAAAACCCTGCCATTTCCTTGCCATGTGCGCAACTGGGAGGATGGCCTGGTGTAAATTCCCTTTGTGTGTATGTGCGCAGATGCTGTGTGCCCATGGCTGGAGCAGCATCGATTTTTGGAATTTATTATGTCATTGCCGTTTCCAAGTTTCCTAAAGGGGTGGGGGCGGGGAAGAGTGACGTGCATAAAATTGTACCAAGGCCATTGCAATCCGGGAATCGAAGTTAAGAAAAGTCGTGGTTTAGGTCTTCGTTGTTCAGGACTTCCTTGTTCAGGATTTGCCGTTGTTCAGACTTCGTTGTTCAGGTAAGTCGTTATTAAAATTTCGTTGTTTAGGATGTTCCCTTGCAGGCACACAGGGCTAAGAGCAGAAAAATGCCATCTTCCTAAAAGGGCAATTTTTGAAAGGGTAGTGTTGTGATGTACCAGATGTAGCCAAGTTGTATCTTTGTAGTTTCTTTATCGAGTATAATTTACAGAATGGTTTCCATGTAAAGCAGCTTTATCATTACCATTCCAGTGATATGAAACATGATAGAGTTACTCCTTCTCAATCAGAAATTGAAGCTTCTAAGGGTAATAAGGAATTCCTAATGTTAACCTATGAGTGGGGTAGGCCTAACTTTAGCGAAATACTAATTTGGGTGTTTTCACTACCAGGACATGTAAAACTCAAAAGTACATATCCTATCTTTTGATTACACAGCCCCCACCCCTTATGGGCTACCTAGGGACTACCGTAGGGTTGATTTATATGTAATAAAAGGGAAATTTCAGACTTGGCAAGAGGCTTTAAATACCAAGGCAACATGGCAGTGTGAAACTGCACACATGGGGTCTGCCCTGGAAGGCCTGAGACATCTATAAAGTGCTACTTGTGTGGGTGACACAATCAGTGCTGCAGGCCCATTAGCAGCATTTAATTGACAAGCCCTGGGAACAGGTGCTGCAATCTACTAGGGACTTCTGGATAAATTAAACATGACAATTATGGATAAATCGAACAAACCATGTTTTAGGGGAGAAGCACATACATTTTAGCACTAGTTAGCAGTGGTAAAGTTCTGAAAGTCCTATGGCCAACAAAAAGACTTCAGCAAAACTGGAGGCAAGAAGACAAAACATTGGTGGGATGACCACCTAGGTCTGTCAAATCTAACAGGTGCTAAGGCACATTTGTGTAGATTTGAAGATGGTGTTGATTTGATAAAAAGTTCAATGACCAGTGTTTACATGAGTGGCAGTGTGAATGGTTAATTCTTAAGAGTGGTGAATGTGGAGTCTCACACACTATTCAACATGGTATTCCTGTGATCAAAGTGGGAGAGAGGGACAGCTTGAACAGTGGTGCACAGGTTAGCGGGATGAGCAAAGGTATTACATTATGCGCGAGATGCATATGGTACCAAGCTATTTACAGTAGTTTCCTTTAACCCTTATTAAATGCACTCGCTCAGATTAAGATTCTTTGTTCCCTCTATGGCAGCCTTTAATTCCTTATTTTTCTTCCTGCTCTCCTCTACCCTTTTTCTCTTTTTTGTTTTGTTTTTATTCCTCCGCTCCTTTTTCTACATTCCTTATTCATGCAGTTGCAACTTGCTCAGCCCCTATGCTCTGCTAGCCGTTTCTTTTACTACCTTTTTTTATTTTCACTCTCCTTCTTGTTATATCAGGTAACTTGGCAATGTACCACATTTCCTTTTGACATGTTTTGTTTAATAATGTCACGTTTATTTCGATAACGATGCTTTAGTTGCATTTTAGATCGTTTTTTGTTATTTTGTACCATCACATCGCATTATGTTTGCACACCATCTTTGTAGTTCCTCTCTCTTTCCGTGTAGTACCTTTCATGGTACAGCTCCACACAATTTTCCTCCCACTGCACACTCAACCAATACGGCACGGTGATAGTCCATTTTCACTTTTTCCAGCGGCATCTCGATACACACTCGGACTTTTTTCAGTGCTATTTCTATATCCACGCTCCCGTTGCTCTCGTATACACCCATTGCAGAACCGGGCGTCATCCACGGCGGTTCGGAGCATTATCTACTCAAAGCAGCATACTCGTTTTCTTCGGTAAGCCGTTTCCTTATCGCTCTTGATACACCTTCCATACCGTGAGCAGTTTAGTTACCACTCACGCCCGTTCCCGCACATAGTATCAAGCACTACCCATAGTTCATGTGTATCTTTTTTGACCCATTGTTCTACACCATTCACGATGGCACCTAGTACTTCGCTTCACTCTAAGTAACCAACACTAGTCGATTCACCCTTATTTCTACACGATTTACCACGCCCACGTCACTTCCATTCTCCCTCTTGACCCTGGTCGTCACTTTGGTTTCTCACTCAGCATGTTCTTGTTTCTTCCTTCTTAGCACGCTCACTCTTATGCAGCACGTTCCTTCGTTCAGTCTAAATTTTGTTAATCAGCCTCGGTCTCCTGACACATCTCACTAACACATGGTCTGTTTTTCTTTAGACATTTGACCCCCTGAAGAAGAGCCAAAACAGGCTCGAAATGCATCGGGGTGAATCATTACTGCTTTAAAAATGAAGCTCATGTTTGAACATTTTTTGTCATGACAAACACGTTTGTAACAAAGAACTACTTTTGGAACAATGCATTTATGATTTGATATGTGGACACTTTGAATAAAATTGATGACCACAAGAATTTATTCATACGTATGGACTACATTTGTTGACACCTATACTTACGTTCTATTGGCGTGCTCAAGAGCCCCCACCTTACCCCTGTACGGTTTTTCCATTAACCAAGCTATTTGCGCCATCTTGCTCACAAGTCTTGAATGAAATGGCAATCAATGCCGATCAGAGAGCACCCTCGCACTGTGAGCACGTGGGGTTGAAGCACTTCGAAATCATACTCTGGTGGACAGGCTGTGATGCAGAATCTATTTGTGCAAGGTGAACATCATTGCCATTTTCTGCTTTAAATCAAGTATATGAATCCCTAAAAAAATCAGTGCTGAAGAAGAAAGAAATTGCATACCTGTAAATGCAGTTCTCCAACATTGGTATCGTTCATAAAATATCTTAACACCTGATGAATGTAGAATGAATTTGAATTTAATTTGAATTTAAAAACATTTATTCAGCGCACTTTTACCCAGCGGTTTCATGGCGCTATGTGTGATGCAGTGGGCGGCAGCAGCAGGGAGAGGTTTAGGCAGGGTAAGCTTGCGCAAATAGGAAGGTTTTAAGATCCTTCCGGAACTGTAGGTAGGAAGGCGATGTGCTGAGGGCAACAGGGAGAGAGTTCCAGAATACTGGAGCAAGGACAGCGAACTTCGCTCCACCCGCCCTCTGTTTTTTAAAACGGGGGGGTAACTAGAAGGGCCATATGAGAGGAGCGAAGCTCTCTCCCTGGAAGGTAAGGCATGATAGCAGAGCATATGAATTCAGGGGCAGTACCTGACCTAGCCTGAAAAGTGAGGCAGCCAAGTTTGAAAAGGGCGCGCTCTCTCACCGGCAACCAGTGTAGTGCTTTGAGCAGTGGACTGGCCCGATGGTATTTAGGTAGGCCATGAATCAGGCGGGCAGCCTGGTTCTGTACCAACTGCAGGCGGTGGATCGCATAGGCAGGGGCCCCATTATAGATTACGTTGCCATAATCGATGCGAGACAGTACCATGGCCAGCACAATAATTTTTAAGGCAGAAAGGGAAAAAAAACGAGAAACTTTCCTAATTATTCTAAGGGAAAAAAAACAAGAGGAGACCACTGAACCAATTTGTGAGTGAACAGAAAGTTGTGAATTTAGGAGAATCCCAAGGGTTTTAACTTTAGGCACAGGGAGTGGAGGGGCACCTAGTGACGGGGGCCAGAAGGAGGGGGACCACGGACTGCAACCCCCTCCGGTCAGGACCAACTCGGTCTTGTCTGGGTTGAGTTTGAGGTGGTTGCAGTTCATCCAGTCCTGAATAAACGTCATGACTGACTGAACATTCTGGGCGGATGAAGGAGAATGGGAAAGGTTGAGAATGACTCATGGGCAATTGTAGGAGGCTGGGCTTAGTATAGGGTGCACACTTATTCAAGTGATGCACCTTTCGCTAATCCAGACAACCCTTAGGGTGACCTTAGTGGTCTTTGATACCTATAGAAAGCTATCTAAGTAGTAGCTGTGGAGAGCAGCATTCAAGCTTATTTTGAAGGAGAGTAAAACAGCTTGTTTTACCAACTTTAATAAATAGTGTAAGTTAAATGAGAAAGAACCTCACAGTGTGTATATAAAAATAAGTCTATTTACTACACAACACACTCACTAACACATTCTCACTAACACATTGGTATGTCTCCTACCAATACAATACACAAGAATACTTTGAAGTAATCATGTACTTAGCACAAATATACCCTGGTCTCCAGGAGGAGGCCAAACCATATTCCTCAGGAAGTGGAATGCAATTGTTCTACCTTTCCCTACTCAGGCTTGGCTCAGTAGCAGGGTGGCAGAATTGTTTCTGTGGTCGGCAGCAGCACTAGCTTGCTGTCAGACCCTGAAGGTCTGTAACCAGAAGTCCATGGGGGTACCCCAAAGGAGAACCCCAATACATGGGATCATACACCAAAAACTGGAATTGGTGTTTGGGTATGTTTCCAACATGTTTGATACCAAACATGACCGGGTTCGGCGCAGCCACTATATAGTTAGATATCTCCTAATGACGGATGTCCGCTAAATGTATTAAAATGGCGGACCGCACTTGCAAAGCCTGGAGAATGAACTTCGGGGTTTGTAGGGGTGTCCTGCTCATGTAGGGACAACCTCACCCTTATAACCAAGCACCCTGCCTTCAGCACTAAAAGGTCTGCCATATGGGTGACTTATAGGTTTTAAGTGCGGTGACCTCATATATAAGAATACATATCTGTTGTGAGGGGTGCTAGTGCCCACTCACACAGGCTGCAATGGCAGGCCTGTAGTTACTGTTTGAGTGGTCTCTCATAGGTGGCACAATACATGCTGCAGGTGTACCTATGCCCTGGGTACCTCAGTACCATATACTAGGAACTTACAAGTGTAGACCAGTAGCCAATTGTAGATGTACAACAGTACTTACCTTGGTCAATTTTGGGAGGCAACACCGTGACTGGAGTCCTGATTACCACAATCCCAGTCAGACTAGTCAAGAATACATATTGACATCAGCAAAAAGAGGGGGTAACCATGAAAGCAGATCCTACTTTCCTACAATGGCTTTTCTGCGCACCTTCTGGAGACCCTTGGAGCAACCTCTCTCTTTGACCTCTCCTGTGAGGTGAAGGAATCCTCAATGACCTCATCAGCAGTGACAGATTTAAGTTTCTGTAGTCCCAATAATAGCCTCATCTCTCTGAACGTGAGAGTTTTTGAGGAAAAGGTTAGACATATTTTGCAGTCTATTACCTTGTTTTCAGCTACAGGGACATATTAGTGCCAGGGTCAGAGAAACAAAACATGAAACATAATCTTAGATGAACCAAAACGAAGCAATAGTTGAAGAAACTGAGCAGAGCTCAGTGAGACTCCTTCACATGGCATGTAGTGGCAAATCTGGGGTACTCAGCCTCTGTTGGGAGTGTTTGAAAGGGTGATGTCACCTGATTCGTTATAATTCAAGTTAGGTCCTTTTTTTAAAATAAAACATAGATAGGCTATTAAACTGACTATGTCATTGCCATTATTGCCTATGATAGTTATAAATACTGTTTTATTATGGTACAGTGAGACTTCCATTTTGACGATGGGGAATGATTCAAGCATGTGAATCTACGAAAGATCTAGTACTGGAGAACTGAGGTACCCATTTTTCCCTGCTTGTTGCAGTACCATTTGGTGGTGGTGTTGTCCATGAGGACCTTTACCAGCCTCCACTTGATTGGTAGCAACAAGGTCTTTAGAGCCATACGAAAATGTTATTCATCTTCGGAAACAATATTTTTAGTAGATGCTTCATCTACCTGCAAATACCTCATCTGTTGAAAATTCTCAGGCACCAGTCTAGACCTACAAAACTTAAAGGCTCTATGTAACGCCAGTAGATGAGGTCCTGGTTTTCTATGGACACCAGAAGTGATGTTGGGCAATATTCCTGAAGCCACGTAGAGCCCATGCCAGTGCAACAATATCTGTTTCTGCTCAATTTTCCCAAGCCTTAGAGCCCAGCAGAAAGAGAAACCTCAATTAGAATAAAGTGCCGTTTCAAATGTATAACTGGCATCTGGATAATCTATTCCTGTACTTCCTTCCTTAAGACAAGGAGGTTTTTTGGATCAGTGAGGAATTTTCAGATAGGTCCACCAGAAAGATAATTATCTAAAGTAACGTTTTCTTCTGATGGATACTTCTACCTGCACATTGCTCACCTGTTGAATAGATTCTCAAGCAGTACCTTACTGCTTGGTAGCTTACCTGGAGGAGGACTGATGGATAGTTATATAAGGAAATCTTGCAGAACGTACCTGACCAACCTGACACAGCGCCTATCCTTACACACCTTCGAGTGCCCACATTGCTGCCTTGCAGATTTCTGCAATAGACCTCTTTGGAGTTGGAGGGTACAGATTGGGCAACACCTTAAGGAACCTTATCACAATAAGGGACTTAAATAGGGAACTCTCTACTAGGAGACTCTGAGCTAGAGAGAGTGCAAAGTTATAGGACATCTGATAGTGAGGCTTGTGAGGATTCCACATGGTTGACTGCCCACCATGAAACAAAACTGTTCAATTTCCCAGATTAAATAGATTTTTTAAAGGGTGATGAGCTGACAGTATGAAATCCATCCCCTCAGGTGATAGCTGAAAGAAGGAGTAGTTTCTGTCCTGTAACTCCAGTTCTGTAGTAGGGGTATCTCGGTTATAGTCATAATCTAGTGAATAGTCCAGCCCATGTGCGTGGACCCCGGAGCAATCAAAAATAATCTCTTAAAGTGTCGAAAAAATGCAGAACTGCACAGACACTTAAGAGAGAATTTAAAGACAGATAATGCAGCCTATAAAAGGCTACACTGTCCAGTACTTCAACTAGAAATTCCACCACAAAATCCACAAAACAGCAAAGTCTGTACAGATTTCCCTTGCTTTAACAGCAAACACCCTCTGGAATGATAGAGAGGAGGACCTGGACAGACAAGCCCCATAGGCTGCCATTATGTGGCTCAGAACAGGATACTGTGCCTTTAAGAGAACCTTCCAGAACTTCACAGTATCCCAGAATGCCCTGCAGATCCCATTTACTTTCAGCTCTTTTTGAAGGCGTAACACGCCAGACCTGTAGCATTACTGACATGAATATCTCTCTCCACCGGGGAGGAGGGCGGGCGCTTATGACTATAACAGAGATACCCCTTCTACAGAACTGGAGTTACAGGACAGAAACTACTCCTTCTGTAGTAGGGGATCTCTGTGTATAGTCATAATCTAGTGAATAGAATGGCAAGCCCATCCCCACACCAAAGCGGTGGTGGAGAACGAGAAATAACACCGCTATTGTGCGAACAGATTTCGCAGCGAAGCCTGCCCAACCTGAGCGTCTGCCCTGGCATCAGTGTCCAGGCAGTAATGCTTAGCAAAGGTATGAACCGACTTCCAAGTGGCCGCCTTGCAGATTTCTGCAATTGGCACATCACGGAGCAAAGCAGTCGTGGCAGCTTTGCCCCTGGTGGAATGAGCCTAAGGTTTACCCCCTAAGGTCTTATTAGCTTTTTGGTAACACAATTGTAGTCCTAGAGATGGACTGCTTAGAGGTAGCAAGACCTGTCCTGACCGATCCATAATTGACAAACAATTGGTCCGACCTACGAATATCCCTGGTTTTATCCAGATAAAATTTCAACACCCTCTGAACATCCAGGGAATGTAAAGACCTTTCCGCTGGAGATGAAGGATTCTGCAAAAACGTAGGCAAAGTTATAGTCTGGTTGACATGAAAATCAGAAATAACCTTGGGAAGAAACTTAGGGTGAGTACGCATAACAACCTTAGCAGCATGAAATACAGTATAAGGTTCTTGGCAACACAACGCCTGAATTTCACTCACCCTGCGGGCCGATGTAATGGCCACGAGGAACGCCGCCTTCCAGGACAGGTGCTGCAACGAAGCCTTATGAATAGGTTCAAAAGGCTCCTTCATCAATCTGGACAGCACCACATTCAGTTCCCATGAAGGCGAAGGAAGCCTGACAGGAGGAAACACTTTCTTCAAGCCTTCCAAAAAGTCTTTGATCACAGGGATCTGGAAGAAGGAAGTCTGTGAAGGGCATTTCCTGTAGGCAGTCAATGCAGCCAGATGGACCTTAATGGAATGGACATTAAGGCCCGACTGCGCCAGATGCAGAAGGTATGGAAGGATGACATCTTCCTTACATGTCGTGGGGTCATAGTTCTTGGACTTGCACCAGATACAAAACCTCTTCCACTTGTAAGCATAAGAAGTCCTAATGGAAGGGCGCTTAGCCTCCTTCAGTATGTCCATGCAATCCTCTGAGAGATTAAGATGGCCATATTGCACTATCTCAGGAGCCATGCCGCCAAACTCAAAGACGAGAGGTTGGGTTGCAACATCAGCCCCCCGAACTTCGTGAGAAGGTCCGGCCTGCACGGCAACTTCATGTGAGGAAGGAGAGACCGGTGAAGCAGGTCCGTGAACCACCACTGCCTGGGCCATTCCGGGGCAATCAGTATCATCCGCGCCCTGGACTGGGACAGCTTGATGAGAACCGTCGGAATCAGGGGAATGGGCGGAAAAGCGTACAGAAAGCTGTTCGACCAGTCGATCCACAACGCATTCCCCAGCGTCCCCGGCTGGTAGTACCTGGAGGCGAAGTCTCGGCATTTGCTGTTTTCTGCGGTGGCGAACAGATCTACGTCTGGAGTTCCCCACCTTGCGAAGACTTCTCCTAGTACTTCGTCGTTTATGACCCATTCGTGGTTTTCCTGAATCAGTCTGCTCAGTGTGTCTGCCTGAACATTCTGCACACCTGGCAGATGGGTGGCCGTTATCGTCAGCCCTCGGGCCAGAAGCCAGTGCCAGATCGCCTGCGCTTCCTGCGACAGGGTGCGTGATCTCGAGCCCCCCTGCTTGTTGAGGTAATACATTGTGGTCGTATTGTCCGTCTGCACAAGCAAAGAGTTGGTCTGGAAGGACGGGTGAAAGACCTTCAGTGCCAAGTGGACAGCTCTGAGTTCCAGGAAATTGATGTGGTACGTGGACTCAGTCGGGGACCACGTCCCTTGAATCTGTAAGTCTCCGGAGTGTGCTCCCCAGCCCTGGAGAGACGCATCCGTCACGATAGTCTGAGTGGGAATGTCCTTGTGGAAGGGAACCCCCTTGAGGAGATTCTCCGCTGAACACCACCACTTCAGAGACTGAAGAGCATGCAGAGACAGTCGTATCTTGTCGTCCCAAGATCCTCTCCTTTGGTCCCACTGATCCTCCAAGCACTCCTGCAGCGGTCTCATGTGCAGCCGCACATGTGGCGTCAGGAAGATACAAGAGGCCATCGATCCCAGCAGAGAAGACACCGTCCTCACTGTTGTAGAAGGAGTGGTCAGAAGAGCGTGAGCCTTCCGACGAAGCGATAATCGTCGCTCCTCCGAAGGAGACACGCTTGCTGACCTCGTATCGATGGTGGCCCCCAAGTACTGAATGCACTGGACCGGAGTCGGGACAGACTTGGACATGTTGATGTGCAACCCCAGCTTGTTCAAAAGAACGCACGTCTTCTGGAAGTGCGCATGAGCTTCCAAGAAGGAGGAGGCCTTGATCAACCAATCGTCTAGGTACGGGTAGACAAACACCTTGTTCTTCCTCAGGTGTGCTGCTACCACTGCCATGCACTTCGAGAAAGTCCTGGGCGCAGACTTCAGCCCGAACGGGAGTACTGTGTACTGATAGTGATTGGTGCCGACTTGAAATCGCAGGAACTTCCTGTGTTTGTGTGCAATGGGCACATGGAAGTACGCATCCTGTAGGTCTATTGCACATAGCCAGTCTCCCTGTTGCAACTGAGGATAAATCTGATGCAACGACAGCATGCGAAACTTCTCTCTGCAAATCCACCTGTTTGCTTGTCGCAAGTCCAGAATGGGCCTGAGTTCGTTCTTGTCCTTCTTGCGGACCAGAAAGAACCGGGAGTACAGACCTCTTCCTCTTTGAGACAGAGGCACGTCTTCTATCGCCCTTTTCCTTAACAGGATATCGGCCTCCGCCTGGAGCTCGCGCAGTTGATACTGCGAGCTGACCGGAGGAATCGACGGAGGAGGGCTGATGAACCGAAGACTGTATCCATTGCAAACAATATTCAGCACCCACTTGTCCTGAGTAATTTTTCTCCACTCTGCCAGAAAAAGTTGAATGCTTCCCACCACCGGACCGGTTAACGGATGAAGGGGAAGTAACCGCTCAGGGTCGAGACCGGGCCGGGCCTTTGGTAGCGGTAGAGGACTGTTGTCCACCTCTACCCCTCTGGCGCTTTTGGAAGGGTCGCCGGAACTGCTGCTGTTGTTGCTGCTGCTGTCCCGAAGACTGTCCACGTCCTTTTCCCTGTGCACCGAACCGTCTCTGGAACGGGCGGTAGGACTTCTTTTCTTTGGGCTTCTCCAAGCCCACAGCCGTTAGGGTCTCCGCCTCCGCCTTCATGCGGGCCATCTCATCATCGGCGTGTTTTCCAAACAGTGTCTCTCCGGAAAAGGGCAGATTGGCCACCCGCTGCTGGGCCTCCGGCTTGAGTGACGTTAGCCTGAGCCAAGCATGGCGGCGCTGGTTGATTCCGTGACAGTAACCATGGGCTGCCAACAGCGAGATATCCGCAGCCGCGCTAATGACCTGGTTTGAAACCAGCATCCCTTCCTTAAGTATTTCGAGGAAGTCCTCCTTCTTGTCACGTGGCAGAAGGTCTGCGAACTGTTCCAGGGAGTCCCACAGGGCACGGCTGTACCGCCCCAGCAAAGCCGAATCGCTGGAGGCTTTCATGGTCGTGGAAGAAGTTCCACAAGCCTTACGCCCAGCTGAATCAATCCATCGGCTTTCCTTATCAGGCGGCACTGTGGAGGACGGGGAGGTAGAGTGTAACTTCCTGGCCGCCGTCACTATCACTGAGTCGGGCACTGGGTCCATCCGCAGGAAGGCCGGGTCCGTATCCGGTGCTCTGTACTTCTTCAGCAGTCGGGAGGGAGCGGCCTTCACCACCGCAGGCGTAAGAAACAGCTCCTCCGCAGGCTCGACCAGCCCAGGCACCAATGGCAGCAGAGGGCGAGACAGATGCTTCTTGTGAAGCGTCTAGAATATCACGGACGTCGTAGGTGTAGGAGCCGTCACCGTGATGCCCAACTTCGTAGCCCCCCTCAGGAGAACCTCCTGGAACGTGCTGATGTCGTCCACCGGAGACACCCTTGTCCCCGGGGTATCCGACAAGGTCGGCGAATAGGAGCGCGTCCTGGAGGAGTCCGTGCGTGACCTGGACCCTCGCCTCCTATGGTGGCGCCTAGATCTCATGGAGGATCTGCGCCGACTCCTAGATCTTCCTCTCCGTCCGGAGCGCGATCTGGACTTCCTAGGCCTCAGGCGCTCTGCCGGTTCCACCGGCGCGGGCGTCTTAGGTTTTGCCGGGGCCTGCGGCTTAGGAGTCCCCTTGGGAGGTGTCGGAAACCTGGGCAACAAAACCGACCTCGGAGGCACCGGAGGAGGCTTCTCCACCTGAGGTCAAGGTACAGGTTGCGGAAGCGGAGGCAAAGGAGGAGGGGTAGGAGCCCTTGGAGGGAGACCCCTCGGCAATGGAGGCGTAACTCGCGAAGGCGTGTACACCTCGGAATACACCGAGCCCGGTGTCCACCACCAGCCTGGGACGTCGGGGAGCCTCCCATGGCATCAGGCCTCTTCTCCCGTTTCTTCGACGTCGAAGAACGGTGACCAGACGGCAAGCGTTTGTCCCTCGACATCGATCGTCTCTTTCTCGACGTCGACCGATGTCCATGCCTCGACGTCGACTTCGAATGCTTTGACGTTGATCTCTCATGTCTCGACGACGACCTCTTGCGTCTCGACGGCGATCTCTGGCGCCTCAACGGCGACCTCTTCCGCCTCGACGTCGACCTTGACCGCCTCGACTGCGACCTCGACCGCCTCGACGGCGACCTCTTTCGCCTCGACAGCGACCTCTTCCGCCTCGACGGCGACCTCTTCCGCCTCGACGTCAGGCCACTCTTCGACGACGAGGATCCCCTCGACGTCGATGTTCTCCTCCTCTTCGCCGACGGCAAACGGCGGTGTCGCTTCGACGGCGAGCGCTGACGCCGGGCCCTTCGACGTCGATCACTCGACGTCGAGACCGACGAGGATGACGACGAAATTGTCACTGGAGACTTCGACGGCGCTTCGCCCCAGAGCCCTGGGGGGACGGTGAACAGACCGCAGTCATTCCTCTCGACGTCGTGGTCTCAGCAATCGACCCAGACAGAGAGTGGGCACGTTTGCTGGTCTTCCTGCCCCTGGGGAGCCCCCCAGAGGCCTCAGCATGGGTAGAAGGAGCCCCTCCAGACCCACCTTGTGCCTTCAGCCTTCTTTCCTCGAGTCCCTGAAGCCTGATCTTCTTTCTTTCCTTCAGGGTCCTGCCAGAGAAGCCCTGACAAATCTCACACTCCTCTGGGACATGGGAAGATGGAAGGCAGAGGATACACACCTCATGTGAATCCGATTTGGCCTTCTTCCTGGAGCACTCCGGGCATTTGTCAAATAATGCAGGCATATTTGACATCAAAAGGGAGTAAAAACTAAGAAGAACAGCACTAAAGTACTTTAGAAGCACTCAAAACGAAATTAATAGTGAAAAATCACCAATAAACCCTTGAAAAGGGAGAGCTCAATGCTCCAGGGTCCTGCTTGCAGGAGCCGGAAAAAAGAACTGAAAGTAAATGGGACCTGCAGGGCATTCTGGGATACTGTGAAGTTCTGGAAGGTTCTCTTAAAGGCACAGTATCCTGTTCTGAGCCACATAATGGCAGCCTATGGGGCTTGTCTGTCCAGGTCCTCCTCTCTATCATTCCAGAGGGTGTTTGCTGTTAAAGCAAGGGAAATCTGTACAGACTTTGCTGTTTTGTGGATTTTGTGGTGGAATTTCTAGTTGAAGTACTGGACAGTGTAGCCTTTTATAGGCTGCATTATCTGTCTTTAAATTCTCTCTTAAGTGTCTGTGCAGTTATGCATTTTTTCGACACTTTAAGAGATTATTTTTGATTGCTCCGGGGTCCACGCACATGGGCGGGACTATTCACTAGATTATGACTATACACAGAGATCCCCTACTACAGAAGCTTAGATATCCCTGCTCAATCTCCAAGCATAAAAGGTAGAGGCCTCAGAGACTGGGGCGTAGCACCATCCCCTTATATGCACCCGTGGAGTGCGCTGTTTGGCAAAGATGCCCATAATAACTCATAATCTGTAAAGAAACGCAGGCTCCAGATTTTGGATCTGATATTCAGCTACACAGTCGGGTGATTAGCTGTTAACCAAATCCCTTGACAGCCTCATTGTTTCCGGCCAGAAGTATAGGAAATTGGAATAACTAGGCTTTCTGGAGATGGGTGAATAGAAAAAAGGGTGAGTCGCCAGGTGTTGGGCGATAGCATCATGCTACTAGTCTATTTACTGCCCGCATTTAAGCAGTCTTCTCCTGCACCACCAGAACTAGTGCCAAGACATTTCAATAAGGCATCATTGAAAGGGAGCAAGTTCTCTGGAGCAATTTGTTGACAGTGGGAGGACCTCTGTGAGGACATAAGTCTTGATGTCCACAGAGGGAAGGGGCAAGCTTAGCACCTGCATAGCTTTTTTCACTACTGTGTGAAAGGATGTGACTTCTGGGGTCAGAGGAGCAAAAGGGAACTCCATTTCTGGGGAGATATTCTGACCACTGGCTGAGGAGATGTCAGCAAATTCAGTGAGCTGATCAGAGGTTTCCCCCATCCCAAATAGGTCGAAGGGATAATAATTTGAGCTGAGGAGTTCATGGATCATTTAGTCACAGGACATGCTTTCACAGCGATACACCTCTTCCTTCAACAGCATTTCCGCCTCACTTATGGATTTGTGATGTGCCACTGGTTCTGCTACGAGGGTATCCTAATGCAGCCTGGAGGTGTGGAGTCCAACATCGCTGGAAGGGATGATCATGGTAAAGTAACATTGGTAGCCCTCAAAACCGAACAGGTGAAGGTGTATCTCTGTGCCAGCGTTAAGAGGGACACCTGAAAGACGGCAGGCACCAGTAGTGTGCCTACCAATGGCAAGAGACATGAAGAGAGGCGTGCCTTACTCTCTCATGAGGCCCGAAGGTGCACCAGAGGGGGTCATCTCCCAGGCAAACATACTGAACACCGTGTTGAATGATTCTACCCCAGGCACCAGAAAGTTTGGGTCTGCCGGTATAAATGCAGGTAGATGGTTTGGCGTCTTGAGGGCGGGCTATGATTACAGAGCCAGGGAGAGAGGCAGGTGACAAATCCAACATTTCCATCACTAACTGCAGCTCCGAGCATGAAGATCCTGTGGGAATTGTAGAGCACTTATAAACCTTCTCAGTCCCTACAATTTTTGAAGCCGGAATGCTTTGGGGAACACTTATAACTGCTACTTTTATTACATTTTTGTGGGAAGAATTTTCACACACTCTCTCTCAGAGCAAGTTCTGGATCTGCAACGAGGGTTCGTGAAAAAAAGGGAACTGACATTGTTGTACTAAGTTGAGCGCTATATGGCTTAGGTGAAGTTGCCCAATGTAATTTCTCGCATCAATACAAAGACAGCACCCCATCCCTGCATCATACAGCATATAAGTTTTTCGGATCAGGTCTGATGCCCAGGATTATACAACAGTTCAGGATTCTGCATGTAGAAGTATCTATCAAATGAGTGTGAGTAACTTCCGGAGGATGATGCAGAGGCAGTCCTCCATTGGAGACAAAGCCATATGATATCCACCTTCACCAGGTGGTCCAATATGCCAACCCAGCAGCAATGTATCTGTCCCCACTGTCAGTTCTGGGAGAGTAAGGAACAGTGGTCTGCCGCAGCTGTCTCCTCTGGGACATGAATTGTGCCAGAAAAGCAGCTTTGATGCTGGGCCCACTGAGATTGCAAAGCTCACATGTTGTATCTGACATGGTTGACAAGCAGGATATATGAGGTAAAGAGGCAAAGAAAGGCTCAAAACCATACTCCACTGGTTCCATAACTGAAACTGCCACAGAGATGTTAACTATTATTATGTCTTTCCTGGACCTTACCACTAAGACATCTCTGCCTTGCCCAACACCAACCAGATGTAGTGAATTAGCTGTATTTTCCCAGTAAGATCAGGTCAATTTATGCTATTTTCCCGGATTCTGCTATGAATGTGTTAATTTCCTACATCAAACCTCCCAGTCGTGGACATATTCTCTCTTGTTCCCAACCTCTTTCAATACCTGCTTTGACTGCATTCGCTGATACTAATAAATCAGTTTCCCCTCTGGATCCAGCTCAGCCAAAGATTTATCAAGTCACTGACACGGTTTTGTATCCTTTATTGGTGGAAGTGTTGAACATTGCCGTCTCTTCTGCTACTGTACCTCCGGCATGGAAGCATGCAGTGGTAGTACCCCTGGTTAGAATGTCTAATGGAAGCAGTCAAGCCTGAAAAATGTAATCCCATCTCCTTGTTGCCTTTTGCCACTATACTGCTTGAAAAACATATCAATCAACAGCTCTCAACTTTTAATGAGGCACAAAATATTCTTTATGCTTCCCAGTTTGGCTATCAGCCTCATAGTAGCATGGAATCTGCAAATCAGGCAAAATCAAAGGAACTAAATTGGACGCTGGACAGGGGCGAAACTGCTGTTATCTTGCTAGATATCAGACACAGTTTGTCATTGTTGGACCTGGCCCTTTGTGGCAGGTTCACTCCGAAACTTTTTGCTTTTGCCTAGCCTGTTTCTGTTACCTGGTGTTGGTGATTTTAGGTCTCTGCGCACTTTTTCACTGTGGTACAGTGTAAAGTGCGTGAGCTCTCTGTGTATGTGTGGTGAGTAACCTGCCCTCCCATAGGAATGCATGGGGAATATGTGTGACCATGGTAGTTCCTGATGTGTGGGGAGTGCAGGGTCGAGTTTGGTATGTGCGAACTCGTGAGATTGAATGCTGCGCAATGATGTATGTGGCATAATTGTGTCTAGTGTGGAAGTGCCACTTATAGACATGGGTGTGCGTGTGTAGTGTGTGTGCTGGCACGTGATTGGCTGGAGCTGGCTGGTGAGCCTGGCTCCAAGAGTCTGGATGGGTCTGCCCCGGTGGTGAATGGAGAGATTAGCATGCTGATGTGAGGGAGGGGTACACCTGGGACCTGAATAGGGCTGGTCCTTCCCTCCACAATGCTGGCTCCACCCCCTGTGGTGCGTCTGATGTCCCTAGCCTGGCCAGTGAAAGGAAGTTTCCCATAACCAGTTGTAGCTGGTTCTCACATTGCCTACACCCTGCTAGACAAAGGATTTTGCTGTATAAATGAGGGGCTGTGACCTCATGTCAGTGTTCTTGTCTTGCTACTTGAATCCTGCCAGGGGCGTGCTGCTGCTTGGGCCCAGGCAAGGCTTGCCTCCCTGGGCCCTGCCCAGCCCCTGGATACCTGATGGACCTGGATGCCTGGAGGATCTTTTCTTTCTTGGGGTCCCCTTTGCTTCACTTTGCCCCTAGGACCTTTGTTTTTGAGATCCAGGACTTAGTGGGACCCTTCTGGTGGTAGGGGTCATTCCTGGGGCCTATGCCCTAGCGCCTTCTGAGCGCTTTATTCTACTTTTCTGGGCAGAGCGCTGTCGTTTTCCCACTGGGGGAAGCGCTCCTGCCCTTCGTATGCCCCAGGGTGCGCAGGTGCCCACCCTGCGTCTTTTGCGATTTTATTATAGTCTACGGGTGCCACCCCGTTTATCTACCCACTCAGCGAGTGCCCACCTAGCTGCTACGTTTATTTGGCCTTACGAGGCAGCCTACCCTTCATTTGGCGCCAGAGAAATCGCCGTCCTCAGCCCGGAGCTGCGGCCGAAGAACCGGAGGGGCCGCACTGAGATTGGCTGGCTGAAAGAAGCTTTCCCGAGGCGCCGCGCTGTCATTGGCGGGCTGCGGGAGGCTCGTCCTGTAAGCCGCGAGGTGATTGGGCCGCATTAGAAGAATTGTCACGTCGACGAGGGGCTCATACCGGAAGCCGCACTGTGATTGGCCGACTTGGGAGAAGAAGCCGCAACGTCACGAGGGGCTCGTCTGTGGAGCCGCGTCCGTGTTTGGAGAACGCCCGTCTTCGCTGAAGGAGCAGCTGTTCCGCCGGGCTCCCATGTGTCAGGGAGAGCCCCGCCTTTGCCCACGAGAGAAGCGCTGCTGCCGGGCGATGAGGAGAAGGAGACGCGCTGCCCCCACATCCAGGAAGCCGGTGAGTGAAAGCCGTCTGGGGTGGGAGGTGCGAGTTCGCGTACCCTGCTGGTGCCGTGATCTGAGCAGCCCCGCTCTGCAGAAGGCTGCTCTTATGTTACTGTTGGTGTCTCGGGTGGCCCCATTTGGCAGTGAGCCGCTCCCCCGTGATTTGGAGGCACTTTGTTTCGGAGCCTGAGAGGCTCAAGGTGGTACATTGGTTGTTGAGCCCTGAGAAGCCCCACCATTTGGGGGCCTGATTATTTTCAGAGCGCTAGTGTGCTCCACCAGGGCATATATAGATCCCTAGCGCCAGAGGGCTCCAACCATTTGGGGGCAGAGAATTCACAGAGCCAGATGGCTCCAACGCCCCTCAGCTGTCTGAGAGCCTGTGTGGCTCCAACCCTGCGGCGCAGTTTGCCCTAAGGGCCAATGAGAGCCCATGCCGCAGTTTTCCTCCCAGCTGCCCAGCAAGTAGTGGGCAGCTGCACCGTGTAGGCGCAATTGAGAGAGAGTCCCTGGGAGGGACAGAGATGGCACAGAGGTGCCAGGCCTTCCACAGCTGTGCAGCACTTAGTGCCAGCTGCAGCGTTTAGGCCCTTGTGAGTGTCCTCAGCTGCCCAGCAATTAGTGGGCAGCTGCAACGTTTAGGTTTGCGACGGTGGCGCACCCCTGACTGCCGCTGCATTGGCAGCGCGCCCTGACATTCTGGACACAGGGCATTTGAGCCCCTTCTTGAGATGGCCAGTTGGCCAGGGGGCTGGTATATGGGTAGGGCGCAAGGCCCTAATGTGATTTTTGCGCAATGTGATGTTACTATGATTATGAGGTTATTTTACCTATGTGGGTTTGTCAGTGAGAGTTTACTTCACTGTGAGGTACGCCCTTAAATGTGATTTATTTTTAGGAGGCAGAGTCTAATGTGTTTAGACTAGTGAGGAGATTGCCTACTGTATTTCTACGGTTTAGGGCTAAATGTGATTGCTGCGTAATGTGCTTTTCCTTTATGCTTGTGTTATACTTCTAAAGAGGGTCATGCTTAGAAGTTTGCTTTGCCTAGTATGTTATACTAGAGATGTTATGTGTCCATGCGTGATCTAGGCCTATGGTTATTAGTATGGCGTAGTGTTACCTACCTTTACCAGTGGTTACTGGTTGTGACCTATAACTGTTATTTTGTGCTACACTTATTCTAAGTTCTAGAAGTGCTATTTCTGCTAAGTGTTGATTCTGACAGTGGCCCATGTGGCCCTGTCCTGGTGTAAATAATCCTGTGTGAATATTGCCCGTGCCAGTTGGCACAATGTATATTGTGTGATTACTATCTGCTGTGTTTTGACAATACAAAAGTTATTTTTATATAACCTTGTGTGGAGTTCCTTTTGTGGTGTGCCTAGGATGTTGTTGCTGTTGTGTGCGTGCGCAAATGCTTTACACATTGCCTCCGGGATAAGCCTGTCTGCTCCTGCCAAGCTACCAAGGAGGTGAGCAGGGGTTATCTTGGCGTGTGACCCCCTTGCCCTGACTAGAATGGTGGTTTCTGCCTTGCTTTGGCGTAAGCCTTAGCCAACCAGAAATCCCAGTTCTAACAGTCATAATCCAACCATACACAACAGACCAAAGTTACGGCGCCTGTCCTCTCTCACCTGGAAAATGGCACTGTGCTTTATCTGGGGGTCTTGCAGTCTCCCTCAAACGACTGCAGACAATATGAAATGCTGCAGAACAACAGCTACTCCGCATACCTAAATAGCATTCAGTGTCCGTTCACTTGCCCCTACTCGCCTGGCTTCCCCTGTAAAAAAGGGTTAACTTTAAGGCACTATGAATTGTTTACAGGACCTTCAAAGACTATGACCTAGGTTCATCAAAGCCCTGATTCGGCCATACGATCAAATTTAGCAATACAACCAAGGTTCAGGAGAGCCAGAGCTGGAGGATGCTCATTTAGTTATTGGTCCTCCAAACTGTGGAACTCCTTCCTGCTTCAGCTTTGTCTTAATCCCAGTGAAACAGTGTGCAAGAAACATCTCAAAACATGGCTCTTTTACTCAGCATCACTGTGTTAATTCCTACTGTATTAGCACTGGAAAGCCCTGTATGGGTAGCTATGTGCTTTATTAAAACTAAAAATCAGGATCATAGCCCGAATGTCATGAGGTTGTTGCAGCAGAGAAGCCCGAAACTCCACCAAGTCCAGGATAGCCCCAGTGAATGGAAGAATCTGTAAGGCAATTAGGTAGGACTTCAGCTCGTTATTGATGAAACCCAACAATGTTCCACCGTAGTAGGGAGGTAGGCCACAACTGTCTGCGGCAGGTCCTCCATCAGCAGCCAGCCATCCAGTACAGTAATACAGCAACCCTTGATGTCCAAAGATGGACAGCAACCACCACCATCACTTTCGTGAACACTCGACGGGCACTGGTTCAGCCGAAGAGAAGCATGATAAAATGAACGTGCTCCTGGCCCAACTTGACCTGCAGGTAACACATGGGGGACTGCAAAACAGGTACAGGCAAATACGCATTCTTCAAGTCCAAGGATACCATCCAGTCTTCCAGGTCTAGAGCAGATATGATCAGAACCATTGTGAGCATTTTGATATGTTTTTCATAAGAAGGCAATCAGGGGTTGGAGGTTCAATATAGGCCTGAGGCCACCCGTTTTTCAGGGACGAGGAACTAGTGAAATTAACAACCCTTGATTTCTCTAAGTCTGCTACCTTCTCTGTGATACCCTTGGTGAACAACAAGCGTACCTCTGATATGCCAAAAAGAAACGGTAAGGCATACCCTGTTTGAACAATTTGCAAGACCGATCTGTCAGATGTGCTGGAGCACTAAACTAGAAAGAAGCGCTTCATGTTGCCCCACCCCCCCCCTATCCCCACTGGTATGGCTTGTGCCACTTTAGGCAAACTAACGCTGTTTGTTGGACTTTGCAGCAGGGGGTGAGAAGTTGAAATACTGGTGTCCCACATATTGGACTGGGCTGTATGCTGCATCACTGGTTGGGAATGCTGTCCCTCCCTACATGCCAGACCACTGGAAATGTCCCTACATTTTCAGAATTGGTGCAGAAATTCATTAGCTGGAGTCAACAGACCCAAAGTATGCAGTAAACCTTTGCTATCCTTAAAGGTCACCTTCTCTCCAAAGAGGCTAGACCGATCAAAGGGCATGTCAATTAAAGATTTGTGCATTGCCACAGCACCGGTTGCACCTCACCCAGGCATGTCTATTAAGGTAAACATTAGTACCAACTCCCCTACTATGATGATCCGTGGTATCTAGACTTTCACAGTTAACACACTTGTCAGCATCCTCACCATCATGTATTGTCTGAGCCAGAGAGGCCAAAAAATCATACTGTCCTACGGGGCTGCTGGCAAGATCTCACTGGCATGTGTAACGGCCGAGCAGACAAATCAAATTTACAGACTGCCTTGCCAAGCTGGCAGAGGAAAACATATGTCAAAAATGTCAATCCTTTGGATTTTCTGTCTGCAGGTGAGTTACCATTCACTTCACTTGTCAGGTGCTTTGGGTGGAAATCAGGAGCACTGTGCGCCAGTCTATGACGTCTGCCCACTTGCCTGTTCACAGGCAGGCAGGAAAATGGTTTCGACCCGGTAGCCATTGGAGCTTCTGTAAGCAAAAACTCAGAAGTTGAAGGCCCAGGATATAGAATTTCCATCAGATCATTTGTTGAACTCTCAATGGAGGGCACGTAAAGTCCTCGAGTTACAGCTGGCCTCCATTGAGAGTGAAACAAATGGTTTGATAGAAATGTTATAGCTTGAGACTTCAACATCTAAACCTTTGCTCCCATTTAACAACATGCAAATGAGGCACATTTTCTCATTAGTGGCCCATGTGGCAACTCAGGCTCTGTTTCAAGGAAGGTATCAATCCCACAGGCATTTTTTAAATAAAGGTATAAGTTATCAACGGTGTAATGAGGGGGGACAAGCTATCCTCCCCATCATCATCATCAATAATCCTGAGGTGTACCCTCCTCTGTCACAGGATCAGAATCAAAGCAACAATGTAAATGAAGCCTATGTTGATAGCTGCAACACAGTAGAGGAACAGGATTAGAGTTAGGGTACATTCAATGTGTTTTGCTTTTGTATTCTCTGCTCTCGTGACTTCTCTCGAGCTGGCATTGGTTTAAAATCAGAAATGGGCATCAGCAAGGGAGCATTCACCAGTGCCAGCAGAGTTTGCATTATCGTAGGGTTGGCAGGAACTGACAAGGATCTTAGGGTTGGGGTGGATGTCTGTCTGGGAGTCAGTATGGTTCCTGAAAAAAGAGGCTGCGGTGAGGAGGGACACGTCATTGGTAACCCTACTGAGGTTCCATGGAGCACAAACGCTTACCATAGGAACCTGGAAGTGCACTGAAAATTTGAAGCATGATCTCTTTGAAGGTCTCGACCTGCTATAGGTCGACGATGGCCCTGGAAACTCAGCCATGTTGGGACAAACAAAGGAACTGGCTCCATGGCCAATGACCTGGATGGAGTTCAACTGACATCTTGACTCCCCCTCGCACCTTCTCTCTGGAGTGAGAGTGGTGGGATGGGGTTAAGTCTGCTTTACTTTTTTATGCTTGATTTTGCTAGACATACGAGCAGGAAGTGGAACGGTTGTAAGAAAGACACTGGGACAGAGACCAGGCCTGCAACTTGGAGTGGAATGTACATGAAAGCTGCGACTTCTTATGCTCAGCAACATATAGCTTTGCCACAAATTGCCTTCTGGTGCATGAGGGTATACCTATCACACAACTCTGAGTTGAGTCCTGGTCCAGGCACCAAAAGCATACCTCATTCAGGGCCATGACTAACATCTGCTTTCTGCATTCACAGCATAGGTCCTGTAGTCTTCGATGGGGATATCGTTCCCTAGAACTCTGTGGAAAAGTTTTGAAAACGTCCGAAAACCGACAAAGTAGGGATGAAACTTGGATCCCATTGGAATGAATGGAAAGGAAGAAAGTAACTGGAGCAGGAGTAGAATTTATATGTGGCCCCACAAAGTCACTTCCAGGGCAGTATGAAGTCACAGTGGATCCATATGATGCTACCTAGTCTCAAGATCCAGCCTGAGGGATATTCTAAAGGAAGGAATCTCCTTTTAGAAATATACATCAGAAATGTTTAATGTAGCAGATGCCATTCTTTTGCATCTAGAAGACAACACTTCATATCAAAGATAGATTACTGTGATCCTTATGTCTAGAACTTCCCATAAATACTGGATAATTTAGAACCGAGTTCTTGATTTGTCATAGTGTAAGCGTCGGCTCAATTATTCAGTATTTTCAATACTCTCTGTAACTCTCAAATTGCCGGACCCTATAAAGGTAAAGCACACCGACCCTGAAGATAAGGAACATTTTGTATTTCCCCGGGACTGGAATACCAAAGTACATATCTTGCAAGCTTATGGTGCACATCCTATTCTCTTGTATGAAGGTACGTTTTGTGCATCGCAAGTATCCTACATTTTCATTTTATGATTCATTTGTATTCAATTTTTTGAAAAAATGGGAGTCCATTATTGAATCGTGTTGCAGGACCGTGTATACAGGGTAACTATTCTATATGTACGAAAATGAAAGAAGATGCCATGATCGATACATGTTATTAACCTGTTCAGAATTCTGTCCATCAATTGTTCTTTTTGCAGTTGTCACCCTGAGTGGGATGGGTATGCCCAGACACGGGTCCAATGCTCGCCATGCCACTGGATTCAAGCTATCCTGGCTGATGATTGGTGATACCCCAAAACTGGTCCTAGGATGTTTGTTTCCGGACCAGGGAAGACTGGCCTGGAAGTTCAGGCTGGATTGTTCCCATCAAGAGCAGTGTCAAGGCTGATTTACATATGGCTGGGTCCAAACTGGACTGGTGAGCACAAAAACAATGGATTTAGGCCCAGATAGCTGACTGGAGGTGAGTCCCATCCATCAATTGTTCTTTTTGCATATTTTGTTGCTCAGCACCCTCTCCCTCTCCTCCCACTGTCCGTATCTCACCACCCTGACCCCCCCCCCCCCCCCCCGTTCGTTTTTGCAGAGTGCCTGGTAGCTTTGCACAGCCCATCTCCCACACCTCCCTAAAAAACCTTTAAAGGTGTTTGCACAGTGGAAGGTGCAGGAACACACATTAAACCCAGACATTACTGGTCCCGTAGGTACATGTTTAATTTTCGACACGCACTCATGTCTCTGCAGTCCTGTTAATTTAGGTACTTTCCCTTACTGTGAAATTCACATGTTTGCAACACATATTGCAGCAGTATTTTCAGGAAAATCTTTTAAAAAATCAGAACACAGAGTCCCTTTTCCTGTGTAAGTAGAAAGGGTGATGTGGCGCATCGTGCAAGAGATGATGTCTACCATGCTGTCACCATACGCCCAGCTATATGGTCAAATTCAGCCATAATTATGCGCAGAAGGCCGCACATACCCGGTCGCCCTGCATTATTAATAGTCACTTCCCTGTTTACTGCCCCTTTGAGCTTATTATCTGATCAAAAAAGGAACGAGGGGACAAATACAAATTAAACCCTGAAAGAGACAATCCGGGGCTCCTCCTAAAGCCACTTCAAGCTCTGGTGGACAGACAGCCATAACTCGGCTGCTTGTAGAAGCCCCACCTGCCGGTGCATGATATTTTACATCTGTTCAGTGATTAATGGGGCCCGGAGTACAAGTCATTACCCTGTCGCAAGCAGAACGCAAGCAAGCTATTAACTGCATTACTTCACAGGGCTGTTTCAATACAATCTACCTATCTTAATTGAAACTTTCTTAGTAGAATTGAAACTTTCTTAGTAGACGTAGTTGCTGAAGCAGGTAAAGGACACAGAGCGCATGCACTGAAACAATGCAGACATAACAGATGGAGCTTGCATCATATTTTTTGCCGTAGAATTTTGAGGAAAATTGTATGCCAACTTTTTTACATGTTGCACAGTTAAGCTGCAGTGAACCTTGGCTTAAAATACAAACGCTATAACACTGCCAGCATTGACCGCAACATAGCGCTTTTTTTTAATGTATTTTTTACTTTAAGCCATATTGCACAGCAACTCAAATATATGTAAAAGAAACTTTGACAAAGGCAATACATTTTGCATAGGCAAAACCTATCACCTTTGCCAATGCTTGCTTATTAAGTTAATAGTGAATAATTGTAGTTCACTCACTATTAGCATAATAAAAATGAAACATCCAGACGTGGAACAGGGCCTTATCTGGTAGCTGTGGTAAGTACAATGAAATGCTTTTAAATGTATGTTGTGTGGATGCGGAGAGGGTAAGCATGTGTATGTGTGCGCATTTGTGTGTGTGAGCATGTGTATATGTGTGTGCATGACACTGAATAACAATGAGCAACAAGTTGTGAGAATGATAGACAGTGACAGGTTGGGGGGCAGATTCGTCAAGACTATGTGCTGGTGCAAAGTCACGCAAACTGGTGCTAAGACTTGATAAACTATTTACTTTCCAGTGCAAAACTTTTTTTTCACTGGAAAGTAGCTTTAAAGTAGCATCACAGGGTCCGTAATTGGTATTATATGGGCGTTTCCATGCTACAACCAAGGTCTTTTGATTCAAAGTGCTATCTTCTAAAAATGTCAGGCAGGACTTAAAAAATAACACCTTCTTGAGGCAGGCATTAAGTTGGAGAAATGTTTTAATTTCCAATAACTTTTTTACACTTTGCATGTGTGCTGCACTATACAACTCACATGCAATGTGTGAAAAGTATTTAAATTTGTCTAGGCATTTCATTTTGTACTGAAAGGTTACCCTTCGAGTAAAACACCTAAGCAGCATAGCATGCGCACACCTTTGCACCATGGTGTAAAGCAATACGCGTGGTGCTAGACTGCCTGTTTGTGTGCCCTCGCCGGAGAAGAGAGCAGCAGTACCATATCTTAGTAGATACGACTCTGAAATGCTATTTTGCCTTAGCACAACGCAGAGAAGCAACTTTGGTTTCTACGCTGCATTGCACTATTTTGGTTTTAGTAAATGTACCTCTAAGTGCCAGTGAGTACGAGAAAGTCTGTCAATGAGAATAAGTGAGTGAGACAGAGTGACTGCAAAAAATTGAGAGAATGTGGGTGAGAATGAATGAGCATAAGTGTGAAGGAGTATGCCAAAGAATGAGTGAGTAGCAGTGAGTGAGAGCAACTATGAGTGGGAATGAATTAGTAGAAGTGAGCAACAATGAATGAGTGAGAGCGTGAGTGTATGTTGGAAAGTGGGTAATCAGTAGTGTTAAATATGCAGCTACCACTGGCAATAAGGCCACTAACACAGTCTAGGGCTCAGTATAGGTCTCAATAAAGTATTTCCATGCTCATCCCTTGGCAGCTCATCAGCCAGGCCAGCTTGAATCCAGTGGCAAATTGATCATGGGACCCACTTTTGGGTATACCCTGCCAACTTATGGCAAACAAAGCAAACACAAGGAGATGATGGACGGAGCGCTGAACCTTTTGAGACACTCACCTCCCAGTCACAGATCTGGGTTGAATCCATCATCGTTCTTAACTTAGGAGACAGGCATGTAAAGCATTTAAAAACACCAATTTAATAAATAATTAAGGCTCAACACACAGTAAAAATCCCACACCAATGTATAAAAATAGGAATGTTTTTGTAGAACAACACAAAAACAACAAAACCCGATTGGGAACTGAATATATTATTTTTTAAAGAATTACCACTTTATAGTGCTTAAAAGTCTTTAGCGCCACTCTAGGACATCTGGTCGCGCGTCACCTGCCCAAAGTCAAAGTTTGAGGCCGACCGCTATGGAGCACAGTGTGGCTGCACCAATCAGGGAGCCCTGATCAAAAATTTGCCTTCAGACTTACACATTTTTCTGGAGCTTTTTCTTCCGAGGTCCCTCAACACACTTCACCAGTCCAGATTCTGAGAGGGTTCACCAGTTTGACTTTCAGGGACCTCCCAATCAAACTCTGGGAGTCGGACCGCCAGAGCTTTTCAGCAGGACGAAACTGGAATCCGGATCACGGTTGAAGGTGGCAGTCTTGGGTCTCCCGGTTGAGTCGGACACCTTATTGAGCGGGTCAGAGGGGATGGGGTAGGCAGTCCTGACATTCCCTGCTTGTCCTGTTTCTCCTTTGAAGCCTCATGCTTTACGACCTCCACCCCTGCAATGGCATTCCTGTGTAGCAGAGCCCTCTCCAGCAGATAGTCTCTCTCCTGGTGAGCCACTTATCACTTCAACAACTCAGCCTGGCTAATCATCTTAACTCTAACCAATCAGGGAAGACTGCAACAAAATTTGGCTTACAGACAGAAAAGTCTTAAAACTTATTTTCTGTACAATTTAGGATAAATTCAGTAATGGTGAATTGCTAGAGTTGTCAATACCATTCTTTTAAGTCTTTAAATTATATTTTATTCAATTCCTAGCAATATTTATGCAGCCATATACTACTGCAATGTTATCCTTTTGGCTACCTATCTACAATTGGGAAAATAACGTGCAATTTCTCCATCACCATACAAAATATCTTTTATAAAGACTCGGCTTATAGTTACATGACCACCCACCCCATGGACACATAGGGGAGACCTTGGTGATCGTAAATATGTATAAACCAATGTGGATTCTCACCACACAGTGCTCATAGCACCAAAGTCAATTTTGGGAGGGACTTTGCTACAACGGGGGGAAGTGAAATATGCAATTTCTCTATCACCAGGGCATATAAAAACATCTTTTATAAGGACCCTGCTTATAATTACATGACCCCCTCACCTCTGGGTCACCTAGGGCAGACTCTGATTGCACCCAATATGTAAAAATAATGTAGATTATCACTTTTTAAGTGTCCCTTCCACCAAAGTAGATACTGTCACCAGCAAACTCAAGGTAATTCTTGGCATAGCGACCCCTGTGGAAAACTCCTGGCGCTGGCATACTGTAATAAATTTATAGCAAGGGGCACAGATGCACCAAATAAGTGGTGCTGACAAATTGAAGGGTATTTTTCACATAAGGGAGGACAACCATGGTATACAGGAGGGAGACATTCATGACACAAAGCTGGCCTTGACATAATTTTTGACATAAGGGTCACCCATGGTTTATGGACAGCACTAATCACAAAATTCCAGCAGTGGCAAACAATATGTAATTTTTAGACTAAACGGACACCCATGACAATATCCTGGACCTGGCACAATCAAGGTAATTTGTGACCTATGGGGCATCCCTAGCAAGTTTTGGAAAAAATGGCATCACCTCTGGGGGAGAGCAAGGTTAATTTGGCTTGCCTTACCATGAAAGTTGATTATTTAACGAGTGCTTTTTCAGAGCCTGAGGCTTTTTAGTAAATTTAAAATACAATATTTTTTTCAATTTTCTCAAACTTTTCTTGGGGGGAGAACCTTCAGAACTCTCCCTAAAATTTGTCAGGCTCACTCGCTACAATCAAGGGAAAGTATTACGCACCACCACTTTAAAAAACATAACCAGCGCCCACTCCAAGAACAGAAGTTAAACAGTACCTTGATGAGCACGGTTAACTTTCTGTAGCTGCCGCTGGGACTCTGACTGGACATCACGTTAGGTAAAATTTATAAATTCAGTGTGCAATGTGCCTTCTTCTGATTAAATAAGAAATTAACTGAAAAGAAGCCTTTTTAGACAAATTACTACCATGTTTTATTACTGAGAGCACATGAAAAATTAAGTGTCGGAATAAAACCTTCAGCTCTGTGCTTCTCACGAATTATATAGACTTTGAAACTATCTTAAACCAAAACGTACTAACAATAATAAATAATTTAGGCCAATAATATAGCTCATACTCAATATATGGTCTACATATATGTGGACATAAATATTTCCTATTTAAACCATTTTTTTTCTCTCTCTATGATATATCAACACATTTCTCATTGCCGTCCGCAAACTATTACATCGGGACTATTGCGGTATCAAACATGTAGATTCCCAGTGATGTTGTATAGCACTATATCTTCAAGTAATACTAAGAGAAGCGAGTAATAATCCCTTTGAATATCATGGCAGCACCTAATTCAAGCGGTATTTGAAATAGACAGCCTAGATTGTGTCATTTTATTAATCATGCATTTATTGTGGCACTTCAATGGTGTCAATTATTATGATGTCATCAGGGTTAAGACCTTGTGGCATCACTTCCTGGGAAGATCAAGGGTCAAAGGTCATATGATGTCACTTCCGCTAACACTGGCATTTTGGTGAATCGACATCCATGCCACTGTGCCTTCTTACCACAGTACAAAGGAAAACTCGGATGCGTTGCAAACAGAATATTTACATATTGACAATACATTAAATACATTCTCTCAGGCTGACTGACAAAGGTATCAACAGACTCTGGCTCGGAGCTCGAGACTTACTTCTGTTGTAGATAGTCGTTTATCCCCGTTATCACTGCCAATGCCTGAGTCGGGGCCGTGATTCTTATTGGGATAAAAGTCTTCCATGCTGTAAGGAAAGACGATCAACAAAACACGGGTTAACTTTCACCTCAAGAGGCACGTGGAGAAGATACAATGTGCAATGTGTTATTTAAGGGTGTGCTGCACTCTTGCACAAACACCATTCACGTCTGAATATTACGGCTGGAGTTTGGTCTTCAAAGAACAACTGACTATGTATTTCTGACTATTTTCAGCCTAATTTTAACGACTCAACATCACAATAAAAAGGGTGAGTGCTTCGGGGTTGTTTGGCTTACTTAACCCATCTACTGCAACCATACTGGAGCAGTCATGAATCCATTTATCTTCAGTATTGCAATTTAGTAGACGGCAGGGTTGGTACAAACAAAAAGTAACAATGGTGCAGGCTAAATTAGACTGCAAACAAATACGAGATTAACAACAAAGAAGAGGCAGAACTATTAAGAACTGTTTTGAGACGAGACTAGAGCATTAGACGTGTTTTTGGCTTTGGCAATAGTCTGGGCGTGAGGAACGAGGGCAGGGACAGAGAAATAGAGGCAGGGAGGGAGAAATAGAGGCAGGGAGGGAGAAATAGAGGCAGGGAGGGAGAAACAGAGACATTGGGGAGAGAAAAAACAGGGACGCCGTAGGAAGAAGAAACAAGGACGAGAGAGTGGGTGGACGGTTAGAGAGAAAAAAGGGAGGGGTTGGGGTTAAGTTTAAAAAGAGAAGCGGGAGGTGAGAAAAGGAGAAGAAATCGGTACGAGAGGGCAGGTGGGAGGTGGAGAAGTAACAGGGACGGAAGAATAAACAGGGAGGGGTTGGTGATAAGGCCATGCGCGGGACACCGGAAACACTATATTATATGTGCCCCACATATATATACTTATATATATATATATATATAACAACAAGCAATTGCAGCCAAAATAACCATAGAGCTGGATTATGCTGTAAAGAATTTCCACCATACATGAAACATATGCATTAGGAACATGAAAAACAACATCAAAGTTTGAAACTGTTTTAATGCTGAAAAAACAGTAGAAATTCTCATTATATCCTGGAAGCATAGAAAGCTCCCAGGCTGCATTGCAAACACACAGTCTAAAAGACTGAAAAGCTAACCTGTAGCTGCATGCTACAAAAAACTGACACCGTGCCTTTAAGGCACTCATGACCCCCAGTATCCCATCATGCCTCAGGGGTGTCAGTTGGGTCAGTTGTTCTTTTCGGAGACTGAAAAACCATGGAAACAAATAGGTTAACAATATCTCCAAATTAATAAAGATCCTTTGCCCGGGGAGGCGGGAGGGTTGCTTATGACTTTGATGAGGATACCCCTGGAAGAGAACTAGGATTATTGGTAAGTATCTAATCCTTCTCTTCCAGGGGATCCTCATCAATAGTCATAAGCATTAGAATAGAATAGCGAGTCTCACCTCATCTCCCTGCGGGCAAAGGAGTAACCATACAGTAATAACATTCCTAAGCCTAGAAAAACTAAGCTTATACAGGCTGCAGGCTAACCAAATAGATTCCTCAAAGAGGCTTGCCCTTTCTTGGGTATCAGTCCTGGAATCAGATTCTAGGCAGTAATACCTTGTAAAGGTATGAACTGATCTCCAGGTTGCAGCCTTGCAAATCTCTGGCATAGGGACATCATGCAGGAAAGCTACTGTAGCCGCTTTCCCCCTAGTAGAGTGTGCTTTAGGTGATAAAAGTAAGGGCTTGCCTGCAAGCTGATAAGCCAATTTAATGCAGGAGACGATCCATCCGGAGATGGATCTTTTGGCAGCTGGAAAGCCCATCCTCAGTGGACCGTAGTTGATAAACAATTGGTCCGTCTTCCTACTCTCTTTGGTCTTTTCCAAATAAAATTTAAGGACTCTTTTGAGATCTAAAGAGTGCAGCGACCGCTCAGCCGGGGTCGTAGGGTTTGGAAAAAACGAGGGAAGAGAAATAGACTGATTTATATGAAAATCAGAGACAACCTTGGGTAAAAAGGATGGATGCGCCCTCAAGACTACTCTGTTGTGATGGGAAACAGTGTAGGGTTCTTTTGTACACAGCGCCTGTATCTCACTTACTCTGCGCGCTGATGTCATTGCAACTAGAAAAGCCGCCTTCCACGATAGGTGTTGCAAGGAAGATCTGTGGATGGGTTCAAAGGGGGGCCCATCAACTTAGACAACACTAGGTTTAATTCCCACGGGGGAGAAGGGTTTCTAACAGGGGGGTACACTTTCTTCAACCCCTGTAAGAAGTCCTTGACCACCTCCATCTGGAAGAAGGAGGGCTGAGTAGGAGACTTCCTATAAGCCGTAATGGCCGAGAGGTGCACCCTTATCGAAGCATATTTAAGACCAGATCTTGCTAAGTACAACAAGTAAGGCAGAATCACCTCCTCCTGTGTTGAAGAGGGATCAAGACGTTCTAGTGGAGGGTCGTTTTGCTTCCTTTAAAATGTGCATACAATCAGATGGCAAATTTAAATGTCCGTATTGTATGATCTCAGGAGCCATGCTGTTAAGTGCAGTGAGGGAAGGTTGGGATGAAGAATCGGCCTGCAGGGCAGTCTCCTGGGTGGAAATACCGACAGCTGTAGAAGGTCCGGGTACCACCACTGCCGAGGCCAGTCCGGTGCTACCAGGATCATGATCATCCTCGATCTTATGAGTTTGGACACCACCTTCGGAATCAGGGGCAGAGGAGGAAATGCGTAAGCAAATGTCCCTGACCAGTCCATCAAAAAGGCATTCCCCCTTGTCCCTGGACGGTGGAATCTGGACGTGAAGGCGTGGCATTTTGAGTTTTCGTCGTCCACGAACAGGTCTATTTCTGGACGACCCCAGCAATGGATCAGTCTGGCTGATCTTCGAAGTGCCTGCTGAGTGCGTAGGCCTTGATATTTAGCTCTCCTGGGAGGTGCACCGCCACTACTGTGAGGTTCCGGGCAAGCAGCCAGTGCCATATGGCTTGTGCCTCCTGAGAGAGAGGAGAGAGAGGACGCGACTGAGTTCCGCCCTGCTTGTTCAGATAGAACATGGTCGTCGTGTTGTCCGAATCAGAATGTGATTCGAGTGCAGGAAGGAAGGACTTCAGAGCCAGATGGACTGCTCGAAGCTCTAGCATGTTGATAGAGTAGGTCTGTTCTTTTACTGACCACCTTCCTTGAATCTGCAGACACCCCATGTGTGCTCCCAGCCCTGGAGAGACGCGTCTGTGACTATAGACTGTGTCGGGAGAGGTTGGTGAAAAGGCACTCCCACCAGAAGGTTGCGAGGGTGAGTCCACCATTTGATGGAGGTCTTTGTCACCTGGGAAACGTAGATCCGGTCTTCCCAGAGCCCTGTCGACTGATCCCATTGATCCTCCCGAGCCTGCTGCAAAGTTCGCATCCTCAGCCTGGCGTGAGGAATCAGGAAGATGCAGGACGCCATGGAACCCAGCAGAGACGCCACTTGACGCGCTGTTGGATTCTGGGACTGTAGTAGAACTCTGCTCTTCTGCTGCACTGAAAATAGTCTCTCCTCCGAAGGATACGCTTTTCCCAGTTTTGTATCCAGAACGGAGCCCGGGTAGTGTATGGATTGGGTCGGTAGTTCTACTGACTTCTCCATGTTGACGTGGAGGCCGAGTCTGTGCAATTGTAGCAGACAAAGGTGGAAATCGTTCTCTACTTGCTGAGGAGAGGTAGGGATAGACGAAAAATCCTTTTTTGTGCAGGAAGGCTGCCACCACTGCCATGCATTTGGTGAAGACTCTCGGTGCTGAATTTAGCCCAGAAAGGCAGGACCCTGTATTGGTAGTGCTTGGTGCCTATCAGAAACCTTAAGAACTTCCGATGTCGCATGACAATTGGAACGTGGAAGTAGGCATCTTGCAAGTCCATCGAACACATCCAATCTCCTACTTGCAGATGTGGACATATTTGGTGAAGAGCAAGCATGCGGAACTTCTCCTTGACTATGTTCGTGTTCAGAACACGAAGATCCAGGATGGGCCGGAACTTGTTTTCCTGATCCTTTTTGGGGACAAGAAAGTATCTGGAGTAGACTCCTTTTCCCCTTTGAGAGGGAGGCACTTCTTCTATAGCTTGTTTTTGGAGAAGAGCCTTCACCTCTTTTCGGAGCAGATCGAGTTGGTGCGGACGAGATTTCTTTGGGGGAATATCCTGTTGAGGCGCACGGAAACGAAGAGCATATCCATTGCGCAGTGTATTCAGCACCCACCGATCGTTCGTGATGCTGACCCACTCTGCCAGATGTTTTGAAACACTTCCTCCCACTTGAGTGGACAACGGCGCCAGGGGAAGCCAGCGCTCATTGTTTTCCTCCTCTAGTCGAAGTAGAGGACTGCTGGTGACCTCCTCTCCCTCGGTTGGCTTTACCACCCCGAAACTGGGTCTTGCCCTGGGGTTTGTTTTGGGACCACTGAGGGGTTTGACCCCTCTGTTGAGCCCCTCTGCCGCTGTTGGTCTTGAAACGGCGTTTGAACTCTTTCTTTTTTTCTAGGCCGACTGCCTTGACGGTGTCGAGCTCGGCTTTCATCCGACTCATTTCGTCATCCGTGTGCTGGCCAAAGAGATGTGCCGGTAAACGGGAGGTTCAGAATGCGTTGTTGTGCATCGGGCTTGAGGCCCGTCAGGCGCATCCATGAAGAACGCCTGGCACATATCCCATGGGCATAGGTATGTCCCACCAGTATCGCACCATCTGCAGCAGTGCTAATCATCTGATTAGCCACAATACTTCCTTCCGTCAGGGTCTCCTCGAAGTCGTGCTGGTCCTCCTTAACCTCTTGGATGCTATGGGAATTCCCCTGCTGTGCTGGGATTTCGCGATCCTCGCACATTCATGACGAGCTGGGCTCGTCATGAGCGTAGCAGGAGGCTACTGCATGACGAGCCCAGCTCGTCATGAGCGTCGAAGGGGTTAAGTAATTTGGATTTAAAACGCTCCATTGAGTCCAATAAGGCTCTGTCGTACCTGCCCAAAAGCGCAGCCGCGCTAGAAACCTTCAGCGTCGAAGCGGCAGAACTGCAGACCCTGCGGCCCCACGAGTCTTGCAACTTGCTGTCCTTATCAGGAGGAGTTGAGGAGGAGGGAGCGACTGAGTGGGTCTTTCGTGCCGCCGCCACAACTACTGAGTCGGCGGGAGGGTCCGTTTTCACAAAGGTCGGATCAGAGGGTGCGGCCTTATACTTCTTCTGGATGCGAGCAGGAACCGCTCTAACTGATGCTGGGGCCAAGAACATTGCAGTGGAGATCTGGGCACTGGGCTGACATATTCTTGCAGCCGTCTTGTGGCCCCCGACTCTCGCCAATGGTGCAGAGGCCTATTCCATCTGGGAGACAACTGCACACCCTCGGTGGGAGGTCTGCGGGCAGGACTTCTAGATCTGCGAGGACTTCTGGATCGTGATCTGGAAGAACCAGAAGAATGACGGGAGGCTGATTCAGTCACTAGGATCACTGAAACCTCCCTGGATTCTCGTTCATGGTGTCTCGACTTCGATCTGGACCGTTCATGGCACCTCGACGTCGAATGCTCAGAAGGTGCATGCCTCGACTCCGAGCGATAATGATCCCTCGACGACGACCTGTGCTGTCCCACCGTCGACGGAGTCTTTTCCTTCGACGCCAACTATCTCTGTGGCGCCGGTGGATCAGGCGATCCCGACGTCATATGCCTCCGACGTGAGGAATGGTCTCTCGACGTCGAGCGGCGTGGTGTTGCCGACGACGGAGCTGCCTTTGACTTCGAATGTCTACGTGACGTCGGCAGAGGGGTATTGGTCGCCCTCGACGCCAAACATCGACGCGACGTCGACGAAGATGTCCTCCTCGACGGCGGAGGACTTGGGGCTCTCGACGTCGGTCGCTTAGCCTGCGACGACGGAGGTGAGCCAGCTCTCGACGCCGAACGTCGTGATGACGACGAAGGCGGAGGCTCCTTACCCCTCGACGCCGAACGTCGCCTGGTTGACGTCGGCGGAGGAGTCACACTTCTCGACGACGGCGGAGGTGTAACGCCCCTCGATGCCGATCGCCGCCTGGTTGACGACGGCGGAGGGGTCTTATCTCTCGACGCCGATCGTCGCCGAGTTGACGATGGCGGAGGGTCTTGACATCTCGACGACATACCTGATTTTCTTGACGGCGAGCCCACCGTCGACGGTGATAAATGTCGTTTTTTCGACGAATGACCTACCGGTTGCTCCTTTCTCAGCGCCGAGCCCGACGCTGAAGCTGCAGGACGAGAAGACTCGCCCTTTGAAGGTTCTACGGACCTCTTGGAGCTCTTCTTGGCTGGGGACCTCCCTCTAGAAGACCTATGGGCTAGCCCATAGACACAAATGCTTTCTATTGCTTGTTTTTATATATATATATACACATATATATATATATATATATATATATATATATATATATATATATATATATATATATATATCCACACGAGTACAGGAACCCCAATTGAAGACTGCCACAAGAGGTTTGAAAATAACAGTCGGTTTTAATGGGCTTGCATGGCAGCAAATTACAACAGCAAGTAACTTCTATTCTGTAGTCCTCGCCAAACGCGTTTCAAGAGCCTCCTGCTCTCTTCGTCAGTGGCGTGTGAAGAAATGCTAACAGCGCTGGTGTCAATGCACCGGTAATTAAACACCTGACTCCAAAAGCGGGGGCGTGGCCGACACCACGACCTTCTGGATATTGTAGTTCATTAAGGTGTCCCATGTGGGAGCGCTGTTTATTCTTAAAACCACAATTGTTTCCCCAGTGGGCTGAAGCTTACCAAACTGTCCAAGTGCTGCCCTGCTTCGTAGCCACACTATGCGCCCAAACGAGTGGCTCCCTGTAAAGTCACCAGTTCAGAACCTCTTCCTTGTGCGAGAAAGACTCCCTCTGGAGCCTGCTCAGGACCCACAGCTGTGGTGGTGAGCTGTCTTCGCGACCGGGAAGCAGCCGCCTTAAATCCACACGAGTACAGGAACCCCAATTGAAGACTGCCACAAGAGGTTTGAAAATAACAGTCGGTTTTAATGGGCTTGCATGGCAGCAAATTACAACAGCAAGTAACTTCTATTATGTAGTGAGTATATATATATGTGGGGCACATATAATATAGTGTTTCTGGGGTCCCGCGCATGGGCAGGAATATTCTAATGCTTATGACTATTGATGAGGATCCCCTGGAAGAGAAATTAAGAAAAAAAGAGCTGCTGCTGGACTGCAATAAGTACTGATACAAAAAATAAAACATGACGAGGTTGTTCCCGTACAGGCAAGTCTTCAATATGTACAATATGCTCCTTGATGGTGCGGGATTCGCACAGATCGGTTGGTGCCCTAGTGCACCAGACGGTAGGGAACCGAGATCTGCTGGTGCTCTCGCGATACTGATGGCACATGCACAGATCTGCCAGTGTCCTGCCGGAGCAGCTGCAGTGGATTAGCTCTCCCATGTGCAAGTCATAAGGGCCCTTGCAAGGGGGCTGAGTGCACCAGGATTGACCAGGAATAAACCTCTCTGGACAAGTAATGTGTCCATGATCCAGGGGAGGGACAAGCACAAGAAGAGAAAGTAAGCGGCTGACCAATCAAAAGCAAGCAAATGAAGTGACAGGGAAGTAAACCAGTGTTAACCAAAGGGAGGTCTCTTAGCCAAATGACTGAACACAAAACGTCTCGAAGATACAGCGACTGCGTTGTCTAGACAAGGCCTAAACGGGCCGACATTTTGGGCAAATAACAGTTACTTGCAAACTGGTTGTCCAATTATAGGTATTATTCCTCACATGAATAACGCTTACAAGGTTTCCCGATTCAGGGGCATCTCATAACACTTATAACAATATGGTTTTTACTAGTTAACATGTCTGAAAAACACTAGCAAGTAAAGGTTGTTTAAAACGTGCACAAAAATTCTAAACCCAATCTATCAATAGGGTTGGAACATTTGTATAATTATAGTTCCACTACAATCTCACTAGTCCACTTGTCGGTAATTAGAGAGGCATAATATAAACAAGCACTGACAAAGCCAATCGGTATGGATACTTTCTCATTTAAAGTGCTTCTTGATTGACAAGTTTGTGTGTGTGGACGGATGAATATAAGAATAAATTAATGGTTGAATGCATGAAGGAGTGCAAGGATCGAGGCACGGATGAGTGACAGAGGGAATTAACGGGTGATGGCATGAATGGATGCGCAAATGAGTGCTTTATGGCTGGATGGATGGGTGGGTGCACAGATGGAGAGAGGTTACCCCAAACCTGCAGGTTGAGGCCCACAGGCAGCTGTGGTAATAAAGTTATATATAAGCCAACAATGATCTCACTGCAACCATCATGGAAGGGCTGGGCATCATCACTTCAAGAATGCGCACATTACATACAAAATTACCACCTTTATGCCAGTGCAGCATTTCCAACCCTGTTACAACACTCTTCTTGAAAAATTGATTAATGTGGGAGCAGTGTAGGAAATGTGTTGTCAAACCCTCACAAAGGTCAAAACCCCAATGAGTTAAAAATCCATTTCCAATTGACCTGTGCAGCATTCTCTTGATTAATACAATTGGCTTTTCATTTATCCCAGAGAGGCATAGCAGCAACGCCCTCGGCTTCAGCAGACACTGGCTAAGGCACATCCACCAGCAGACTAAAATGCAAAATGGGAAAAAGCATTGCAATACCAATAGATCTCGACTGAGAGACCGGTTTGCTCTGTCAAATATATTTCTTAATTCTGTAGAGCAGCCATGCCAATGCTGGATAACATGAGGGACAGATTAAACAAAAAAAAAAAAGGGAGCACTTGGTCATGTCAATTTGTAGGCAAGCACATGTGTGCTGAATGCATGTGTGTGCCTACAATGTAACATGGTCAAGTTATAGCTTTTTTTATATCATTGAACAGGGGTTGGGGAGAGGGTGGGACTGAAGCAACACAAAGTACTGGGGGCAGAGAAGCACACGACCAAGAGGCAGCAACATTGAGTGGTGGGGGAGAAGTACACGGACAAACAACAGCAAAATGGAGGTGACAATGGAGCACACAAGCACACAGGTACAAAAAAGTAACTTTGAAGAGAGCAGGGAGCACAGAAGCACACAAGCAAACGATAGCACCATGGAGTAGAGCGGGTGGCGAAACAGAAAAACATTGGCGAGAAACAGCAACGTGAGTGAAGGTGAGGAACAGTAGAAGAGTGAGAGAAATCAGTGCCGAGGAGAGAAGAAAAAGTCCAGCAGGGAGACAGCTGAAAAGCACACGCTGTCTGGTGGAGTGCTTGATCACAAAGAAACAAGTAGCAGTGGATGGAGATAAGTACTTCAGCCATGCTCCAGGGTTCGGTCAAACAAAAGAAGAGGAAGTAAAGCCCTTGCACGCTAACCAATAAGAAGCAAGAAAATGACAGTGACAATAAAGCAAACAAATGGTAAGCAATGGGCGGGCTCTAAGCCTATTGTAAGCTAACAATATGTCTCACAACAGGGAGTACATATGCCGTCTAGTAGGTGGGACATAAAATTCCCTGAACAACCACCAAATCATTATTTCAATCTTTCCCAACATACCTACACACACAAAAAGCACAGCTGTGGTAGCAGAAATCCACCAAAAGTAACGGTCATCACACTGGCACACTAAGGAATGCAGTATACCAAAAAGTTAACATTCTTTTTGACAAATGTACATGGCAATGTTAAGGCACATTCTGCAATTAATTAGAACACTTATTTCAGTTAAATAAACTGTTCTACACTCCAAGCGGAATGTGAAAATTCACATCTGGGGTATGCATCAGAGTTCACTGTTTAGGAACACGAAAAATAACGTGTGCTTATATTGCGTAATACATTCTTAGGCTTCAAAACCATTGTTAAAATAAATGTTACTATAAAGATCATGGCTCATCAATCACATAAGGTTGATACATGGGTTTGACTTTGCCAAGATACAAAATCATGACCCTTTGATTTCACGTAGATTTCTGCAAAGATGCATATTAACACACTGAGCTTTTGCTTTTAGTCAAACGCCTATTAGAATATACTTTTTTTAATTTTCCTTGAGCATTTATAAAAAGTATTTCAAACAACCCCAAAACATAATACTCCATAGAACACATCTGTTCAGAATGCCAAAGAACTCTCAATAATATTATCTGATTGAAATGGGTCTAAGAACTGGTTCGCCGCTAAATTTAAGTATCAGAGGAAAAGTAATATTGGTCACTGTAGGTAAGTGCCTCTTTTGGACATGGTTAGCCTCCACTATTTGCCTGGAAAATGATGCAATTTCGACTGAAAGTGCACATACAACTGTTTTAGAAATCCAAATCTTACCTTAGTTAAGAAACCAGGGTTGTTAGTTTTTTTTTTCCTCTCCAAAAAGGTTCCCAAATTAGTAAAAATAATGGGTACTCGAAACAATACTCCAGAGGACCTGGTACAGGTGGAGGAACTCTACCTCATACCTTACATGTCCTTGCCAATGAGACAGCTTAGAGACTTGTGTAAAACGTATGCCCTCAAGACTGGATCAAACCCTACCAAATCACAGCTCCAGGAGCTTTTGGAAGAGTATGACAAAGAGCATCAGAGGATGACCCTGATCTTACAGAAGATCAGAACACATTAGACAGGAGGGCAGCTATAGAAGCCCAACTCCTAGCTATAGAAAAAGAGAGAAAAGAGTTGGGGCTCGGACCCATCTCTGGTGGCAGCATAATAATAAATAGGGAAAAAAGTGATTATTTTGATCCTAAAATCCCCAAAGGGTTTGTCTCAAAATTATTTCAGGGTGATGATATCACCAAGTGGTTCATTGACTTTGAGCGAGTCCGCCTTAGCAGACAAGGTCAACAAGAAACTGTGGAGTGCTATGCTGTGAGAAATGTTCTCAGGAAAGTGCAGGGATAGACTCCTGGCACTCAACGAGAAAGATGCTGCATCCTATGATCTCATGAAGGGTACCCTGATTGAGGACTTTTCTATTTACCATTGAAGAGTATAGAATCTGGTTCTGGGAGGCTAACAAAAAACAGAGCCAGACCTGGGTAGATTTTGTAGACTACTAGGTCTAAACAAGGGTGACCAAAACTACCACTGGTGGGGAGACCAAATGAAAAAGGTCAACACCCCTCCCCCACGGGAAAGAGGGTAACTCTAAAAACAAAGTCTTCTCCAGGCCCAAAAACCCTCTTCAGGAGAGAGGGCCCAATGCTCTTCACAGCCAAATGGTGGGTACCAGGTAAAGTAAAGTAAAGTCCACATTTGTAAAGCGCACAATCACCCGTAAGGGTCTCTAGGCGCTGGGGGCCGTCGGGAAGATTAAGCGAGCTATTGCCCAGAGTCACATGGTGCTGGGCTAACCTGCCGCCGGAGCCGGGGATCGAACCGTGGTCCCCAGATTCCAGCGTCAGTCGCCCTGGCCGCGGCGCCACAAAGAACTGGGATCCCAAGAAGGCTTGGTGCCAGGACTGTAGAAATGCAGAGCACTAAACCAGAGACTCTGGTTATAAAAAGTAAAACAATGCCTCTAGTCCACCTGCAGAAATTGCAGTTGACAATCTCCAGATGGGATCTCAGAAGAGTATTGGCCACGTCAGGAAGCCCAGTGAGGTGACTTTAGTATGGGATGTGGATGTAGCCACCTTAGATGTCTGCCCCACTAATATGCCAAAATACAGACAGCATCCTGTTATTAATGGGGTTAGGGTGGAGGCAGTGAGAGGCACTGGTGCTAGTGTAACCATGGTAAGCAACTGGTTCCCTCTGAACTGTATCTGCCGGGAAGGACCTATCCAGTCACCAGTGCTGACAATAGAACAACAAACCATGCCATGGCGATGGTGTCCTGTGACTGGGGAGAGGTTGCTGGCCAAAAAGAGGTAGCAGTGTCTTTATACATTCCAGTTGATTGTTTGCTTGCCAATGATTTGGAGTCATCCGCATGGGCTGAGGCAGAACTGAGAATCCATGCAGAAATTCTTGAAATCAGACAATGGGTGTGCATCAAAACCAGAGTGGAAAAGAGGTGCTGGAGTCTGGAATAATGTCCCAGCCCTCCAGGAGAAATGGCAGGAAAGCTGGGATGGAATAAGGTCCCAGCCCTTCAGGAGAATAGGCAGGAAGGCTGGGGAACGAGCTTCGAATCAGACACAAGACCCTTCTACTCGGGAGGAAGAAGAGTCACCCTAGAGGGAACCGAGCCTCAGGAGCTGGAGCCTTACTAGGCTGATATTTTGGGCCTAGGGGGACCCTCTAGGGAAGATCTGTGCCCCAGGGGCAGAAAACCTGTCCCACTCTTTAAATTCTGCAACAGAAAGCTGCTGCTCAGGAAGGAGTTGATGTCAGTAGTTCCCACAGGACCTATTGGGAGGAGGGAATCCTGTACACTGAGGCCAGAGACCCCAAACCTGGTGCCACTAGGAGATTGGTAGTGCACCAGACATTTAGGGAATTCCTTCTCACTTTGACCCATGATATTGCCCTAGATAGATACCTTGGCCAGACCAAAACTTGGAGTAGGCTAGTGAGACCCTTCTATGGGCCAGGGATGCACCAAAAAGGGAAGGAGCCACCTATCTAGCCAGTGGTAAGACAGGTGGCCACCCAAACCCTCCCTTAATTCCACTTCCAGTTGTTGAGGTTGCCTTTGAGAGGGTTGGGATTGACATTGTTGGTCCCCTTGACCTTCCTATAGCATCAGGAAACATACATATTCTGGTGGCAGTGGATCATGTGACCTGGTATTTAAAGGCTATTCCTCTTAGGACTACCGCCCCTGTAGTGGCTAGGGCCCTCATTGGTATCTTTACCAGGGTGGGCTTCACTAAAGAGGTGGTGTCAGACAGAGGTATAAACATCATGTCTGGCTACCTGAAACACAATTGGAAGGAGTGTGGAGTGACCTACATGTTCACTACCCCTTACCATTCTCAGTGTAATGGCCTTGTTGAAAGATTCATCAAGACCAGGAAAGGTACAATTGGTGGAGTCCTTGAAAAACTCAGAAGGAGATGGGAGGTCTTACTTCCTGTCTGCTTTTTTTCTACAGGGAAGTGCCACAGAAGGGAGTGGGGGTCCCCCCTTTGAACTTTTATTTTGTCATCCTGTCAGGGGACCAATGTGCCTTGTGAAGGAAGGATGGGAGCAACCTCTTGTTGAGCCTAAACAAGATATAGTGAACTATATACTTGGCCTTTGCTCAAGGATGGCTGAATACATGGAGAAAGCAAATAAAAAATGCGAGGCCAGCCAGGAGCTCCATAAGCAATGGTATGACCAAAAAGCTGCTATGGTTGAATTCCAACCACAGCAGAAGGTGTGGTTTTTGGAGTCAGTGGCTCCTAGGGCTCTCCAAGATAAGTGGAGTGGACACTACCTTATCCTAAAAAGGGGAGGTCACCTATCTGGTTGACCTTGGCTCTTGCAGGAACTCCAGGAGGGTATGTAAACTGCCTTAAATCCTACTATGACAGGGCAGATGTGACCATGATGATGGTTACATATATGGATCAGGAAACAGAGAGTGAACATCTCCCTGACCTCCTGTACAACCATCCTAACGATGAGTCGTCAGTGGATGAAGTGGTCTTGCCAACCACCCTCACTGCCCACCAGCAGAATGAGTGCAAGCAAGTCTTAAATCAGTTTGCTGAGCTCTTCTCTCTGGCCGCTGGTCAGACTAGCTGGTTTACCCATGATGTGGACACTGGTGAAAGTCTACCTGTCAAGAATAAAATATACAGGCAGTCTTATCATGTGAAAGAGAACATCAAAGCTGAAGGAAGCAAGATGCTGGAATTGGGATTCATAGAGTCATTTGAGTTTCTCTGGGCCGGCCTAGTCCCCAAGCATTAACCAGGGTGGTAAGGAAGAGATGAGATTCTGTGTGGACTATAGAGGCCTCAATGCTGTGACCAAAACTGATGCACAGTCCAGCTCGACCAGATACTCAAGTAAGTGCTTATTGCTTCTAAGCAAAATGTTACTATTTATTCTTTACACATTCATATATCAAGTTCTACTTATTGGATATTTTTAATTTTGGTCTAATTTTTAAAAAAAATATTTTGTTATTGTTTTATCATTTATACAAACATTACCAACAAGTGGTTCCAGTACATAAAATATATCAAAGCATGATCATACACAGTACATAGGATGACTCCGCATTTGAGAATAGCAAAAGAGGCATATAAATGTGCTGGAGACATCAATACTAAGTCCTGTCAACCCAGCCATCTTTCATACCGCACATATGCATATTGAAAAACACAAACAGCACCAATTGACACATCATAGTGATATCCAGAGTACATTTGCCCCAAAGGACAACAGAATGCAGACACCTTAGGGACACTGCGAACATGAGTCCATAGTGTGTGTAAGGGGATGTTCTATGAGATACATAGTTAGGGGGTCCCAGATGTCCCACGGCCGAGACGATAGGGGAAGGCACTCGGAGTAGGTATGTATTTGTTCCTGCCAAAGGATCATATCTTGGAGCCATTCCTTATATTTCATCGCTCTGCCTCTGCCCCACCTGCAAGCAACCCTTCAACTGGCCAGTAGTATACTAAATGTGGGGAGCATGGAATTTCTAGGATAGTCATGAGTTCCAATACCGCGAGAACCTGTTACCAATATGCGTGTACTGCGCTACATTCCCAGGCAAGATGAAGAAAGTCGAAGGAGCGGATTGATATTTTGGATTGGGCTCTTCACATATAAAGTGACATCGTCCGCATAAGGAGAGTTCAATATGGGACGAAGAAAGCATCAAAGGGCTTTGTCTTGATGGTGCTGCTGGATTTTTGCAGCAAGGGGCTCTATCGCAAGAGCGAATAGTAAAGGGGAAACGGGGCAGCCATGGTGGGTGCCCCGTGTGAGCCGGATAGGGGAAGAAGTGTGGCCATTAATCCTCGCCCGTGCTGTCAGAGAGGCATAGAGGAGGCGGATCCATGACCGAAACCGAACAGGGAGACCCATACATTGAAGTACGGTGAAAAAATAATCCCACTCTACTGAGTCAAAGGCTTTCGTGGCGTCTAAAAAGACAGCCACAAGCGCCAGTTGGGGGCAACGTTGTGCATAATGGAGAATAGCGTGCACAGGTTAAGGGAGGTCGCCCTCCCTGGAATAAAACCTGCCTGATCAGGTAACACCAACTTCTCCATTAAAAGGCTGAGATGGTTCGCCAGAAGTTTCGCTAGTATCTTTGTATCTGTATTATTAAGAGATAGAGGCCTGTACGAATCGCTCTGATCCGCAGGCTTCCCGGGCTTCAGGAGTGAAATGATAAGCACCTCCCTCATAGAGTCTGGAAGAATGTGGGCCTCCTGAGCTTTTGATTCCAAGCTATACCTCCCGTAACACTGGGACCAACTGATTTGAATAAGATTTATAAAAATCAACATGTAGGCCATCGGAACCCGGGGCTTTCCCCGATTTCATTTTCATAATCGCTTCACCAAACTGCCCGCCTTGGGGAGGATGTGGACATAGGAAACGATGCACCCTCTCCACAATAAGCGGGGACAAGAACGGGTCTTCCTCACTGGCCCCCTGCAATAGCCACTCGACATACTCTCCCATGTGGCCAGCGTTGGAGCTTTTTGGTATGCCAATTATTCGAATGTTCTTCCGGCGACTACGTACCTCAAGGTCTTCATTCTTGGCAGCTATCACCTTGAGTTTATCCATTTGTGACACCTGGAGCTGCAGTTGGTGAGGTAGTATCTTCATTATCCGATATGCGCCGCTCACCTTCCTTAATCTGACCATCGTGCTTGTCCACCTTCTGGACCAGGAAGTCCAGCCGGTTGTTCATGGTGTCCATCTTTCCTGACAGGTCAGACAGGCTATGTCGCAGGGCAAGGAGTAGCGCCTTGGCTTCTTCCCCAGGAGGCGAAGACTGTGCCTGCAATGACTCTCCAACTGTCTGGATCGAATACTCCGAGGCAACTTTCTTGGCATCTGTTAGAAATGGCGTTCTCTAGTTGGCAGTGGCTGGCGCCAATGTCCAAATAGGGACCCGTCTACCTAAGTCAGGGCAAGTGGGCTATCCCATTTGACAACCCCTGCTCAACCCTGTGGTAACGTAGCACGAGCAGTTGGGCGTATCTCCGAGGCAGTGTGTGAAGCATTTGTGACCATGCACAATGAGGCAGTAACGACACCACAAAAGGACACAACTGAAGTAGGTATAGAAAAATAATATCTTTATCTAAAGTTTAACTCAAGACTCTCAAAGCGTTTCAACAAGCTACAATGCACGTAAACCAGATGGGACTCAAAAAAGGCAATAACTTATTCACCAGACTGTGACAATGACTGAGTTCAAGGCCTGGGCCTACGCGACCCGTTGCGCACCAGGTACCTGCCATTGGGAGGGGATACAGCACGCAGCTTCTCGAACAAGCAGAGACAGTGACAGGCGGACTCCCAGCGACCACAAGCCTTGGCTGCAGGGGTCCGCAGCGTGCACACACAATGATTCAGGCACTCTTGAACAGGTGGGCTCTCAGCTCTCAGCAGGAGCAGCATGCGGTTGTGGCGGCCCGTGCTGGTAGTGGCGATGGTCGTCTTGCAGTTCCTTGGTGGGCTCACAGCGGCAGCACCTCTCTCTTAGCTGCGGTGGCCCACAGGACAAATCTCGATGATGCAAAGTTGGCAAAGGTGCGGGCACTCAACAGCAGCAGCTCTCTCTTAGCTGCGGCGGCCCACAGGACAAATCACGATGATGCAACGTTGGCACAGGTGCAGACACTCAACGGCAGCAGCTCTCTCTTTGCAGCGGTGGCCCACAGGACGAACCACGATCATGCGAAGTTGGCCAAAGTGCGGGCACTCAGCGGCAGCAGCGCTCGTTTAGCTGAGGCGACCCACAGGACAAAGGATGATCTCAAACAGGCTGGCACAACAGTGGGCGCTCAGCATCTACAGCTCTGTCTTAGCTGGAGCGGCCCACACAGATTCAGCGAAGGGTCCGAAGGTTCAACTTCAGGCGGGCTCTCAGGGGTGGCAGCTCTTTCTTAGATGCAGCGGCCCGCAGAGATTTAGCGAAGGTTCTGAGGGTTCAAAGCAAGGAGGGTTCTCAGCAGCAGCAGCTCTCTATAAGCTGAAGCGGCAGACGCAGATATAGCGGAGGTTTCGAAAGTTCTAATTCAGGTGGGCTCTCAGCGACGGCAGCTCCCTCAGCTGCAGCGGCCCGCACAGGTTCAGCAAAGGGTTACAAGTCTGCGTTCCTCACAGTAGAACTAGAGGCTCCGGATTACTCGACGGAGACCTCACCTGCAAGTAGGATTCCTCGCACAGGAACTCCGACGGCTGACGGGGTGAAGTCAATTGTCCCTGAGACTTCAACAGGAGGCACTCTCGATTCAGGCCCTCGGGTAGTTTCTTCAGCAAGCTTGGTGAAAGTTTCAAAGTCCTTTACTCTGTTCACTCGGACAGAGTTTTGTCTTGACATCCAGAAGGAACACACTGAACAAGGTTTCAGTGCAGCGTTTTATACCTAAAATGTCTTTGTTCTCTAAAGTCACAAATCACTGCATCCAGCCAGAACCAGTTCGGTGGGGTCGGGGAGCACTTGGTTTACGTGGAGACATCCTGCCCTTTGAGAATGAGAGGGTCTGCTATCAGAGGCCCAGTAGGAGGTGGAGCCATCATTCACCTTGCCAGGCACGGCCTTGCTCGGGTCAAAGAGTCACCCCTCTCCATGCTCTGAATATCGATCTCTCTCTCCAGCCAGGTCTGACCCAGCTGGCCCTGCAGCTCCAAAACCAGACGGCCAATACACATACTAGCAAAGCCTACAGTAAAGCCTAGGCAAGAAACTACAGTGTTTTCAGAAGAGGCATTTCCAAACATGGGATCTATAAATGGTCCTTACTAAAAAGGTGTATCTCAATGTCCTGAGCATATAAACATAGCAAACTCGAAGTTCCTATTAGGTTCCTGGGGTCAGATAGGATTATAGAAGGTAATCCTCAACCTGCCCATTTCTGCCTATAAGAACGGATCGCTTCACTATAGTAACAGTGAAATGGCGGGTAACTCGCTATTAGAACATACTACACAGATCTAGCTAGGCATTATGGTTATTCTAATTCATACAGTCATCTTTACACAAGGAGCATTCGCGCTGTGGCACTGATTAGCAGTGGCACGGCACCCAGAGCATCTAAATCCAGCCAACATAAGAGATAGGAAGCGAAGAGAGGAAGGGAGACCCACGCCAATGATGCCAGGTCTAACAGCATCAAACACTAGTTTAGGCTGTGGGCCATCCGGCTTCCCCATGGTAGCAGCAGAGTCGCGTGGGGGAGTATAGGAGACAGCCCCAGAGTCCACAATTCACAGGAGGGGGCGACCGTATAACACAGATGAGGGCAGGAAGACCTGTATGCCTTGAGGTAGAAGAGGACACTCAATTTGCGCAAGCAAAATACTACCGGCTGGGGAGGGGTCCGCAATGCTCCGGTTCACAAGCGGCCCCCTTCGCCCGCGATTACTGGGCACTACCCAATCAGACAGGAAAGCTCCAGAGGTGTGGGTAAGACAGCGATGACTGCAGAGGCAGCGCGCGACGTACCCTCAGCTCCTGCTACATAACGATCTGACTGCACGCACGGAGGGTCCACACAGTAGGGATGGGCAATAGAGCACTGTCTAGCAAACTAATTGAGGGACCAGTACCTTCACTGTGGCCTGTATGCCTGGCGTGCATCCAGCTCCCCACTCCAAATGCAGCAAATGGCGCACTCACAACAGCCGTGCGGCAGCTCGTAGTACTTCCCTAGACCACGCCGTGAACTCCCTATGAAATTAATGACTTTCAACACAGCGCAGATGGGCCTGATCTCCCTCTGTCCAACAGCATTTATTATGAAATGTCAATGTGTAGCGGGGAGCTCAGTACGAGCAGGGCGGTGTCCTTTTACCAATAATTGTATGCCTTGGATGCAGGCGCGTGATTCCCCAGTGTGGAATGTATGAAGTTAAGCAGGGAGGGCCCAGATACCGTCGCAGCAGTCGGGGAATGCAGTCTATGTGGCGGGTGTCCGATAGTTCGTGTCACTGTACTAACGATCCCCAGCAGAGTGTACTCACCGCCTGTATGTAGCCCCGTCACACAGTGGGCCAGACGGAAATATGTCCGAGGTTAACTGATAGGACTGGCACTCTCCCAAAAGCACACTGCCCACCAGAGGCCCGCCGACCACATGGGCACCACGGAGCTCGAGTGCCCTCCGCCGCTAAGCAGAGCCCCAGGCAGTCACTGGCACGCACCTCGCTGAAATCTTCAATTGTCCCCGAAATCCACAGGGTGTTCCGTCCGTCCACAAAAACAACTCCGGAGATAGCGGGCGGGCTTATAAGCAGTTACCATAGGCAACGAACAGGATTTCTCCGCAGTGGTGAAGGATAAATGCAGGATTTCACAGCCAAGCAGCCGGAGCCTCACAGGCGTGTGGCCATCACGGTTGTGCGCTCCCAAGCGCCCCATTTTGATTGAATTTTATTTATTAAAGTAAACACTATTTTTCTGACCTGGTGTGGTATCTTTTTGTGAGATGTTTACACTGCTTTACTGTTTTGAAGTGTTGCACAAATACTTTACACTTACACATTGCTGAATGCTCTGTGCCAAACTACCAGAAGGTGAGCACAGGTTAATTTAGACTTTGCCTGGCTCTTACCCTGACTAAGATTGTGGTTGCTGCTTCACTAGGGCTTAAACGCCAGTCAACCTACAACCCAATTTCGAACAAACCCATTTTTAGAAGTCCTTAAGATCACATTGCAACACTCAACTTAAAATCTGGGGAACAATATCTAAATAACTTTTCACCTTCCCCCTCTGCTAGGGAAAATGCATAGAAAAGGTGCCAGACATGTCATAAAGTTAAAGACATCAGCAGTGTGCACTGTTCTTTTAAGAGTCCATCAGCTACCCTCTCCCAGCATGCACTGTACTGGCTACTTGCCTTACGACCTCTGTTTTTTTTCTGGTCTTGTTCAGAGAAGAGAATCTCATTACACTTCAGGGTTTAATTACCCCGATTTTCAGCAAAATTTACTTCAGATTTGAAGTTCTCACTTTTTCATTCTACGTCTGCAATGGATAGCAACATTTTCTTTACTTTTTATCAATTGTGAATGGAATTATTCACAGAAAAAAACATCATTTTTGCACAATGTCCTTCAGTAAGCAAACTAAAAGACTTCTTCAGACCCTCAAGCAGTCTGTATGTATTTTCCTTCCACACATTTGATGAAGGCCTGCGAATTTCATCCAAAAATAAATGAGCATGCTCAAGGACAGATCGGAAACCCACTGTAGCGGGACCTGCTGTATACAGTTGCGGAATCCACACAGTGAGGCCCAGCCAAAGTTGCACAAAATTACGACACATACACTCAGTATGGGTATGGGCCCCACGAGCGGGCTCCACCTATTAATTATATAGCCTTTGGCCATGCCTGGCCAGATGATGCGCATAGAAGAGTGGTTCCGGGGCAGCCCGCTAATGCGGGGGATGGGCTAAGTGGCCATTACATACCTACTTTGCGATGAAATCTGAATCTCTGAGCCTCAGGCTTGGTTACAGGACAGGCCAGAGGATATACAATTGGTGATTTGAATATCCTCCTGTCTCCTCACGGTCCTGGCTGCCCTGGGGGTCGGTCTCGGGACTTGCCCCGGCACAACACCGTTCAGAATCATGATCTCTCGGTAAAGTTTATTCCTAGTCTTCTCGGAGAGGTGTGGCGCCGCGGCCAGGACGACTGACGCTGGAATCTGGGGATCAGGGTTCGATCCCCGACTCCGGCGGCAGGTTAGCCCAGCACCATGTGACTCTGGGCAATAGCATGCTTAATCTTCCCGACGGCCCCCAGCGCCTAGAGACCCTAACGGGTGATTGTGCGCTATACAAAATGTGGATTATTATTATTATTATTATTATTATTAGTCTTCAAGTCCTTGTGAGTTCTCCCACACAGTGTCATACTCTTCAGTTTCTGGCTTGGACGGACTGTTGAAGTTCACTTTCTGGGACCATGATATGTTGCTAGTGACTATTTCACCTCCTTTGCGAGCGGTGACCATAGTGCCATTCACACCAGAGACTGTCCATACTCCTGGCTCTAAAGGTGTTCGGAATATCCACCATGGCCTGCAGTCTGAGTACTCAGAAGGTCATACTGCGGAGGAGTCTACTCGAGAGTGACCGGGATCGTGTCCCTTTGGTAACTAGTGAACATTAAAGACCAGTGAGAGTGTAGCTGAGCGTCACAATGGACAGCCTCATTCTAAGGGGTCAGTGACTGGTAATCCCAGAGAGGCTGCAGCACCAAGTGACTGAGCATGCTCATGGTGGGCATCAAGGGACAGCGAAGATGAAATCTCGTATTAGAGAGAAGGTCTGGTCCCTGGAAGCAGCTGTTGACAAGATGGTAAGGCAGTGCCCATCATGCCAGCTTACCAGCTCTCAAGAGAAACCCGTCCCTGTCAGGAGGGACCAAGCAGGGTGCAGTGGTCCAAAGTGAGGCTTGACCTCTGGAGTTACTGTGACAGGAGAGCGACAGTAGTCATAGTCGACGGTTACTCAAAGTACCCCTCAGTCGAAGTAGTCGACTTCACAGTGTTTGCAATGTGGCTCCAGTGCTGGTAAGAGCCTTTGCACTATTTGGCTTGCTTAGGAAATAAAACGGGTAACAGATCGCCGTTCCAAGGATCCACATTCATAGACCTTCTTGAGAACCTAGGGATACTGCACCACCGCATCACAGCCCATTGGCAAAACAAAATAAAAGCACATTCTTTATTCATATAGGGGGAAAGGAATTTATGGAAGTAGCAGGCTGTATTGGTTCTTTTTGGGCACTAGTTTTACTGACCATTTTTCCACAGTTTATGAGTGGAGTTCTGTTAGAATTAACATGAAATAAGGATGGCATACAATGCTCTACATCAAAAAAACTAAATCCACATATTGTTATAAAAGATCCACTTATCACTTTGAACTAGAATGTTTCAAACTAGCATATATACACGATGTGAATAAATTCATCTTTTACCTGTCTGTCAGAGGCTGAGAGGTTATTTTTTTGTTTAAAGATGGTAAATCGAGCGAGTCTGGTTTCTTATTTGCTCTGCAGCATGCTTGAATGTTGAGGAACTTAAATATATGCACTTTACCCTTTAAGCATATCTGTTGGGAAACATAATTAGCTCAGTATTGTCTGCTCACAAGAACGGTTATCATGCAGTATGTGGTCATTTTACAAGGAATCTTGGCACAATTCTGAATTTCAGCTCTTGTAATAGAAGGGTTTGAGAACATGCATTAATGTATATGAAACACTGCAAGTTGTATAATGGCTTCCATTACAGGGTGTTCTAGTAACCAAACAGATATATTTAATTGAAAATAAGTGTTAGTGCTAGTTAACTACATTTAATGAGTTTAGTCCTGGTATATTTCAGTGTAATACTAAACACATCGTTTTAGGTGGTTGATCGGGAATAACAACTATTTGTTTATTCTGTATCACCATATAATTAAAATTGTAGAAAAAAAGGCAAGTAGAAAGGCCGTATTCAGAATATTTTGGTAATCAAAATCAACAAAATGTAATAGCTAGAGCATCCACAGGAGCATACAATAAAGTGGGAGGGTACGGGTGCACTCTTGCTACTCATTCTCCTCCATTACTTGAAATACCCTAATAACATGTACATTTCAGAAGAAATACTAATTATGCACCAAGTAAGGATGTTCTTACTAAACATCAACACAAATCTAACAATGTACACACTTGTAAAGGATGGATAAGTTACTTACCTGTAATCCTGGTTCTCTTCCAGGGGTATCCTCATCAAAGTCATAAGCACTGAATATTCCCGCCCATGTGCGGGACCCCGGAAACAATACAAAAATATATATGTATAAAACACATATATCTCGCTCCACATATATGTATGTACATATATCATTTTTCTCACATCAATGCAGCCCCAAAACTGAGGCTAAACAATGCAAACACATATACATGAACTGCAATTAGCAAGGAATCAAAAAACACATTAGGTCAAAAAATCCTTGAACTTTGTGTTTTAATGAGTCAAACCACTCATAAATCCTGAAAATTGCTTATAAATAGACATTGTTAGCCCTCAGGCTGCATTGCAAAACAATATCATAGAAAATGAAACCATTTTCACAATAACTGGCACCGTGCCTTTAAGGCAGCCATGACCCCAGGCTTCCCATCATGCCTCAGGGGTGACAGTTAGGTCAGTTGTTCTTTGCATAACCCTGAAGACAGGGCTCAACCACAAGATTGAAAACAAAACAGTACCAAATCTCATTTACCTGGGGAGGCGGGTGGGTTGCTTATGACTTTGATGAGGATACCCCTGGAAGAGAACCAGGATTACAGGTAAGTAACTTATCCTTCTCTTCCAGGGGATCCTCATCAATAGTCATAAGCACTGAATAGAATAGCAAGCCCATCAACCACCTGCAGGTAAATGAGAAGTACATGACCCAACCAATCATAACAGCCAAAAGAAATTCTAGCTGTTAAACAGATTCCTCAGGGAGGCCTGGCCCACCTGGGTATCTGCTCTCGTGTCAGAATCTAGACAGTAATGCCTGGTAAATGTATGGACAGACCTCCAGGTCGCCGCTTTACAAATCTCAGACATGGGCACATCCTGCAGGTAAGCCGCCGTGGCTGCTCTACCTCTAGTAGAATGCGCCTTAGGGGAACCCCCTAAAGTCTTCTGTGCCAATTGGTAAGCAAGCTTGATACCCGAAACGATCCACCTGGAGATAGAACGTTTCGAGGCTGCATGACCAGTCCTGATCGAACCGTAGTTAACAAACAATTGATCAGAATGTCGAATAGACTTGGACCTGTCCAGATAGAACTTTAAAACCCTTTTCAGGTCCAGAGAGTGTAATGCCCTCTCAGCTGGAGTAGAGGGATTAGGAAAGAAAGTGGGTAAAGAGATAGACTGATTGACATGAAAATCTGATACCACTTTAGGCAGGAAAGAAGGATGCGTTCTAAGCACCACTCTGTTCAGGTGAAAAACCGTATACGGTTCTTTAGTACATAGGGCCTGAATTTCGCTCACCCTACGGGCTGACGTAATCGCTATCAAAAAAGCAGCTTTCCAGGAAATATGCTGTAAAGAAGCTTTATGAATAGGCTCAAAAGGTGAACCCATCAATTTTGATAGGACTAGGTTCAGCTCCCAAGGCGGAGCAGGAGGCCGAACAGGAGGATACACTTTCTTTAGACCCTGCAGGAAATCTTTTACTGCAGGAAGCTGAAAAAAAGAAGTTTGTGAAGGTGATCGCCTATAAGCTGTAATAGCGGCCAAATGCACCTTAATGGAGTTAAACTTCAAACCTGCTTTAGTCAGGTACAACAAGTATGGGAGAACTGCTTCTTCCTGACTTTTTACCGGATTGTGACCATTCTGCATGCACCACATATAGAATCTCTTCCACTTGCATGCATACGAATGTCTAGTGGAAGGGCGTCGTGCTTCTTTCAGAATGGCCATGCAGTCCTGTGGCAGCCCTAGATGGCCGTACTGTATGACCTCAGGAGCCAAGCTGCCAAGTTCAGTGACGGAAGGTTGGGATGGTGAATCCTCCCGTTCATCTTCGACAACAGGTCCTGCCTGCATGGTAGCCTCTTGTGAGGAGACACTGATAGGTGAAGTAGGTCTGTGTACCACCATTGTCTCGGCCAGTCTGGGGCAATCAGGATCATCGTTGTGCACGAGTGGTTCAGCTTGCTCACCACCTTCGGGATCAGCGGAAGGGGTGGGAAGGCGTACACAAACAGCCCCGACCAGTCCATTAACAGAGCATTCCCTCTCGTTCCTGGTCGATAGAACCTGGAGGCGAAGCTTGGGCATTTGGTGTTTTCGTCGTCTGCGAAGAGATCTATTGAAGGACGACCCCAAGACTGGAAAATGTCGTCTAGCACTTCGTCGTTGAGAACCCAGTCTTCTCTGTCTTCGAAGTGCCGACTTAGAGCGTCCGCCCTCACGTTCTGCTCTCCTGGGAGGTGGACTGACTGAACAGACAACTTGCGAGCTAGAAGCCAATGCCAGATGCGCTGAGCTTCCAGAGACAGAGTCCTTGATCGTGTTCCTCCCTGCTTGTTTAAATAGTACATCGTGGTGGTGTTGTCCGTCTGTACTAGAATCATTTTCTCCTGAAGCGAGGGAAGGAACGCTTTGAGAGCCAGGTGAACCGCTCTCAACTCCAGCAAGTTGATATGATAAGTGCTTTCCTTGGGAGACCACAGACCCTGCACTTGTAGGGGTCCCATGTGCGCTCCCCATCCTTGCAATGATGCATCTGTGATGATCGTTTGTGTTGGAGGCGGTTGATGGAAGAGAACCCCCATCTGCATGTTCTGTCTCTTTGTCCACCACTGGAGGGAAGATTGAGCAACCTCCGACAAAGTGATCCGATCGTCCCACTGATCTGAGTGTTGGTCCCATTTGTCCTCCAGATCCTGCTGAAGAGGACGCATCCGAAGTCTGGCGTTCGGCACTAGGAAGATGCAGGAAGCCATCGACCCCAAGAGCGAGGCTATCTTCCGCACCTTCTGGGACCTGTGGAGAAGAACTTGTTGGCACTTGAGGGCTATCGAAAACTGTCTCTCCTCCGAAGGAAACACTTTTCCTACTTCGGAGTCTAGCAGAGCTCCTAGGAAGTGGATCCTCTGAGTTGGTTGTGATACAGACTTGTTGAAATTGACATGTAGACCTAGACGTTGACAAAGTTCTATGCATGTCTTGAATTGATTCCTTACATTGCCTGGAGTTGGACCTTTCAACAGCCAATCGTCTAAGTATGGGTATACGAAGACTCCCCTGCGGCGTAGAGCTGCCGCCACCACTGCGACACACTTGGTGAACACTCTGGGAGCCGACTTCAACCCAAACGGGAGGACTTTGAACTGGTAGTGAGAGGTCCCCACCCGGAACCGAAGGAATCTTCTGTGATCTTGCCGTATTGGAATATGGAAGTACGCATCTTGAAGGTCCATCGAACACATCCAATCCCCCTGCCTGAGATGTGGATATATCTGATGAAGCGCCAACATGCGAAACTTTTCTTTTCGTACATGCAGATTGAGTGTTCTCAAGTCCAGAATGGGCCTGTATTCTTCCTTCTGGCCCTTTTTTCTGACCAGAAAATACCTCGAGTACACTCCTTTCCCCCTTTGGGACACCGGAACTCTCTCGATGGCTTCTTTCTCGAGGAGTGTAGCTACTTCTGCTTTTAACCTTTGTAGCTGGTGACTTGATGTTGACATCGGGGAAACGTGCGGAGGTAGACGATGGAAACGAAGACAGTACCCATTCTGCAGCATAGACAACACCCATTGATCTTTGGTGATGGCCTGCCACTCTGTCCTGTGATGCGCAATGCTTCCCCCCACTGGAGTGGGCAACGGCGCTGGGGGAAGTGAAGACTCATTGCTTCTGCTGCGCTTTATTGAAGTTGTTGCCTTGGCGCTGATTTCCATTTCCCTTGGAATTGCCCTTGCCTTTGTACTGTGTCTTTTGCTGGCCCTGCTGGTTCTGGCCTTTCTGCCATTGAGGGGTTTGAACCCTCTGCTTCGAATAACCCTTGTTGTTCGAACGGAATTTCTTCTTAAATTCCTTTTTCTTCTCGAGTCCCACCGCTTTGAGAGTGTCCAACTCGGTCTTCATCCGCTGCATTTCCTCATCCGCACTTGCCCCAAAGAGAGATGTGCCTGAAAAAGGAAGGTTCAGGATTCTTGCTTGAGCCTCCGGTTTTAATGCTGTGAGGCGTAACCAAGATGTTCTCCTTGCTGTAACTCCGTGCACATAGCCATGTGCCGCCAGAGTTACCCCATCTGCTGCCGATCCTATAATCTGGTTGGAGACTTGACTGCCCTCCATCAGAACCTCCTCAAAGTCCTTTCTGTCTTCTTCAGGGAGCTTTGCGGTAAATCTCTGAAGTGAGTCCCACAGAGACCTGTCATACCTGCCGAGCAGGGCTTCCGCGTTAGAAACCTTGAGGAAAGAGGCTGAGGTGTTACACACCCTTCTCCCCCATGAGTCCTGCACCTTGCTATCCTTATCCGGAGGTACCGTGGATGAGGAAGCCACCGCATTGGATTTTCTTGCCGCCGTAATGATCACTGAATCTGGCGGGGGATCAGCTTTGAGGAACAGAGGATCCTCTTCCGGAGGACGATACTTTTTGAGAATCCTCGCTGGAACGGACTTCACCGTTGCCGGAGTGAGGAAGACTTCATTCACATGTTCCATTATACCCGGAACCAACGGCAACAACGGTTTGGGTGCTGATCTATGTTGCAGGGTTTCGAATATGACAGTCGTCTTGACTTGTGGAGCTGTCATCGGTACTCCCAGTTTCAGGGCTCCCCTGCCCAAGATATCTTGGAACGAGAAAATATCCTCAGTTGGAGACACTCTTGAGCGTGGACTGTTAGTAAGAGTCGGGGAGTAATCCCTGTGAGATCGTGTTCTCGACGAACTTGAAGAACTACTTGTCCTCCTGGGCCTAGTTCTTCTGCTAGAACGCGTCTTGGAACGAGATCTCTCTCTGTGACGAGAATGTCTCTTGCTTGAGTGTTTAGAACGAGACCTTTCTCTGCGAAGAGGTTGGTCTCGATATCGCTTTAGGCGCTCCGCCGTCTCCTTGTCCTCTGCCCAGTGGTGAAGAGGTCTATTCCACCTTGGGGAAAGATGAACAGAAGGAGACTTGTGGATGGGATCCTTCTCAGGTGTACGCGACCGTTGAGGTCGTTCCGTTCGATCCTGTTGCGATCTTGCAGGGGATTCGGACCTCCCCCTATTAGATGCGCCGCTCCGTCCATCCGAGGATCTGCCACTCCGAGATGATGAGGATGATGAGGAAAGACTCACCAGAGATCCAGAGGGAGACCTTGAGCGAGATCTTTCTTCTGCAAGTCTCCGTCTCTTGGCGGGGGGATCCTGCACTGGTGATTGTTCCACCTCCGCAGCCGATGCTGAACCTGGAGAACCCAACTGTGGCTCTAGGGCATGAGTCTGGACTAGCAAGGCACTTCCCTTGTCCCGAACCACCTCCTTTGATTTTGTAGGAGTAAAGTTCTTTGTTTGAGAAGAACTTCTCTCCCTGGATCTTTGTTGATCCCTCGACGGTGGTTGTATCGACGCCGAGCGCCGAGCAGGAAGACGCTCCCTCGACGTCGACCGTGATTTCTCCGTCGACCTCGGGTGGCCATGGCTGTCCTTCGACGTTGAAGGCTGTCTGCTCGACGTCGATGGAGGCTGTTTCGACGCCGATCGCCGTTGACTTGATGGCGACTGGGCGTGCCTCGACTCCAAATGCCGCTCCGACGTCGAACGCTCTCGTCCAGGCGTCGACGTTGGCTGCATCGACGTCGACCGATGATGTGTCGACAGAGGCTCCCTCGACGTCGAACGACCATGGCTAGTCGTCGACGGAGGATGGCTCGACGTCGAACGTCGATGGACCGACGTCGACGGAGAATGCCTCGACGTCACAGCATGACGATGCTGTTTCGACGTCACACGGCTCGCCGTCGAGCTCTTCCGCTTCGACGGCGACCTGTCCCTCGACGCTGACTGAAGCGGAGGTACCTTCGATGTAGACGCTGAAGACATCTTCTTCTTCGTCGCCGTCGACTGCTTCTCCAACGCCGATCCCGACGTCGAATGTGAACCAGTCGGGGCTCCTCTCGACGTCGACCGCGTCTTCCGACTTTTCTGCTTCTTGGGAGATCTTCCTCTCTCAGAAAGCCCATAAGCTCTAATCCTCTCTCGATCCTTAAGAGTCCTGGAAGATAAAACCTGGCAGTGTTCACAGGTTTTAGAGGAATGAGAGTCTGGTAGGCACAGGATACAGACTGAATGAGAGTCAGTCTTTGCCTTTTTCCTTCCACATGAAGGACAGTTGTTGAAGAGAGAAGGCATCTTTGACAGGAAAAATACCTTTTTTTAAGCACAAAAAGTGTTCAAACAGCACTCTATGTCTAAAAGACGTCGAGTGAAGTCAAAAATTCTAGTAAAAGCTGAATATTTTTTGACAGAAAGTCAAAAAGAAAAGGAGCTGTTTCACCAGGGTCCTGACTGAAGGAGCCGGAAAGAACAACTGACCTAACTGTCACCCCTGAGGCATGATGGGAAGCCTGGGGTCATGGCTGCCTTAAAGGCACGGTGCCAGTTATTGTGAAAATGGTTTCATTTTCTATGATATTGTTTTGCAATGCAGCCTGAGGGCTAACAATGTCTATTTATAAGCAATTTTCAGGATTTATGAGTGGTTTGACTCATTAAAACACAAAGTTCAAGGATTTTTTGACCTAATGTGTTTTTTGATTCCTTGCTAATTGCAGTTCATGTATATGTGTTTGCATTGTTTAGCCTCAGTTTTGGGGCTGCATTGATGTGAGAAAAATGATATATGTACATACATATATGTGGAGCGAGATATATGTGTTTTATACATATATATTTTTGTATTGTTTCCGGGGTCCCGCACATGGGCGGGAATATTCAGTGCTTATGACTATTGATGAGGATCCCCTGGAAGAGAAATAGATTTCCACTCATTTTTCATAACGAGTCATCCATTCAGATTTAGAAATCTATTGTTGTACTTTGTTTATTCTAATCCTGAGTCATCCTTTAAGATTACAAACTTAATGCACTTGATTAGTCTGTAAGGAATCATCCATTTGGATTAAATACTCTCAAACAATATTATTTTCACCAGATGATTCCATTTAATAGAGAGCTCGATAATCAATGCGTTGCCTTCATAAGAGAAATCTTAATCATGTGGGCACAAAAACGGTGTTGTTAGATAAGTATGTTAAGAAAAAACTAATAATAGTGAATGAATGTGTACTGAGGGTATCAGAGAACTATTTTATAGTAGGGCTAGGTCTTGCACATTACAGTTAAACATTACCAGCTATACTGATGTAAGAAGAACTAAGCTGAGCTGGATTCTTTCTCTGTGCCACTGAAGTGGAGGCCTACTAGCTTACTTGTGCAAAATTCTGCTTCTATGCGCTTTCCCAGGTCCTAGCATTAATATATCAAGTGTATATGTGCATATTTTTGTGTGTTGACTGCATGGTACATGCATAGTGTGTGTGAGTGAACCGGACTCATGGAGCCCTGTGGGGTCCATTTTGGAAACCGTTGATAAATCATTTGCACAGCATGGTGGTGATGCAGACAGTGGAAGTGTATTGCTGACATTTCTGATGATGGAGAGAGGAGACCTAGACAATGAAGTGAGGGGCAAGGAAAAAAGGCTTCTTTAGAAATTCTATTAGCCTTTTGACTAGCAGGGAGTTCTAATTTTCTCCCTGAAGTACTGCCATTTGGCAGATTGTGGGGGTGATGTGTGAGACTTTAGAATCTCGTGTGCAAGGCAAAGAGGATGCTTTCATTGAGGCCCACCTATTTGCCTTTACCTGAACACTCATTCAGTTTGGTTGATGACAGCCAGGTGTAAAAACCTCATGCCTCTTTGCATTTGTGTTGTGCGAGCTCCAGTCGAGGAACTACCCTGCTATGAGAAGCCTCACTTGACACAGAGGCTGTTTCTGAGGAGCAACCTGGAAAGGGCACCTTAAAGGAGAACCGCTTCAAAACGGTTCTGGAAGTACAGACAGTGGATACCCTTCTCCCGTTTGCTTTGACTGTACAAAAGTGGAACCCACTGTCCCATTTGTGTTTTTCTTTTCCATGTTCTCTATCACCAATGGAGGGAATACTCAGCAGATTACTCAGAGGACTGTTGTGTAACCAGAGCTGGTGTCTATATGACACCCAGCTTCCCAGAGGTGAGGGGACATCACTTACGTCTACCCCTTGCTGAAGAACTGCCTAACTGCCCATAAATACCTAGAAGCCAGTCTGCCTGCTGAGAGAAAGAAGGAGCCTGCCAATCCTAAAAGAGAACTAAGTGTCCACTAGTGAGATGCAGTGTGCCTATGGTATGATGGGTCTACAGAAGAAGAAGACGGCAGAGAGCGATTTATGTGACTGGAATTGGCAGACTCCAGACTATCCACTGCGAGTCCAGATGTAAAATCATCGTAAAGCTGCAGTGTGACCCTGGACCTATTCTGTGAAGTTGCAGCATGACTTGATGCACTGCATTCACATTTTGAAAGCGCAGCATGGCCTAAAGCCACTGCACCTAGTTGTACTGTGACACAAAGTTGCTGCAAGAACTAACAACTCAGTACGCCTGAAGCTGTGGTCCACTATCTAGCCAGCGAGGTCTGTATGAGGCCTTACCATCTGCTCAAACATGGCCACATAAGGCTGCACCTATGTAGATCCTGCACCTATGTAGATCCGAACAGCCCAAGTAGGGCTGCACTGAGCACCGACCAGACCAGCTGTGAGAAGATCCAGCAGTGCCCAGAGTGGCCCTCCATGAATACAGTCACGCCACCCACACACGACAGCTGAGGATGCAGAGATAACCTACTAACTCGCATTCAGCCGGTCCAAGGGTCAGCGGGTGAGTATCAGTGAAGCCGAGCAGCCACCCATGAAGAGCCAGACCGTTCATGGATTGAAAGAGACTCGCTGGGTGAGAACCAGTGAACTGAGTTAATAAGATTGTGCACTAACACAAGAGAATGAGAGTAATGTGCACCCCTACCTAAATTCGCTGAAGAGGGAACTGTATGGACCATAATGGGGGAGCATGTGTCAATAGCAGGAAAAGGTACCAATCTACTCTAATGCCAGGAAACTAAACTGTACAACTTCCTAAGAGTAGCATTTAGTTCTAGTGTGTAGTAAAATAAGTCTTGGACACTCAATGTATTATACTATTGTGCGTTTGATGAGTGCTGAGCTCCCTGGGAAGCCAGTCACTCTTCGCGAAGCCCATTCATTTCAGGGCAGGATGGAAAAATGTCCTTGAAAGGTAGGCTTTCAGGTTGTTGGTTTTTTTAACACTGCCAAACACAAAGTTCTTGATGCCTGCGTGCAGAGTTTTAAACCTGTGTACCTGAAACTGAACAGATTTACCTCAAGCATTTTGCAGTTGTATCTGACTTATCATTTCACAATAATATTTAAGAATATTTAGAAAGTGTTTGGTAACATAATTCAATACTATAAATAACTACTTAAATATATATTTAAATTGTCAAAGAATATATATATAAGTATATATTTTTTTACATTTACAAACTATCAGAATCTAGCCTGATCTCCACAAACGTGTGGCCCATTTCCACTAACAGTCATAGCGGCAGCCACGACTGTAGTTACATATTTTATGATGCAAACATTAAACAATCTACCTGACTATATTATCTAGTGTGTCTTGTTAGATGTCAAGTTGTGATGTAGCGCCATAGGGGGAAATCGAGCATGTGGGTAATTAAGGGCACTATATCCAGAGGCTTGAATGTGATCAAATGTATTTTGATTTTGTCCTTGTTGCCACCTGAAGAAAGTACAACATTTTAACAGCTGGTGAAGTGGGTTCCAATTTTGCTTTTAAGTTTTAGGTTGAAGCAGAGTCTTACCTGCTTGATTATGTATTCTCTGGATTTGCAATCTCTTTCTAGGGGGCTCCTTAGAGTGATTCTTAGGAGAAATACTATGTGGTTTAAGAAGTGATCCATTCGGAATATATCTGTATTTTACATAATTTCTCAGCTGCAATACTCTAAGGCATTTGCAAGATTATATCTTTATCTGGACTAGATGCCTATCCTCACTGAACATACCACTGCCAATCATCAACTGACTCCATAGTACAGTAATAGGTAGTAATAGAACGAAGAGAAGGGCTAGGGCACAGCAGATAGGCAAGGCCCAATGACAAATGTATGCAGAGGGTGAATGACTGAGATGAGTAGGGTTCTGTGAGTATTATGAGAGGAGATACTAAAGAGAGAGGAACAGCTGTGAGCAACTACAGTAAAATTCAATTGCAAGTACTCAGCTGAGTAGAACAGCAGCAACTGCTAGACTTCTAGTAAAGAAGATTATAGGATTGTATAGGTTCTAGAAATGTTTGAACAGTCTTGTATTTCTCTAGTAACATGAGATGAAATCCCCCAAAAATGTCGATCACTTAGAGCCTGCTTGTCTAGCACTGTAGAAAATCTCTAAAACTGCTTCAAGTTGACAACACTGTTACAAGAAAATGCAATACAAGTCCTTCTAGTTGCCTCACTGTTGGCAAAGTGACACAATGCTATTTGCTGGCTGAGTAAACGTAACTCCAATAGTGGGTGAGCGCTAGCAACAAGCTACTTACCTTTGGTAACGTCTTACCTGGTATTGCCTATATCTAGGCACAGATTCCTTACCTTCTAATTTCCCAGGCGTCAGACTAGATCCAGAAGATTTTTGTGAGCAGTATCCCTGAACAATAGGAGGTGGCTTTGTTCAGCTCCGCGAGCGTCATGGGCGTCATTCGCGCCGGAAATGACATCTGCAGCACCTATATAGGTGCCACCTAGGCACGCTGACATCAGTTTCTATTCATGATATTGCATGCCAGAAGTGCGGAGCCATGTATAACACTGACCAATGGTGCAGAAAACTGAGGCCCTGAAAAGGATTAGCCTGGTGCCTAGAAATCCGTTAGCAGAGCGGGGAGGATGGGTGGGTTTGTAAGCAATATGCAGCTAGATATAGTGTACCAGATAAGGCATTACCGAAGGTAAGTAACTTGTTCATCTGATAGAGCCTTCTAGCCACAGGTTCCTTACCTTTGAATAGATACCCAAGCAACACCTCCACCAAGGTCGGTCTGTAGACCAATTTCGCACAAGGAAGTCCTTCGGGACAAACCGGCAATGTGCCCATCTCTATGAAAGGACTTTCCAACAGTAATGTTTGCTGCAAGTGTGCAGGAAGCCTACATTGCTGCCTGGAAGTTGTCCTGAACCGAAGCTCAGAGTGCCAATGAGGTGGTCGCATCTTTAGCTCTGGAGCAATGAACTTGCAAACCTTCAGGAGGTTGCTTTTTTGCCAGTGCGTACCAGATTTTGATACAGAGTATGACCCATCTAGAGATGGTCCACTTCTGCATGACCCAAACCCTTCTTCCCACGAAGATACCCCAAGAAGAGCTGGTCATCCACCTGGAACTGCGGTTTGCGGTCAAGATAGAATGACAATGCTCTTTTTGGGTCCAGACAGTGGAGCCGCCCCTCTTCCTTAGAGGGGTGTGGATGAGCATAAAAGGTAGGCAGGGTGATGGTATAGCCAACATGAAATCTGTTGACCACGTTCAGGAGAAAAGAGGCCTTCGTGTGAACCACCAGTTTGTGAGGGTAGACTGAGAGGTAAGGCAGCTTGAATGACAAGGCCTGCAGCACACTCACTCTATGAGCAAATGTAATCACTACAAGAAAGGCTGTTTTGATTCTCAGAAGCCTAAGGTACAATTATGGAGTGGCTTTAAAGGAGCACACATTAAAAAAGTCAAAAGCAGGTTAAATTCCCGCCTAGGTATAATAAATGGTGAAGGGGGAAAGAGATGGACAAGATCTTATTACAACCTACGTAAAATTGTGGACTTGAGGGTTGGTCAGCAAGCCACAAAAAGGCAAAAAGAGTAGATAGATAGCCATTAGGAGTGCCAAGAGCACAGCCCTGCTGGGCAAGGGAAAGAATGAAGAGTAAGACTTCATAAAAGGGGTTCAGAAAGGGGATCAATGTATTTTCCTACACATCATGCCATACATTTTTCCCAATGCCAGACGTATACCGTCTTGGTGGACATTACAGACTTCAGGAGGAAGGTCGAAGGCTGTCAACTGTTGCCGCTCAATCTTCACGCAAAAAGGTGGAGATTGGACAGGTTCGGGTGGAGTACCCTCCCCTGCTGGTGCAACAGAAGATCCTCCTGAAGGGGAAGCCTGATTGGAGGAATGTTGGCCATGCTCACTAACTCGGGATACCAGACTCTCCATGCCGGAACCACAAGGATGACTTGGGGCCCAAATGTTCCTGATTTACTAGAGAATTCTGGGCAGGAGTGGTATGGGCGGCAAGGCATACAGGAGGTCTGAGCTCCACTTGAGATGAAAAGCGTCTCCAAGTGAGAGCCGCTAAGGATAATTCAGCGCACAAAATTGCTAACATTGCGCTTTCTCAGCGGAAGCGGAAGCGTACAGATATAACCAAGGCTCTTCCCACTGTTGAAAGAGACCTTGCACCACCTCCGAGTGGAGACAGTTCGTAATCCGCTAGGCAGCGACAGCTGAGTTTGTCCACCCTGGCATTCAGGGAACCTGTCATGTGTTAAACCATCAGGGATATGATTTGCTGTTCCAACCATGTCCCTTGACAAATGGTCCAGGACCCCACACCGTCCTGTTTGTTGCAGTACCACATGGTGGTGGAGTTATCCGTGAACACCTGCACTAGCCTTCCCTTGATGGAGGGTAGAAAGGCTGTCAATGCCAATCGGTTCAGCCGGAGTTCCAGCATGCTTATGTGAAGTCTAGAGTCCACCGAAGACCAGAGCCCTCTGATCTCCACCTCTCCCAGATGGCCACCCCATCCAAGGAGTGACACATCTGTCACTACTGTGAGATCTGGTTGGGGAAGGGAGAAGGGTCTGCCTCTGACCCAATTGCGGTTCCTTAGCCACCACTGCATATCTTTCTCAGTTCTCTCAAGATCTGGACCATGTTGGAGAGGTTCTCCTGATGCTGTGCCCTTTGAAACTTCAACTCCCACTACAAAGCCTACATATGCCACCAGCATGAGTTACCAAAACGATGCAAGAGGCCAAGAGTCCAAACAGCCTCAGGGTATTCCTAATCGAAATCCAGGATAGAGACTGAAGCACAAGTTACTACTTGTGTAACAATATATTTGTAGGAGACATTAGTTAGTGATAAGATTCCTTACCTTAGAATATCCCCAGGCATCAGACTGGATCTGGAAACTTTTGCATAGCAGCACCCCTGCGCGTCAGTAGGTGGGGTCCTGCGGCTCCGCGTCCATAACTGGCATCGTAAGCTCCGAGATGACGGCACGGAGACTACTAAGGCGCCACCTATGCGCGCGGACGTCAGTTCTGTACACAACTTTCCGCGCCAGGAAAGCAGAGCCATTCAAGATACTGACCATTGGTGCATAAAACTAGGGCCCTGCAAGGAATTACCTTATCCCTAGTAATCAGTTCGCAGAACGGAGAGGATGGGTGGGGCGGTAAGGAATCTATCACTAACTAATGTCTCATACAGATATATCGTTGCACAAGTAGTAACTTGTGCATCTGAAAGAGGCACGTTAGTGATAGATCCCTTACCTTAGAATCGATATCCCAGCAATACCAACCACGGTGGTGAGTCTGCGAACAAGATTACACCAGAAAGTCCCAGAGCACAGAACGGCCAAAGAAGCCGTCTCTCCGGACCTGACTGTCAAGGCAGTAGTGCTTGGTAAACGTGTGCAGCGAGGCCCGCGTAGCTGCCTGACAAATGTCCTGCAAGGGAACGCCACGTCCCAAGGCAGTAGTGGCTGCCGTTGCCCTGGTGGAATGGGCACACAGCTCCAGAGGAGGCTCCTTCTTAGCCAAGGAGTAACATGCTTTGATGCACATAACAACCCACCGGGAGATGTTCTGCTTGTGCACGCCCGACCTTTTTTGGCACCCACGTATTAAAACAAAGAGCTAACAACTGACTTTCTATACTATTTTGCCATGTCCAGGTACTCTTTTAGGTGGTGCACACATCAACAGAGTGCAGAACTCTATCGGCTGCATCTGAAAGACGCTGAAAGAAAACTTTAAGCACAACTGATTCATTGAGATCCAAGTCAGTAGGCACTTTTGGAACAAACCTTGGAATAGTGTACAGTGTGACTCCATCCTTGGTAAATTGAATATATGGATCTTAGATTGTAAATGTGTGAATTTTGCTAACTGTGCTGGCTCAAGTAAGGGCTCACAGTAGAACTGTTTTCTAAGAAAGGTATTAAAAGCTAGCCTGGTGGATTGGTTCTAATGGGCTCCTCACCAGCAAGGATAAAACTAGGTTGCTATCCCATTTTATTGTTGATTCCTCTTCAGAGGGAATGCTCAGAAAAGAAATTTCAGAAATTCCTTAACAATTCTGCGATGCTATAAAGAATGAAGGAGATTGAAGAAACCTCAAAAAAGCTACAAAGTGCATGTTCATCTATGAGCGTCTAAGGCCCTTACAAGCTTGGTCTAGAAAGTAAGATCTAATGGAGCAGTACAAGGAAAGGATGAATGCCTTTGTATGAACATAAAATACAGAATCTCTTTCACTTAGCTGTGTATGTGTTTTTTAGTTGAGAGTTCCCTGACCAGCATCAGAATGTTTCTACGGTCAGATGAGATGTCTAAATGAGAGAATATGTGGAATTTAGAAGTCAGGCAGTTAGTTTCAAAGATCCCAGGTTGTGATGTAGGACTCATCTGTGGCACGTGAAACAAAGGTTTAATTGGTATCCCAGTGGAATGGTTGGCACTTTTGCTAGATGAAGCAAGTGTTTGAAACAGCATTGTTAGGGCCACGTCAGAGTGATTAGAATCATCTGGCTCTGATTTCGCGTCAGCTTCACTAGGACTGCTGGAATTAATGGGATTGGAGGACAAGTGTAATTATATATCCTAACATGCTTGTAGATATCTGCTTTCGTAGAACCGTTTTTTATTATTTTTCCCATCTTACAAACAACTCCAGGTTTGCTTTCTTTATGTATCAAACACATTCAGTGTAGAGCAGTAATTCAGCTCCTATTTGTGGCCCTCATGTGTCAGGCACAAACAAACCTGCCTGAGGATTGTCTGTCCAAATAAATGTTCTGTTCAGAGGATAACATGGTAGACAATGACCGAATGCCACAGATTATGAGCTTCTGGGAACAGCTGTTCTGATCTACTGCCTGCCTGCTTTTTGATGTAAAACATTGAATCCATGTTGTCTGTCTGAATCAACACCAAAGAATAACATATGCAGGCCAGGAAAGATTGTAGGTATCTCAAGAATGCACCTAGTTCCATCACATTGATGTGAATGTGTACTCTAGTTTAGCCCACAGTCCTCTTGCTGTCAGTTCCTGTCCATACACTCCACATCTCTCCATTGCTTGGTGGTCCACCACAGAAGAGCACTCTTCATACTCAGTGTGAAATGAATTGGGTCTTTGAAAGAGCCTTGTATTTGTTTCCACTGTTTGGCCACTTCTTCCATCTTGGCCATATTCTCAACTGGCAAAACGGGACAAGGCATGATGACATCATACCCAGCAGTTATTTTCGTAAACAAACTGTGATAATCAAAACTGCCCTCCGTCAACTTATAGCATTGGTATAATTCGTAACCATAAGGACAGTAATGTGTTTTTGAGTAAAAAACATGTACAATAGAATCATATATAATTTTTTATTTTACAGAATAACATTCATTTTTATACCATCTAAACATCTGTGCTTGTGTCCAAAACTTTATCTATTGCTATTTGGTTCAACATGTACTACACATGATATCAAGACCAATGTATAAATAAGGCTGAGAGAGTATGAATGTATGAAGTGTGACAGACACATGTATGAGTGTGAATACAACATTTGAGCTTTGGTGGAATGTCAGGTGAGTTGAACAGATTTATACATTGGTCTTGATAAAATATTTAGCACATGTTGAACAGAATAGTAAAGTATATAGTGTTGGACACAAACACAGATTTTCAGAGACCATGAAAGAAAATTAGTTACTTCATAAATTCACATGCTTGAATCATTCCCCGTTGTCAAAGGGGGAGTCCCACATTACCAAACTAAAGCAGTATTTAATAGTATCATAGGCTATAATGGCAATGCAAAGTCATTTTAACAGCCTATCTATGTCCTTTTCAAAAATTAACCAAACTTGCACTATAACCAATCAGGCAATAGTACCTTCTAGAACACTCCAAACAGGAGCAGAGCCCCTCAGATTTTCGAGGGTGAATGAGAATAAATCATCCTGATCTGAGAGGGAAGCCTCTATGAGGAGGAGGGTGGGTCATATGAGAATCTATGAAAGATACCAAAACGGGAGAACTGCAGTTACAGGCAGGTAACTAATTTTCTTCTCTAGTATTGCATCTTTCACAGATTTACATGCTTGAATCAGAATAGCAAGCAGTTTTGTAGTTAAATATATATAAATATGTAAGAGTGTCCTTGAGGATGATGGGTTACAGTTTAGCACATATCCATAAACATAAATGTATATCCATAAAAGGTATATATACTTAACGTAAATAATGTCTATTAGAAGAGAGAATAATGCAGTATACAATACACTAGCAAAGACATATCCACATTACTTGTATTTACAGAAGCTCACCTCATTGGAACAGATGACGCAAAACCACCTAATCTACGGCTTCATCACTTCTTTGCCCTGTTTCTAGGTAGTAGTGCTGCGTCAACCTGTGAGTGCTCTTCCACATTGCAGCTTGGAAAATTTTCCCCAGCGGGACGTCTACAAAGAAAGCAGCTGAGGTAGGTAATGCTCTTGTGGAGTGCACCTTCGCTCTAGCGGATAGTGATTTACCAGACTTGAGGTGACAGAACTGTGTGGTGGCAGAGATCCATCTGAAGATGGTAGCTTTCGTGGCTGCCGCATCTTTATGAGAGACTCCATAACTGATCAGATTTTCTGAATTACTTTGTACAATGTGGATAAAATATGAGCCAAAGTTTAATGTCCAAAGTGTGGAGAGACCTTTCAGCTGCAGACTGCGGATTTGGAAAGAAAGCGCGTGGTATAATTGGTTCATTGAGATGAAATTGTGATGGAAGCGTGGGGATAAACTTTCGGTGTGTTCTAAGAAGCACATAGTCTTCAGTGAAGCACAAGAAAAGTTCCTGAATTGTTAAAGCCTGAATTTCTAGTAGATGTGAGAACCAAAAGTAGAGCAACCTCCCAAGTAAAAAATATTGAGACCTGTCCTATGAATGGGCTTGAATGGCTTCTTCATAAGCTGCGAGAGAGCCACATTATGATAGCATTCTGAGGAGGAGCCCGTACTGGAAGGAAAGCCCCGATCAACCCTTCCATGTATTGCTTGACTATCCTAGTGGAACAGAGAGAAGAAGAAGAAGAATGAGAAGCATGGACTAATCCTGATCTAGCTAGGGAGAGTAGGCATGGCAGAATTTGTTTAGGTGACGCTTCCAAGGGATGGAGATCAGATTGCTGACACCATAAGCAAAATATTTTCCATTTGAATCGGTATGTTTTGTTTGTTGGTTCAGCCCTTTCTTTGGCCGGAATTTCACTGCAGCCTTGAGAGAGATTTACATCCCAGAATTAATTCATTTCAGGAGTCATGCATGTAACTGAAGAAAAGCTGGTTCCGGGTGCAGGATCTGACCATTGCTTCTCGTCAGGAGGGTGAGAATCCTGGGTAGGTGAATAGGATTGGTCTCCTAGAGCAGAAGGAGCTCCATAAACCAATGATGTCAGGGCCATTAAGAAGCTATTACAATGAGGCAACGCTCTCCATCTTCATCTTGGTAAAGATCCTTGGTATGAGAGGGAAGGGGGGAAAGCGTATGCATAAATCCAGGACCATATAATTGAAAGGGCATTCCCCACACAACCCTGGGAGTTGGTATCGACCGGTGTAAAATTGGCATTTGGCGTTCTTGTTTGTTGCAAAAAAATTCAGAGCTGGTTTTCCCCAGCGTGAGAAGACCCTATGCAACACCAGCTGATCCAGTTCCCAATTGTGGCAGCCGTCCCTGGTTCTGCTGAGAGAGTCCGCTAGGGTTTTATTTATTCTTGACATGCTCAGCTTTCAAAGTGATGTTGTGGGCTTCCAGTCAATTCTAAAGGTCTTGAGCCTTTTGAGAGAGAGTCAGGGTCTTTGTCCCCCACTTTCTTGTTTGTTGATGTAAAACATGCTAGTCATATTGTTTGTATGGACCAGTACGGAGGCTCCTGCTATACAAGGAAGGAAGGCTTGGAGAGTGAGAAAAATAGCCTTGAACTCTAGACGATTGATGTGCAAAGACTTCTGGAGTGCAGACCATTTCCCTTGAATTTGCAGGTCCGGCAAGTAGCTGCCCTAGCCTTCTAAGGCATCAGTGGTGATGATGTAATCTAGGAACGAAGTCAGGGGACTACCACGCTAATGTCTTCTGCATCAGGGCCAGGATACCCGTTGGGTGGCACCCACGCTATAAAAGTCCTACCTTACATTACGTCTTTGACGTAATGCCGATCAAGTCTCCGAATTAGCCTGTCAATTGGACCCATTACAGCTGGAGCTCCTCCTGCAATGGCCTAATTTTCAGCCGTGCCAGTGGGACTCGGTTTATCACGGAGGAGATCATGCTAAGGAGCGACTTGAACATCGGCACAGAAATGGACCTTCTTTTTGAGATCTTTATGGTCAGGTTTGATAATCTGCCTTGTTTCTGATGGTATTGAGGTTCGCACCCAAAAATAGCCTTGTCTGACTTGGGATAGTGGAGGATTTGGGTTAATTTACTGAGGCCTAACCTGTGAAAAAGCAAAGACAGGGCGTGGTAGTCCTGGAGGCTTGTTGTGGTATTGAGGCTTTTAGCAGGCAGTCATCTAGGAGATACTTGTGATGTTTTGGAAGTATGCAAATATGGAAGTAAGCACCTTGCACATCCCGGGATGTCATGTAGTCTTCGCTGCTTAATAGGTGGAAAATATCGGAAAGAGTAATCATATGAAAATATTGTTTGCGTAGAAATTTGTTTAGACTCCTGAGGTCTAGGATGAGTCTCCACTCTCCTAATTTCTTTTGAAAAAGGAAATAACAGGAATAGAATCCCATGTCCATTTGAGAACAAGGAACCCTTTCTCTGGCCACTTTGGCCAGCATTATTGGAGCTTCTTTCCTCAGTAAGTGAAGGCGAGGTGGGTATACTCTATTTGGAGGACTGTTTGGTGTTCTCTGCACAAACTCTAGGTTATGCCCAAAGGATACTTAGTCCAAAATCTATTTGTCTGATCTAGTCTCCTTTCGATGGGGAAGTTAGTTGGAGATAATTCCTGCTCACATAGGCAGAAAGAGTGGATGCAGACGGTACCTGGTCCAGGTAAGTCCAGGTAGGTCACTGCTTGCGGCCAGTATTGCGACCCTGGGTGGGGTTTGCTTTCTGCATGGGCCTTGCGTGGTGTAGACTTCTGAAGGTTGGTGGTGGTAGGCCTGACTAGTTGGTAGGCCTATACTAAGATTGAGGCTGATAGTGCTGAGGTTGCATATCTGCCTCTAAAGGTTGAGAAAACTCTTCCTCTAGCTTTTCGAAAGGACAGCTTCTTGTACTGGAGAGTGCCAAGAGATCTGGCGCTGTCTCTCTTTATAGCTAATACGGTGTCATCGATACGTTTCCCAAACAGAGTCTCACTGTCAAAGGCCATGTCTAGTATCTGTCTAGCCATCCTCAAGTGGCTGCTTGCTCTTGCCAAATGACAAAAGCCTGTGGAGGCCAGGTCGAGAGCACAGTTGATAATCTCCGAGGAAGTGCATTCACCTTCCCATAAAGTTTTCATTACCTCCAGCTACCTGTCTTCAGGAATGAAATCAAGAAGGGTCCTTACATCTGACCACGTCTGGCGGGCTTAGCGCTCCAGGATCGCTAGTGAGTTGGCTGCTCGAATGGAGATGGAAAACATGAGGGAGAATCTCTTCCGATTATTGTCCAAGTGATTGTCCTCTTTGTCTAGTGGTGCCAAAATTGGTACGGAAGGATTTTTGGAGCGTCTTTGAGCTACTTGAGAGATGACAGAATCCAGCTTCGGATGAATGACGAGGCAAGCAGAAGAATCATTATTGGCCTTGTATTTTTTGTCAAGGCGAGGTGGTACTGGTGCTACTGTACCTGGATTTTTCATGATCTTTAGCTACTCACTCCAAATATGGTCTATAATGGGGATGGCTCTTACAGACTTTCTGGCTTGCTCCATAAAGTCGTGCAAAAAGCAGGGACTGCTTGACAGAGGTAGGTAGATGGAATCGGGTTTCAATTCGGTCCATCAGATTATGAAAGCCCCCGATGAGGTGGCGGGGGGATGGAGTAGGGTCCAGGAAATCATCACATTCATTTCATAGTTGTTGAGGATCAGGGATCTCTCCTTCTCTCTTTGTCTGAGGACGAGTGGTTTTCCTTTGGAGGAGATATGGGAAGTAGGTGTTATCCAGGGTGTTATTGGTGGAGGGATGCTCCTTGGTGTGGCAGGAGAAACAGGCTAAGGTGGCATTGGTGTCTGGTCTTGTGGAGGATCCTTCAGCATGGCTTGTAGATCTTGCACTAGAGAACTTGGCATGTCCATTTCATCATGTCTGGGCTGAGGATGCTCATAATATTCATAAGGTTCATAATGCCTCCTAGGAGGGGTATAATATGACTGGTAGTATTGCTCTTCATCCTCATCATCGGAATCTTCCTCCTGGTAATTCACCTGGAGCTCAGAAGGACTGTGCACATCTCCAAAGGGCCCATCATCTGACTCTTCCACATCCAGTAAATGGCTAGGAAGTAAAAGTAAAAAAACGCACACAGCATAAAAAATAGTTTTCTACAAATGTTTACGGATAAGGGAAGGAGTGCATTTTCACACTTACTTGTTTTTTGCTTAGCGATTTACTGTCCTAAAAGTGAGTCTGCACCCCATGGATTTGTGAACCAGGATCAAGTAACAAGCAGAGTTAAAGAATTGGTCACTTCGGAGACAGTGATACACGGATCTTCAGATGTGAACTAGCATTTGATTTCAAAGACAGTTGAACCGAGTCTGTTTCTGTGGGTGTGTCATCAGTGGACTACGGCAATTGGGAGCGTATTCATTTATGCATTCTGAACACGTTATTGGTGATTTATATGTTTTATAGGCAGCACATTTTTATTATTATTTTCATCAATGATTCTTTTTTGGTAATGTTTTCGTCCTTTTACATTCACTAGTGAGGGTTGGTTGGAGTATGGCGTGCCAGAATGTGGTTTTGTTGGTTGGGTGTTCGGGGAGGGTATTCTGGGATTTGGAGTTTTCGTGATTCATAAATTTTTTTTAACAGAAGCTTTATCATTGGAGGAATAGGTCACAGGGTTAATTTGATGTTTCATTTAAATTCATTGAGCACATGAGGGTGGATTTAGCTCATATAACGGTTTGATCAGAAGGGAAAGATTGGACACAGGTATTCTTGTGAAGAGCACTAAGACGTTAGGCTGCTGGTCACGGCTTTTTGGTAAATCTTAAAATTGTTTTGTTTGCATGGGACACGGTGATGGCGAGTTTGAATGGGTAGTGGGGAGTTATTTTGAATTGAGGGGTAATTGATAGGGGGTATTAGGGATCAACATAGTTGTCTGCATGTAGTTTTTGAGTTTTGAGGTTTTTAGCAATTGCAGTATTATTTCACGCAATAGTGTAACTTTTTGGTTTGGTGGGAGAGCATGCAGAGGGGTGAAGTTAAGTATTTTGGGAGGACAAACAATTGTTTTTTAGGGATGAGGTTGAGGAGGGTAATGAAGGTTGATAAGGATGAAGGTACTGATTATTTTGGTATTTCTTCTGAATTTAGTAAGCTAGCAATGAGCAGTCGGTTGAACTGTTGTTTTCATCATTGCAGAGACCCCTGACGAAGAGCTTAGGCTCAAAATGCCTTGAGTATAATCAAATTAGTCTTCCTTGGTGTATGATTGACCTGCACGTGCCATTTGTGAATGCCTGGATGGGCACAAAAGAGGTACTTGAAAATGCTGAATAAAGAATTAAGGTGCAATCAAGCTGTCTCCGCAGTGATTATATAATCAGGAACCCTAGAGACCCACCCCGTTTTTAACATATGAACTAGGAGCCAGAATAAAGTTATTTTGCCCACTAGTTAGATATTTTTAACTCACTCCACTCCACTTACACCACTGCACTACCTATAGTTCCTCACAAAACAGTGCTCCTACGTAGTGTCGCAAGTCATAGCACGCTTCAACCCGCAGCGGGTTGAGATGGCCTCTATGATGAAGCATGTCACCGTGGTGAAACCCTGTTGAGTGAGGGGCTCAAGAAAGGACATTTTTCCTTTCATGCCAGATTTTCTGACTCTGACTGAGCGAAAATCTTTTTTTCTTTTTTTCTAGCTAGGTCCTTTATCCGAGATTTCGGATTTTGTAGGTCTACGATTGGAACAAGAGGGTGGACCTAGCATATCCTTTTTTCGCCCCCGTTTTTCATTTTGTCTTTTTAATGTGCCCTGTCCCAGTTATGTGAGGTCAAGAACCTGTTCTGTGAACTGAAACCGTACAACAAGCTTGCCCTCATAGTTGGCATTGGACTCCTGTCCATGCTCTGGGTGCATCACATTAAGCGGTGGTAGCTGCATAACATTTTTTCAATCTTTAGCGTAAGAAGACCTTTCTCTCTCTTCTAGCTCCTGTTGAGTAAAGTTATGGGACACCCAGAACTTTGCGCCGACATTCTGTGTGCATGTGGATGGCGTGTATGTTTAGTGAGTGCATAGTGTTAGTACTCAGGCCAGAGGAATCCTTTGCCCCTGGTTTAGCATGACACAGTGCTTTATTTGTAAAAACATAGACACCAGGTCCAAAGGAATCCATTGCAGCTGGTACCACCCACATCTGTTGCCACTACTTCCGAATGGCAGTGCCAGCATTTCCTAATAACCATTACATTTAAACAAGTGAGACATTTTGACTATTGCAGTGCACCTCAAGCTATAGGGATGACCTGGAAGTGTGAGTTTTATCATTTTATAATAGCTTGAATGGCTAAACACTCATGCTGTGCTAAAAAGAAAAATAGGCAGAGAACACCACCATGAGGTGTACTCCAATAAATAAGTACTGGTGTTTAAAAGTAAGTACTGGTGTCGCGCTTCAGAAGCCACTGGCGCAAATTAAGCATGTGCATGTCCCACAATAAAAGGATGAGAGCAGACAGTAGGAGTGTATTGTGTTCATTCCGGTGGCTGTAAGGTGGAGCCACAGACAATGATGTGGAGGAGGATGGAGACATAGATTACCTTAAATAAAATGAGGACCCCGGAACAACCTCTATAATACATGTAGAACAACCAGGAAAAAGATCTGTAAAATGTCCATCACTGAAAGTCACTTTCCATTCATTTATACATTTATAGTGTTGTATATAGTGTAGACTGTCAGGGTTGTATTTTCCTGGAGAGTGCTGATAGAACCTGCAGGAGATATGTACTGCAAAGCTCACAACACATTTTCATAGGAAATGGGACTATGCCTGAAAGCATAGAATGAAAGGAAAAAAATACAGTGTGGGGGTGCACCAATCAAACAATGTTCGGATGAAGTGACTATGTTTATTATGCTGGCATTATGCCTGTATTACGTTGCAAAGTGAAACCTGAACCCTCTCTTCTGTTAATTTTCTTTAGTATTCTTCATCCCCCCTCTTTATTTATCTCTATTTTTATTATTTACTTATTTTTCACATTAACGTCTTTATGTTTTGTCTGTATTGTATTATTGAAATAAAAATAAAATTATTAAAAAAAAGAAAGGAAAAAAACAGCCTGATAGGCTAACACTAGAAAGCACAAAATGTGACCTGTACCTTTACGAATCCCAGAGGAACCACATCCCACAATGCACTGCAGAGGCAGTTTGCCTGTGAGAGTCAGTCCTTTTTTACGGGAAGTACAGGATAAGAATATTTTACAGCCGGACAGCCAGGGAGGAGGGAGGGTGTTTATGACTTCAATAAAGATACCCACGTTACAGAACTATACCTATTTGTATGTGACGTTTCCTTCTGCATTGTAGGATCTTCACTGATAGTCATAAACCTTGAATAGAATAGCAAGCTAATTAAACTCAGTATAGCGTCGGTCAGGTGTGTACATATTTATATTTATCCTGTAAAACCATAACGATCATTAAGGGAAGCTGTTATCCACCATAAGAAGAATAGAATAGGGGAACAAGAAAACCTATTTAAAGAGTTTTGTTAAAGTTGCCTAAACTTAGAGTCGGCTAGAGCATTCAATTCTAAACAGTAATGATTTGTGAATGAGTGCAGAGAGCTCCAAGTTGCTGTTTTGCAAATGTTCTGAATATGCACTTGCCTCACCCAAGATGTGATATCAGCTTTTCCTCTTGTTGAGTGAGCCCTAGGTTTGCCCGGTAACGCTTTGTTGGCTATGTGGTAGCATAAGGGCAATGAACAAAACTATCCACTTATCTTTGGACTGTTTTAAGGTCCGTAAACCTTGTCTCATAGCCACATAATATATGAACAGTTGGTGAAGATTTTCTAATAGATTATGACCTGTTCAAGTAGAAAAGAAGGACTCTTAAGATAGAGCGAGTGTAATGCTCTCTCCGCTGCAGAAGTAGGATTTGAACAAAGGTAGGTAGAGTGACAGATTGATTTAGATTGAACTCCGAGACTACCTTGGGCAAGAAAGGGGGGTGTGTATGTAAAGCAACCCTATTGTGGTGAAAAACTGTAAAGGGTTCTACGGAAGATAGTCTGCAATTCACTGATTCTACAAGCCGAGGTAATTGCAAACAAAAAGGCAATTTTCCATTATAAGTGTTAGGGCAATGCTTCATGGATCAACTCGAAGGTCGGACCCATTCATTTTGATACCACTATATTCAACTTCCAAGGAGGAGAGGGGTTTCTGAGTGGAGGAAAAACCTTTTTGAGGCCTTCTAGAAAGTCTTTAACAACTGGAAACTTGAAAAATGTCTGAAGCATTGGAGATTTACGATATGCAGTGATAGCTGTTAGGTGAACAGCGGCAGGCCAGACTTGGTTAGATTTAGTAAATACGGCAGAATGATATCTTCCTGTACTGTGATGGGATCAAAGTTCCTCGTACGACACCATATGCAGTAACGTTTCCACTTAAAAGCGTAGCAAGCCCTTGTAGAAGGGTGCCTGGCTTCTTTTAAAATGTTCACGCAATCTTCTGGAAGATTTAGGTGTCCATACTGGGTAACCTCAGGAGCCATGCTGCCAAGTTTAATGACTGGATCGATGGATCGAAGGATGGAGAATTCTGCCCTGATATTTGGAGAGAAGGTCCGATCTGAGCGGGAGACGCTTGTGGTGGGTTATGTATAAGTGGAGTAGATTCGTATACCACAATTGTCTCAGCCAATCCAGAGCTAATCGGATCATTGTGATGCGTGATCTTAGTAGCTTTTGGATCACAAGCTTAGAACACATTTTAACTGATTTCAAAGATTTTTACCAAACCCCTTTTTACTTTTTCTAAAAATTGCAATTTAGAATGAAAATGTTTACGATATATTCTGTAGCAATGGTTTTAATCAATCAGAACACTTCTAAAGTGCACTACATACCCGTGAGGGTCTCAAGGCGCTGGGGAGTGGGGGGAAGGGGGCGCGGGAGGGTGCTGCTACTGACCGAAGAGCCAGGTCTTGAGGAGTCTTCTGAAGGCCAGTAGGTCTTGGGTCTGCCATAGGTTGGTGGGGAGGATGTTCCAGGGTTTGGCGGCGAGGTGGGAGAAGGATCTGCTGCCGGCGGTCGTTCTTTGGATGCGGGGGACTGTGGCGAGGGCGGTGCCGGCGGAGAGGAGATGGCGAGAGGGGGTGTAGAAGCTGAGTCGTCTGTTGAGGTATGCTGGGCCGGTGTTGTGGAGAGCTTTGTGTGCGTGGATGAGGAGGTTGAAGGCTATCCTCTTGCTGACGGGGAGCCAGTGCAGGTTTCTCAGGTGGGGTGTGATGTGGCTGCGGCGGCGGATGTCGAGGATCAGACGTGCCGAGGCATTCTGGATGCATTGCAGTCGTCTCAGGATTTTGACCGATGTTCCTGCGTAGAGAGCATTTCCGTAGTCCAATCTGCTGGTGACGAGGGCCTTGAAGACTGTTTTTCTACTTTCAATAGGGATCCATTTGAAGATCCTGCGGAGCATGCAGCGGGTGTTGAAGCAGGATGAGGAGACGGCGTTGACCTGCTTAGTCATGGAGAGGGAGTAGTCGAGGATGATACCTAGGTTGTGTGCGTGGTCGTGGGTGTTGGAGCTGTTCCCAGTGCAGTCAGCCACCAGGAGTCGTCCCAGGCCGAAGGGGTGGGTCCGAGGATGAGGACCTCCATCTTGTCTGAGTTCAGTTTCAGCCAGCTGTTCTTCATCCATTTTGGCGATTTGTGGAGGTTGGTCTTTGCAGTGTGAGGGTCTTTGGTGAGGGAGAGGATCAGCTGGGTGTTGTCGACGTAGGAGATGATGTTGAGGTCTGGCGACGTGGGCGAGGGGTGCCATGTAAATGTTGAATACCGTCGGGCTGAAGGAAGAGCCCTGGGGTACGCCGCAGATGATTTCAGTGGCATTTGAGCGGAAGGGGGGGAGGCGGACGCTCTGAGTTCTGCCGGAGAGGAAGGAGGTGGTCCAGTTAAGGGCCTTCTCTTGGATCCCGGCGTCATGGAGGCGTGTTCGTAGTGTGTGGTGGCAGACCGTCTCCAAGGCGGCTGACAGGTCCAGGAGGATGAGGGCCGCTGTTTCTCCATTGTCAAGCAGGGTCCTGTTGTCATCGGTGGCGGCAATGTGGGCAGTTCTGGTGCTGTGATTGCTGCGAAACCCGGACTGGGACGGGTCCAGGATGCTGTTTTTCTCGAGGTAACGATTCAGTTGTTTGTTGACGATTTTCTCTGTGACCTTCGCCGGGAACGGAAGAAGGGAGATGGTTTGGAAGTTTTTGAGGTCCTTTTGGTCCGCTTTGGGTTTCTTGAGTAAGGTGTTGATTTCGGCGTGCTTCCAGTTTTCCGGGAAGGTTGATGTCTCGACGGAGTTGAGGTGCGATGGCTGTGCCGGCTTTGTTGAAGATGTGGTGAGGGCATGGGTCTAGCGGTGATCCGGAGTGGATGGTGTTCATGATCTCGCTGGTGTCTTTGTCGTTGATCTTGGTCCAGGAGAGCAGGCCGTTGGTGCAGGTGGTGGACGTGGGGGCGGTAGATATTGGGGGCGTCACGGTGTTGAAGCTGTCGTGGATATTGGTGATCTTGCGGTGGAAGAAGGTGGCAAGTGAGTCCAAAAGGTCTTGTGAAGGCGGGATGTCGTTGTTGTTGGAGCTGGGGTTGGAGAGTTCCTTCACGATGTTGAACAGCTCTTTGCTGTTGTGTGCGTTGTTATCTAGGCGGCCTTTGAATGAAGCCCTCTTGGCAGTTCTGATGAGTTGATGGTGTCTGCAAGTGGAGTTCTTGTGGGCTTCACGGCTGTCCGGAGTACGTTTGCGGAGCCAGTTCTTCTCCAGTTTTAGGCCTGTTCGTTTGGAGGCCTTCGGTGAACCAGGGAGCCTTCTTGCTGGTGTGGCTGTGGGAGGGAGGAGCAGCTGGGAGGCGGGAGCGGGGAGGCCAAAAGCGGGCGAGGGGGGCTGGGCCGCAGGGGACACAGCGGCGGGAGCCGGGGACGGGAGGGGTGGCGAGGGAGTATAGAAGGCAAGAGGGGGGAACAGTGGGGGCCAAAACGGGGTCAGCTGAGGGCACAATAGTAGTATGAGTTCAAATGACGAGCACAGCAAAAATAACGAGAAGCAAAATCACAAAGCAAAAGGAGAAATGAAAAAGACCAGATAACGAGTCCAGAAAAAATATTGAGAAGCAATAGCACAGAGCATAGGCAGAAATGAAAGAGACCAAATGACGAGCAGGTCCTACAGCGGGCCTCGAACCCTGGCAACAGCAGCAGAGGCTGGCTGGGAGCACTGGCGCGATCATGTGGAGCTGCGCGGGGAGTGGAGCAACCTGCCTGGTGGCAGGGTTAGGTCGCTCTTACTGCGGCGTAGCGGCCGTCATATATGGGGTGGGTAGGAGGGAGGAGCAGCTGGGAGGCGGGAGTGGGGAGGCCAATGGAAGGCGAGTGGGGCGAGGCAGCAGGGGACGCAGCGATGGGAGCCGGGGACGGGAGGGGGTGGCGAGGGAGAACAGAAGGCAAGAGGGGGGGCAGTGGGGGCCAAAACAGGGTCAGCTGAGGGCACAAAAGCAGTATGAGAGAGACCAGATGACGAGTACAGCAAAAATAACGAGAAGCAATAGTACAGAGCAAAAGGAGAAATGAAAGAGACCAGATGATGAGTACAGCAAAAATAACGAGAAGCAATAGCACAGAGCAAAAGCAGAAATGAAAGAGACCAAATGACGAGCATGTTCTACAGCGGGCCTCGAACCCTGGCAACAGCGGCAGAGGCTGGTTGGGAGCACTGGTGCAATCAGGAGGGGCTGCACGGGGAGTGGAGCAACCTGCCTGGAGGCAGGGTTAGGTCGCTAATAAATAATAAAATAAACTTGAAACTTGGATAACCAGCGGAAATACTGGAATTAGTGGAAAGGCGTACACAAATGGAGTTGACCAGTCTATCGACAGGGTATTACCCAGAGACTTCAGTTCGAGAGCCCTGGAGGCAAAGTCTTGGCATTTTGAATTTTGAAACAGATCTAATGGTGGGGTGCCCCATTTTCGGAAGACGGAATCTACGACTTTGTCGTTGAGGACCCACACATGGTTTTCCTCGTGGAAATAGTGGAGGAAATCTGCTTCCACATTTAAAATTCCTGGATTGTGAAAGGCTGTAATGAAGAGCCCTCATGCCAGAGCCCAATGCCACAGTGTTTGCGCCTGGTAAGATAGCTGCATGCACCTTGATCCACCCTGTTTGTTGATGTAAAACATCATGGTAGTGTTGTCCATTTGATTCATCAGGACCTTTGCTTGTAGAGACAGAAGAAAAGCTTTGAGGGCCAGTAATACTATTTTCAGTTCTATAAGATTTATGTGGTATTTCTTTCCTTTTTGGGACCAGAGACCTTGGATGGTCAGATCGCTCATGTTGGCACTCCATCCTGTTAGAAATGCATCTGCAATGATTTTCTGAGATGGTGTCACTTTTTTAAAAAGGAACCCCCGTTAGCAGATAGTTCGAGTTGGACCACCATGACAGAGATTGGCATTCATTAGCTTGGATGTCAGGAGAATCTGACCTTCCCAAAAGCTTGTCCTCTGAGACCATTGATGTTCCACACAATATTTATGCAGGACGCCATTGATCCTAGTAGAGACGCTACCTTGCGAATCGTCTGCCAGGTCTGTTGCAGAATTAAAGAACTTTTGGTTTGAATTGAAAACACTCTCTCCTCTGAAGGAGACATCCTTTCTTTTCGAGTGTCCAGAGCAACTCCTAGAAATGTAAGGTACTGAACCAGTGTTGCAATGGACCTCTGTGCATTGACCTGGAGACCTAGTTTTACCCGGAGAGATGTTGTGGTGGTGTAGTCATCCTTAGCTTTGTGAAAAGACTCTGCTCTGATGAGCCAGTCTTCCAGGCATGGATATACGAAAATACCTGGTTTTCTTAGTTGAGCCGCAACCACTGTCATGCACTTGGAAAAAGTTTGTGGTGCTGATTTTAGACCAAATGGGAGCACTGCATATTGATAGTGGCGAGCGCCCACTACAAATCTGAGAAATTGTCTGTGACGAGGTAGTATGAGAATATGAAAATACCAGTCATGTACAGCTACTGCATAGAGCTAATCGTCTTTTCCCAAGTGCAGAAAAATATGGTGTAGTGAAAGCATTCTGAATTTCTCTCTCTTTATAAATTTGTTGAGGAACCTAAGGTCCAGAATTGGCCGAAACTGATGTAGGTGATTTTTCTCCTGGACCAAGAAGCATCTCAAACCCCTTTGTTACTTTGATGTTGTGGGACTACTTCTATGGCTTTCTTCTGCAGTAGAATTGATATTTCCTGCTTAAGGTCACGCATATGGGCAGTTATGGTTTGTTGTGGAGGGGCTGGTGAATTGAAGAGCGAAGCCCCTCTGAACAATATTTAGGGCCTATTTATCCCTTGTAATCTTTGTCCACTCATCCCAATAAGACTGTACCCACCTCCCCCACCGGAGTGGATGACTATGGAGGTGGCATGTGATGCTCATTGCTTCGATTGAGAACATTTACCCTTGGTCTGCGTAGGCTTGTGCAGAGAGGGTCTTCTTCTTTGAGTTCGGTTTTTAAAAAAGATCGTTGAGTTTGTCTCTGTTGTTGGACTTGGAAGGACCACCTAGGAGGTTGAACCCTATGGTAGAAATGTATTTTGTCCTTAGGTTTAAACTGTTTGAAGAATTTTTTTGGTTCCTCTATACCTACTGCTTTAAGTGTTTCTGCTTCATTTTTCATATGCAGCATTTCCTCTTCCATGTCCTGCCCTAAGAGGGAGGATCCGGAGAAAAACAAATCAGCAATCTTCAACGGGGAATCTGGCTTTAAAGATCAAAATCTCAACCAGGACGTTATGTCTTTGGGAAATGCCATGGAAAAAGCAGTGGCAGACGGCTCAACATAGTTACATGCAGCACTGATGGATTGATTTGAGATTAGGGAGCCCTCACTGATCATTACTTTATAATCCGGTTGTCTGTGCTCAGGTAGATTAGATATGACAGACTTCATTCCTTCCCAAATCTCCCAAATATATCTGCCCAATAATGCTGCTGAATTGGAATTGGGCAAATGTGTAGCTGCTGCACGACACATTTTTTTCCCAAGAGCATCCATTTGATTGCTTTCTTAGTGAGGTGGCGCCATGGTCTCTGAAGCAGAGGCGTGTTTCCTATGTACTGCTGTGACAATTATGTAGTTTAGTTTAGGATCAGACATGAATAAGTCTGGATCCTGAGGCTTAAGTTTGTATTTCTTTATTAGGCTCGGAGTTGCAGATTTGACTGTAGCCTGGGTCAGAAACCTTTACTGAACGATGTCTATAAGGCCTGGAAGAAGAGGTAAAACATGCAGCTCTAGGTTGCAGAGTTTCCAGTATAACAGATATGGATGGCTGAAGAGTATCAACTTGAATGTTGAGCTTAGAAGCTCCTCTGACCCGAGCATCTTGAAAGGTGAGGATATCAACTGGTGAAGATGCAGATGGAGAGCGGGCAGAGATGTTGGTGTAGGAGATGTTGCTGTATATGAAGAAGAGAAATCTGGAGATTCTGTTTGTGATGGAGTGGACGGTGACAGTGGGCGACTGGGAGATCTAGGTCTTGTGGGAGATTTTATAGGTGAAGGGTCTTTCCATTTGCAAATAGGTGACATTGTTGTCACTCTTAAGTGCCACTGCACAGGAGAAATGTTAAGAGGTTGTAAAGAAATTGGAAGAAGATCAGAAGGAGGGATAACGGGATGGACTGGTGGACAACTTGTATCTTGTTCTGGTGAGGAAGGGTCCATACTGTGTGAAGAACCAGACCAATGAGAAGAGGATGTAGAGATCTTCTTCTAAATGAAGTTCGACGCCGAGAAAGTGGTGCTTGACGTCGTACGTTGTCTCTTAGAAAAAGCCAGTGATCTTGGTGGAGAGACATGTCTTTTTGACATTGAGTGTTTCAACGTCGAAGTCTGGCATGATTGGGACATGAATGACGTGACGGCGAACGATGAGAACATGACGTCGACCAGTGAGATCGTGATGTTGATCGGCGTCTTTCCGTCCAATGAAGAGATGCGGACACTGAAAGAGAGCATGACGGTGGCGCCATACCTGTCTTTGGTGTTGAAGAAGGCCTTACAGTCAATAAAGACTTGAACATCGATGTGCCTTTGAGGTTGACCGTTCCTTCGAAGGTGAGTAGGACGATAACACACTTCTCAACATTGACATCGACTGCTTTGAAGTCAATGCATGACGATGATGGTGGCAGTGTTGAGAATGATATTTTTTGGATTAAGATCTCTTCTTAAGTGAGCCTTTATCCGTTTTGTGTCTTTTCCCAGAAGGATGAAGAGAAGGAGACCTCTCCAGTCTTTTCCTTTTTCTCATTTCTTTGTCTGCCTTCAAACCTTCCATCCATCCATGAAGTCTGACATCTTCTCTGTCTTTAAGTGTCCTTTCTGACATTTTACTGCAAATGTCACACCCTTTTGTGAGGTGTTGAGAAAATAGACACACCATACAAACCTTGTGGGTATTGGGAGAAGCTTTCTGCCACAGGAAGGACACTTTGTGAAGAGAGCTGGCATATTTGACAGAAGTTTCCTCAGAAAAAACAGTAAAAGTATTTCACTTGACAGAAGAGGTGATAAAATGTCAAGAAAAATACTTTAAAAACACAAAGAGTATTTTAAATTAGTAATAAAGGTGGGGGGAAAAATCACCAGTCAGGCAAATATTGTTCAATGAAATGGTTTTTAGAAGAAAAAGACGAATAAAGATTTATTGGAAGAAGAAATCTTCTCCATACGCATTTGTTGTGTCTCAGTACTATACTGTCATGAACATTTTTGTTACAGAATGTATGGGAATTAATGCATAAAGTAAAAGCACTTTATTACACATTACCACTAACTTTCGGTGCTGAACCACCACTATCTCATTTTGTCATGGAAATAGTTTTCCATTAGGAGTATAGAAGTGTTGTACTCAGAGTTTGTTGAACCAACTGTAACACTTGAACTTTGCCTAACTTTTTGTTGGCAAGAGCAGGATCTTACTGCCTCAACCCTTCTTTTTCTTGCATAGTATTATCTGCCATCTTGTATTTCTTGTCCAATCTGGGGATCAAAGCAGCTACTGTTATAATTTGTATTAGTATATTGAACTCAATAAACATGATCGTAGGTATAGCTTTGATAGATTGCTGGACCGTTTTATGAAGTCATACAAAAAGCAGACGGTTTTCTTTGCTTGTCATAGGGGGCTTGAGTCTTTCTATGAAACCAAAGAACCTAGTAATATCATCCAGTGGTAAGTGACCAGAGGAAATCCGGTCAGTTCACTCACCAGGACTATGTAATCGTCCCATTCACGTATGCAAGCTCTCAGGTTTTCCTAATGCTCTCCTTTCGCAGTCATCTGAATATGGATCATCATCTGATGAATTAGCCTCAATTTGTTTTGGTGGCAGGTCTTCCTGCAAACAGAATGTTGAAGCACTGGACTTGCATTTGATGGCATTGCCTCTGCTGGCTGCTGAGGCTCTGAATGTGGTTGTAGTATAATTGGTGATGGAAGACGAACATTCTGAGGAGTCATCAATGGTAGGAGTGTAGACATAGGATGGTTCAGCGGGGAAATTAGCATACTCATTTCCCATTATGTTGTGGAGATTTGTAAGTAGATCGAATGGCGCTGCATCATTAGTTTATGGAATTCTTCACAGTCTCCCTCATATGGGTTAAATTTACCCTCATGAAGGGCATAATTCCTCTTACTATAATCATTGGTAGTTGGGGTGATAATGTTGTGGTTATGGCTGGTTTACACTGTGCTGTATTAGGTCTACTGGAATGGACTATACTGCTGTCCACTCAATAGCAGTGTAGCAAGGGCCTGAGGTTGGCATGTTGGTTGGGCAAGAGTGTTCTGGCAATATTGAAGATGAATGTCCTTTATCTAAACACTCTTTTCCTGTTTTGGGACCTGCAGCGGCCAACAGGACTATTGGTCACGGAACAGGAGTCCACGAGGCAGTCATCAGCGTTGTTGGCACACACAAAGACAGTTGTTCTATTATGAATGTAGGTGGGATCAACAAAGCAGCAACACATTAGTGTTTTTTTTTTCCAACAGCAAGAATATTGTCAACAGTGAAGTGATTCAAGGGAGAACAGTTGACACGGACTTTAACTTTTGTGTCGTATGACAAGATGGTGGTGGAACAATAATCGATGTACACTTAGATGTTAACTTTCTCTTGTTTACATCACATTAGGTTCAGGAGAGGCATGCGCATGTGATTTTTTCGAGAGACTTTTTGTGGATTTTTACCTTTGGCTCATAAGTTTTTTCATCCATCGATGATGCCTACTCTGGTGGTGTATAAATCTCCAAACGGTGCTGTGCACTTTCTTCTAATCCACAGAAGCAGTGCTTTGGATGCTGTCATTTCTAGAATAGATGTTTGAGGCCACCTCAACAGCCTTCCCTTACAATTAGGGAGGGTTTTAGAAGAATATTTTATTCATATGTAAGCAGTCTTTCAGTTTGTGTTCTGGGTAAAGGCAGTAGGTGCACATCCTGTGACAACCATCAGTGTAGATGGTCAATTTTCCCCATGCCTCATGGGTTATAACAAGGGATTTTGTGTCTTTTTCAATGAGGATATTATGTTTCTAAAGTGTGACTGGAATAAGGCCTTTCAAGTTTGGTGTATTTCATACTGCTACTGTAAAGTTGCCACAAGATTCCCACCACAACAATGGCAAATGACTGCAGCATGTTATGAATAATTTACTGCTATAGAACTTCAGGTATTGAAGCGATACAGTTAACTACCTCTGTAAAACTTTGCAAACATCAGTCCACATAGGAATGGGATCCCACTCATAAGAATTACTCCAGCTAAAAACTGGCTTCGCATTTAAGAGAAATTAAATGGCACATACTAGTTGTACAATACGGGGTAGGTAAACATGGAATTCTGCAAAGAAACTGAATAACTTGTAGCCATTTTGGCACAAAGTGCTATATAGGGTTTGATAAAATTAGAAAAGTCAATACCTAGTGAGGTCATCAATGGACAGCACATATATACTTTTTGTCAACAGTGTATAAGCATGTCTAAGATGAAAAATTCAGCTGTGCGGAATCTGAGGTCTTGGTTTGGAACGGTTGCCTGACCTATTTACTCACATAAAACCATAAATCGATCTGTTGTCAAAGTGCTCTAGCGCGGAGTACGCCACAGAGGAAGTTAATTTGATTACAATCAATGCATATCAAATTCACAATCTGGTACTTACTTGTGCTGGTGGAACCAACATAGGGTTGTTTTCCAAAATAATTACTTGCAGATGGCGTAGTTTTCTATAGCAGACAGGGATCTCAGTAATTCTGTTACACGAAAAGTCCAGCTTTACCAAGGGAAGAACTGCCAACTCTGTTCACAAAACAAAACAATCAGTTGTAATGATCTTCCACACACATTCAATTGTCTATCAAAATAATTAGGCATTATACCTCACCCTCTGGTAATAGGTGAAGATTGTTTCTTCTCATATTTAGCTCTCTAAGCGAGTGTAATTTTCCCATTTGCTGTGGGAGGATCTGAAGTTCATTGCAGCTGATATCCTGTAAAATGAGATCAAATAAAGACAGATATTTGTAATAAACTACATGAGAGTAATCAAAGCACAATATAGTTTTAAGATGGAGAATTGACATGGCATGCAATTCCTGAAGCATTTTGACACTTAACTATGCAAACATTATGTAAGCTCATCTAAAAGACAAGCCTAACCTCCAACGGCATGTTTCACATAACACTCACTGGAGGTTGTATGCACTGAATTCTGAAAGATGGAAGTTACCCTTATGACAACTCTTCTGTTCTTATTCCACAGCTTCTTTCCAATTATCAACTTTGTGAATGCCAAATCACGTGATAACATAGCTTTTTGGAGGCTAGTAGCTAATGGAAACCATGTAGGGAGAGTGGTTAAGGACGTCTATTTGGACGAACAAACCTGGGTCAACCACTTCACTAACTTGTATAAAAAATATGAAGAGCTCCCCTCTGATATGAATGCCCCAAGCAACGTACTCCCAACAGACTATCTGGATTTCACCTTAGGTGAAACAGAGTTGGTAATAACCCAAATAAAATCTGGTAAAGCCCCAGGGTTAGACAAGATTCCAGGAGACTTATATAAACATGATCTAAAAGTATGGGTACCTTATATCAACCACCTGTGCAATAAGTTTTCCCGTAACCCAGACTTTCCAGAAAGTTGGATGGGAGCCGAAATAGTCTTAATTTTTAAAAAAGGAGACAGGATGGACCCCTCCAACTATCGTTCAATCAGTTTAATGGACATACTCCAGAAAATCTATGCACGACATATTTTACTTCGTGTCAATGATTGGCTGGATGAAAATGCAATTTTAACTAGATATCAAGCTGGATTCAGATCCAAAGTCAGTACAATAGATCAAATCTTCCGATTTTGTTGCCTTTACTGGAAATATGTTAAGATCAAAAAGGGTCAATTATATGTCGCATTCGTCGATTTAAGGGCAGCATTCGATTTAGTGCCTCGCAAGTTATTATGGGAAGTATTGAGTGCAGTAGGGATGCCCAACAATTTAATAGTTCAAATCAAAGAGCTATATAGAGGCAACTTTGCGAGAATCCGTTGGGGCCCTAATGGAGAACTAACCCCAAAAATTCCCATTGAGCGTGGTGTTCGCCAAGGGTGCGTTTTGGCACCTACACTCTTTTCCCTTTTCGTGAATGACATCCCCTCATACCTTGAGGGATGCGAAAATGATTCTCCTAAACTGAATGGTGAAAAGGTAACTTCCCTACTATTCGCAGACGACACTATTTTGATTTCCCAAACTAAAAGAGGTCTCCAGGCTTTATTGAATTCCTTCAGTGAATATTGTAGCAAGAAGGGACTGGAGATAAATGGGAAAAAGACTAAATGTATGGCCCTAAACACTACTAAATCAGACAAAGGCTGCTTAACCCTTAAAGGAGTAAAACTAGAATCAGTCCCCCATTTTGCATATTTAGGGGTGACACTGGACTCCAAATTTTCCTGGAAGGCTCAATTGGAAAAAAGTAAAATGACATTTTCCCAGAACGTTAAACCCATCCTTAGGGAACAAAGCCTGAGTACCAGTAAAGCCGTGTCGCCGGCGGTTGAACTTTTCAAATTTAAAGTACAGCCAGCAGTGCTTTATGGTGCAGAAATTTGGGGCCCTGGGTCCAAGGGCACTTTTATTGTCCTGGACAATAATTTTATGAGAAGTTTGGTAAGGGTTCCGAGAGGCACACCTACTGTGCCCCTTCAACTAGACCTAAACTTTAAAAGGACAGACCACCACACTATAATACGCCCATTGCTCCTGTGGGTTAGGTTATGGCGGGTACCCGAATTACAAGATTACAGGGATGGGCTAAAAGAAATTATGGAGCTTGATAATCTTAAAGTTATCCCGTGGTTTAAACATGTCAAAACTTGGTTTACTAACTTAGGTCTGAAACATTTTTGGGAGAACCCAGACCAACTACCATCTGATCCGAAACAAATATTAAAAAGGGCCTTCTGGACCTTTGTTGCTAACATGATCAAGAGTGCTCCAACTGGTGGGACCTTAGTGACAAAGTTTCTCACTTTTAAGGACGAACCACTATTTGAGACCTTTTTGAATGAAATAGAGCCGCCACTCGCAAAAACTTTATTTTTAAAATTCAGATATGGTAATCTCCAAATAAGCTCAACCTTGGCACGTTGGGCCAGTGGCCCAAATGTTTCAAATCCAGTGACAGATGAACTTTGCCCTATGTGTGATAGCCACCAGAAAGAAAATGAGCAACATATCCTCTTTTTCTGCCCAGTATATGCAAAGGCCAGGAAAAGATGGATAAAACCAATTTGCCTAGTGTTAGGCGTGAGATCATGTATACAGGCCTTGAGAATTTTTTCAACTAACACAACTCAACCTATAGTATTTAGTGTTAGCAAATTTTTACATTGTATTTTTTTCCAAAGGAAAAAACTGGGATATCAATTGTAAACGGGATCAACTCCAGAGATAGAACTGACAAACTTTTTTAGCTATTAGTGGGGGGCCCACTGCTGAACTCTATGATTGTTTGTGTATCGATTGTCTCCAATATGAAATGTATTGTTTTTTAGCGAATGGTTTTTAGTTCCATGCTGTACAGTTTTATCTTGTTCTTTTTTTTTTTTATCGTATGTACACGTACTGTTCTTTTATGGCAACATAGCCGAAATAAAGAATCTTGAATTAAATGCCTTGCCTCTTCGGTGGAGAGTACATAAGTTACCTATCTACTGCCATGTTCTGAATAAGTTTGCTAAGTACCTCTGGAAGGGCTCATTTCGGTGCCCTCAGCACTATATGGTTTAAGTCTGAAACTACAAACACTTGCAGCCATGGGAGCGGCTAAAAGGCTCAAAACAAGATGTTTTGTGATGTAAAAAAAAAAAAAAGAAATCAGCCAACCATTGCAGAACAGACTGGAGAGCAAGAACCCCAAGCCTTTCCAGATACCCAGTCACGCACAGCATTTTTATCTTATTTAAGTGGAGATGCTGCCTCTTGGGCAATTCCCTTTGTTAACAAGGATGACATGTTGTTGCGCAATGGGAGTCCTTTAAACATTGAGTTGGAAAAAATCTTTTATTGCAATATTATAACTAGGTCGGCTGATCATGAAATCCTGGAACTAAAGTGAGGTAATAAAGGCTTAATTATTATCTACCCATATGGCCGGAAGCAAAGATGGCAGGAATCTACTACCATGGCTTAAAAATGAATGACGCGTTAGCATAAATTGACCTTTGCCACGTACCTGTACAGACCTCATTAATCTCACCTTAGGACGACTAGACCACCGTATCGCTGAAAGGCAAGGGGAATGCAAACAATTTGATAAACCAATTCTAAAATCCAGGGAGAAAGTAAATTAGTCTGGAGACAATTCTGAATCCATGAAAATAGGGACTGTCCGGAGTCCACTGTCCAAGCATAGTGCGACAAAAGGCGAAAAAATGGGTTATGCATATGCTGAGGAAATAAATGTCCACCCAAACCAGACTTCACTAAACACAATTCAGGGGCAAACTAAAAGTCCCATTGTGCAATCAGGAGTCTGCTTCAGGAACTGACATCCTTTCTCCTGACTAACGGTAACCAATATCGTACAAACTGCAGTGCCTCGTTTCATACTCTAAGCCAAAATTAAACTTTCCAATCAAGAGTCAGTTGTGGTAGAAGTTATAATTGAGGTGGACACAACAGGTACCTTCATAGATGACAAACATTTCGATCAGCTGGGGATATAAATCCAGCACAACAAATAGCCGGAAGCAGTGAGGGGTGTTGATGGAACAATGTTAACTTCGGGTCCATCATTCGGCAAAATGTCCTTATAATGCTATGGTGTACGAAGCAATGTTTTGTCCTGATGAAACTATACAGTTTGATGTCATTGACTCTCCTCAATTCCAGTTGATCCTTGGAATGTTGTGGCTCACACTGTACAATCTTGAAATTAACTGGAATCAGTGGCATATAGCATTTAACTTATCCTTTTACAAGGACATGTGTAACAGTAGGGAAGATGGTATCCATCATTTAGATTATACAGCTGACCAAAAGGAATTTACATTGCCATTACAATACCAAGCATTTGCTGATGTGTTCAGTGAGTCAAAAATTGCAACCTGCCCCCCACCCCTTGACCTCAACAACCTGTGCTTAGTAGAGGCGGGTGATGTCATAAACCCACCTGGTGCCCACCTTGCCCTCACCATCATGGGCCACACTCACCTGCCCACCAGTACCGATCAGGAACCCTGTGGCAAACGACATTCACCAGGGCCCCACTGATGGTGGCATTGCAGCCACTTTATCTCTTTGAAAACTACCAAGCTCGCCCCTGCCCACTTCAACAGGACAGCCATCAACTAAACAGTTCTGCTCAACTCTAAATGGCCGTCTTCTAGAATTGACTAGGGCTAGATGGCCGCCATAGCCGAATTCTTGCAAGACTACGCAATCTTTTGGAGGTCATCTTGGATCAGTCTCTGTTTAAGAACACTGTGACAAGCAATACCTGGCTGTTATTGTAAAGCAGTGGTCAGAGGAGTCTGCAGCACAGACAAAACAACAAAGGAGTTTCTTGCTGGGAAGTAAGGAGAAGAGTTTGTGTACCGGCACTGGGCCAAGGCGGCAGGTTGGTGGAGTTGTAGAGGACATGGATCTGGTAGTACGGTTCAATTTCATTTAACAACAGGATCATTTGACAGTGTGTAACGCAGTGAGGTCTTCTGTTGAGGAACTCCAGGACAAGGTGAATACTACTGCGAATATTGAAGCTGGTGCTAAAGAAACGACACTACACTACTAACAGAAGTGTGAGAGTTCTATCACAAGTTCTGAAAGACATACTGCATGGACTGGATTACTTACTATTGCGCTATGTTGATGCTATGTTGATGCTGCAATGATTAATTGTAACCCAACTGTGATGTAACAAAGGGATGATACCTGTGATACGTAGTGTGATGTAACACAGACTCTGAATCAGGAAAAGAGAATTGATTCCACTTTAAACTTGACATATACTTGGCGTTTATTCCTAAGAACCTTAAACAAGATTTATTGTTTATGTCCTGTACATAAGCTCAAATGATAAGGCATTGCCCACTGACATGAGAAAACTATCAAGCTATATATGTTATATATTACTGTGTTCCTAATTCCCTTCCACTTATCTAGCTATTCTGATACTCTATTGAATTTCTAATCCGAGTCAAAGCTGCTGGCATTGGGCTTCTGGAAGCTACTGCTTCTGAGGATCCTTTGTCCTGATATCACCGCCCTGGGTCTACCTCCTCCCTGAGAAACCTTGGACTGTTTGAACTGTGTTACATAGGTGTAAAATTAAGTTGAAATTAAATAAATGAAGATTCAATATTGAGAATAAAGAAGCAGGTTTAATCCAAGAAGGAAAGGTCCCATCCATCCAGTGGGCAACGTCAGGTCCAACTGACCAGCTTAACATAATGATCACCAGCCCCAAGTTCTATCTCAATGGTGCTACTCAAATACATACAGATTAGCATAGGCAGTGAAACACGAGTATGTACATACAAGTACATTGCTGAGGTACATTGTACATTACTACACACCTTCCCTCTTCATGAAACAGAAAACTAAGTACAAGAAAAAAGAAAACAAACAAAAAAAAAACATTAAGAAAAACAACTATAATAAGAATCATGACAAAACATAGTCTTTGAATTAAGAGGGTTGTCTAGAAGCTCTTCTTTCTCTTTGGCATGCAACTGTCCTGGCATCTTTGCACAGAGTAGACTCCTCCGCTCGTGGTGAGGATAAGTTTAAAGACAACACATTATTCTCATTACCTGCAATGTTTGTGTTCTTGATAACCACAACTCTGTATAGATTCCAAATGCATGAATCCTCTGTCTTAATAGCATTAGTTACAACTTTAACTACTTTATGCGGTTTCTGAAACAAACTGAACCCCTTTCCACCAAAAGGTGCTCTTATCAAGACAATATCACCAACTTTGACTGGGGTGAATTTAACACTTTTCTTGGAATCAAAAGTTGCCTTGCGTCCTTCAACCTTTTCGCGTTCCTTAAGTTTCAACTTACCATCGGAAACTGACAGACCACTCCTTGATTCAGCTTTATTAATCCCATAAGGAGTAATCAAGGTGTTAGGACACCTACCACTAAACAACTCAAAAGGAGTGCGTCCAGTGGTGGCATGAGGAGAAATTATGTATAGTTCCACCTTTTTAACAATTTCCTCCTTCCAATCTAGACAATTCTGCTTAGCCATGGAAATGGTTTCTTTAAGGACACGATTAAAACGTTCCACCATACCATTTGTCTCAGGATGGTATAGTGAACATCGCTTTTTTTTTTGTAAAAACAATTTTTATTGGCATTTCAGAGTAGAGCATTGCCGTATAATAAACAATACATACATCCATATCCGAAAATGTGGAAGAACAGTTCTTTTCTGAATACATGCCTTTTATGATAACAATCCCACAACCAATCCCTCCCCATATCCCACCCCCCTTGCCAGTGCGCCAGTGTCCTCTCTCTCATCAGCCAATAAGCAACAATCTGTCCCTCCCTCAAAGCAGTCGAAAGGAGGAAGTAGGTGATGCATTCCATCGGGGGACCTAAACTCCCAGAACCTCCGTCGGTACTCGTGTCAGTTGTGTACCGTACCGGGAATGGGGAACCTCACAGCCAAAACACCCTACGGCGTCGCTGCCTCACCATCCTCGCTTTGGTCACCCTCAGGCAGTTGCAGCTCGGTCACAAGGGCCTCCCACGCCCTGGCCGTCTCTAGCGCCCTGTCATTATCTAATCGCCTGGCCTGTTGCAGCCGCAACGCGCTCTCTGCTTTCGCCCACCGCTCCAGGGTAGAACTCCAGCGTGAGTAGCTGGGGCCCCGGCTGGATTTCCAATGCATGGTGATTTCCCGTTTGGCCAATATCAGGCCCAAGTCGTAAAATTTGCTGGTGACCCGAGTGCGGGGGGTGTGAGGGAACCACAATAATAAACAAACGCCCATATCCGCTTCAATTTGCCGATCTGTGACAGCATTCAGGCAGGCCCCCACCGCCTCCCAATAATCAGTTAGCTTCACACAAGACCATAACATATGGGCAAAATCCCCACCCTTCCATTCCACATCTAGGGCAGAGTGAAGACGCGCCCTCAAAATACTGCGAGATCTTAACCGGCGTCAAGTAAGCGCGGTGGAGAGAGAAAAATTGGACCATCTGGAACCTGGCATTCCTAGTGCCTTTCCATGCTCGCCGCAAAAGCTGCGGCCAAGTCAATTCAGGGATCGGTCGCCCGATATCCCCTTCCCATTTGGTTTTCAACCCGTCCAGGGGCTGCAGCGTTTCCGTCGACAGCCTCCGATAGAGACAGGTGACGGCCTTGTAGGTACCAGCCGCCATAACCACATACTGACAGCTCTCAGACGTCGGTGGTTCAGAAAGGCCCTTCTTCCAGTGATTCTGGATACTAGCCACTAGCGAGGCGTGCAACAGGTAATCCCCCCTCGGGAGGCCGTAAACGTCGCGCAGCTCCTGAAACGAAAGCAGCGATCCCTCCTTATACAGATCGCCGACCATTTGCAGGCCTAGTGCTTCCCAAGTCGCCAGCGCCGACCAATCCCCCCCATGCGGGAAGGCGGTGCACATCCCTAGTGGGATCTCGGGGGCATATGGGCGAGCGACGCCAGATCGCCTATGGCACCGCAGCCAGCAGTTGCGAATCGTCCGCTCTTCCCCCGTGAGCAGGGAAAGGTCCAATTTCTGGTCCAGAATTATAAAAGTTATGATGTGTCTCGGAAGGAGTCCGCCTGCAGTCCCCTCCGGGCCTCTGAATTCTAAAGCCACCGCTCGGGTAAGCCACTGCAACTGGGCCGCTATATAGTACCATTCGAAATCAGGGGCAGCTAGTCCCCCGTCCAATCTGGGGCGCGTCAAAGTGGCCAGCGCCACTCGCCTCCTGCCCGTCCTCCAAATGAACTCGGTGAGCAAGGAGGGTAGCCTGGTGAACACCGATGCCGGGATCCAGACCGGTAGCGTGCGAAACAAGTACAGTAGGCGGGGCAGCGCCACCATTTTTAGTAACGCCACTCGCCCTGCGACCGACAGCGGTAGCGTCCGCCAGAACCCCATGCAGCCCCGCAGGCTTCGAATCGCTCTCTCAATGTTACCCTCCAGGAGGTCCAACGGTGACCGGTATATGTGCGTGCCTAGATAAGGGAGGCAATGATATTCCCATCTCAGCTCATCCTCCGGCTGGGAGTCGTCTGTTCCTGGCACCAACGGAAAGAGGCAGGACTTCCCCCAGTTGACCCTCAGTCCCGAGAAGCGGCCAAAATCTAACAGCAGGCGTCTAGCCCCGCGCAGGGCGACGTCCGCGTCAGCCAAAAACAGTAGGCAATCGTCGGCGTAAAGGGATATGTAGTGGGTGTCGCCTCTCAGTTGAAGGCCCTCATAGGCATGGCCCAGGCGGGCGTGAGCCGCCAGGGGCTCTATAGCTAACGCAAATAGGAGGGGGGACAGGGAGCATCCCTGCCTGGTCCCTCGCCCTACCCTATATGGGGCTGAGATAGTAGCCCTGTCTTGACTCGGGCCGTGGCCGCAGCATAAAGCAAAGCGGTCCACTTCACAAACCGCTCGCCCAGGCCGAAGGTCTCCAGCACGCGAAGCAAATACGGCCACTCAACGCTGTCGAACGCTTTCTCAATATCGGTCGACAAGACAGCGGCACCCGGTAGACCAGCAACATAGCCCCCCATGATCCGAAGCAGTCGACGCACACAGGTGGCAGTAGTGCGTTGGGGGATAAACCCTGCTTGGTCTGGATGCACTAAGGCGCGCATGTGAGCCAGCAGCCGCGTCGCAAGAACCCTGCTCAAGATCTTATAGTCCGTCGTAAGCATGGACAGTGGTCGGTAGGCTGAGCGTGAGGTAGCGTCGCCATCCCGCTTCAGTAAGGGGATTACCAAGGCTTCTCGGGTAGTCGCAGGAAGGGTCCCAGTTTCCCAGGCCTCTCGGTATACCGCAAGCAATCGCGGTACCAATATATCTGCATAGGCTGCATAAAATTCGATCGGCAGCCCATCTGTGCCAGGAGTCCTGCGGCGCGCCATCTGTTTAATGGCCACCCGAACCTCACCCTCAGAGATGTCCCCGCCCAAGTGAGCTACGTGCTCAGGGTCAAGCCGGGGGAGCCGCGCCACCCGGAGGAACTCATCCAACTCCTCTGGCACACACGGCATCGCGCTCCTATAGAGGTGCGCGTAATACGTGAAAAATTGGCCATTGATCTCCGATTGAGTGTAAACCTCGTTCCCGTCCGGAGTAGTTAGAGCTACAATCGGGGTGCCGCGGGCTCCCGGAGCGGCCAGGCAGGCTAAGAGTGAGCCCACTTTGTCGCGTTCAGCATGAGCCCGAACCAGGAACTCCTTATAATCGAAGCAGCGCAACTTCTCCGTTGCCGCTGCCACTTCCTCCCGCGCCGCCGAAACCGCCTCGCGAGCTTCCGGGGTCGCGTGGTAACGCCTCTCCTCCTCGCGTAAGCGATCCTCGTTCCACGTAAGGTCCTGCAGGAGAGTCCTGCGGACTCCCGCGGTGGCTGAAATGCAGACTCCCCGAACCACTGCCTTAAAGGCGTCCCATTCCATTGCCCTACTGGAAGCCGTGCCCGCGTTAGCGCCAAAATAGCCATCCACCCCATTGCCTACCTCGGCCCTAAACACCGCGTCCTCCAGTGCCAACGGGTTCAATCGCCACGTCGGTATAGCTTGGCGTTGCCACGTCCATTGGACCGCCACCAGGCAAGGGTTATGGTCAGAAATTGTCTTAGCCAGGTATTCACTGTGGCGGACCAAGCATTGAACATCCGGCGTGCATAGAATGCTGTCAAGGCGAACATGAAGCTCGTGCGGAGGGGAATAGAACGAGAAATCTTTCTCCGTCGGGTGTTGGGTTCGCCATGCATCAACCAGGCCCCAGCTACTCTGCCATTCTCGCCTGCTCTGCGCAAGCCTGTGCGCCGCTGCTTGCGCCAGTGGAGGGTGAGACCTATCCAACCCTACATCAAGTACAGAATTAAAGTCCCCCCCAGTAAGACCGTGTTGGCTAACACTGATGCCAGTTTCCCCGACAGGCGTGCAAAAAAGGCAGGTTGGTCCACATTGGGGGCGTAGATGCTGCAAAGCGTCACATCCCTCCCGTCCAGGCGGCCCTGTACTGCTACGAACCTCCCCTCAGGGTCGAGCACTGTCTGCAATGGTTGAAAGGGGACCCCCGCCCGCACCCAGATCAAGACCCCCCTCGCAAAGGCCGAATAGCTCGTGTGGAATAGCTGACCCCGCCATCTGCGCTGTAAAGCCCGCCCTTCACGTTGGTCAATATGTGTCTACTGTAGAAAGGCTATTTGTATCCCCCTACGAACAAGATAGGCATGCACCTTGTGGCGCTTCAGCATAGAGTTCAGTCCCCGCACATTCCAGGTTACACACTTTAGGTCAGGTATGGTCCCCATTCACAGCAACAATTGCAGTCCTGATGAAAGATAAAAGTCTAGGCACACTGACAACCCCCCAAAACCATCCCTTGAACACCCCCCAACAACCCCATGTCCCACCCACCCCCAGAATAGGCCCCAAACAGCTGAGACCCATCCAAAAGTCAATAACCTTAGTACAACAGTCTCCGGTAACTACCAGAGTCCCACAATAGGTGTGAGAAAGGGGGGGGGGGGCGGCCTGTCGCTACACCCAGCAGGTCTCGAGCTAACCATGCCACCAGGTCGGCCCTCCTCGTGCGCCCCAGTTGCCCCACATCCCCACCCCCGCAAAGGCATAAACCATCAGCAGCGGAAGGGAACCCCTCCGCAACCCCGCAGCACTCTGCACATCCCAGTCAAATGCCTCCGCCCCAGGCCCAAACAAGGGTCCAGCTGCAAATACAATACCAGCACGACGGGTTCTGAGGGTCATTCGTCCAATAAGCCATCAGCTGTCCCAGGCGTGACATGAGGCGGCCCCGTACCACCAGCGCCCGATTCCTCCGAGACTGCCTCCTCCGAGCCCTCCCGGGAGCCCGTCTCCGCTGCCGACGTCGCTGTCACTGCCTTGGAAATAGTAGAGACCGCCCGAAGGGCCTCCTTGCGTTCTAGCTCGGTCTGCGAGACAGAGGGTGTCCCGGCCTTCGGCGGTCGCCTCCTGGGTCTTCTGGGCCGCTTGGACTTCTTTGTCTTCCTCCGCTGTTCCTCAGTCGCAGGGCATCCGTTCCAGCCTTGTAGAGCTCCAGCCAATCCCACACTTCGTCCGGAGAATTGTAGAAGGAAGATTTACCATCCAACATGATCCGCAGGCGTGCAGGAAAAAGAAGTGAATAGCAGATTCCCTCCTCCCGTAGTGCTCTCTTGACTGCTAGAAAGGTGGAGCGCTGCCTCTGTACCTCGAAAGAGTAATCCGGGTATATGGAGACCTGAGCATTGTCCACCCGGTAGGGCCCTAGTACCCTCGCCCTCTGTAGGATAAAGTCACGGTCTTTGTAGTGCAGCAAGCGCGCCACCACTGGTCGTGGAGGCCGGCCCTCAGCCAGAGGCCGAGCCGGCACCCGGTGAGCGCGCTCCAAAGTGTAGAACGGGGTCAGACCCTCCGGTGCCACCACGGTGGCAGCCGGCCCCAGGCGTAAGGCGTCTCCTCAATCACCGCGGCTCGGAGGATGCAAGGTGTGCAGCAGGGCCCCCAGTCCCAGGGTGACCTCCCACGAGTCTCTCACTGCAGCACAGGGGGGCTCCGGGCCCAGCACCCCTCAGCCAGGAATCCGGTAGTCGGTAGTGCGTGTGCCCCTCTAATGGGACGGGTCCCTGTCCCTGGGTGAGGGGGTCAACTCCAGTGCGTGTCCGACCAGCACTAGTCCCGGGGGTTGGAGCTCACAGTCCAGAGGCCTCCTCAGTACAGCAGCGCCCAGGCCGGCAGTGCCCAGCAGAGTGCCCCAGGTCTCAAGCACCTCGGTGGTCCCCCCTTCGCCGCGTCCCCTAGGCTCCCACTGCCAGGGATCTGATGAAAGTAGGCAGGAGGGGGGGGGTGGAGGGGGCACCTACCGCCAGACGTCCTCTCCTGGGAGTGTGCTGTGTGTCACCGGGTCCGGGCTCCAGAAGCCCCCGCCGTCACCCGTGCCGGCCCGGTCTCCCCGTCGATGGGCCCCGCCAGCTGTTCCTGCCCCAGCGCCTCCGCGAGGCGGCCCGTCCTCCGCCGCCGAGGCTCCGGTCTCACCGTCGCTGATCCAGTTCGCGTGGCGATCGGTGGCTGGGCAGCTCGCACCGCGGGTCGGCCACCCGCTCACGCGAGGCCGGGGATCCCACGGAGCGCCCAGGCCGCTCAAAATGGCCGGCGCCGCGCCGGAGACCCCAGGGCCAGCGCGTCTCTCTGCTGTCAACGAGGATCCGATGGTGCGCGGGTGGAGATGTGGTCCAGCCCCTGCCAGCGGAGTCCGCGGAGGGGATTCAGAACAGGATAATTGGGAAGGCCGGTGAGGAGCGCAGAGCTCACGCGTCCATTCCTCGGAGCGGCCAAGCCACGCCCCCATAGTGAACATCGCTTGTGCTTGATGGAACAACTTAGCAAATAGTCTTCCATGTCCTTTGAGACTAATTGAACTCCATTGTCTGTAAGTATGACTCCAAGTAAATCTTCTCGTCCAAACACATCTCTGAGGAATGAAATGCCATGTCTGGTCTAAATATCTTTGGTGATTTTTACTTCCGGCCATCTGGAAGACATGTCTATGAGTACAAATACATCATTTTCACAACCACTCCCTTGTATTGGCCCCAAAATGCCAAACGCCAATTCTTCCCAGGGTCCCTTGGGATGTTCTCTGACAATCATAGCTTGAACTCTAGGTTTAAGGCTCTTCTCACTCAAACTGCACGGCAGACATTCTCTAAACCAAACGCTCAAACTGCAGATCCATCCAAGGCCACCAATAATTGAGTCTAAGTCCTTCTTTTGTTTTGGACACTCCCTGATGTCCCTGATGGGCAAAATCCAGGAGTTCTTGACTAAGAGAAACCGGTGGAACCAATCTGGTCCCTCGAAATATGAGACCATCACATTCAGACAGTTCATGCCTAACGTTCCAATATTCTGTGCAGTCCCCTTAACCTTGTTGTCCCATCCTTTTTTGAGTAATGAGGACAACTCCATACATTTTGTGTCCAAACTACATTGCACACGCCATCTGCTTTCCTTCATGCCATCACTGTCAATGTTGCAAACACATTCATTGAATTTGTCACTTTCAACACTTAAATCACAATCATTTCGTGGAGCGAGTCTAGAAAGCGTGTCAGCAAAACAATTTTTGGTTCCTGGCAGATATTCAACTTCGAAGACATATCCATGAAGTGCAACCACCCATTTGGATATTCTTCCTGAAATGGCATCAATGCCCTTTTTATGAAACACTTGACACAGAGGTTTGTGATCCGTCCGCACTACAAATTTCAGACCGCATAAGAGATTTTTGAGTTTCTTTACGGCCCAATGAACCTCATGTGCCTCCCTTTCAATAACTGAATATCATAATTCAGCCCCGCGAAGGCTTCGTGAATATAATTACATTCTCTCCATCACCATCTCTTTGTAGTAGGCCAGCCCCCAAACCTTTCATGCTGTCATCTGTGATAAGGATGGACTTTTTGGAGGGATCGAAACTCAATTTTGGGGTTATTTATAAGCATTTCCTTGATTCCTTTAAACTCTGCCTCACAAGCATCAGACCAAACAAAATCAACCCCTTTGCACAGTAACTTCTGCATATTGACACACATTGCAGCAAAGCCCTTCATGAACAGTAAGATTGTTATCATGGAATCTTTCAAGTACTTAATTGAGTCTCCTATCATGTTCACTTTCGTCCATTCCATATATTAATACATCTTCTTAGTAGATCTTAACCCCTGATTGTCCTTTCAACACTTTTTCCAATGCTCTCTGAAACACTGATGCTGCTGACACCAGCCCAAAGGGAAGTCTTATAAATCTAAAAGTTCCAAATGATGTAATAAAGGACGTCAGGTCTTTGGATTCTTCATCCAACTTATTTTGATGGGAGACGGACTTTAAGTCCGCGGTGTGAAATACTTTGGCTCCTTGCAATAACATCAACATATCTGATAATTTTGGAAGAGGATACCGATCTACTATGACCTCCTTATTAAGTTCCCTCAAATCAATGCACAAACGAAGACTTCCATTTTCCTTTCTAGCTGCGACCACAGGAGCCGATCACTGTGTACCTTCAACCTCCTCAATTATCCCTTCAGCTTTGAGTTTTTCCAATTCTGCCTTCATCCCTTCTCTAACTGCAACAGGAACTCCACACACTTTCCCAGCTACAGCTACAGCTCCTGAAACTAATCTTATCTTGTGAACATAACCAAGCAAACACCCCAATTCATCCCTGAAGACCCTGGGAAAATTTTCCTTGAGAGTTGAGGTGAAATCATTATCACTATCATTGGATGACACAACACTCACTACAAAGTTCTCCTTCAAAACGATAGGAGGTTCATTATTGGGATCCAGCATTACACCTAAAGCCCTATGTTGAAACCAGCTACGGATGCTATCACCCTTTCGTGAGACATACATTTTTCCTGATGTAGATATTTATTTGTACTCAATTAAACCAGAAAAATATCCCATAAGTTTTATGGACTCACCCCCGTAAGCAGTGGGATTAATGTCAGCCTTCAAGATCTTCACAGTGTTTATCAAATTAGACACAATTGTGATTTTCGCCCCCAAATTAAAAAGTACCTTTGTGGTTTTACTTTCAACACATATATCATCCAAGGGGCCTTTCTTGGAATTGTCACTAGCCTGAGACACAATTTGACCACAGTCAAATTCTGAGCAAATATCGCTATCACTATTGCTGTCACAAGTAATTGCGTAAACCTTCCATTTGGTTTCCTTGGCCTTGCAAACAGCAGTGAAGTGACCAATTTTTTTGCAATTTGAACAAGTAGACTTAAGAGCTGGGCACTTCATGTCATTCGCTAAATGGCCATCTTGACCACAACTTTACCCCTTAGGCTGAAAAGTGCTGTAAGATTTCATTTGTGGTTTAGCATACATTTTTATATCCGTTTTAGTAAACAGACTTTTCTTTGTACTTTTCTCTTTCAAATTCCCTTTTACAGAATGAACACTATTGTCCTTTGTTTCACACTTGGTAATAACTTCCACACATTTTAAAGAATGTTCTAGTTGTTTAACAATAGTGGTCACCTCATCAATCAATGGCTCATCCTTTTGCCACAGATCACTCCTGACTTTTTCAACATTGCACCCTAACATGAATTGATCATGTATCCTTTCCTCCACCAAAGCACCAAACTTACATGATGAAGCTAACTTTCTTACAGCAGTAATGCAGTTTTCCACAGACTCTCCCTCATTTTGTGTCCTGCGACTAAAACGATAACGTTCTAGGATAGTGATCACCTTGGGTAAGTAAAGCTTGTCAAGTTGCATATTTCGTACTCATTTAGGCTTTGATCGTCAATATCAGGGAAATGATCAAACACCTCTTGACCTTCAGAGCCAAGACAATGCAGAAGAAGAGCAGTTCACCTTTCTGCGCTGAGGTTTGTGCCACACACTTTGGCATATCTTTCAAAAACCTTTGTCCACTTTTGCAATTTGATGGGGGGATCATCAGCAGATAAAAGAAAGAAAGGTGGTGTTGCAACGTTTTGCATGATCTAACACACATAGGAACAAAAATTATAACTTGAAGTGAAAGTACCCGGTTAGCTCAGGCCAAAAGTGTCAATAAAAAAAATATAAAGATAAAATGAGGGAAAGGAATGACTAGACCATATATAGAAAATTGCTAAAGACACAGGATAAATGCAACAAAATGAGCAAAAGTCTCAATTAAAATCACCTGAAAATGAGTGGGGTTAACTTAAACCCAGTGAAAGTGAAAACAGTTAACTTAAGTGCTGATGGAATAAATAGTCCTTAGAAAATAAACATATGAACAAAGTAAGTTAAAGTCAGTGGCAGAATAGTTCCTTGAAAATCACTTTGTGGTTGGGAAGAAAGTCTGCGGAAGTAAAAAGATAACGTCAGGTATACCAATATAAAAGTAAGTCTTACTCGATGTTGAAACGAAAGTTTGACGAACATCCGAAATCGCTGCTGCAACATGTAAGCTTGGAAACCATAATTAATCTTAGGAAAAGCTTCAAACTTCAGGTTTCACCAAGATGACTACCACGTTACGCACTTACTGTAAAGGAGTGTACCAATGTGCAGATTCTCAAGAACTCCACCAAGTACGACGTCAAAGTAAGAATTTAAATAGCATTCAAAAGTAAATAGGCTTGTAAACGTTGATGTTAAATCCCAGCAGGCATTTCTTTATAAAAGTTGAACATTAATAAGAAGAAAATTACATACTCAGTGAGGAGTAGATATATGATGGCCTCCAATCTCACACCTAAACGCTGAGAAGCAAAATGATTCTCAACTCAAGTGGGTATGTACTGTTGAGCAGCTTATGGGGAATTGTCTTATCATACGAAAGCTCGAACCGGAACCTCCGAACCCCGATAAACACAGTGAGAGGTGAGGTGTGCAGCAATTACTTTGTGAAAATGCTGCTCACACCAAGGTATGCTCTGTTGAGTATGTCACGGTGAATTGTCTTAACACACAAAAGCCCGCACCAGAGCCTCCCAACCCCAATAACACAGCAAGAGGTGAGGTGTGCGGCGAATGCTTTGTGAAAGAACTGCTCACAGAAGCCTCTAAACATTAAAGGGTGAGGTGAGTGTTTAGAGTTCAAGGTGAGAAGGAGATGTAGTAGATAGAAACTTCAGAGGTTGCTTTGGATTTCCTCCTCATAAAATGCTCCAGGTTGTTGAGACCAAATACTTCATGTTGAGGAAAGAAAAACTCACTTCTTGAAGCTTGAAAAGAATCGGTTACTTCCTCAGCTCATCGCCAGTGTAAAATTAAGTTGAAATTAAATAAATGAAGATTCAATATTGAGAATAAAGAATCAGGTTTAATCCAAGAAAAAAAGGTCCCATCCATCCAGTGGGCAACGTCAGGTGCAACTGACCAGCTTAACATAATGATCACCAGCCCCAGGTTCTATCTCCTTGGTGCTACTCAAATACACACAGATTAGCACAGGCAGCGAAACACAATGAGTATTTACATACAAGTACATTGCTGAGGTACATTGTACATTACTACAATAGGAAAGTCAAGTTCTGAAGGGGGTCTTGGCCCAGTTGTTAAGGATCCACAGTAGGTCGGGCCCCAGGACATCAGGTGTAAAAGCTCTCAAATCCCAAGTGTGGGAACAGTAGCTCCCACTTGCCTCACAGCCCTCTGAAATGGGTGGGTTCAGACACCACATCTGTCTCCTTGAACATGCAGAGGGTTAGCTGGAGCTACAGGGGAACATTAGAAGAACAAATATCTGATTTAATAGAGGGAGGGGCATTCATCTGCTCATTAACTAAGCAAGGGCTGGAACAGACAGGAGTGCAGCCAGGGCAGTACTTGATTGTAAAACGAGATTCATACCTAGTTTACGAAGAGGCTCCACACATAATGGGCAGCATTTAGGAACGTGGAATGTGCATCATGATAGTTGGCAGAAAGAGAAAAACCCAAATATATTAGATGGTGCAAGTGCAGAGTGCAAATTTAAAGAACATGAGCTGTGAGCATAAGCATTGCTACTCAGAGATCACTAGTAACACTCTAGCTTTGTTGAGGAAAGAATATGCTCTTTGAATAAGGCTACCTAAAAATGTACATGACCTGCTTAAGCCACAATTTCCATGCCTGGGGATCAAAAGTAACTCTGGTGGTGTAGAGTGCCTGCTGTTAACACAATGATCCTGAGGTGGAGGGGAAATATACCTTGTGTTAGCTACCAAGGTAAATGCCAAAGGCAAACAAATTTATCAAAGTTGGCAATTGAGCTACTTAATTTAAGTTTTCATGAGAGAGTTTCTATGAGAGATGCGAGGCACAGTATTGCAAGAAAGGTGGCGAATGTTAGGCAATATGTTCTGGACGAATAGGCATTTGGTAGTGGTCCGGGAATTTAAACAACATTTCTTTAGAGCATGTTTTATTAATAGGAAACTGGCATGGGATGACATCCAAATTACTAGTGAATATATTTCCCTGAACAAACTTAGGCGTAACTGAAAATAATGGCACAAAGCTGTACACTTTTCTCCAGAAAATTGACATTAGGGATTTAAGCAGCACCAAATCCATAATACATCAGGAAACCGAACAGCAAATACCCAAGAACGTTTTTAGCAAAATTGAGAAAACTTATAATCAAATGACAAATATTGTATACGACAATACGATGACAAACAGTATGGTAAAAGACAATGTTAATCAATGTGGATTACACAAAGTGAGCACTGGAGCCCATTCTTACACCAGAGTGAAAACAGGAAAAAGTTACCCGCCAACTTTTCTGCCCTACAAGGGTCAGAAGATTAGTGGCAGTCAGTAACTTTCCATGATTATGAACTCTCATGCATTCAAACTTATCAGGTGGCTTCTTGCTGCTCACTCTTAAAGCTCCCAAACAGCTAGGGAGACCTCTTGGGTCCATGTCACAGTTTAGCAGTGGGACACCCGCTCAACAACTCACTTCAGTCATGGCTCCACCACACTATGTATGTTTGTATTTTGTAAAGCGCATGGCTACCAGAGGACTTCCCCGCGCTGGTGAGATCTGAGCTGAGAACTGGGCCTCTGATACATTAACAGGGAAACAGCCATGTCTTAAGTTTCTTCCTAAATGAAAGTTCATTTTCCAGTGCTCTGATATTGGGTGAATGTTCCTTCCACAACTTCGATACTAAGTGTGCAAACAATCTTCCGCCCCATCTCATTCTTTTTAACCTGGTTGTACTGAGGAGATGAAGATGTGGGGATATCTTGTGTCTACTTGAAGCATAAGTGGTTACCAATTCTATGAGCTTTACTGGACCCTCGTTTTTTATGGCCCTATGAGCAATACAAAGGGATTTAAACCTAATCCTTGCGGTACCTAACTAGGAACCTTTCAAAGGAGCCTTGCTGCCGCATTTTGCACGGTCTGAAGTCTCTTTATTACGTATTTGAGTAAGCCCACAAAAAGAGAGTTGCTGTAGTCCAGATGGAAAACTATGAGGGATTGAATGACCGTTTTCTTTAGATGCTCTGGGATCAATACCTGAGCATTCTGAGTAGCGAGAAGAAAATGCCAGACAATTTATATGCTTGTTGGTACATTGTTAGCAAACTGTCCAACCAGATTCCCAGATTTTTTATCACTGGTTTGTGATCGACTGGGGGGGTCCTGGGGGGGGGGGGGGCGTTGCAATGTCATTAGGTCAGCTACTCAGAGGTCTATGTATGGCTAGGTTTCCTAATAGCATTAGTTCAGTCTTATCACCATTCAGCTTTAGGCAGCAACTTGACACACAACTACGCAATTTATCAAAACAAAGTGCCAATTGTTTATTTCCTAGATGTTAAAGAGACAACCAGCTGGGAGTCATCCGCATAGGAGACCGCCAACAAGTCAAAATCATGCCCAGTTCGGCAATGCGAGGCAGACTCAGCCACTCACTCCAACCAAGAACCCAGTACATTTCAAAAGTCGGGGAGAGACACAATATTTACTCTACCCAGATTTCCAGCACACTTCGGTGCAGCCCATTCCCTGGTCAACTAATCCGTGCAAAAAGAGAGAGCCCTAATGCAACCTTTTCAGTCCCTCAATCTACAGGCGACCAGCATTTCTAATCCTTGGAAACACTTCCAGAGCTTAGAAACAAAGGTGGACAGTTCTACACAGGCTGGTAAGCCTTTTTTGTCATGCTCACTATCTAGTAACAGCTCCTGATCATAACAGAATTACCACAGTCCAGCTACATGAATGTTTAGTAGATTCGGTTTGCTTTAAGTCAGAATATTGTGGGGAACCTTTTCCTAGGGCTTTCTAAGATGGCAAGATACAGCTTCCTTCCCGCTGCTTGGGCTGAGGCGAGACCGTGTCCCGGAGAAGGCAGGGACGTGAGGCAGGCCCCGGCCAGGAGAGGCCCCTTGGATCCGCTCCGCCTGCTGGTCTGCGGCGCGGCTGTTCGCCGAGGCTTGAGGCGACATTCGGGGTGAGCGGAGCTGCTTTGGGCCCCACCCACGTGCTGGAGATCTGCGTGTGTCCCACCCGGGCTGATTCGGCAGAGGTAGGCGGGGGGGGGGGGGGGAGGGAGAGAGCAGCGGCGCGGGACGGCATATCCCGGCCGCGAGGTGAAGTGCGACATGTCCCTGGGGCCTGGTATCGCATAGAGGGGAGCGTCTGGAGTGCCTCGGGCCGACCACTGCAGTAGCAGTGCCCCGGAGCTGACACCGTCTTGCTGTGGCCCGTGGACTTAGGGTGCTCCCGTGGTAGGCCTACGCCTGTGCAGACTGTGTGAGGCGCTACGACCCCCCCTCCCGGACACTGCCGGCAACCATCCAGACGGCGCTGCATGGCTGGTTGCGGACTGTCGTGAGGTGCACTGGCCAGGGGGAGAGCGCACGCTGAAGTGGGTCCTCTGCATCTGCGGCCTCTGGGAGCGCAGTGGAATCTTGGACCTGGAAGAGGCACTAGCGGTGGCTTGACCTCCATCTTGGATGCCTGAGACATTGCTGCACAACGGAGACCATTGCTGAGGGATAACCCTGCTGCACTGGGGAATACTGGAGATCCGTGCCACCGCCCCTGCGCATACAGCGCATACTGGGTTCCTAGCTCTTTTCTTCTGATCCCTACCTTCTAGAGGCCCGGTGGAGAGAGGAGTGAGGCGGCAGATGCTACACAGGATACCTTTGGGTGTGGGACCTGATTTTGAGGCGTGAGCCAGGGTCGCAGCGGTGCCCTCGGCCAGCAGTCTCTCCGGAACTTACAGTACTGTGTAAATGTGGTCTCCCAGCGGCACCCTGCTGGACTCCTGTGGCGGATACCACGCGGAGAGCTGCGTCTGAAAGATTTGTGGCGAGGAGGTCGCCCCGCGGTGGAGGAGAGGTGCTACCCCGACAGACACGGCCAGAAACCACCCTAGAGAACTCTTTAACATTGTAAAAAACAAACCTCCACTGGCCCTCCTAAAATATTAGCCTCTTTTGACAAATGCGAAGAAATTGACAGCTTCTTTACGAACAAAATCAACATGATCGAACTTTCCTTCTCTTCCCTCCCACTCTCACTCCAACCTACCACCTTCCTACACACCCTCCCCAACACTCATAACTCTCCTTCGACCACCTTTTCCACACCGCTAGATACCTCTGTTCCCCTCCCTGCTCTACTCCAATAGGATACCCTTCGAAAACAAACCCCCCTGCTAAAAACAATGCCTCTTGGAGCGATTTCAGTCCAGTAACAGAATCTATGATCACTAATATCATTGTCAAACTAAAACCTTCTGCCCACTCCAAAGATCCTCTCCCCTCCCTGCTGGTTCATAAACTTAAATGTATCATTGCCCCCATATGGACTAAAATTATCAACTCCTCTCTGTCCACTGGATGTGTCCCTGCCTCCCTTCAACTTGGTCAAATCTCGCCTATTCTCAAAAACACCACAGCTGACCCAAATGATCCAAACAACCTTCGTCCAATCTCTAACCTCCCATTCCTCTCCAAAGCCCTTGAAATATGTGTCCTATTACAACTAGAGAAACATATTGTCTCCTTCAACCTCCTTGATGTCTTCCAGTCCGGCTTTAGAAAGGGATGCAGTACAGAAACTGCTATGCTTAATATCATTGATGACATTCATCGTTCCCTTGACAAAGGAGAATCCTCAGTACTAATCCTTCTAGACCTCTCAGCTGCATTTGATACCGTCCACCACCCCACCCTTCTCAGCACTCTCAAAGATCGATTCGGTTTGGAAGGCACGGTATACAAATGGTTCTCCTCATTCCTACAAAATAGATCTCAACAAATCAAGCTTAGCCATTTCCTCTCTAAACCTCAACCTGTCTCACTCTGCGTCCCTCAGGGATCCACCCTCTCCCCTACCCTATTCAATCTGTTCATGGAACCACTCACCCTCATCCTCAAACATTCTAATATCAACTACCACCTCTATGCTGACGACACCCAATTATACTACAAGATCAAATCTCACAAAGACATCCTTCACCTCAATGAGACCCTGAAAAAAATTCAAAACTGGTTCCATCTGAACCATCTCAAACTGAACCCCGAAAAAACAGAGATCATGATTTTCTCCCCCAAAAATAATTCTCTTCCCATTCAACTTTGGTTAAATGACATCAAAGCTCTAAACTGCCCTCTCTCCACCTCTAATTCTGTCAAATCCCTAGACATCAGTATTGACCAGAATCTTAATCTCATCCCCCACATTAAAAATGCATCCAAAAGCGCTCTTTTCACCCTTCTCCACCTTAACCCCATCCGCACTAAGCATTTTACCGCTGTGCGCTAAAGATTCGCAATTACCGTGTTACATGACGAGCTCGTCATGAGCGTACGACAGGCGTACCTCATAACGAGCTGAGCTCGTCATGAGCGTGGAAGGGGTTAAGAAACTTAAACCTTTAATTCCTGCAGAAGATTTCAAACTTGTTGTTCAATCGCTGGTCCTTTCCAGGATTGACTATGGCAACGCCACTTTGGCTTGCACCCCTAAAATCCATCTTGCTTCAATTAAATCTGTCCTCAGCCTTGCTGCTAGACTCATCTCTGATTGTAGAAAATTTGATCACACCTCCCCCGTCCTAGAAAATCTCAAGTGGCTCCCAATAGAAGGTAGATCCACCTATAAGATTGCCTGCATCACTCACAAAGCTCTCCACCAAAACACCCCTTCCTACCTTGCAGCAAAACTACACAAAGCAGGTTGCTCTAGATCCCTGAGGAGCACAAACTACCTTGTCCTGATCCCACCTAGACTAAAATGTCAATAGACCCAATCCCGTGCGTTCTCTGGAAACGCTCCCACAATCTGGAACTCTCTCCCAAAAGATATCCGTTGCAACCTCTCTTACCCTCTCTTAAAAAAGAACTAAAAATACTTCTTCTCAACAAATATTGGGGGATCTAATGTTACTGACACTGTACATGTTCCAAGTATTGGAGTATCTAATGTTAATGACACCTTACATGTTCACTCCTCTCTCCTCTATTATGCACTCCTCTTCTCTATGCCCTCATACTCTTACTCCCCCTCTCTTCACCCCCCTCTCTCGCCTAACTTTCCTTATTCATTTCCATCTTAATTTCTATCTCTATTCTCTTTGCCCCATTAGACATGCTGATTACACTATCATTTTGTAACTCGTTCTTTCTAAATTTTTAGTTTATTTCATTGTTTGTTTTCACCTGCCTTGTAAAGCGCTCTGATACTCTTGGGTCCAGTAGCGCTATATAAAACCTTTGAAATAAAAAATAAATAAATAAATAAAATAAGGCGCCGTCCTGCGCTGAAATTTTATAGCCCGCAATGGGGCGGGTAGACAGAATCCAACCTAAATTATCGTTTGACCCTAAGAGGTCCAAGACCAGCGAGACGGCTTTGGAGGAGGGGGTCGGTGACCAGGATCCGCCCGGAGAGGTCCAACAGCAAGACATTTGTGGCATGTTGATAGCCATGGAGAAAAACCTGCAGGGCGGGATTGCCTCCTTAGGGACCAAGATGGATGCGCTTCTTACCGAATGGACCGCATGGCCGAGAGGTTGGATAAACACGCCGAGCGCCTAGATATGTCGGAGCGGAGGCTGACGGAGATAAGGAGGCCCACACAACTCTGGACGCGGAGCACAAACAGTTGGGGAGGGTCCTCCAGGTCACACAGGATAATACGGAGGGCTTGGAGGCCCGTTCTCGGTGCTGTAACCTTCGCATTATGGGCCTGCCAGAAACTACTCACACGGGAAATATGGAGCTCTTCATCGAAAAACTGTTGAGGACTTTACTGGGGGACACCGTCTTCTCCGCAATGTTTGTCGTTGAGAGGGCTCATCGCTCTCTGGGTCCAACACCGAAACCGGGTGGACCTCCCCGAAGCTGTTAAACTACAGCGATCGGGACACTGCCCTTAGACTTGCCAGAGAGAAACAGCCATTGCAATACGAGGGGTCGACGATTTCCCTGTTCCCGGATTTTACGGCCAAGGTACAGGAGGCGAGACGACTGTTTGTACCAATGAAAAGACAACTGCGGGAAATTAGGGCTGACTACGCGATGTTGTACCCGTCGAAGTTGCGGGTCAACCGCCAGGGACGTTCCCTGATCTTCACTGACCCCAAAGCTTTGCAGAAAGCCCTTAAAGAATGGCGGAAGGAGCGATGACCCTCCCCAGAGAGGGCACTTCTGGATGAGGCGGCTGGTGGAGCTCTGGACGAACAGGACTGACCACGAAATACGAACACTAACGGCTGAGTATTTTGTTTGTGAATGCTGGATAATTAGGAGAGATGATACTGGTACCTGATAATACGAGGGGCCTTAATGCCCCTGTGGGGCCTTTCCCCTATCCCCCCCTCAAGATGCCTTGATGCGTAGGAATCGGGGGCCGGGGGTGGTCGGGGAGAGTGATTGGAAAAGTGCGTGGTGGATCAAATTCCAGGTTCATTAGTTTCATTAATACATTATTGTGCGTCCCCTGTGGGAAGGGGGAGCGGAGGGGTGGTGGCGGCTCCCAGTTGACCTTGAGAGTTGCGGGGTGGTGGTGGACGGGGTGAGGGAGGCTAGACGTAATAAGATGCCCTATTCATAGGTGGAGATGCGGGCACAGAGCGTAGACAAATTTCTGCACTACTGTGCAGCTCACATTACCTACCCATTTTTGGAGCGGGGGACGGTCGTTACGGGACACTAAAGCGTTTTTTGTATCTAGTGCGCTACATCTCCCCAGCGTGAATACCACATGTGGAATGTTTTTTTTTATGTTGAGGGTTGCCGGGAGGTGTGGGGCGGGCGTTGTTCGGGTAGGAGGGATGATTATCGCAGCCAAGTTCGGGTTGGGCAGGCGTGGGAGGGAACTAGGTGTGGTTTGAATGATGAATCTATGTTTTTTACACGGTTCACAATGTTGTCTCTGTGTTCTGGATTGCCGGGACTTCGGTCCTTGGCGGATATTTTGCACCTTATTTTGGTGATGTAAGCAAGAGGGACACAATTGATGGGGAGAATTAATGTTGATGTTTGGGTTATTGTTGACAATGCAACACAGCTAGAGCAATATTGTACAGAAACAAGGTATCCTAACTGGTATTGGTTAAAGACAATTAGCAATGTACATGTTGAAAAACATTGTAAGGAAGGACAAAGGAGACTCATAAGTTAGTCATAGATGTGCCGGTGGCATCATATTTATCCAAGACCAAGGAAAAACAAATTACAGTTGTAGCAGCACTGTAAAGAAACAAATTGGTACAACCCTAATTGTACTTGGTGCTCAATGGGTGCAAGTGATGTGCACAGTGGCGACGCAAGTGACAATGTGAACAGCAAAGAATTTGGCGCAAGGTGACTAGTGCAGGAATATATACAGTGAGTTATGGCAATACTGTGGTTCCAGCTGTATTATTGTACATTTGGAGACTGGCAATAGTCATAGGTGAACCACATTGCATGTTCGCGCCTTCAATTGCGCTGTATGGTCGACGGCGTTTCGATCCTCCTAATTCAGGATCTTCATCAGGACTGGGTTGATAAGTGGACAACCTGGGTTCAATCGGGACCAGCAACGCCGAGAGAGTAACCCCCGCCCACATCGATCACTTCTGGATCGCCGCCCCCCTGAGGGGACACAATTTCTACTCCCGCTTGACACCTCCAGTACTGACCCGCGGTTCCCGTTCTACGGGCCCCAGCCTCTAGGCCCTACCCCCGGTGTGTCGATCTGATGACTACACCCCCAATCTACCGATCTTCCCTTCCTCGAAGTCAACCCCTCCAGGACCCCGTCTTCCAGCCACTCTAATCTTTAACACTGTCCACTTATCAACCCAGTCCTGATGAAGATCCTGAATTATGAGGATCGAAACGCCGTCGACCATACAGCGTTTTTCAACATGTATGTATGTATTGTATTGTGCACTTGTATAGCGCGGGCTGCCACCCATAGGGTATCCTGGCGCTTTGACATTACTGAACCAGCTACATAGACACTTTATTATGTTGTTCTAGGGAAAAGATAGGTTTTTAGATTTTTCTTGAAGGATGGCAGGTCCTTCAAGCTCCTCAGAGACCGGGGGAGGGAGTTTCACAGCTTAGCAGCCGCGTGTCCGAAGGACCGACCCCCCATCCGTAGCCTATGAATCCTCTGGACCACCACAAGATATGCTGAGGAGGAACGCAAAGGTCTCACTGCGTGGTACCAAGAGAAGAGGTTATGAAGCATGACTGGGCCTTGGTCATGTAGAGCTTTAAAGACCAGGCAGGATGATTTAAAAAGGATACGCTGCTGGACTGGCAGCCAATGGAGGTCTTTAAGTGCAAGGGAGGAGGAAGCAGCGCGCGGCCTGGAGAGAGCTAGCTTCGCAGCCATATTTTGAATGCGCTGCAGCTTGTAGATCAGAGTGCCAGGTGCCTCTAAAAGCAGTGCATTGCAATAATCTATCCTACTAAGGATAATGCCACGCACCACCTCTGGCCTAGCCTGGATCGGGAGCAGGGGGAGGATTTTCCGCAAAGTACGGAGTAGCAGCATACATGTGGAGATAGTTTTATTAACGAAGCCGTCCGACTGAAGGTTAGAGTCAAACATGACTCCGAGGTTACGGACAGAATCCACCGCCACCACATTGCCCAAGGAGGAAGAAGGCCAAAGGTCAGTCGGTAAAGGACGCGGAACGCGGTCCGAGGAACAGTAGAGTACCTCGGTCTTGGAGCTGTTAAACTGGAGGGAGTTGTTTTGCAACCAGTCGGCAGTGGCAGTCATACAGCGATGAAAAGTCTCTGTAGACACCGCATCTTCTCCTTCAAGGGAGAAAATGAGCTGGGTGTCGTCGGCATAGTTAATCACTGAAATGCCGAAAGATTTGATCAAACTGATCAAGGGGCAAAGATACAGGTTGAACAAAATGGGACTGATCGCAGACCCCTGGTGTACACCCTGTCCCACTCTCCTAATACCAGATCGAAAGGGAGGTAAAGCCACCACCTGGTGTCTATTCTGAAGGTAGGACATCAGCCAATCTCATGCCAATCTTGCTACACCGGCCTCCTCCAGCCTGTTGACAAGAATTGAGTGGCTGACCGTGTCGAACGCGGCCAACATGTCGAGCAGCACTAGGAAGGCTGCTCGACCCCTGTCGACCCGTGATCGAAGTGTGTCCAACACGACCACCAGTGCCGACTCCGTACCGTGAGCCGGCTGGAATCCAAACTGGGCCACATCCAGGCAGATGTTACTTTACAGGAAGCTGGATAGAGACCGGGTCACAAGCTTTTCCATGATTTTAACTGGGAAGGGAAGTAACAAGATTGGCCAGTAGTTAGACAGACAGGTGGGGTCGAGAGTGGATTTTTTTAGGAGAGGGGAGACCACTGCTAACTTCCAGCAATCTGGGACCGTAGGGGTGCTAAAGGACTGGTGGCATATGGAATATAAAGGCTGGAAGAGTTCCTCATGAAAGGATTTCCAGAATTTATGGGGAAGAGGATCAAGAGGGGAGCCAGAAGACACCCCATTTGCTAATGAGCAGAACTCCTCGAACGAGGGGAGAGTAAAACATGTACATTGCTAATTGTCTTTAACCAATACCAGTTGGGATACCTTGTTTCTGTACAATATTACCTACCACAATCCCAACGTGGTTGATGGGTTTTGCTCCTGTAGATTATACAACAGCTAGAGCAAGGCACAGTACAGTTATACATACTCTTGACACCCTATCATGACTCAGGCCCTTACTACAGACCAGACGGCGGTCCCAACGGAAGGGCCCCTAGACTCTCTGGTCCTACTGACTTGGAATGTACGGGGTCTTAATGATCACCGTTAAGTCCGGAAAGTACTACACTACCTTACTAGACATAAGGGTTGACATTGCACTCCTTCAGGAGACTCATCTCCATCCGGACAGCCCAATTCTGCGCACTAAAGGCCTTCTGGGCAATGTTCATGCGGCAGGATTTACTTCACACGCTAGGAGGGTATTGACTTGGGTGAACCCGAAGGCTTCGATTACACTGACACCCCTAGAGACAGATAGGGAGGGACCTTTGCTTTTTCCAAATGCTGCGGGAAGGGTCTGGAATTGTTTATAATTAATATTTATGGCCCCTACTATGACCACCAAGATTTTTACACCAATCTGATGTCAAAAGCCCAGTTGCACTTGCAGGGTTACGTTCTCTGGGGAGGAGACTTCAATCTGGTTAGGCACCCCGATAAAGACAGATCAGACGGCCCAGACAGACGCCCTTCGGCCTCTTCCAGCACTTTAGAGACGCCGATGTTGAGGCTGGATCTCTATGATGTATGGAGGCACAGGCACGCACAGCAGGGAGGTTATACACACTACTCCGCACCACATAATGTTCACACTCGAATTGGCTACTGGTTGGCCTCAATACCCCTAATCCAACAGGTCCAAGCTTGCACGATTTTACCCCGTACCTATTCAGATCACTCGCCACTTCTTCTTTCTATTGTCTCGCCAAGGAAGCGTATTCCCCCGTTTATGTGGCGTTTCCCACCCTATTCACTACTTGACAGTGTATTTAGAGAAGATTTGGCCACGTCCATCGAGACTTTTTTTTAGACTAATGTGGTATCGGTGGATTCGTTCCAGACTGTTTGGGAGGCCTTCAAAGTGTATGTTAGAGGGGTCACTATATCTAAACATTCGGGGGTTCTGCGATCGATTCAGCACCGACTGGAGGCTCTGGAGAAAAAGCTGAAAGAGTTGGAGGCGCTGCGCATCACTGACAGGAGTGAAGGGCTTACTTGGGACCTTGCGCAGACGTTAAGTGAATATTACGAGGAAGCAGATGCGGAATTGAAACATCTGGGGAAATATGCCACTGCTAGAGTATACGGAGAGGGGGAATGCCTGGGAATGGTATTGGCTCGGATTGTCAGACAGCGCAGAGACAGGACTGCGATCCCGGATATGAGGTCACTCCCAACGGACCCGCCACTCACTGAGACACAGGTGGCGGAGAAGTTCCGGAACATTATGCGGCCTTGTATGTCTCCCGAGGGCCTGCGCTGGAGGAACATATCCTGGATTACCTAATGCACATCGAATTGCCGTGGTTATCTAACCTGGACCGGGAATTCTTAATGCGACCGACAGAACGTGATGAGGTTGTTTTGGCGCTGTCTGGGATGTAGGCGGGGGCGCGCCAGTTAGTGATGCTGTAGTAATCTCTTAATAGTTTTTATGATGTCATTCCCTTGACAATAGAATGTTAATGTTTGAATGATTGCTGTGCTGTTATTGCCTGCAGTATCCTGGAAGCTGTGGAGGCTAACGGTCATTAAACTGAAGGTCTGCTGAACATATTGTGCCAGCCTGATTACTTCAATTTTGGCGATGAGGACTGACCGTTAATGCCTCCACCCACGTGTGCATCCTTTCTTCAGTTCAAGTGACACGCTTGTCTTTCGTTTGGATTTAAATATCTGAGAGGATCTTTGCTCCTTCAAGTTCCTGTGAACAGGATTCACACCGATGGGATCTTGGATCTCGGTGTTGTAGAAAGGAAAGGAAAGTGTGGAATTTGGATTTAAACTGTACTACTCGAAGATCGTGCTCTACACATCGGAAAGTTGCTGCACATACACCGATGGGATCTTGGATCTCAGTGTTGTAGAGAGGAACAAGAGGAGTGTTGCAGCCCTTCGTATACTAGCATTTGAATGTGAATTCGAACATTTTACGTCACAACTTATTCGTGATCAAATTGTTGTTCACACCAATGACAAAAAGGTACAACAGAAGTTGCTCACTCTTAAAAATCCCACATTACAAGAGACAATCTCTATAGTTAAAAGTATTGATTTGTCTCAAAAAGCGTCCATGGAATTGAAACCAGAGAAAGGTGTTGTTGGCGCAATAAAGGTCAGTGGGGATAAAAGTGTTAAAGGGCAAGTTTCAGCAAACAAACCCTTAAGTGAGTCGAAAAATTATAAGTCTGTTTTTAATAAGAATGAGAGAAAAGTTGTTTTTTCTAAGAATATGTGAGGTAAATGTGGTTTTGCGGCACATTTCCCCAACTCTAGGATCTGTCCAGCTAGAGCTGCTTCCGGTCACAAATGTGGTAAAGAAGGCCATTTTTCAAAATGCAATTTTAGAGGAAATGTAAATGCTGTTTATGTTGAAGAAGACAATTCAAATGAAGCTGTTGGTGAAGTTGTTAGCTCCTTAACTGATTTAGTAGTTGTTGTCAAAGACAATTCAGAAGACTGCATTGATCCTGTGGTGGAAATATTAGTGGATAACAAACCTCTTGATCTTTTAGTTGACTCTGGGGCACGCATGACAATGATAACTGATGAGTTATTTGAAAAAACCTGGAGTGACAAGATACTTACTCCACCAGACAGGAGTCCTGTTTCCTATGAGGGCAGGAAAACTGAATTGTCCGTTTTTTTTTTTTAACATCTCTTGTATTTAAGGGTCGGTGCATTAAAGGAAAGGCGTATGTAGCCAAGAAAGGGCCAACATTTTAGGATGGTACCATCAGGGTTTATTTGGGATGACACTTAGACCAGGTACTAGAGAACAGGTGTCTGTAGTGGAAGAACAGGGGCTTGATGAAACTTCATCGTCTCTGTTTGGTAAATTTCCCAAGGTTTTGGGTGAAAATGTAGGATGTATAACTGGATTTAAAAATTTCATTAAAGTAAAAGAAGGTGCAGTTCCGATAAAACACAAGCTGCGAAATGTACCTTTTAGTGTCAGCGACGATTTATCTGTTGAGCTTCGGAAGATGTGTGAATCCGGGGTTGTTGAACCCATTGAATCATCCCTTTGGTTGTCGCCTTTGGTCGTTGCGTGAAAAAAAAATGACAATCTTAGGGTTTGCATTGATTTGCGCAGCGTAAATAGAGAAATTTGGGTTGATTCTCACCCTCTCCCTCGTATTGATGATATTTTATCAAAGTTTGCAGGTGCAATGTTTTTTTCAAAAATCGAATTGGCTTCAGCATATCATTAAGTTGAATTAGATTCGAGAACCAAACATTTGACTACCTTCGTGTCTCCTATAGGCACTTTTCAATTCAGGAGAATGCCGTTCGGACTCGCGTCGGCGGCATCTGTATTTCAACACATTATGGAAAATGTGCTGGATGGTGTCGCCGACGCGGTTGTTTTTCAGGATGAAATTTTGGTTGCAGGTAAAACTAAAGTATCTCATGACAACAATCTTATTAGTGTTCTAGAAAGATTAAAATATTGACGGATTGTTGCAAACAAACAAAAATATGTATTTGGTGTACAGTCAATTGAATATTTGGGACACCAGATTTCAGGAGAAGGTATTGTACCCTGGGAAGGTCTCATTCAGGCTATTGTTGATGCTCCTTGTCCATCCTCTAAAGAACTTATATCTTCATTTTTTGGGAATGTGTGAATTCTACTTTAAGTGTATCCCTAATTTTGCAAGTAAAACTACACATGAGGGATTTGTTAAAAAAAAGAGCCACTTTTGTGTGGGATGATCTCTGTTAAAATGAATTTATACAGATATAAAAAGAATTGGGGTCTTGCAAAATTCTCAAGTTCAAGTTCAGTAATTTGTATAGCGCACTACTCACCCAGAGGGTCTCAAGGCGCTTGAGGGAGGGTGGGTGCATTACATATCGAATAGCCAGGTTTTTAGCTGCTTTCTGAAGGAGAGGTGGTTCTGTGTAAGGCGGAGGTGAGTGGGGAGAGAATTCCAGGTCTTGGCCGCTAAGTAGGAGAAAGATCTATCTCCCATGGTGGATCTATTGATACGCGGAATTGCGGCGAGGGCTTGATTGGATGAACGTAGTTGGCGGGTGGGTGTGTAGAAGGACAGTCGTTTGTTGAGGCAATCGGGTCCTAGGTCGTAGAGGGCCTTGTGTGCGTGGGTGAGGAGACGGAACGTTATTCTCTTGTTGACGGGAAGCCAGTGGAGATCTTTCAGGTGACCGGAGATGTGAGCTTGACGGGGGATGTCCAGTATGAGTCTGGCTGAGGCGTTTTGGATGCGTTGGAGTTTTTTCTGAAGTTTGGCTGTGGTTCCGGCGTAAAGGGTGTTTCCATAGTCTAGTCGGCTAGTGACTAGTGCGTGGGTGACTGTCTTTCTTGTTTCGGTGGGGAGCCAGCGGAAGATTTTTTTGAGCATGCGTAGGATGTTGAAGCATGATGATGAGACGGCGTTGACTTGTCTGGTCATCGAGAGGGAGGAGTCTAGGATGAAGCCCAGGTTACTGGCGTGATCTGTAGGTGTGGGTGCTGTGCCCAGAGCCGGTGGCCACCATGAGTCGTCCCATGCAGAGGGGGATGATCCTAAGATGAGGACTTCCGTTTTGTCCGAGTTTAGTTTTAAACGGCTGTTCTTCATCCACTCGGCTACTTCTTTCATTCCTTCATGTAGATTGGTTTTGGCGGTGTTAGGGTCTTTGGTGAGGGAGAGGATTAGCTGGGTGTCGTCCGCGTAGGAGATGATGTTGAGGTTGTGTTGTCGCGCGATGGATGCGAGGGGACTCATGTACACGTTGAAGAGTGTGGGACTGAGTGATGATCCTTGTGGTACGCCGCAGATGACTTTGGTGGCCTCTGATTCGAATGGGGGGAGGCGGACTCTCTGGGTTCTTCCGGCGAGGAACGAGATGATCCAGTCCAACGCTTTTCCTTGTGTTCCGACGTTCCGACGTTGCTGAGGCACCATTTAATCCCAATCTAAAATGCACCCTGTCTGTTGATGCAAGCTTACATGGTTTAGGGGGTATTATTTCACAAGTTAAAGATGGAAAAGAATATACTGTGGGTTTTGCTTCATGGCTTTGCGACCAAGTGAAAAAAAATACTCTGTCATTGAGCGCGAGCTGTTGGCTTGTTGTTGGTGTGTAAAAAGGTTTAAGTGCTTCTTATGGGGAAAAACTTTTAATCTTTTTACTGACCATAAGCCACTTATTCCTATTATGGAGGGCAAAATTGTAAAAGATCATACTCCAAGAATTGCAAGACTTAGTACGAAATTGCTCCAATATAGTTTTGATGTTGCTCACATTTCGGGAGGGAAGAATACCATGGCTGATTTCCTTTCAAGGTTTCCCCTTCCTATTTCAGAGCATGATTCTGAAGATAATATTGATGAGGAGTGTTTAATTGCAGTTGTAGATGCATGTTCAGTAGGGTGTTTTACCGCGCATGAATGGTTTGGTGCATTGGAATCTGATTCTGTTCTCAAAAACATAAAAGAATTCATTGTTTCAGGTTGGCCGAAGGAGAAACACATTGATAGTTGTTATCATCCTTTTGCTAAAATTGCGGATGAGCTCACTTTGGCGGAGGGAGGGATGATCATGAGAGGTGAGAGGTTTGTTCCTCCTGAATCTTTGAGAAGTCGCATCATTGACTTTGGACATGAGGGACATCTTGGAGAATCTAGTACAAAGAAAATAATTTGTGAATTTTACTGGTGGCCTTCTATGGATCGTCAAATAAACAATGTAGTGGAAAGTTGTTTAACATGCTGTTCAAGTGACAAGGTTGTAAAGATAGTTTCACCTCCTCTCCTAAGTTTCATGCCTCCTGATGGGCCCTGGATGAAACTTGCTGTCGATTTTGTAGGGCCATTTAATATACTGCCAAGAAAGTATAAATTTGTTAGGTTGTGGCTGATTATTTCAGCAAATGGTGGGAGGTACATTTTATGTCTGACCTTAACTCACAGGAAGTTATAAGGTTCTTCCAGTGTTTATTTGCAAGAGCGGGTTTCCCAAAAGAAATTGTATCCGACAACGGAGTACAATTTACCTCAAAGGAGATGTCTGAATTTTTAAGCCAGTCTGGTATTTCCCACAAGCGTGTTGATCTTTACCACCCTCAAGCAAATGGTTTTGTTGAACGCAATAACCGAATTCTTATGGAATGTATTCAATGGGCTGTTTCTTCGAAAATTGAGCTAAAACAAGCTGTACAAAATATGCTTTGGGCACATCTTACGACTCAAAGTACGATTACTGGTTCTAGTCCATTTAAACTCTTTAGAGGCAGAGAAGCTACTTTTCACTTGTGTCCTGCTTGGATGAAAACATGGGGTTCTTTCACCAAGAAGGGAATGTCAGATGATGTAGCTTGCTTTTCCAAACAATTGCCACCTTGTAATCTGAAAGACATCAAGTCTAAAATTTCGGTAGGTGATTGGATTAAGATCAAGTCCCCTCACAATGTACCTAAAGGGTTATCAAAGTTTAGTCCACCTGTGAAGGTTGATGCCGTTGCACGCTGTGTGGTAAGAGTCAATGGGAAAAACTGGTGGAATCTCTCTAGAGTCTACAAATTGCCAGAGAGAGTTGTACCCCAGTTGGGTCTAATTCCAAACACTCTAGGAACTCGACCTTCTCAGAAAGCAAATCTGGGTTCTGTTGAATCTTCGTTGAAATAGGTGCCTTCACGTAGAAGTGGTAGGATTCGTGTCACACCTTGTCGAATGGATTTATAATGTCCATTTCGTCTCTGTTTTTTTTTCTCTTTTCATTCCTCATTTCTATCTTTTTTTTTGTTCCCTCCTTGTATTTTCAATTATCTGTTCTTTCATTTCAAAGGGAAAGAAGAGAGATGTTGTAGTAATCTCTTCATAGTTCTTATGATGTCATTCCCTTGACAATAGAATGTTAATGTTTGAATGCTTGCTGTGTTGTTATTGCCTGCAGTATTCTGGAAGCTGTGGAGGCTAACGGTCATTAAACTGAAGGTCTACTGAACATATTGTGTCAGCCTGATTACTTCAGATGGCCATACAGTTGCCTTTTATAAGGTATTCTCGGATCTGCTGATTCCGCAGTTGCTCGCGTTGTTTGAGGATATTTGTTCCTCAGGGGTGATGCGCCGACCATGAATGAAACGATACTGGTTGCTATACTTAAACCTGGGAAACCGCCGGAGGATTGTTCTTCCTACAGACCCCTGTCGCTCATGAATATCGATGAGGAGATCTTTGCAAAGATCCTGGCCAACCGTCTCAGCCCCTTAGTCACTATGATGGTAGCTCCGGAGCAGGCGGGCTTTGTATCCTAGCCGCAATTTGACTTATAACCTTCGGACAGTTTTTGCGGCCATGCAGCACACAAGCCCGGAGGTGCCTGCTGTGGCAGTCTTCCTCGACATGGAAAAGGCCTTTGATTCGGTCGAGTGGCCTTTCATGAGACAAGTTCTCGGCCGAATGGGTGTGGGGGCGGTCTTCCTTCAACTTCTGGCGACGTTGTATTCTGCTCCAACGGCCCGTATCCGGATTGGTTCTTTGGTTACAGACCCTATACAAATTTGCAGGGGCACGAGACAGGGCTGCCTCCTATCTCCTATACTCTATGCTCTGACGACTGAGCCACTGGCTTGTGCTCTATGTGAATATCACGGGCAAAGAGGTATACGATTTCTGAACTATCACCTAATTGTATCCACATATGCGGATGATACCCTACTATATGTCCGGGAGCCCGAGATCAATCTCTCCCCAGTTTTGAAGGAGGTGGTGTTGTTCGGCTCCCTCTCCGGAATTAATGTCAACTGGCATAAGTCCACTATGTTCCCACTCACTCCTGCCACGGTGCGCGTGGACCCGGAATATCCGCTGCTTTGGACCACGGACGCGGTTCACTACCTCAGAGTTCGACTGCATACAGACTCTGAGGAGGTGCTGAGGGAAAATTACGGAGCTCCCTTCCACAAACTAGAAGATGACGTTGAGAGTTGGATTAGCCTACCTCTGTCGCTGATGGGGAGGGTTTCTCAGATGAAAATGATTGTATTGCAGCGTCTCCTCTTCCTATTAATTAATATCCCGATGGTCTTGTCAAAAACTTTTTTCCATCGACTACATTCGCTGATGATTCGACTTGCGTGGGCGGGCAAGCAGCCACGGGTGGCTTGGAAAATACTCACCTGGCCGAACACGATGGGCGGTCTGGGAGCCCCAGATCTGGAACTTTATTACAGAGCGGCGCAAATCTCACATGCTTATCATTGGATTCACAGGCCTGTAGAGATACCGCACATTCGAATCGAAACCATTGTCGCTGATCCTACACCCTTACCGGCGCTACTGTTTTCACCCCGAGATCGCCGCACTGGCATATTAGTAACGTTAAAGCCGGATACGCATGCGTGGCATCATATGCTGGAAGCACAAGCTTGCACCCTGCTGTATGGACCATTAGCTCCGCTTGAATGGCTATTGGCTCGCCCCCTGCAAAGACAAAGGGGTAATAGCGGTGCTGAGATTACCGAAACTACATAATATGGGGGATCTATTCGCCAACGGCACTGCACGCACTTGGGAAGAGGTGGTAGAGGAGGGAGTGGCGTACTCGCTGATGCCTCGTTTTCAGTTTCACAGGGTGCGCCATGCACTCAAACATTTATTGGGAGAGGATATGGCAGAACCCCCTGAGGATACGGCCCTAACAACCATTATTAAAGTTAAGTCGCCCGCTAACATGGTCTCCAGGTTGTATCGCATAGCCATTTCGGAAAGGGACATGGAATACGCTAAATCGCGAATCGAGTGGCAAAGAGACCTTGGGGTGGATATGACGGATGACAAGTGGCAGTACTGCTGTTCGAGTACTAAACGAATATCACTTAACGGGCGCCACAGACTAGTCCACTTAAAGTTTCTGAATAGAGTGTACTATACGCCTGAACGACTACATAGATATGGTCTCCGAGAGAGCCCACAATGTGAGAGATGTGGGACAATGGTTTCGGATTTTCTCCATGTGGCATGGGCCTGTCCGGGAATCCCAACTTTCTGGGGCAGGGTATACGATGAGGTTAACCGCATCACTGATCTGACATTGACTCCGGACCCACTCCTGGCTATCCTAGGCTATTCCAAACCACTTCCCAAGGACCTTAGACGACTGGTGGACATGGCCTTCCTCCTTGCCAGAAGGTGTGTAGCCTCTTACCCTTTGTCCATCACACTTGCTGATTAGACAGTACACCAGAGGCACGAAGGGGTGAGTCCTAGTATGATGTACTCAGTTGACTGAGGAACGGGGGGTGCCGGAAGGGGACACTGGCCAAAGACTACTAATCCTGTTTCGTTGCATTTGCTCTGTTGGGGTATAGTCTTTACAATGTTTCAATGAATATGTACCATTTATGGCTGTTTGCCTTTGACTCTGTACGTTGTGTGTACGCGCTGATGTCTTGTACTGCTGTTTTTTGTCCTTTGAAATGCCAATAAACAAATTATTTCAAAAAAAGAAATACTTCACACCTCATTTGGATTTGTTGCCAATGAAGAGAAAGGAAGCCAGCAGTTTGGAATTAATTGCTGCTATAACACCAAACAGGAAGGCACATCTCTCTACATACTGGATGAAAGAATACAATGATTTACATTACTGAACAAAGACAGAGATAAAGAATGCATTACATGATCCATATAAAAACCACAAGCAATCAAGGACAGTCAGGAAAACTAATGTGTATATGCACTGATTACTAATGGTTATTCCAATTTTTTTATTTCTCATCTCTTTATATTGCACAATCGCCGCTTAGGTTCACAATAAAGTGGGACATGGGGGCACTTTGTGTCATAGGTAATTAATGACTGCTCCTAGAAGGCATTAGGCAATTAAAGCAAAAAACGAATTGACCTTGCAAATAATTTCAGAAATGGGGAAGATGTAGTGAAATGTAAAATGTTAGGGAAGGGAAGTTATGGAATGAAAGAAAAACAGGAGGACATGATCAGAGAAGGAGTGCATTCCAAAGATACACATATTTCAACTTACAATGCACCAAGCACTCCACAGTTACTATTAAATGAGTGAGTACCAAATATCATGTTCATCAAACATAACAAATATACAGCATCAAAATTGCACAGACAGTCTTTATACATACCAGTTCCATTAGGTCTTTCAATTTTCCAATTTCTTCAGGAATGGATACAAGTTTATTATTGCTAACGACCAATACTTTAAGAGGCAGGTCAAACAGGTATTTTGGCAACGTTGATAACAGATTACGACTGGAAAAAAATAGTTTAACTGAAGTTAGTTTCATCAATCATGTTTTAAGTTAATAAAAACAAATATTTGATATGCTAGATCCTTTTGGAGAGAGTCTAAGGAGTTCTGGGCTTAGTGATTATTTGTATGTGAGAGGAAAGCAAGAGGAGTAAGTTACTTACCTTTGATAATGATGTTTCTGGTGGATACTCTACCCTCTATGGATGGCCTATGACAATGCGCTGGACCCAGAAAAGTTAAATACTTCTCTTGTACGACAAATGGTGCCATGGCTCCAATACTACTCTGGTGCCTCACTGGATGTGATGTCACAGAGCAGTATATGGTGCCACCCAGAGTCTTGGACGTCAGGTCCCTACTTTTTTTCTTCACAATATGAAGCTAATATTATATTGTTAAACTTACAGAAATGCAGTGTAGAAAAACTAATTTGGAATCTTATTAAACATACAACAATTCTCATCATAAAGGGGAGGTGGATGAGAGGTAAAGAATATGCAGGTAGATGGAGTATCCAAAGGAAATATCATGAGTATAGGTAAGTGACCTTATCTTCTGCTGGATATTTCTACCTGCAGATTCCCTGCAAAGTACTCAACTTATGATTAAATTTCAAAGCAATAAACCTGACGAGGAGGGTCTGGCGAGAAATGCACTCAAGAACTGCGCAATATGGACCCATGAAGGCAAACAGCCAACAAGCCCAAGCTGCAATCAATGACATACGACAAGGAACAGAACAAGCCTTGATCAGCAATCCAATGCATACTCCTGCTGTCAGCAGTTAGGATAATGGAAAAAAAAACAGGTCTCATTCGGACAAACAACCAGGTGGCACACAACATGTATTAAAAGGATTTTAAACACACTGAATGCAGTGGAAGAAACGTGCCAAGAGTTTCCGAGCTAGTTTCCGAGCTTCCGAGTCCCGACCCCGAGAGAGCAGTGCATTCTGGCCAATTTGGCCAGACCGAGTAGCGGAAGGTGTTTCCCCGCTGGAATCACTCGGTGCTTTTTGAAGAGAGACTCGGAGTCTCATATTTCCTCGCATATTCCTGGGAGCTCGTAGCTCAAAACCTCTGACCTTTAACGAGGTGTTCACGTAACCGCAGCGCTTTGTTTGGTGCAAGCGTTGACTGCCGGCGTTTGCTGTGTTATTTTGCCCGCACCTGGAAAACGTGCATGGACGCCTCGCTGCATTACCCGGTGCCGCTGACAGGTATTCAGCTTTCCCTTGGAGAGTGGAAGACTGCGCCTGGAGGTGCTCTCCTCTCGGGGATTAGCTTTCATTTCTATATTACTTAATCTTTGCAGTGGGTGCTGGTACTTGTATGCTATGGTGGCCCATGCTAGCATTTTTTTACTTTTCGAATCTAATCAGAAGCGTTTTGTTCTTGTAACAGGAGGTCTCCTTTTGAATGCCATCAATTCTATGGAGATGATAACGATATTCCACTTCTGCTTTGGTGTGATTTAACAACACGACAAGAGATATTTTGGCCTCGAGACATTCGAGCCTAAGTACTGCATTTCTATACAAAGTTCTGGGGTATGACTATCTGCTAATAACCCTCCTGACTTTAGAGGCACAAGGATAATTGGGCTTCTCTAAGGAGGATCACAAACAGAGTCTGATTGAAGCGGTGGTGAAGCGGTGGCGGTAGTGGGAGCCCAGGCGAACCACGGAACTGCGAACGTGAGAAACCGCAAGCCACACCAGGCACTACAGTGCTGCAGCTATAGCGAAAGTCTAGGATCACAGCAGGAGTGGCGTAGGAGTTGCCCTGCTGCAGTGTTTCGGCAAGCCGCGGATCCCGCGAATCGTAGCAGGACTATTATACAGAGGCTGCACACAGAGGTTGCAGCGTGGAGTCGTGGGATTTGCAGGAGGCTGCGAGGGGGCTATAGCGGTCCTTGCCAGGAGAGCCGAGTTCCTGTCTCAAGCCTCCCGATTCATCGAGTGTAGAGCTGCAGGGGACGGAATCTAGAACACCGTGGTCTTACCCTAAGCTAAAGCCTCAGCCTTAGTGCCGGTTCTGATCTGGTTTGGGCACTAGGCACCAGTTAAAGCCCAGCAAGTAACCTTTGCATCCCCAGGTGAAGCATGAACTGTACTGTATATTTCAAGAGCATTTCAGCGGCGTAAGTCTCTACCCTATGCGCAAGATGACTTCTAAAAAATTACGCTCTGGTCGCGTACTTACCTCATCTCCTAGCTGTGTAAGGAAATTGAGGAGATCATATAGTGGAACAAAAAATTGACAACATCTTTGCTATAAATCTCAATCAACTATCACAGGTTTCTTTCGGAAAGCTCTCCTGACCGTTCCTGCAGAGGCAATATTGGGACAAGATAGCATGCATTCCAAGTTTGCCTTAGTAAAACCCCCCCTGTCTACAGGGGAAGCTCAGGGAAACCTTTATGGTTCTACGGGGAGTTCGAAAATGTCCCAAGAAGGGGCAAGGGGCCAGATAAGATCAGGCACGGAAGATGAACCAATTAGCTCTTTATTAGATATATCTTCAAGGACAAACTTGGTTCCTGGCCCTTGTGGTAACGATCCAATCCAATGGTTTCAACAGTCACAACATAGCCCATACACCCATTCGAATCTATCAAAAATGGAGTTTCCTGCTGTTGGTATACCTGTCGCTTCAGACGCTGATCTGCATGCAGTCATGGGTTCGGATCATCCTCTTAACCAGCAGAATCAGGAATCCTCTTCATTGAGCAGAAAAAAATCATCCAGCAAGATCAAGGGTAAATATGTTGCCATTATGGAGGGGAACATCGGCAAGGGACCCTGTGTAGAGGATGTGGTTGGGGACGTTGTAGGAACTAGGGAGGATGCCGGGAAGGATATTGTTGCAATTGTGTAAAAGGCTTCATTTAGTGGAGAACCCAACTTAAGGGAAGACTTTACACTCCCAGACATTGACACTGATGTTCAAATAAGGGGGTGGGGAGCCATTAACATTCACCCTGCGAAGAACTCTGTGAAGAGCGGGTATCCAATGAGCAGTCCGATGTAGAAGAACATTTGCACCGTAAACTCCCCCCCCTCTCAATGCCCCTATTATATTGTTGTACAAGTCCCCTGAATGGTAACTTTGTGGAGTCAGTCTATGATGCTCATGATGTATTTTTGCCTTGTTCACAACCAAAGTTGAGCAATGAGAGGGATGGAGTGCCTTCGGAATTCTTTGTATGCATTGAAAGACTTTTAAGTTCTATTTTGTCTTTGTTGGAGAAATCTGTTTTTAGTTCAGATCATATGCTGGAAATGATCTCCGTAATGCTGTTTGAAATACAAAAAGTAAATAAATTAGGCACCATTATTCCCCCCTCCATTATACCTGCACGATTGGACGAACAAATCGATGTTAGCCCCCCTTCATCTGCACCCTGCGTAGAGCACAGAGACGTGTCTGTTCAAGCAGGTACACCTCTCTTCTCACTGTCCCCAATAGAAGCTTCCTGCAACCTTGAAAATGAAGAGGTAGGTTTAAGCTTACTCTTTGAGGAAACTGCAGTGGGCCCTCTCCTGAGACACGTCCCACTAACACTTTACCCATTATTTATCAAGTGGAAAAGGGGAGCTGGTGAAGCCATTAAGGAAGCAGAGAATATTGAGTGTCATGCTGCGCAAAAAGGCGTGGGAGTGATAGAGGGGGGGTCCAAAATCCATTTGCCCCTCAAGCCCAACCTCCAAACCCCCTGGTGGACTTGGGAACAAAAGTAGTAAAGAACGGTGGGCTCTTAATAAACTGCAAAGGAGCAAACAGGAATAAGAAACAAAAAAGGAGAAGACGATTACCTAAAAGAAAAAGGTCAAAGTTACACTTCCCACAGATCCCAGATAGCCAGAGTGCTGCTCAGACTGCAACGGAGGAGGGTGGTTGTCAACTATTCACTGGAGAAGGTGCACCCAGGAACCCAGCTGCAGTACTTCCGTCTCCTAATGGGAGAGTTGGGGCTACTGGAGCAGTAGCGGCATCATCAAGTTTTCCGCTGCAGTCTCCTTTAGTACCTCATTCTCTTCTGCTTAGTGAGGGGGATGATTCCTTGGGGAGGAGAAATATATTGGGAGGTGGAGACCCTACATTCCAAATATGGTCCACAGTTCGGGGGGTTGAGCTACATGGTAAACTAGAGGTGGGGTCTCTCACACAGATCGAGTCCAAAGCGAAGGAACAGGTGGTTAATAATGGCGATAAGGTGCCTCTATGGATTCCACAAAGAAATGCGGTAAAGAAAGTCGATACGGTGCAGACAGCTTCATCGCCCATAGTGGATTTCATCTGGCTATTTGAGTCCGAATTTGTTCCGATAAATAGAGGACTCCTTCTTAAAATCTTTTCTGAAATAGAGGCATTGCAGTTGTTAGAAAGCAGGGATATTTTAAATGTGAATATTATCTAGCACGAGAATGTTTCCTTTTCTAGAGTCACCTTTTGTTCCCTGTTAGTGGCCAACTTAGCCATACAGAACAGCGAGCAATTTTTAAAACGAGGGTTAGATATAACTCTTGTAGCAAATTTTGAGGATTATTCTACTAGGTGTAGACCAATCCCACGCCCTCAAGATCTGAGGCCGGGTAATCCCGTGGTGTTAAACGCATGGGCCCCGACTTCGAGTCTCCTATGGGCAATGCTAAAAATATTATGGTTTCATTAACTAAAAAGGGCCGTTCAATACACTTGGTGCCTGATTCTGTAGTTGCATGTCATCCCCCTAATAAAGAAGATGACTTAGCCCAGTGGAGTTGGGTAGCAAAAACCCTGAATACCAACCATCCAGAGGTAGAAAGAAGTGCTCCTCTGAGGTAGCCGGGGGGGTTACTTCTGTCCTGGAACATGGCTGGTCTGGGGCACGATGAAGAAAAATTGAATTATTTAAAATCTTTAAACCCTCTGATTATATGCCTACAAGAGACTTGGGCGTCCAAAGATCTCGATTGTAATGGGTTTTTTACTCTCTCTTGTTACGCTAACCACTCTGAAAGGGGACATGCTAGTGGGGGGATTGCCATTTTGCTTAGGAACAGTATTAATTGGAATCAGAAAGTTTTTTATCATCCATCTAATCTCTGTATTTGCCTGAAGTTGGCATGCCTGGGAGAGTCTGATAGGCCTTCCTTCTTCCTGGTGGCAAATCTCTATATCCCCCCAGGGAAAAATTATGACCATCTGTTGAGTTCACTTTTTTTTATATATCAATGAGATAGCCACCATGGAAGAATGCCCTCTAGTGATACTAGTGGGAGATCTAAATGCAAAAATTTCTAGTTCGTCACAGGTATTATATGCTAACCCAGATAAGGAAAAAATTTGGCACATTCCCGAGTCGTTTTTACCGGATAAAATAAAAACGGACAAGCGGGGATTCCTCCTGCTCGATAGCATTAGAAGTACAGACTTGGTTATTCTAAATGGGAGGATACCAGTTGATAAAACAGCCCAATTTACCTTTCAGTCCTCCCGTACACAAAGCCTATTGGACTACGTAGCTATTTCGTATGAAAGGTTTGGCGCTTGTGAAAATCTAGAGGTTATTCCATCAGTATGGAGTGAGCACAGTGTAATATGCCTGACTTTGGCCTTTAACCTATCCGCACTGAACCAAGGGCACTTGTGCCAGGGCTCGATTGTTTTTAATAAATCTAATGGTCGTTCATTTTGGACACATAAAAATATCGTTGAGGTAGGCGCGATATTGAAAAAAAGTCTTCCAGAACAGTATGGTTGCCTTTCCGCAAATACTATGCAATTCTTTGAGGCACAAATGAGGGAGATAAAAAATGTAAGCTCAGTACCCTCTGGCCAACGTAGAATAAATCAGGATCCCTCTATCCTGAAGGCTATAAATTACGAAATTAACAATTTAGTTCGGAAGCAATATAAACAATTTTCTATATGTGTGCAACGGGAAATTAATCGCCTAAAGCGAGTCAGACGCCGGTATAAATTAAGAGCAAAGAGAGATGAGATGGATGCAAAATGGATAGGGTTGAGAGAAGCAGCAAGAGCTAAAGATACAAATAAGTATTGGCACCTGATCGCAGAGTATTGTGATTCTAGACAGAGGGCACTCCCCATTCCGATCCCAGAAAGGGAGTGGGTGGACTACATTTCATTACTATATAAATCTAACAGCTCAGTCCCTTTTCAGATGCCTGTAATAGAGGAGGCTGTCTGTGTTGAGTATGGTCCCCCGTCAAGGGTTGAAGTGATGGGTTATATAAAGAACGCCAGAACCTCCGGTGCTCAGGGACCGGATGGTATACCAATTATGCTAATTAAAAAGGATCCAGCTGCATGGGGAGCCCTCTTGGTGCCACTATTCAACTACTGCTTTCAATCGATTAGTATTCCCTCATCTTGGAAGGAGAGCATTATAGTCCCGCTGTATAAAAAGGGCTCAAAAAGGTCACCTACTAGTTTTAGACAGATCACGCTGCTGGACGCTGCGGGCAAATTATTCGTAAAAAGCATACTTCAGCATGTGCAGCAATTGGCCCATGACCTGAACATCTTACTGCCAGAACAGGCTGGTTTTCGAAAGAACCACGGAACGCTGAATAATATCGCGGTCGTCCAGACCATTGTGGAGAAATATGCTTTCTCAAAAAATATGTCAGTCTATACAGCTTTTATTGATTTCTCCACAGCGTTTGACAAAGTGGATCGTCAGACGCTGTGGAGAAAGCTCTCTCTTCTTGGTATGCCATACCATCTTTTGGGCCTTATAATTGAATTACACACAGACACTTGGTGTCAAGTGATGATGGGTGGCTCGCAGGGGCTTTCCTGTAGGATTAATACACATAACGGTCTCAAGCAGGGTTGTCTGTTGGCCCCCCTTTTGTTTTCTCTTTATATTTTTGACCTCCCCGAGAAATTAAATTCAGTGAAGGGGGATGCCCCTAAAATTGGTACAATGTCCATTGGCTCCCTACTATATGCAGATGACGTTGCAATCTTTGATTTAACTCCCATTGGTTTGCAGCGTCGTCTGGATGTTTTAACTAAATATGCGGAGGACCATATTTTGAAAATCAATATCGCTAAAAGCTAAATTTTAGTCTTTCGCAAGAAAGGTTTTCTAATAAAGAAAGGGTATAAGTGGCTGTTGGGGCACGAAGTTCTTGAATTGGTCAATACGTATCTGTATCTGGGGAAGGTTTTCTCAAAAAATGGGCGTGACTCAGAGCACATCAAAAGGTGCGTTGGCAAGGCCGCCTCCCAGGCCGGAGCTCTGAATAGATTTTATAAGACCTGCGGGAGACGTCATTTTAATCATGTTCTGTCAGTATTTAAGGTTAAAATCCCCCCGACATTAACTTATGCTGCAGAAGTTTTGGATAGGAATTATTGGCTCTCTTTCGATAAGGCTGAAGGCCGGTTTTTCCGTCAAATTTGTAACTTAAATTCCTTGGCTGTCCCACATGTTCTTCGTCTGGAATTCCATTTAGTTTCTTCTTATATTTTGTCCTTGGCAGCGGTTCTGAGGTGGGGGAACTCCCTTTTTAGGGGGATGAGGGCACCCTAAAGGCCGCCCTGAAGTTGGAACTTTTTGCAAAACTAAAAGATAAATCTGCTCTTTTTAGATCATTTGCTAATGCAAACCATTTAATTGGGCTTAATTTAAACTGTGATTTACCCATGCCAAAGCCTGTATTGAAGTTATTTCTAAAGAAGTCAATAAGCACGATTAGTACGGCAAGAGATATGGCTTTAAGTCACCCTAAAGCCAGTAACGGGGTGATCTGTGCGAGTGTGATGGGGAGCAGACCCCAGCCCTATCTCTCATGGAATATCCCACACGGAATTAGAAGGCTAATACTACTCTTAAGAACTAACTTGTTGCCCCTGAGAGAAGTAACGGGCATTTGGGAAAACACTCCTAGAGAGGAGAGAACTTGTGAACTTTGTTGTTCCCAAATACAGAATCTTAATTATATGTTATTTGTGTGCCCAGAACTTCGAAGGGCAAGGCGAATGTTTTTGAGACCTTTATTCATTAAATATAATATTTGTTCTGCTCAGGAGGCACAATCTTTCGTGTTGTCCCCTCCAAATGAAATGACTTGTTATAAAATATTTCAATTTTTTAAAACATTCTTGGATATTTATTATAATTGTATTTGTTATAAAGTATGTCTTTTTTTACTGTATTGGTGTTTTTTTGTGGACCTCCGTTGGAGTTCCGTAACAAATAAACTAATTGAATTGTATTAAAAGGATGCCTAAAAGTCTATAGGAGGAAAGAACATGAAAGGGGTGTTCCCTAAATAACAAGGATCAAAGTTTAATTAATATCAACAGTATACCCCACACACCACAAAAAGAATAAATTTATTCAAAAGAAGTTTTTAATTTTCATTTTGACAATCAACATGATTTTTTGTATAATAAATAGAATAATTACATTTGAGCAATACAAGACATTTTGAAAAAATATACATAATCAGAAACATGCAAAAACAGTCTAAAACCAAGGACACGCAGTGACACTTCAAACAGGGCAACAAAAAGATCCACTCGTACATCCAAACATCCCTTTTATACAGTCAAATTCATACTCAGACATTCACATCCATATCACTACACACAAAGACAAGAAAAGCGCCGACGCGCGTTTCGGACAAGTGCCAATAGAGGCTTCCTTCATCAGGGCGCACTTCAGATATTGCACAGACAACCAGAATAGATAATGTCTGTGACACGGTTCTGACAAGCGGTCCTAGTAGCAGCAAGGCTGTGGGTGGGTATTCTGTGGGCAAAAAAGGCAAATTAGGGACAACTCGGGATAAAAAATTTCATAAACTAAAGCAAGATGGCCTGTAATTAGAGTCAGCAAGACATAGGGGTTCCAATCAGTCAGGCACATACATATCAGTAAAGATCAGCTCTCCTTATATCCCCAAAGTTTACAAACACCGAAAAGGTATATTGAGGGATTAAAGAAGTGTGTCAAGAATATCAGAAAATACATAAATGTGTAAAGAATATTTAGGAAATACATGAATCGGTCGCCCCATAGTAGATGCACCTGTAACCAGAGACCAAATTTCAAGTAATGGTAGCCTACCTAAATACCCTACAGTAACGAGGCCCCTTTAAATATGTAAAGAAAGGGTCAGCAGACTGAACAATCATGAAGACGTGAATCGCAATCCCAGGGTTTCACCGGTCAGAAATTTCGCATTTTAGAATAGGCCCACAAGGGATCCATGTGTAAGAGGAAACCAGGTTTAAAAGCAATTCAACGGAAACATTCCAGGTATCTGATGGGGACATAAAGGTAAAGACAGGGGTAACACATCTATACAAATAGCAATACGACAACGCATGGTGGAATAAGTGTGGTCTAAAGAAGAGAAAAAAAGAGAAAAAATACCTCAAAAGGAATAACAAGCACTGATACAGTACAGGTAGTAGCACCGGAGCCAACAATGAAAAACAACCTAAAAAGCAATAAAACCGCAATAAGATTCACAGATCATGAGGAGGTCGTGCTTCTAACACGGTACAGAATTGACACACAACGAACTGAAACCTACCTCAATACAAAAGAAATGAGCCGTCCTTTGATTGCGGTAAGACGAACACCGGAGACATCACGTTTTGGAAGAACTTCAATCCCGGGGAATAGGGGGCCTAAAGGGGCAAAAACAGCAGAGGAATTTTCAGCAGGGTAAAAGTAAGAAAAGTGAGTGGGAGGTTGCGAGAGAAGACGGATCGAGGGGATGGAACACACGAGGCCCGCAAAAGGTAAACATAGGATCCGACTACACTAACCTGAAACGGCCCGTCGGTGCACGTATAAATGGTGTCCTGGATAGAAGGAAACCGGGTGACTCCTTCACCTTCCAGCGATACGTTTAGTCGGTAAGGGAAAGCGGAAGGGACAGTGGGATTATATACAGGTGCTGGAGGGGAAATGCAGCGCACCTGGACGCAATAGAGATCGAGAAGGGACAACAACGAAGATAAAGAGAAATGAAAATAGACAAAGGGCAAAGAATAAACAGCTCCAACGTAGGAAACAATGAAGACAGACTATCCGAACCAACTGAAGAAGAGGTATACATATCAATAAGCCCAAGGCACGGTCCAAAACATAAAACACTGAAGGTGGGGCAGGCAAGAAAATGGGATATGACGAATAAAAAATAAAATAAAAATAAAAAATAAATAAAATAAAAGAACCAGAAGTCAAGGAATAACCGAAAACAAAATTTAATTATAAACACAATCAAGAAAAATATATAAGAGAAAAAGAATCAACTAAAAATGGAACAGGAAGGGATTATAGGAAATAAAACAAGCAAGTAACACTCTAACTTCAACAGAAACTCTCTCCAAAATAGGTTTCGAACAGAAGGACTGGACGGATGTGGAAGAACAAAAAGAAAAGCTACATCTCAGGGCCATTCAATAAATGGCATTCTCCCAGGGTATAGATTCGTTCAATCCTGAGACAGCCGTCCCAAGATAAAAAATCCAGAAGACTTCTCTTTTGGCTCTGATAGCATCAATGTTGCCATCCTTAGGGTTTTTTATTTTCTCCAGAATAAGCCATTTCAGATCTTCCAGGGTGTGGTTAAGGGCTTTCCAGTGTGCAACAAGCGGGGCTCCAGGGCGTTGGTTTCTGATGCAAGATTTATGCTCCGAAAACCTGGTCCTGAATTCCCTGCCTGTTTCTCCTACATAACCCTTAGAGCACGGACATGTAATGAAGTATATGACGTTGCTAGTTCTACAGTTTGTCATATCTTTCAACATAATTCTTTTTTTGTTCCAGTTAAATTCAGGGACAGTCATGATATTATCACAAGCGTGACATCCGCCACACTTATGACTCCCATTAATGGGGTTAGTCCCTTTGATGCTGCGTTGGCTGACCATGGGTACGTCAGGGAGGGAAGCTCTGACCAAGACATTTCTGAGATTCCTATTGCGGCGAAACGCAATGATAGGTTTCTCGAATTTCTCCATAATTTTGTCTAGGTTAAGCAGATGCCACTGCGAATTGATGATGTATCGGAGTTTATCATTAAAGTTGGAGTGAGTAGTAACTAGCACCAACTTGTCCTCAGGTTTTTGGATTTTTGATTCTAAAAGAGCCTCTCGGTTATAATATTTGGCTCTTTTGTAAGAATCCCTAATAAGCCTATTAGGATATCCCCTGTCGAGAAATTTCTTCTTCATGACAGTGGCATGTGTTTCAAAGTCCCTAGGGTCAGTACAATTCCGACGAAGCCGAAGGAACTGGCTGAACGGTATGCTGTTTATTTGTGTACGAGGATGGAAGCTATCGTACATCAGAAGGGTATTCCGTGCTGTGGGCTTGGTGTAAAGGGAGAATTCTATATGTCCATTAATAGCCTGAATCCAGGTGTCAAGAAATTCAATTTTAGAGGAGCTGATGTTTGCTGTGAATTTGAGATGGGAGTCACAGAGATTTATCCATAGGATAAATTCATCAAGTTGGTCTCGTGTCCCCCGCCAAATGAAAAAGATATCGTCTATGAACCGGTTATAGTTCGTGACGTTTTCAAAAAACGGGGCCATCTCATTGTAGATGTGTTTCTCCTCAAAAACCCCCATATAGGAATTGGCCACATTCGGAGCACATGCCGCCCCAATGCTGATGCCAAGAACTTGTTTATAGATGGACTTGTCAAATTCAAAATAGTTCTCCTTTAACACAATACCTAGGCATTCGAGGACAAACAGTTTCTCAGAAGGACAATCAGAGTGTCTGAGAATTTTCTTGACAGCTTGAAGGGCACCTTCTTGGGGGATATTCGAATATAGTGCCTCAATATCCATAGAGACAAGTAAGTCGGAGTCAGCATTGAATTCAAGTCCCTCAGTTTTAGTAATAAGATGTCCGGTGTCACGGACAAATGCAGGGAGGCCACTTACAATTGGAGAAAGACAAGAGTCTACAAATTTCGAAAGCGGTTCGGTGAGGGACCCAATGGTCGAAACGATAGGCCTAAAAGGTGGACATGTAAGGCTCTTGTGCATTTTAGGAAGTCCATAGAGGACTGATATTTTGAAAAAGGATTTATTCAGAAAATCAAATTCCTGTTTGCAAATAGACCCACGTTCCAAGGCACTATATGTAACATTAGAAATCTCAGTCATAATTCTTTTGGACGGGTAGTTAGCCACTCTAAGGTAGTGTTCTTGGTTGCTGAGCATAAGCAAGATCTGTTCCTTGTAGTAATCACTATCTAAAACAGTGATGCCGCCCCCTTTGTCGCTCGGTTTCACAATAAGGGTGCGATCAGTCGACAGTTGCTTAAGGGCCTGGTATTCATCGTAGTTAAGATTGTAAGGTGGCTTGGGAACGAACTTGGTAAGTTTAGAAATTTTAGAGCAGACGCTTTTCTCAAATGTTTCCACCTCAGGCCCAACTTGCTCAAGGGTGGGCGTAAAGACTGAAGCAGGTCGGAAACCAGAGGTATTATTCTCTCCTTCAAATTCTCTTCCCATGAAGAACTTTTTAAGGCGGACTTTTCGAAAAAAGGCCTGTATATCCTTGTTAAGTTCGAATGCATTGAAAGGGGCACTGAGGGACAAAGGATAATCCACGAGATAGAACTGCTACTGTACTGTCTTTTAGAGGTTTTTTTGACAGATTAAAAATAGGGATCAGAGACTGATTAGTAGGTGTCTCTAATTTCTCCAGTACCGATTTTGTCTTGTCTCCACAAAACGTGGCTGGTTCTCCGTCTGGTGAAAACCTGTATTCTGGAAGCGTCCCCTTTCCGATGGTCTGAATCGAACACGATTCGTCCCTCGGCGATTCCCTAAAAAATGATGGGATCTTTGGGGACCGTCAAAGTTGTTTCTTCTATCCGAGGGATTTTCATTAGAGGTGGACCCACCTTCATCAGATTCAGATGTATTTGAGAAAGTCCGAACTTGCCTATTTGACCAATATTGTTGGTCATTTTGTTGGTATGAGTCCCGGGTGGTGTAGTATTGGGCATGTAGGTGTTTGTAAACTTTGGGGATATAAGGAGAGCTGATCTTTACTGATATGTATGTGCCTGACTGATTGGAACCCCTATGTCTTGCTGACTCTAATTACAGGCCATCTTGCTTTAGTTTATGACATTTTTTATCCCGAGTTGTCCCTAATTTGCCTTTTTTGCCCACAGAATACCCACCCACAGCCTTGCTGCTACTAGGACCGCTTGTCAGGACCGTGTCACAGACATTATCTATTCTGGTTGTCTGTGCAATATCTGAAGTGCGCCCTGATGAAGGAAGCCTCTATTGGCACTTGTCCGAAACGCGCGTCGGCGCTTTTCTTGTCTTTGTGTGTAGTGATATGGATGTGAATGTCTGAGTATGAATTTGACTGTATAAAAGGGATGTTTGGATGTACGAGTGGATCTTTTTGTTGCCCTGTTTGAAGTGTCACTGCGTGTCCTAGGTTTTAGGCTGTTTTTGCATGTTTCTGATTATGTATATTTTTTCAAAATGTCTTGTATTGCTCAAATGTAATTATTCTATTTATTATACAAAAAATCATGTTGATTGTCAAAATGAAAATTAAAAACTTCTTTTGAATAAATGTATTCTTTTTGTGGTGTGTGGGGTATACTGTTGATATTAATTAAACTTTGATCCTTGTTATTTAGGGAACACCCCTTTCATGTTTTTTCCTTTTGTTCTCGCCCTGGCGGGTTGTTCCCCTTTTGTAGTTTTTTCTTAGATTCAGGGTCCCTCTTCTGTTTCACAATTGCCTAAAAGTCTATACCATACCATGCAGGTTGTCTGTGTTTTTTTTTTAAACAACAAAACAATGCAGACTAAAACGGTCTGAGATAGGCCAACAATCCCTGAAGGCAGCAAAGTATGCAATAATACACTCTAACCGATACACCATGAAGATGAACAACACCACACACAACACTTGGAAACGTTGACTGGAACCTTCCATTAATATATGCCCCCTCCCAGTGGTAGGGACAGAAAACACTGAAGAAGTAGAAAGACCCCGACATCGCAGCTCTCTCACACCGGGATCAAGAGAGATTGGTTACACCGACTGACCCGAAAGTCCAGAAAGAACTGGTTCAAAAAATAATAGTTATAACGTGGCTCAAAGTAAGCAGTTTCAAACCCAACCCACAACCATATTCAAGAAGGCCCCTCTGAGTGACAATACAGGAAAACACACATTTAACATACCAAAAGATGCACCAGCAAACGTGAACGTAAGGACAGTGTGGAAGAGAATACAACACAAACTGCCCCTCTGTGTAAAAATATTCCCAGTCTGGTATCCGAAAAACGCAATCCATCAGATAACACATCCTTTGAGCATAGTGAGTAATGAAGTGAAGACCCCCATTTAAAAGGTAATGAAAAACATCCTACAAAATCACTATAGCTGCCTGGTCCCAAAGAAACCAGGCAATAACAGTGGGGAGGAAGGAGAACATGACATACCTATAACAAATAGTTTGCAGCTTATATTTCTGTAGATCACGTGCTTTGCATACCCCTGCTGTCTAGAGTTGGGCACTGATGTTGCAAGTTGTCTCTGAAGAAGAGGTTTACATTTCAATATAGCATGTGATACCTCCCCAAATCCGCATTGCTTCACGACAAACTCCACCTTAGATTATGGTTTCCCACATGGGAGGCAGTAAGTAGGTGTAGTGATATGAAGCAGGATGGACTTTGTCTATTGGGGTATAAATAACGTTAAAACGTCATACTGGAATGGTCAGTGAGATCGACAAAAGCGCTGTATCCATTCGGAAAGGGTTTTGACTGTGAGACCCCTGTGGATCACACCATGGCTGCTAAGAGAACACAGACAACGTAATCTACATACTTCAGCGATCACTAAAACAGCATTTAAGAATTGGAATAAGTTTTCAGCAAAGACATTTTTAACAGCGTTCCCTATCCCCATACACTCGAACCCACAATGCACGTCGGCGCTAGTTGATCGGTGCTTCCTTAGTTGGAGGATAGGTTAATGTTGAACCCTGAATGATATGCTTAAGGAAGCCACAATAAAACAAATCCAGCAATGTAGGAGAGCTCACGCGGTACACGAAGCAGGGAAGACTTCTTTAACTTGCAGACGGGACACTGGCGACCACACGCAGACTTTAGAGATTCCTGTCAATATTTGACTCCACGAGGAGTTTGATTTCTGTACTCACCACAAGACTTACTGCACCTAAGAGATGAAATACGGCTGCCCGAGGCCACCGAAGGGGGCCACTCAAGAGGGCGGCCCTCTAGTGACATTGGGCTTCCCCTGCCCTTCCCCCCCTTTTTGACCCCAAGGGGGTGGGGTGGCGAGAGGAGGAGTATCCAAGGGGTCGTGGGGCGCTACGTCATGTCCGGTGCACCAGGCAGGGCGGCGGGTACTTAAGTCCCCCACGCCATTTTACATGCACCGGACGCGCCGTGGATGCCTCGTCAGGGGACACGCAATCTTTTCGTGCCCAGGAGTTGTTGATCTGCCTCATGGTGAGTTCAGATCTTACCACCCCCCCCTTCGCTCGCTCCTCCCCTTTGGGGGTTGAAGCTGGGCTGGGTGGCCTGCTTAGGCGCAGGCCGCTGTTGGGGGGGGGGGGGTTGGCTGCAGTTCTTGCAGAGCCCTCGGGGTCGCCTTGGGTACCCTGGACCTGGGAGCGCTGAGGGCTATGGTGGGACGGGGCGAGGGGGCAGCTGCCCCCCCCCCCCCACCCAAGTCCACTTCTCAGGTCAGCGGAGGTCGCGGCGAGGCACCGGCGGGGATGGGCTTGCGGGTGTTGTACCTTTTAGTCAGAGTCCGGGGCCCGTTTGGTTCCCAAGCGTCGGGTGCCCCCAAGGTCGGGGAGGGGAGCCACGGAGTGCCGTCACCGACGTGGCCTGGTCAGGACAAGCGCAAGAAAACTGGGGGACATGAGGATTGCCCGCGATCACGGGTGGTGGAGGGTCACTGAAAGCACATATCTCCACCCCACCCACCCGGTCTCCCCACACGGTGCGCTACCGGAGCAGGGTGATAGTATCCACCTTGGGGTCGAGGGGTGGTCTGGGCATGCGGGGCACTGCGAACGGCCTGGTCGCGGACGTCAGGGGGCAGGGAAGTATCTTCAAGGCACAGGCAAGGAGAGCAGTTCCTCGGCTCAGAGCAGTCGAGGTCACCATAAAGTCGGTCTGCCCAACGTCGCCACAGCTTACCGTGGTGAGCACTTCCAAGCTCTCCACTGCTGAACGCCAGTTCGCGCCTCGCCCATGCTAGGTTCCAATTTTGCTGCCTTTGCTGCATTAGGCGCTGCGCCCCGGTTTGTGGATCGTAAGTAAAATGGCAGCCACGCGCGGAGGCCGGTGCCTCCTCCCCCCCCTGCCACGCGGGTCACGAGGGGCAAAATGGCGCCCCCACCCGTTAGTGCCGGCACCCGATTGGGTGCCACCGCGGGGATTGTAGGCCCGCATTTCAGTGCTACATATGATGTATACAGAGGGGGGCGCTTAGTCAGTTCAGTTTAATTTGATAAACTGCCCGCAGCGACCCTGTGCACCTTTGCTAAAAGTGATACGCTTAGCAGGATTGTATGAATTTTATGTTAATGTGGTACGCTGTTCGATTCTGCCCGCATTTCAAACTGTGACACCCGTTAGTTTTCGCGGCATATCCGGCACCCGATTGGGCGCTATCGCGGGGTTGTAGGCCCGCAATTTGGTGCTACATGTTTATACAGAAGGGAGCGTTAGCAGTTCAGTTTAAATTTGAAACTTCCCGCAGCGACCCAGTGCACCTTTGCACAAGCGTGAGACACTTGGTTGCCACGAGTAGAGCCTCCATGGCGAGCTGGATTATTTTACGATTATTTTAAATAACGCGATTTGATGGCGAGCAGGATCATAGGAGGATTATTGTTTAGTTACGATGTTAGATGTTATGGTATGGTATCAAGATCATTTAACTTTGTACAATGCCCGATTCTGCCCACATTTTAAACTGTGACAAATCGCTTTCCTCGTTCGAACAGGGGTCGTTGCCGGTATGTTGCAGGTGCCAGGTTACGCTGCCCATGCCGTCTGGTGCGTCTCCCGGTGCTTTCCCAGGGGTGCACGTGGGCAGTTCCCTTAAACATGCTGTGTATTAGGGCAACATGCTGGGTGGCGGTGTTAGAACGGCAGGTAGGAAGGGCGACTTCATTGCAAAAAATCAGGTTTCGTGACCAGGGGTGGGTGGTGACTATTTCCAAGGATACGCTTTTCTCTATTTGCAAGCAGGGGAGTAAGCTACTGGAGGGGCGAGTATGTGTGCACTCATCTTTTGTTATCTTCTGTGCAGGTCTGAGGACAGGAGGCAATTTTCATTCAAGCGAAGCTCAGCCGTAACACGTTCGGTCCAGGTAATTGACGGGAGGGCGATGTTCATGGTGGGTCGAATGCTACGGTGGTTCCGACCAGAATGGGCACGTGTTGTAGAATTTGGAGTGAAACTAATTCAGGGAATGGAAGGGGGACAAGGTCCCAGCAGGAAAACTCCAGTGTGCGAACATGTTGGGTTCATCGATGGATCCCACGGCTCAGGTTAAATGTAGCCGTACTCATGTGTGCTGTTTTTCTTTTCAGCCTTGCCTTTGCTCTACGATATTCGTCGCAGTTTAGGGCTATGCTTAGTCATACCCCGGAAGGCGTTTTGCTGAGGTGATGTACATGGTGTGCATGTATAGACTGCGCAACAAAACTTTGGGGGTTACCAACAACGTTTCACTAGTGATGGAAAGGGGGAGGAAGGGCTGGCAAGGATTGAGCTGTGCCGAGCCCGGCAGTTGCGAGGTGTTGATGGTCAATAACTCTATTCTCATCCCCCGCAGGAGATCATCGTGGAATACTTATCACCAGCGATGGAAATGGTCAGGGTTAAAGGCGTGGCGTGGGCCAACGAGCTATTGAGAGCGAATTGTCCGGGTGACTCCGGTATCGTCATGTCTGTTCCCTCTTCTGGGCAGGAACCCGCTGAAGAGACAGGGCCCACCAGGTCCAAAAGGGTTCGCAGGCCCACAGTCCGACTTCCCAGCAGAATCGCTGCCATCTAAGACTCGGACCACTGAACTTTCAAGGGCAGCAGTCTTGCCAGCAGCTGGCCCACCACCCCCCGCAGCCGGACCGGTGGTACCCCTAGCCTGCGCACCGCCGTCGTCGAATTTTGCTACACGTGAGGACCTTGGTAAGCTCACAGACTCGTTAGCAGATTTTATGGCTGAAGTCAGAGCTTACATAATAGATCAGATGCCACTAAGGAACGGATGACAATGGTGCAAACTTTCACCACATCCTCAAATGCAGTGAAGAAGATCATTCTGAAACACTGGAAGATCCTCAATACAGGGGCAGGAGAAATACCTCGCCCACTTTTTGCATTTAGGAGAGGACCATCCATCAGGGACAGTCTGGTTCATACCAGACCTCGGATTGACATGAAGCGAACCACGAATACCCTCTGGAATACCAACCCAGTACAAGGCCACTATCCCTGTGGTAGCTGTGCGGCCTGTCCACAGACACGGAAGACCCTAATGATAGACATCGGCACCACTAGACCCTGGCGGCTAACAAGGCATACGAACTGTAACTCAGAGAAATTCATCTACTTGATCACTTGTCCTTGTAAGAAGCAGTACGTGGGCCACACAACAAGAATGATCAAGTCTCGCATTAGCGAACACAAGAGCACGATCCGTTGTAAGAAACAGTCTACATGCCTCACAAATCACTTCTTAGAAGTAAAACATAAAGCAGAGGACTTAACATGGGTGGTACTGGAACAGCCATACATCCCGCCACACATTGCGGACGTCTCGCATTTTCTCTTTGTTAAAGAGCAACGCTGGATTTTTAAACTGAAGTCTGATATCAACGGGCTCAATGACAACATACCGTGGGTCTCGATCTGAGTGTCACTCTTGCCATCTGGTACTCAATGGAATAATAACCTTAGCTGAATCAATGTCTGACCAGTCTGAGGTCTCAACATTGATTTTTGCCATTAGAGCCCATTGAATTGACCTACATGGCTCTCTATAATGGCAGGCAGACCTCATTGAACATTGAGGTTTTTGAATACTGACCCCCTCCTGATCTATTAGCTTCTCAACTACATTCACTTCATTTATCACAATCACGGCAGCTAGTCTTTTAATGCATCTGTTAAGTGATGACAGACCCGAGCGCCGGAGACTGCTGTGAACTCTGTGTATGTAGGAAATGAGACTAACCATGATAGAGAAATCATGTAGCTGATACATAACAGTCAGGAATGCAAGGTCCTATATCATTGAACTTGGGGCCCGTTTTCTGTACCCACTATGGAAACCGTGCTTTCCCCTGAAGTATGATTAAACCGCCTCTAAACCACAATGTTAAGCATGCTGGTATCCCTTGGGATCCGTTATGGATCCATTACGGGTGATTTTTACAGATAGTTAGATCGCTAATCCTCCTTATTTGTAGGGGTTAGTATCTTAATGACGGAGTGTTCGCACCTTCAGGTTATGGGTCAGGACTTTAATAAGCCCTTGAGTCTCACGCTGATCCCAAGAACAGAGATCTTTCCGCGTTTCGCCGCCTTGACTTAGTGAATCAGACGCAGGGTCTCGTGGTTGTCACAACTACACGCATGTGTAAGAGTATAGTGTCTGGAGTCACCGCCCAGTAATGATCTGCGCATGCGCGACTGTCGACGCATGGTATCTGCGCATGCACTGTTCACGGTAACGAGCGTGACACCAGCGCGCATGCGGAGACGCGCTGCTGTGACTACCAGCTGAGGACAATTACGTCCTGAGCACCAGTATTTAACCGCGTCCCCGCCTGACCGTCGGTGCCTCCCCTTCGGCTCGAGACCACGCCGCGAGGTACCGACGGACAGGTAAGAGGGAAACGCATGAGCTGAACAGGGTAGAATGGGTAATTAGATTAGTTTACTTTAAACCTGTTGGTTAAACTCCGTTTGTAACACTGCAGTTGTTTATGCAGAACTACTTTACAATCTAGGGGCGAGGTGGCTTGATGTACTCTACAAGCTTGAGTGCAGCCACACGTAGTTAGCGCTATACGAGGATCTAGGGACACCTATTGCCTCACTTCATTCATTCTTTTCACTGTATGTAGCCATGTTTTATTTGATTTAATACTGGCACAATGGAATTAAACGCTTTATAAGGGTGACCCTTTTCCTCTTGTTAAAATAATCAACCTCTCGACCCGGAGTTGAGACATTATTCTAACATAACCACTGGGGTTTAGGAGAGGTACAATCCTTATAGGAACCATCTCCCCAATAGGTATGAGTATATTGGAGGTAATTTTTCATGTTCATCACCAGTAGTGCCACTCAGCTGGTGGATGAGAGATAAATCTGCGATATTGATCAATACGCAGTCATAATCTAGGACATGCTAGAGGAGGGTTTTTGAATTTTAGTCGTTGAGCGCTTCCATCTGGGTCCCTGTGGGGTTGTGTGACCACGATGGGCAGTTCAGAAAACTGTTGGGTTTTTAAGCTGTAACAGAATTATATTGTGTGACAGGTATCTAATCTAGGAACTGTCCTTACTTACATGTTTAGAGCGGGGCCTCATTCTTCCGAGCAGTTGCCGGGTGAGGTGAGGCTTTCTTCCCACGCTGAGTTGGGTAAGTGTTTAACTAAGTTTTTGAAATAATACACAGATTATCTGTTGGCGACTTAATATAGCGCACATTTCAAGTGGCCATCACTAGAGGTGATTGGCATGGCTGAGTTTAGTTTAACTATCAATGGTTTTGCACAGAAAGCACTTCTCATTAAGTGCGCACAAAAGTTTTATTGCAATGTTTATTCTTAAACTAGCAGTATGTTGATGTACAGAGTACGGAGCCGGTGCCTCCTCCCCCCCCTGCCACGTGGGTCACGAGGGGCAAAATGGCGCCCCCACCCGTTAGTGCCGGCACCCGATTGGGTGCCACCGCGGGGATTGTAGGCCCGCATTTCAGTGCTACATATGATGTATACAGAGGGGGGTGCTTAGTCAGTTCAGTTTAATTTGATAAACTGCCCGCAGCGACCCTGTGCACCTTTGCTAAAAGTGATACGCTTAGCAGGATTGTATGAATTTTATGTTAATGTGGTACGCTGTTCGATTCTGCCCGCATTTCAAACTGTGACACCCGTTAGTTTTCGCGGCATATCCGGCACCCGATTGGGCGCTATCGCGGGGTTGTAGGCCCGCAATTTGGTGCTACATGTTTATACAGAAGGGAGCGTTAGCAGTTCAGTTTAAATTTGAAACTTCCCGCAGCAACCCAGTGCACCTTTGCACAAGCGTGAGACACTTGGTTGCCACGAGTAGAGCCTCCATGGCAAGCTGGATTATTTTACGATTATTTTAAATAACGCGATTTGATGGCGAGCAGGATCATAGGAGGATTATTGTTTAGTTACGATGTTAGATGTTATGGTATCAAGATCATTTAACTTTGTACAATGCCCGATTCTGCCCACATTTTAAACTGTGACAAATCGCTTTCCTCGTTCGAACAGGGGTCGTTGCCGGCATGTTGCAGGTGCCAGGTTACGCTGCCCATGCCGTCTGGTGCGTCTCCCGGTGCTTTCCCAGGGGTGCACGTGGGCAGTTCCCTTAAACATGCTGTGTATTAGGGCAACATGCTGGGTGGCGGTGTTAGAACGGCAGGTAGGAAGGGCGACTTCATTGCAAAAAATCAGGTTTCGTGACCAGGGGTGGGTGGTGACTATTTCCAAGGATACGCTTTTCTCTATTTGCAAGCAGGGGAGTAAGCTACTGGAGGGGCGAGTATGTGTGCACTCATCTTTTGTTATCTTCTGTGCAGGTCTGAGGACAGGAGGCAATTTTCATTCAAGCGAAGCTCAGCCGTAACACGTTCGGTCCAGGTAATTGACGGGAGGGCGATGTTCATGGTGGGTCGAATGCTACGGTGGTTCCGACCAGAATGGGCACGTGTTGTAGAATTTGGAGTGAAACTAATTCAGGGAATGGAAGGGGGACAAGGTCCCAGCAGGAAAACTCCAGTGTGCGAACATGTTGGGTTCATCGATGGATCCCACGGCTCAGGTTAAATGTAGCCGTACTCATGTGTGCTGTTTTTCTTTTCAGCCTCGCCTTTGCTCTACGATATTCGTCGCAGTTTAGGGCTATGCTTAGTCATACCCCGGAAGGCGTTTTGCTGAGGTGATGTACATGGTGTGCATGTATAGACTGCGCAACAAAACTTTGGGGGTTACCAACAACGTTTCACTAGTGATGGAAAGGGGGAGGAAGGGCTGGCAAGGATTGAGCTGTGCCGAGCCCGGCAGTTGCGAGGTGTTGATGGTCAATAACTCTATTCTCATCCCCCGCAGGAGATCATCGTGGAATACTTATCACCAGCGATGGAAATGGTCAGGGTTAAAGGCGTGGCGTGGGCCAACGAGCTATTGAGAGCGAATTGTCCGGGTGACTCCGGTATCGTCATGTCTGGTCCCTCTTCTGGGCAGGAACCCGCTGAAGAGACAGGGCCCACCAGGTCCAAAAGGGTTCGCAGGCCCACAGTCCGACTTCCCAGCAGAATCGCTGCCATCTAAGACTCGGACCACTGAACTTTCAAGGGCAGCAGTCTTGCCAGCAGCTGGCCCACCACCCCCCGCAGCCGGACCGGTGGTACCCCTAGCCTGCGCACCGCCGTCGTCAAATTTTGCTACACGTGAGGACCTTGGTAAGCTCACAGACTCGTTAGCAGATTTTATGGCTGAAGTCAGAGCTTACATAATAGATCAGATGCCACTAAGGAACGGATGACAATGGTGCAAACTTTCACCACATCCTCAAATGCAGTGAAGAAGATCATTCTGAAACACTGGAAGATCCTCAATACAGGGGCAGGAGAAATACCTCGCCCACTTTTTGCATTTAGGAGAGGACCATCCTTCAGGGACAGTCTGGTTCATACCAGACCTCGGATTGACATGAAGCGAACCACGAATACCCTCTGGAATACCAACCCAGTACAAGGCCACTATCCCTGTGGTAGCTGTGCGGCCTGTCCACAGACACGGAAGACCCTAATGATAGACATCGGCACCACTAGACCCTGGCGGCTAACAAGGCATACGAACTGTAACTCAGAGAAATTGATCTACTTGATCACTTGTCCTTGTAAGAAGCAGTACGTGGGCCACACAACAAGAATGATCAAGTCTCGCATTAGCGAACACAAGAGCTGGATCCGTTGTAAGAAACAGTCTACATGCCTCACAAATCACTTCTTAGAAGTAAAACATAAAGCAGAGGACTTAACATGGGTGGTACTGGAACAGCCATACATCCCGCCACACATTGCGGACGTCTCGCATTTTCTCTTTGTTAAAGAGCAACGCTGGATTTTTAAACTGAAGTCTGATATCAACGGGCTCAATGACAACATACCGTGGGTCTCGATCTGAGTGTCACTCTTGCCATCTGGTACTCAATGGAATAATAACCTTAGCTGAATCAATGTCTGACCAGTCTGAGGTCTCAACATTGATTTTTGCCATTAGAGCCCATTGAATTGACCTACATGGCTCTCTATAATGGCAGGCAGACCTCATTGAACATTGAGGTTTTTGAATACTGACCCCCTCCTGATCTATTAGCTTCTCAACTACATTCACTTCATTTATCACCATCACGGCAGCTAGTCTTTTAATGCATCTGTTAAGTGATGACAGACCCGAGCGCCGGAGACTGCTGTGAACTCTGTGTATGTAGGAAATGAGACTAACCATGATAGAGAAATCATGTAGCTGATACATAACAGTCAGGAATGCAAGGTCCTATATCATTGAACTTGGGGCCCGTTTTCTGTACCCACTATGGAAACCGTGCTTTCCCCTGAAGTATGATTAAACCGCCTCTAAACCACGATGTTAAGCATGCTGGTATCCCTTGGGATCCGTTATGGATCCATTACGGGTGATTTTTATAGATATTGTTAGATCGCTAATCCTCCTTATTTGTAGGGGTTAGTATCTTAATGACGGAGTGTTCGCACCTTCAGGTTATGGGTCAGGACTTTAATAAGCCCTTGAGTCTCACGCTGATCCCAAGAACAGAGATCTTTCCGCGTTTCGCCGCCTTGACTTAGTGAATCAGACGCAGGATCTCGTGGTTGTCACAACTACACGCATGTGTAAGAGTATAGTGTCGGGAGTCACCGCCCAGTAATGATCTGCGCATGCGCGACTGTCGACGCATGGTATCTGCGCATGCACTGTTCACGGTAACGAGCGTGACACCAGCGTGCATGCGGAGACGCACTGCTGTGACTACCAGCTGAGGACAATTACGTCCTGAGCACCAGTATTTAACCGCGTCCCCGCCTGACCGTCGGGGCCTCCCCTTCGGCTCGAGACCACGCCGCGAGGTACCGACGGACAGGTAAGAGGGAAACGCATGAGCTGAACAGGGTAGAATGGGTAATTAGATTAGTTTACTTTAAACCTGTTGGTTAAACTCCGTTTGTAACACTGCAGTTGTTTATGCAGAACTACTTTACAATCTAGGGGCGAGGTGGCTTGATGTACTCTACAAGCTTGAGTGCAGCCACACGTAGTTAGCGCTATACGAGGACCTAGGGACACCTATTGCCTCACTTCATTCATTCTTTTCACTGTATGTAGCCATGTTTTATTTGATTTAATACTGGCACAATGGAATTAAACGCTTTATAAGGGTGACCCTTTTCCTCTTGTTAAAATAATCAACCTCTCGACCCGGAGTTGAGACATTATTCTAACATAACCACTGGGGTTTAGGAGAGGTACAACCCTTATAGGAACCATCTCCCCAATAGGTATGAGTATATTGGAGGTAATTTTTCATGTTCATCACCAGTAGTGCCACTCAGCTGGTGGATGAGAGATAAATCTGCGATATTGATCAATACGCAGTCATAATCTAGGACATGCTAGAGGAGGGTTTTTGAATTTTAGTCGTTGAGCGCTTCCATCTGGGTCCCTGTGGGGTTGTGTGACCACGATGGGCAGTTCAGAAAACTGTTGGGTTTTTAAGCTGTAACAGAATTATATTGTGTGACAGGTATCTAATCTAGGAACTGTCCTTACTTACATGTTTAGAGCGGGGCCTCATTCTTCCGAGCAGTTGCCGGGTGAGGTGAGGCTTTCTTCCCACGCTGAGTTGGGTAAGTGTTTAACTAAGTTTTTGAAATAATACACAGATTATCTGTTGGCGACTTAATATAGCGCACATTTCAAGTGGCCATCACTAGAGGTGATTGGCATGGCTGAGTTTAGTTTAACTATCAATGGTTTTGCACAGAAAGCACTTCTCATTAAGTGCGCACAAAAGTTTTATTGCAATGTTTATTCTTAAACTAGCAGTATGTTGATGTACAGAGTACATGGTTTTTCCTTTTCTTTGTATTCCTCACAGGGAAGACCTCTTCTAACTTCAGAGCCAATCGAGAAGATGTGGTAGGATGGTCCCAATGACCGCTCATCTCTTCCTGATAATGGTCTGTTAGATTTTCTATTTTTCATTGTTTCATCAAGCACGATTGATAGTGTCATTGCAGTAGCATACATAAGAGCTTGGCCCTGATGAATGCCGGTGAACTTTCACCTTACGGCAGAAACATGTCGGCCCTATATAAAATTTCTACCAAGCAATCTAGACAGTGATTTCGTCACACTGTCCTTTCACTATTTTTAATCTGACGTCCAGGCGAACACTAATAAAGGTCTTTGTTTGCCTTGACAGCCATTTTAATACACTTCAATTGATTTAATTTTTGCACTGCACACATCAGCTCCACCATATGTAAGAACAATTGCGGTGACCAGACTTTGGCCTAGTGATGCGTAGCCAAAATACACCAGGGCTTTCGCACACAGACCTAGGTTTGGGGGTCCTACATGATGAGGCTCCGCCACTCGGGTGGGCTGATAGGACTTCAACAGCATTTGTTAACAGCCAGTCTGACTTTTGATTACTGTTGTATCAAAATCTCTGATGTGCAATTTATCCAGTGTTAGTTCAAGTATCTCAGCTTTACTCGACCTACAGGTTTTTTGTTATTTATGTAGTTTCACTGGGGGTATTTACCTGGTTGGTCGCTAAACATATCCCTCTGACCCTCCACTACTAGTTGTTGTTTCACTGAAGTCAGAGCTGGCCTACGGGCTGCCAGCAACACTGGTGGTGGGGCCAGCACGATTATTGGCGTTGGGCCTGCAGCTCCAGCTCCACCAGTTAAGGCACAAGTTGGCGCATCCATCACACAGGTGTGGGGTGGAGGGGTAGATTCAGTGGGGAACCAGGGAGCACAGAGTTCACACAGCACCCCAGTAATGGGAGAAGCGACGGGGGAGCTACAAGTGACTTAGGCTGCCATCAGAGGGCAGAGTCTGTCGCGCCGCCCACACCATTGCCTTCTCCACCGCTGTCGAGTGCCACAGTCGCGGACCCGCCTCCCGCAACACCTGCAGCGACCAGCCCCACCCCAATGCAGCGCTGCAGGCTGCGCTCGTGGTGCCTGGGACACTAGTGATCTTGGCCCCCCTGTTGTCAGGCCGTTGCTCCTTAGCGTGGGAAATGCCACGAGCAGCCAAGGAAGGGATATGGCGGAGGGAGTTTATTTATATTTTTACACTACTAATGCATGGGGCAGAGGGTCTAGAAACCAGAAAAATGGGAGGCAAGGACGAGGACAAGAAAGTGCGCTTTCAGGCATGGCCTGAGAAATCGATCAAGACACGGGCACAGGCCTTCGCTATCCTGGCAGCAGTAGTGATGGAGCGATACTCAGAACAGGGACCGGGTCTGTTTCAATATGCAAGCATTATCATCAATGAGGCTGAGACCAAGAAGATGGCAATGTGCCCAGATCTGGGGTGGGACCAGATGGAAGTGCGTCTGTGGATGCAGCACATGGGCAAGGGAAGGGCGGAGCCTAGCGAGAAGGCTATCACTAACTATAAGAAGGTGGAGACGAGCAAGGGACTGAAGCAAGACAAGAAGGGACAGTTTAGGCAGTCCTTTCGGGGGGCCGCGGCTGGGGTCAGAGGCAGGGAACTAGAAGAACCTTTAATGGGACGTGCAGGCTCTACAATGGGGGTCTTGCTCCTGGGGGGGAAGGCCTGTAGATTCTCTCACACCTGCAGCAAGTGTGGTGGTACCCATCCCGCCACCGCGTGTGACAAGCGGGAGTCCTCCTCGGGCCCGCTAGACAGGACAAGTAATAGCTCTGACTGGCCGACTTCGGAATGGTCCACCCCACCCCCCCTTCCCTTCACCTTGGCCCCCCAAGCATGCCCCTCACCGCTGCTAGGGTCACAGTGGCAATCCCTCGCCCTGTGGCGCGTCCCGGATCGCTCCTGGCCAAATGCCCGTCACCCATAGAAATTCCGAACTTGCTACCTCTATATACGAGTATCCCAATGCCAAAGACAGGAATGTGTTAGCGGAAGGGTTCTTGGATGGATTCAAAATTCATTATCAAGGCCCAATGGTTAGCAGGGACTCTGAGAACCTCAGGTCAACCAAGGATCACCCCGAGGTGGTAGGAGCAAAGGTTAGGAGGGAAGTGGCCCTGGGGAGGGTAGCGGGCTCCTTCCAGCACCCCCCTCTCCCTAACTTTGTTGTCTCTCCCTTGGGCGTGGTACCTAAGAAGGAACCAGGGGCTTTCAGGTTGATCCAGCATCTGTCCTACCCGGAGGGCGACTCAGTGAATTCATGGCTGGAGGAGGGCTCATGCTCTGTCTCGTACTGTTCCCTTGACATGGCCGTCGACATGGTTAGGAGGGCAGGGAAGGGAGCCTGGTTAGCTAAAGCCGACATTGAGTCAGCATTCCGACTTCTGCCTGTCCACCCTGAGAGCCAGCACCTTTTTGCTTCAAGTGGCGAGGGGAATTCTTTTTCGACAGGTGCATGCCCATGGGCTGTGCGGTGACTTGTGCCTTCTTTGAGGCCTTCAGCTCATTCCTGCAGTGGGCACTCTCGCTGAAGTATGATGTCATGAGGGTGACCCACTACCTGGACGACTTCCTGTTCATCGGGGGAGTTGGTACGCAGGAATGCAGCAGGGGACTACAATGCTTTAAGGACTTGGCCCGACACTTGGGGGTGCCATTAGCACCTGGCAAGACGGAAGGCCCTGCGCAGGTTCTCACTTTTCTGGGCTTTGATTTGGACACGGTCATGGGTGTGTCGAGACTCCCTGCTGGGAAGGTGGAGGCGCTATAACAGGACATCTGGTCACTGCTGGGGAAAGACAAGGCACCACTAAGTGTCATCCAGATCCTTTTGGGCAAACTCAACTTCGCAGCCAGAGTCATTCCGGTAGGGAGGGTGTTTGCCAGGAGATTGGCCAGAGCCACTGCTAAGGTGGTCAAGAAGCACCACTTTGTTAAGCTGTCCCTAGGTCTGAAGAAGGACTTGGCCATGTGGGGGGAGTTCCTGTCTGAGTTCAATGGTACGGTTATCTGGAGGGCTCCTTGGGTTGACAGTCCTGAGCTTAGCATGTTCACGGATGCTTCAGGGAGGGAGGGCTTTGGGGCTATCCTGGGCGACCAGTGGTGCGCACAGGCGTGGCCCAACGCCTGGCGCAAGCGCTGCATAACGTCCAAGATTACTGTCCTGGAGCTCTTCCCAATCATCATCGCACTCTACCTCTGGCCAGAGGTCCTGTCAGACAGAAAGGTCCTATTCTGGTCTGACAATATGGCAGTGGCACAGGCAATAAATGGGCAAACAGCCAAGTGCCCGTTAGTGCTGTGCTTGCTGAGGGAGCTAGCCAGAGGGAGCCTGAGCTGCAATATCGAGTGTAGGGCCAGACTTATTGAGGGGGTCAAAAATGTGGCAGGTGACGCACTCTCTCGTTTCCAGTGGCATCTTTTTTTTCGGGAGGCTTGGCCGCAGGCGAGAGCAGAGATAACCCCCTTCCCATCAACCCTCTGGCGAATCTTGGAGTGGAGCAAGAGTTGAGAGCCCTGGGGGAGCGGTCCTTGGCCCCAGGTACTAGCAAACGTTATGGGAGCCAGCTGTCTTCGTTCAACAATGTGGTGCATGCCTTCGGCTTATCTGAGATACCATTGGAGGCCAAATTTCACGCTTTTGTGGTGTGGGCGAAGAAACAGGGTAAATCCCACTCATGGGCCTGTGGACATTTGGCGGCAGTCAGCCATGATGCTAGGTTGAAAGGGGGGCAGGACTCAGCCAAGTCGTTTGTTATCAGGGCAGCATTAAAGGGCTCGGCAGGGAGGAGCCCAGGGTTCCAGACAGCAGGTCCCCCATTGACTTTCCCATATTACAGGCCATGATGGATGTATTAGGAGTGGTCACCCACTCACTCTTCGAGGCTTCCCTGTTTGCGGGTGCGTTCTGCCTGGCCTTCTTCGGAGCCTTCCGCATTAGTGAGCTAGTTGCGCGCTCAAAAACTGACAGTTCAGGGAACGCCTTGGGTATAGCAGACATCAGCCTGGATCTCAGGTTGACTGTCCACCTTAGGAATTCCAAAACAGATCAGGCAGGCAAGGGTGTAGAGGTTGTGTTAAGTCCGCTGGGTGACCCCAGATACTGCCCGGTCTTCAAAGTCAGGGAGTACATAGCGCTGCGCCCAGCTACACCCGGCTACTTATTGATCCACGCAGACTGCGGGCCTTTAACCAAGTACCAGATGGAGTGCATTATGGGGGCGTGCTTGTCCAGGGCTGGCCTACTTCACTCGGGCAAAAAGTATTCCAGCCACTCATTCAGGATTGGTGCCGCTACCACTGCATTCAAATCAGGCATGGGACCGGCAGGCGTGAAGAAAGTGGGACGCTGGGAGTCCCAATGTTACAAGCGCTATATCCGCCCTTAAAGGCGCTATGTTGTTGAAGTAGTTTGCAGTATCGTGTGATTTACCGTTTACAGTGTTTTGCAGTGTTTTAGCAGTGTTGTACAAGATGCATAATGAAGGTATTATTAAAAGCACAGAGTTTGAAATGTGTTCTTTGTTTTATCAGGGTCCAGAGTGTGGGTCATTGGGCCATATCCAGGTTAACCCGTTGGGCATTGATCAGGAACTGGATGCGTGGATTCTCACAGACAGAGTTTGAGTGGCTCAGAATGCATAAGAACAGCCTCAGGAACAGACTCGAGCACGCGCTAGCTTCGCTGGCAGCCCCCCCAATTGTTTGGTGATACATCTGGGGGGCAATGACCTCACTACGTCTGGAAGGACTCTCTTGCTGCACATGATGAAATGTGATTTGGGGGAGGTCAGCAAGCGCATGGGGAAATGTGAGGTCTTGTGGTCAGAGATCGTGCCGCATAGGGTGTGGTATGGAGCGAAATCCTGCGAGGCGGTCGAGCGGTCCAGGAGACGCGTCAACAGCTCAATGCGCAAATTCACGGAGCAGAGGGGTCTGGGTTTTATTAGGAACTAAATGATCCAGGAAAGGGTTAAAGGTTACTATGAAGCTGATGGGGTTCACCTTTCGCCGGTAGGGATGGACTTGTTCCTGTTAGTCTTGCAGGAAGCTTTATAGCTGAGGGGTTGCAGGTAAGGGTCAAGAGCAGGGTAGTGGGGGGCCCGGGCGGCGACGGTGGCTGTCGCCAGGGCTGTGGCGGTGTTACAGGGCGATCTGGAAGCAGATGGGTACAGAAGTGTACCTCACATGGCACATAGGGGTGCCAGGGCCTAACACCAGGGGCCTCATGGTAGGTTCCTGGACCCTGTGTTGGCGCCCCAGTAGTCCTTCGGGCGGTTGTGGACCTGTGCAACCGGGGGCTTGCCTAGCTGAGCTCTGCCCCAAAAGGGGCGTGAGTACAAAGGACCAATGGTCAGGTGATCCTGGAATGGATTACCAGAAGGGGCAGCACATAGGTGGCGGCGAAAATGCAGCCTGCCCTTGGATCGCCCTTAAGCTAACCCACAATGATTACATAACGTTGTATATAATAAACCTGCAGCAGCTTTTCACAAGTTAACACTGGTGTGGTGTGTGTTATTTGCGGGATGCATGCTATGAGGGGTGGGGGCTGATTGCCATGATGTTACTAGTACCAGAGACAGTGGGAGAAGGAGCTGGGGGCAGAGTGTGAGGAGAAAGAATTGGGCAGGGAGCTATGTGACGAGCATGCACATTTTGTTCCAAAGGGAAACAGACTATAAAATCCACATGCAGTCGCATAGGATGCTAGAAAGGTTAAAACGCACATTCCCTAATACCTCAAACAGCTGTTAGCGATGCAGGGAGTGTGTTAGCGCCAGTGCTTAATTTGTTAAAAAAAAAACATTTACGCGAGAGGGCACTTGTCAGAAAGCCACTGCAGCTTGCACCAACTAACGCCCCTGTGAGCACTGCCAATAATAGTACCAACACATCTACTAGCCCTCACAAGTGTGACAATTGAGACTATTACAGGCCACCCAAAGCGATAACAATGGCTTAGGCAGCAGGTATTAGTCATTTTTAATGAAGATCACATTATTAAACAACTGTTAATGTGCTCGATTCAAAGTGGACAAAGTGGACAATTAAGCGCTGGTGCCAAGCACCAGAAACACCAGCTCCAAATGACACACTAGTCGTCGTGATGTTCCACACGAGGTGTTATTCAAAAGTTAAATTTTTTTAGATATTTTGGGGTCAGTTAGCAGTTACTTTACTTCACTAGCCATGCTGTGTGGTTTTCCTCCACAGTTGAGAGCCCTGGGCTTATTTGAAGTGTGATTGTTTGTGTTGGATGATATTTGAGGGTTGCTCTTATTGTGGTAGAATGTCCCTAGATAGATAGATAGAGGAGATCTGATTAGTTGGAGGGGTGAACTTATTGAGGAGGAGATTAAGAAAGGGGGGGGCATGATGTCTTCTGATATGGATCTATCTCAGGCTATTTCATTGCTCCAGACTTGTATTACCGTTGTTATCGAATATTATGAGCTCTTCTTAATCAGGGTGAGTTGGATGGGCCAAGCAACAGTCAATGGTGCAGCTTGACGTAGGATTGCACAAAGTTACTAAAAGTTGCTTAATCCTTCCAAAGGATTCAGGTCAGTCAATACAGTCACAGGGGGGGGGGGGCGTGGCTAGCAGCCAACCGCAATGGGCGCAGCCTGAAGGAGCTCCTACCTTCTTGGCGACGATCCTGCACTATCCGCTGCCATCCCGATGTGAAATCAGCCTGAAACCATAGTGGTGCATCCCAAAACCCCCTCCAGGAGCATTTTCAGTGAAAGTAGCGGGGCTTAAGCGGGGACATAGTAGTTATCGACCTCCCGATCACAGCGTAGATGCCGGCTCCCCGGTGACGACGGGGACGCTCACGGGTCCTGTGGTGTCCCGGAAACTGAGGCTGCCGAGCTGAGGTACAGCGACTTGAGTGGTTCTGTGCTGTTGGCGGCCGCGGAGCGGGTGGCGGCAAGAAACGACTGCGGGCACGTTCGGCTGCGAAATTGGATGCCTGGGCGATGACGTGAGGCCCCGGCTTTGGGGCCTAGACAAGTACAGAGGCTGCCGCTAATGTAGCGGTGCCTGGCGAGGATCCGGGTGACGGTCTACGCCTGTGGAGGTAATTGCGGGCAGTATCAAATCAAATCAAAAAAGCTTTATTCGATTTTAACTTTAAAAATCATAAAAGCATACAGACAAAAGATTCATTGCATTTTGAAGTAAACCACATATTGGCTTTAAATTACGCAGTTAAAGGATTAAAAAAAGACTTTAGCCCTCCCTTTAAGCATAACAAGCTTTGGTAATAACATGGTTTACACAGCCTTTAGGGAACATTAGAAGTAACAGTGTTCTAAAAGATTTAGTAATTACAATACATAAAACTGTTATACGACGGTTTGAGACAATTAAAAACCACAGGAAAACTATTGCCATTACTTAAATAGGTTCCTCTACCCACTGGGTTGTTGTCAATGCCCAGAGGTCTGGGGGAAAGCATGTAAGACGTATTAGGGTAGAAGTCATGCAGGTTCCAGGTAGAAATAAGTCCATCGCCTTTTTGAGATAACCATGTCTGCATATATGGCACAATGTGTCTGCTCCTAAATCGTATCAGGATCAGATCGCCCATGATGTCTTTTTTGAGGGGTCCAAGCCAGCCCACCCTCCGGACGCTTATTATTCGACCATCAAGGTGGTAGGGCAGAGGTCTGTTTTTGGATAACCAGAACTTGACTTTATTCATAAGGTCATTATGTCTCTCAGCTTTACCTTGTGTTAGTTCAGGGACTCCCGAGAGAACAGTTACAAAAGGCGCTGCTTCAGGAGGTAAGTGTATATGGGTGGTGCGCACATGTTTGGGGGGAATGTGACGCGCTGTTGTCGGTTTCGGGGGGGGGGTTTTGGAACAATTGGCATCAAGGAGGGGGGGTTGGTAATTGAGTAAGCACCGCTTCATGAGATGTAGTCATTTTGGGCAGGTTTGAAGAAGCGGTTGTCGGCGGGCAGTGAGGTGTTGCAACATGAGTTGAGGATTTCAGGTGAGATTTAATTGAGTTCTCCAACCCCGTCAGCCTCTCCCCCAACGTTGTGATTTTGTCAATCAGGGGGTGTATTAAGGATTTGACCAGATGTTCGATCATAGGCAAAAGAGCCTGATGGGAGGATGATGATAAGTCGTCCAAGTTATCAACAGGTGGCGGGATGAAGGCCAAAATAATTACAGGTGGTATAGGACTTAAAGATGGTTTATCTAGTTTTTGTGTATTAGAAAAAGTCCCATTTTCTCCGTCCCCATCATGCTTCCTTTTGGCAGATGTAACCCTGGGAGATATTGCGCTATAGATGTTGGTTTTATGAGTTTCAGGGAAGGATTTCAGCTCCATTGGACATAGTGATAAGCTGCTGCATTTTAACAGGTGGGAAGGTTCTGCAGAAACGTACTTTGCCTTACACAGACTATTTAAGGAAAGGCTAGATGATGGGAGTGCAATTAAATCATCCCTGGGAGACCCAACCGTGGATTGACGAGGTGCGTTTTTACCCACGTCTCTGAACAGGGGGAACAGTTGGCTAGTTGTAATAAGGGGGGTTTTGTCGAACATATCCCCAGTTTGGGGCTTAGGCATAGTTAGGGAATTTACAAGTGAGGAATTTACCTCCAATATTGGTGCCAAACAAACAGGGAGGGTGGCCCGTCCCGTCCTTCTATGTCCGATGAGGGCCGTAGAGGGCCCGCCCTTTGCCCGGGCTTCGCCCGGCACACGTCCGGCGCACGTCCCGCGACGCGGGGCTGCTGATTGATTTTATGGCGCCTCCAGGCGCGGAAACGGGATCAGGCGGCTTCCTGCCGCAAGGGACACTGGGGATCGTAGTCTCCCCCGCTCGGCGGCCGCGCCGGGATCTCACAGGCTGCAGCAACGGGGGGAGACAGAAGCAGGAGCAGTCAGGTAGGAGTGCTGTTCGCCGGTCAGAAGGGTCCGATTTCCCCCCAAGGCAGCCCGCTCCACTGGGGCTGCTGATTGATTTTATGGCGCCTCCAGGCGCGGAAACGGGATCAGGCGGCTTCCTGCCGCAAGGGACACTGGGGGTCGTAGTCTCCCCCGCTCGGCTGCCGCGCCGGGATCTCACAGGCTGCGGCAGCAGGGGGAGACAGAAGCAGGAGCAGTCAGGTAGGAGTGCTGTTCGCCGGTCAGAAGGGTCCGATTTCCCCCCAAGGCAGCGGGCAGTAAGAGGCACCCTCTATCGCCTATTGCTACTGCGACTGGGCGGGGAATACCCGAGACCGGAACGGGAAACGAGCGCTGCAGAGGCCCAGACGGGGTCCCGGCTTGGCGCCCGGTTGCGAGGCGAAACTGTGCTGACGGGCCCAAGATTTCAGGACTGAGCCTAGCTGACCTTGGGAGCTGTACTGACCCCACGTTAGTGAGCGCTGGTGCCGGCGGATGTGGGGCAGGAGCCGCGAAGATTGCGGGCGCACCCTGCTGGGAGATCGGATGCTTGAGTGTCTACGCGAGGTTCCAGCTTTGGGGCCTTGGCGGGGGCAAGCTCGGCCGAGCCCTTGCGTATTGATCTTGAATTAACGGGACACATAGCAATAAACAAGACTAAATACTGCCGCCTTCGTGGGCTGTGGCTGAGTCGGGCACACGGATGAAAGTGCAGCAAGTTGCCTGATTGAGGAGACCCGGACTGCGACGTGGTGGGAGTGGCCCGGTTGGGGGCCTAGGGGAGTAGGGGACCCTGCTTGTGGATTGGCATTGGGGGACAATTGAGTGCGACGGCGGATCAACGCTCCTGTGTACTGGTGATGACCCTCCCGGGACCTGAGACATACTGCTGGCCCGGGTGAAGCTTGAAGTGCCTACCGCGAACGGTGGTAAACTACGCTATCTGCCTCATGGTGTGGTAGCCACAAGTGTGCATTACGACCCTCCGGCTTAACAATTGAGGTGATTGGTGGGGACTGAAGGTGACCAGGAGGGAGTGGACGACAATGAGAACTCTGGTGGGCTCCCCTAGGTGTTGGCTGGGATTGAAACTGAGCTCACGGCTCTCATTTGGGACTGCAGTTGTGCCTCGGAGGGGGTCCCGGAGCCGGGGCTGCTTGCGGTGGCCGAACACACTGAACAGATTTCTACTAACTGTTTTGGGGGAGAGTCGTCGTGCCCATCCGGCGGCAGGAGAGACATTGAGGGGAACGCAGGGTGACGGTCGCGTTTGGCCTTGATCACTCCGCATGCCCAATCGGGCGGGATGGCTGACGACGTGCCACCATGGTGAAGGGGGGAAGGGGCTTCAGGGGGAATACCCAGAAACAATCAGCAAAATTTGCGTGGTCAATGTCTGGAGATAACGGGGACTCCCCAAGGTCCGAAAAAGAAAATGACGCGGCGGCCTCTGCGCAGACCCCGGAGCCTACCCTCTATGATGTCATGGCAGCTATCAGTGGAGTGCGAACGTCAGTAGATTCAGTAAATGTGGAGGTCTCGCATCTCCGGGCCGACTTCTGCAAGATGGATAAGAAGGTTAAAGAACTGAAGATTGTCACTAATGCCCTGCAAGCGGACACCTCAACATTACAGACTCAGATGCTTGACCTACAGAGGAAGCAGGAGAGAATGTCGCAGCAACTCTATGGTTATGAAGGTCGCGCTCGCCGTAATAACATTCAAATTTTAGGAGTTCCAGAAAGGGCAGAGGGGCCGGCAGCGGACCCATATGTGGAGGACCTCATCACAAAACACCTCAAGCCCAAGACGCTATCCAGCTACTTTTCGATTGAGAGGGCTCATAGGGTGCCGGGGGTAGACCAAGACCTGGAGCGCCCCCGAGACCCATTATTGCGCAGGTGTTTAACTACAGCAACAGATACATTATCCTGCAGACGGCATGCTCGAACCCCCCTTTGAAAATAGAGAACAATAAGGTAGCCCTCTATCCCGAATTCACGGCCAAGGTTTAAGCTCAAAGACGCAGCTACCAAGCTGTGAAGAAGGAACTAAGAGACAGGGAGATCAAATACGCAATGCTATTTCCTGCACGTCTGAAGGTCGAATCTGACGGCAAGTCCTGGTTTTTTAATTACCCGGAGGCAGTCTGGGAATGGATGGAGGGCTGGACCACGGTGGGAAATCAGAGGAGAGATCGACAGGGCAGGCCGGGCCAATGCAGAGAAGCCCCAGTAGAAACGGTCCGCAGTGTCCCAACAGAAAACTCTAGCCACCTTGAAGGACAGGACTAATGGACATGGGCGGTAGGAACTGGACAACCCACGTTGGGACGAATGATTAAGCGCAAGTAGTGGGACCGGAGGGGATGGGGATGGGGGTCATACTTCTTACTGTGTGATTTGTTGACACAGGGTTCCCAAAGTTATGTTGTGAACTGATTAATCACTTTGATGTGTTTTGGAAGGGACGCCGTTAGTTAAATAGGGGATGGCTATACTTCCAGTTCTTATGATTTGACTCAATGTAAATGTAAATGTAAATGTAAATGTGCTGGACTTGTAAAGCGCACAGCTGCCCGTAAGCGTCCCGGCGCTTGCTTAGGGAACCCGTCCTGGTATTCCCCTGTGAGAAACGCCGGCAGGGTGTCCACCAGGTGAAAGCCAGGCATCCCGCCGCGAGGGGCCGTAGTGGAGATTAAGCAAGCTATTGCCCAGAGTCGCAGAGTGTGACCCCGTGAGTTGAGTAGGCACCAGAGCGAGAATTGTCGAGTCCGTGGAATTTTTAGCCCGAGACCCGCCGAGGCGGGGAATCGAACCCTGGTCCACGGTCGATCTCAGCTTCCGGGTCTGCCGCCTCTAACCACTGAGCCACGCTTCTCCAATGGGAAGGGGTGCTGCTCTACCCCGGTTATCTTTAGCATCTTGGGGAGGGAGAGAAGCACTCTGCCAAGTTTGGGGGTGGGTAGTTTTGAATCCACAGGCAGGGGGGCAGGGAGGGGGGAAGAGGTTGGGAAGGGGGGAGAGGGGGGTTGTTTCATGGTTACTAGGTTTATTGATGACTTGGTTGCTAAGCTGGGACGATTGAGTGAATTAACGGAAGAAGACAATTATTCAGTTTTTGGTTTTCATGCATCCAAAATGTAAAATGGCTGTATTGATTGTTGAACAGAAATTGCTAGATATACAGGTTTACATATTCTCCTACTCAGACATAATCCTAAGGAGGGAACAAGGGGTGACCCACAGACATGGGGCAGGATAGTAAACGACTTTTGGCCGTGCTGTCCTAGAATGTGAATGGGATGGGAGACAAGATCAAGAGGGGCATCGTCCAACAATACCTGTAGAGGCATTCACCTGATGTGGTCTTGCTGCAAGAAACCCATCTGGTGGGTCACAAATCCAAGGCCCTCACTAGGTGGGGATATACACTTTTGGCACATGCAGATTATACTACAGGTTCCAGGGGTACAGCTATATTAGTAAAAAAGACCACACCACTCATTATACACAAGACGTGGACGGACACGGCAGGCCGTTTTGCAGGGGTGAAGGCCCAGTGGGATGGGAAAGATATCAATCTGGTCTCGGTCTACCTGCCGCCCGCTCTGGGCAAAACGGCGCTGGAGGACTTAGGCAACAAATTGACGGGACTACGGGAGGATGTGCTCATCATGGGAGGAGACTATAATATGACAATAGATGACACTATTTACCGTAGCCCACCTAAGCCCCAAGAAAAGGCTAACAACCTGCTGCCCGACTTTGTGCGGGCACTGGGTCTCGCAGACATAAGTCAAGTACTTCATCCCACCGACACAATATTTACCTTTTTCTCTAATGCCCACCGTAGTCTGTCACGTATTGACTGCTTCCTTACACATCTGTCCTCAGTGGGTAACTTATCCCAATACAAAGTGCTGCCTAGAAGAATCTCGGATCACTCCCCGGTCTGGACGGAATATACGCAATGGGAACGTCAACCACCTGCCACAACAGTAATCAACCCCTGGCTCCTACGCATCCCAGACATTAGAGACGAACTCCGTATGCAGACCGGGAATTATTTTACGGAAAACGTGGGTTCTGTTGACTCCACGCAAACCATCTGGGAGGCCTTCAAAGTGGTGATTAAGGGGCTTAGCTAGGTCGTTAAAGACGGGCTACATTGCCAAAAAGTAAGAACTCCTGGCTAAGGTGGAAACTGAACTCGACCTGGAGCATGAACACTAGCAGGATCCCTCGCCCGACACCAGTCATAGGCTTCTCCTGAAACATGATGATTTTCGGTTAAAAACTAGGGAGCAGATAGTGGCAAGGCAACGAGCCACGCAACACAGACTCTACGAGCTAGAGGACAGGGCAGGCAGGACGCTGGTGTGGCTGGAGAGGCGAGAGCAAGGCTCCAGATGGGTTCATAGGCTGACGACGCCAGACAGGGACACAGTAGCACACACGAAAGACATAGTGGAACAATTTGCAAATTATTTTGAAGGGGTGTACTCTCCTTCTACTAGTTATACAGCGGACGATTCACATCAGCTCCTCAAAGACAGCAATGTTCCATGCCTCTCGGAGACAGATAGAGACGTTCTTGAGGCAGACCTCTCCACGGAAGAAATAGCCAAGGCTCTGGGGCAACTTAAATCAGGGAAGGCGATGGGGCCTAATGGAGTCCCGGTGGAGTTCTGAAGGCTACAGCCTCTTTAACTATACTACATCTGAAAGCCATGTATGAGGAGAGCTTGGAGAACGGTCAGCTGCCCCTAGACCAGCGCCTGGCCACTAATGTAGTTATTTATAAACAGGGTAAACCGAATGTCAATTGCAGCTCCTATAGGCCGATCTCATTGATAAATGTGGAGACGAAGATATTAGCGAAAGTCTTGGTGAATAGATTGGTGAAGGTTATCACCTCCTTGGTCCACCCAGACCAGTCTGGCTTTGTGCCAGGGCGTAACACAGCTCTTAACATGCGCCGGGTACACAACGTCATGGCTATAAGGCAGTACTTAGAAGAAGACGCACCGATACTGTCCCTTGACGCTTCTATGGCGCTCGACTCCATAGAATGGCCGTACCTATTCGAGGTGCTGCAAAGGGCAGGGCAGGGCTAGGCCCCAAATATGTGCGCCTCTTATATACTGGGGTATTGGGACAAGTGAGAGTAAACGGTTTCACCTCTCAGACGTTCGAACTCCGTAGAGGCACGAGGCAGGGATGCCCGTTGTCCCCGCTGATCTTTTACCTCGTACTGGAGCCACTCGTGGCCTGGATCCGAAGAGACGTCAGGGTGTGTGGCATGTGCTGGGCGAATGATGTGGAAGACCGCATATCGCTCTACACGGATGATATCCTTCTTTACTTGGCATCCCCATATAGATCGATCAGTGTTGTCTTAGACATATTCACAAACTTTGCTAAATACTCAGGGTATGCAATTAATTGGCGCAAATCAGTCCTATTTATGTTGAAAGGAGAAGTGCTGCGTCTCCCAGCACAGTGTGTGATAACGGTAGCCACTGATGGTTTTCGATACTTGGGGATCTTTGTTACCTCGGACCCAGCCTGTTTTTACGTCTCAAATTTTTCCCCGCCTCTGGCTAGACTGCGTGTAGATTTTAAGCATTGGACAACCCTGCCCTTAACACTAGTGGGGAGGGTGGCACTTTTTAAGAGGCTGGCCCTTCCTCGCTTCCTCTATGTTCTACATAACTGCCCCTACAAAGTCCCAGATTCGTATTTCAGAGCTGTTGAGGGTGAAATCACCACACTGCTATGGGACGGAAAGGCCCCGAGGATTGCTAGGCAGAAACTGACAAAAAGTTGGTATGATGGGGGCATAGCCCTCCCAGACCTACAGCACTACTACTGGGCAGCACACCTGGTGACTGTTAACCATTGGATATATTACCCTCCAGACGACCCAGCGCATGTCCTTGATAGATACCAGACTGACCGCTCGGGTTATTTGGGGCTCTATATACCACTGATAAGAAAAATAAAGGGATGTTCTTTGGACCGACCAAACACACACTTGATATTTGGCGCATAGTCACATCTCGACTGGGTTGGACAGACACACTATCGTTGGCCACGCCACTATGGTTTGCTCAGAAACTGGGAAGGCTAGGGTATCAGCCCGGGTTTGATAAATGGGACCTCATCGGGCTGTCCACAGTGGGAGACCTGGTCAAAAAGGGGGCGATATTGACCTTTAGTGAGCTCCAAGACAAATATCAGTTGGCTCAGGGGGACATTTACCGATACTTACAAATCAGGCACGCGTTACAGGCAGCCTTTCCGTCTTTTACGGACATACCGGAGTCTTCACCTCTGGAAGATCGCCTGCTTGAAGGACCTCTCAGGTCAAAGGCGATTTCCTTAACCTATAAGAAATTGAGTAACAACCTTCCAGATACCTTCTCAAAGCTCAGGGAGTGCTGGCAATATGATATGGGCCCTATTGAGGAAGAGGACTGGCAGTCAGCACTGATGTCCCCACTTGAGGCGGCCATCACTCAGAGATTTCGACTGATCCAACTTGGAATACTTCACTGCTCGTACATAACGGGGACAGTTTTGGCAAAAATAGGGGCTAAACCTGACGATAGGTTTGGAGGGGGTGTGGCCAGCAATCCACATTTTACCATACTTTGTGGATTTGCCCCAAGGTACGCCCCCTCTGGGAGAGAGCCACAACACATGTCCACTGCCGTAGGAAAAGAAATAGCACTAACCCCACAACTCGGACTACTGAAGGGGAAGCCACATTGGGTTACACACTGGTGAAAAGAGAGGTGGCTAGGGGTTGGAGGGACAAAAACCCGCCTCGTGTCACCTTGTGGGGCAAAGAAATGGACCGGTGTATGCTGGCAGAGACGGAGGTCTATAAGGCGAGGGGGTGCCCTAAGAAATGGGACAGGAAGTGGTCACATTGGAACAAACACAGAGGAGACACGTGTGTCGCCCACGATCGAAATGGATATGCGCAGACAAGAGTGACTGGTAGGAGATGTGTCTTGAGTACTCTTAACTGATGTTGACTTGTAATTTTTTTATGGTAATATGCAATAAGTCGTTCAGTCATGTATTGTGCTACTGTGATTTAATTTAATAAACACAGTTTAAAAAAAAAATAATAATAAAAAAAAATACAGTTACAGGGTTCATCTGAAATCCAAAACGTATTAGGTTCTTTCTGAAGTCGACTAAGGTTGGGGGGAAAATTTGGCAAATCTATGGTTTGAGAGAAGTTGAATGGGGAGAGGTCTCTGGGGAGAAAACATGGGTTTGTTCTAAGGGCGAACAAGTTTTTGTGCACTTAAATAAATGACTCCTCCACTGTTAAAGTTTACAGTTCACTAACTCCACAAAGGGATGCGACAGTAATGGTAAAGGCCACCATCCATGATCAAACTGCAGTGGGAAAGAGTGTCACAGCTCAAATGGAAGGCCCATTAGCCTGGTGAGAACAATGTTGAGATTCCATGAAGGAACTGGTGGGGTTCTTGGAAGGGTCAATATTTTTAGCCTTTCCATAAATCTCTATATACTTTTGCTTATTGACAATTTTGGTAAAATTTTTAAGTAAACGGTAACTGCAAATAAATGTATCTTGATTGAAGTTTGCATCTTGATTGACATGTGTGCCTAGTCCACTTTTTGTAGGTGCAACAAGTAGTAGAAGCAGGTATGGCTTGCTAATTTACACCAGGGCACTAGTGGTCATATATTTTACATATGGCCACATAACGAACGCTCATTAGGGTTACAGGCCTCAATTAGCATGCACTCTTCTGCGAGTTGACCATACCCACACTCTATGATTTCCTGTGCCAAATCATAAAATTCAGTACCCTGAGTTTGGGATACTGACATCGACGGATCGTGTTTTTGTGTGAGGGGGTCTAATCGTACAGGCAGCCTTTAATGTGGATGTACAAATATTTCGAGATGTGGTGTGTACCACAGTTTACTCATCCCGATCGGGGCTGTATGGATTAGCCGCATGGGAGCATGCTTTATTATCCTCAGAACATATAGCATTAGTGATGGCGAAACAGCATACAAAAAAATCCATAACCAGTTAATCCAAAAAGCAATACTCATCGACTTGTGTCTTAGTTCCTGGAGGCAAAGCTTTGACATTTTGTGTTCTCAAGAGTGGCATAGAGGTTGACTGCTGGGGTCCTCAGCAGAAAGGTATTGCTGCAGGATATTGCTGTTGATCTCCCATCAAATGTGTTTATGAATGCGTCCTGCTGAGCATATTAGCATGGTTGTTGTTTACACCATGGAGGTGCTCTGCCAGGAAGACTTAACGCTGAAAAAGGCCCAATGCCAGACTGCCATCGCTAAAACGATAGGAGAACTAACTGAACTGCTATTAGATCCGGTATGCCGATGTGCAGATTCTATTGCTGAGAAGTCAATTGGTCATTGATTGTCAGTTAGCCTAGACAGGGGTCAAGGAGCAACCTGCCCAGAAATACATTCTTATTGATACACTGTTACATTTGGGTCCTAACTCTGGACTTTACCAAGGTTAGATCTTCCCACTGACCAGTTTCTTGTGACCAATATCAGAAAAGGCACTTTTACAGAAGATGATTTGGTACTATTGCAGTATAAGACATCATAATTCCCAACAGTTTCATTATCATTCTGAGTGTCAGAGGACACAACATTTAATAGAGGGGATGCAGCCTCTGAGATGCCATCACACTCTCATTGCAGAGGAAGGCTTTGCTGGTTATCGTATTCAGTAGGGCTCCCAAGAACTGTTGCATTAGTTTGGGAGAAAGATGAGATTTCTTTCACCTTGTCTCTAGATCCGGATGTGTGGAGGAGCAATATTTCTTGTTAGGTGTGAGAGGCACTGCTCTTGGCTGTACTTCAAGTTCCTTTAAAATAAGAATGGCCGCGTGGCCAAGATGGCGGAGTGAGCGGACGTGTCTCGCCACAGCTCCTGCCAACGGCCCGAATTCAGCTCCGGTTCCGGCGCCCACCCCGACTGAAGTCGGTACCCAAGGCTGCCGGGGCCGTCCCAGCATCAGAGCGGACCAGCTGGAGGCGTCGTACGGCGCCGTAGACGGAGGCGGAGCGGTTTAACGGCCCGAGGGAGCGGAGTGCCCATCCCCCCCTCCGGCCTAGAAACGAGGCCGACGTGAGGCGGAGACCGCGGCAGAGCGGAGCGTCCGTGGCGCGGCGCCTCTGCGGGGCCTGAGACGGGGCCCGCTCACGGGCGTCTGGAGACTGTTCCGGGAGCGGAGCCCTCTGCGGGAGACGCCGGGGGCCCAGCGGAGGAGGAGAGCCGCCCTGCCAGCAGAACGAGTGCGTCGGCCCTGCGGGACGCGGGGAACAGCGGTGGCGGCACACAGAGAGCAAGGAGGTGAGAACGGCCCCTGGGCACGGCAGGCGGCGCTGAGGCGGACTGTGAGCAGCATTGGGGTGATTGTGGCAGCGAGCCCCTCAGCGGGCATATCGGGCCGGGGCCTGCCAGGTTCTGCCTCTCCTGGTCTGTTTGGGTCGCTGCAGGGGCCCCGTCCTTGGGGTGTCCCCTACCACCCCTAGCAAAGGTGGCCCTGAAGAGTGTGGGCGGCCCGCCTCCCTCCCTGTGCTTCGGGCAGCACCCACAAAGGGACGGCACCGGGGAGGCCTTGTCGAGCACGTCAGGGGCCCATGTTTGGAGCTGTTATACCCCCCCCCGGCCCGGGGAGCCATCTGTGACCGGCGTAGAATTGCGGAGGTGGATCGCGCGCCTTCTCATCCAAGTGGCCCTCGATCCCACCCAATGGGGCACCCGCCCCGAGCCGGCGGCCCCCTGACCTCTGGTGAACAGACACAGCGTCCTTCACCCCTCGCGGGCAGGACTTTCTCCCCTCCCCGGAGCATTTGACCCCACGGCTCAGACAATAAGACAGGCCTTCTGAGGGGAATTTAACAGGGACGTGAGAGACGTGCTTCGATATCGCGCCACGATCAGCGGAGGGGCGACTAAGAGAGTGAAGCCCGGGGGGGCCCATCATCTGGTGGCAAGTTTGCTGCAACGCACGATCAGCAACCCGAAAGGAAGCCGTGGAGGGGGGGGCGCCTGGGCCGCCGTGACAGAGGAATGTCCACGGGCAGGCCGCCCCGAGGCAAGACGGTGAAAGAGATGTTTGCTAAGTCGCAATCCCCTCCACAGAAGGTAGTCATGGCCTCGGCCCCAGCACCAAAAAAGGCGGAACGGGCCCTGGAGGAGGGCGCGGAGCCCATTACGAAGGCCTTCTTGGAATCCCTTTTCGCCTCCCTGAGGGACGATATCCAAACCTTTAAGACCGAGTTCACCAGCGAGATTCGAGAGGTGCGGGGCGAGATGGACGGCATAGGTGAACGCGTGGCGGACCTGGAGGCCAAGAGCGACGAACGGGAGACGGAGCTCTCAACTCAGCAACAGGAGATCATTCGCCTACACGATCAACAGGTAGATCTGCAACTCCACCTAGAAGACCTAGAAAATCGTTCCAGGCGACATAACATCCGCATTCGCAATGTTGCCACGTCTGATGCTACTCAGGATGCATTTCGCTACGCCAGGGAACTCTTCAACCACGTGCTGGGGAGGCCGCTGGACTCACCCCTGCAGCTTGACAGTGCCCACAGGACTGGCCCGCCCCGTGTGGCAACGGCCCCGCCACCCGACATCCTCGTGTGTGTTCAGGACTATCGAACCAAGGAAGAAATACTTCAGAGAGCGCACCAGAAGCACCCGATAACATTCCAGGGCACCTCGCCGCTGCTATTTCAAGACTTGGCGGCACTTACGCTGCACAAACGCCGGCTCTTCAAGCCGGTCACCTCCTTCCTTCAGCAGAAGAGTATTCCGTACAGTTGGGGCCACCCCTTCCGTCTAATCTTCAGACTGGAAAATAAACAGTATCAGCTTCGATCGGTTGCTGAAGCTTGCTCTTTGCTTGGCATAGAGACACCGACAGAGGACGCGGAGGCCCAGGGGCCCCTGCCAGAGACCGAGGGGAGGAGGCCGCAATGGAGCCAGCAGCGACGTAGGAGACGAGTCAAGAAACCCCCGGCGACGGAGATTGCAGCGCGACAGCGCGCCGCGGTGGACGCAGTGGCCGCGGATGGTAGCTCGGGCCCCACAGGATGACCGTCTCATGACATTGCATGATTCAAATGTCCGCTCTGGCCACCCGGCCGTTGGCGGGAGGGAGACTCCCGGACACACCAGTAAGACTACCTTACTTTATCTCCTTTTTCAACTTTTCGTCCTTGGATGAGAGACTATGCTATTTTTTGGGACATACACTGACAGTTTGCAGTTGGGGGGAGGAGGGTGGAGCTATGGGGGTTGGGTGAGTTCTTTGAGGTTGAGCAGGGGGGGATGGGGGGGGTTTCGTGGTCCATGGTCAGCGGGCAGTGTGAAGTGATGGTGCTGAGGTGGGGGAAAGATTCAGAAAAGGGGGTGGTGATGAACAGAGTGTCTGAATTAAGCAGACCACTCTTACCCAGTCCAAAAATCAGGGCTTGATCCATCACCGTTATTTAGCTCACTGCCCCATCCCAGCTCAGAACCTGGCTATATGCAAATTAGTCTGTCCCTGGCCCAGTGCATCATGGGAACAGGGCAGACCAAACTACCAAGCCAATTCTTCACCAGAAAGGAGACAAGCTTCCGGGGACCGGTTTCTGCCATTCCAGGCGTCGTCGGCCCGGCTTGCTTGAATCCTGATGGAGCAGTGAGCAAGGGACTCATGTCTGAGTATACCCTTCCACGCTTATGGTGGACAAAATGATTCAGAAAAGGGGGTGGTGATGAACAGAGTGTCTGAATTAGGCAGACCACTCTTACCCAGTCCAAAAATCAGGGCTTGATCCATCACCGTTATTTAGCTCACTGCCCCATCCCAGCTCAGAACCTGGCTATATGCAAATTAGTCTGTCCCTGGCCCAGTGCATCATGGGAACAGGGCAGACCAAACTACCAAGCCAATTCTTCACCAGAAAGGAGACAAGCTTCCGGGGACCGGTTTCTGCCATTCCAGGCGTCGTCGGCCCGGCTTGCTTGAATCCTGATGGAGCAGTGAGCAAGGGACTCATGTCTGAGTATACCCTTCCACGCTTATGGTGGACAAAATGATTCAGAAAAGGGGGTGGTGATGAACAGAGTGTCTGAATTAAGCAGACCACTCTTACCCAGTCCAAAAATCAGGGCTTGATCCATCACCGTTATTTAGCTCACTGCCCCATCCCAGCTCAGAACCTGGCTATATGCAAATTAGTCTGTCCCTGGCCCAGTGCATCATGGGAACAGGGCAGACCAAACTACAAAGCCAATTCTTCACCAGAAAGGAGACAAGCTTCCGGGGACCGGTTTCTGCCATTCCAGGCGTCGTCGGCCCGGCTTGCTTGAATCCTGATGGAGCAGTGAGCAAGGGACTCATGTCTGAGTATACCCTTCCACGCTTATGGTGGACAAAATGATTCAGAAAAGGGGGTGGTGATGAACAGAGTGTCTGAATTAAGCAGACCACTCTTACCCAGTCCAAAAATCAGGGCTTGATCCATCACCTTTATTTAGCTCACTGCCCCATCCCAGCTCAGAACCTGGCTATATGCAAATTAGTCTGTCCCTGGCCCAGTGCATCATGGGAACAGGGCAGACCAAACTACCAAGCCAATTCTTCACCAGAAAGGAGACAAGCTTCCGGGGACCGGTTTCTGCCATTCCAGGCGTCGTCGGCCCGGCTTGCTTGAATCCTGATGGAGCAGTGAGCAAGGGACTCATGTTTGAGTATACCCTTCCACGCTTATGGTGGACAAAATGATTCAGAAAAGGGGGTGGTGATGAACAGAGTGTCTGAATTAAGCAGACCACTCTTACCCAGTCCAAAAATCAGGGCTTGATCCATCACCGTTATTTAGCTCACTGCCCCATCCCAGCTCAGAACCTGGCTATATGCAAATTAGTCTGTCCCTGGCCCAGTGCATCATGGGAACAGGGCAGACCAAACTACCAAGCCAATTCTTCACCAGAAAGGAGACAAGCTTCCGGGGACCGGTTTCTGCCATTCCAGGCGTCGTCGGCCCGGCTTGCTTGAATCCTGATGGAGCAGTGAGCAAGGGACTCATGTCTGAGTATACCCTTCCACGCTTATGGTGGACAAAATGATTCAGAAAAGGGGGTGGTGATGAACAGAGTGTCTGAATTAAGCAGACCACTCTTACCCAGTCCAAAAATCAGGGCTTGATCCATCACCGTTATTTAGCTCAATGCCCCATCCCAGCTCAGAACCTGGCTATATGCAAATTAGTCTGTCCCTGGCTCAGTGCATCATGGGAACAGGGCAGACCAAACTACCAAGCCAATTCTTCACCAGAAAGGAGACAAGCTTCCGGGGACCGGTTTCTGCCATTCCAGGCGTCGTCGGCCCGGCTTGCTTGAATCCTGATGGAGCAGTGAGCAAGGGACTCATGTCTGAGTATACCCTTCCACGCTTATGGTGGACAAAATGATTCAGAAAAGGGGGTGGTGATGAACAGAGTGTCTGAATTAAGCAGACCACTCTTACCCAGTCCAAAAATCAGGGCTTGATCCATCACCGTTATTTAGCTCACTGCCCCATCCCAGCTCAGAACCTGGCTATATGCAAATTAGTCTGACCCTGGCCCAGTGCATCATGGGAACAGGGCAGACCAAACTACCAAGCCAATTCTTCACCAGAAAGGAGACAAGCTTCCGGGGACCGGTTTCTGCCATTCCAGGCGTCGTCGGCCCGGCTTGCTTGAATCCTGATGGAGCAGTGAGCAAGGGACTCATGTCTGAGTATACCCTTCCACGCTTATGGTGGACAAAATGATTCAGAAAAGGGGGTGGTGATGAACAGAGTGTCTGAATTAAGCAGACCACTCTTACCCAGTCCAAAAATCAGGGCTTGATCCATCACCGTTATTTAGCTCAATGCCCCATCCCAGCTCAGAACCTGGCTATATGCAAATTAGTCTGTCCCTGGCTCAGTGCATCATGGGAACAGGGCAGACCAAACTACCAAGCCAATTCTTCACCAGAAAGGAGACAAGCTTCCGGGGACCGGTTTCTGCCATTCCAGGCGTCGTCGGCCCGGCTTGCTTGAATCCTGATGGAGCAGTGAGCAAGGGACTCATGTCTGTGTATACCCTTCCACGCTTATGGTGGACAAAATGATTCAGAAAAGGGGGTGGTGATGAACAGAGTGTCTGAATTAAGCAGACCACTCTTACCCAGTCCAAAAATCAGGGCTTGATCCATCACCGTTATTTAGCTCACTGCCCCATCCCAGCTCAGAACCTGGCTATATGCAAATTAGTCTGACCCTGGCCCAGTGCATCATGGGAACAGGGCAGACCAAACTACCAAGCCAATTCTTCACCAGAAAGGAGACAAGCTTCCGGGGACCGGTTTCTGCCATTCCAGGCGTCGTCGGCCCGGCTTGCTTGAATCCTGATGGAGCAGTGAGCAAGGGACTCATGTCTGAGTATACCCTTCCACGCTTATGGTGGACAAAATGATTCAGAAAAGGGGGTGGTGATGAACAGAGTGTCTGAATTAAGCAGACCACTCTTACCCAGTCCAAAAATCAGGGCTTGATCCATCACCGTTATTTAGCTCAATGCCCCATCCCAGCTCAGAACCTGGCTATATGCAAATTAGTCTGTCCCTGGCTCAGTGCATCATGGGAACAGGGCAGACCAAACTACCAAGCCAATTCTTCACCAGAAAGGAGACAAGCTTCCGGGGACCGGTTTCTGCCATTCCAGGCGTCGTCGGCCCGGCTTGCTTGAATCCTGATGGAGCAGTGAGCAAGGGACTCATGTCTGAGTATACCCTTCCACGCTTATGGTGGACAAAATGATTCAGAAAAGGGGGTGGTGATGAACAGAGTGTCTGAATTAAGCAGACCACTCTTACCCAGTCCAAAAATCAGGGCTTGATCCATCACCGTTATTTAGCTCACTGCCCCATCCCAGCTCAGAACCTGGCTATATGCAAATTAGTCTGACCCTGGCCCAGTGCATCATGGGAACAGGGCAGACCAAACTACCAAGCCAATTCTTCACCAGAAAGGAGACAAGCTTCCGGGGACCGGTTTCTGCCATTCCAGGCGTCGTCGGCCCGGCTTGCTTGAATCCTGATGGAGCAGTGAGCAAGGGACTCATGTCTGAGTATACCCTTCCACGCTTATGGTGGACAAAATGATTCAGAAAAGGGGGTGGTGATGAACAGAGTGTCTGAATTAAGCAGACCACTCTTACCCAGTCCAAAAATCAGGGCTTGATCCATCACCGTTATTTAGCTCACTGCCCCATCCCAGCTCAGAACCTGGCTATATGCAAATTAGTCTGTCCCTGGCCCAGTGCATCATGGGAACAGGGCAGACCAAACTACCAAGCCAATTCTTCACCAGAAAGGAGACAAGCTTCCGGGGACCGGTTTCTGCCATTCCAGGCGTCGTCGGCCCGGCTTGCTTGAATCCTGATGGAGCAGTGAGCAAGGGACTCATGTCTGAGTATACCCTTCCACGCTTATGGTGGACAAAATGATTCAGAAAAGGGGGTGGTGATGAACAGAGTGTCTGAATTAAGCAGACCACTCTTACCCAGTCCAAAAATCAGGGCTTGATCCATCACCGTTATTTAGCTCACTGCCCCATCCCAGCTCAGAACCTGGCTATATGCAAATTAGTCTGTCCCTGGCCCAGTGCATCATGGGAACAGGGCAGACCAAACTACCAAGCCAATTCTTCACCAGAAAGGAGACAAGCTTCCGGGGACCGGTTTCTGCCATTCCAGGAGTTGTCGGCCCGGCTTGCTTGAATCCTGATGGAGCAGTGAGCAAGGGACTCATGTCTGAGTATACCCTTCCACGCTTATGGTGGACAAAATGATTCAGAAAAGGGGGTGGTGATGAACAGAGTGTCTGAATTAAGCAGACCACTCTTACCCAGTCCAAAAATCAGGGCTTGATCCATCACCGTTATTTAGCTCACTGCCCCATCCCAGCTCAGAACCTGGCTATATGCAAATTAGTCTGTCCCTGGCCCAGTGCATCATGGGAACAGGGCAGACCAAACTACCAAGCCAATTCTTCACCAGAAAGGAGACAAGCTTCCGGGGACCGGTTTCTGCCATTCCAGGCGTCGTCGGCCCGGCTTGCTTGAATCCTGATGGAGCAGTGAGCAAGGGACTCATGTCTGAGTATACCCTTCCACGCTTATGGTGGACAAAATGATTCAGAAAAGGGGGTGGTGATGAACAGAGTGTCTGAATTAAGCAGACCACTCTTACCCAGTCCAAAAATCAGGGCTTGATCCATCACCGTTATTTAGCTCACTGCCCCATCCCAGCTCAGAACCTGGCTATATGCAAATTAGTCTGTCCCTGGCCCAGTGCATCATGGGAACAGGGCAGACCAAACTACCAAGCCAATTCTTCACCAGAAAGGAGACAAGCTTCCGGGGACCGGTTTCTGCCATTCCAGGCGTCGTCGGCCCGGCTTGCTTGAATCCTGATGGAGCAGTGAGCAAGGGACTCATGTCTGAGTATACCCTTCCACGCTTATGGTGGACAAAATGATTCAGAAAAGGGGGTGGTGATGAACAGAGTGTCTGAATTAAGCAGACCACTCTTACCCAGTCCAAAAATCAGGGCTTGATCCATCACCGTTATTTAGCTCACTGCCCCATCCCAGCTCAGAACCTGGCTATATGCAAATTAGTCTGTCCCTGGCCCAGTGCATCATGGGAACAGGGCAGACCAAACTACCAAGCCAATTCTTCACCAGAAAGGAGACAAGCTTCCGGGGACCGGTTTCTGCCATTCCAGGCGTCGTCGGCCCGGCTTGCTTGAATCCTGATGGAGCAGTGAGCAAGGGACTCATGTCTGAGTATACCCTTCCACGCTTATGGTGGACAAAAGGATTCAGAAAAGGGGGTGGTGATGAACAGAGTGTCTGAATTAAGCAGACCACTCTTACCCAGTCCAAAAATCAGGGCTTGATCCATCACCGTTATTTAGCTCACTGCCCCATCCCAGCTCAGAACCTGGCTATATGCAAATTAGTCTGTCCCTGGCCCAGTGCATCATGGGAACAGGGCAGACCAAACTACCAATCCAATTCTTCACCAGAAAGGAGACAAGCTTCCGGGGACCGGTTTCTGCCATTCCAGGCGTCGTCGGCCCGGCTTGCTTGAATCCTGATGGAGCAGTGAGCAAGGGACTCATGTCTGAGTATACCCTTCCACGCTTATGGTGGACAAAATGATTCAGAAAAGGGGGTGGTGATGAACAGAGTGTCTGAATTAAGCAGACCACTCTTACCCAGTCCAAAAATCAGGGCTTGATCCATCACCGTTATTTAGCTCACTGCCCCATCCCAGCTCAGAACCTGGCTATATGCAAATTAGTCTGTCCCTGGCCCAGTGCATCATGGGAACAGGGCAGACCAAACTACCAATCCAATTCTTCACCAGAAAGGAGACAAGCTTCCGGGGACCGGTTTCTGCCATTCCAGGCGTCGTCGGCCCGGCTTGCTTGAATCCTGATGGAGCAGTGAGCAAGGGACTCATGTCGGAGTATACCCTTCCACGCTTATGGTGGACAAAATGATTCAGAAAAGGGGGTGGTTGTCCACCATAAGCGTGGAAGGGTATACTCAGATGTGAGTCCCTTGCTCATTGCACCATCAGGATTCAAGCAAGCCGGGCCGACGACGCCTGAAATGGCAGAAACCGGTCCCCGGAAGCTTGTTTCCTTCCCAGTACAAGAATTGGCTTGGTAGTTTGGTTTGCCCTGTTCCCATCATGCACTGGGACAGGAACAGACTAATTTGCATATAGCCAAGTTCTGAGCTGGGATGGTGCAGTGAGCTAAAAAACGGTGATGGATCAAGCCCTGATCTTTGGACTGGGTAAGAGTGGTCTGCTTAATTCAGGCACTCTGTTCATCACCACCCCCTTTTCTGAATCATTTTGTCCACCATAAGCGTGGAAGGGTATACTCAGATGTGAGTCCCTTGCTCATTGCACCATCAGGATTCAAGCAAGCCGGGCCGACGACGCCTGAAATGGCAGAAACCGGTCCCCGGAAGCTTGTTTCCTTCCCAGTACAAGAATTGGCTTGGTAGTTTGGTTTGCCCTGTTCCCATCATGCACTGGGACAGGAACAGACTAATTTGCATATAGCCAAGTTCTGAGCTGGGATGGTGCAGTGAGCTAAAAAACGGTGATGGATCAAGCCCTGATCTTTGGACTGGGTAAGAGTGGTCTGCTTAATTCAGGCACTCTGTTCATCACCACCCCCTTTTCTGAATCATTTGGTCCACCATAAGCGTGGAAGGGTATACTCAGATGTGAGTCCCTTGCTCATTGCACCATCAGGATTCAAGCAAGCCGGGCCGACGACGCCTGAAATGGCAGAAACCGGTCCCCGGAAGCTTGTTTCCTTCCCAGTACAAGAATTGGCTTGGTAGTTTGGTTTGCCCTGTTCCCATCATGCACTGGGACAGGAACAGACTAATTTGCATATAGCCAGTTCTGAGCTGGGATGGTGCAGTGAGCTAAAAAACGGTGATGGATCAAGCCCTGATCTTTGGACTGGGTAAGAGTGGTCTGCTTAATTCAGGCACTCTGTTCATCACCACCCCCTTTTCTGAATCATTTTGTCCACCATAAGCGTGGAAGGGTATACTCAGATGTGAGTCCCTTGCTCATTGCACCATTAGGATTCAAGCAAGCCGGGCCGACGACGCCTGAAATGGCAGAAACCGGTCCCCGGAAGCTTGTTTCCTTCCCAGTACAAGAATTGGCTTGGTAGTTTGGTTTGCCCTGTTCCCATCATGCACTGGGACAGAAACAGACTAATTTGCATATAGCCAAGTTCTGAGCTGGGATGGTGCAGTGAGCTAAAAAACGGTGATGGATCAAGCCCTGATCTTTGGACTGGGTAAGAGTGGTCTGCTTAATTCAGGCACTCTGTTCATCACCACCCCCTTTTCTGAATCATTTTGTCCACCATAAGCGTGGAAGGGTATACTCAGATGTGAGTCCCTTGCTCATTGCACCATCAGGATTCAAGCAAGCCGGGCCGACGACGCCTGAAATGGCAGAAACCGGTCCCCGGAAGCTTGTTTCCTTCCCAGTACAAGAATTGGCTTGGTAGTTTGGTTTGCCCTGTTCCCATCATGCACTGGGACAGGAACAGACTAATTTGCATATAGCCAAGTTCTGAGCTGGGATGGTGCAGTGAGCTAAAAAACGGTGATGGATCAAGCCCTGATCTTTGGACTGGGTAAGAGTGGTCTGCTTAATTCAGGCACTCTGTTCATCACCACCCCCTTTTCTGAATCGAGGTGGGGGAAAGGGCGGCAATGCTGGGGGGGGGTGGGTCTGCTGGTCGGGGCTTGGGGCACGGCACTGATGGTCATCTGATGGTCGTTACTTTCCTGGACAGCAATGGGTGACCTGGTTGTACTCACTCTCAATGTGAGAGGCTTGAACAGCCCGGTGAAACGTAAGGCGGTACTCTTGCTCCTAGAGCAATCCAAGGCTGACATTTGCCTATTGCAAGAGACGCACCTCCTAGCTAAGGACTGCCACCGCCTCCACTCTAGCAAATTCCCACTGCAATTTTTCTCCTCCTGTACGGAGAAAAAAGCCGGGGTAGCAATCCTGGTGGCGCGCACCTTTAGGGGTAAGGCTTTGGGTAAGATGGCAGAAATTAAAGGTCGGTTGCTGGTTTACAGGTTTGCGTTAGGAGATCTGAACTACACGATTGGCTCGATCTACGGGCCAAACGAAGGCCAAGAAAAGTTCCTACACTCCGCACTTACAGAGGCAACTGACACGATAGACCGTCACATTCTGCTTGGGGGTGATTTGAATTTGGTCCTAGACAACCTGCTAGATCGCTCCTGCCAGCGCGTTAGCCAGGTGGGTGCCTTGTCCACGTCAGGACTGGCCCGCTTGAATGACCTTGGGCTTGTAGATGCATGGCGCGAGCTTCACCCAGGCGAAACAGACTACACGCACTTCTCAGCGGCGCGTAGGACATATGCACGCCTAGATTACCTGCTTGTCTCCACTGCGGCGCGCTCACTTGTCACCAATGCTGAAATCGGAACAGCGTCTTTATCTGACCACGCGCCAGTCACGATCACCCTGAAAGGGCCGCGAGAACCGCGTTTGGGCAGGGTGTGGCGACTCCGGGACTCATTGCTTTATAGGAAAGATGCAGTCACTAGAATTCACGGTGCCATAACAGAGTATCTGTCCCACAACAGTAACTGGGACACGGCGCTGGCTACTCAGTGGGCTGCGCTCTAAGCCGTGCTGAGCGGTGAATTTATATCGATCTCCTCTGCGGAAAACAAAGAACGCCAGGTCAAAAGGGACGAACTCACCCAAAAGACCAGAGAGCTTGAGCAAATTCACAGAAGGACGGGAGCCCCGAGGATTTGGCGTCAACTACGGGCTGCCCGTCAGCAACTGGCAGCGCTGGACATTGACAGGGCGGAGTATGCAGCTTTACGGCTGAAACATGCCTACTACATTGGGGGGGGGACAGATGCGGGCGCCTCCTGGCACACAAACTACGTACGGTTGCCCAGAAGCGTGAAGTTAAGGAACTGAAGAGAATTGAAGGCACTAGCGTCACCGGTGACCACGCAATAGCGGAGGCTTTTAGCAACTTCTATGCCACTCTCTATGAAGCAGACCCGCCTAACCCAGAGGCGGAAATGGCCTTTCTCGAGGAAATACCATTACCAGCCCTGACCCAGGAGCAAGTGGATAATCTGGAGAGAGACATCCGGCCGGAGAAAGTTATCTCGGCGATCTCGCGGCTCAAACTCGGGAAGGCGCCGGGGCCGGATGGCGTGCTTCTATAAGACCTTTTGTGTTCAACTCGCGCCATTACTGGCCAGACTCTTTACATCCTTTGCAGAAGACGGGGCGATCTCCCGGGACCTGCTTGAGGCATCCATCGCGGTCATACCCAAGCCACACAAAGACCAAACTGACTGTGGGGCATACCGGCCCATTTCCCTTTTAAATGTCGATCTTAAACTCTACACAAGTATCCTCGCTTCCAGGCTAGGCCCCTATATGGGAGGCCTTATTCAGCCGGATCAGTCGGGCTTCATCCCCGAGCGCCAGACCGCTGACAACCCCAAACGGGCCCTCCATCTCATTGAGAAAGCATCTCGCACGCAGGGCGAATACATGATGCTAGCCATCGATGCAGAGAAGGCCTTTGATAGGGTTCATTGGCCCTACCTCGAGAAGGTCCTCCTGAAAGCAGGTATGGGTCCCAAATTCCGGACTAGAGTACTGAACTGCTATAAATTTCCGTCGGCCTCTGTCAGGGTTAATGGCTTGTCTTCCCCGCGTTTCCAGATTGAGAGAGGCACCAGGCAGGGGTGCCCACTGTCCCCCCTCCTGTTCGCCTTATACATGGAGCCGCTGGCACAACTCATCCGATCCGACCCAATAGTTAAAGGTATCAAATTCGGGGCAGACGTCCATGTCATCAGTCTCTACGCTGACGACGTCTTGTTGTTGCTCGCAGAACCTCGGAGCTCTCTCCCTGCCTGCATGGCCGTCCTAGACAGATTCGGAAGTGTGTCGGGCTTCAAAGTCAACTTGACGAAATCAGTGGCCCTTGATCTATCACTGGCCGTGGACACGCGCACCGTGCTGCAGACCCAGTTCCCGCTGCAGTGGGCCACGGAGACGGGGGATCCAACTGGCGGCCTCCCTTCAGACCACGGTGGACGTTAACTACACCCGCCTCCGACAGAAAGTTCGACAAGAGCTGGGACAATGGAAACACTACCCGTTGTCCTGGTTGGGCAGGGTTGCGGCGATCAAGACGACGATCCTCCCCAGATTCTGTACGTTTTTCGCACTACACCTCTTGTCCCTCCTACAGGATGGATTAAGCTGGTACAGTCGGAACTTTCCCAATTTGTGTGGAACGGGAAGAAACCGCGCCTGAAAGCCCAAATAGCGATGCTCACGCCGGAACAGGGGGGGAATCGGGATTCCGAACTTAGCCTCCTACTTCCAAGCGGCACAATTACGCTTCATGGCGGAATGGGTCCAATGGGAGTCCGGGAAACATTGGTTATTCCAAGACCAGGCAGTGGCAGGGCGTACATTGCAAGAGATACCATTTATGCGCAAAATACACAGGCCCCGCAACTTGTACGCCTCCCACATTACACGAGTCCCGCTTGAGATCTGGGACCAGGTGGGCGTGGAGCTTGGTTTCACCACCACCCCCTCACCTCTCACTCCCATTCTTGATAACCCCGATTTTCAGCCGGGGCTGGATGGGAAGGCCTTCGGACGTTGGAGGTCGGCCGGTTGCCGCTCCCTATGCCAGATATACGGGCCCGAAGGGATAATTCCCTTTCCGCAACTACGCCAGGACTTCGGCCTTCCAGAGACCGAGCGACTCCACTATTTTCAAATCAGACACTGGGCCCTTAGCAAAACGGTGAGAGCTGACGCGGATCGGCGACTGACGGATTTCGAACATTGGTTGATCACTCGCAAGTCGGACAAGCAGCTAATCTCAGATTTATACAAAATGCTCGAGCACAAACATCAACACACATACAGCGCGAGTAGGGCACTCTGGGAGAGAGAGATGGGGAGGACATTCACCCATAAGGAGTGGGAGGGTATGTATTACAGGGCACGACACTCGGCGTATCATATGGGGCTCACGGATACTCTAACGAAAGTGGTGACCTACTGGTACTACACTCCGGAACGGCTGTATGAAATGGATAGCACCAAAGACCTCCTGTGTTGACGGGGATGCGGACAACTGGGCACCCTTACGCATACTCTTTGGGACTGCAGCCTTCTGCAGGATTACTGGCGTCAAGTTCTGGATGACGTGGATAAACATTTTGACACTGAAATCCCGCGCTTCCCTTCTTATGTCATTCTAGGGCTCCCAAATGCACTGACCTATCCATTACGTTCACGTAGGGGACGCCTGATAGCCATAGCTCTGGGTTCGGCACTACAGAACATAGTAACCCACTGGCACACGACCCACGTCCCCACATATCAGGGGTGGCTCCATCGCCTGTGGATGGTCTTGGGTATGGAAAGACTTTCTCTGTATAAAGCGGGGGAGGGGGCAAAGTATGCTGAACTTTGGCAACCGTTTCTGGCCCTTCTGTCCTCGGAATTCGTGGAAGTCACCTGCCCGAGGTATCTTCGATTGTTGAGGTTGACCGAGATTGCCCCGACGGAGGGGAACGCCAAGACCGCCCCCAAATCGGGAAAGGGATGAAGCATAACCAGCTGGAATGAGACCATGGACCACTGGGGGAGGGGGGGAAGAGGGGGGCACGGGAGTAGGGGTAGGGTTTGTTGGGGTTGGGGCTCCGGGGCGGGGGGGGGGGGTTGGGCACAGGTAGGGTTAGGTTGGGTGGGGCGCAATGGAGAGGGGATGATAGTTAATAGTGTGTTGACAAGCTGCACGTCTGAGCGATGGAAATGGGCCATATTTTACATCAGCGTCAGAGGGAACGGGCGGAAGACAGGAGTTCGAGCTGCCCTGACTAACGTTGCAATGTTTGAAACGCGGCCGGCCCGGTTGGGTTGTAGGCGGCTTCCTGTGTATAACCACAATTACTATATACTGCATACCCTGCCCTCTGATGTAATCGCGTCCTAGCTCCACTGAATGATTGTCAAGTGCTCGTGGCTGTTGTTGTCTGTACTGTGTTGATTTTCTCAATAAAAATATTTACTACTAAAATAAGAATGGCATGGTGATGGAAGCTGCACACCTCTGGGGCTCTTGTGTCAGGTGCATAGGCATATTGAAATAGCTTTACTTGATATCAATTGTTCCCATGTAGTCTCCGACACAAAGCAGTGGAATGACATCTTGTAGAGTAACCATTCTGAAGTGTACAACTTGAAGGGAATAGGATTGCCTGCAAAGGTCCATCTTTTTTGGGGATAAGCAAGTACAGGGAATACATGTCTGATCCTCACTGATGTGGTGAGACTGGTTCTATCGCTCTTTTCTGAAGCAGTGCCTACTTTCTAGAAGCAGTCTTTGTTGGTCTTAACTGATATTTAGGTGTGCCCTGGCTTTTCTGAAGCAATGCCTGGTTTCTTGCAGCAGTCTTTGGTTGGCTTAATCAATCCTGGGTTGGTGTAGTGAAATATTGTGAGGAATGGTACGAAATTCTAGGCTGAGACTATGTGAAGTACCCACTTGTCCAAGGTCTTTTCTTCCCACGGGGGAAGATGTAACTTTTTCATCCTCCTCAGGAGTTGTGTGATTATGGTGGATTTAAGGAAGGTCAGCACTTTGACTGACAGGTATCCTTACTTTAGTCACCACTGCTGATACTAGCTGTTGTCTTAGAAGCATCCTCTCAAGTTTCCTGACTTTCCTAAGAGGACTGCTATGGTTGGTACTAAGGGCGTTGTAAGATAGCTGCTGACTTGGTTCCAATATGGCATTGTGAGATAGCTGGTTGTTGCCCCATGAATCCTCACATGGGAGGCTGTGTTGCAGTGGACCCATACCTTTCGTTGTGTCAGGGTTTTTATTTTGTTTAACATTGTGTCAGTTGTGTGTACAACAAATGTTTAACACTACCATCTGATAAGCCTAAACTACTCGCCCACACTACCACAAAGAGAGCATTTGGGATTTTTAATTTAAACCCTATAAGCCAATAAGGGTCGTCTGGACTATCTAAATAGTGTACCTCATTTTGGTACACTATATAAAAAGGCAGCTTCCTACATTGGTGGATAAGCTGTGGGGTACAAGATTTTGTATTTAATGACACCACTTGGTCAATAGGTGATTCCATTAAGAAACCCACAATTCACTAAAGTCAAAAATATTTTTGTACATAGTTTAGATTTTTCTACATTTTCTAATCTGAACTGTTAGGGCCTTGTGTTAAGTCCCCCAGTACTTTGGTATTAGAATTTGATGAGTTTTGATGGTTAGTTAGGCCTTAAAAGCCTGTTTAGAATTGTTGTCGATTTTCTAAAAAGGTCACAACTTTACTAGAAATAACTTCTACGAGGGAGATGGTTCAGGAACTCAACCTGATCCCTTATTTGCAACTTAAGACACAGCAGTTTACGCTCCTTTATAAACACTAGAACATTAAAACTGGCTCACATCCTACCAAGGTCAAGCTCCAGGAACTCCAGGAACTCTAGACAATGCAACAGAACACAGTGACAATCCTGTAGGGCAGGTTTTGGGCAGTGAGCACGAGGATGGTCCTCCCGAGTTAACCATAGAAAGTTATGTAGTGCCTACACACATCTACTCAAAAACTGTACCTCGAGTGCCTTCCTCTTTTGAGGGTAGGTCAGGCAACTAAAGGGCTAGAGAATGAAGAGATTGCTCTTGAGAGACTAGCAGAAGGACAGCCCTTGAGGCCAACATCCTGGCTACAGAAAGAGAAAGGGTTGAGATGGGCCTAGCACCCATCAGTTGTAGCAGCAATGTAAATAGGGAGAAAGTGGAAACTTTTGATTCCCTAAAGGCATCATACATACATTTGTTGAGGGTGATGACATTACCAAATGGTTTCCAGCCTGTGAGAGAGCATGTAAAATTAGGAGGTTACACCAGAGATCATGGGGCTCCCTACTTTGGGAGTTGTTCCCAGGAAAGTGCAGGGATATATTCCCGACACTGGATGAGGCAGATGCTGAGTCTTATGACTTCCTATTGGATACCCTGATTGAGGGCTGTAAAATCACCACTGAGGAGTATAGGATGAAGGGAGACACACAAAACATTGAGTCAATCCTGGGTAGATTTTATGGACTTCTCAGTCAAACACTAGGTGGCTGGTTGGAAGGAAGGAAGGTGCAAGACTATGAAGGGATTTACAAATTTTTTTTTTTGCAGAGTTTTATGTAGCGCGAACTAGACCCAAACCGAATCAGGTATCAGAGCGCTTTACATATTTTCCAGTTACGTTACATGAGGACACACTTTCATTTTAGGCGCGGGGAGATTAAGTGATTTGCCCAGAATCACAGGAGGTTTTGGCATCGTTACCGAGACTCGAACCCAGATCCCCAGGTCCGAGGTCTAGCACCCTAGCTGTTAGGCCAACTCCTCTCCCCAATTTGCTAATGAAAGAGCATCTGTTAAGTAATTGTGCCTCTAGGGTTAGTTTCTCTCCAAGAGCTGGGAAAGAAGGCTGACCAATTAGTCAAAAAAAGGGTGCCCAAGACAAGAAGGCCTGCAAAGGGATGACCAAAAGAAAGGGGTTGCTAACCAAGCCCTCCCCAACCCTCCCACCACAAGGGAAAGATGTGGAAACAAAGGGGGAAAACCCAAAGAGTCGTCTAAACGCCCCCAAAAACCTATTCTGGAGGGTGGGCCCAGAAACATTTTCCAATCAAAGGTGGGTACCAGGGTAATAACTGGGATCCCAAAAATGCTTGGTGTTTCAAATGTAAGCAGAATGGACACCTAACTGAGAACTCTCTCTGTCCCAAAAAGGCCACCACTAGTGAAGCACCCACAGGGATTTTGAGTCTCCAGATGGGATCCTTTTTGTGCCCTGACCAGGTCAAAGAGCACACTGCAGCTATTTTGGTCTCTGAAGAGGGGTAGATATAGCTTCCCTGGTTGTCTTGCCCCAGTCTGGAGAAGTACAGAGAAAAGCTACATATAAAGGGAGATGAGATGGGGTAGAAACACAGAGGCATACATGTGCAAGTGTCACCATAGTGACTAAAAAACTGATAACCCCAGAGCAGTACATACCTGGACAAACGTATTCACTTATCAGTGCTGATAACATTCTTAAGGTTCATGCCAAGGCTATGGTGACCTTAGAGTGGGGGGAGGTTACTGGCCAAAAGAAGGTGGTTGTGTCATCTGCCATCCAAATGGAATGTCTGCTAGGGAATGATCTGCAGTCCTCGGCATGGGCTGAGGTAGACATGGAAACCGATGCAGCCATGCTGGGAATACCTAAATGCATGTGTGTGAACACAAGAGCAGAGTGCAAAGCCCAGGGTGAAAAAGAGGAATTGGAGCCTTGAATAATGGCCATTTCCTCCAAGAGAAAAGGTAAGAAGCCTGGGAAACCAACTTCTACAGACACAAAAGCTCAGGTCCACTCTCCTCAGGGAGAAGACCTGTCAGCCCTTGAGGGAACTGAGCCTGAGGTTTTTGGGCCTTACCAGGCAGGCCTCCTTGGACCAGGGGGGCTCTCTAGGGAAGAGCTTTGCCAGGGGCAGAGGACCTGCCCCACTCCCGAGATCCTGAGACAGTAAGCTGCTGACCAGGAAAATGTAGAGGTTAGTGGCTCCCACAAAACCTACTGGGAACAGGGGCTAATGCATACTGAGGCCAGAGACCCCAAACCTGGTGCCACTGGGAGAGTGGTAGTGCCTCAGCAGTACAGAGAGTTCAATCAATCAAAGTACTTGTAAAGCGCGCTACTCACCCGTGAGGGTCTCAAGGCGCTATGGCTAGAGGGGGGGTGTTGTTACTGCTTGAAGAGCCAGGTCTTGAGGGCTCTTCTGAAGGCGAGTAGGTCTTGGGTCTGCCGTAGGTGGGTAGGGAGGGTGTTCCAGGTCTTGGCGGCGAGGAAGGAGAAGGATCTGCCGCCGGAGGTTTTTCTTTGGTTGCGGGGCACAGAGGCAAGTGAGAGGCCGGCGGAGCGGAGCTGGCGGGTCGGGGTGTAGAAGCTGAGTCTGCTGTTCAGGTAGGCTGGTCCGGCGTTGTGGAGTGCTTTGCGTGCGTGGGTGAGGAGCTTGAAGGTGATCCTCTTGTCGACGGGGTGCCAGTGTAGGTCTCTCAGGTGGGGGGTGATGTGGCTGCGGCACGGGACATTGACGATCAGTCGGGCGGAGGCGTTTTGGATGTGTTGTAGTCATTGTAGGTGTTTGGCTGGGATTCCTGCGTAGAGTGTGTTGCCGTAGTCTAGTCTGCTGCTGACGAGGGACTGTGTCACTGTTCTTCTTGTTTCGGTCGGGATCTATTTGTATATAATGCGGAGTATGCGAGGGTGTTGTAGCAGGAGGAGGTGACAGCGTTAACGTCTTTAGACATGGAGAGGGAGGAGTTGAGGATGAATCCTAGGTTGCGTGCATGGTCGGTGGGTGTTGGTGCTGCTCCCAGTGTGGTCGGCCACCAGGAGTTGTCTCAGGCTGAGGGGGTGGGTCCGAGGATGAGGACCTCCGTTTTGTCCGAGTTCAGCTTCAACCGGCTGCTCTTCATCAAGTCTGCGACGGCCTTCATTCCCTCGTGGAGGTTGGTTTTGGCGGTGTGTGGGTTCTTGGTGAGGGAGATGATGAGCTGGGTGTCGTCGGCGTAGGAGATGATGCTGAGGAGGTGATGGCGGGCCTCTTGTGTGAGGGGGGCCATGTAGACGTTGAACAGTGTTGGGCTGAGGGATGAGTTCTTACTCCTTCTAGCACATGACATCCCCAGGGCCTAACTCACCATGCCGGACATCTGAGCACATTCACTACTGGTCAACACAATCCCCTGAGGTATCCAGGGGAAGGAACTAGATGCTATGGGCTCTCCAGGGAGAGCTTGCCTCCATCCCAATGTATGCACACAAATTTAGCTACCTGAGATTTACATTCAATTATGTTACATTACAGTATCCTTCCTAGCACTACTTAACAGAAGTGCTGGGCATACAAAAAAATTTAACGGGTTGTTCTCACACACCACCAGGTGTCATGCTTCATCATACGACAACCCTCGCTCTCCAAAAACCCGGTTTGATGGAGAGCGGGCCTACACCTGAAGACAGGGAGGCACTTCCAAGTTAGAGTGGGCTAGTGTGAATAGTGACTTTAAAAACCAATGTGGCATCCTAGAGTTAATTTATTAATTGGGTGTACCCATTGGTATTAAAAATTTTAAATGTGGTGATAAGGGGAACTATTACCCCATCACCACTATTACGGTCGACTATTACTGTTTGAATATAATGTAATATTGTGTATAGTCCATGATAACTCCCAGGACACTGATTTTTGCTGCATAGCTAAACCGGATTGGGCAGAGTGGACATCTCATTCTCATCGTTTTTTAGTTCAACGGTTTCCCAGTGCTAAAGTGGTTTCTTAACACCCGTAGTATCTGGAAGGAGTGTGGGAGGTGCACCTAGCTTGATCCTGGGCTCAAAAGGGCAGAATGAGTATAGGGAAAACTTGGACTTTGGAAACTGGGTGAAACTCGTGTGTGGCCAAGAGAGGCCGGTGATTCCAGAGTTATTTTTAAACAGGGTCTATGATTACCACCTTTGTCTAGAATAGGATAGTGGCAGACTATACAGCTCACTTAGGAAGGTGTTCCACACTAGTCTTCTCTTGCTAGATGATAAACTGCAATAGACAACTATGTTTTTTGCCAAAGTATTTTTGTTTTCTGTTGACAGTTACTGGATTGTGTCATTGTATATGTTATTTTATGTGATGATATTGCCTTGATTGTCTTTGAAAACCTGAGCTTATGCAGGTTTTATTGTCACTTATGGCATATTCGCCCTGTTTTACAATACTTTATATGCAGTCTTATCTTCTTTAATTGAAATGCTTGTTCAAACTGTTTAGATGTAAAAAGTGTAAGTGCTGAGCTCATAGTACATACTTTGTAAGAGTGCACCATGTACGAATTGCCCCTATGATTTGACAAACTAAAATTAGGACAACATTAATTGAATTGTATTATCCAATACTAAAAATGTCATGGATTCCCCACTAAAGCACTTGGAGACTAAGCTCCCCAAACAAATAACAAGACTTAATAAGTTTTTCCACACAAGGACACACAGATTTCCCTGACCTAAGAAGGGAACATCTGACACAAACGCAATTGAGCACACCAAAGCACATATAACAAGCACTGGCGTTGCCAATAGGTTTCGCATTTGGAAAGTTGGAGCTATTGGTTTTGTAAATGACATTGTATATTTATATATTGTTATTGACAATGCCAATAACGACATATAAATATAAAATGTCATTTACAAAACCAATAGCTCCAACTTTCCAAATGCGAAACCTATTGGCAACGCCAGTGCTTGTTAAAATTTGCAGACAAAAGAAAAACAAAAATGGCAGCCTGAGCTTATTTTTGAAACGGGGCACAGCGACGAGACGCCATATTCTGCAGATCTGCACAAAAAGAACGAGCAAAATCCAAAAAGCGGGAGGGGAGGCAACAGAGCACATCTGCAACACGGGAAAATGTATATAATTGTACGAAACAAAATACGAAAAATAACACAGATGACTACGCGGCACGATTCATTTGCAAAAAAAGATATAGAAAAAAAGATTTAGCAGAAGTTCCGACGCCGGTTCAATAATGCCACAGCTCTGGGCTAACAAAATTGCGGAAAAAAATAAGCATTCAAATCATTGGCAAATTCTACGAAAATTGATTGCAAATGGAGCAGCTCTGCTTGCAAATCCTCCCTCCGTCGCCCAGGCTGCTGGACTGGAATTGCAGCAGCTAGAAGTGAGGAAGGAAAAAAAGCGAGGGCGAAAGGGAAAAAAAAGGCCATTTTTTTTTTCTTCTCAGCATCGAAACCCGAAGCGTGCGATATGCAGTTTAAGGACAGGAGGTGGCTGGAAGGGACAGCGAGCCATAAAAAACATGAATACAGAAAGAAATGCACTGCAGACATTGATAAAAATGCACCGTGCTGCATCTGAAGGTTGCGCGCGGAAAACAAATTAAAACGAACAGAGAAAGTAAACGCAACTTTAGCAATCGGCTGAGAGGGAGGGATGAAGGAGCCAAAAAAAGAGCTTTTTGCGGGAGAGCCTGGTGGGGGGGCGGGAATGCGAGCGAGGGGAGGAGAAGTGTGGCAGGCGGAGTTTGGTGTGACTAAAGGCACAGCAGATGTTTTATGTGCGCGGAGGGAAGCCGGATGGGGGCGGGAGAGCCTGGTGGGGGGCGGGAATGCGAGCGAGGGGAGGAGAAGTGTGGCAGGCGGATTAGGGAGATGCTCGTGCTTGTGTGGTCACGTGACCCGCTTTGCACTCACATGCACTGTGAAAAAACCGCAGTGGTTTGACAAGTCGATCGAGCCCTTGAATTTTCGCCTATTACATTCCCAAGCGAATGATAATAGGCGAAACCTAAAAACCACGTATACAGGTCAGAAAAGAGACAAAAGGGAAGCAGTGTTAGAATTGTGGCTATCTTTGAAGAGGTTCAATCCGATAAACCCACAATGCAGATAGCAAACTAGGCGTCAGCACCTCCCCAACCATATGCAGGGATGGAAGTGCTCACAACCGCTCCCCCGGCATTAACCGGAAGAGTGTCACACAGGTCCAAGCACGAGAAATCTAAAAGCAAGCATGCATAGACTCCGACAGCACAGCCCACAATTCTAGGCAAGGTCCCCAAAAGCTCAACCTCCCGTCCATCACACTCAACACACCACACCTCAAAGGGAGGTAAACTACACATTCCCACTAGGTCAGGCAAGTGTAAAAGTGCGTCAGGGAAGTTTTGGGCGTTGCTAGACAGTAATACAATGAGTTCCGGAGATGAAGGGAGCCCCAGTCCCCGGAGAACTGACGATGAGGGTGGGGCCACAGGGTTTGCCCAGGGAGCCAAGGCAAGTACGGAAAGTGAATTTGAGGGTGAGGTTAGATTGACTAAGGCAGCACGAAGCTCTGAGCAAAGGGAACAGACCAGACGGTGTAAAAAAGAAAGACATGAACAGAGGCTTAAGAGAGAAAGGGCACTTAACAGGGAGTTTGAGCAATGCTACTGGGCAGCACAATCTCCTCCTGACAGAAGCAAAGCGAGGTATAGGGCGCAACATTGAGAAGAGTCAGAGGTCAATGAAAGGCTGTTAGCAGAACAAACAAACAAGATGGCACCAGTGCACACACACGAGGGGAGCAGCGATGAGGACATGCATTGCTCCTCACCTGTGCATGATAAAGATAATCAAACCCCAATGAATATAAACGCCAAGAGGGAAGGCAATATGTTTGCGTACCCATTTTACAGTCGACTGAACTGATGAAAGGGACAACTATGACAGTTCCTAACCAAGGGAAGAATAGTTTGTGCGAGTAGACATGGTGGTGGCGGAGGAGTTCATCTGGCATGGAGGAGGAAACCCTAAGTGTGACCTCCTCTACATGCAGCGACGCCTTGCAAGATGGGAACGCTAGGTCAAGGGTAGATCCGTAGAGTTACCTAGCGTGCAAGTGTGTCCATTACTTCAGAAGGGTGCGGCGGGGAGAAGAACACCGTAGGTATCAACCTAGCGATAGGAGATATTAAGAGTCTGCTAAGCAGTTTAATTGGGGAGCAGACAGACACAGGGTTCACATGAGCTCCCATTCCAGCAATCACGCTAACAGATACCCAACATGACGAGCTGCAATTAATAAGCACAGACACCGGATCTGGACTACCCAGAGGGAAATATTCCCTGACCGCCAAGATGTAGGAGGACTTATGGCAGAGACCATAAAGCCAAAGGAAAGCATAAACGATTTCCTGAATAGAATTAGGGAGAGATAGGTACAAGAAACCAGACAGCCGTGGACAGACACGGGCCTATCAGTCACATTTTCCTACGATATTCTTAAAAAAGGGTTGCCCACTGAGATACAAAGCAGCTGTACAGCGTAGTGGGGCTAGACACCAAATCCTGGAGGGAGATACAAGCTGATATACTCCACTACCACAAGAAAAAGCAAGTTAAGGATAGAGAGAGGAAGAGAAAATACAATAAATAACATTTATAAAGCGCACAGAAGCCTCCAAAGAGGTGTCCTGGCGCTAGCGGTTTTGAGGTGTGCTGACAAATTAGCCCAAACCATATCAGGGAGCCTACTTATCAAACACGTATGTTTTCAACAATTTGCGGAAGGTTGATTCAGAAGGTGCGAAGCAAAGGGTTGGTGGTAAGGAGTTCCAGAGTTTGGTGGTAAGGTAAGAAAAGGAACGTACACGTCTTCTACTCTTGTTGATCCTAGGGACAAATAAATGTTTTTGTTCGTTGGACCGGAATGCTGTCACCTGATGATATGGAATTAACCTTAGAAAGAAGTTGGCACGGAACGAGGGTACCACAGTGAAACCACCGGAAAGCACCTGTGAACAGGTAGCCCTGGGAAGAACAGCTTTAGCCACATTGGCACAGAAGGCCGCAGTAACAATAGGGGTAGGCCTCAGAGATTCAGAAAGGACAAAGTATGTAGTAGATGGAACCAGAGGAAGTAGTATGCAGTGGACAGAAAGAAATTACCAAACAACACAGTACACCTAATGGCAAGGCATGCTCACAGTTCTTCCTCAGCTCCCAGAAGTAGATAGGTCACGGGGATAACAATGGCAGACCCAGCGTCCGGTGGATGGGGCACACACACATCCACAAATGCCCTGCATTATCATGCATCGACTGGAGGTAGAACGTACCATTACATTGCTAGTAAATAACACTCCTTACAGAATTACTGATAGACCGGGGTGCAACAAAATCATGTATAAGGAAAGGCACAGTCCCTATCAAAAGAGACCATGGACGCTTCTAGAGTTGGACAAAGGAGACAGTCGTGTGCAGGGGCAACAGTTGTATCATTCCTTGCCTCCAACTAACCTATTGGGACAAGCTTTAGTGGGCACAGTAAACATCACCACTCAGTTCTCTGACGATGGGATGATAGCCTGCTATACCCATGGGGTTTCACCCTTAAGACTCATGTCATTAAAACGCCCCCACAATACAGATGAACCGATGAGAGCATCGCCTGCTGACCAGACAGCCTTCACTAAGGCAGTCATAACTATTGTCGCAACAACGCTGGAATTGCTGGGACAGAAGTTGATGATGCCCAAAATTTGTATACCCCTGGGAGAGACACCATGACTGGGAATCCCACAAGAAAGTATTGTTCTATTTAGAGGCCGTTTTACTACGGCCCACTTATGGGGTCCTGCTAGCCACAGATCGGGCACATGTGATGTGGGCATGTGCATCGTCCTAACACCTGGTCTCGGTGTACGGGGCATAACAGATGACCAGCTCTTTGTTGCCTGACTGGGAGCTTCAGAAATTATTTTTGCAGATTCATTGAGGTTAGGGTAGAGCTACGAAATAGGGCTTCAGTATCCGTGGCAGTACGGACAACCTTCCAGGAGCAGGAGTTGTCAAAAGTGCACCCGCAACATGGAGCGCGGGGGCCGTATGATGTGGGTCTCGTTAATACCACGGAACCTGTGAAAATACCGTTGAGAGAAGATGCCACCTTACCGAGAGTGCGCCAATACCCACTCTCTAAGAAAGTCAACAAGAGCATATCACCCACTACCCAGGAACTAATTGATCAAGGGATCCTCTACGTGGAAGTATCCCTTTGTAAAACGGCGAACTTCTCAGTCATAAAGAGTAAAGGGTGAACGTGAGGCCTACGCCTACTCAACAACATTGTGGTCCCAGAGTTCCCCATCGTACCAGATCCCTTCATCATCTTAACTAATATACTGGCAGAAAAAGTCACTTTTCCATTATAGACATCCTGCTGCACCCCAACAGTCCGTACCTGACAGGGTGTACATTTTGAGGTGTTCAGCTGCTATTAAGGCGATTAACACAAGGGTACTAACAGTCCCCAAGTATCTTCAATAGAATACTGAGAAGGGACCTAGCTACCTTCCAGTCGAGTTGCACACTGATACAATATGTGGATGTTATCTTAATATGCAGCTCCTCCTATGCAATAAATTGTCAGGACACGATAGCTCCCCTTTCTGCTCTAGGCAAAACAGGATACAAAGTGGTGAGGGGCAAGGTGCAATATCTGCAGCAGATGATTAACTATCTAGGACAACTGATCTCGGGGGACGGTCGGCGAGTCACCCAAGAAGGTGTGAATTCCATCAGGGCTATACTACTACCACAAACTAAAAAGAATAAAAAAAACTGGCAGCAAGAAACTAATGTGGACACCTGAAATGCACTATACCTTCTGTAAACTTAAAACAGAGATACAGCGCTCCCCTGTGCTAGGGAAACCAGACTATAATAAGGAATTCTTCTTATTTAGCCACAGTGACGGGCGAGTCATGTCAGCAGTCTTGACGCAGAAATACCTCTTGGGACACAAGCCCCTTCCGTACTATAGCAGGCACTTAGACTCAGTCATGCAGGGCCACATCCCATGCGAGCAAGCTCTGACAGCAGCAGTTTTTGCCATAGATAATAGCAGTTCCATTGTAGAGGGGGCACCGTTGACACTGTGCACAACATTCAGTATGTGCGGTCATACAAACGAGCAAGAACATGTTGGCCGCGTAACGAGTTTCAAAGTATGAACTGATGTTCTCCCAACTGACATTTAAAATAGTGTGATGTCACCTGGTGAACCCAGCCACCTTCATAGCCCATAAAGCTCAGGAGGGGGAGGAAATCCACGACTGTGCAACATACATCCCTGACGGGATCAGCAAGGCAGAGGAGGATCCCATCCCAGACAGTGAGGCAATGGTGGTCGACGGATCCTCAATGACAGACCAGGAGACAGGGGTAAGACATACAGGGGCAGTGGTAGTGACAGCTCTTAGCCAAGCGCCTTTGGAAGCGCTGCAAGTCACATCACAGTTAACTTTCCTACCACACTTCTTCGCTGAGGCGGCAGAGTTGATAGCGCTGATTAAAGGTCTCACCCAGAGTACGGGCAAGACAGTGACAATCTACTCAGAGTATGTATCCACTGTGGTGTATTTGAGCACAGGGAGGTGGAGAAGCGGAAGGGCTTCCTGAAATTGAACAGTACACCCGTCATTCCCAAGGACCAACTTAAACCACTAACCAATGCACTAACCATAGATAAACGCCTCGCTGTAGTAAAATGTGCTGTGCATACTGGGGGCAAGGACTATTTTTAACTCGGTAAATGAACTAACCAACCAAATGGTAAAAAGGGAAGCTTACAGAGCGGTTGGGGAGACACATATACTCTCCATATAAAAGGATGCAGAGACAAAACTCGCACAGAACAGACCTTACACACAAACAGCAAAATTATTACAGAATTAGAAACAGCATTATCACACAAGAAAGAGCTATGGGAAGCCAGGGGCTACACACCCACGGTAAAGTCATGTTTCAGAACTTAGTGAACATAGCAGTGCCCCAATTGCACCTTCCAGCTCACACTGCAAAAGAAAACATGTTGGGGGAGCTTCAGACCAACTGGTTCATTCCCAATGTCATGGAGACGGTAACAACGTACTTAAACAAGTGCGCCGTTTCCCAATTATACTCACGGTCATAGCATCATTTATGCCTAGACCAACTGGACCCTTTAAGGCATTGCAAATGGACTTCATCAACATGGCTGACTGATATGCTAACTACAGGTATTTGATTGTGGTGTTGGTTCGTACTGTAGATGGATCAAAGCCGGCCCTTGCGTACACTGTGATGCCAAAGCAGAAGCAACCTTCCTGGTTAGGGAAGTAATACCCCGGTGGGGGGTGCCAGACATTAGAAGATCAGGCAATGGGAAATTCTTTGACAACACCACGTTCCACAACATCTGCACGTTGTAAAAAGAAGTGGCTCTACTGTCTGCCCCCTAGTCGTATTTGCACTAAGAAACACACTTAGCAGCAATCACCATCTCACACCACACCAGATAGCAACTGGTAGACTGATGGAGACGCCCATCCCGAAAACCAGGACCAGTTTAAGTCATGAGGATTGCTCTAAGGCATTGGGAGACAAATTGCATCTATACCTGTCAGAACTAACCAAAACCGCGAGGTTCTTATCCAAACAGGTCAGCCACCGAACACCCAAGTGCACCAAAGCTAAGCTGCCATGTCAAATACCTGGCCCGTACAAGAAGTGTACATTCGGAACTTTGTAAGAAAATGGAGGTTGAGAGGCCCTACCAGGTAATTGTAGTGACATCCACGGCCCTCAAAGAGGAGGGAAAGAATGTATGGGTCCATCTCTCAGGCATATAGTTAAAACCATCCACAACGAACCCTCCATGAACTAAAAACCACAAACATTTTTTTAACTGATTAGGAGGAACATCGCTATTGCAGGGGCACATAAGACTCCCAGGGGTCCTGCATCATGAGCTAAAGTTTCACGACAAATGTTATGTACATTTCTGTGGATATGTGCCCTCTGTCTACTATGGGTAATCTCACACCTACATACCATTGAGGAACTGCCAAGTCAAATGAGATTCACAAATGGGGAACTACAGAGACTGCATAGGGATCTCTCATACATCACCAACACTTAGACTAAACTGAACAATAGCATCCCCCACACACTACATGGCATCCTCCTACACAACACTTGGTATTAACACATGACCTCAGTCGGATTCCAAGCATCAGCTAGTTCATGTTATGTCTGTTCGCTAATCCCATACCAGTAGGCAGAGATAGGCTTTTCCTGTCCCAAGAGGTAGCCCCCGAGAAAGCAAAATGCCTGATTCACCTTTACTCATGTAGGATAAGGGCCAAGATCCAGCCTAAATAGACAGAACCACATGGGGTAGTTGTAAAACTGACACGATACAACACTGACCCACAAGCATTACATCTCTTTACTGAACCCAATGATATCCAAACCAAGCTGGATAGAATGCGAAGGAAGGACACCAGAGGGGAGTTACTGTGTGGCCTTGAGATTTCCCAGAGACGAGATTCTTGGAGGTAGCAAAACCCCAACTCAGTGCACAAATATGTCAGCTTCAGCATCCATTGTGGACCGAGGATGGCCCTTAGTGTTTCTGGGGTGGTCTTCTTTAACAACAAGTGGTCTCCTGGCATGGAACTCCTGTGTAGGGCCGTCCAGCTTAGGGCTAAAAAGGGGAATGGGTCACCTCATGGGGAGAGGGCTCAATGAAATATGGCTAACCTTTGTCAGGAAATCTGGGACATCGAGGTGGGTGGATACACTTGGATAGAAAGTGTCAAACACTGATTGTACAGAAACTTTGAAGGTACTTGTAATATCTTGTAATATAAGTTTGCATTTCCCCTTTTATTGTATTGCCCTTTTAAACTAGAATGTGTATTCTTTTGATCTGTGGCACTGACTGCTGTTTGTGTGACATCACGGTCAGAATGTGTTGGAGCACTTGAGAACTGCATTTCAGCCTGGATAGATGTACTGTGCTTCACTTCAATAAACCTAACCTTTTCTTAAGAATCATCTGGTTTATTTGGATCTTTACATTGGCGACGAGGACAACAGGTACCTACTACTTAAAGAAGCACAGGAGTGGTACCAAATTTGGATTTATTGAATATTTTACTCATTTTATGGATTTTTATTTGAGCCTGGATTTACTTTATTTTGAACTCTGGAACTTGCTACATTCTTTCTACAAACAAGAGAACAGTAAGAGATTTTACGCTGTTATTACTTTAAGGATCGCATCTGGCTTAAAAAGGTAAAGCGTTTGGATTTAACGTGCAGAAAAACGATTGCTTATGCCCAACTTGAGCCATACCTTGTAGCTCATTCTGTTTTACCTATCTGATTTCTACCGATTTGGATCACAGTCCTATTTCCAAGCATTGGCCGATGTACTATCAGTACTCTTACTGCAACGAAAACAAATTCAAAAGACGCGCTGCGTCTAACAACTTTTAGAACTTACTTGTTGTCAGAGAACATCCATGACAACGAACCGATAAAGACATCACGGAGGGACTTCTGCGTGTCAAGGACGCAACGTGTGACATCATCGCGCCGAAGCAACATGCGCGATGACGAAGTGAAGTCGGCAGCCATTTTTAATTGGGAAAGTCGGGTTACATCGGATCGCTTTTATATATACTCTCAGTTTATTTCATACAGTTTTATTTAGCGGTTTTGAATCTATGGTGATTTTTGACTCAGCGCACATCCGTGGAACAAGATTCAAATCAATATATTTTACGGTTATTTTTGGCTTTCATCATCACTCGCCGATGTGCACGGCTGTAACTATATTTTCAATTGGCTACAGTTATTTAATAAGTTGATGTATTACTACTTCAATTTACCTATGAAATGTGTTTTTAGGTGCTTTTTTTTTTCTTTCTTTCTCTTTGTCTTATTCCTTTTCTTGCTGTTTCTTTCCTTTCTCTGAAGGGTTACTTAAATTAAATTAAAATGCAGTTTGACCCACCTAGTATGTTTCTCCAATCGAAAGGTGAACCACCAACTCCATGGTCTAGGTGGAAAGAGGAATTCATTACGTATTTAAAAGCTATCGATGGGGAAAGGATGGGGAATGAAAGAAAGAAAAACATATTACTACACTGTTTGGGTTCAGAAGGGCAAGCAGTGTTTAAAACTTTACCTACTGCCAGTGGTGATTTAGGTACGTTTGATGAAGCGTTGATGAGGATGGAAACTCGTTTTAAACCAACTACAAGTATAGCGCTAAATAGGTATAAGTTTTATACCAGGGCACAAAGAGAATCAGAAAATTTTGATGACTTTCTCACTGCCCTCAGAAGTTTAGTAATTTCTTGTAATTTTGGAACTTTAGCAGATGAAATGATCAGAGATCAAATCATAGTTAATGTAAGGAACAAGAAAACGCAAGAGCAATTATGGATTTTAGGGAATCCTAACCTGCATAATACGATTGCTACAGCTAAAGCTTTTGAACAAACTGACAAATGGAGGAAAACTATTGATGATGTGAGTGTTAAAGGTGATGCTATTAAGTGTATTGATGAAGTGTGTGTTGTTAAAAAATGTGTTCCAACTAAACCCATATATCAATCCAACAAGAATGTGGTATGTTTTAGGCGTGGGAGTACCAACCATGTGGCATCATTTAAATTTTGTCCGGCAATAGGTAAAGAATGTATCAAGTGTGGGCGTGTGGGACATTTTGCCAAAGCGTGCAGAGATGATCGTAAGAAAAGTTTTGACACTCACAAAAGTTTACCTAGTAAAGGCAGTGGAGTGTCCAGTGTGAGAGACGTAGGAGGGAATTTTGGTGAAGGGAAAGGGTTAATAGTTTCTATTATTGATGTGTGTGCAGTTGAAGACAGTCTGAGATCTCCCAAATGTGTAGTTACTTTCCTCAGTGTAACACTTGAACTGATGGCGGACTCTGGTTCTCCATGGACCATTATAACTGAGGTATACTTCAATGAAAAGTATGGTAATGTTTTATCCTTGAATGATTTGAATCCTCCTGATATCTCAGCACAAAGTTTCAATGAAACTGCAATTGATTTTATAGGTTATGTTGCTTCAGAGATTGAGTTTAAAGGAAGAACAGCATTTATAAAAGTATATGTTGCTAGGAAAGGGGTGAATGTTTTGGGATGGCGTGATCAGTGGAAACTAGGGATAATGCTTAATCCTCGGAACAAGGAACCAGTAATGGTTGTGGAAGATAAAAGAGTCTTGGATAAAAAAATCTTGAACGATGATTTTGATGACATTGGAAAAGAATTTCCAGAGGTGTTTTCAGATTCTTTGGGAAAATTAGAGGGTTTTCGTCATATGATTAAATTAAAGAAGGATGCTATTCCTGTAAAGCAGAAATTGAGGAATGTTCCATTGAATGTGAGAGAGTAATTAGGAAAGCTGTTGAAAGAGATGTTACATGAAGGAGTAATTGAGGAAGTGGAGTCATTGGAGTGGGTTTCTCCGATTGTTTTAGCGCGGAAATCTGATAATTCTTTGAGGTTGTGTGTTGACCTTCGAGCTTTGAATGCTAACATTTTGGTAGATTGCCATACCCTACCAAACATAAATGAGGTTGTTAGCATGTTGGGAGGAGCTATGATTTTCTCGACTTTGGATCTCAGGTCGGCCTATCATCAGGTGGAGTTATCAGAGGAATGACGACATTTGACGGCTTTTATCACGCCTTTTGGTCTATTTCAGTTTAGGAGGATGACTTTTGGGCTGGCTTCTGCTGCCTCTGTTTTTCAGAGATCTATGTGCCATCTATTTAACAGCGTAGAATCTTTTGTGAAGTGCTTCCAGGACGACATATTGATTTTTTCACAAAAAAAATGTTACATTCAGAACATATTAAGACAGTATGCAATATTCTTAAAGAACATGGTCTCACCTTAAAGAGAAATAAATGTAAACTATATCGAGATTCAGTAGAATATCTTGGGCACACTTTGTCAAAGGAGGGAGTGATTCCTAAAAAGTCATTAGTTGATGCAATACTTAAGGCACTATCTCCTGATTCAAAAGAGAAACTGCTATCATTCTCAGGCCTATGTGAATACTATAGTAAATTTATAAGAAATTTTGCTGAAAAAATGGAACCCCTCAGAGAATTGTCCAGGAAGAATGTAGAATTTGTGTGGGGTACAAGGCAGCAAGTTGCGTTTGAGAATATAAAAAAAGATATGGTTGCTGCTCCATCTCTTAAGCCATTTTGTATGGGTAAGACATGTGTTCTTACGGTTGATGCTAGTCTTTATGGACTTGGTTGTGTTTTGTCTCAAGTTGCTGGTAAGGAGGCGTGGAATGTAGCGTTTGCATCTCGTACTTTGAATGCTACAGAGAGGCGTTATGCGGTAATAGAGAAGGAATTGTTGGCTTGTGTGTGGAGTGTAGAGCATTTCAGAAATTATATCTGGGGTGCAAGGTTTATAATTAAGACAGATCACAAACCTTTGATTAATATTTTTTGCCAGGTGGAGGTTTGAATGCTACTGCTAGGATAGCAAGGTTAATGTCAAGATTACAAGAGTACTCTTTTAGCATTGAATATGTTCCAGGAAAATGTAATGCTGTTGCGGATTGCTTGTCGAGGCTACCTTATGAAGTTGAGGGTGAAGAGTGTTCTGGTGAGATTTTTTCTAGTATTTCAGAGTTGTTGCCGGAAATGTTTGGTGTTATTTCTGAGGAATTGTGGTTGAAGGGAATGAATGAAGATAGTTTGTTACAAGATGTGATTAAATTTACCTTGGTGGGTTGGCCACAAAAGAATGAGATTACGGAAGATCTGCAACCATTTTGGAAGATTGCTGAAGAGATTGTGGTAGAAGACAATATGGTATATTAGGATGGAAAGTTTATTCCTCCCAGCTCTTTACGTGAAACTATTTTATCTTTGAGTCATGAAACACATTTGGGTATGTCATCCATGAAAAAACTTATCAGATCCACATTTTGGTGGCCTGGCATGGATAGATTTGTGGATAGAGTTGTGAGAGAATGCACGTAGTGTATTAATAGTGAGAAATCACTTAAGTGTCATCCTGCTCCTCTTATTCCAATTAAGTGGCCTAGTTTTCCCTGGCAAAAATTGGACATTGCTGGTCCGTTCAATTATTTGCCACAAGATTGTAGATTCACTATTGTCATGGTAGATTACCATACGAAGTGGCCTGAGGTTAAGTTGGTTCCACGTGTGGATACCAAGAGTGTCATTTTATTCTTAAAGGAAGTTTTTGCTCGAGAAGGAACACCAGAAGTCATCATTTCTGATAATGGAGTACAACTAAAATCTTATGAGATGGAAGAATTTTTAAAATGTCATAATATCAGTCATGTTACTACTCCTCTCTATGAACCTCAAGGTAATGGCCAGGTGGAGAGGTTTAACAGAGTTTTAAAGCAAGATATTATGTGGGCTAGAGGTTTTGGGGCTGATTGGAAAGATAAATTGAGGGAAAGGTTATGGATGTACCGCGTAACCCCTCATTCAACAACAGAGGTTTCGCCTTTCCGTTTGCTGAAAGGGCGGGACCCAATTTCTAAACTATGCCCTTGGTGGCTTAAGAAGAATGTGAAGTGTTATTCTTCCGGAATTGATAATGAAGTGCTAGCTCGCAATATTGAGAAGAAACAATTGAATAGTAAAGATTTGTATGATCTCCGCATGAAAGTAAAAGCTCCTGACTTTAGAGTTGGAGAATTGGTTAGGATAAAAAAAAGGGTTTTATTTTTAAATGGAATAACAAATTTAGTAAACCAGTTAGAGTTGTCAAAGTTAATAGAAATAGTATTGTAACACAGGATGGTCATGTATGGAATGTTAGACGCGTTTCGAAATGCAGTAATGTGTTACCTTGATTTTCTAAGGGAGGAAATGTGTAATATCTTGTAATATACGTTTGCATTTCCCCTTTTATTGTATTGCCCTTTTAAACTAGAATGTGTATTCTTTTGATCTGTGGCACTGTGTGACATCACGGTCAGAATGTGTTGGAGCACTTGAGAACTGCATTTCAGCCTGGATAGATGTACTGTGCTTCACTTCAATAAACCTAACCTTTTCTTAAGATTCATCTGGTTTATTTGGATCTTTACATTACTTCTTATGTTTCTGTGGAAAAGGAAAGCTGCAATGGGCGTGAATGCGAACTGCGGAGTGATTTTGCAGATTCCAGACATGCAATGGGGCACCTCCACGGTGATAGATTTCTGCTCGCAGTGCGGTGAACACACCTACACCTAACTGGTTCCCGGTTGGAGGGGACTGTGCTCCCTTGTGACCTTGCACACCCCAACCCTTGCCATTCATGGAGAAGAACTAACAGAGTTGTACCAGCACCCGTTAAAGAAAAAGACTCTTTTGCTGCACCAAGTTCACGAAAAAAGAACAGCGGACTATTTTGGCTGGGCTCAGTTCAAAGACATCCAAAAAGAATTCAGGCTGTTCACTGAAGCACAGCTGGAGGCAGGGGGGTTGATACCCTTCTTCACCCAACAGACAATAGCAAACACCCGCTGAAAACAGATCACCCAATGAGAAATGATCAAGATCATGAACAGCACTGAGCTCAGCCTCAATCCGATCAAGGAAGAGACGCGAGCAATTTGCCTCAAGGTAATGCAGCACCGATATGTGGGGTGGGGTCTGCGCCAAGACAGGAGCCGCCGGTTGCACATTTATTGCAGGGATCGATGGGATAATGGAACACTGACACTTGGCATCCAAGCACTGCATAACCTACAGAGAAGCATGCATGAAGATGGAGGTGCTCCTGAGCACGAGTGGTTCTTGAATTGGTTTCCCTGGCTCCCATGGTGGATATCAGGTCTGTGTAAATCACTGTTGCCAGTTGTTGTTGTGTTTCTTTTGGTTTGCTGGGTTATACAATTGGGGATCATCTGCTGTAAAAACACAGTCCTCAAACTAAGTAAAATGCAAGCAATTAGTAAGGTTGTCGTAGTCCAGAGTGAGCATAGGGAACAGCAGGACCCCAATAAAAATAATGGTACAAATGCATGAGTTCGATAGTGTAATTGAATATTCAACTAGAGGGGGGAATGTTAATATGGATATCATTAAGTTTGTCGATAAAAATGAACTACCATCTTAATTAAAAGAGTCATCCGTTGTGACCTCCACATGTACCTCGATGCGCAAGTACATGGTAAGGCAGGCCATGCGACCTAGGCCGGGATCACTGATTGATAGATCACAGGTGGGAAGGTGTATAGCTGACAGGCAAACACTCAGTTAGGAAACTCGATCATTTCCACAGATAGGCGCAGTAACATTACAATGGTATGGGGAGATTGTCCCAATAAAGCACAAATGGCCAGTTGGGGTACGCACTCCTAAAAAACACCACACGCCTACAGAGAACTATAACCCTGATGGTTGAAGAAGCAGAAGCCAACAACTGGCTATCCAAAAAGGAGGCTGATTACTTGGTGACAAGAGCACCAGTCACACCGTATTTCTACTCTCTGCCCAAAACACAAAGGGAGAATGCCCCCACCTGGAAGACCTATTGTCTCTGGAATCAATTCCATCTTAGAGCCATTATCGGAATTCGCGGACCAGTATCTGAGACCATTGGTCCAAAAAACGCCTACCTACTTAAAAGACACACGGGATCTGATTAACATGTTACTCAATTTTGAATACTCAGAGAACACCATGCTCTTAGTAGGATTAGACGTCGAGAATCTCTACACCAGTCTACCGCAACAGAAGACTTTAGAGACTCTCGAAACAATACTTTTCAACACCGACTGGCCCTACAAAACTCCAAGACATTTTGTACTGGAATGTTGCCGACTGGCCCTCACGGAATTTTTTTTCCAGTATAAGGAAACCCTCTACCTCCAGCAACATGGCACGTCTATGGGCAGCACCTTTGCGCCAAGCGTGGCAGGTCTATATGTGAGTACTTTTGAGCAGACCCACATACATAATGAAAACAACCCCTTCGTTCGCCATATACTCTTTTGGAAGAGATATATCGACGATATCCTGCTAATCTGGAAAGGAGACACGGCATCTCTAAAAGATTTCCACAGGTGGCTGAACAATCAAGATGAATGCTTAAATTTTACTTATACAGCCAGTGCACAAAATCTTGATTTTCTAGACATTACCATTTTTTCTGAAGGAAACACCCTACTAACGAAAACGTTTTTCAAACCAACGGCAAAAAATAGTCTGCTATCCTTCAATAGCTTTCATCCTCGACCCTTGAGAGAAAACCTCCCTTACAGCCAGTTCCTACGACTAAAGAGAAACTGCAGCTCCCTTGAAGACTACAAAACACAAGCTACTGATCTATGTGAAAAACTCACAGTTAGAGATTACCCGAGGAAAGTAATCAATTCCTGCAAAAAACGTGCCAGAAACCAACCGAGAGAGTCCCTCCTTGAAAGTTGCCCAAAACAGATTGACAACAGGACCACCTGTGTCCCCACTTACAGTCCGATCACCAATCAGGTGAAGAAGATAATCAACCGCAATTGAAAAATCATAACATCCAACACCCTGACCTGGTCGAAACCAAGATTTGCCAACAAAAGGAGCAGGAATATTAAAGATCTACTGGTTCACACAAGACCGCCACCAAAGAAAAAGAAACAACAACCAGCATTATGGAACACCCTCCCAATAACTGGACACTATCCATGTGGAACTTGTGTAGCCTGCGCAACTACGAAACCAACAAAAGAATTGCAGTTACTTCCAAATTTCCTATGGAAATTAAGAAAACACACTAATTGCAACACCAGTCATCTACATGATCACCTGTCCGTGCGACATGAGGTACATAGGGATGACATGCCGCAAGGCAAAACAACGACTCTGTGAGCATCTGAGCAACGTAAACTGCAAGAAAACCACAACAAAAATGTCGTCTCACTATAAAGAACAAAATCACACAGCAGACGACCTACACTGGGTAATTTTAGAAACTCTGGACACAGTAGACAGAAATGCAGCAAAAATCCTATTCGAGAAGGAACAACGTTGGGTCCACAGGCTCAAAACAGATACCCTGGGTCTCAACGATTCCATTCCTTGGCTATCCCTTAACAGATGATTCATTCACGATAATCCACTTCATAAAAAATTCTATGTGCCCTAACCACAGTGGTCTAATAACATAAGCCCCAGATTAGCATCATCTTAATGGACGACAAGATAAACACAAGAACCAATAAGTTTCCTCTCTAAGTTTGGGACAGATCTACAAAATAAGCTCAAGGTTCCCCACAGATTTGCACCTAACTGCTGGTACCCCCCCCCCAAAAAACCCCTCCTTTTGTTCATAGTATTCGCTAATGAGAAGTATAATCCTCAACCCTAAAAACAAGGGGCATCTTTAACAACAACTGGCCCTTTCAGGGTAACCACATCTATAACTAATATTTCTCTGATTTAAATTAAAAATCTATCTTTTTCCTGTATTTCCAATACACCATTCCTTAAAATAGTATTACCAACGATTTGTACTTCTAAGTCACGCATTGAAGTATTCCTTGAAGTATTTCTTCTATTACTACCGCCATGAAGTACAAATTCACCCGGAACCACATGCATTCCGATTCCGGGTGACGAAAGGCAGAGTCAGCACAAGCTGCCAGGACAGAGTAGAAGGGACTAAGGTAACCGCTAAGACCGCGCTCTCTCAAGATACGAGAACCGCAAGTATAAAACCCTTTTCCTTAACCCCTTTTTCTCTCTCCATAACCTTGCAGCGAGACCTCTCTCGTCCAGCCTAACTCCCCGAAGAAGCAATTTCTTACTTTTTAATAAGGTACGCAGTAATACTGGGCAAACCACTTTGTCACGAGCATCCAGAGCAAACGCATCGCGCTTTGAGCTACGCGCAATAGTATAACCATACAATGATCCTAGACGATTAAAATGGATGAAATAGGAACTCAATTGATTTATTTTCGAACCCATTTAAGAAACAAAAGAACTAATGCATTTTATTTAAAAATCGCCACATGCACGAATATTGCACCACCAATTCAAGCACTGAATGTGTATAGCGTTATAAACGCGAATCACGAGGTGGTTTATGTTATATCCATCTCACCATAGACCACGCACAATACCAAGTACTATCTTAGAGTTATGGGCACCTCACTACAGTATAAATCGAATCACCAACGCCCGCCTAAGCACGACAATGGAAGAGTTGACGCCAGAAATGAGTGTGGTTCAATGAAAAGTATTGCAATTTTCTAGTTCTTTGCTGAAATCATTTGATTTCACAAGAGTACTTTTGTACATACCTATATGTCTCCAACACCCTATATCCCTGTCTGTTGTGTGTCTGTATGTCTATTCTCTCTTTCAGGTACAATGAAGCCTTAACCTCATGAAGAATCAGGTCAAAACACCTTTTATTCTTCACACCTTTTTCACAATTTCACCCCTATTGGTCCTGACGAAAGCCTATTGATCTATTGACTACCCAAGGCTGAAACATGTTGACCTTTTTTTAATTTTTAAAAGAAGTGCACTTGAATTCCTTATTAAATTCGTAGGTTGCACATACAATTTTATAAATAGTCCGAATCCAGATTTATAAAAAATTCTCTTTCTGGCTGTCCGGACTTTTTAAGAACCACTACCCACCCCCCCCCCCCCACTGTTTCACGATCACTACTGCCTTAAACCTAAGGTAAAACCTCCTGGTGGAGGGTGCACACACCAAAAATGACCCAATGATTACGCACGCACGTGTAAAGAAAAGCGGGGACACAGTATATACCGCTTAGAGAAGTTTCCAACATACACGTGTATGAGGGCCATATTTTGGGAGATACCTACATTCGACCTGCAAAACCACGGTTTAAGCAGGACTAGTGATCCTTTCCCCTTCTTGATTAAGAGATTACACTACGGAGACTGAAAGGATTCTCACTCTGCCTCCTTCCTTTTGATTATACATACGTGAGACTTCAACCACCAGACTCCATCTGGCCAAAGTGGGGAATGAGAAGCCCAGCTGGACTTGCACACTTAAACCCAAGTCGAATCCCGCAGCGGGGGACGCGCCCGGGCAAAGACCAGGCCAAGACGTGCTTCCTAACCTGGGGTGAGTGACATTTTTTTCTCTTATTGTAGGTTTTTTGGTTCCCTAACGGCTCTTCCGCCCATGCCCATCTGAAGCCTTAGGTTGCATTGCTTCAGAATGTTATTCTGTGTCTTTACTGTGGCTTTTTCCTGTGAGGCAACAGCACTGTGCCCTACACTGATAGCCCATTGGGCTTGACATTTATCTTGGGCCACAATTGGTCTGCACTACTTGTGTGTTAGAGCTCCTTACGCTCATTTTGAGCAGGCAACATGGTTAAAAGGTGTTGGGTCATCAGCCATTTGCCCTCCCCAAGACCACTTCAATTGATCGGATGCTGCAGCAGATTATGGGGGTTATTTCTACTGAGATCGATTCGTTCTAGGTTCTTCTAGCCTACACTATGTTATGTACGATTATCCCCTGCAATCAGGCAAACAGAGTTACCAAGGGGGTCTGCTGCTCCATAAATAAAGCATCAATGAGTCCCAAGGAACTTGTGATCCATTTTGTAGCCGGAAACTTCCTGTGATAAATTTACCCCGCATGTAGTCCGTATGTGGCAATTTTGAAAGGAATTCTCCAGCTGCGAGAGGATCAGCGAGAATCACACGATAAGCTATTGACTATTACTGGCTCACGCAGAATAAGGATTTCTCTCTTTTTTTGGCTAATAATATATTATTCACTCCAGTGGGGACTCATGTAAATAAGATTAACCTGGCGGGAGTGGTGAGGAGGGGTTTCTTGAATTGTTCCAGATTCACTGTTTGCCAGGAGGTTCTAGAGCATTTCTGACGATCTGCCGTGTACAGAGCCAGTCAGACATTTTAGTCAGCGGTCTCCAAATGGGGAGAAAATGAAGGTCTTGGTAGTTAGAAACAACCCATCCTTAGGGGACTAACACACCTCGTTTGGATAAGCAGTGGCATAAGGGGAGAAGGGATAGTTTTCTCACCTCAATTGTTGGTGGCGGGATACAAGGTGACCACCCCCTAGTCTGTCAGATAAGCACTGTACTGAGCATTGGAGCCCTTATTGATTAAGTAGGTAATTCTCAACTACCCACGGAGGAGAAAAGTTTCAGTTCCAGCCCTGTCAGTAGTAGACCATCGACTCCTGCTCGCGTGGCTGAACGTTTGATTAAAAACCCCTTGGTAAGCTCTGTCCCAGTCAGACAGGTGGTAGGGCGATGAAACTTGGAAGGGCATTGTCTAAAGATCCCACTTTACATGGTACCATAGGGGTCGTCTCCTGGAAAGGGAATCTTGAAGTACTTGGAACCATCCGGTCCCCAACTACCCTTAAAGCTTCTCACATGGAACGTGGCAGGGTTGGGCTGCAAAATTGATTGTGCTGATTGGGGTCTCTTTATAGATAATTTTTCCCAAACAGTTATTTATGTCTATAATGTATATCTTAGGCCAGTGGTAAATAAACGAAAATCTCCAACTGTTGAGTTATTGTCCTCACACCTTGCCTCTATTCCTGAAAAGGAATTAAAAAAGTGTGTGTGCGTGTGCGTGTGTGTGCATGTGTGTGCGTGCGTGCGTGTGTGTGTGTCAGCCTGTCTCAGACTTCAACTGTGAGTTTGAGCCCCCGGGGCAACAATGCCACTGATCTATTGCAAGAGGCATATAGAGGATGGCTCATTCCTGATTCAGCAATTCCTCCTATCACAAAATGGTCCCCCTGGCTCTTCAACAAAATGCTTTAGTTTTAAAACTGTGTAGTCGCTCATGAAACGGTAGAACCCTTTCTGGCAGGGTTGGGAGGCATACTTTTAACTGCATATCTTGCACTAGCCTTATAAATTACATACGGATTGATGTAAGGATTTGGGCTTTTCTTACTGACTTGGTAGTTACACCCAGACACCACAGCGACCATAACGCTCTAGTTCTTACTTTAGGTTTTACCTGACCAAAGGCGGTTAGATATTCGCTTACATCTGCTTGACAACAGGATCGGATTATCTACCAACCGGCGTAGACTTAAGTGGAGTTCTATGTCATGCTCACAAGAGCAGGTCAGGTCTATATAAAGTTTTGTGGAACGAATCCTTGGGAAACTGTTTTGTTTGAACCTGGATCTGGACCAGGGAGATTCCCTTCAGAAGATCGGGGTTGTTCATAAGTCACTGTTTTAGGGGCTTAACAACTACTTTTTTGTGGTATCAAAATGGACATTGCACAACATTAATTATGGCCATTTGAAAAATGGTGGCAACCCATTCGCAGATTGAAAGGGGTCCCCAAGAGACCCCTTCCCCTTTGAGAATGGTTGGCAATATATTTTTTAAGAGTTAGGCAGTGGTATTGTGGACCACTGCGAACTCTCAAAAAATAAATTTTCAAAGTTTCATTTTTTTCTTTTTAAACGCTTCTTTTTTTGCTTTGAGGAAAACAGGCTGTGTTTAATTACCTACTGGCGGTCGCCAGTAGGTATATATAGTTAGGATTTTTTCCCTATGGGATTTTTGAAAATTCTATGTCTAATAACTTTGGCGTTTGTGGACGGAATTGGCTGAAATTTTCAGGAAAATGGAACATTTTGTTTCTGAGCAGCCCCTGGAAATTTGGGGGGGGTTCGTCAAGGGGGGGGCCGAGAAAAAAGGGGGGTCCCAAAACGTGTTTTTCCAATGTTAATTTCCATAGGGCGGTTGGCCTCACTTTTAGCCCGAACGGCTGAATGGATTTGCACGAAACTTGGCAAAATTGTAGGGACTGGTAGCCCGATGTGCCTTTGCTAGGTCTCAATATATGTGCTCCAGTGGATTTTGAGAAATTAACGTTCAAAAAAAGATATATATCTGTAACAGCGGACCGGGCAGCGCTCCGGTTCGCGTACTTTTCGCGTTACGGAGCTTTGTGAAGCGAAGCTGATTGGTTCTCCGGCGTCTGTAAACATTCCAAACAGTCCGTAGCGGCCGCCATCTTGTCTCTCGGTAGGATCGAGAGACAAGAGGAGGCCAAAGCGAAGGGGCAAATGACCATAAGGGGGCATAGTAGATCCTCCCTGACCCCCTAGGTTTGATGTGGAGGTTTTAAAAGGGCCCCGCGGGGCAAAAAAAAATAATAATAATAATAATCGAACGGCTGAATGGATTTGCACGAAACTTAGCAAAATTGTAGGGACTGGTAGCCCGATGTGCCTTTGCTAGGTCTCAATATATGTGCTCCAGTGGATTTTGAGAAATTAACGTTCAAAAAAAGATATATATCTGTAACAGCGCTCCGGGCAGCGCTCCACTTCGCGTACTTTTCGCGTTACGGAGCTTTGTGAAGCGAAGCCGATTGGTTCTCCGGCGTCTGTAAACCATCCAAACAGTCCGTAGCGGCCGCCATCTTGTCTCTCGGTAGGATCGAGAGACAAGAGGAGGCCAAAGCGAAGGGGCAAATGACCATAAGGGGGCATAGTAGATCCTCCCTGACCCCATAGGTTTGATGTGGAGGCTTTAAAAGGGCTCCGCGGGGCAAAAAAAAAACAAAAAAAAAACAGTTTTTTTGGTGGGGTGCGCCCGGTTAGCGTAACGGGAAGCGGACTGGGGAGCGTACTACAAGGAAAGAAGAATGATTGACTTTTAACTTATTGTATGTTTATAGACTTTTTTTTAACTTTTTTTTCTGCTGAGTGACGTCTCGGCCTATCTCCACGGGATGCAGTCCCTACCATCTCGGCGTTTAAGCCCAGGGGGACCGGTAGTGTGGGAGAGATAACGGGGCATATTATCAAGGGGGTTTATCTCCGCTTTTTTGGCTTTAAAAGCCAAGAAAGCGGAGATAAAATTATCTCCGTATTACCTAGCTGTCGCTAACACCAGTTAGCGACCGCTAGTAGGAGATAGCGACCATCTTGGGCCCCACTTTGCATGTCAGTGATATTTATCACTAATGACATGCAAAGTGGGCATGCCAAGATGTTAGCGACTGGAAACAGTCGCTAACATCGCTATCTCCTATTACCAACTTTTGGAGATATTCGCGCTAAGCGCGAATATCTCTAAAAAGTAACACCTGCCCTGAGCAGTTCTTAGCCATGTTATCCAATGGGAGGTGGATAACATGGCTAAGAGCATTAGCTCGGTAATGCATGAATATCGTTGACTTTTCAGCGATATTAATGCATTGCGGCCGTTTTTTATCGCATTTGCGATAAACCTTGATAATAGCAAGGTTTATCTGCGATAATTTCTGACGATGCTTAGCGGTAAAAAATTCGTTGCTAAGCATCGTTAGGGATAAATATCGCTTAACTTTGGTAATATGCCCCAACGTCTGTTAACGTTCGATTCGAAGGAAATCAGGAAGTGTTGAAAAACATTGTCTGCGCCATCTTGCCTTTTTTCAAATGCCACACTTTTGTCGTGCACGGCAGCCATTTTAGATGCCTTGACCAGACCCACTCTCTGCACGCTGTCGATCCTTAGCATGGCTCCCCACCCTCGCAAGCATCTCCCCCAGGCACTGGTCACCCCCGCTCTCTGTCTTATGCATGGGCAATAAACCTCCCCCATCTGCGCTGGTCTTCCCTGAGAATCACACCCTGTGCCCGCCCGACACCTCCCTTTCGCCCTATTCACTACCGCACCCTCTGACACTCCTCTTCCTCTGTGTCCGATTGTCCAGGCCGGTCCCAGGCTATCAGCTAGCCCTGCAGATGTAGTTTATGGCCCCAGCTGTAAAGAATCACCCCTCTTCAAAGGAGTTATAGTAGATCAAGGCCCACACCCGATGAGATCCGTCACACCACACGCGTTCCTACTATCTGAAAACCATCCTGTATTGTGATTGGGGAGGGGACCGAGCCTGAAGCGGAAGATTCCAGGGATGACTCTTTGTACATCAAAGTTTTTAGAATTATGTGTCACATTAAAAATATATAGCACTCCAACAAAGTAGTAGGATTATAAAACTTTAATAACTTATAAATATATACAACAAAACAAAAACAGTAAAAACATTTAAACATTTTTAGGGAAAAAGAAGGAACAAAGGTCAGTAGCGGTCGGTTGTGCGAATAGTCCCAAGGCAGCACACCGTCCAGATTTCTGGACGGCACCCAGGTGATGTTGCCTGGGTGCCGCACTGATTTGGGTATCCGGCGTGGGGCGTCCCGGGGGGTGGCTCGTCAGTAGCGGTCTGTTGTGCGAATAGTTCCAAGGCAGCAGAACGCGCTGAAATGTGGATGGCACCAAGGTGATGTCCAGTAAGTTGCCGCCCTCCGAATAACGGCGTGGGGCGCCCCGGGGGGGGGGGAGGCGGCGTGAACGGGCCTCCCCAGGTGGAGCCTCGTCTGCTGTAGTGGGGCGCCCCTTTACCGTTTCAGTTGCCATTCCGTCCGCTTTTGGTCCACTGTGTCAAAATCCGCAATTCAGTTGCGCCCACTCTTGCGGTGCAGCGATAGGCGGCTATCACAGGACTCTCAAAATGGCGGCAGGCTCTTTCCTTTTTGGGCCTGGTCCACTGAAATGGCCCTGGGACACCTTGGAAATCGGACGCTTGTCTGCTAGGTCTTGGACCCCATTCTCGAAAGCGTCCCCTCCGCCTTGAGGATTCTACAAAAGTCTTGGGGGCCCCCGACTCCTGCAGGCTTCCGGTGGGGAGCGGCTGCCATGATTGCTCGCGGAATGACCACGACGGAGCCACGAGATGGTGGTGCTTTCATGCGGACGCCAGCTTCAGTCTGAAACATCCAGAAACAAGGTGGGGCTTTCATCGTTTGGGGAAAAAAAAAAGTTTTCATCCAATGAAAAGTGTTATTTTTAGGTCATATGATCAAGCCTTCCATCATTAGGAAACCAAAAGTAAAATGAACCAATGAAAAGTTTTATAAACAAGTCACATGACCGGTTATGCGGCATAGGGTATAAAAAGCGTAGAAAATCCGTTGGCACGTGAGGCGGCGTCAGTAGCGGACCGATGTGCGAATAGGCCGAAGGCAGCACAACGCGCCAAGATCCGGATGGCACCGAGGTGGTGTCCAGCAAGTTGCCGCACTGGTGTGGCCATCCTACAATGCTGAAAGTCGGCGTGGGGCGCCCCGTTGGCCTGTGAGATGGCGGCAGTAGCGGACCGATGTGCGAATGGGGCCAAAGGCAGCGCAACAATATTTTCGGAATAGAAGACACCACAAGGCGCTGAGATGCCAAGATCCGGATGGCACCGAGGTGGTGTCTAGCAAGTTGCCGCACTGGTGTGGCCATCCTACAATGCTGAAAGTCGGCGTGGGGCGCCCCGTTGGCCTGTGAGATGGCGGCAGTAGCGGACCGATGTGCGAATGGGGCCAAAGGCAGCGCAACAATATTTTCTGAATAGAAGACACCACAAGGCGCTGAGATGCCAAGATCCGGATGGCACCGAGGTGGTGTCTAGCAAGTTGCCGCACTGGTGTGGCCATCCTACAATGCTGAAAGTCGGCGTGGGGCGCCCCGTTGGCCTGTGAGATGGCGTCAGTAGCGGACCGATGTGCGAATGGGGCCAAAGGCAGCGCAACAATATTTTCTGAATAGAAGACACCACAAGGCGCTGAGATGCCAAGATCCGGATGGCACCGAGGTGGTGTCTAGCAAGTTGCCGCACTGGTGTGGCCATCCTACAATGCTGAAAGTAGGCGTGGGGCGCCCCGTTGGCCTGTGAGGTGGCGTCAGTAGCGGACCGATGTGCGAATAGGGCCAAAGGCAGCGCAACAATATTTTCTGAATAGAAGACACCACAAGGCGCTGAGATTCGGTTAGCACCGAGGTGGTGTCTAGCAAGTTGCCGCACTGGTGTGGCCATCCTACAATCCTGCTCCGAATAACGGCGTGGGGTGCCCGAAGGGGGGAGGGGGGGAGGCGGCGTGAACGGGCCTTCCTAGGTGGAGGCTCGTCTGCTGTAGTGGGGCGCCCCTTTACCGTTTCAGTTGCCATTCAGCTGAGTTTCGGCCGCTCTTGATGCTACAGCGACAGGCGGCTGCAACAGGACTCTCAAAATGGCGGCCTGTTCTTTGGATTTGGGCCTGGTCCGCTAAAATGGCCCTGGGACACCTTAGAACTCGGACGCTCGAATTTTTTTTCCTTTCCTCTACATGCAAAAAAAGGTAAATGCCCGGTACGTTACACGCTTCATCTGCCACGATGTACTCTCCAGAGGAACCGAAAAAAAATATAGTTATGGTAACTATACCATGCATCGTCATATGGAGAGGTGGCACCGATTAATTATAGTGCTGCATAAAAGAGAGATTTGGAGGAGAACCCCCGACCTGCCAGTACATTCATCAAAGAAGTGGCACTGACAGCATCAGAGGCAAGGGAAACGGTCCCAAATATTTAGAAGAACTTTGGAAAGATTAAAATGACATGTTTAGATTGTGGCAAATTAATTTCATGTGGACAGATGAGTGTTACTCTAATAAATACAGCATATGAACATCATCATAGTCGATGGTTGGTAGAGACATTTTGACTATATCCTGGACCTGCCCGTCCTCGCCCAAAATGGCGCCGGAATAAATGGGACTCGTAACTCCTTGTTGTGTACTGGTTGCACAACCTTGATATCACGAGATACGTATGCAGTTTTGAAGCACATGGCGGGCGGGGACGAGAATAGATTGAATATTTCGATATCCCTATTGATATTAAGTTCTGATGTGTTATTGATTACTGTACTATTGAAAGTTCGAATTAACGTCACCCATGGTACTTGCCCGCAAATGTATATCTAGATAATTTTATTGTAACTGGCCCTGTCGTATTTTAATTATAAAATGTACGTCCACCGATTCCGCAACTGTTAGACACCTTAGTTCTTGCAACCTAATGGCCCGCCCGTTACGTTCCTCTACAGTGTAAATGTCTACTCATCATATACGATTACAGTTTGCTCCGTGGCCGGCCCACGTGGTTATAGGCCCGTATTTGTATAATGACATTTTCACAATAAAGGTTTTTAAAAGAAAACATGGTAGTAGTATATACATTGGTAAAGTTTTTAATAATAGTCACTGTTTTAGAATCAGTAAAAGGCAAGTGAAATAAAGCAGACCAATTACATGAAGGGTAAAAGGTATAATACGCAGGAACGCAGTAAAGATAAATGGTCAAGGGCTGTTGTGTTTTCTACTCCTGCAACATAAAGTGATCGATAAGAATCTCATATTCAGGCGTATCGGCGAGTAAGACAGCAGGCCGACCCTCTTTTGCTCAACGGCTCCGTCATGGGACGAAGAAACGCCCTTTTTCTCGAAAAAGGAATATATTTTACTTGCAGGACAGTTGTAAATTTTCCGGGAAAGTACATTAGCCTGGAACATTATAACATATATTTAAGAAAAAATAATGTTCGAAAGTAATAAAAAGCGTAATTTTTAGGTCATATGACCAAGCCTTTCATCATTAGAATAAGAAAAGTAAAATGAACCAATGAAAAGTTTTATTAACAAGTCACATGACCTGTTATGCTTACGTTACGCGCTGCGCGTCGCGCCCCGGATCACTTCCGGATGCGCTAACGCGGCGCGTCATATGACGCATTACGCGACAACGCAGGTCCAGAATATAGTCAAAATGTCTCCACCAACCAGCGGTCGGAACACAACCCCTTTCAGCAGGCTAAATAGTTCTGTTAAATGACAACAGAAGGGACAGGCAACAAGAACCATCAGTCAAAGAGGGGAGTTCTAGTTCTTCTCTACCGGGTCACGTTGGGGCGCTACCGGAACTGATCGAATTGGTAGTCTACAGTGTTTCTGGATGTTTCAGACTGAAGCTGGCGTTAGCATGAGAGCACCACCATTTCGTAGCTCCGTCGTGGCCATTCCACGAGCAATAATGCTAGCCGCTCCCCACCAGAAGCCTGCGAGAGTCGGGGGCCCCCAAGACTTTTGTAGAATCTTCAAGGCTGAGGGGACGCTTTCGAGAATGGAGCCCAATCTCTAGCAGACAAGCGTACGATTTTGGAAATGAGAGGAAGCAGTCACCAGAATACTCGAGGTACGGGCTCATGGGATTAAATGTGGAACAAGTAACTGAGGAGAAAGAGGGTAGTTACCGGGTTGGAAACGTTTTTTAAGGATTGGTAAAGTTTGGAAAGCATTTTGGGGATTAACTGAAAAGGAGCGCCAAGTGAACGATGGGCATTTAGAATATGTTATTTACTAACATGAATTTCAGCGGGCAAAACGTTGATTTTGAACTTTAAGTTACGAACCAGTTTATCTGACATGAGATTTATTTGTTGTATAAATTGATAAATCACAGTTACTTTTGGATATAACCTAATAGTCATGTTCTTTTAATAATTGTAGTGAACCCCTGACGAAGTGCAAAGAAAGGCACGAAATGCATTGGGTGACAGAAATGATCGAATCGGAGAATATCTATGTAACATTCCTGGCTACAGAACAAGGCTCGTTATGGCATGTCTTTAGCATTAAGGTGTTTAAATGTGAACATAGCTTGTCCACCATGTGACTGATCAACGTAATGGATGAAATAACTTCAAAGAAAATAAAATGTGAGGAACTTGAACGACGTCTGGCATCAGTATGTTGCACCTAAAGCTGTGCGTCCGGTGTGGGGCACACTTTGGCCCCACTTTCTCCTGTGATGTCATCAGTGATGTCATCAGTGATGTCACTGACCATGTCATGAATGATGTAATATGTGACATGATCAGCAGTGGATTGCGGGTGCGCGATATATAGTTAGTACAACTAACTATATATGGAATTTCAATGGTTTTGTAGGAGTAAAATAAGGTTTTTTAAATGCTAATTCCTAACTATATATGGTCTATAACCTATTTTTTTTCAGTGAATATATATATATATATATATATATATATATATATATATATATATATATATATATATATTACAACAACATCTCCCTCAAGAAGAGACTTTGAGTCGCACACGAAACCTTGTCACTGCCAATTTATTTGCGGATTTCAAACAACAGGGTACGGCATAGTCCTAACATGTTTCGTTCCTCCTGGAACTTTTTCACAGGCGAGCCTTACACCTACAGCATCTCGTTTTTCCACAGTCAGGTATTCATCATTTATAATCTCGTGTCCATTACTGACCAATGCTGACGCTGTTTCAGGAAACACTTCCTTTTTACTCACACATTGTGGGACATGTGGTTTGGAGATTGTTCATTTTTGTTCCTCACCGGGTGGTGTATATATATATATAGCTTTATTTAAAAGCAATTGCAGACATGGTGGTCTGCTGACCCCAGTAGGCCACCATCCCTATGATGGCAACGAATTGTAGTGGGTCAAAAATAGCGACCTACCTCAGTAATATTCATGAGGTAGGTCTGTTTGTGACCCACTACGGAACACTAATGAAACTCAAAAGAGTTTCCTACATAAGGAATAGCGAGTTCCTAATTGCGATTTGCAAAAAATCGCAATTAGGAAAGAGCTATTTTGATCTTCGTACATCTAGACCTAATATACTGTGAGTACATTAAGCGTAAGGCATAGTCTTTGTTGAAGCAATATTAAGCCAAGCCAAACTAAAAACGGTCTACTAGAAAAGAATAAAGGAGCAAATAAAACAACTTTTGTAACCCATCTTAAACATTTTAGTTAATGCGCACCTTTGCTTTTTCAAAATATTTTCAGACTGGAAATCGTATAAATCAAGTAAAAAATAAAGCTTTATTAAAATTTCTGTTTGAATATCTACTTTGTGAGTGCAATATTGGGACAGGTGTATCTGTTCTTTTGTTAATTTGAAAAGGAAGGGGGAAATCACAGGTTTCACAGGCCATGATCAACCAAATACATAAAAAATACATATTTAATCTTTAGTTATATAATGACCAACCACAATCTGTTTCAACTGCATCCTTTTCGTTGTGGTCTTACATTTTTCTTACATGGGGCAGTCAAGTCAAGTATCCATGTTAAAATATAGATTTCATAAATACAAGACAAAACTAGACCATAAAAACATCTAATGAGCTATTCATTCCAACATCCAGTAAAACCCTGTGGGCGGGACAGGCAGAAACAGAAGTGAGGAGGCCGTATCGGTGTAATATTGGAGTGTTTTATTGTCAAAAGGTGGATTACAAGTATACAGGTGGATTATAAGTGTACCAGTAGTCTTTCAACACAATCAAAATTATTAGAAGTCCCTCTCAAAACAAGTGTTGGAAAAAAGTTGTAGTTCTTGCACTTGATTTCATTACAAGAACGGAGGCTGACATTATGCATAATCTTTTAATGAAGTCTCCAAGCAGCCGCATACATCACAATACCAAAAGTTCCAGAATAGAACATAAAGAATACATAAAAGGCATGAGCTGACAGTAATCTGCCTCTTTTAAATGCGGATCCGAGCAGATAAATAACTCTTTTGTTCTCTAATATTTTAGGATTTGATTGCTTACTGGCTTTTTCCCTAGAGTGGGCTAACTCCCCCCTTGCCTCTACCTCACTTCCTTACAGATCTCCAATTTATGGAGATCTCCCTTTCGCTCCCAATTTTGGCTTGAGTCGATATGTACTGCTTTAATAATTTGCTTCATTTTCAGGCATTAACCTTCTCTTTTCTTTTTAGGTCCTTCTCCTCGTAAGTATGCCCTTACTTCATATGGGATTCCGAAACCCACCCTCCCATCCCTAATGCCCTACCTCTCGGCACTTTCCGTGCTTCAAACGTGGCCGTTCTAAATCCGGGGCTCGAGTTCGAGTCTTCATTTGACCCCGCACACCTCAAAACCCCGCACTCCTCCTCTATATCGGCGCTTCCCCCTTCCGTGTTACCTATTCGGAGTGTGCCTGCGTCTGAGAGCGGCGGCTCCGTCTTTCAGTGTAAAATTAAAGGAAAGTAACTTGGCAACCTGGTTGTGGCGTCCCCTGGTTGCCAAGGGTATTTCCTCAAATGTAGCCCGGACCTCCATGACAACAGCTGATTACACTCGCGAGCAAACATCAGTTGCTCGTTTATTTCATAGTGATCGGTTCTCAACCACACTTTTGCTCATTTATTGGTATATCATAAAAAATTAAAAAGAAAAGGCAATTTGATACCTCTGATTCCTCTATATATTCTCTATTCATCTTACATTTTATCAACTGTGGCTCAGTATATATTCCTATCTCTAAAGCATCTTTCTTAAAACCTTATCACTAACATGACTCGGATTCAGACGAGGCTACCGCCACCACCCCTAATATCGATAAAGATACCTTCAGGAAAATCATTGAAAAAGAAATGAGGTCCTGCATGATGGAGACCCTTAACTAGGTCTTCTCTTCTAAAAGATCACTCCCTACCCAGGAGGATGATCCTTGTGAAGTCTTTTTTGACGATTATGCAGAAATAAGTGGTAAAAGATCTAAGAAGTGCAAGAATATTGATCTTGCCCCTAAGAGCACTCTGGGAGGTCCTAGCACCTCTTCTAATCTGGGAGGTCTTAGCACCTCAACACTTAATGGAGGCCCTCAAGCCTCGAACTCCCTGGTGTCCATCGCGGCACGACTTATCTGGGTGCCCACAGCGGCACGAAACAGCTGGGTGTCCCTAGCGGCACAAAACATCATAGTGCTCAATATAACACAGGAGACAATTCATTTTTTATTGACAATGATTCTTCCGATGTTCCAGACGAGTATATCCTAGACCTGGATGAAGAAGAGGTAGATTTCGACATTGCAGAGGTCAAACTCCCTACTTCCTCTAAGCATAATATCCTAAGGATAAAAATGCTGTGTTGGGAGGTAGCTAAAGGTCGCGTGACACCCAAAGAGAATTCAGGAGGGGAAGCAAGATCCACCACCACAATGTGACAAAGATGGCTTTCTTCCTTAGCCAGCCGCCAGACCGTCACACTCTTTGGGTTTACGTACCGCCTTTTGCCGCAACTCTCTAGAATTGGGGCGGCTCCTGGGCGGCCTCTGGTGATCATCACTCCTCGCTCCACTCATCTGCGGCTTCCCCAGTTCCGGCGTCTTAGGCCCTCACATCCTCTCCTGTGGCGTCTTCTTTGCAGGTGTCTCGCCCGGTCTCTTCTCTCTCCACATCTGCTTTCTTCCCTGCCTCCTCCTTGATCGAGTCCGCCCTTTGTTTTCTTTTCTCCTACTCTAAGGTAGCGGGTTGGGTCGTTTTCCACACACACGCTTGTTGATTGGCCCATTCATCATGAGGAAGAAAGCCCTTCCTGTGAAGGTAAAGCAAAGTCCATTTTCACTGTTTGTTTATTATTCCAGCACCCGATGTCGTCAGTGGTATCCGGCAAGAATGGAGACCAAGTCGGGTTTCGGCAGGAGGGTACGGAGCACCTGTCCTCCTCAAAAACCCACTAAACGAAACTCATGTTTTAACTTCAATATCAGCATTATTAGGGAAAGTGACAGCTGGTGAGATAAGCTGTATGTCCAAATTATTGCAGGCAGATATTTTACTATGGTCTTTATTCTGCAAACTACATTTTAAGTCGCTATTTTAGTCTATGCCTTTCTGCTACACTTCCAATGTAATTCATACATTTAAGGTGTTCCTTAATACCTTACCACAGGATTTCTATATCGAAAGCACTCCAAGTTATTGTGTAAAATCTTAATATCAAATATTGTCACTCACCTAATGTTTAGGTATGTCAACATCTGCAGGTTTCTAATACCTTCTGGAATGCATTTAATGCAGTTATGATACAGGTTTAAGGTCTCAAGTGGTGCAAACAAGCAAACGTCAGCAGGGATTTCAATAAATCTGTTTTTTGAAAGATCTGGAAGAGAAAGCAAAACATGTTTTACTTTAGATTCTTAATAGCAAATATGTACATGATTTCACATCAATTACAGCCACATTAAAAAACCAGAAACCATACATCCCTTGTGTGATCAAATGATAACACTGCCTTGGCTATAAAGATTGAAATATTTGCCACAAGTGTCACAGATGGAGTAACTAAGTTTCAAGACTCTTGAGTTCCAGACTAAAATAAGAAATTATTATATTGTACATCATGTAGTGTAGGTTCATTCTTACATGTTACTCACCATAATGGTTACTGTACTCTTGTTACTGCTACATCCCCAACCATTCTGCCATCTACATCCTTTTACACGTGTTTAAGGGAGTAAACAATATTGGAACAACATGGTTTCGGCAAAAGTTGCCTACCTGCGAGGACTCTCTAAACTGAGACTAGTCCTAACTACTTCAATATGCATGCAATCCTGCAGGGTCAACCCGGACGGGATTAGTACAAGAGGGTTTTCAAGGAGAAAAATCTTGGTATTTGAATAGCAGAAATCAACCTGAAAACAATGGGGTGCTCTACAAAAGGGATGGAGTACGCAGCGACGAGGCGGGCCAGGTGAAGAAGGCTTGGGAGGGCAGCAGAATCAGGGGGTAAAAGACTGCGGGTTGAGCCATATCAAGGCAGACAGGTGGGTAAGGGATATGGTAGAGCAAGGAGATACCAGGAGGGGTCCAGCGTATCAACAGAAGAGGAGTACTTTTCAGCAACAGGGGCTGGAGGATAGTCAGGCAGATTCAATGAGTTTGTCAGATAAGTTTGCTAACTGAGGGGCTCTCCAAAGTGATATTTCATTATGTAGAGCATCTTCCAATAGCCAAATGAGGAACTGGAAATTTCCTTTCCTGGAGTTAGGTGGAATCACAGTTTAGATTTCGTAAGAGAAACCAAAGGACTATGGGCCTCATCGTGAATGCATCAGTAATTCGATAAGCAGTATCATCTTCTTGTGACAGAAACAAACCAACTGCTGGTTACGACATTTCCATCCATCAAATTAGGACACCAGTAATATAGAGCTGCTGGCACCAACACTGATTAGCATATTAATAGAGAATGTGGTTTAACATGTGGATAGGACAAGGGCCCCCACTGACCAGGTCTTAATGCCTTGGTATCATGATGTATATAGCCAGAAAGGTGTGCCCAGCACATTGCACATGACACGTGTTTTTAAGCATTTGGATGAGTTATGAAATGCGAACATTTAACACTGATTAACAGTACTAAGGGTGTTTGTGCTTCCCCTCTAAAACATGTGCATTGCATTGGAATTCCATTTGGTCGATTTAACTTCTGATAATTCCCAAATGCACCTATGGATAAAGGAATAAATTAAAAGTCAATGTGTACAGATCCTCTCACATGTAGCAAGGTGCACTACTCAAGCCCTTACGGTGCTTTTGGTTGAAGAATATTTTTCTTGCTAGAGCAAAAATATGTGACTGATTATCATCTATTCAACATAATCTGTATATTCATAAAACTGTCATTTGAATGGTTAATCAAACACAAAATGATCAATGAGCCTAAATGACAAAATTAACAGTGTTGCTTTTTCAATCAACTCTTAGTTGATCTAACATTTATTGTACAATTCATTTATACATGATATTCCACAAATCATATTCTGTGCCGTTGTTCCCAATGCATTTCGGGAGTCCCTTCATCAGGGGAACACTGCAAATACAAATGATACAAAATTCGAAATCAAAACGTAATTCAAATTCAGAGTCAATAGTCAGAGCTTTTACAGAGAAAGATCCTCATTCCAAAACATCCAGTATATTTATGCTATTGTCCGCCAATGATCAGGAACAGAGTGGCCAGTTTGCGACGCCTCTAAGTAAGTCCAATGAGGTTTTTTGTTCAGGTTTTAACGGGTGTTAGTATAGAAGGGAGTTGCATTTCAACACGGGACATCTGCCTTTGGGATGAATTTTTCTACACAGCTTTGGAAACCTTATGGGCAATAGCATGAATATACTGGATGTTTTGGAATGAAGGCATTGGTCTGTAAAAGCTATGACCATTGAGACTGAATTTGAATTACGTTTTGATTTCGAGTTTTGTATCATTTGTATTTGCAGTGTTCCCCTGATGAAGGGACTCACTGTCCGCGAATGTAAGCAATCCATGTAATGTATGGTCTATTGAGCAATGTCAATAAAAAGAGTAAAAGAAAAAAAAAAGGCAATCACACCAGTACGAGTAGTAGGACTCCTGCAGTAACTATTTCAAGTACTCCTGCATGTAATTGACAAAGGTATGACTGTCTTATCTATTATGAATGGTGTTCTCTCCGAGAGTGCATACAAATTGGAGCAGATAGCTCAATGTTTTCAGATGTGAAAGTGGGAGCCATAAGTGGGAGTTGCTGGAAAATAAGGCATATCTATTACTGAAGGGGGAGGACTAAAGGGAACATTAAAGAGGGGTAAAAGGAGGGACTTGCATATACTAAAAGGAGTAGTTTCTGTCCTGTAACTCCAGTTCTGTAGTAGGGGTATCTCTGTTATAGTCATAATCTAGTGAATAGTCCCGCCCATGTGCGTGGACCCCGGAGCAATCAAAAATAATCTCTTAAGGTGTCGAAAAATGCAGAACTGCACAGACAATTAAGAGAGAATTTAAAGACAGATAATGCAGCCTATATCCACAGGCTACACTGTCCAGTACTTCAACTAGAAATTCCACCAAAAATCCACAAACAGCAAAGCCTGTCCAGATTTCCCTTGCTTTAACAGCAAAACCCCTCTGGAATGATAGAGAGGAAGACATGGACAGACAAGCCCCATAGGCTGCCATTATGTGGCTCAAAACAGGATACTGTGCCTTTAAGAGAACTTTACAGAACTTCACAGTATCCCAGAATGCACTGCAGGTCCCTTTTACTTTGTTCTTTTTGAAGGCGTAACACGCCAGACCTGTAGTATTCTTTACATGAATATCTCTCTCCACCGGGGAGGAGGGCGGGCGCTTATGACTATAACAGAGATACCCCTACTACAGAACTGGAGTTACAGGACAGAAACTACTCCTTCTGTAGTAGGGGGGATCTCTGTGTATAGTCATAATCTAGTGAATAGAATGGCAAGCCCATCCTTACACCAATGCGGCGGTGGAGAAAAGAGAAATAATACCACTATTGTGCGAACAGATTTCGCAGCGAAGCCTGCCCAACCTGAGCGTCTGCCCTGGCATCAGTGTCCAGGCAGTAATGCTTAGCAAAGGTATGAACCGACTTCCAAGTGGCCGCCTTGCAGATTTCTGCAATTGTAACATTACGGAGCAAAGCAGTCGTGGCAGCTTTGCCCCTGGTGGAATGAGCCTTAGGCTTACCCCCTAAGGTCATATTAGCTTTTTGGTAACACAATTGTATACAGGACACAATCCACCTCGAGATGGACTGTTTAGAGGTAGCAAGACCCGTCCTGACTGATCCATAATTGATAAACAATTGGTCTGACCTACGAATATCCTTGGTTTTATCCAGATAAAATTTCAACACCCTCCTGACATCCAGGGAATCCAGGGACCTTTCCGCTGGAGAGGAAGGATTATAAAAAAACATAGGCAAAGTTATGGTCTGGTTAACATGAATGTCAGATATAACTTTAGGAAGAAATTTAGGGTGAGTACGCATAACAACCTTAGCAGCATGAAATACAGTATAAGGTTCTTGGCAACACAACGCCTGAATTTCACTCACCCTGCAGGCCGGCGTAATGGCCACGAGGAACGCCGCCTTCCAGGACAGGTGCTGCAACGAAGCCTTATGAATAGGTTCAAAAGGCTCCTTCATCAATCTGGACAGCACCACATTCAGTTCCCATGAAGGCGAAGGAAGCCGGACAGGAGGGAACACTTTCTTCAAGCCTTCCAAAAAATCTTTGATCACAGGGACCTGAAATAAGTCTGTGAAGGACATTTCCTGTAGGCAGTCAATGCAGCCAGATGAACCTTAACCCCTTCGAGGCGGATGACGAGCTCAGCTCGTCATGAGTTACGCCTCTCGTACGCTCATGACGAGCTGAGCTCGTCATGCACCGCTGGTTTTTAAAAAACTCAGCACAGCGCGGAATACGGCACCGCACGCATACGGTTAATGGAATGGACATTAAGGCCAGACTGTGCCAGATGTAGAAGATATGGAAGGATGATATCTTCCTTACATGTCGTCGGGTCATAGTTCTTGGATTTGCACCAGATGCAAAATCTCTTCCACTTGTAAGCATAAGAAGTCCTAGTGGAAGGTCGCTTAGCCTCCCTCAGTATGTCCAGGCAATCTTCAGGTAGATTCAGATGGCCATATTGCCCTATCTCAGGAGCCATGCCGCCAAACTCAAAGACGAGAGGTTGGGGTGCAACATCTGGCCCCCGAACTTCGTGAGAAGGTCCGGCCTGCACGGCAACCATATGTGAGGAAGGAGAGACCGGTGAAGCAGGTCCGTGAACCACCGCTGTCTGGGCCATTCCGGGGCAATCAGGATCATCCGCGCCCTGGACTGGGACAGTTTGATGAGCACCGCAGGAATCAGGGGAATGGGTGGAAAAGCGTACAGAAAGCTGTTCGACCAGTTGATCCAGAACGCATTCCCCAGCGTCCCTGGCTGGTAGTACCTGGAGGCGAAGTCTCGGCATTTGCTGTTTTCGGCGGTGGCAATCAGATCTACATCTGGAGTCCCCCACCTTGCGAAGACTTCTCCTAGTACTTCGTCGTTTATGACCCATTCGTGGTTTTCCTGAATGAGTCTGCTCAGCGCGTCTGCCTGAACATTCTGCACACCTGGTAGATGGGTGGCCGTTATCGTCAGTCCTCTGGCCAGAAGCCAGCGCCAGATCGCCTGCGCCTCCTGCGACAGAGTGCGCGATCTCGACCCCCCCTGCTTGTTGAGGTAATACATCGTGGTCGTATTGTCCGTCTGAACAAGCAAAGAGTTGGTCCGGAAGGACGGGTGAAAGGCCTTCAGTGCCAAGTGAACAGCTCTGAGTTCCAGGAAATTGATGTGGTACGTGGACTCCGTCGGAGACCACGTCCCTTGAATCTGTAAGTCTCCGGAGTGCGCCCCCAGCCGTGGAGCAACGCATCCGTCACAATAGTCTGCGTGGGAATGTCCTTGTGGAAGGGAACCCCTCTGAGGAGATTCTCCGCTGACCACCATCACTTCAGAGACTGAAGAGCATGCACAGACAGTCGTATCTTGTCGTCCCAAGATCCTTTCCTCTGATCCCACTGATCCTCCCAGCACTCCTGCAATGGTCTCATGTGTAGCCGTGCGTGTGGCGTGAGGAAGATACAAGAGGCCATCGACCCCAGTAGAGAAGACACCGTCCTCACTGTTGTAGATGGAGCGGTCATAAGAGCCTGAGCCTTCCGAAGGAGTGATAATCGTCTCGCCTCCAAAGGAGACACGCTTGCCGACAGCGTATTGATGGAGGCTCCCAAGTACTGTATGCACTGGACCGGAGTCGGGACAGACTTGGACATGTTGATGTGCAACCCCAGCTTGTTCAAGAGAACGCACGTCTTCCGGAAATGCGCTTGAGCTTCCGAGAAGGAGGAGGCCTTGATCAACCAATCGTCCACGCACGGGTAGACAAACATCTTGTTCTTCCTTAGGTGTGCAGCTACCACTGCCATGCACTTCGAGAATGTTCTGGGCGCTGACTTCAGCCCGAATGGCAGTACTGTGTACTGATAATGATTGGCGCCGACTTGGAATCGCAGGAACTTCCTTTGTTTGTGTGCAATGGGCACATGGAAGTACGCATCCTGTAGGTCTATAGCACACAGCCAGTCTCCCTGTTGCAGCTGAGGATAAATCTGATGCAATGACAGCATGCGAAACGTTTCTCTGCGAATCCACTTGTTTGCTTGCCGCAAATCCAGAATGGGCCTGAACTCGTTCTTATCCTTCTTGCGAACCAGAAAGAACCGGGAGTACAGACCTCTTCCTCTTTGAGACAGAGGTACGGCTTCTATCGCCCTTTTCCTTAACAGGATATCTGCCTCCGCCTGGAGCTCGCGCAGTTGAAACTGCGAGCTGACCGGTGGAATCGATGGAGGCGGGCTGGTGAACCGGAAACTGTATCCATTGCAAACAATATTCAGCACCCACTTGTCCAGAGTAATTTTTTTCCACTCTGCCAGAAAAAATTGAACGCTTCCCCCCACCGGAGCGGGTAACGGATGTAGGGGAAGTAACTGCTCAGGGTCGAGACCCTGCCGCGCCCTTGTTCGCTGTAGAGGACTGCTGACCTCCTCTACCCTTCTGGCGCTTCTGGAAAGGCCTCCGGAACTGCTGCTGTTGTTGCTTCTGCTGTCCCGAAGCCTGTCCTCGCCCTCTGCCCTGTGCCCCGAACCGTCTCTGGAACGGGCAGTAGGCTTTCTTTTCTTTGGGCTTCTTCAAGCCCACAGCCGTCAGAGTCTCTGCCTCCGCTTTCATGCGTGCCATCTCATCGTCCGCATGCTTGCCGTACAGGGTTTCCCCCGAGAAGGGCAAATTGGCCACTCGCTGCTGGGCCTCCGGCTTGAGTGATGTGAGCCCGAGCCAAGCGTGGCGTCACTGGTTGATCCCATGACAGTACCCGTGGGCCGCCATCAGAGAGACATCAGCGGCCGTGCTGATTACCTGGCTCGAAACCAGCATCCCTTCCTTCTGGATCTCCAGGAAATCCTCCCTCTTATCTCTTGGCAGGAGTTCCGTGAACTGCTGGAGGGATTCCCACAGGGCACGATCATACCGCCCCAGCAAAGCCGCATCGCTAGAGGCCTTCATGGCCGTAGATGCCGTCCCACAAGCCTTCCTGCCAGCTGAGTCGATCCCTCGGCTCTCCTTATCCGGAGGCACTGTAGACGACGGGGAGGTAGAGTGTTGTTTTCTGGCTGCCGTTACTATAACGGAGTCCGGAACAGGGTCAATCCTCAGAAAGGCCGGGTCGGAATCCGGGGCCCTGTACTTCTTAAGAAGACGGGATGGAGCGGCTTTCGTCACTGCAGGCGTGAGGAACAGCTCCTCCGCTGGCTCTACCAATCCTGGCACGAGCGGGAGTAGAGGGCGAGACAAATGCTTCTTGTGAAGTATCTCAAAAATCACGGACGTCATAGGTGTTGGAGCCGTCATCGTGGTTCCCAATTTTGCTGCACCCCTCAGGAGAACATCCTGGAACGTGCTGATGTCATCCACGGGAGACACTCTCGTCCCCGGGGAGTCTGACAAGGTCGGGGAGTAGGACCTGGCTCTGGAAGAGTCCGTGCGAGACCGTGATCCGCGCCTCCTGTGGCGCCGTCTTGACCTCGTAGAGGATCTGTGATGACTGCGCGACCTCCCTCTCCGTCCGGAGCGGGATCGCACCTTCCTTGGCTTCGGTCGCCCTGCCGGTTCCACCGGGACGGGTGACCTTGGCTTGGAAGGGGCCCTCGGCCGAGGGGTCCCCGTAGGAGGAGTCGGAAATCGTGGCAGCGAACCTGACCTCGGAGGAATCGGAGGAGGCTTGTCAGCCGGCAACCGAGGTTGAGGTTGAGGCTGAGGCCGAGGTTGATGAGGAGGCGGAAGAGGCGGAAATGGAGGTGGGGTGGGAGCCCGCGGAGGAAGTCCTCTCGGTAACGGAGGAGGAGGAGGAGGAGTAACTGTCTTCGGCCTAGCAGGGGTATACACAACAGAGTACACCGAGCCCGGTGACCCGCCCTCTTTACTAGGCAGGGACTTTGGAGAGCCTCCCAAAGACACTGGGTGCCTATCAGATTTACTCCTGGCGCCAGAACTCCTTCTATGCCTTCTCGGCGTCGAAGAACGTCGACCGGACGGCGAGCGTCGGCCCCTCGACGTCGAGCTTTGTCTCCTCGACGGCGAGCGCCTATCCCTCGACGGCGAATGCCTTTGCCTCGACGGCGACCTTCTACGCCTCGACGGCGAACTTCACCTCCGCTGCGATCTTCTCTTCGACGTCAAGGATCCCCTCGACGACGACCTTCTCGTCTTCGCCGACGGCGAACGGTGGTGTCGCCTCGACGGCGAGCGCCGACGCCGGGCCTCTTGACGTCGAGTACTCGACGACGACGCCGACGAAGACAACGACGAAATCGTCACCGGAGACTTCGACGGCGGTCTGTTCAGTTCCCTCGACGCCGAGTGTTGACGTCGCTTCGACCCAGAGCCCTGGGGAGACGGGGAACAGACTGCAGTCATCCCTCTCGACGTCGTGGTTGGTGCAATCGACGCAGACGGAGAATGGGGACGTTTGCTGGTCTTCCTGCCCCTGGGGAGCTCCCCAGAGGCCTCAGCATGGGCAGAGGAAGCCCCTCCAGACCCACCTTGCGTCTTCAGTCTTCTGGCCTCCAGGCCCTGAAGCCTGATCTTCATCCTATCCCTCAGGGTCCTGCTAGAGAACCCCTGGCAGATGTCACACTCCTCTGGGACATGAGATGAAGGAAGGCAGATGATACATACCTCGTGTGGGTCAGACTTGGCCTGCTTCCTGGAGCACTCAGGGCATTTGTCGAATAATGCAGGCATATTGACCATCAAAGAGTGCACCAAAAGACAAACAGGAAGAAAAACCACCAAAGTACTTCAGAGAAGCACTAAAATAACTTTGAAAAAGTGAAAAAATCACCAATAAACCCTTGAAAAGGGAGCTCAATGCTCCAGGGTCCTGCTTGCAGGAGCCGGAAAAAAGAACTGAAAGTAAAAGGGACCTGCAGTGCATTCTGGGATACTGTGAAGTTCTGGAAAGTTCTCCTAAAGGCACAGTATCCTGTTTTGAGCCACATAATGGCAGCCTATGGGGCTTGTCTGTCCATGTCTTCCTCTCTATCATTCCAGAGGAGTTTTGCTGTTAAAGGAAGGGAAATCTGGACAGGCTTTGCTGTTTGTGGATTTTTGGTGGAATTTCTAGTTGAAGTACTGGACAGTGTAGCCTGTGGATATAGGCTGCATTATCTGTCTTTAAATTCTCTCTTAAGTGTCTGTGCAGTTCTGCATTTTTCGACACCTTAAGAGATTATTTTTGATTGCTCCGGGGTCCACGCACATGGGCGAGACTATTCACTAGATTATGACTATACACAGAGATCCCCTACTACAGAACACTTATACAAAAGGATCATAGGTTGCAGTTCATAATTATTACACCCACATCTAATCCGGTAGCACTACAACCCAAATAGGCTCAAATATACTTCAATCCTTAGAATGAGTCACACACCACCGAGGGCAACTCACAGGAACTACCAGGGAATCGCACTTAAATCAGTGAAGACAGGGAACACAAATAACAACATAAAGACCTACGCATAAACAATAAATAAAATGAAAAACATTTACGCATTGCAGATGATGGAGCAGGGGGAGCAAAAATATTTAGTTTGTACCCCTGGGAAGTTAATGATCTCATAAAGTTAATATTACTAACTGTTTGAAATGCATGAATTAGTCAACAAATGCACCTTTATTAAGCAGTACACGCGGGCAACTTGCTGAAATTGCAAATTCTAATTCATTTATAAATGTGAAGTAAAAAACCATTAGAAATGTGATTTGCGTAGTAAAATAGAGTAAATTGCTTGATTCGTGTTGTGTAGAAAATTATACTGTGGCAAATAATGCAGATGTTAAGTAAAATGGCTTTAAATGTCGCATCTGCTAGGTAATACCTAACACAGGTCTTTAGAATGGTGGGTGGAAAACCGAAAGGCTTACTTTCTATGTCTAGTTTTGTTCTTATATTAGTTTCATGCGGGCCTGTTAGGCCCGCTTCGAAAATGGCCATCGGAAATGGATAAGGTTACAGAATGGCTCCGCGCATTAGCAGAGTGGATGCTCCAGTCACGTGTATGCAGCCTGTGCTCAGAGGGAGAGATGTCAAGGCCAGCCTGACCTGCAGCAAGAGTCATGCCACGAGCTCAGCATGAATGCATGGGAACGGATGAGAGAATCGAGCTACAGAAGACGAACTAATGTGTGACCATCAGAGTTTGCTACAAAATACATTAACAAGTTGAATTACCTTTGGACATTGCAGATCATGAGAACTATTGTATGCGTTATTGTCTGCAAACCGGTTCGAACAAGGAGGGCTATGAGGTGACCATCACCACCCCTCCAATGGACCAATTAGCGTGATTTCTGCCCCCAAAGATTGCAACGTTTGAGTGCAATGAGCCAGAGAATGGGGTATAAGAGAGTCTGCCCTGAAGCAGTTGGGGTTGCTGTCACTTCACCTACCCTGATGCTGCGAGAAACTCTGTCGTTCTAGACTTTTGAACTTTGACTGGGGAAGGGACGAGATCGTTGCGGGAGTTGCTTTGGGAGGAGATTGCGTCCGAGGAGGTTAGCGGGACAGTCAGTCAGTTTTGTGAGTCCTATCTAGTGACCTGCACTTTATCCATCACTCCTGGGGAACCATTCTTGTCATCGCCCTACGGCCAAGGGTAATGAATATTTTCCGTTTCTATTCTCAACATTTTGCTTGAATTCTGATTAATATATTAAATGTATTTTGCCTAATAAAGAACTTTACTTATCTGCTCAAAGAATTTAGATAACATTTTATGCTAACACTAAATGAGTCTGTGGTTCTTTGAAATAAATAATGATTTATAGATGTTAAAGGTTTAAATTATGATTGAGCTGAACTTAATCTCCATCAACTGATTATACTAGGTGGTCCATCGACCAAATAGCGGAGTACTTTGATGTTTTAAACCAACCGGATCCTAAGGTAATGTATATATTGTGTATGTTTTAATAGATGTTATTTCAACAAAGCACTCTGTTCGTCCAGCAGCTTATTTCCTTAGCGGTAGATCCAGAGAAAATTCAGTGAATATATGTATGCGGTGTTATGGGCCCCACCGACATAGAGTTAGTATAACTGAGGTTGTGTAGATGTTTTTCTGGATTAGTGTTATAAGGAAATTTTATTTTAGCCACGCTGGATCACAGACATCAATAGAAAACTATTGTATAAATATTAACCAATGTTTAAAAAAAATAAAATACAATTAATTAAAAATATATATATATTTTCTGATACCTTAAGATGTCAAAAGAACATACATCTACTTAGTGGTGGAACATGAAAGTAGTTTGCACGCATAAGCCACGGCCCTGAGTGACCCCGCAATCACGTTCCTGCACAGGTTTTCGATTTTTGTTTCAGGCTCAGTCATGCATGTGAGCTGAGCTCCACTCTAGCTAGGTAGTATAAAGGGATATGAACTGAGAGAGGGACTCTGGTCTGGAAGGAAGCACCCAGTGTTCCTTCCATACAGAAGGAGAATACTACCTTCATCGAATTGTAAGGTACTGCTAGTGATGGCAGTGCAAAGTGTTAGTTGTAGGACAGAGCTTTTCCATGATTGCTACAGAGGCGGGTGGCCAACCACCTCAGTGAATAACCTCTTACGTTCCATAAAACCGGATTCTACAATACATTCCAGCGTGTGTGACTGTAGTGAGCACATTTTCAACCGTGCATTCCTTCAGTGTATGTCAGAAGTATGTGTACTATTTTAGCCATTTTGATTCCACTGTGTGAGTACTGTACACAAAAAGGAGGATGGAGGTCACCTTGCAGACCTGCTATGTCAATTGCAAAAAGCTGACAAACACCCGCACTGGTGCAAAAGATAAGGCTAGCTGATTGGCCAGTGTGAAGGTTGTTCCCTCCTTTATGTGCTGGTGTTTTCTGTATCCTTAGAGAGAACTTACCAGGCACACCTTCCTTCCTTCCTGCTATACCCTGACACAGAATAATAGACCTTGCTAGAAGTCTTTTATGGCAGACATAGAATCAACAAAGGATATCTGAAATGACTGCATAGACCGACTGGACCTTCAACTCAATGCTCTAGGGTTTCGCATGACCATGGGAGGTTGCACCCACTAAGGTGTAGAAGGACTTCTGTGATCTAAGGCTAGATTCTTGTACTACAAAAACCAATGAAAGGAGAGGGAAACTGTTATGTGGGAAAACCCCTCAGTTATGCCTAACTGATATACGTAGTACACCAAAAATGGAGGGTGACTCCCAAAACAAGCAATACCCTGTACCTTAGTGCTCATCAGGCACACTACATGTGTTCTTATGGAACCCTCACCCACACACTAAGCATCTGCATTCTACATGATCAGGATCAGGATCAGGATCTCACCTAGTGAGGTACGGACCACCAGGTGTGCTCAACCTCGCAGTGGGAAGGATCACTTTGATATTCTCTATATTCTTATTGGGATTATAGGAAATAAAACATTAAAAATACCTCCAGGTGATCCTAACCCAGTTCTTTAGTAAGAGAGGCCCTGTGATATGGTTAAAACATAACATGACACAAAGAGGAATTTACTGAACAAATGTGTCTATTCTAGGTCTACTTGTTTCATTTGCTTCACAAGATGAGCAGATTTCATCAGGGCCTCTAAGACCCTTGTTCGCCCAGCCTATACGGAGCAGGAGTTATGCATTCACACGCATTCTATGCAAGATCAAGCGATAGTACCCAACCCTTCTATACGGGGTGAGTTGATTGAAAACTGGAGATTATCCACATCAAGAATCCTAAAAAATGAGAAGGAACACAGAAACGAAAATAAGTCTAAATTAGAACAGGATTAAACAATCGACCTTGAGCACTGCACTACACACTCTAAAACAGTGAGATCTCTAACCTTAGAGATACCATAATCTATAAGCTAGGGTTAGTTACCTGGTGTGAGTTAAAGTACTTGGAACAGCTAGTGTTCAAAATATCATGCAGGCATCTCATTATCCAAGTGTATTCATACACCGCATCACATATTCATACACAAAGAGGAGAGCAAATATACGAATATAAGCCATCTGGCTCCTAGTGTTTTAGGTAGGGACATACGTGGCAAAGACGATTATCCAGGCCTTGTGGAACAGAATGCTGGGGTTTGCTGGGATCAAACGTCACACACTAAAAACATGGGAGAGATATCCCTACATTACTAGCAAAGAAGAATAAATACACCAACAAATGCCCCAGAGGTCAAGGGCATTACTTAATGTACCAAATTTATCAAGGACAAAATCTTAGCAGAACATAACATGTGTATTTGTAAAGTGCACGTTCATCCAGAGGTCTCTTGGCGCTGAATAACGGATGTTCATTGTTACCCAATTCAATGGTACTCATTTTATCGACCTCAGATGGATGAAAGGCGGAGTGGACCCGACGGGATTTGAACCTGTGACCATGAGGTCGAACACAGGCCCCTGCAATGGACGAATTAGCCCTCTGAGTCACCAGACCCATAAAATAGACTTGGCAATTGACACCTGGTTGATTCAATTCAACAATACTTGATTTTACAAATAATGGACTATGTCTAAATAGAACTAAAGACTGTGACAACTGATAAGTGAATATGACAATTCTTGTGTAAAGAAAATAAAACAAACAAAAAGAATTAAGAACATTTCCCTAGGGCCAAGGTTGCAGTATAATAGTAAGGTTGACCTATTCAAAAGAAGATGAAGCAGGACTAGGGATGCCTCACAAAGTCTATTATTTATAAACTGAATGAAATATCCACAAGTTGATCAGTAAAGGTGTTACTTATTTTGCGTAGGTGGAAATCAATGCAGAATATTACATCTGCTATCCTCTAATGATGCTCTGACTGTAGGCAAACATGTGTTCCCTTACCACAGCTAGATGTAGAATAGTGATTGCTGTTACACTACAAGTCATTACAATGGCAATCAAAAATCTTTTAGTTGGTAAGAGTATTACCCCCAGAGATAGAAACACTGAGATCTAAACCTGCACCTACATCACCTACACATAGAATAGATGAGAGAACATTTAAAACTTAATTTATAGATGCTTAAAATGGAGAATTCACATCCTATGTTTATTCGAGATTTTTTCAGGAATGCATATACGCTATAGATGGTAAGGACTGTTATGTCCATGCATATTTACCGGTTTCAGCTACTGAGGATGTAAAATAACATCATATTCCCATGTCATATGCAGTTACATGTAGTATATGGCTTAGCCTATTTTATGGACAGCATTGCTTTGAATAATATTTGTCTAATTACGATTTTTACGAGTCTAATTTTTCTATTTTTTATTTTTCTAATGATTTTTACGTCTAATTACGAGGGTCTCCTCGTGAGCAACACGCCCACACCACTTCCTGCCTGCCACACTCTCCACGCAGGTTAGCGTGCTAGTTGCTGTGAAGTCTAAAGGCTATATTTAGGGGCGAGCTCCGTGCTCCCAGTGATGATAGAGGCGACCAGGCTGCTCGGAGTACACATAGCGCTCAGCCTCCTTAGCGTTCTTGTATTTCCTCATGATTATCGTCTCCGTGTGATTTTAAGACACCTGATGATTTAATGCCATTTTAATGTGTACTGTTTCTGTGTGATTTAAGACACTTGTTGATCTAATGCCGCTTTTACTCGCCTAATAACGCTACTTACCTGCTTGCTCTTCTTGCTCCTTACTCCGTTCCGCCGCGGCTGTGTGCCGATCGGGCGGAGGGTCTCCTCGTGAGCAACACGCCCACACCATTTCCTGCCTGCCACACTCTCCAAGCAGGTTAGCGTGCTAGTTGTTTCCTCCCCTAGGCGTATTTCAGATGGGGACGTGGCGGAAGCGCGCAGCGGGCGTGCCGACTTCGCGCCAAAGTTGTGCCAAAGTTAAGCCCGTCTGCGCCCGTCCACGGCCGGTCGCGGCCAGCGGCCATCCACTATGCCCAACGGACTACCTATTCCTTCATGGACCTTCTCGCCCTCCAACACTCTGGGCCCCTGCATTCTCGTGCTGTTGGCGCCGCTCAAAATTGTGGTATTTTGATCTCCCAGGGCTCCCTGCTAGGTACATCTGATTTGAGTGCCCTGACGTGTTACTGTGATTCTTCTACAACTTTTCCTGGCGTAGGGTCCTCTGGACCACAGTCCCTGGTGGTAGTTTATCTTAACACTCGCTCGTTGGTGACCAGCTTGAGATATTTCAGCTGCTGGACGATAATAAAGTGGATATCCTTCTTCTCTCTGAGATTTGGCTAACTGAAGACTCTGCCCCGGATATCCTTGCTGCTATCCCCACCGGCTACTATATCCTACAATCTAATAGGGCCGATGGGAGAGCAGATGGGGGGGTTGCAGCTATCATTCGCTCCCAGCATACGTTTACTATCCTCGAAACTTTCACTCTTGCTAAAACTGACTATCTTACCTTTAAATTTACCTCTCCTAGGTTTTCTTTCATTTGTGTCCTTGTTTATAGACCTCCTGACTACATGCCCCTCTTCTCCCAACTACCTCCGGGTAGTTGCGCGCTATACAAGTGCAATTTTTAATTTCATTTCATCTACCCTTAGCCCGCCACTAGCAATCAGTTAAAGCGCTGCGAGGCCTCCGGGTAGTTACGCGCTATACAAGTGCAATTTTTCATTTCATTTCAGTTCGGTGACCTGGTCTCCCAGCTAATCATTAACTCCGCCAAAATTCTCATCATTGGCGATTTTAATTATTGGCCATCAGACCCTCGCGAGAGTAATCTCTCTGAAGAATTCACCGACCTTTTACTCGGTTTGAATTGCAGTCAGCATATCACAGTAGCTACCCATAGCAAAGGTCATATTCTTGACCAAGTCTGGACGACCAACCTTGACATCTCCCCTCCCTCAGTGTATCCTTGTTCTTGGTCTGATCACTTTTTTATTTCGTTCTCCATCAACCTCACTCTGCCTGTCCATCCTATTCCTATTACCAATTTTACTGCTCGTAACTGGAAACGTGCCAATCTTGCAGAATTCCACGCCATCTTAGCCTCTACAGCCCCTAGGGACCAGGCCTCGTTGATTGACCAGGCCTGTCATCTCGAGCAGTGGCTGGTATCCGCCAGTGATAAAGTGGCCCTGCTAAAAATTATAAAAACTAAACGTCCCCATGACGCTCAGCGGTGGTTCACAGATCAATTGAAACGGGATAAATTGTCCCTCCGCCAAGCTGAGCGCCGATGGAGGCGCAACCACGACCCAACATCTAAAACCGGGTATGTTGACCTATTGAAACAGTATAAAAAATCTATCTTATTGGCTAAAACCTCTTATTTTTCTCAGAAAATTATGGACTCAGCCTCTAAGGCTAAGGACATTTTTTCTATTGTTGAGGAGCTCACCTTGCCGGACCGTGTCACTGTTCAACCATTACCTACTCAAGCTCTTTGTGATTCTCTGAATTCATACTTCATTGAAAAAATTGTCACCATCAAGAATAACATTTCCCCTCCTTCTTCCCCCATTCCCCCTCCTCTACCCCTTATGAACACCCATCGCTTGGATGTTTTCCCTCCCATCTCCCAAACCGAGTTCATCTCCTTGTTACATTCGGTGAGCTCGGGCTCCCCTAATGATTGCTGCCCCCCTCAAATCCTCAAAGAAGTCTTTTTGGCCTGCCCTGACCCCCCGCTGTCATTGCTCAACAACTCGCTTGCCACTGGCACGGTCCCAGATTCTTTCAAACAGGCGGTTGTAGTTCCCATACTAAAGAAGCCCGGTGCCGACCCTTCGGTTATGAGTAATTTTCGACCGATTTCCCTTCTCCCCTATTTGGGGAAAATCTTGGAGACCTACGTTACTTGTTGTCTCAGTGCATTCATTGAGGGCTCTTCCTTTTTGGATAACCAGCAAGCCGGCTTCCGGCCAGCTCATTACACCGAAGCTGTTATTGTGGCCGTGATGGATGTGCTAAGGCAAGGCGCCGACAAGAATATTGCCCAGGCTCTTGTATTACTGGACTTGTCGGCTGCTTTTGACATGGTCGATCATGCCATCTTGATCGACCGTGTCAACAACGCGGGCATCCAAGGCATGGCCCTTACATGGATCAGATCCTTCCTGCACCAGCGTTCCCAGGCAGTCCACCTGTCCACTTACTCCGCTTCTTATTCCCTCCTTTCCTGTGGAGTCCCTCAGGGCTCTGCTTTGTCGCCACTTTTGTTTAACCTTTACATGCAACCCCTTATAGCTTCCCTTCATCACACCCCGGTTACTATTTTTAATTATGCTGATGATTTACAGTTGATTTTTCCTGTCGATCCCACCCCCTCCTCCTGTGCTAATTTCCAATCCACCATGCTCGCGATCTCTGAGTGGATACACTATAGTCAGCTGAAGCTTAACCCTAACAAGACGGAGTTAGTGCTGATGGGTGGCCCAGCTAATCCCTGGAACTCTAGCTTCTGGCCCCCCTCCCTTGGGCCTTCGCCCTGCCCTGTCAATTCGGTAAAGAACCTAGGCGTAATCATATGTAGTGACTTGTCTATGAGGCCTCAAATTAATGCAGTTACATCATCCTGTTTTTTCCATCTGCGCAGGATATGCAAAATTCGTAGGTTCCTTACCACCGAGGCACTCATTCTCGTCATCATGGCTCTTGTTACCTCCCGTATTGACTACGCTAACTCCCTCTATGTTGGAATACCTGCTTACCATCTTCACCGGCTGCAGCTGGTGCAAAACCAGGCGGCAAGACTGGTCTTTCATCAGCCCAAACATCAACATGTCTCGCCCCTGTTGAGGAGACTGCATTGGCTCCCTGTGGCCTACCGCTGCATGTTCAAACTTGGCTGTACTGTCTTTAAGGCTCTTACTGATCAAGCTTCTGCCTTCACCACCTCCAGCCTTCAGCGTTACGCCCCCTCGAGAGATCTCTGGTCCACCTCCCACAACTTGTTGACTGTTCCAAGGTACAAACGCAAAAAGCATGGAGGCTTGTGTTTTTCTTTCCTGGCTCCCACACTGTGGAATTCCCTTCCCGTTTCCCTCAGACTCTGCCCCAGTTATGTTTGTTTTCGTAAATTACTAAAAACTCACTTTTTCCAGCTAGCCTACTGAGTAACTCTGCTGCACTGTTCCCCCCGCAATTGTCTATGAGCGCCATGAAACCGTTCAGTGACCGAGCGCGGTATAAATATTTTTAACATAACGATTTTATTGTTTCTAAAACCACTCTTCATAAAAGAATAAATCCCACCCAAAAGCTAAGGAGATGGAGAGAGCATGGTATTTCTTTAGATTCCCTACAAATAGAGATACTGATAAGGCATATGAACAAAATATGACATGCTTAATTGAGCCATTAGTAAAGAAATTATTTAGGCATTAGAGGAAACGAGAACTCGCACATTTCATAAGGCAACAAAACAAGAAGATGTGTTTAAGAATGTGTGGAATGAAGAAGAAGGTGTATAAAAATAAAATGATATATTTCAAATTGAAATGAGAAAGACACCAGGCAGGGAAACTGTTTTTACAAAAGTGAAAACTACATTAGAACCAGACACATATGGATAAAAAACTGTAAACATACGAATGAAGTTCTTGGAGGGCCTGTCCAAATATTTGCTGGGGAGAAAGCAGTTATTCTTGGAGCCTTTTTACTGTTACCTGCTAATTTGGAGGGTGTTTGTTATTTAGCTTTACAGTTCCCTAAATGTATTGTATAAATAGCAAAGATGTCCTAACAATGAAAACATATCAAACATAAACGCAGTACAATTGACACAATTGGACACAATTAGTGGGAGATATTTTGGGAGCAATCCTTCCCCTGTGGGAGTAGTTCTAAAGGACGAGAAAATTCTAAGCTTTCTACAGTAGTAGATAAGTTAGTCACTAGTACATTTGGTGGTTTGCTAGCAGTCAATAAAGGAGGAGTAGATATTAGATCATAGGTTTTTAAGATAAATTAGATTAGATATACTTCTGGCACAGAAAGACTGAGTCTGTAAGATGTTAAAAGCTCAACACTGCGGTTCCTATATACCCGATAAGAGTAAGATGATAGAAGAATCTGCAAAGAACATTTCTAACTTACAACTTAAATTAGAAACCTTTGAAACAACCAGGGTGTTAGGAGATTTAGGTAAAGGAGCTTATGCTATAAGTAGCTGGTTTGGAAATACCTGTTGTAGATTTTAGGGATTACATGAAAACCTATATTGATCATTGGCATTTGCTTAACATGCTTATTTGCTATGTATAAAGGATTTTGATGTTACCGAAAAGAAATAAAGAAAGCAAAAGGCAAAGGAGGGAAGAAATAGAGTAAAGAAAGAGTACGGCTTACAAATCGTTAAAAGCAAAGCTAGAGTATAATAGATGACTCAGCAAAGAAGGAAGGTGGACCTTAGAGATTCGCTTGTGATAAATTGTGATGGCTATTCTAGCCATGCTGGAGGTAGGAGGAGTTGATACAGCAAACATTCTCATTTTGTAAACAAAACACATTTAACTGGAAAGTGCACAATTTTATGCTACATAACACACATATAAGAAAGGCAAAATTAGTAGTTGGTACCCGGGTATTGCAAGCATAAACAAGGTAACAATTTATTGACTTTGGTTAGCCTGACCACCGATTTCACATTAATGTTGATTTTACATGCTAGGCTTAAAAGGCCTGTTTTAAATTGTTGTCTTGCACAAGATGTTTTTCTCTTCCACTGCAGATGGTGTAACTTCCCAGAAGCCTTCTTTTAGCTAGTGACTAGGCATCTGTTATGTATTAGAAAGCTGACAGTGAGGTTCTCATGGGAAAGGAGGAAATGGCAGGAAATGCGTCTCTTGGGGAGGACTGTTGGAACCACAAGATGTGGATGATGTATCTCTTCAAGTATAAGATTTGGTAGTCTATTGTAAAGACATGAGAAACTAGGGAGTTCACCTGCACACAGGGTTTGCTGAAACTTGATGGGACGTTGGGTACAGGAAATGCATCAGTTGCTAAATTATGTTTTAGCAGATTTATATTAGTGCATGTTCCTAGAACAGGGTTGGGGAATTAGGGATTTCTTTTATTGGAAGAGATCCCGCTGAGCCCTTCTCTTTCTCATCTGGAATGTCTACCGGTTTATATCTGAAAATATTTTCCTGCTTGCAAAATTCTGCATTCCAGTTCTCTCATCGGAACTATTTATTTGGGTTTCTGAGATGACACCTTTCTTTGCTTATATAAGAAATTGCCAGTCTTATGCATAAAGTGAATTAGCCTAGACTAGGGAATTCCTTTATGGAACAAGCTTGCTAGATTTTCTCTATTTTATTTGTAATACTCACTAATGCTGTATTCTATCTTGCATTGAAATACCGACTAATAGATTATTTAACTCTGTAATGTGGATGACTAAATATTAATACTTATTGACTAAATAATTCAAGCTGAATTGATTTGTCAATAAAACCCTTTTACTTACACCACTTCTCTTTAGTAATTCTTGTTAGGCCCCAAATGGGCTTTATCGCTCATGGTGTATAATGTAACTGATTGCTCCTTCTCAATTCTCCTTGTTGATGAACAAAGGTCTCTATGACCAATGGCGGGTGTTATTTAATGATTACACTTGAAGCATGAGATTTTCCACTCCGGCAAAACTAAACTTAGCAGCAGGTGTCAATCTTGCATAAGTATTGTAAATAGTCTATCATTGTTTCAAAGTCGGAGGGTGGCCGCCAGAGTTAGACCCAAAGTGTTGGCCATCTTGGAATGGTAAAACAATGATACACTATGGACAACATCATTCTGGAATTGATATATACGCCAAGCAAGCAACGCTAAAATCATTCTCTACAAAGGGACTCTGTGCCTTCTCATGTAACCAAATACCTATCTATAAGTTGTAATACAGAGTAATAACAAACTACCCTTAAATGCATATTGACATTAACAAACGCTTTTCAAAATAAAAATGTTGTGTATTCCCCCTCGACTGAGAACTTTTTAACACTGTATATTGTTTTGTTAATTGTAATGGTTTTAATTAACCACACAAAACTTTGACATAAAACAATTAGACTTTAAACGTTATCATTGGCTAGTCGCCGTAACCAACTCAAGCCTACTGTGTTGGTCATAAGCCTCCTCACAAGGCAACTATTGAGTATATTGTATTAAAATTACAAACATACAAACTCATTTGTCACAGATATACAAAATCCCTCATTATAGAGTCACATGAGATTACCATGGTACAACTCGCCTTTCCCCGTGTTGGGTTATTTGGGCGACTTACCAAAACTCTTTCTTATTATGCTCATCTGGGAGTTTCCATGTAATCAAATACTTTTCTACAGTTTGTAACATAATGTGATAACAATCCACATTTCGAGGCCAAACAATCCACATTTCGAGGCCAATTAATTTTACCATAAGCTTTTCACAATAAGTAAACCAGGCCTTTGTAATAACTTGTCATAATAAACAGAGAAGACCTATGACATCTTGCATTACATTTCCCTGCACCCCAACCAAGTCTATATAGCCTTTATCATTGGCTTGTCACCATAACCAACTCAAGTTGCCCGTATGGAGAATAAACTATCTCCAAAAGACAGCTGTTAAGCATACAGTCAAAAAATTACAAATGTTATACATAATTACAGTTGGCAAAGCAATATACTATCTCTCCAAAGAAAGCCAAACAATCGTTAATGCTGTGCATATTTTCTATTCCCACGGTTTAATAGGATCACCAACACCAAAATCCTTACCTTCTAGAGTAATATGATAGATTCCAAGAAACAAAATACTAATCTATAAGCTTTAAAGTATAGTAATAACAATCCATACTAAAGTGACTATTACATTTAACATATGCTTTTCATAATAAGTACGACAGGGCTACTGTCTTTATCATCGTATTTTATAATAAACAGATCAGATAAATAGCCATGATCATTGGCTTACCACTATAACCCAATCAGTCCTGCTGTATCGAGTCACAAGCAAAAAGGTGCAGTGCAAGCTGTATTTTTAGTGGAAGCACATAAACATGGCCCAATCAAATTCTGTACACAAGGAAACCAACAGGTGGGTGTACCCAAATACCTTCTCTCAGAAGTACTCTGAAAGCTCTTTTTGTTGATCACATAAGGTAAAGTGGCAGCTGCACTGTCAAGCCAAGCCTGAAATTCCATTAGGATTAGTGTAACCCTGGGCATCCCATACTGCTCTCAAGCATAAAACTGTACTCTGAAGTTAATGATGGAACGCGAAGATGCTGGAACTGCTCTCATTTGTACTGTTGTTAAAGCAAACTAAACACCAAAAATGATCTAGCTATTAAAGACACTTTAAAAGGATTAGAATGTCATCTGCGTGACCCTCAAATATTCAGGATCAAACAGACATACTGCTGGTGGCTCAGGCAGCTGGATAAACAAAATAATCACAGCTGTGTGGAAGGGAAGAACTTTCTTGTGTGGAGGCACACAACTTCTGCACACTCAAAACATGTACTCCTAACTATCTACATATGGGCAAAACCAATATCTCTCTAATTCTCCTGATCGCTCTCTTTTAGGTTGATCGCATTATGTCTGGCGACCGCTGCTCCATTTTGTTGTTTTTTTTCAAATGTTATTTTATTTATAAAGTGCAGCTGTAGGAAGGTGGCTACCTGACTATGGTTACCCCGGATTTTTTGCCTGTGTTTAGCTGTTTTTTTTACTTAGTTGACCTGGTTCCCTGCTAATCAGGGCCCCAGGCCATCTGCTCTCTCTGTAAAATGGATTCCATGTACCCTAGGTACATACCACAATTGGAAATGGACTCCTTGTCAGCCCCTGTATAATGCACTATAGGTGCCCAGGGCATAGGAGCCACCAAGGCCTACCAGGGGCTGCAGCATATCTTTTGCCACCCCTGGCTGGTTCTTAAATTGACACAACTGGCTGATCACTCAGCTGGGGTAAGGTGGTGTAATCACCCCTTGCTTAGATATAGTATACCTATATCTAAACCTATATCTGGACACATGTAAACCTGTGAGCCACTCCTATGGAAGGCCTCATCAATCCTGGAGGCTGAGTGCGTGGTTTTATGTGAGATGGAGCTCTAGCATGAGCTGAGCCTGTCTGCAGCTGTCGGGAACAACTCCCTAAGCTGTTTCAGGATAATGCCATACCATATACTCTTAAGTGCCTTATAATCCTCGCGGTTAAATAGCAACTTTGGTTTGGCTTTATCAAAACATGTCGTGTAAGGTGTCATACGATTTGGAATACTATCCCCTCGCCAGTTCTGGCGACGGGGATAGCATTCCACCCCTCTAGAGGGGTAAGACATGTTACTTCACTTAAATGCGGTTAATTTCTCCAAAGACCTTAAGATCCACAAAATGGATGCCTCTGCCACAGACAAATGTCTGGACCCCTGCAGTTGACCGAAACTCAACCAAATGGGTCCTGGACAAAGGGTTTCCTGTCACAGGAGGGTGTCACCGCCCTCCAGACAGGAGATAGTGGATTGTAGCAGGGAGGTTTGAAAGAAACCAGACACTGCTTGGGGCGCACAAGGCTGCCCCTTGCATAATCCGGCCAAACCGGTTCTGGGGCACTCCAGCCCTCGTGCCAGGGCGGCCTGGATCAAAGGAAGGGGGTGTATCCACCCACTTCCTGGGTCCCACCCATAGGAGGGGACCTAGCAGGTAATCACGCCCCCCAGATTCGAATAAGAGTGGGAGCAGTGCCAATGCACATCAGATTTCCTGGAAGAAACATTTGAAACGAAATTCTGGACCCTTCGCCCTCCATCTCAACGTGGAAGCCCGAAGAATCTCCCTTGTGGTCAAGGAGTGACCACCCTGCAGCAGCAGGCACCATCCAGCCCTCGACGTCTACTTAGTTGCAGTTCCCGCCGGAACTCGAGCGACTGAGATCGACGAGATCAAGCTTGCCTGCCTTCCAACAGCCCGATCCACAGTCCCTGCAGAGCTGAGACCCGTGGAGGCGACCGGAAGCGTGGGGCACGCCATCTTGAATTGACCACGAGACGCTGACCGTGCAGCCCACGAGTGACCCTCGAAGCTGTACACCGGGGTTTGAGAAGCCCCCACCCTGAGCTACTCCTGAGCCGAAGTTCAGCCCTCCACACTCGACGAGTGCTGCGTGGGGCCCTTCTGCTCCATTTGGCTCAACGCGTTGGCCCGGTCACTTGCCAGCTGGCTAGTGGTCCCTGTGCCGACGAAACTACAAAGAAGACTCGTGAATCTGGTTGCTCCAGATCCACACCAGCTCCCCTGAAAAGGAGCCCCGACTCTGACCTTTCTGGTCCGAGTGAGAAGCAATCTTCCGATTCCGCGTGGATTGCTCTTGCCAAGTGTTGGTTGCTCCAAACTTGAAGCCGACTGCACCGACGGTGAGAGCCTGCGTGGGACAGATCGTGACCTGCTCCTGGACGTCGCAGATGCCCCAGAGCCCACGTGACAGCGGAGAGAAGCTCCTCGACGACCACCTGATTGCGCCCGACATTGCCTGGTTCCGTCCTGGTTCCACCCTGGTCACTGCTGAGTGACCCAGACTCTGTCCCCTCTGCTTTCAGGTACTCTTCGACTTGAGTCCACCCTTGGACTCCACCGGACACTTCATCTTCACCCTGCCTGCAGCCTTTTCAGCTTCAAGCACCAAGAGCCTGCGTGTCAAAACCCGACGCCACTTCGACCCTATGCACCCACTTCCTGTGGGTGAGGTAACTTTGCTCCGCCGGTGTTCCCACACTGGTGCACATCTCTAGGGTCTGTGTGTTAAGTTTTGTTCCTCTAGGTTCAGCGGAAGTGTCCTTAAACTCTAACTTTACGACTTTTACGCACCATTGGTTAACATTGGTGCATGCGTGCGCTTTCCGCACATCTCCCGAATCCCGAGGGCCATTCCCGACTTCAGCATTGCTTGTCCTGACTGCTCCCAGCGATTCCCTAGGCCCTAGGCCTAACCACTGCTCGAGTGGCATCTCTTATACCACTTGTTTAGTATATGGTTTGAGTGGCCCCCCGCCCTCATCCATAATTGTGCAACTTGTATGTTTAAACAGTGCTTTTGATTTAACGCTTGTGCCCCTTTATTCATAAAGAATACTGGGGATTGTTTTTAGTAATAAATACATATATTTTTATAATATATACTTGTGTGGTGTCCTTTCATTTGATATTACAGGATTGTATGTGGTAAAACAGCTCGCTTAACACGACCTCTTAAGTTCAGCCTTTAGGCTGCTTAGTCCATGCTACCCCTAGGATAGCTTGTCTAATAAGGTTGACTTACAACCAGACACCATAAGGGATTGTTTGGTCAGATAGCAGGTGGTTCCAGAATTGGAAACATCCCCTATCAGGCCAACTTCTCACAGCAGCCATCATACTCATAGGGACAATACGGCTCTAGATCAAACACCCAGAGGTTCTGCAAATTCAATGTCACTAGCGAGGGTGAAGCCAGATCTTCAAGCACTTACAAAACGCAAGGAGATCCTACTTGCGGTGAATTTTCAAAGGTTGGGAATTCCAATATTGTGCTGTTAGATGACCAAATGAGCAGACACCCATTTTCTCTTTCCTGGTTCGTGTACTGCGGATCAAGGCTTGAGGAGAAGAGCACAAAGCTCAAAAGGGTTTATAAGAAGTAACTTTGCCACGCAGTGTCGCTGGCCCCCAGTCATGTAGTGACGTTGGGGCGTAGCAGAGTATTTTAAACCTACCTCCTTCCACACTGGAAGCCAGTGCAGCCAATTGAGGCAGGCTGATGCTGAGCTTCTATTGGGGCTATTACAGATCAGTCTGGCTGCCTCGTTCTGTATGAGATGCAGACGACTAAATAGGTAATCAGTCATCCCTTAATATATGGCATTGCCATAATCTAATCTGCTCTGAATGAGAGCCTGGGTAATTGTCCTGTGGTAGGCTATAGGGATCCATATAAATAGTTTTATCAGCATACGTAGGAGTACAAAACATCCCACACACACCAAGTTGACCTTATCTTGCATCACAAGAGAGTCGTCTAACACAAATCCCAGGTTTTTGGCTGCAATTTTGGGTATTGGTGAAAAGCCAAGAGCGGTGCTCCACAAGTGTTATTCCACACTTAATCAGCCCTCCAAACAGCAGGACTTTAGTTTTCGATACGTTCACCTTCAGATAATGTGGTCGCATCCAGCTAGACACATCAGAGACAGCCCAGTAGATTTCCACAAGTTCCAGACTCTCAAAGATGGAGATAGGCTGGGTGTCATCGGCGTAAGAGAATGTCTTGAAGCCCCAGGACTTAAGAATACTTGCCAAGGGGGCAACACAGATATTAAACAATTACGGGCTAAGGGAAGACCCTATGGGACATTTCATATCATTACAAATTATGGCTATTTTATACGAGCCTTTTATAAGCAGAAGTTATGGCACACTAGATCTGTAGAATGCAAAGGGTGCAGAACACAATGCAGGGGGATATATTTGTTTAAACTGGAATTTTCGCATTATTCTAAAGATATCTGAACAGTCAATTTTCCAAGTACCTAAAAGGTGTAATCTATCTCTACACCCTTGTGAGCGTTCTGTGGAGCAGTGATCATCACCACCTGACAATCCCTTTAGTCAAACTTGACTTTCGATTAAAGCCCCCACTGCGGGAATTCTCTCTCTATCAAACTACATTGCGCTCAGTCATTTCAGTTTTTCAAGATGGCTCTGAAAAATGTTTGCTTAAGGAAGAAGCTGACTTTCAAAGACATACGACATGAGACCTCATCCCAGGGGAAAAGTGGTAGTTACAAGTGCAGTTTGATAGTGGCACCTACAAGCAAGGTGATCTGCCACCTAGACAACTTAGGAAAGACTGCTCATAGTTTTCAGATTACCACAATCAGCTTTCTGGAAGAGGGACGGAGGCAAAATGAGATCTCTTCTCACAAAAACAAACTTGATTTTCTCGCTATTGAGCTGAACACAATTTTGGACATTCACTCTTCAATTCCAGTGATTATTAAGTGGAGAGTTTCCACGATGCTTTAATCTTTAGAGAAGCTAATGTTTACTCAACTGACACCAACATAGAGCCAAATAAGGACAGGCTGATGGGCAAGATGTGAAATAATGAGGAGGGCTTAATGTTAAATAGAATGGGTAGTAGTAAGGATCCTTCAGAGACCCACTGCTAATGTCCATTTCCTCAGAGAGGTACTGGCTCAGGATTAGACAGCGCGGTGGTGTGTAAACTGTCTTTTACATCATTTTTTTCATAATTAAGCTTGTCTTCCTTTTTGGGGACTTCTGGTTCAAACCCCTCACTATGGCTGAGATATTTGAGACAGTATTTGCGCTGGCCGCTGATAGGAAAGTATCAGGCTTTGGAGGACAAATCAATTTAATGTCACGCACGCACACACGCACACTGCAGTCTTACCCCGATTCTAACACGCACACTGCAGTTTTACCCCAATTCAAACACGCACACTGTAGTCTTACCCCAATTCAAAACGAAGCTAGGTGATAATCAGCTGCTATGTACTGCAAAACTGATAGTGGCAGAAAGAATATCACCACCATTCTTTATATTAAGTGCTGCTACAAGCACCAAAAAGTATGTTACACGCAGGAGCAGATCAGCTGCACAGAGACATAAGTTATAACGTCACTGACTGACATTGGGGACATGTGTGGTAAGCTTACAATAAGGCAATTAGTAATCTGAAATCTAAAGCAAATCAGGTTAAATATATCCATTGCGTTTACCTTGCACTTGGGAGTGACAGAGTTTTTAAGATGTAGATATACAAAATATTGTAGCGCCACAATGCGGCCAGTTTTAAGAAAAAATGTGAGCCACCGAAAAAAGAGCATGCTGGTGTAATAATAACAAAGGATGCTACTGCATTTTCTAGGATGCAGCCTTGAAGGAATTGGCTAAATATGGCACACAGTGTCTTTGTCAAACCTGACCCGCCCCTCCCTGTTACCAAAATAAAAGTCTCCTTGAAAAAGCACATCATCTATTCTCCAAGGCAGCTATAAAACATGTCATTACCTGTACTCATGGCTGGCTTTAATGAATTGAAGAACGCACGTTGGGGGACCATCTTAATTTACATATTGAAATGGTGCCCTCAAGGCATAATTCCTTTGTCCCTTTGAATATCGTGTTAACATAAGCGTTAAAACGCCGCAGATCAAAGTAAACATCAACGAACGACGAACAATGATATGACGGCTACAAATATGTGGGACAGTCAGTACTGCAGTACCGTGGCCATTAAGCAAGCCTTCTTAAGACATGTATTAGTTGAACAGACTTCGTCTTCAATATCCAACAGCTATAGCCTAGGGAGATATTTGTACAACTCATCTCCCCGCACAACAGTAATGTTCTCCCCATTTATATTAATTCCGCTTACTAGACAGATTTGTGCTGGAGTCGCTTTTCAAGGTAGGCTGAGTAATAACTCTAATCTGATGTGACATGTTGAGGTTAATCATCACTGACACAGTATCTACTCTCTACAAAACAAGGCTGCCCAAGCCAATCTTGCATTCCAATTGGCGTTATTTTTAATCTATTGTATTTTACTAATTCTGCTATTTAAAAAAGTATTATTCCAAGCACTTTAGCCGTCAACACTCAGCAGCATTGCTGCATGAAAAATCCTTTACTTACTTGGGCTGCCATTGGCGCGCTCGAAAAGATATATTGCATTGATACCATAGAACACAGTGCTCCTTCACCAAAGTTAGAACCATAAATCCGAAATCACAATGACAGAGAGCCGGGGGAAACAACAACAAGCATTTGAAAGGGAATAGGTCTCGCATTACTGATAGTTTGAGGTATTGGCGTAGCAAATAATAATGCAATGCCAATAGCTCATACTCTCAGTAATGTGAGATCTAGTGCATTGCAAATGCTTGCGTAGTGAGCCAGGAACCAGCATTGCACGTCTCAGTGCAACACCACAAGCTGCTCCTAGAGGTCCCTAGTGAGCAAGGCACCAGCACTGCATGTACAGCACAGTACCGCAAGCTGCTCCTAGAGGTCCCTAGTGAACAAGGCACCAGCACTGCTTGTTTAGTTGCAGTACTGCAACCTGCTCAGAGGTCCCTAGTGAGCAAGGTACCAGCACTGCTTGTCTAGGTGCAGTACCGGAAGCTGCTCCTAGACGTCCCTAGTGAGCCTCATAAATGTTTGGTAACATATGGTACTGCACCCTGCAGAAGCTATGATACATCCATTCTACCAATAATGCATTGCATGCAAGACAGTACCACGAGTAAATTCAAATAGCTATGTCCATATATACAATTAGTAGCTTTGAAATTTGACAAATGAATTATTATATTAATTAATTAATTGTACTTTATGTGGAGCTGATAAAGGGAAATTTATGGAAGGTCTAATAAAATTGTGAGATGTGCTAGCGAGTAAATTAACCATTGCAAACCTAGTTTAGGACCAAGTGAGTGTCCTGTCTGAAGGCCTTTAAGAAAATAGTGCCTTGGGGCTGTAATGAAAACCTAGGACGTAACAACACATGTAACAGGGGGTGTCCTCATGAATGGGATACAGGGCCAGATCCATCGGCCTTAAACACGAATGAGCATCCCCACCCGCCGCCCCCCCCCCCACAGCCCCTTGAAGATGCACACTCATCCAACACAATAAAATAAAGTCGCCCCGCATAACGGCCAATAGAGATGCACACATACATGCCCACCCCACATCCCTTCTCCTAACCACTCGCACTCAGTTAAATCTCCAGTTAGATAATCATACCCACCCCTTCCACCCTTCGAAGACGGAACGGATACTTAAGCCTTCTAAACAAAGGTGACATATATGGACTCATTACAGCTCCATTTAGACTTAGCAACATTCAGCCCACCCTGACACGCCCACAATCCTTTATGGACATTCTTCAGAGTTATAATGTACCCTATTTTTTATAATCTGACAATGCTGTTGATGCTGAATGTGAATTGGAAAATTGAAAATCTAATAAAAGGGTTTAAACCAACAGGGGGTGTCCTCATGGGAGGTTACAAGAAGAGACAAGGCGGTGCTAAGGAGGGTCTACCAAGCTTAATAACCAATGAAAAGCCACAATTTACAAAGGACAGGGACAGGAGCCAATGAAAAAGATGGGCGGAAAGTAGGTGGAGCTTTATGCCCATATCCTGAATACGATTCAGAAAAGGGGGTGGTGATGAACAGAGTGCCTGAATTAAGCAGACCACTCTTACCCAATCCAAAGATCAGGGCTTGATCCATCACCGTTTTTTAGCTCACTGCACCATCCCAGCTCAGAACTTGGCTATATGCAAATTAGTCTGTTCCTGTCCCAGTGCATGATGGGAACAGGGCAAACCAAACTACCAAGCCAATTCTTATACTGGGAAGGAAACAAGCTTCCGGGGACCGGTTTCTGCCATTTCAGGCGTCGTCGGCCCGGCTTGCTTGAATCCTGATGGTGCAATGAGCAAGGGACTCACATCTGAGTATACCCTTCCACGCTTATGGTGGACAAAATGATTCAGAAAAGGGGGTGGTGATGAACAGAGTGCCTGAATCAAGCAGACCACTCTTACCCAGTCCAAAGATCAGGGCTTGATCCATCACCGTTTTTTAGCTCACTGCACCATCCCAGCTCAGAACTTGGCTATATGCAAATTAGTCTGTTCCTGTCCCAGTGCATGATGGGAACAGGGCAAACCAAACTACCAAGCCAATTCTTATACTGGGAAGGAAACAAGCTTCCGGGGACCGGTTTCTGCCATTTCAGGCGTCGTCGGCCCGGCTTGCTTGAATCCTGATGGTGCAATGAGCAAGGGACTCACATCTGAGTATACCCTTCCACGCTTATGGTGGACAAAATGATTCAGAAAAGGGGGTGGTGATGAACAGAGTGCCTGAATCAAGCAGACCACTCTTACCCAGTCCAAAGATCAGGGCTTGATCCATCACCGTTTTTTAGCTCACTGCACCATCCCAGCTCAGAACTTGGCTATATGCAAATTAGTCTGTTCCTGTCCCAGTGCATGATGGGAACAGGGCAAACCAAACTACCAAGCCAATTCTTATACTGGGAAGGAAACAAGCTTCCGGGGACCGGTTTCTGCCATTTCAGGCGTCGTCGGCCCGGCTTGCATGAATCCTGATGGTGCAATGAGCAAGGGACTCACATCTGAGTATACCCTTCCACGCTTATGGTGGACAAAATGATTCAGAAAAGGGGGTGGTGATGAACAGAGTGCCTGAATTAAGCAGACCACTCTTACCCAATCCAAAGATCAGGGCTTGATCCATCACCGTTTTTTAGCTCACTGCACCATCCCAGCTCAGAACTTGGCTATATGCAAATTAGTCTGTTCCTGTCCCAGTGCATGATGGGAACAGGGCAAACCAAACTACCAAGCCAATTCTTATACTGGGAAGGAAACAAGCTTCCGGGGACCGGTTTCTGCCATTTCAGGCGTCGTCGGCCCGGCTTGCTTGAATCCTGATGGTGCAATGAGCAAGGGACTCACATCTGAGTATACCCTTCCACGCTTATGGTGGACAAAATGATTCAGAAAAGGGGGTGGTGATGAACAGAGTGCCTGAATCAAGCAGACCACTCTTACCCAGTCCAAAGATCAGGGCTTGATCCATCACCGTTTTTTAGCTCACTGCACCATCCCAGCTCAGAACTTGGCTATATGCAAATTAGTCTGTTCCTGTCCCAGTGCATGATGGGAACAGGGCAAACCAAACTACCAAGCCAATTCTTATACTGGGAAGGAAACAAGCTTCCGGGGACCGGTTTCTGCCATTTCAGGCGTCGTCGGCCCGGCTTGCATGAATCCTGATGGTGCAATGAGCAAGGGACTCACATCTGAGTATACCCTTCCACGCTTATGGTGGACAAAATGATTCAGAAAAGGGGGTGGTGATGAACAGAGTGCCTGAATTAAGCAGACCACTCTTACCCAGTCCAAAGATCAAGGCTTGATCCATCACAGTTTTTTAGCTCACTGCACCATCCCAGCTCAGAACTTGGCTATATGCAAATTAGCCTGTTCCTGTCCCAGTGCATGATGGGAACAGGGCAAACCAAACTACCAAGCCAATTCTTATACTGGGAAGGAAACAAGCTTCCGGGGACCGGTTTCTGCCATATCAGGCGCAGTCGGCCCGGCTTGCTTGAATCCTGATGGTGCAATGAGCAAGGGACTCACATCTGAGTATACCCTTCCACGCTTATGCTTATGGTGAACTGGGATGGTGCAGTGAGCTAAAAAACGGTGATGGATCAAGCCCTGATCTGTTGACTGGGTAGGAGTGTTCTGATTAACTCAGATACTCTGTCCATCACCACCCCCTTTTTGTAATTATTTTGGCCACCATGAGTGTGGAAGGGTATGCTCAGACATGAGTCCCTTGCTCATTGCACCATCAGGATTCAAGCAAGCCGGGCCGAAGACGGCTGTAATGCCAGAAACCGGTCCCCGGAAGCTTGTTTCCTTTCCAGTGAAGAATTGGCTTGGTAGTTTGGTCTGCCCTGTTCCCATGATGCACTGGGCCAGGGACAGACTAATTTGCATATAGCCAGGTTCTGAACTGGGATGGTGCAGTGAGCTAAAAAACAGTGATGGATCAAGCCCTGATCTGTTGACTGGGTAGGAGTGTTCTGATTAACTCAGATACTCTGTCCATCACCACCCCCCTTTTTGTAATCATATCCTGAATACAGCATGTCTCAAAGAGATAGCGCAACCGCTGCCTAGGCAAGACCTAAAAATGGCATAAGAAGAAAACAAATGGAATCAGTTCATATTTTGGCATAAACACTGTCCATTGCAACCTACTGTGCACCCAATGTAGAAGTAACACCTAAACAGCGGAGTCAACCCTGCACAATATTATATTACGAATATACTTTTTTTTTAAAACTCCTTCCGGTTATGTTTCAACTGAAGAGTACATTTACCTATTTTTTAAAACAAGACACAGTTTTGTCAAAATACAATTATAGAGAAGTAACATATACACGTTTTACCACAGAAGAAAAAACAATGATGCCGCAAGTCCGAAAAAAAAAGTTCAGACCTTTGGGAAAAGATCAAGGGGATAATTCTGACAGGAGATAAATCAACAATATCCTTTCCACACAGATAGAACAAAAAGTCGGAGGTATAAATACATGGAACAATGACGCAGTACTGCGAACAATAAATCGGCCTTTTTAAGACAACAGAACGATAGTGGTTTACCCCATCGTAGGCAATGTCAATGGCAACAAGCTCTGACAATCTCTTTATTAAGGAGGTGGAATGGATTTCAATGTTTCAGAAGGTGAGTTTGGCGGCGCGTTTGATGCTTCTTCTTGTTTTTTTTATTCCATTTATAAAGGTCAAACAAATGCTAATACGCATTAGGGCACAAGGCACCAAACTGGACGCAGTGGCGAGAAGCACTAAGAGAGAGGGGGTCAAAATTGAACCTAGATTGTCATGCTTTGTCAAAACAATAACCAAGGTGAACAACATGTTTAACAGTGACAGAAATACACATGTTGATTAACAGGGTAACGGATAAGAGCCAAAATATGTTGTGAGACATTCAGCAGGGGTGGCTCCTCCGCTATGGCGGAGGATTATCGCACCTCCTACCAGCACCCTTCAAAACATGAAAAATAAAACAATAATAAAACCCTGTCATATTGTCCTTGCGCCGAGTCTTGGGTGCGGGGCCAAGTGACGACAGGCAGTGAGTGGAGTGGTATGTACACTCCCTTCACTACAAATGATGTTTTGGCCGACCGTCTCAGGCCAACAATCGTGCAGAGAAAGTTCTCTCTAGCCCAGCAACGCACCTGGGTAGGAGAGAGCAGGCACAGACTCCAAGTCTTTCCTGGAACGCAATTCGAGGGCACTCAGGCCAATCCTGAAGCTGCTCTCATGCCTGAGAGCAGCTTCAGGACTGGCCGTAGGGCAAGCTGAGAGTCTGTGCCTTTGGAAGAGGGAAGCAGACGAGCGCGAAGCGATAGTGGAGGGCAGCAGGTAATTTCTTTTAATTTTTACATTTGTCTCCTTCGTCCCTCTTTCCGCCCCCTACCCCTGACCCTCCCTCCTACCTGCTTCTTGTCCCCGACATAAGCCGTGCCTGTATATTTATAGAAGGCATTGTCATGCACGTTTTGAGTCCCCTGATGCCTAAGATGGAAAGAATAGTGGTAACATGCTGAGGGCTGAGTATTTCACTGACTCTAGGGTATATAGCCTCGAAGTTCTGGCTGGACTGTTCCTACCAAAGCAGATCCATGCCTCATTTACATAAAATGGTTATTATCTGGTTTAGATTAAAGCATTCCATCATCAAAAGCATTCCATCATCAGTTTTTTACTGTTCGGAACAAAGTGTGACAGGTTTGCCCAGAAGTGGGTTGCATGCTCACTGTGCCACGGGACTAAGGATGAACCTCATTGTAAAGTCCCAACAAGGTGTAAACCAATGGACTAGAATGTGGTCTAAAATAATTACCACTGACTGATTTTAATTCAAGAATTCCACCCCTACCTTTTTCTTTTTTTTGTACTGTGACATGGCCAGATTTTAGTGAAAACTGGAGCGAATTCTACAACATCACACCTTAGTACCTAAATGTAGGGCATCTGGATTTGGTGTAAATAGTGGGACTTTCAGCAACAGTTTTCTGTGGAGGGACAGAGCATTTCTCATTAAGTAGTCTCAGAAACTTAGATGAACATTTTGAAAAAACGTTTTCATCAAACAAAATGATTTGCTGTAAAACTTTATATGGAAGCTTTGCTGACAAAAAAGGATTTCAGGCCAAATAGACCGCATAGACCTGAAGGACCGAGGCCCTTATGTAGTCAGATTTATCTGCAACTCTGGGTACTCCCATAGAGCTGGTGTGTGGGACCCCAAAGCTGCAACAATTCCGCCCCAGTACTGGGTTAAGTAGGACTTATTTGGGGCTGCCTGGAGCTGCACGAACCCACCTATTGACTTTACGGTCGTTCAGCAGGCTGCATTGATCTGCACCCGGCCACATGCTCCCCCAATGGGAGAAGTGCAGGATAACCTTAACAAAGAACTGTGGTAGGGGTCCGACAAGTACGGTGCACAGAGTTGGACTGCTGCTACCCCTAAAACGTCTGATTGAGGCAAGTCCTCTCTCTTGGGTCTGATCCAGCGCTCCAATTGAAAAACTGTCTCAATAACACTACTGATCCCCACAATACTCACCATTAATTATGAATCACTTATAAAGGCCCATAACACTGATGAGACAATTTTTGAGCGACTGAATCTGGTAGCCTGATTAATAAAATCTATTCACATATTATCTATATAATTATATACAACTGCAGTTTAACTATTATGACAATGGTTTTGACATATATCAATTTTTATTCAAGCCACTAAGGCGATTGAATCAACTGATGGTAACTAGATCATGAATAAACAAGACCAGCTTGTCATTTCAAATCTAATTATATTTACTTTATTTTTTCATAAAGAAAATGCATTTTACGTTTAAGAATCTTTATTTCATAAGCAGTCAAGAAAGCAGCATTTTAGTGAGGAAATGAATTAATAAACTGACATCTTCAAAGCAGTCTCAGAAACATGAATTAATAGCAGAATAACAGTTTCCATTCTCTAAACCTATTTCCCTGTCTGATTCTCACTGCACCTAGAAAGGGAAAATCATTTAAAGTCTGCTGTCCTTACGTGCGCCAAAAGTCCAACAGCATCTCACGTCAATCAGGAATCGGAAAGAAGAGAGTTTTAGCTCCGCTCCAAGTGTCAGGTTTTATACCTTTCTTTCTAGCTAAACTTGCAACATTTTACATCTTTTCATGAAAATCCAGGCTTCTCATTGGCTGTGCAATGTCAGTCCACGATAAAATATTAAATCACGTCCGTTACTTGACCAGGCTCAGGCTTTTCATAAGCCCTATTGTCTCTCAATACCACGTCTTCCGACTTCCTCAGAAAATATACTTTTTTTCACAAGCTTCAAACTTTAACTTCCTAGCCTTGGCAGACACAACAAGTTCCTGTCCTTGAGCCTTTCTCCGATGCATGTTCAATTCAACTGTAGAACTGCTTTTTCAATTTTACATGATGCTTGTGCAGTAAAAGTCTTCACAGCTGCGCATGTGCAAGGCATTACTCTGGACAAGTTCTCGTCAGCAACTCTGTCAGCCATACTTTTTGAATCACTTCTAGGCCTCACTTCGGAAACTATTATTAAACAAACACAAAACATCAATTAATTGAGGAATTGAGACCCATTCTGTTACCCACCCCCTTTACTAATTAATCCTGTTAATTATGTTACCTAGCTGAAGCACGAAAAAGCAGCATTAATTTACCTTTCCTTCAGGAACTGCAGGAACTCTTTTATGCATTTCGTCACAGAAAAGACATAACATAAGCACACAAAATAAGCACATGCCATTAGTTAAACAGCCACATTTAATACTGACAAAGACAATAGACAAGGTTAGTTTATTATTTTTCTCTTTTGCAGTTTGCAACATAAAAGCACATTAGTTATCCCGCGTGTACTGATGCAAGAATTTTTAAACTATGTTGATTAGTAAATTCACCACGAGCATATTAATTCAATTATAATTATGGGAGATTAACTTCGCAAGTTTGAAAAAAATATTGTTCATTACCTTGCTCCATCAGGTCCTTGGAAAGCTACATGTATCCGTGAATTACTGGGAAGGTGGCTCTAGCCTTTACAGATGGCTGGTAGCCCTCTCCTTTGCAATTTTGATTTTCTGGAGCCCTTTATCTGGCAACACTGTGCAGCAGCTTTCCGCAGGGGGTTGCAATTACTTTTTAAAGGGGTTGAAAAATGTTGACACCTTAACACGCCCTTCCCATGGGATGCTGTCTTAAACTTTTGACTGGGTGTGAGTGTTTGATTGGTTCAGATGCTCCATCCATCACCACCCCCTTTTGTACCGCTTTGGCCGCCATAAGTGTGGCAGGGTATGCTCAGACGTGAGTCCCTTGCTCACTTTGCCACTGGATTCAAGCAAGCCGGGTTGAAGACGGCTGGAATGCCAGAAACCGGTCCTCGGAAGCTTGTTTCCGGTCCAGGGAAGGCATGGCTTGGCAGTTCGGGCTGGACTGTTCCCATGAGGCACAGGGTCAGACTGATTTGAATATAGCCATGTCTGAACTGGGGTGGCAGAGTGGGCTAAAGAACAGTGATGGATCAAACCCAGATCTTTTGACTGGGTGTGAGTGTTTGATTGGTTCAGATGCTCCGTCCATCACCACCCCCTTTTGTACCGCTTTGGCCGCCATAAGTGTGGCAGGGTATGCTCAGACGTGAGACCCTTGCTTACTTTGCCACTGGATTCAAGCAAGCCGGGCTGAAGACGGCTGGAATGCCAGAAACCGGTCCTCGGAAGCTTGTTCCCGGTCCAGGGAAGGCATGGCTTGGCAGTTCGGGCTGGACTGTTCCCATGAGGCACAGGGTCTGACTGATTTGCATATAGCCATGTCTGAACTGGGGTGGCAGAGTGGGCTAAAGAACGGTGATGGATCAAACCCAGATATTTTGACTGGGTGTGAGTGTTTGATTGGTTCAGATGCTCCGTCCATCACCACCCCCTTTTGTACCGTCTTAAACTAAGGCTAGAGTGCAACCACTTCACGCATCTTGGACTGTGAAATGCGGGGTTGCCTACCCATCCCGATCACCATCAGGAGAAATGGGACGCCAGACAATGCAACCTCCTCTATCCTACAGGTCTCAAGGGACACACACTTTTTGCTGGAGACAAATTTATGCGAGGTGAGTCTGTACCTGCCCCTCCTTTATCCAGACCTCCACATTGTGGTCGATAGGATAACTGAGTCAGAGGGCAGGACTTACAGGGTAGAGGCTAACCTGTGCAACCTCCAAGGCCAGGTCGCTCAGATCCTCAAGGCCACCAGAGATCTGGAGGATTGGGCAGAGGGCACAAAGGGGCACGTCCCAGCACAACAGCAACCCTATGGTGCGAGTAGCAGCGGGGATGGACAAAACTATTTAATATTACATGGCTTTAATCCAGGGTACCATCGATAGACTTGTCTCAATGCTATGGGGTGTGAAGGGTGCACTGCTCCCTGGCATCAAGGCCCTCCCTTGGTGCCCCTCAATTGGAAAGACAGCGATGCAATCCTCCAGGCGGGCAGGAAGGAGGGCGTCCTGACTTTTGGGCAAGCACCACGATAATCTTCCCAGATTATACCCTCAAGTTCCAGAAACAACACAGTTAATTCTCAGAAGTGAAACAAAAACTCTAAGCCATGCAGCAAATATACATGATCATTTTTCCGACTCTGTTGAAGGTACTCTATAACGGGTAATAACACTTCTTTGCGTGTAACAAGAGGGAGAGAGAGGACTAGATAGCTAGTCCGAGTAGTCCCCGAGGGTTTATATGTAATTAATCAAAGAGGACTAGCTTAAGTTGACCAAAGTGTTGCAGTACTCTAATTAGTTCTGTCACGGACACCTTGTTGGTGTATTCATGAAGCCCTCACCCACCAACCTAGTTGGTGGCATGCTTCATCATCGGGCTCACCCAGTGACACCTAGTATGTCCCGGGTGTGCTACGACGCCTGATTACAGCGGAGCTGGTATATTGCTGAGAGTGCAGTGAGTGAGGTTGAGTGAGTTGTGATTTAAAACGGCTTGGTGGTGGTCCCAGTACCCGAGGGTAAATTAAATTTTAATAACTGGGCCGTCACCAGCGGTTAAAAGTAAGGCATTGTTGACCATATGTCTAAATTGACTACTGACTCTCTCTATAAATGTTTTGTCCTTGTCCTTAATGTTTGTTTGTACAGGTATGCATTAGAAGGGAATCCCCCTCTCACATATAGAAAAACGCCTTAGTGAGTGTATCACATAGTCTGTACCACAACACTAAGTCTGTTTTATTTCACCACACCTTTTAAAAAACGGTCCTGAGGAAAGCCAGAATACTCTAAGGCACTGGCTGAAACATGTCGACCATCTTTAGGACGCAGGGGGCAGTAACTCGCCACCCTTACGCGTCCTGTAGCCTTACTTTTAACCGCTGGTGACGGCCCAGTTATTAAAATTTAATTTACCCTCGCGTACTGGGACCACCACCAAGCCGTTTTAAATCACAACTCACTCAACCTCACTCACTGCACTCTCAGCAATATACCAGCTCCGCTGTAATCAGGCGTCGTAGCACACCCGGGACATACTAGGTGTCACTGGCTGGGCCCGATGATGAAGCATGCCACCAACTAGGTTGGTGGGTGAGGGCTTCATGAATACACCAACAAGGTGCCCGTGACAGAACTAATTAGAGTACTGCAACACTTTGGTCAATAACACTTCTTTGACACCCCCAAATGAGCCTAGAATGGTTTACAAGAAAGGAAGAATCTCAAGCCGCCCCTGGCCCTCCCCAGAACCATCCATCTTGCGCCAAGATCTGGGTGGCGTGGCTCAATCATAGCAGGCATGCAACACTTCAGGAGGAGCACAATTGCTAGGATGCTGAGGAGAGTCACCCTCCCGCCCAACCCGGCCCGGACGAAGAGGCAATGGGGAATTCCGGTCTTGCTCATCAACACTCACTAGGACCCACAAGTTGATCATTGAGCCAGCTACACAGCTCAACCCAAACTTCATGAACCCTCAGATGGCGTCCGACACTACATATTGACTGCTGGAGAAAAACAATTGCTCATTAACCCCTGAAATGCATTGGATTAATGTGTGCAAGGTGAATGGATACCAATGATGTTTTGATTGTAAATGTTGTGATATAAGCATGTTCACTGGACTGGAGTGGTTCCCCACTACACTTGGACCCCAGATTGAATTTTGGGCTAGTTCATGTAGTTCTGCATTAATAATGTTTTATTTTACAGGTTGATTATGGGTGACAGAGGTGGAAGTGTGGGAAGGGAAGTGGGTGGGCAGGGAATTCAGTTCTTTTATTCAAGGAGGATGGAGTTTCTCACAGTTTGTGGCAGGCTACATGGAGCTACTTGCACTTACATGACACCCAATGGCTAATCAAGCAGAGGCCTCGCGCTTCACTACATACACAATCTTGTTGTAGTAAGTTAGCTGACATAAAAGTAAGATTAAAAGAGGAGCTGTTGTGCAATTTGTCAAAGGGCATACCCCTGTCTTCTCTTTCTACAATACGCCCACCTCCTGGACACAAGATATAGATTTGTGGGGCTATACAACTGTGTTACAGTAAACCATGAAGGGGTTTGTCTGGGTCTCAGGAGTGGCAATGCTGCTTTACAGGTCCTTCCTTATTTTAATTATTCAATCTGGAGAAGGCCCTCAGGGCAAGTATGCCCTGGTTACGGGATCCATACACAGTCAACAATGGTTGCTACTGAATGTACATGATCCCCTACCTCCCCACATAACATACTGAAGAAGCTCATCAAAATCCTAGATACCCTGACATCTAGTAAACTCATAATCAGTAAGGTCTTAAATGCAGTCATGGACAACCTAAGGGATGTAAGGCAGACAGGCTCCTCAGCCACACATCGCACCACTGGGCTTCCAGACAGGGTGAACTCTCTGGACCTGGAAGACATCTGGTGCAACAAGGGTGGGGCGGGGGGGGGGATCTTTACCTTCCACTCATTGGCATATGGCTCCTTCTCCCGCCTTGATTATTTCTTACTGCAATTCACTGACATCCACGACATTACAAGTATAACTGTCCTCCCCAGGATCATATAGGAGCACAGCCTATTGCTACTGGAAAGGCACGGGTCATGGCGTAGAGACATCTGGCAGGTCAGTTCCTGGTGGCTGTGCATGGCGGACTTATGGTATCACTGCAAGGGGAACAGTGAGGAATATTTTGAATAAATAAAACACCAGTCCAATTCTTAGCCATGGCACTAGTTTGATCCTGGAAGTTACAATAAGAGATTGTTAGACCAGGCCCTTTTTGCAGGTTCATCCCCAAATCGTTTGCCTCCTATATTATATATCTGACCCGGTTTTTGTTGGCTATAATACTCTGGGCACTTTACCACTGCTGGTCAGTGCATATGCTTTCTGTGTAAATTGTGATTATGATTGGTTATCCATGATTGGCATATTTGATTCACTGATAAGTCCCTAGTAAAGTGCACTGAGTGTGCCAGGGGCTGTAAATCAAATGCTCCTAGTGGGCTTGTAGCACCAGTTGTGCCACCCACGTGAGTAGCCCTGTAAATGTGTCTCAGACATGCCACTGAAGTGTCTGGGTGCAGTTTTAAACTGCCATGTCCACCTGGCAAGTGTACCCAGTTGCCAGGCCTTAACCTTCCCTTTTCCTTCATGTAAAGCACCACTCAGGTAGGTCCAAGGTACCCGCATGGGTAGGGTGCAATGTATGTGAAAGGTAGGGCATGCACTGGTGTGTGTTACATGTCCTGATAGTGAAATGCTGTGCATTTCATTTTTCACTGTTGAAAGGCTGTCTATCCCATAGGTTAACATGGGAGCTGACTTGTAATATCTTACAAGTGTAACTTCCATTGGGACAAGATAAAGAAATGGAGTTTAGGCTCTATGAACTCAGAATTTAATAACACGCCTTTAAGTGAAGGTGTTTTTTTAAATTAGTTGTTTGAAAATGCCACTTTTAGAAAGTGGGCATTTTCTTGCTATACCATTCTGTGTGCCTCTGCCCGTTTGTGTATTCACCTTCTGGGTTTAGAGTGACAGGAGCTGGGGATGTGCATTCACTCTAGAGAGTCACAAGGGGGGTTGAGATGTGTCCTGCCTTTCCTGGGTGACTCACATTCAGGCCGAATAGACCTTTCTGCCTTTAGAGTGGTGGGAGGACTTTTCACTAGCACCGAAATAGGCTGTGTCTTCACTGAATATTGCTGTTTCCACCCTCTGTGGTCAAGCTGGACCAGGGAGGACAGAACTAGTTTGTAGTGAACTCAGAGACTCTGAAACAAAGACTACAACGAGAAAATGGGGCATAAGTATTGGACCTAAAACCCCAGGAATTTAGATCACTTCTAGAAACAAGAAGACCCTGCCAAGAAGAAGAGCTGAAGAGCTGTGTGAGTAGTGCTGCCTTTTCTGTGTGAGGGTGGGTTGGCCTGCAGTTGCTGCTTATATATCTGTACAGAAGAAACGGACTGGCTCTTTTTGCCCCGCTGTGGTATCCTGCTTGAAAAAGATCTCCAAGGGCTAGTGTGTGCTTGCTCCTGTTGGAAGTTGCAGGGAAATGAAAGACTTCAAAAGATCATTGCTGGATCCAAAAGTAACCTGCCTGGAAGGAAAGCTGGAAGAGCCGTGTGAAGAGTGCTGCCCCCAAGGTGTGTGGGGTGGGTTGGTCTGCAGTTGCTGTTTCCGTCTGGAGTAGGAGAAGGACTGGACTGTTCTTCACCTTAACAAAGAAGGAAGAACATTGTGAGCGCTATATGCCTCATTTCAAGTGCAGGCTAACTTGTTCTGGGTCCTGCAGTTAGTGAGTGCTGAGTGCTACTTATGCATATAAGATCAGCACATGGCTGATCCCCTTGGTATTGTGAGCTTCAAGCGAGAGGAGCCCCGACTGATCACTCCTGTGATTTCCCTCAGCGCACCAGGTTCTCGTTGCAGGAGCAGCAACTGTTGCACTGCAAAAACCATCTCAGTGGGATTCCGTCACCAGGGAAGCCTCGATGCCGCTCTGGTGGTTTGCAGTAGCAACCAGGAAGCAGCAACAGCCGACACGGACGGCAAGGAAACATCCCATCGGCATCTGCATTGTGTCAGAGAGCAGAGCCTCCCACTCTGCAGCTTAAAGGGAGCCTCAAGGCATAAACCAAAAGCGGAGTAGAAGAACGCCGGTGGTGTCGTGGAGTGGACACAGTCAGCCCGCTCGGAGAAGACGCACACTGACTGATTGTCGCGCCCCTGATTCCGGTTCAGGGAAAACATGGCTTGGCAGTTCAGTCTGGACTGTTCCTATGAGGCACAGGGTCAAGACTGATTTGCATATGGCCATGTCTGAACTGGGGTGGCTCGGTGAGCAAAATAACGATGGATTAAACCCAGATCTGTGACTGGGGGTGAATGTTTTGTCATTGTGCAACATTCCGTCCATCATTTGTGTGTTTTGCTGTTCACCCTATGTGGGAATGGTATGCCCAGGCATGGGTCCCGTGCTCACTACGCCACTGGAGTCAAGCTATCCTGGCTGACGTAGGCTGATAGCCAGAAACCGGTCCTAGGATGCTTGATTCCGGTCCAGGGAAGACATGGCTTGGCAGTTCAGTCTGGACTGTTTCCATGAGGCACAGGGTCAAGACTGATTTGCATATGGCCATGTCTGAACTGGGGTGGCTTGCTGAGCAAAATAACGATGGATTAAACCCAGATCTGTGACTGGGGGCGAATGTTTTGCCATTGTGCAACATTCCGTCCATCATTTGTGTGTTTTGCTGGACTAAAGTATATGGCATGTAAATTGGGTAGTAAGCAGGTAACATTAAAGCTCTGCACCAGATTGGGTGAAGGATGACAAGAGCATACCTAAATCGCATTATGGTGGAATATGGAAGTGTTATTTCTTCTTGCCATTCACAGTCATCCACGACATTGTGAGAATAACTGTCCTCCCCAGGGGCATATAGGACCACTGCCTATTACTACTGGAAAACCACAGCACCGGGTTGTGGCTGTGAGACATCTGGCAGGTCAGCCCCTTGTGGCATGCGCATGGAGGCCTAGTGTTATCACCAGTGCCCCATCTATCCTTCGACAATTGGAGAGTTCAATTAAATTGGATTCAGCCAGGTGGATGGTGTCCCAAAGTAGAACATACGAAGCAGGAAATAAATCACGCAAGTTAATTTAATGGCTAGCCACGAGCGAGTCTGTAAAGAGAGTGATCCAGAGAATCACCAATAGCTTAGTACAATTTCAGGTGCCAAAGGCATAGCAGACACTGTCAGTTCCTATTACAGATCACTATATACAAAACGTATACCATCTAAGGCAGAACTAAATAACCAGCTCATTTCAGACCTGGTTAGAAATATGCAGCATGCAGATAGCAATGCAATGGACTCCCCTGTACAATAGTATAAATAGCAGAAGCAACATTGGCACCGCAATCTGGGAAAACACCAGGTCCCAATGGCTTCCCAGTAGAATTCTTAAAGAAATTCTTATGCCAGACCACCGTCTGCAGTCTTTACCTGTTGAGAAAAACCAAGCCTGTTGCTTGTCCCGAGAGTTGCGCCGGGCTACCACTGCTGTAATGCCTAAACCAGGTAAATCCCCAGAACAGTTACGTTGCCCGATTTCACTTATTAATGTAGAAGCCAAAATGTTTGCCAAAATACTGGATATCTGACAAGTGAATAACCTAACCTCCTTGGTCCATAAGGCCAGAACAGATATATGCCGGCCAGAGTATTCGCCAATGTATTGGAAGGTTGCATCTGATCTTCGTCAGGTGGCAAAAACTGGTTTTCCGCCATACTCTCCTCCTATTAGACTTTGGAAAAAGCCTTTAATTCCACAGTTTGGGAGTTCCTGTTACAGGTCTTTGAGAAACGTGGTCCCAGTTTCTTGGCATGTGTCAGGACCTTCTACTCTTCACTGACTGTGCGAATCAAGGTCAAAAAATTCCTTTTCAACTCCTGCCCATTGGAGAGGGGCACTAAACAGGGATAACCCCGCTCACCTCTTCTTTTCGCCTTGGAGTTTTAGTCCATGGCTGAGTGGATTAGAATGGATACGTTGGTGGAGTTCTTTGAGGGAGAAGGACAACTGGAAGATCGATTTTTTTTAAATGTATGCGAACAATATGCTTTTTTTCCCTCAGCCACGTGTAATGTGAATACTTAATTCAAATAATAATGCCTCCAGCCTACCAGTCAATCGGAACAAATTAGTCCTGGAGCCATTCACTGAGGTGATGGTGGGGGCAGGGGTTGACAAGGCAACCAAACCTTCAGATCCAATTCAACAGTTTTTAAATATTTGGGTATGCAGATTGCACTTCAGCCACACCTAACATGGATTCCTTACCATTCCCCCTCTGATAACACACATCAATAATGACTCATGTAAATGGACTGCCCTTACCAAACTTGCATGTGCTACAAAACTTTCCGCATACCTTCTTTGACAGTTTAGAGGCTAACTTTAGGATGTTCCTGTGGACGGGTAGGCAGCCTAGAGTGTCCATGGTCAAATGCTTACAGTCGACTTATGAAGGTGAGCTTAGCATGACAGGGGAATGGAACAACCTTAACATTTGTGTCTGATGCATAAGCAGTTAGTGAGAACTTCAACCCGGACCACTGATCAAATGCTGGGTCAGAACATGAATATCACACAGCAATATGATGTAGACTCAAATTAATGGAAACCATTGAGACAATTGAGGACTCATTTCCCCAAAGATACAGATACCTCCCTTGAGACAGGTGTAATGCAGGTCCCAAATACTGGCCACCTTCCCTACTAAGCCCTTACACCAGATGCAGTATGTGGACTATTTGCAACTCAATCACAAGTCTTTATTCATCACTTGTTGACTCGTATTGCTTTTTGTATTTATTAATGGATTACATATTACTTGATGCAGCTCTCCTGTTAATGTAACAGACTGCGTATACACAGACTGATGTTCTTGCTATGTTTTGGTCAGCATCCTTACCTGATAATGTATATGAATTAAAATTCTATTGTGAAACAGATAAGTTATTGTTTGTAACAACATACCGAAACATCCTAGTACATGTGAAAACCCTTATATTTTAGTATGTTTTTTCTTGACACTCAGTGAACTCATTGGAAATATGAAGAAAAAGTACTGGAAAACATGAAATAAAACATACTATTTGAAAAGAACGTTGGCAACAATTATCCATGTATCTGTAAAGAAAATGAGATGTGGAACAAGAGAGAGAAACCAATGCTGGGGGGAAACAAAAGTAAGGGGTGGTAGAAATAGTGACTTGAAAGAAGAGAGAATGAAAACTAAAGGGCTCTTAACGTTAAAGAAGGATGCACAGGAATTTTAAGAAGTAGCCATGAAGAGTAAGGCAATACATGGAGTTTTAAAATTGGTTGAGAAAGGGAAGCAACGACCGGAGATTAATAAAGAGGCACAGGAAGGTGTTAAGCGGGGTCGATGAGCTGCTATGCAGGCCAGTGTTTTTTCACTGTTTGCAGAATATACTCCCAAATTAGTATAAAGTTCATGAGCAGTTAAAATCCTCCCACAACTTACTATTCATTTTTCAACCATTCGCAAAATGTGATATTTATTCGGGCATTTGACATTAACGCAAAACAGAATATATTTCATTACCACACACAAATGACAAGATGCCACCATTCCTGCAGGGCGCATGAGAAGTATGTAAATATCTACCAAAGTAGGCCCATCAAGCTCCAACAAAATCATGAATATATTCATGATGCATGAACATTTAGTTTCCAAACTACAGCTGTTCATACTTTGGATAAACTGCAAGTGCTTCTCCGCTAATTTTAGAACAAATGATTGCACAACAGTACTTCATTAATTAGCATTCTCTTGCAGCCAGGGAAAGAAGCCCACTCTGAAGTGTAGCACATTCCCTGCTACTAATAGTCTCATTAAAAATAGTCAAACATATATTTCTTTTGAAACCGGAGTGCTTTAAAATGACTCTTATTTAAAAATGGGCCTTAAAAAATCGATTCCCAATTAGTTTTATTGATTATCAGTGGTGGAGAAAACAGATTACATGTGACCATCTACCCATGAACAAAAACAGTAAGGTCACCCTAATTTCTTTTTAATCGGTATCCAATTGTCATGTGAGAACCGCACTATTTTCTTTCTAATTGAAATTGAATCAAGCCCCGTTGTAGTACATCTCCAGCTCTGCATTCGCTTCCAGTGAGGCTCTTCCTCTGAATTTGCATCCTTGATATGTAGTTTTAATTCCTCGTGTGTTTTCGGTACCTTGTTTGAAATACTAATCAGGCCAGAAGCATTTTTAACACTGAATTGTCAGATAGAGACACTCTGAAAGTAAATCCGTTTACTCTCTTACAAAAATCTCTTATTAGTGGGCCCCCGGCTTTAGGGGATATGGATCACGCCCCGGCTGAAACTCTTTCTTTGGGAATTTTAGATTCCTTCCCCCCTCTCTCCTTAGAGGATCTGGACAGTCTCCTTAATAAAACTAAATCGGGCTCTCCCCTGGATGTGTGCCCCCTCAGGATCCTTAAACAATGCAGGGAAACTCTCCTGCCTCCTCTGGTGGATATTATGAACAGAGCCATGAGAGACGGCCTTTTCCCTATCCAATGGAAAAGTGCAGTTGTAAAACCTCTGTTAAAAAAGACCTCCTTGGATTCGTCGATTTTAAAAAACTTCCGGCCCATCTCACTACTACCAGCGCCAGCAAAGATGCTAGAAGTACATCTTAATACACATCTTGCTGCGTTTGTAGAGAGCTCGAACTGTCTTGACCCCTCTCAACATGGTTTCAGGAGGGAACACAGCACTGAGTCGGCCCTCACCATAGTGTTGGATAATATCCGTACACATGTTGATGAGGGCCAGACCACCCTTCTGATCCTGTTGGATCTGACGGCGGCTTTTGATACCCTTTCTCCCTCAGTTTTAACATCTCGGCTGAGGGAGATTGGGGTGCGGGGCGCAGCGTTAGATCTACTCACTTCTTTCCTCAATGATCGAGTGCAAAGAGTGAAGTTGGGGGAGTACCTATCTCCATCCCTCCCTGTGCAATGTGGGGTCCCTCAGGGGTCGGCTCTTAGCCCGACCCTATTTAACATCTATGTGACCCCACTTGCCAGGATTGTTAGATCTTTTGGGATGGAGATAGTTTCTTATGCGGATGACACCCAGATCCTTGTCTCTCTCTCCCAGTCTGGCGTCCCGGCTGCCTCCAATTTTAGATCTTGTATGGAGGCAGTCGGTCAATGGATGATCCTTAACTCGCTAAAACTAAATGGAGAGAAGACGGAGGTAATGGTGTTTGGGGGGAATGATGACGTATAGTCATCCTGCTGGTGGCCAGACTCATTAGGAGCCTGTCCCACCCCTACCTCCTCCGCAAAAAATCTTGGGGTTATGATTGATCCTGCACTTGACATGGGTAAACAGGTCAGTAGAACCATCTCCACCTGCTGGGGCATTGTCCATGTCTTGAGGAGGATCAGGCATTATCTATCCCTACAAGCAAGGAAACAGCTTGCTGTTGCCATCATTGGCGCCCGGTTGGACTACTGCAATGCGCTGTATGCGGGAATGAATAAGAGTCTGCTGCAGCGCTTGCAGGTAGTCCAAAATGCCGCTGCCAGGTTTGTCCTGGATCTCCCTGAACGTGCTTCAGCTACAGCGGTTAGAAAGCTGTTGCATTGGCTTCCTGTTGAGGACCGCATTCACTTTAAGACCCTATGCATGACATACAGGGCTTTAGCTAAAAATAGTCCCACTGGTGTAGGATCTATTCTGTCTCGCTACACTCCCTCCAGGGATCTGCGATCCTCTGGCAGACTTCTTCTCTCTGCCCCCCGTTTCAGGAGAGTGAAATGGGGTGGCAGGGCTTTCTCCACTTTGGCGCCCAAGTGGTGGAATGCCCTCCCGTTGAAAATAAGATCTCTACCTTCTCTTCAGGCATTTAGAAGTGCTCTGAAAACACATCTCTTTGTGCAAGCGTATCTGTAGTGGTGTAGTGATGACTTTTTAGGATCTGTTTTGTTAGGCGCCTTGATGCCTTCGGGTTATTGTTTGCGCGGTATAAATTTTATTCAATCAAGCAATCAATCTCCGTCAAGAATGCAATGTCCTTTTCGTTTCTTTTAGGGGCAGTGTAGGTAGTGATGGACATGGTTTCCACTACTACCGTGGTTTTATTGAGTACAATGCCCGGTGCACGTTGAAATTCACAGTAAAACAGAGCAAGCCTATTTATTCTAAAGCAGGCATCTCGGTGTACAATATTACCACTAGAATTTAAATAGAATAATATATAATTACGGAACGACACAAGCGACATTTCATCACATTAGTGCAAAAAGCTCTGAACGTTTTTCGGGAGATTTGAGATCAGCACAGGCTGCGGCAGGACACTGGAGGAGTCCGACTTTCTGAACGGATTCTCAGTTCCAAATGCAGTATAGATTAAAGTGTTATGGCAAGCCTGGGAGTTGATCTGTAATGGTAACAAAGGGTGTTATATTGATGTCAAAAGGCTACTGTGCTGCTGCAATAAACGTTACTAATGTATTTATTTCTTTATGGTGTATTTTAAAAAGTGCAGGATTTCATACAAAAGGGTCATCTTGCCCTCATACTTCAACCACATCAAACAGCAATAGCATCCCAAGCAGGTTACCAAATTAAGTTCTAAAGAGCCGAGTGTTCAATCTTTTCCTAAATCTAAGGTACTAAGCCACTAAAGGGAAATTTACAGTAAGGCAAATGTAATCAAGATGGTTACAAAGTACACAAGAAGCCTTTATGAATGGCACACCTTTGTGGGCGCCCCATTGTTGATGCAATGGGGTATCTGAATGCAAGCTTACACGCCATTTTCAGCAAGCAGAGGCTTGGCCTATTCTTTTAGATAAAACACAAGGGATGCGCTAAATCCTAAATTATATTTGGCCATTCATGTAATTTATGCAAAGGTTAACATCTTCTCTTACTATAAAGTACAAACTCAAAAGCACACCCCACACTGCATTTCTACTGCCTTTGGTCGCAGAGAGTTGAAATCAAAGAAGGAGTCTTACTTTGGATCAGGAGTCCTGAATTCATGCCAGAGCTTGATGGTAATTTACAACAATGGCAACTTGTTTAATTGCATGCAAATTCCGATTTTTTGAGATATTCGGAAAATCTGTCATGCATCCAGGCTTTCTGGACCTATGCGGTAATGCCCTATCACAGCCGGGGACCCGGAAAAAACGGTTTGGGCTGCTTCAGTGCACCCAACAGAGAGGGATTCCACCCCCACCCCAGGAAAGATCGCACGCCAATGGTGGTGCAAAAACCCCTGGCCAATACGTGGCTGGGTGATGTTTTGAACCCTCCCCAATGGGGGGACAGAGCTGCATGCCAGGAGGGGACAATGTGGGGCTATAAGCGCACTGCCATTCCAGCACAGGTTACTTTTGGAAGCTGGGGGCTGGGCGCTGCGCAACGTTCGAGACCCACTCACATACACCGAGCAGCAGCATTGTCGCAGTGCTGGACGGCAGGTTAGGCGGCTCTGACTGAAGGAGTACATTTGTTGGTAAGGAGGCACACTGGCAGGGTGGTGTGCAGGAGGAAGGCCACTCACCTTGGGATGCCTTAGAGTGAGTAGGCCGGAAGGAGGGGACAAGCGGAGAAGGCACTCGCAGCCCAGACCCGCCGAAAGGCAGGGCACTGCATGGACAAACAAGGGATCGAGTTGGGGCCAAACTCCAGGGAGAGGCTACCCCCAACCCCACGCAATCAGTGTGAAAACCAACAGGGAACTTTATGACCTCATAAAACAGCATGTATGATGGCCTGAACAAACTATGAGGTGTCACAAGTATGGTAGACAGATAACAGAACGTGACTGTGATATGTCAGAAATTATTTATGAGCTGTCAGCCATTGTGAATTATGATGTGTCATGATTTACGAGCCTGTCAAAATGATGTATGACTGCTAAATGTATTGATTAATGAACTGTCATGTCTATGATTTATGAGCTTGTCAAAATGATTTATGACATCCGATGATGTTGGTTCATGGCCTTGTTATAGCGGGTTATGGCCACAATACTGTAACGCAAAAAGTAATTCGTACATGTTATGCAAAATAAACTGTGGCCGACATATACCACAAGAAACAAGACACAGACGTGTTGGCAAACTTTATTAGACAATATATGTGAAGAATGACATGCATGGCACTTTGAGAGTGGGCCCAGTGCGGAGGTGAAGCTGGTGGCATCATACCTTACTCTAGAAGCTTTTAATTGACATGAATAATTATTGATATATTCAACAGTCAGCACTTCATGTCATTACACATACAACTCTGTGAATGGCAGAAGATGATTGGAATAAAAGCATAACAAATGACAGTGTACATCACAACTGAACGTCTCAAGAATAAAATGCTTTGAGAATCAAACTTAAGGGTATTGGTTTTAGTCAACCCCAAAATGTTGAAAAAAGAGTCAGCCCTGCCAGTGTTTAAAGCTATATATCAGGTGCCTGGGTCAGCACTCTCGATTGCATGCATGCATATTGAGCTTTTACTCACAGATTACTTACTGCCCCTATTCTACACCTCCCAGTTCTGAGGAGTGGTCTTGCAGTTTATAAATAATAACGAGCTAAATTAGTTTTGGTGACATTGCCTTCTGTCAATTACTACATTTGTCTCATCTCTGCCTTTTAAGGCATGGAAAAAATACAGGAACTGATGTTAGTGCATAATGTGCAGCTACATATGGATTTGTGTCATCATAAAGAGAAGTGTGGCTCACTGGTTAGAGGAGGCAGACCTGGAAGCAGACGTCAGCCAGGGACCAGGGTTCAATTCCCGGCTCGGCGGGGTCTTGAGTCCTAAAATGTCCATGGACTCGACAATTCTCGCTCCGGTGCCTACTCGATTCACGGGTTCACACTCTGCGACTCTGGGCAATAGCTTGCTTAATCTCCACAACGGCCCCTCGTGGCGGGATGCCTGGCTTTCACCTTGCGGATACCCTACCGGGGTTATCTCACAGGGGAATACCAGGACGGGTTCCCTAAGCAAGCGCTTAGAAACCGCTCGGTGATTTGCGCTATATAAATTCCTGTACATTACATAATCAAAGGAGAGACCGGAGCCAAGCAGTAACGCCTAGTAGCACTGGGAGCTATTGCAAAGTTTCCCGTTGCAGTCTGGTGTCTAGGAAAGATTCAAAGATGAGAGGAATCAGCAGGCAGCAATAGTCATCGTTAAGAAGTGCGCTGCTCCTGAATGGACCACTACAGCGCAACCAAACTGATGGTAATCCTACAGGTGGTCAGCTAATAGCAGTTGGTTAGGGGAGAAAAGGATGTGATTGTGGAATACAGTTGTAAGGCAAAACATGAAACAATCTTGGATAAGGTGCGTTATAAAGATGAAACGGTAAGATTTTACACAGCAGCCCTTTAAGAAGATTCTATAGGAGCTGTGTACCAGTACCACATAATGTTTAGGGGGTCGGGGTCCTAAATACCTATGGCACCGAATGAGGAAGGATGAAGGTTATGTTATGTTATGTTATGTTATGTTATAGTGGCTTTTATAGAGCGCACGGCTACTCAAAAAGAGTGTCCCGGCGCTTTTAATTAACAGGCTGCAGTGAAACTAACATAACACATTAAAAAGAGAGTAACAGATACACAGTCAACAACAGAAAAAATAAAACACCGAGGACCTACTGGGAGAATAGCCACGTTTTAAGGTCCTTTCTGAAGGCTAATAAACTAGATGCTCCCCGAAGAGACAGGGGCAAAGAGTTCCACAGTTGGGGCGCCAGTAAACCAAATGAGCGGCCTCCCAGGCGTGCACGCTTTACTCGAGGGACGGTCGCCAGAAGTAAAGATTCTGACCTCAGGGAGCGCGCCGGTTGGTAAAAGGTGAGTCTCCTCTGGAGGTACTTAGCCCCCGTCGCATGAAGCGCTTTGTACGTCAGAGTCAAGGTCTTAAAGGCGATCCGCTTACGGATTGGCAGCCAGTGCAAGGTCTGTAACAGAACCGTAGCACTGGCCCGTCTGTTCAATCCATAGATTGCACGCGCCGCAGCGTTCTGCACAACTTGCAGCCGCTGTAGCAGGTATTCTGGCAGGCCCAGGTATAGAACGTTGGAATAATCCAACCTGGACCCTATCAGGGCCTGCACAGTCAGCCTCCTGTGCTCCTCCGATAGTAGGGGAAGAAACCTCCGTAGCATCTTCAGGAGGCCGAAACACATACCCGACACTCCGAGGATCTGGGCCTTCATTGTTAGCCCCGTGTCCATCTTCACTCCCAGGTTCTTAGCCCATTGGGATGAGCACGAAGGGGGGGCAGGGGTGTGGAATTTTTGAAAAACTGTACTTGTCCAAGGGACAAAGGGATACAATAATCTTCTAGCCCTGTAAAGAAATCCACTAGTCCCACGCACTCTATAAAACCAAAAGCTATACAGACTAGCAAGGACTTATTACTAGTCCACTATAAAACCCAAAGTATACATGACCATCTCTGCCTCTTTGCCCTTGCAAACTCTCTTATTATAAAGTATTACCTTCCACACTGTTTTCTCGCTATCAGCAGTAATCATTTGCCTTTCCACTAACTCGCCATAGGGCCCATACCAATTCCACATCTTCATCATAGGGTTCATAACCCGCCTGTTCTCTTTTCTCACAACAAGGGTTACACACACTTACTGTTAAATTACACCACTCCCTTACTATAAATATACCGTCACACTATATACATTGGAATGGATATCCCTCTCACTACCCATCCCATGACCTCTCCACTCCCTCATCACAGGCTCTGTACCCCTAGCACATTTCACTACAACTTCTCCTCCCCTCTCATAAGAGGTTTTATTCCATCTCCAGTTTCACCATAGGCTTCATCCCTTCCAAAACCCTCTCTTGTCTACTGTTGCTACCTTGCCTCCACTTATCACAGGCTGCTCAGCCTTCTTTACCCCCTCTGCGATCTCATCTAAGCGCTCTGAGCAACCCTTTTACCTTAACCAGCTCACTTTGCTTCCTGCCTTCCATCAGCCCTGCCAACTGCCTCCACAGAAACAGAGGAAAGAGTCAAAATTGAGAAGCCTGCACAATACAGCTCTGAGAGTGGATATTTAAATAGCATAATACCTGAATCAATTAAGGGAATGTTATGAGACTCACAGATGGCACGGAGGTAGACCTCAAGGGGACCAGGCTGGATTGAGGTGGAGAGAACAGACACCCAAGCTGTGAATTATTGAAAAAATCACCAGGCAATATTCAGTGAGCTATAAACTGGCATCAAACACCTGCATGTAAACTGCAAGACATGGGTTTAGAACCTTGTTTGTTCTCAATCTGTTATTATAAGGCTGCTAAATAGTTGTTTTGAGCATTATTAATAGACCATCCAGGCAGTGTCATATTTTAAACCCCAACTTTCAATTTCTACCAGCCAAACAATCGTGGCATATAATCCCTACCAGTAAAGACTGTTTATGACACTACACACTTGTATGATTAATAGTCAGTGTATAATGTGTGTGAGATGTAAAGCGCTCTGGCACCTTACAGTGGGATAAGTAGCGCTATGAAAGTATTAAATTAAAAAAGTTAGGAATTGCTATTTATTTTGTCATTCCTATAAATACTCATACGTACTTGTACAGCTGAAATTTTTACAGTGCATGCATATGTTTTACATGTAAGAGCTACAGAAAATCAAAAACCAGCCTCCAAATCTTAGCTTTTTTTACTTAAGTGATAACAAGCTGTGTGCCCTTGTTTCCCCCATTACTGTGGCATTTAGGTGTTAGGATCTAGATAGCTTCCACCCAGGATTATACTCGAACAGAAGGAGGGATGATGGCACTTTAAATGTTCTCTTAGTTTTGGGCTCGAGCTGGAAGAGAAGATTACTAAAACCCTGGCAGGGCAGCCTCCGTCATTCCGCCTTCTAAGGTCACTGATTATCATCTGATTAAGTAGTGGTAAAGTCTGTTTTTATAGTGCTTGAAAAGAACACGAGTGAAGTGTGAAGCACTATAATATCAACAACAAGTACTGGATAGTAGGGGAGAACTTGTGAACGACTGAGATATAGCACTAGAATGTGGTGCTAAAAGTTCAGTGAATGTGGTGGGAGGAAGAGACAGGCTGGGCACAAGCAACTGAAGGATTCAAAGCAGATATGTGGGCACTAGAGAACAGCTTGAGGTGGGCATTTATGATTATGGTGTGGCATTAAACAAAGGAGGTATTTAGAGAAAAGGATCCAAATACCTGAGGAAAGTGGGGGAGAGCGCGCAGAGCGGGTCAGACTACTAGCGTTTCGCCCGGGGAACCTGATCATCCCCATGAGAGTCTAGGCTCGGGCTCAGGGTAAGTGAGCCACGTATGGTGAAACACAAATTGTTTTTAACATGAGGGAGAGTAAGGGAATTTACATATACAAGTATGTGAGGTGGGAACTCCTGGTCCCCGGAACTAATAATAATAACACTGAAGGAGTACCCTCCTGAATAAGAAAAATAAAGCAATTTGCTCTCTTCTATTGGGTGTGGCTAGGTAAGCACAAAGTGCCCCAAATCCGTTAACTGGACAGTAGTAGTCCTTTAGGAAGACCCCTCACTCACCAACCTGGTTGGTGACATGCTTCATCATTGGGGTCCCACCCCATAGGCCGAGTGCCTATAGGGTGTGCTACGACACCTGACTACAGTGGAGCGGGATAATGTTTCTTTTTTATATGTCCTAAAAAGATGTGAAGGTATGTTAAAAAGGGCCAGTACTACTCCGTTCAAGACTTTATTCATGAGCGTCTGAACCCTGAATAAAACCAATGTGGCACCTTTGCCCAACTAGGAAGGCTTTGGTGCCTCGAGAAGTGTGATGTATTTAAATTTTTTTTTAATTAAAAATAGCCAAGTGTGCTATGTGAAAGAATTTAGAAAATAAACTAGGTCTACATGTTTCAACCAATATATAAAATTCTTTGGTTTTCGTCAGGACCGTGTAATTTACAAGGGGAGGTACGCACACGCTAAGGCGCGCCCTGCCCACATGTAATTTGCAGACCACAAATATGGGTCTGAGTGTAAAAAGTGTGTTCAATCCTGGATTCAGGAAAAAACCTGTGGAAAGGAAAGACAAAAGGAAACGGGATTGGGAATACGTGCTTTGGGAGACTTAACAGGGATACACAAAACATTTAGAGTGCTTGCTGTGGTCACCCTATCGGGTAGCTGTCTATATTAATTGTCATATAGGCAGTCTTAATTCGAAGTGGGTTTAAAAATAACAATTGCGCTAAAATTAGTACCTTGTATGGGAGACATTGTCTGTGAGGTACTAAATGTTCGAAGTTGGTCGGACTGGTGAGTGATCTTAACTAAATAAAAAACATGGTAAGCTGCTAGTAAATTCGCAATTCATGCATCATATCTGTGCCGGGAGTGAAATCGTCAAGTGTCTTTAAACTGAACAGGCAGGCTAGTCATTTGCTTAGCTGGTTTTTTTTATGGTGAGTGAAAACATAATGTACATTAATATTTTGCTTACACTTAAAGCGGTTTTTGTCGCTTCCTGGGCTTCGGATGAACCAAGACGGCGATTCTCCGTCACCTACATCATTTAGAAACTAAGCATGAGTACATTGGGATCCCGTAGACTGTAGGCGTGCTTATCTGAGTCGGAAGAACTCTGAACCGGTGTATTGACACCGCGCCATGCCCATAGATCACGGAACCGTACTTACTTTTTAAAAGCGATCATCCCTCGGTAAACCTACTCGGTTCCCGTGCGCGAAGTCCCGAAGTTATGATCGGTGCCTCGTGAGTGCCGGTAAAGTACTATATTCGGCACTTCCTGGTTAGGGCGGGACTGAGTGTGTCATCGTCTCCTGAACCAGTCGGATTGCTTGAGGAGGGCGTGTTTGTTGATATTCCAATCAAAAGTCTACAATGGAGTGACTCATGTTGGAGTGGTTACCAAGGAAACCAGCTTGCATTTGGCAGAGCGGGATTACCTGGTTGGGGCGGGACTATGTGTGTCATCGTCTCCCAAACCAGTCGAAGCGTTTTTCGAGGGCGTTCCAAAAATCCGCAAAAATATGACTCGTGTTTAGATGATACCCGCGGAAACCTGCTTGTGTTTTTCACGTACAGGGGGGCGTAACGTGTCAATTATCGTATGTAAAGAAAAAGAGGGGGGAGAAGGAGGATAAACAAAGCTAGGTCAGCCTCCAGTTTATATAAAAAAAGTCAGGAACCCACAGTAACGGGTCCAGAGACCTAGTTTGTGTGTATGGTTACTGTGTGATTTTGTCAGTATCTACCATAAGAAGAAAGAAAAATTTCTTTCTAGAGTCCCCTCACTCACCGGGGTTGCCCCACGGTGACATGCTTCATCATTGGGGCCATCCCAGTTCTCTACGAAAAGGGGCGTGCTGCGACTAGCGGACTACGCAGGAGCACTGTATTTGTGAAAGGCTATGTGTGGTGCAAAGTGTTGTGGTGGTGGAGTGGATGTGTGATTAAAAATACCGTGCTAGTGGGCCTCAACAATTTATTCTGCTCCTAGTTTGGTATGTTAAAAATGGGGTAACACTGTTATCTAACCTTAAATTGGGCTAGATCAGTGTCTCGTGGTCGACATGTTTCAAGCTCCCCAAGCTTTTCATCAGGACCATACAGGGTCCAGCCCTGTATATTCCACTCCTATATTTAAATAAATAGGATGAATATTTTACTATTGCGCTGTTAATTCTAAAACATGCGTTTTTTTATACATACGATTTGTATTTCAATGGTGTACCTGTAATAGAGAATGACACTTGATTAGTGGCAAACATCCCCCTCAAAGGGCAAGGGGATCACACATGCAGCTCACATTGTCTAGGGCGTGAGTGTGCCTTATGCACCTTATTGGTGCGTGCATGTTTTCAAATCCAGTGCAAAGATAATTGCAAAAATAAGTGCAAAAATAATGTGAAAGAAACGTGGTTTTGTGAATTCACACATATAAACAACACAGGACTTTATGTGACTATAGACAAGACACACGACATATATATACACATGGTTTTATCATGGCAGAGGGCATATTTACATGAATCGGTGCTAAATTGCACTTCATAGTCTCAGGCGAGGGCGGGATCACCTCGTGGAAACATTGCTGTAGGGTTTTTTAAAATAATAATTAAAGTCGCGTTTCATCCAAAAAAACGCATTGTTAAATAAAGAGTCTGAATCCTCTTTGCGTTCCGTTTTGCTGTACTTACTTCCTTATCAGCGAAACCGCTCGGTATTATCGTATGTAGCCATTCACAATATTCGGCACGCCTACAGTCTACGGGATCCCAATGTACTCATGCTTAGTTTCTAAATGATGTAGGTGACGGAGAATCGCCGTCTTGGTTCATCCGAAGCCCAGGAAGCGACAAAAACCGCTTTAAGTGTAAGCAAAATATTAATGTACATTATGTTTTCACTCACCATAAAAAAAAAACAGCTAAGCAAATGACTAGCCTGCCTGTTCAGTTTAAAGACACTTGACGATTTCACTCCCGGCACAGATATGATGCATGAATGGCGAATTTACTAGCAGCTTACCATATTTTTTATTTAGTTAAGATCACTCACCAGTCCGACCAACTTCGAACATTTAGTACCTCACAGACAATGTCTCCCATACAAGGTACTAATTTTAGCGCAATTGTTATTTTTAAACCCACTTCGAATTAAGACTGCCTATATGACAATTAATATAGACAGCTACCCGATAGGGTGACCACAGCAAGCACTCTAAATGTTTTGTGTACCCCTGTTAAGTCTCCCAAAGCACGTATTCCCAATCCCGTTTCCTTTTGTCTTTCCTTTCCACAGGTTTTTTCCTGAATCCAGGATTGAACACACTTTTTACACTCAGACCCATATTTGTGGTCTGCAAATTACATGTGGGCAGGGCGCGCCTTAGCGTGTGCGTACCTCCCCTTGTAAATTACACGGTCCTGACGAAAACCAAAGAATTTTATATATTGGTTGAAACATGTAGACCTAGTTTATTTTCTAAATTATTTCACATAGCACACTTGGCTATTTTTAATAAAAAATGTTTTAAATACATCACACTTCTCGAGGCACCAAAGCCTTCCTAGTTGGGCAAAGGTGCCACATTGGTTTTATTCAGGGTTCAGACGCTCAGGAATAAAGTCTTGAACGGAGTAGTACTGGCCCTTTTTAACATACCTTCACATCTTTTTAGCACATATAAAAAAGAAACATTATTCTGCTCCACTGTAGTCAGGTGTCGTAGCACACCCTATAGGCACTCGGCCTATGGGGTGGGACCCCAATGATGAAGCATGTCACCAACCAGGTTGGTGAGTGAGGGGTCTTCCTAAAGGACTACTACTGTCCAGATAACTGATTTGGGGCACTTTGTGCTTACCTAGCCACACCCAATAGAAGAGAGCAAATTGCTTTATTCTTCTTATTCAGGAGAAACACAAATTGTAGCAGCTGATCAGATAGGTTACTTGAACGGGAACAGAAAACAGTGAAGTTAGAAAACTGGGGAAGACGGGGAGAAGGAGGAATGGGCACCTTAGGGGACACAGAGGGTGCATTAACCACCAACAGCGAGCTCCCAGTAAAGAAAGTTCAGTACCATCTCCATTGGAAAACATATGCCTTTAAGACAATGTAGTAAAAGAAGGATTGAGCATTTTGAAACACGCCCAATGTCCCACACCGTTGCTTGAAGCCTGCCACTTGGTTGGGATTTTGTTCCCACTAGTTGAGTTTTTTGCGCTTTAGGTAAGTGCCTCCTGGAAGCTCCTGCATTTCATATTTATCAACCTTGACACTGAGCCTACGCAAATGAGACGATCTATTCCCCTGGACAGAAACTGCTTTCCTGCATACAGCCAGGTTCTGAAACTGGGATGGTGCAATGAGCTAAAAAACGGTGTTGGATCTAGCCCTGATCTCTTGACTGGGTGAGAGTATTCTGCTTAATTCAGAGACTCTGTCCCTCACCACCCCTTGTTGTAAATATTTTTGTCCACCCTAAGCGTGGAAGGGTATACTCAGACATGAGTCCCTTGCTCATTGCACCATCAGGATTCAAGCAAGCCGGGCCGAAGACGGCTGTAATGCCAGAAACCGGTCCCCGGAAGCTTGTTTCCTTCCCAGTGTAAGAATTGGCTTTTGTAGTCTGGTCTGCCCTTTTCCCATGATGCACTGGGCCAGGGACAGACTAATTTGCATACAGCCAGGTTCTGAAACTGGGATGGTGCAATGAGCTAAAAAACGGTGTTGGATCTAGCCCTGATCTCTTGACTGGGTGAGAGTATTCTGCTTAATTCAGAGACTCTGTCCCTCACCACCCCTTGTTGTAAATATTTTTGTCCACCCTAAGCGTGGAAGGGTATACTCAGACATGAGTCCCTTGCTCATTGCACCATCAGGATTCAAGCAAGCCGGGCCGAAGACGGCTGTAATGCCAGAAACCGGTCCCCGGAAGCTTGTTTCCTTCCCAGTGTAAGAATTGGCTTTTGTAGTCTGGTCTGCCCTTTTCCCATGATGCACTGGGCCAGGGACAGACTAATTTGCATACAGCCAGGTTCTGAAACTGGGATGGTGCAATGAGCTAAAAAACGGTGTTGGATCTAGCCCTGATCTCTTGACTGGGTGAGAGTATTCTGCTTAATTCAGAGACTCTGTCCCTCACCACCCCTTGTTGTAAATATTTTTGTCCACCCTAAGCGTGGAAGGGTATACTCAGACATGAGTCCCTTGCTCATTGCACCATCAGGATTCAAGCAAGCCGGGCCGAAGACGGCTGTAATGCCAGAAACCGGTCCCCGGAAGCTTGTTTCCTTCCCAGTGTAAGAATTGGCTTTTGTAGTCTGGTCTGCCCTTTTCCCATGATGCACTGGGCCAGGGACAGACTAATTTGCATACAGCCAGGTTCTGAAACTGGGATGGTGCAATGAGATAAAAAACGGTGTTGGATCTAGCCCTGATCTCTTGACTGGGTGAGAGTATTCTGCTTAATTCAGAGACTCTGTCCCTCACCACCCCTTGTTGTAAATATTCCTGTGGAAAATGGCATCACAAATGGCAGTATGCATCTTTCTGCACAGTAAATAGAGGAATGTCCCAGCAGGTCCTTGAATCGGGGACTTCAGAACTCTCTACAAGTGCATCAAACATTTCCTGCATTACTGGTTTTAAGGCTCTCTGGTGTTCACACACAGTTGACTTCAGGGGCTTTAAACAGTGAGAAATCTGTATATGTTTATCAAACAAGTACATCTTATATCCGTAACCCTTTATGTAATTGAGGGCGTCCAGTGGCACCACATCCTCCTTGTTCAGCTTCCTTGCCTTCAACTTCAGCTCGCAAGGCTCCTCTGACTTCTTACCCTTTTCGAGAATTTGCATACACAGCATTCCTCTACACTCTCAAGGAATTGTAACGTTCGACATGCACCTTCCCTGACCCCACTCACGTAGGCATCTACCACGGCAGGGCAATCCACCCAGCACCACTATTGGCATATCTTTATTGTTTAACTAAGAGCGCATGTGCAGCAACTTTTAGCACCCGGAAGCATAACTAATATGGGAGCCGGTGATCTAACACAGACCTCAGGGCCCGCTTTAGCATTGGTGGCGCCCTGTGTGACAATGTTTGTTGGCGCCCTCGAGTGACCATCTCCACCACAGATTCCTATTCCCTCACTACCACCAGTTAACAGTGCCCCTCAAATCTCCATAACCAGTCTCTCAGATTTATTTCGTTTTATAGCACCACTCATACCAGTGTGAGGTGTCAGAGCACTTTACATCATACACACATTTAACAGAGACAATCACACGTGTAAATCAGTGTATAAGAAACACGTTACATAAGACAGAGGATTACAAGATGTAAGAGTCACATGTCATCCATACTTTACTGATAGGCAGATATAGTCCTTGGTCTGGAAAAGCACAAATTCAGAATTTAAAACATAACACTAATTGTTAGGGGTTTTCTTCAATAGTAATAATTCATTTATACCCAAATGAACCTTTTTAGCTAGATCAGGTTAAGGAAAAGCCGGGCAAAAAAAGACATGTAGGTCTAATATAAACCCTGCAGTTTGCATGCAGACCTTTGATGACAGTTAATACCTCATTGTTCTCTATTAGGAATCTAACTTATAAACTGCAAAATAACAAATATCTCTCTGACAATAGCAGTAACCTATTTACCTATTAATATTACATGCACTTTGCAATCTGCATGGCACACGTTTTTAGCAGCAGGCATAGTAACCCTCTGAGCTAACTTAAGAGTAGTCCAACTAACACTAGACAAAACTCCTTCTTTCGCCAGGAAGAACATTAATCACCGAAGTAATCTTGACATTTTTATTGATATCTGAAAATTGCTGGAGGGAAGGAACGAGGCAGCAGGTGGTTTTTAAGCCATAATATATTTGCGGTGACACTGATCGCACCGCCATAGAGCCAGCCCTGACGGACCTTACAGATACAGTGAGCAATAACGGTATTGTTTGGCTTTTTGGCAGGGCCGGCTGGGGAGCTCAGAAAGACATGCCAAAAGTTTATTTTTGCAAATGCACTTGCAGGGTTAAATACGCGTGCAGATGCAAAGGGGAGATCATCCCGATGGGGAGATTAAAACAACGGAGGGGAGATTAAAACAACAGCACAAACTTTCTCACAGCTGCAGCCAGGCTTCTAGTTACCGTAATTACCTAAAAAAAGGCGCATTCACTAAGATTGCATATTCCAATCGGATAATAACTGCTTTGTGATTATATTAGAGGCACAAGGGTTAAAGAGAACTTGTCCGGAGGACTAAGCAGACAATAAAACTTCTTGTCCGCAACAAGAATCCTCGTGTCCAGGGCGTCGGGCGATACAAATTCCCCACCCCTGGGGGGGCCATGTTAATAGGCCACCAGGCCTGCCACTCTGGTTCCACATCACACCCGAAGAAGAGTACCTCAGACTTATCGGGGTTGCACTTGAGGCTGTGTAGATGGAACCATTGAAACACAGCCTCAAGGCAATCCCGGATACTCTCCCCCTCAAAGTCCACTCCTCTCTTACACGAGAAGAGGAGCTGGGTATCGTGGAGGTGGAGAGAGAGAGATGCAGAAAAGTGCAATGCCATGGAATTAGCATGTCCATACCTACCAGAAACAATGTTGCTTGTAACATGATGTGACGGTACCAACTTTAATGTTGACAATTTTCCTAAGGCTGGAAATCCGGAGAGCTCCCCAACAGTCAACTTAAATGTTCTCAAACCTCTCACAATAAGACTGCAAACCAAAGACGTAATTTCAGAGTGCAATAAAATGTAAGATTTACTGGAGAAACAACATTGAAGTATTCTGTAGCCAGCCCACCGTAGGTAGCATTGCTCTGCTTACTTACACAAGTGGCCCTATTGCTCATGTGGTCCAATATATACAAAAGTAGGTATTGAAGGAAACAATACTTAATTCTTCATGAGAAGAGTACTCTCACTTCAACTTAATTTGATCAGAACTAATCAATCTTATACATACACAGGGCAAGGTTGCCTATTCAAAGCGTGACATGTGACAACAAATGGCCAAATAATATACAGTACAACATTCAACAATGTGCAAATACAATAATACAGCAAACAAAAAATACACAAAAATATATACTAACCCTCCAATCACTATTGTCTCCCTCTAATTATAGGAGAACCACTACAAGGAAATCTTCAAGATGTCACACTAAATGGCTATGAGTTCGCCAAATTTACGTGTAACATATACATTTGGCGAACTCATAGCCATTTAGTGTGACATCTTGAAGATTTCCTTGTAGTGGTTCTCCTATAATTAGAGGGAGACACTAGGGTATATATATTTCCTTCAATACCTACTTTTGCATATATTGGATTACGTCCCATACCCAGGTTTTGAAGGGTAAATTGGGTATACCCCTGTCGGTTGTTCATCACTATTGCTCATGTGGGGCCGCTCATCATATAGGATACACTAGCAATACTGCTGAAGAGGTTTGATAAGCCTGTGGGTAAACTTTTGTTCTTTGCTGCACTTTTGCCTGGGAGGGAGCAATAACTATATCGCCCAGGCTACTCTGCTGCTGTGGACCCTGAAGGCGAAGAGGACAAGGAGGAGCTACATGCTATATTGTGTGCTCTGCGCTCCCACAGCGCGGGAAATGCCCAGGTTGTGCCCGACCGAAGACCAGGCTGTCTGCATCCATCAGAGCCCGGTACTGTCTGGGCTCAGACCCCACTTATTTTCCTCCATTTCGCACCCGCCACTCTCCTGTTCAATAGAGAAACGAAAGACACCAGGTAACTCTAGGTCGGTTGAAAACAAACTCTCTCACTACTCCATTGACTGTATTTGAGCATGCCTTTGCTCTAGTCTCTAAAGAAATTGAACTGATAGAGAGGAGTCTACTTTTCCCTTTCTCCCTCCATATCCTGATTTTCAACACTTACAACAACAGGCCCTTCGTCACACATGTTCTTTTCTGGTAAGGCCTCTGATTCAATGCCACTTCCTTAATGAGAGGAGGTTACTGTTTCCCATCTTTTCAGCCCTTCGGCCAAATGGTAGAAAAAAGTGTCGAAGTCTCGCTCCAAAGCGACTATATGCCACCGTAAGATCTCAGATAAGCAATGTCAGCTCATGTAGTTAAGGTGTCTTAGCATATTGGAGAAAATAACTTCTGTGATTAATACACGTTTTAAAAACAGCTGAAGACTGGCTGTCTCTTATTAAACATGCACATATTAGATGTCCTATCACAACTTCAGTTTCTCTGCCAGGGTCTACCACTGCTCTCACACCTAATTCCACCCATGCCTGTGATGCTTTAATAAGCTCTGATGCACCCAACACTGGAGCTTCTTTGGACTGTGTTTTTGCACCTGTTACTGGCTACTATTCCACCGCCCTCTATTTCTAACCTGTTGAATATTCTAGTCATGACAGCCAACAAATCGCATTCAAGTTTATTACTTCTACTGGACACATCATAGGTTCATCCAACAAATGTATTTCTTCCCCTTTCACTCTGAACCTCATTCCTGAATCTTGGTCTAATTTTGACCATTGTTTTTGTTTTGTGCCCTATTGCTACAGAGACCACCTTTCAACTTAACCTTTTCCATGCGTCGGATGGCCCCCGGCAGTCTGACGTCACGGTTGGTGTGTGCGTCAGACGGCCGGGGCCGTCCAAACTGCGCACGCGTACTTTTTCTCTACACTGTGGCAGAATGTACGAGCGGCAAAGCGGTTAATAATAAGGTGATTGTTAGACCAGACATACATGGCGTAGTATTCTCCTAAACTTTACGCGTTCACCCCTCCTGTTTGCTGAATTTGTTTTTGTTGGTTTTAGGACTCTGCGCACTTAACCACTAATCAATGCTAAAGTATTTGTGCTCGCTCGCGTAAACACTGTAAAATTGGCCTACATGTAATTGGCATATTTAACGTACTTGTGAATTCCCAGTAGATGGTGCTACATATATTTAACGCTTGTAAATTAAATTCTACTAGTGGGCCTTAAGCACTCATTGTGCTATATGCAAATCAGTCTTGACCCTGTGCCTCATGGGAACAGTCAAACCCAAACAGCCAAGCCTGGTCCTCACTGGACAAGAAAAAAGCATCCTGGGACCAGTTTCAGGGCTTCACCCCTCATCAGCCAGGCTAGCTTGAATCGAGTGGCACAGTGAGCCCAGGACCCACGTCTGGGCATACCCGGTGCACTGAGGGCGAGAAAGCAAAAGACACACAGATGATGGACGGAATACAGAGCAAATCAAATATTCACCCCTCATCAAGAGATCCGGTCCCAGGAAGCTTGTTTCTGGTTCAGGGAAGACGTGGCTTGGCAGTTCGGACTGGACTGTTCCCATGAGGCACAGGGTCAAGACTGATTTGCATATAGCTGTGTCTGAACTGAGTGAGCTAAAGAACGATGAAGGATTCAACCCAGATCTGTGACTGGGGGTAAGTGTACCCTCCCTCCCCTCACACCACCTTTTTTTTGGCTATTTGGTTTAGTTTGCGCCTAGGTCTGTAACCTTTTGACCACATAAGGTATCCACGCTGAATGTGCATCCTTTTCTTCCAACATCCTGAGGATTCTAAAGGTACCCAGGGTTTGTGTGTTCCCCTGGAGGGGACCAAGAAATTAGCCAAAATGCAGCTACATTTTGTTTTTTGGGGGGTAAAATTGTGAAAAATCTGAAGCAGAAGAAAGCATCTGGTTTTTTTCACTGCAAATGATATCAAGGCAGGGTTTGTGATGCTAAAATCACAATCTTGCCAGCTTTCAGGAATAGGCAGACTTTGTTAGTCAACCAACATTTTCTACACAGGTTTGGCATTTTACTGGGACATACCCTATTTTTCCTATTTTTTTGTGCTTTCAACCTCATTCCAGTTAGTGGTAGAAATGGGTGTGAGACCAATAATGGATCCCAAATAGCTATATATTTCTGAAATGTAGACAGAATTCTGAATTCAGTAAAGGGTCATTTGTGTGGATCCTTCAAGGTTTTCCTATAGAAAGTAACAGTTGAAAGGAAATAATATTGAAATTGAGTTGAAAAAAACAGCAATTTGTGCCTAGGTTTTCACCTTTACCTCCTTCGAACTATGACAGACATTTGAAAGCAATATACGGTTACGTCCGCTGGACCCTTCTGGTTGCAGGTATATAGGACTTGTAGGTTCACCAAGAACCCCAGGTTCCCAACTGAGCTGCATCTTGCAATGGTTTTTCATTGTGTATCGGGTATACAGCAATTCATTTGGTAAAATATAAAGAGTGAAAAATAGATATCAAGGAAACCTATGTAATTCCAAAATGGGAACAACAAATGGAATTTAGAAGCAGTGGTTATTTGCACATCTCTGAATTTGTGGGCACCCATACTAGCATGTGAATTAAAAGGCATTTTTCAAAATGACTTCTTTTTTACACTCTGTCTTGCATTTGGAAAGCAGAAATGCACCAGAAGACAATTACTAATGATACTTGTTCTATCTACTATTCAGTGTTCCCCTACGTCTCCCAATAAAAATGTTTCCTCACTTGTGTGTGTAGGCCTAGGGCCTGTGACAGGAAACAGCCCAAAACACAACATGGACATATCACGTTTTTCCACTGAAAACTGACCTTTTTTGTGTGCAATGAGCCTAGCTGTGGATTTGGGGCCCTAGCTTAGCCAGCACCTAGGGAAACCTAGCACACCTGTACATTTTTTAATACCAGAGAATCCAGGGAACTCCAGGATGGTGTGACTTGTGAGGCTCTCACCAGGTTCTGTACCTCAAAATTCCTTGCAAACCACAAAATGTGTCTAAAAATGCATTTTCCTCACCTTTCTGTTATGGAAAGTTCTGGAATCTGCAAGGAGCAACAAACATCCGCCCATCCGGTATCCCCCCATGTTTCCCGATAAAAATGCCACAAAACTTTAAAGACCACGTCAGTGCTCAGGGGTGCCCTGGGTCGATCACCACCAAAAACACAGGCAACGATTACTCAAAAGAGCATGACAGCCTTCAATTCTGACAACCCAGATGACCTTCGGACATTTAGAATAATGAACACGCCAAGCTACCCATAATGACAGGGTAACCAAAAAGGGGTGGATTAGAATTTGGCCACTCCGCTATTGAAACTGTGCTCATGGAATTTAAATGGGCACAACAACAAGACAGCAGATACCAAATTTCTTCACTATGTGAAATCATTTGACATTATCCTCCTTCAGGAAACATGACTGGAGGAGCCTGTTCACATAGAAGGCTACACCTGCCATCACTCTCCAGCCACAAGGAAAAGCAAATTTGGTCGGCTAGCGGGCAGCTTAGCAACCTATATTAAAATCTCAAACATTCACAGCGTGCAGGAATTAACTGCTCACTCTCCGGCCATAAACACTGTTCAGATTAAATTAAATCTTAAGGGGAAATAAGAAGAGGTGCTGCTGATCAACATAAAATATCAATCCAAAAAAGAAGAAACAGGAGTCGCCACTTTGAATGGACCATCTTTATCACTTAATGACTGTGTACACTCCTTCCAACTTCATTTTGTCTGGGGACTTCAACCAACATATTCTAGGTTCCTCCACAAATAAGGACACTCAGGCCCAGTCCTACTATTGGAATATTCCAACTCAATCCTTTATTAGCCAAGGAAAACTTCTAAGCTGGCGAAGGAGCTGCTAGAAGACCTGGAGCACATCGACCTGAGGGTCTTAAACTGAAGATTTGCCGATGACTCGCCATCTGTTGCCTCATTCAACTCAGGCAACGCAACCTCCACAATAGACTGTACGCTAGTTTCCCTTCCATTTTTCCATCACATACTAAGCTTCAGCCTAGGAGACAAGGGAGATAGCGACCATCGTCCCCAGGAAGTTTCCATCCTTGCCTCTCTGGATCCAACTCTTCCCAATCAAATAGGACAACACGCCTGTCATACCATGAATCTTAAAATAATTAAATCTTCTGTTGCAAACATTAGGGAGGTACTACAAGCAGCAACACTACAACTAAACAGCCTAAACTATCCTATTGGTAACCCAGTTAACATATGGGAAACCTTCACAGTCGAATTTGCAAACACATACTCAACCACAGTACGGCACTTCCATCTCCTGGCCTCACGGTCACAGAGAAGACTACAAGCACCCAGAAACTGGCACTAAAAAATCATAAAAAAGCGATTAACAAATCCCTAAGGCTACTGAGAACAAGCCCAGGTGAAAGCGGTCTTCTCCAACAGCTTCGCAAGCACCAGACTGATCTTAAAAAACTCAAATGGGAGATCAAAAGATCCAATGAAGAAGATTTTTGGGCTAAACTTCACTACGACTCCAAGGGAAATAATAGTGCTCGATTTTGGTCCACACTGAATACATTTTTAAACCCAAAACATGATGGACTAACATCACACATAACCAATAACTCCTAGGAATCTTTCTTAGACACTCACTTCAACCAACAAGCCGCTGGAAGAAACATGCTCCAGGACGCCTAGGAGGGCCATCCTCCACAAACAGTAAAACCATACAAAAAAGCAGAAATGGAAATCAATGCTGTTACGATTAGGAAACTAATCTCCAAAGGAAGGGAGGATGGAGCTCCAGGGCCAAACGGAATTCCCCCATCCCTCTTCAAATTTGATCCGGAATATTGGGCAAAATCTCTGACCCCACTTTATATATTGGTCAGCTACTCTGGGCGCCTCCCAGCATCATGGAAGGGCTCAGTAATTTCGCCGATATATAAAGCAGGGGACAGAACTTTACCAAACAACTACCGCCTGATAGCTCTATTGGACATTGAGGCAAAGTACTTTGCAGGGCTTCTACTGACAGTTGTGCGAATGGGCTACCAAGCACAATATAATTCCCTCCAGCCAAACTGGCTTTTGCAGAGATGCGGGAACTACTACAAACCTCCTGGTAATATCATCACTTATAGACCAAGCAAAACTGACTAAACAAACCCTTCACTTTTGCTTTGTGGACTTCAAAGCGGCCTTCGACAATGTCAATAGAGCCAATCTTTGGAGAAAATTAGCCCTTTGGGGGATCCCCGCTCCTCTTCTAAATCTATTGATCGAACTGCACTCCAACATGTGGGTTCAGGTAAAGCTCGGGAATGGCATCCATCTCTCTAGACGCATACCAACTACAAAAGGCCTCAAGCAGGGGTGCGTCTTAGCACCAACCCTTTTCAACTTATTTACAGCTGACCTGCCACTTGCTCTTGAAGCCTGCAATGCGCACGCCCCCCGGCTAGGGGGTCAAGTCCTGCCCAGCATATCCTACGCAGACGACGTGGTCCTGGTTAGTCACACCAAAGTAGGACTACAGCATCTCATTAATACATTGCATGGATACGCTGAAGAGAATTTATTCGAAGTAAATATTGACAAAACTAAAGTACTGTCAATAACTGGGAACAAAAAGTCCCACTCCTGGCTTCTTGGAACACAGGTCGTCACGAATTGCTCTGAATATAAATATCTTCGCATTATAGTCGATAAAGGAGGTCGCTTTTCAAACCACCTGGTGGCCACAAAGAGAAACGGTATGCTGATTGCAACAACACTTAAACAACTTAAAGCTAAGCTGACCGGCCCCACTCTCCTACCATTGCTTCGTGTTGCCCAAGTTAAAATACAGTCATCTATTACCTATGGCAGCGAAGCATTAGGAGGTACAGATGCGATACTGCTGGACACAATCATTTCAAAAGCGTACAGACTCCTCCTAAATCTGCCATCTTACATCTCACAAGCCCAGATTCGGCTAGAACTTGGACTAACAAAACAAACGTTAGCAAGGAGAGGATCGTACATTAAGTGTTGGTACAAAATAAAGAATTGACCTGAGAACACATTGAACCATCAGCTTTGGCAAGATTTGTGCAGCTGCTCCAAAATGCCTGGGAGAAAGTACCTAGAGGAGTCCCTGGCTATTACAGGACTAAAAGACCTATGGGAAACCTCATTACCGCATGCACAATTTAAGCATGTAGTAAATAAGAGTATAAAGAGACTCTCTTTTATAGAGGACAAAGTCACCTTTGCCCATAGGCGTCACGCCTGGACGACTCTGAGTACATACAAATCACCCGGGTTACAAGCTTTCTTTGGATTGGGGTATTGCAGGAAATCAAAAGAAGCCTTTTTAAAACATAGGCTAGGAGTCCTACCAGCCATACCACATCTACAACCGTGGCTGAGAAGGAACTGTGGGACAACATGCAGGTTATGCGGTGCAGGGAAAGAAGACATCGAGCATTTGCTATGCTCCTGCTCGAAGTTGAAAGAGGAAACACTGGCTCTTCTAAAAACAACTTTTAACGAACATAGAATACGTACACAGAGACAAGCAGTCCTTGCATGCTTTGACCCAGGACTTCCGTCACTAAATGGAAAGTTGGTGAAATTCCTGAAATTAGTGGTGCTTAAACTAACAAACCAAGATGTCGGTGGCCCAGACAAAACATAAGGAACTATGGACACTTTTCAAACCCTTATCTTATAACTGTTATACCTTTTAATAATTAAGATCTCTCTTTTAAGACTATTTACTGATGAAATGCGCATTCAATTGTATCTTTTTTGTAATGGTTTTAATTAATCAGAAACAATACATTTTATTTTTACCTTACTTTTTTGGGTAGGCCTAGTGCCAGAGACAGGAAATGGCCCAATACTGGAGACTTCAAAAGTATCAATCCACAAAACGACCTGGTTTTCTGCGTTATTAGTCCCGAAACTCGGCGGCCTTCTAGGGAAACCTACCAGAGCCAGACATTCCTGAAAACTAGACACCTGGGAGAGTCCAGATAGGTGTGGCTTGCGTGGATCCCCTAATGTTTTCTTACCCAGAATCCAGTACAACCCTCAAACGCCAGTATATGCAGCCCATCAGCCGAACTCCAGTTCACACTCACACACAGAAACATTCCCTGGTATTTAGTTGTTTTCTAATGAGCGTAAAAATATCACTGATCTCCAGGGGCAGAAACGGCTAAAATGTGTGGTGAAAAAATTAACGAGGCTGGTAACGGGCTCAATTTCCTTGCTTGCTTTGGGGCCCAGTGCACTCTTGCTAGGCCAATAGACCCTACCAATAATAGTGAACATGGTCTTGAATTGCACCTTTTAAAAATTAAGCCACACTGCATGTTGAGTCCATTGGTGCAAAAAGGAAAGGACCAACCTTGCGCTCAGACACCATAATAACTCTCAGAAGCTCCAAATGAAATTTGAATCTAAAGATCAGACACGCTCAATAAAGTATACTCTACCAGCATTAATGACAATTTTGCCAATGGTTATCTAAGAAACAGTCTTTGAGGTGATGAATAAGGACTGCATATAGAAGCTACTTTCTCCTCTCCACCCACGAGTATGAACAAGGTTCACCTTACAGTTATTGGCTTGAGGGAAAAAGCTGTGCACAGCTTCATCTGCAATTTAGAAATGTAAAGAGAATAAAAACATTCGGTATGGATTTATATGAATAAGCAGACACAAATTAAAGTAACATATTGTTCGAGGAGTGATGGCAGTGGAAATGAAATGATATTATCTGAGGTCAACATGAGTTCTACTAAAATAATTAATTACATTATGGATACCAAGGGACATGCAAGATGCCTTGTCAAAGCAGAGTTTTCATATATTCCGTCACTGGATTAAGTAGTAGAATCAAGGCATCTCGTGTAATTCGGGGATGAACATAAACTTTCTTCTGTAAGTAGAAAAACATATAATCATGGAATCTATTCAAGTACAAATATTCAAAAAATGGGGGTGGTGCACAGCAAGTAGGTTTCTTAATAAGGTTTGTCAATAAAGTTCGCTCGTTTAATAAGGTAGGGTGCTTCACAGGTAACGTATCCGTCCTGTTACGTCATCCATATAATGAAAAATTCGTGCACACATAGATTATGAATGTATCCCTGATTTGGGCACACCTTAGGTTCTTCACAGAAGACTCCTCTCGAGTCTGTATGGATGGTATCATTTATTCGTTACAATTTAACTTCTGTGTGATATTTCCATCATATCATTTTCTAGTTTTGAATCTTTTAAGATTGTTTATACACAGTAGTGTATCCATGACATTCTTTAAATGCTCCGATGCATTTCGGGCTACCAAGCCCTTTTTCCAGGAGCTCGATAAATCAAAACAGAACAAGATATAGCCATAACTAACATATGATAATAAACATGTCACAACTATCCACAGCTTTAAATTAATAAAGAACATTCTGTGTTGTGAACGCATGCTCGCGGGTCGAGTGCTATCGTAGTCGTGGTGGCAACGAGTAAAAACAAGTGGCCAAAAAAAAAGTGAAACTAATGCGCAGTGCAGTGCACTGCGCATTAGTTTCACCTTTTTTTCCACTTTTTGTGCACTGCGCATTCGTTTCACTTTTTTTTTCCACTTTTTTCACTTGTTTTCACTCGTTGCCACCTCGACTACGATAGCACTCGACCCGCGAGCATGCGTTCACAACACAGAATGTTCTTTATTAATTTAAAGCTGTGGATAGTTGTGACATGTTTATTATCATATGTTAGTTATGGCTATATCTTGTTCTGTTTTGATTTATAGAGCTCCTGGAAAAAGGGCTTGGTAGCCCGAAATGCATCGGAGCATTTAAAGAATGTCATGGATACACTACTGTGAATAAACAATCTTAAAAGATTCAAAACTTGAAAATGATATGATGGAAATATCACACATAAGTTAAATTGTAAAGAATAAATGATACCATCCATACAGACTTGAGAGGAGTCTTCTGTGAAGAACCTAAGGTGTGCCCAAATCAGGGATGCATTCATAATCTATGTGTGCACGAATTTTTCATCTATTCAAGTACAGTCATAAAGAATGCTATACTTGTTCCCAGTAAATAGAAATGAAAAGTATTGTCACAGTGTCCAGTCAGCAATAGGTTGGAAGAGTTTGACTCCGGCCTCTTCTGAGACCACTGGCAGCACTTGCTCACCAAAATCCCAGATTGTATGGGTGCACCGGCCCAAGAGACATGCGGTGTTCACAGATGGGGTGTTCCTCTTTACAAAAGTATCTAGCCTCTTATATTCCTTACCCGGGGGAGTAGTTGGGAACTCCTACAACAGTAATCTGAATCAAAGTGATAAATAAGGACAAATGGGAACGAAAATGAAAAGTTTGGGAAGATACATGTGCATTTGCCACGTTTAATACTAATAATGTTTAGATTTTTTTTAAAACAGACAATGAGCTCTTTGTGCGCGCCACAGCACATCACAAGAAGCCTGGAATAGAGATATATTTACGTCTTAGAAAATATGGAGTGTAATTATTTCTAAAATCATATTCATATGTCCAATGTAGTGATCGCCTATGAATGCAGCCTGGAGTGTGGGCCTTTCAAGTTGACAAGCGAATCAGCGACTGCCACTTCACAGCGCTCCTTATGCAAGGAGCTACTGTGTTTGCCGGAATATGTGATTAAAATCACCCAGAAGTGCATGAAGCATGACCTGCACATTGTATTTTTAGAGTTTCAATTATATTTGCTTATTTTTCAGAACAAAAACAAAGGAAACGAGATAAGCACATTTTGCAGTAGGCAAACAGATCCAAGAGAAGCAAAGACGGGGGGAAGCAAAATAAAAACAATCCCTTCAAAGAGGATCACAAGTTGTATCACTGACAATGTCCAATAACAGTCAAATTTGTCCAGGGTTTGCATGTGCTCCCAGTAAAAGGTTCACACTGTCCATTTGAAGGAAGTGCCAAGATTTACTTTTTATGGAGGGTCCCTTCGGTATAGAGGAGCTAATAATTAAAGCAATGCACTTCAAGTAATTACAATTAGCCTAGGCTGATTTAAACATTTTCACCTCTCGTTTTGTTTTTTTAACTAATCCTATAGTCTGGTTTCTCGGACGTCTTGTACAGGTCTGGTAGGGCCTCACCTGAAACTGAATGCAGCAATTAGCGTGGGACTGGAACAATATGTACCTAAAGGGACACAAATATACCATATAGACAAGGGGCAACACTTGACTTTCCACACCTGTAGCTCAAACTGAGACTGTGGCACCAATTATGATGGGGAAAGATAAGATGCAAAGGACGGCAAACATCCTCCAACAAGACAATACACATAGCAGGCTAGGGACTGCTGCCTGATGTAGATAGATTAAAACAAACTGGACACAAAGTCTATAATTTCAATCAGTTGGCTGCTAGAGTATTAAAAGTACACTGCTAGGTACAACATTGACATGGAGTTGAAAGCAGAGGAGCAGTCAATAATGCACCCCGCAGAAGACAACTCAATTACTGAATAGATCCAACCAGGTGTACTGTCTGCAGTGGCCTGTGAGAATTCTCTGTAGTCCTCTATAATTTTAAATTGGGCCAAAGGGAACATCATGAGTTGGGGGATGTGGAAGGTTTTTGAGCTATAAACAATGTGTAGGGTGGGGGCTATGTTGGGCTTTCTTATTTGCAACATGTGCCCTGGTGGCAAATGGTAGACGTGAAACACCAAGGCTTGGTATAGGTGGTCTGACTGAGGTAAGAAGAGGCAGAGAAGCAATGATAACTGCTCCAAACCATGATACACTCAAATGTATGGTGTATAAAGTCAACAGGCAGAAGAACAAAATTTAAAGTGGAATAGTGCAGAAAACATTGTCTACACAAGGGGCGTTTTGCCTTCAGAATTCCACCAGTGCCACTTCCCTGGGTAAGGGAGAAACGGGAAACTGTTTCAGGCTTGATACACAAATGGATGCAGGGGATTTGCAAACATTCTGTTTCTTTTCTCTTGCAAAAATCTGGACAGAAGATGTATGCAGTTATGCAGCGGCATGTGAAAGGGCAACAAAGTAATATTGATAAATATCCACCTGCCTCCCCACCCCCTTGCCCCCCCTGCCTTTAGGGAAACATACAAAGTCCAGGGCTCACTGCTTATGTGCCCCCCAGGCAATGCTACAGCTGGGAGAAGACTTATTTCTTGTGAACAAACGCACCGGCTTCAGAAAGTGAAATACTTCAGGGCTATCAATACCGGATGACATCTGGGACTGTATAGTCCCATTCATGCATCTTAAATAAAGAATACACTATGTACGATTCCCAAACCTTTAGATACACACCTCAAACATGCACTGTCAGAATGTACTAAGGAAGGCAGAGGCGTTCATCTTTAGAAAACAGGCTACTACACACACCTATGAACTGAAAGGTAATATCCATGACATACACGACTCTCATAAATAATATGTGCAATGAGCCCATGAAGATGAGAAATAGATGGGATCAGAATGTAGGCACAATACTAGACAATGTGTGGCAAGAAGTCATAAGTGTCAATCAAGACTAGCTTCGGCTAATGCAGCTCAAGATTCTACAAAGGGTTAACAAATGTAGAAAGGGCAATGTCTGCTAAATAAAAGCTAATAAAGAGGGTTAAGTGGGAAATTGCAGCGAGTGATGGAGGAGCTCTAGAGGTAACGGCTTCGACCATGTGCCTCAGAACGTTGCATGCCACATATTTAAATTGATACCAAAAGGTTTTATTGAATCAAAGGTTTAAGATAGCAGAGGGGCATTGCCGGAAAATGGGTTAACCAGGGGCGGCTGGTGACATTTGAAAGTGGTGAGGGCGCAAACTGATTTGCATACTGCACCGTAGCGAGCGAGGGCAGCGAGCGAGCCCGAACCCCATAAGGGTTAGTAATTCACCCTGCTAAAACCCAGAATATATTTTCTGTTTCGAATTCAGTTAGAGCTGAGCTGCATCTTGGATTTGTTAACTAGTGTAATGCGAGGCACTCTGTGCTTCTGTCTTCTATCGGGCACAGGCACAATTTGCCATCCAAGCTGTCGAGCCACACACAGGCCCCAACTCTGAGTCAAGCAGAGCAAAATTACTGAATGGAATTTCACTCAGCCTGATCCAGGATAGGTAGCTTTTTGCTCACTTCATCAGTGAGTGAGGGTGCCTGCTGAACTGACAGTTGTGTGTGTTGCATCCATGCTGACAGACTGGGGAAGCAGCACGTGGCAGGCAGCACGAAACACACAGGGCAGAGGCTGCTGGGCTTGCCACTGCCCCCCACATGCCCTTGGGCCTCGGCTGCTGTTGCTACAATGCCACGGTAACCTCTAAGAGCGTCCCTGTCGTGTGTCCTAGTGGATCACATGCTCGTGCTGCAGACAGGGCACTTAGAGTCAAGCGGACCGTGCCTGGCAGAGAGCAGGTGTGCTGCTACCTGCAGGGGACCCGGACGGGGCCGGGGCTAGACCCCCTCCATCCCAGACTCCCGGCGGAGATCAGGGCGAGGGGCTGCAACGCTGCCCGGACTCAGATGCACTCATTCATAATTAAGGCCGGTCCGCTGCCGGACCGGCTGTGCCAGGGCTTATTGATCCAGCAGGGGAGGTTGCTGGAGAGGGGTCTATCTATTTATAGGCCTCAGAGGGAAAGTAAACAGGAGAATGGGGAACGGGGCGAGGCTCGTTTGCCCGGTGGCTGGTGGGAGGTGTAGTGGGGTGTCTCTTGTACATGTGGTAGAGTCTAGTTCCCAGTAAAATGGGGCTTTGAACCAGGCCTGAGCAGTGCCGGCCCCAGGGCCGCAGCTGCAGTTGGTGTGGCAGGTGCAGTGGCACCAGAGCCAGATGCCTGACGGGGACCGCAGAACCTTGATTATTGCTGTGTATTATCATTCAAACTGCAGGGTGGAGCTGGAGCGGAGGCGACATGTCTTTCCTCAAACTGGGGGCCATGACACAGGCTACTGTAATGGCTGCCATGTTCGTGCTTGCAGTTCGCAATGTAGTGCCTCATTTGTTCTCGAAGCACCCGCACTGCGATGGTCGAAGTGGGGGGGAAAACGATGATCGGTCCCCGCGAACATTTATATCCTGCTCAGAGCAGATGGTACACGTATGCATTAAACCCGCAGGGAATTTGGAATTTCGTTTGGGTTTAGTTTATGACCTGAAAATGGGACCCAGGTCGTAATTCCACATTCCGTGGAGTTTTGCGCGTATTTGCATGGTACAGCTGGTGCGGATTTCTTTCACTCACTGTAACAGTAAATTGATCGAATGCAATTTTAGCATTACCTCTGTGACACTCTGTGTTCTGTTCTACTTGTAATCAGGCCCACGGCGCGTGGTTTAAGAAAAGCGCTCAGGGCAGGGCATACTAATGGAGGCAGGCAGCGCCGCATCTGCAAAAGCATAGTTAAGAATCATGCATTTCTAAGAGACCAGGTGTCCTTACTTCCTCAAGAAAAAAAACTTTGTTGTAGGCTGCATTAACCTCATTCGCACTTGCTTGGATCATTCATCAAACTGGCGTAAAAGGTGCTTGAAAGGAAATGCATGCAAATAGCGCATTAGGAACCTGCGTGCGCGAGGCATCAGGCATGAACATTCCTACGCTACCCATATTATTAGGTGCCTGAAAAATGGCACAAATCTGCTCACATTTTACACACACAAAGGAGACAAGCCCCTTTGGCCTGCTGCTGCCATGGTGAAATGAGCAGCACGCACCCACCTGTGTGATTCAACTGAGGTCGGAGTCTGACGAGTCGACGGACGACGTGACTCTCTGCTGTGTTGTCTTGTGTGGTGACCGGGGGGTGTGGACTGCTGGTCGAAGGTGAACGGACCACGTCTGCTGCTGGGCTCAGGCGGCTGCTGGCTCAACGTCAGGACGGCGCACGCGACTCCCGAATGAATGGCCAATCACTGCTGGCTTCATGCTGAAGTCACACAGTGATTGGCCAGATCTATCCACAGTGCTGAGCATCTGCCCTCACCCACGCACGGCATCCAATAATGGATGTTGCGCGGTGGACCAGCCAATCGGCTAGGGGGGCACATTGTGTACTCGCCCAGGCGGCCCTTGTAAAACCCGGGGCCCGGCTGAAACAGCACCCCGGCCCCTTTTGACCCTCTCTCAATGCCTCACTGTTTGTCATCACATCTGTGCATGCTCGGGCAAGTCATAGCCCAATATTTCTCATGCGCAAAGTAAGTGTGCTGCTGGTGGCCTGCTGCAGTCAGAGACTGTCACTCACAGCAGCAGACCAGCAGCCCCGCCCCCACCCCCTGCGCACTCCGAGACTGGACCGCACCATAATAAATTATCCCTCCTCCTGTGTGTGGCATGGCGCTATAATTGATTGTTTGAACTGTGAAGACAATGTTTATCGCAACTTCTTGCCTCGGTGCGTCCAGGGCAGGCTTAGTGGGGCTACGCCCCTACGCCCCAATGGACGCACCGCGGCTGGGTTAACCCCACTATTCCAACAAATGAGGATTAGACCTGAGTATGGCTAGGTATATGGGAGCGGAGAGGGTGATATTCAAGAGTCATGGGTGTCCCAACAAGGGTGGGAAATCTGGGGGAACTTTAGGACCTAGATAAGATTGGGTAATATAGATACTTAAATATAGGAACCTACCTGTGGAACCCCTGTGAGTTATAATCGTGTATAGACTAGACCTAAGCTTGGTCCCACATCCTGTGTATGTAAGCTGAAATGCCGAACTGACTAAGTATGCAATTTACAAATTGCCAGAAATAAGAAGTATAAATGAGTCACATTGGCCACCAGCTACCTCATAGTGAATGTACATATAAACTCGCCGACTACAGAATTTTTATTTAATACAATTTTATGATAGGTTTTTAAAAAAAATTAAAAAGATGAAGAAAAATGATCAAGGACATCGCAGTTGCAGGTGTCAATTTCTTCATTTTATTGCCAAGGATTTCCGGTCCATAGATATTTCGATTTCGTGCTTAATCCTTTAAGTGACAGAAAAATCGCCGCAAAGCCAGAGACAAAACGGAAGCTAATTTTACTGAAAGACCACTTAACTACTATCATCTGCATATTCAGGGGTTTTCATCAAGATTAGAAAATGTTAAGTAACAGTGAGAAAAAACTATTAAGAAAATTATTTATGAGCCTTTCACCAGTTTGAGTGGCACACCCTGAACGTCACAGACACTTTCCATCTATTGTCTCACACACTCTGCCGACCTCTTCTTTGCTCCAATGGGCACTCTATATTAAGCTATTCTCTAAAGTTGTATGCAGTGACACATATTCTCAGTCATTTACAGCTAAACAGATACACTTTGCATTCCCTCGCCTGAGCCTTTAGAACGGTCAGCCAACGCCCATTAAACCTCAGCCACGTCCTTCACACCCTTAGCCAGGGCTTGAATGTTAAGTGATATGGCCCTCCAATTTAGATCAGGTTCTTAGGACTCTTTACCATGTTCTTTGCATTTAGCAAGGTCCTGTATGTACTTTGTTTCTCCATGCACATCCTTAGTGATGGCTGTCTACACTTCAGTAAGTAGAGAGTACTGATCACCCACGATAGTCCCAGGCGTACTGATTTGGGCCAGTGTCCATTGCCACCAAGGGGTTACAGGATGCTTAATATTTAGCCTAAGGTCACCTGCACAAACAAATGGTCAAAAATACTGGAAGATTGGTGAACAGTAAATTCAAGTTTTATTGTTCTGTGCCTTCAAAGCAGAAGTAAGAAGAGGCGGTTGGGATACCTCCCAAAAAAAAAAAAATCAACAAGAAGACCAGCCTGTAATTAATTAAGAAGGGCATTAAGGAAGTCACTCTGTGCAACCATTAGCTCATTTTCCATTGCTAAATAAAATCAAAAGCCCATTTGACTCCATTAATTGTTTAGGGGATATGGTTTTCGATATATTATAGAAAGTTGAAAAATGGCAGTCGACACAAAAACTGCTATGGATAGAGAGTAAAGTTTGCAAACACACAAGTAGAATCTGTAACTTGGGTAGCACTGTTTTCAAACAAAGGACTGTTTTTAGCTTATCCAAAAGTCTGAGAGACATGCCTTCTCGTCCCACTTACTTGTGCTCCCACAGCTGATTTGAGGGCTACACCAAAAAAGTGGGATTCCTAGGAGACTTCTATGAACAATGTTCCCCTATGCTGGATGCCTGGAATCCCAATATATCAATTATCCATTTTCTGCTCTGACATTTAGTACTTGGTGAACTTGGTTCTGGATTTAACAGATGAAAGAAAAGAAGCAGCTAGCCTGCTCTAATGTAATTGGACCAACAATGCACGATAATTTAAAACGTATGATCAATATAGTCCTAAAGTGGAGCATAATTTTAAGGAAGTCCAGAATTTACAGATTTTCTCCTAGGCAAGCATATGCCTAAAGTGTCCGCCGGACACATTAGAAAACTCTAGTGAATGAAACACTGACAAAAAAAGGCAGTTTATCACAAAATTCCTTTGTGGTGCAGTGTTTCCCATTTGAATTTTCTTAGCTTCAGCTATCCTCAATCAGTGTTTCTTAGCAGGATTAAAAACAGAACTGATCACCCAAGTTGTGAATGGAAATCAGAAAATCTTCCCACTTTTGCATACGTATGCCTCCATCTAAAATCAGCTCCTTTTGATTTAATCAGAGATTATCCCAATATAAAACACATTCTCCAATCATATTTATTACTGAAGCAGGTAGGTTTTTGGCTATTTCACCTGTCAAGAAGGATGACATCCATGACCCATGATCCTGAATTCTAAAGGTTGGCCCATTGCACCTTCAAAATTAAACTTAGGCAATAAGTTGGACCTTTGAAAATATTCGGCAAATTTAGAAATCAAAAAATGGAGGCCCTGTCCATGAAAGATAAGCATCATGCAAACTGCTATGAATAGGTTCATCGCATAAAAGGGAATCTAATACAATTTCTGCAAGATACTCAAAACATGATGAAACCAAAGAGAACACCCACGGTTTGTTGTGTATTCCGATTTAAAGTATCTGCCAGACCCTACATGTAAAGCGAGTCCCTAATTTTTAGGTCTTGCGCCTAGCGTTGCAGTGCGCAGCACTGTCCGCGCAGCAGAAGACCTCTTCTAAGGGGGTTTGGGAGGGAGGGGTGGGGGAGAATGAGCAGACCAAGAAACCAGTTAGAGTGTGAAAAAGGCCGCTTTAATGAAACAGGTGCACATTTACACAACATAACCTCGGCAAATGCCTAACAATCTAAACCTGACCAAATGATTGTATAGTTTTCAATTCCCCAAAAACCTGCCCCCGCCCCTCACCCTTCATCAAACCCGCCCCCACCCGTACATACCCAATCACATAATAAACCATACAACAATCCCACAAAAACATTATAACTTCCACATTTCCCAAAGCCATAACCCAAAACCCCAATTACATCTCAAGCCAATCCAGATCCCCCAACCCATGTCTCCGAACACAAATTCAACCTGCACAACTTCCCCCAACAAAATCCAAATTCAAAAACTATAAGCTCCCATCATGGCCCAAAACTGGCAAACCAAAATAATCCGCACCACACCTGTTCCAAGCGACAAAGCATAACAATATGAAAAACCACCATGTCCACCTGTTGCAACCAGCTAAGCCTAAAATAATAAAATAAAAAAGAAAAGAAGGGGAAACAGAAAAAACACCGCATAAAGGGAGGGAGGGAGGGACAAAAACTAGCTGCAAACCAACCGGCCACCAGGTCACCTATGCCTAAAATGGTGGCCGGAAAAGGGGAGCCCAGCACATTTATAGGCTGGGCTCCAAAACAACCAAAACAAGCCCAAAAAGAGCCCAAAATTGGAGACTGCTCCAAAATGGCCCCCACCCAAACCTCCCAAACAGCCCGGGGGAGGAGACCTCCCAGGGGTCGGCTGCCCTCCCCCAAGCCCCCCTTGGGAGGGAGGTGTGGGGGAGAATGAGCAGACCAAGAAACCAGTTAGAGTGTGAAAAAGGCCGCTTTAATGAAACAGGTGCACATTTACACAACATAACCTCGGCAAATGCCTAACAATCTAAACCTTACCAAATGATTGTATAGTTTTCAATCCCCCAAAAACCTGCCCCCGCCCCTCACCCTTCATCAAACCCGCCCCCACCCGTACATACCCAATCACATAATAAACCATACAACAATCCCACAAAAACATTATAACTTCCACATTTCCCAAAGCCATAACCCAAAACCCCAATTACATCTCAAGCCAATCCAGATCCCCCAACCCATGTCTCCGAACACAAATTCAACCTGCACAACTTCCCCCAACAAAATCCAAATTCAAAAACTATAAGCTCCCATCATGGCCCAAAACTGGCAAACCAAAATAATCCACCACCCAGAAAGCAGTGGGGGATAAGACCGAAAACCCCCACCTTTCTGCCCCCCACAAAGAAACCAAACCACAGGGGGGGGGGATGGGGGAGGAAAGGGTTGAGATCGAAGCAGAAAAAACCACCAAACGAAACACTACTCACCCAAGAAACTTTGAATCGTCAAACAGCGAGACAGAACCTCACGCAGCTCCAAGAGATATAAATCCATCCCTATTCCCGACAAATGTACCCCATCACTCTTAAAGAATTCCACAGCATCGTAACAAATGTCACTATGGACAATACGACCAAAGCCTAAATCGCTACAAAACCTAGAAACTTCCAGATTGACCTTCCTACGAGACTTATCAATGGCTTTAGGTTTCAACGCATTCCTCCAAACCCTCCTAGGAACCAATTCAGTCCACAGGACGTGACACCCAGACCAATGCTGATGCAACAAAGAAAGATCTTTTTTCATAGCTCGAAGAAGAACAACACCCTTAACCAGACCCAAATCATTTTCCCCAAGATGCAGAACCAAAACATCTGGACAAACCCCACCTACCAACCAAGAATCAAGGGCTGGAATCAAGTCTTTCCACAACATACCCCCCTTTCCCTTCCAAACAATATTAAATAAACGTTCATTAAATCCCAACATCGAGCCAAAATAACGCAGGCGAGCTTGAAGTTGCGCTCTCTTTATGAATGAATGCCCCACGATCCAAATAGTCAAAAACTCAGCGCGAGGACCAGCCACGGAACCTGAAAAAGAAAGAAGTATCAGAGAGGCAAAACAGCAGAAGACGCAGGCGCTCCCTCTCGTCTGATATAGCGCTGAAAGCAATTGGAAGTCCAGCGCCCCAAGCTCATAATGTCTTCCCTCGACCAACCCCTGTTAAAAGCCTCAGTTGCGGCCCCAATTCTAAAAGAGTGAGTGCCATATAAAGACTCATCAAGGCCAAGATGACGCAGCGCTTTACGTAGTACCATGCGCAACTGATAATTGGTCACCACAGAACCATCCAGATGTTGAAAAACGGGATGCTCAGCAACACCACCCGAAACCTCCCACCAGCATCTGGCCCACTTCAAAGGACAAGTCTCCGGGGGGGAAACCGCCTCCAACCAAAAACCTTTGCCTTTATTCCTCTGATCCGTCTTAGAATGAGACAGCCAAATATGAACTCCCCTAACTGACAACTGAACATCCCCCCACAAAATACCTTTCGAAACTTTATTTCCCAACAACTCAGACACCCGGAACGCCCCAAAAAACATCCAAACCATCAAAGTGGCAAAAAGACAAGCTTCCACCCTATCAGTACACACCAAAGGCAACACTGATATGATATTGAACAGCTTCTGCCAAGACAAAGGAGACCTCAGCGCATGGACACTGCCCCGCTCCCGAGACCACCCTTCCAACATTCTTCTACCCAACTCCCCAGCCGACGGAGCATAGCCCCATAACAACTTACCCATAAAAGAAACACCCGCTAACTTCCCAGCAATTGTGACTCTGGATAAACCTTTATCCATTAAACCCAACATGAACTGAACCACATCTTCAGACCTCTGCCCAAGAGTCTCCCTCTTACAAGCTCCTGAATACAAAAATTCTTTCCAAGCCAACTCATATGCCACCCTAGTAGAGGGGGCCAAAGAACCTAAAACCAGTTGAACAACCCTGTGTTGCCTACCGTCCACAGATGCTCCGGCATGGGAGTCGGCTCCTCGTCTACCTCCAAAGCGAGCCCACGGAATCTCTCCCACTGCGAACGAGACAAAGCATCCGCAATGTCATTGTCCACACCAGGAATGTGCAGGGCCCAAAAGCAAATGTCAAATCTAAGGCATCCCAACACAAAGACCCTGAGCAATTTCAGAACTTGCACATCCTTCGCAGATTGTCTATTGATGACCTGCACCACAGCCATATTATCAATCCTGAAAAGAACTTTTTTGTGAGCCAAATCCCTGCCCCCACAACGTAACTGCCACAACAACTGGAAACAGTTCCAAAAAGGCAATGCTCCGGCCACCATTCTTCCAAGCCTCAGGCCACTGTTGAGCACACCATTTCCCTTGCCAATACAAGCCAAAACCCTCGCTACCAGCCGCATCAGAAAAAATCTGCACATCCCAGGTCCAATCAACTTCCCTGTACAGTGGAACACCATTGAAGGAATGCAAAAAGGTGACCCACATACGCAAATCCTCCTTAACTCCCGCAGACAAACGAATCCGGTGATGTGGCAAGTAACGACCAGACAGAGCCCTGCCCAGACGCCTACAGAAAGTCCTGCCCGCCCTGACCACCCTGCATGCGAAATTAAGGTGACCCAGCAAGACTTGAACCTCCCGCACCATGACTTTCTCTTTAGGTAACATCCTTTCCACCAACTCCAACATGTTCCTTTTCTTGTCAAGGGGTAAACGAGCTTGCATGGACTGAGAGTCAATTTCAATGCCCAAAAAAGACATGGTCGCGCAAGGACCCATGGTCTTCTCCGGAGCCAATGGTACACCCAAATGAACCATAAGTTTTTGAAACGTAACCAAAGCATTCTGGCAGTCCAAAGAATCAGCAGCGCCCACAAAAAAGAAATCGTCCAGATAGTGTGTGACCAAAGTGTGACCAGATGTCTGAGTGAAGAACCATTGTAAAAATGTACTGAACGTTTCGAACAACGCACATGACATGGAGCAGCCCATTGGCAATGCTTTGTCCACGTACCACTTCCCAAGAAAATGGATACCCAGAAGAGGCCAATCTTCGGGATGAACTGGAAGCAATCTGAATGCGGATTTAATATCGCATTTGGCCATTAACGCAGAAGGGCCCGCAGCAACTACCAAAGACATGGCCACATCAACAGAAGAATAGGAAACAGAAGCCGCTTCATCATCGATAAAGTCATTCACTGACCCACCCTCTGGCCACGACAAATGTTGTATGAGCCTAAACTGCCCCAGTTCTTTTTTGGGGACCACTCCAATGGGTGAAATTATTAAGTTCTCCAAAGGCCAATCATCAAACGGACCTGCCATTCTGCCTTCACACACCTCCTTATTCAACTTGTCCTGGACGACAGCCTTATGCTCACCTGCTGATTTAAGATTCTTCGACCACCGCCTCACACGAGGCCCCACATAACCTAGATGAAAACCGTCTCTAAAACCAGACACCAAAAACTCTCGCAACTCAGCTGACCCATAACCTTGTAACGCTTCGGACAAATGAATAACATTAACCGGTGTATGAGCCTTTGGGCCCAACACCTGAAGAAGATTTTCCTCCCCTGGGAGCTTGCGGTGGCTGTGTTGTGGCGTGATGTCCCGAACCCTGCTGCGACCATTGTTGCCCACCTGGAGGCCTAAGCCCCCAACATCTCGACAAAGGGTGGCTCTTCTTCCCACACTGGGAACATTCATGCCGAAACTTACAGAACTCCCTATTGCATGTCCCTCGATTGAAATCCCAACAGGTCCCCACACTAGGCTGCGCTGATGTAACTGTCCCCACCCCACCCCGGGTGGGTCGCGCCTGAAAGGGGCGATAAAGTAAAGGCAAACCGCTTGCTGTAAAGATTGTTTTACCACTCGCTGAAGCACCCATAGTGTGTTGCCAAAGGTCTGTGTCCAATTCCCCCCATTTGGCCTCAGGATCCCAAGCCATACGCGCCCTAAACTCTTCATCATATTGCGCCCAAGCAAAGTCATTCCTTGTGATTTGCGCTTTACGAATCACATCCATGTACTTAAACAGTGAAACACATCGCTCAGGGAACTTCTCACAGTATACACTGGCATATATCAAAAAGGCCGCTGTCCAATTTTCGATGGTCAAAGGGACTTTAGGGCGCTTAGCTAATTCGTACTCCTCCTCTTTGGAACCCTCTTTAGCACGCACCTCCCTATGCAATAACTTTAAGAGTTCCACATACTCACCATTCCATATTTTTTCCTTAGTGCTCAACATTAAATGAGCCCCCAATGGCTTAGTGACGCCCATATAGGGCAACTTTTTAATTTTCAGCTCTTTACTATGTAAAACCTTTCCCGTATCCACCCCGCCTGTAGAAGTCCCACCGTCGACCTTAGCAGCCACCCCCTTATCAACCCCGTCAGTACCCACACTCTGATCCTTCACATAGCGACCCTTGTATAACCTACCGTCAGACCCCTTAGAAACTACATCCTCCCCAATCCCAACAGATACCATTTTAGCCCGAGGCACCACAATCTCACCTGGACGTAACAAAGGAGGCCGACTCGGCTCCGCTCTCCATGCCACATGGGAAACATCATCTGCTGTCCGAGGAGCCCTCACCGAGGGGCCGAGCACTTGTGGTCTGGACAACTCCGCTTGACTCTGCACCACCGGTGCCTGTAACGAACTACAAGAAACATGAGAATGCTCCCCCCCAGACGCCACGTCCCGCAATTCGCCCTCCTCCGGGCTATCCTCATCATAATCCAGAATTAACGACTCCTCTAACTGGGGAGAAGCATGTAACACCACATTCTTTTGAACCTTTTCCAATGTATGTGAACGTCCACGGGCCTTACCAACCCTTAACTGTGACCGTGGCGGGGAGGCCGACTGTACTCGCCGGTACCCTCCTCCACTATTACCAACTACAAAACCTTTGTCAATGGGCAAAACCAAATTATGACCTTGAAGAACTTGAGGCACCAGAGAAGTCGTGCCGGACCTGCTCCGATGAACAGCGCTGTAATCCCTCGATGAGGCCAGTAAAGTCGCGCTTGACCTACTTACACTGCCTGTGGTGACTTCCCTCGTTGGGGCCACCGAGGTCGCACTGAACCTGCTTGTGGTAGCCACGACGGGATCCCTCGATGGTACGGGACGTGCCGCGCAAGGCTCCACCCTCCCTTCACCTTGGCGCGACTGGCCTGCATGCCGCCCTACCAAGTCCGCTGCTCCAGACCGCTCCCTAACCGGCAAAGAAAAAGGCCGGACTGATGTGCCGGGTCCCTCACTACATAAAACACCAGAAGCTGAAGACAATTCACCTGTTGCCCTACTAAAACCCTGACCACTCTCCCGAAAAACAACTGAACCAACAGGGTCTTTCCCTTTAAGAACAGCCCTCAACTGAGGGGGAGAGGGGGAAGGGCCGCACACCTCCTCATCAGTACTACAATCCAACAACTCCTGAAGAAACTTGGACTCCGGGCCCTGTACCTGTGAACCCTGAACCACACTCTCCTCCAAAGCACCTGAAACCCTACCCTTCCCTCCTACCTGTAAACCAGGAAAAGTCACCGCACCAGACATTGCAACCAGACCCCCGTGGCCCCCCCTCTTCTGAAAGTTAGCAGCTTCCTTCAGCCCTTCCTCCCAAGATGGAAAAATATCCAGACCCCCCCAGGACCGAACCCGAACCCCCGAGGGAGGCTCACTAAACTGACCCTTTACAGAAGAAGATCCCTCCACACCCTTGTCCACTGCCCTAGGAACAGAAGGAACCTGTGAAAATAGCAACGCCTCCTCCCCATGGCCTGAATGTAACAAAGAAGAACCTTCATGACCCCCTATCTGAGCCCACTCACCCTCCCCCACAGAACCACTGCACACTGAAAACACCTCACCCCTCGCTGAAACCGGAGGAGAAAACAATAAGGGGCTAAAATGACCCATGTCTGCACCAGCACCCCCAAAGTCCCCCGATAAATCAGACATCTCATGACCTACAGGCAAAGACTCTCTATGTATGCGCCTAGGCGTAAGAAAACTTTCACCCTGTAATGCCACAGGCGCCGAAAAATCAGCCTGCCTAAGACCACCCTGCTGTGAAAACCCTTCCGACATAGGATGAACTTGCCCGCTTTGCACTGGCCTAAAAACCACTGCCTCGCGCTCTAAAATGGCCTCCCCCGCCAGTGACGTCACTAACTGTCACCACGGAGGCCGAGGCAGAGCGTCGCGTGCACCCGCGCTGCCTAGATGCACGACGACCTCGCAAAACTGGAGCAGAAGCCGCCCTGTCACGCAAGGCTGCTACCGGTACTTCAACCGGCGCAGCCTGAAGCTCTCCAACCATCCCAGGACAACCCACAGCAAGCCCTACCGCACCCACAAACTCAGAGGGCCCCGAACCACTCCCCCGCCGAGCCCTCACACCCGGGGCTGCTCTCCTAGTTCTAGAGCGGCCCCTTACACTTACCGCCTCTTGGCGCCGACGTTTTGGGGATAAACACGCCGCCACGACCGCCGGCACCCCAGCAGAAGCCAAACGCTGGGGACGTTGAGGCCCGACCTGCTCCCGGTCACCGATGACCAAATCTAAGCGTCCCGCTTCGCTAAGCAAGCGTATCGCTTCCAGCACGCGATAATCCTCGCCAGCCATCATAAACTCCAAATACACGAACAACTAGAACAAAAACTAGCTGCAAACCAACCGGCCACCAGGTCACCTATGCCTAAAATGGTGGCCGGAAAAGGGAGCCCAGCACATTTATAGGCTGGGCTCCAAAACAAGCCCAAAAAGAGCTCAAAATTGGAGACTGCTCAAAAATGGCCCCCACCCAAACCTCCCAAACAGCCCGGGGGAGGAGACCTCCCAGGGGTCGGCTGCCCTCCCCCAAGCCCCCCTTTGAAAGCTGACCACACGCTTGTAGGTGTGATCAGGCTTTCGCCACCGCCATTGGCTTTAGTTTTTTCCCAACAAAAATAAGGCACCTAAGTGGGCAAAGGCGGGCGTATGTCCCGCCTTTGCTCTGCCCATTCCCGTCTGTGTCTAGGAAGCGCATCAGCGCAAGGCACAGACGACAGGCTCCCTCCCCACCCGCTCCTCTGTGGTGCGCGTGCACCACTAGTTTCGATTCTCGCATTCGGCTCCTCTGTGGTGTGCGCGCACCACAGGTTTTGATTCCGTGCTTGTTGTAGTTAGAGCTGCCCCTTTTCCTCTGAGTTTTCTGGTTCAGATAGTATTGCTTGAATTAATACATGCCTTTCATTATTAGTTAGAGTGCGTGAACTTGCAGTGTCCGTTCGTCAGTGTATATAGCTGTTACACAATCTATTAATCTGTGTTATAGTGATCTCTAGTGTGGGCTGGATGAGTGAGTAGCTGTAAGAAAGTGTATGTTTTGGTATGTGTGCATTTGCTGTCATGTGTGCATGCGTTGCAGCCTGGGAGGTTTTTCCGCGACGGTTTGCTTTGATACGTCCTTCTTTTGTGGACCGTTGCTGTGCGTCCAGTCCGAGTCTGTTTAACTATGGCAGCCGCAGCTTTCTTTTTTTTCCCCCAAGTACTACGAGCATCAAGGAAGTGCGTGGAGCAAGGCATCAAGGCAGCTTGCAGCGGGTGGATTATACGGCATCCGCGCCCACTGCAGCGTCTGAGCCTTGCAGGTGGGCTTGCGTGAGGGGCTGCAATGGTTTCAGTGGAAATGGCTGGCAATTCACAATGGCTGCAGAACCCACCAGTGAATCCTGCTGACGTGCAAGGCCCTGCATCGGCCCGGGATTGGACTGCCCACCACCTGGCCTCACTCCGCTGCTATCCCTGTGAGGTGGTATTGACTGGAGAGCCGTGCAGCGATTAGGTAAGGCAGCGCTCCTTGGTGGTGTGGCTCGGCGTGCCTCTGAGAGCCGCTGGAGGGCATAGTCTGTTACTGTTGGGGGCACTTGGAGGAGAGCTGTAGCCACCAACCGCATATGTACAAGGGGAGGCCCCTTTGATGCTGAACGAGATGCCTCCTGTTTAAAGTACCAAGTGAGCAGTGTGGGGCGTCATTTTCCATGGTTACATTAGGGTCTACTGTACCCATATTAAACTACTGCACTTACAATATGTAAGCAAATGCAAAATATTGCATTTATGAAACATGAACTCACAATAAGTGAGTAGATAGATGGCGACCCAGGGTTATTGTGTAGTTCATCGCAGCATCTGGTAATGGTGCTGGTATCTTAGTATAAAAGCAAATGTAACATTATCACTCAGAATTTTTTTGGGGCGTGTACAGAACAAAGGACACCACATTTCATAGAATACATTTTCAGTTAACATTTTGAAGCACCATAACATGGCCAATATACTTGTGTCCTTCTGCTGCTTGCCTTGTGGGAGTGATTATTTTAACTTTCACAACTGCATGTATTTCCACGATGTCCACTGCATCATGTTCCCACCCTTCTGTGTTGCTCTCTGTGACCATATGTGGTTTTGTTTCCGTAGTTATCATATTTTGTTACTTGGCACTACTAGCTGCTACTGTGGTCCCTTCAGTAATTTCTCCATCTTACAAACAGTGCTGCGAGCTGCTACTCAGGTCCCATCGGTAATTTCTGCATTTTAAGTCCTCTAGCTATTGCTGCAGCTGTGTCTTTTTCACACTGATAATTCCTTATTCTTAGTCCACTAAGCAGTGCTGCTAGCTCCTTCTCTAGTTCCGTCGGTATTTCCTCATTCTAAGTCCTATAGGCAGTGCTGCAGCTGCATCTTTGGTCCTGTCAGTAATTCCCCATTACTAAGTCCTTTAGACAGTGCTGCTAGCTGCGCCGCTGGTTTAATATGCCAATGCTTGACTTTCCAACAAGACTGCTCTCATTTTAATGGATCAGTGGCGGCACTTCGCAGCAGGGTTCTTATACTTTTGATTGAACAGTACTGGCACTTTGTAACGGGAAGCCCTGATGTAATTGCTGCACTTTTCAGCAGATCTGATATTCTTTAATGTTATAAATATGGATATTCTGAGTAGGGCTTTAAACTTTTAAGTGGGTACTGATTTGATTAAACAGTAGTGGCACTTTAATTTCAAGCTCATATCTACACCCATGTGTTTCTGTTCACAAGCTGGCCGAACTCTTGACCAGTAAGAGTTTTTACTAACCAGCTGACTGCTCCTCGTTGCATCGACCTTAGGAAGACGATGGGCTGAGTCAGCCCTGCTACAGACTGAGCGTGTGCGTGACCTGCATGTTACACACAGATCTTTGCAGCTGGTGCTTAACCCACCGAGCGATCTCACCAGCTGCTCCAGGCTTTGGAAGCACAAAAGAAATGTCCGTCCTGAGTTTTCTATAGAAAAAAAGCGTGCTTTATGGACATTATAGATAACTTTCCACAGCTTTGACAAACAAAACGCAGTTTTTCTGTGCACTGCAAGGAAACCTAATCTCCGGTGCCCGGCTGCTGCAGTGAATAGTGTTTTTTGTTAAGGTGCTGACTACCATCCGCCTTGCAATGCAATAGGTCTTGCATTACTGAAAATTACAGCTATTGGTGTTGCATTATTATTAGCAACGCCAAAGCTCAAACGTTTACTAATGCAAGACCTATTGCATTGCAAATGCTTGTTTGATTATGTCATTCTGCGATGTATCCCTGTCCCTGGTATTTATTGTCCATTCTTGTATTATGTGATGAGCATGTTTAATAAAAAAGATCTTTTTTTTAAAAACCAAGATGTAACCTTTTTAGATACAGGAGGACATTAAAAGATCCATTTTGAGCATGTTGATCGGGAGCAATTTTTTAGGTAGGCTGAGTTACTAAAATCAACTCCTGATATAAGGATGACACTGACAGCCAAAATGATGTGAAGAAAGGATAGAAAAACTCTGCAAAGCGCCCTAAACAGTAGAAGAACGCTTTAGATGTGGCAGCCAGTTCATTATTCAATGAGGGATTAGAGTCCAGCAATAGGCCCAGAAAACATGTTCGTTATAATGCACCTAACAGTTAGTAAGCCAATTCGACCTACATCAACTACATGGAACACACGCTACTTGTTAGAAAAGAATTTGCACTCAAAACTGTTATGACCCTGTTAAGTAGGGAATATTCACAGCACAGAGTTAACTTCGAACAGGTTTATTTCAGGAAAAGTCCCACAATGCATTCAACCAGGCGCTACAATGACAACAGATGAGTACATCCTCATCTGAGCTCTTTTAGCTCTTTAAATATTCTGCATATGTCATTCATATCAGAAGACCACAAAATAACAGAAGAAGACAGAGTAAGTCTAAAGGAAACAGAACGCAAAACACCACTCGTCACAAATACAATGAACAACAGAACAATCACAGACAACTTCTACAACATACATAGAAAACATCAACACAAACTAAAAAAATAATATTATCACGTTTAGAAGTCCAACATAAACAAAAGAAGGATCATTCAGCACTGAGGGGCCATGAGGCATCACTCAGGACACACAAGCTTTTCAGGTCCCGCCACAAAGGAGACCCGGCAAGCACATCCTGAAATAGCTTTTCCTCTTAGGTTCCAGATGTACTAGCATAAAGCCAGAAGAAGACTGCCTTAGCAGTGCCCAGTGAAGGGCAGGGACAGACTAGCCAACTGTTACAGTGGGCATATCAGCAATGGGCTGGGCCTGTTTTTTACCTTATCGCAGAGCAAAGGAGCTTCGGCCAAACCAAATGAGAGAACACAATTGTCTGCATCCTCTTTGAAAACAATGTAATCCCGAGCTTCTCCCGAGCGGGGATTCCAATATGGCACCCTGGAAGAACAGTCATGAGTGCAAGGTAAACGTTTCAGATGCCGCGCAGAATGAAACGTGAGGCCATCGGGAAGAGGAGCGAAGAGAGCCAGAGAATGACGCAGAGGGTGGAGAGGAGGCGTTCGCCGTCTCGACAGAGGAGCCGGACCGAGGAAGACTACCACAGGACCCCGGTAATCGAGGAGAAGACTTCGGAGGAGAAGATACGACAAAACCACAGGAACCGCCCAGATGCAACGTGCAAGAGTGTAGCCGACCCGGAGAAGAGGAGGGTGGTGAGACTTCCCCTGCCACAACCCAGGAAGGCCGTGGCCTCAGGCAAGTACCCCTCATCTCCTATCCCACTGCAGGGTGGTGGAGACCAGGATATTAGCCGTGTCTATTGGGGAGAACCTTCTTTTTAATTACAGACAGTGCCCCACTCACCTGGCTTGCTACTCAAAGACTCAAACCCCAAGATCCTCCTTTGGTTTTTGTCATTACAACCTTTTTCTTTTCAGGTTCTCCATGCACCGGGTCGAGCCCAAGGAAATGTGGATTTCTTATCACGATATCCGACAACTGTATGGCCCGATCATCCATGATTAGAAGGAAGCCGAGCGGGATTCCAAGATGGTAACCAGAAAGAACCGCCAGGAGCGCGACGTGAGCGTTCAGATGCCACGCACAACTGAACGTGCGGCCGTCAGGAAGAGGAGTGAGGACAGCCAGAGAAGGACACCGAGGGGCGAGAGCAGACGTTTGCCATCTCGAACGAAGAAGACTGCCACAGCCCCCAGGATTCGAGGAGAAGACGTCGGAGGAGGAGAAGAAGATACAATGCGACCACAGGAACCACCCTGAGGCAACGTGCGAGAGTATAGCCGACCCGGAGAAGAGGAGGGCGGTGAGACTACCCCTGCCACGACCCAAAAGGCCCGTGGCCTCAGGCAAGTACCCCTCATCTCCTATCTCACTGTGCGGGGGTGGAGACTGGGGTATTAGCCACGCTGCATGTGGGCAACCCACTGAGAATCTTCTGAGAGTCACTGAGAACCCCTGCACAATACCTCCTCTGGGTGTAGGTGATGGTATAAACTGCCCCACAGATACAGTACTGATCGTTATTATTTGTTTCTTTCTCCGAGGGTCACACACACCAGTTCCCCTCCAACCAGCAGTCCTGGATAAGAAGACTAGAAAGGGGGGGAAACGACTGTACCACCGGTCCCAGACCCCAGCAGCAAACAAGGACCCTCTCCAGACACAGTGACTGAACTGAACCTAAAGGAACCCTCCAGTCTTTTGTTTGATTATAACCTCTACCCTGTCCTGACTTTTATCTCTCCTGGACATTCTTTTGTTGATTTGACTATTAAAGTCTACAGCAACTCCCACTCCTGTCTAAGTGTCCTGCTTCACTAGGTGACCACAAACACCTTCTATTTTACCTGGAAGGGGTTCATATAGGGCACACTTGGTATGATAGTCTGCCTAGGTTAAGGTCTCTGCTGATAGCTTTGTTTACTAATTAGCGGTTAATCCTAATTATATGGCAGGACCAGAGGCTTCCGATTATGCTTCTCTTTCTTTACTATCGAAAATACGGAAGCCAATCAACATTAACAGCTCTAAAATACATTTCCCCTGGGTGTTTTTGACTTTGACCCCATAGTTCCACCAATCAAGGTACAACAGTTCATATGAATGTCCCCTGGGACTATTGTCGTTCCTCTTTCTTTGCAACGGCAGCAGAACAAGATAAGTGTTCTTTATTCATGAACCTTTATTGCTTGTACGGTATTTGCTATTTGATTAATGCTTGACTTGCTTTCAGTCTAATTGGCTGTCGGGCCACTTTGCGAGGGACTATGTTCCCTCTTCCACCCCTCCCCCACCCCTAACTGTCAACGTGGAGCGGGGACTGGGAGAGCATGCGATAGGGTCTGATGCATGAGCTCAGTCCTCTTTCCCTGTCGAGCCCTCAAATGGGCATTAGTGTAGCGCATCATGTAATTCTGCATGATCGGCTTGCTGGACTGTCCGTGAGCCGACTGAGTGCATCAAGTTGCCGCTCTGTCCACCCAGAAAGCCTGATGGGTCAGAAAAAGTGCTAGGTGAGACAAACATTTGTCTCTCTCCACTTCTGATATTTTGGCTGACACATGCACTGTTCACAGTCAAAGGATATTCCTCCCCCTTCTTACTTTCCTCCTGGTTTGTATTAGGAATACTTGGTGTAATAGACCATCATGGCCCATTATAATGAACAAGATGCTGACATCCCAAATGAGGACCAGGTGGAGGAGAGGTTGGTGGAGACACTTGACACTCATGTGAAAGACTATGCGAATAGAGCCTTGACGCCTTTTACGGGCTCTCTCAGATATGGAAGAAGGGAATTAAATACGGGTTTATGGGGTATTCTCTCCCGCTAGAGAGAGATTCCACTCACACTGGTTGACCTAAGAAGGGTCTTGATGGAAGGCCTTTGGCTGAGTCGGTGGAGTGCGTGGCTTCCACCATCCAATTAGACCATGAATAAAGGGCTTCATCAGCACAGAGCACTTCAGCCCGCCCTCCTCCCCAGAGGACGAGATCGAGGTAAGGAGGATTTTTCATTGCACATTTACCAATCCTCCGATTCTGATCAGTTTCATGATGAATCCCAACCAACCTCCAAACGCAAGTGCAAATCACATCATTCTAATGATGCCCATTTGAACCTCATAACCGGAAACTGTACTTTAATTCAGAGGACATTGTTTATCCACGATCCACTGACTGGGTTCCCTGCCAGGAAGTAGCAGAGTATATCCAAGCTCGCTTGCACAAGGGATTCAAGAGGGAAGTGCACATTACCTTGATCTTTGAATCCTCTTGCCCATCGCTTGCAGGCAAGTTGGCAGACAACCCGGAACTAGACCCTAATAGGGCAGTGTTCCTAAAGAAGTTAGTTAATTACCCCAAAAAGAATGGGGATTAAACATGCATGATGAGGCTGCAAGGACAAATTGCTGGACCTCGCTGGCCCACTTACAAAGATTTTAGAGCTTGCTGTTCAAGCCAAAGATTCAAATTCCCCCATAGATCCAGACTTCTTGTTGGAACGGTCTTAAAATCCAACAAGAAATTCTTTATAGGTGGCCTTTTTGCATGGGCCGGATGCATCAGAGGCCGGGGGTCGGGCAGTGGTTTCTCACAGGCCTCCCCGAGAGGATCCCACCACAAAGGCAGGTGTTCAGCATGCTACACAAATAATTTCTACTCGTCACGCCATAGAGGAGGCAGAGGATGTTCCAACAGGGGCAGCTACCGCGTGGCTCACTGGTTAGAGGCGGCAGACCCGAGAGCAGAGGACGGCCCGGGACCAGGGTTCGATTCCCGGCGCGGCAGGTTTCTGGACCAGGGTCAGCGGACTCGATAATTCTCTCGCCTCGGTGCCCACTCTGATCAGCGTTCACACTCGGCAACTCTGGGCATTAGCTTGCCTCATCTTCACTAACGGCCCCACCAGACCGCCGGGGATGCCTGGTCTCACCCTGGAGATACCCATTAAGGGACCATCTCTCAGGGAAGCCAGGAAGGGTTTCGCAGCGGTCGAAGCGCCTTGGGACCCTACGGGTAAGTAGTGCGCTATATAAATGCCTATACATTTACATTTACATTTGCTACCGTGGTGGCAACACAACAAGTGACACCTCCTACTTAGGTAAACATAATTCCTTATTCGGAGGTTACTCTGGTAGGGCAGAGGCAGGTTTTTCCTGAACAACTGGAGGGCAATCACCCAGGACAACTAGGTTCTGGAAACAGTGCAGCGGTTCAAGCTGGATTTTTACACAACCCCTTCTCAGGACAATCCCTTTCTCCTCTCCTTTTTTCCTAAAACGAGAGTCGTTTTATTGACACATAGTTCCAAGCATTGCTCGCCAAACAGGCGACAGTCCCCTCTTTACCTCATCCCAGAAACTTTATCAGCATTTCATAATTTGTAAGCCCCAGGGCCCGGCACTCTTCACTATGACAGAGAACCAGTAGGCAAAGCTGAGCAAAAGATGATTTGGTTTTATTAGCACCAACAGAAGAATGTACAAAGGTTCCAGTTCCGGCTTGCTTTTTTCTCGGCAAGGGAGGATCTGGACAAGATACACAGTTGATTCCACGAGGTACCGGAAGGTTAGGATGAAAGAAAAATAAAAAGGAAACAAAACAAACACCACAATCAGTGGTTTGGCTGGGTTATTTCATCACAATTTGGATGGGTTCAGTGAGGGATCGCCAGGTTCCGTCACCAGATGCAGCCTGGTTAAAATTGTGCCCTCCCTTTAAGTACCTCCCTTTCCCGCCCAGTGCCCCGAGAACCTCCATATACTCCGCCGTACCTGTTCCAGCCTCTCTCCTCCAAGAGGGTGGCAGGGCGGCGCATGGTCACGTTGGCCTCCTGGCTTTTCTTTGTTCTACGTCTGCTTCGGATGGCTGCGCAGGAATCCCCTGTCGGCTCTCGCCCTCCGCGTCATCCTTCGTCTGTCCTCCGACTTCTCTCGTTTCCTTCTTCAGCATCCCTCTTGACCTGGAATCCGCTTCCCTTTTCTCCGTCACCGCCACCTCCGATAGGGCTACTGCAGATGACGTCACTGGAGGAAACTCCTCCCCGCTGAATGCAAAAGAAGTCTTAAAGGTGTAGTCCTCGTCCTGTGTACGAAGTAGCAGAACCTCAAGCTCGGAATGCAGTGCGGCACATGTCTCCATATCCCCCAGCTCAGCTCAGCTCAGTTTTATGTGTTCAGAAAAAGGGTGGAGGTTTTCGCCTTGTGTTCAACCTCAATCAGTTCAACTCTTCGGTGGTGCATCGCCTCTTAAAAATGGAAGGTATCCAATTTGTGTGCGACTTCTTACAAGAAGGAGATTGGATGGTGCGTCTCTATTAAAAAGATGCCCGTCCCTATTTTTCCCCCACATCGGAGATTTCCTTAGTTTCGTTTGTGTCAACAATACTACGAGTTTACTGCTCTTCCCTTCGGCCTCTCATCAGCCCCTTGTTGCTTCACCAAGCTGCTGCGCCCAGTGGCGGCTCCTCGGCTACGGCGGAAGAGCATCACCCCACTGCTTTTAAGCAGTGTAACTAAAGGAAAAATAAAATAACTCAATGTTATTATCATTTTATTTGTTCCTGCTGCTTTGCGGCTGAGGCGGGTGGGGCCTCTCTGCTCCTCGAGCAGGACAGAGGAGGAGTGGTTTTATCCCACTCCAACTGAACATGAATGTTTGGTGGGTACTCACGGGCCGGCAAAATAGTGTTGCGCACTTTGCATGTTCTCCACACAGGCTGCATTACAGCCTGGGTGGAGAACATGCCCACGCTCCCAGTCCCCGTCCGAGTGCCTTTGCAGCATTGGGAATGGTCAGGGGAGCCTGGGTGTTTCCTGGGTGCTTCTTGTAGTCTGAGGTGGAGGAGAAACGGAGAGACATGTCGATAAAGTAATTGTTTTTTAATGATTTGTTTACATTCCGCTCCCCCCCCCCGTTACCCTCCCGTCTCCACCCCCGCCACCCCTGATCCATGCTAGCCGCCACTGGCTGCGCCCCGTGGAGCAATATCTTAGAGAGAGGGGGGTGCACATGATTGTGTACTTAGACGATATTCTCATTATAGCACAGCGCAGGTAGGCGGTCATGCCACATCTCTCTTGGGCAACACAACTCCTCCAAGACTTGGGCTTTGTCATTAAAGGGAAGAAGGCTCTCCTAGTGTCAGCTCAGAGCCTGGAATTCTTGGGGTTCCAGGTGGAGTCTGAATTGGCTCAGCTCAAACTGCCTCTTTGAAAGATGACATCAAGCGAGAGAGTTGAGGAAAGCCCTTGCATCTTAGACTATATCATAGAGGATTTTGGCCAGATTGGTGGGCCTGCGGACTTCTTCTCTTGAGGCCATCTTCCAAGGTCGCCTACACTTTTGGGCACTGCCTTGCCTCAAGATCCTTCATCTCCAGAAAGGCTTTCTATACTTGGAACACAATGTTGTTGGAGGAAGCCAGGACAAAGATTTCATGGTAGTTGGAGCATTTGGAAGCCTGTAATGGCAAGGTTATTTTTGATATTTATTCTGGAAAGGATCATAAAGTCAGATGCCAGCAAGTGGGGCTCGATATGGCCTGATGGAGACGGGGGCATTTGGTCACCCAGAATAACTCCATCTTCATATCAATTCCCTCGAGCTTTTGGCAGGAGCCTTTGTAGTTTGAACATGGACCCCACACAAGGTGAAATGTTGCATCCTTCTTCAGGTGGACAATGCATCAGCAGTCCAGTACATAAAGAGACTGGGAGGGACAAGAACGCAACTCCTAGCAGAGATTACCAATGTTTTTGGCATTACTGCCTGTAGCATCAAATATTGGTGATGGCGGAGTACATTCTGGGTCAGGCAAATGTAGTGGGGGACTAGAACTCCCTGTTATTCCGTGACTCCAGCGACTGGAGGCTTCATCCTCACAAATTCAGATCCTGGGACCAAATGTGGGGTCCCTGCGAAGTGGACCTTTTTGTGTCACGCCTGAATACTCCCTTCCCTACATTTCTCAGTTGAAGGCCAGATCCACTGGCGGCAAGTTCCAATGCCTTTCTCTAGCCCTTGGTAGGGAGATTGCTTTATGCATTTTCTCCTTTCACTATGATCCAGAGGGTTCTCATTTAAGTGCCTCATCAGAACATGGAGCAGGTTCTTGTGACTCCCTTTTGGAAGGCGCAGTCCTGGTTCCCAGTGGCGATGATGCAGTCGTGCACTCAACTGGTTCGGATGCAAACATTCCAGGGCTATCTTTCTGCCCCGTAGGTCTCCCCCACCTGTTGGTTATCCGGGCCAGTTGTCTCATATGGCATGGAGGATTTTAGGAGACAGTGGCAAGTGCCGGGCATTGCAGAGTAGGCTATATTCTTCTTATCCCAGTCTTGGGCCCCTAATACGCACAAACGAAATGCTGTCACAAGTCGCGGATGGGTCAGTGAAAGGGAAACTGATCCCTTGGAGCAACTGTTCACGTGATTGTTAATTTCTTAAACGTGTTGGCAGTTCAGGGTTTAGCTTATAGGAGAGTTAACAACCTCCAAGTTTGTGGTAAGCCAGTAGGTGAACATTAGTTACATTTGTAAACAACTCTGAGGTATTAGGATGGTTCGTCCACCCCAACTGAAATATTCGAATTTGTAGGATGTTGTTCTCCGATTTCTAAGAGCTTGGCCAGCAAATAAGGTTCTCACGAGGAAACAACTGTCAACTAACCTGACCCTGCTTCTGTGCCTGATTTCTTGTAGGTGTGTTTCTGATGTTAAAGCCTCAGATATCACAGGTAGTTTCTTTTCATATGTCCAAACTGACTAAAACGGATTCACTTTGAGTAACTTATCCGGCTTTTCCTGATAATCACAAATTGTGTGTGGTAAAGTACCTTAAAGCTTATTAGGATTGCACCTGTGAGTTTTGCAGAAGACGAGCGGGTCAATTGTTTATTGCTCTTTAAAAGCCTTTTAGACCAGCATCCTCAGCAACGATAGCTCGTAGGGTCAAGAGGTTGTTGGCTGAAGCGGGAATCGATGTGGCCACTTTTGATGCACATTCTATCCGTGGCACTATGGCATTTTCCCCAGGGTTGTATGGTAGCAGCAGATTGGTTATCTGATTCCACTTTTCAGATGTTTTATCAAAAACCAATCATGGATGTCGCTTCTTTGGTGGCGGCAAAGCTTTAAACTAGCATAATCCGAAGCCTCCGGTCCTGCCAGAGAAACAAAAAAGTTCTCGTTATTGCGCCAAGAATTTTCTATTCTATTTAGGACACGGAGGCAAGGATTTTCCCACCCAAGGATCTTGTCAATACAGTGTATTAAAAGATTAATAATGGCTTGTTTACCATGCTGACTATTTATCTCAGAATGTACTGTGGTTTTGAAGGGGGTGGTGATGGACGGAGCATCTGAACCAATCAAACACTCACACCCAGTCAAAAGATCTGGGTTTGATCCATCACCGTTCTTTAGCCCACTCTGCCACCCCAGTGCAGACATGGCTATATGCAAATCAGTCTGACCCTGTGCCTCCTGGGAACAGTCCAGCCCGAACTGCCAAGCCATGCCTTCCCTGGACCGGAAACAAGCTTCCGAGGACCTGTTTCTGGCATTCCAGCCGTCTTCAGCCCGTCTTGCTTGAATCCAGTGGCAAAGTGAGCAAGGGACTCACGTCTGAGCCACCCCCTTTTGTACTGTGGTTTTGACCCACCTTTTGGTGGAGATATGATTTTACGGCTGTTTTTCTTATCAGTAGGTTCGAATAATAAACCGCCATAGCTGCTTTTGGGGCATTTATTCGTTGAGACTCCGAATTGCCGGATTTGTGCAAGTTACATCTTTCAAAAGCGTCGAAATCGTACTACTCCACTGACTGGAGGTTCTGGTTGACTCCAGAGATCTACTTTGGAGACAGGTCATTCATATTCAGTTGAAGTGGTTCTATATTCACAAAGAAAATGGTAGAACAATAGTCACAGGGGACTTTATATGGACTGATGAACTGTGATTAAACTATGGGGTCAAGGTCAATTAGACTCATGGAAAATGTAGTTTAAAGTTGTTTAATGTTGATTGGCTGCAGTATTTTTGACAGTAAAGAAAGAGAAGCATAACCCTCTCCTCCATGCCCTTAATAGAATTGAAATTTCCTTGCGCGATAGCTAGAAAAATTTTTATTCATTCCAGTTTCATATTTACAGTGCCAGCCTGTAAGCTGCAACTTAACCAGTAAAGCTCCTGGAGTCGAGGTGAAGTTCACAGGTGGAAGCTGTGAAGTGTAATGGGGCATCTCTTTCAGTGGCGTCTTTTGGGCTGACGATGGACAGGTAGCCTAATATGAAGAGACAGTCAGCTTAAGCAAGCCATTCAAGCACAACCAGAAAGAACAATGTTGGAGATATGTCACACCCTGACAAGTGAGTGAGGCTTAAGGAATAATTCAACCTATAAATGGTTGCAATATTCTACATAAAATATAATTCAGAGGAGCACAGATTAGTGTTTTTTTAATGCAGGAGTTCATATACGGAGAGAAGTAGCTTTTATAAATTCTAAATGCATGTCCAGTAACAAGGATGAAAGGGGGCGTGGCTTGGATCGGCAAGATGGCGGTCGCACTCTACGAGTGCTCTGGACACCTCCGTCATCCGCTCTGAATCCCAAAGCAATCGGCAGCCTATTCCTGTCCTCTGAGGCTAATCCTAATTCCCCGACACAGAAATCAAGCACTGTGACGAGTCCTGAGCCCGTGGAGTCTGAATAACACGAAAACGCCACCATCCCAATCTGTGACCTACAACGGGATGAGGCAAAATGGCAGACTTGGCCCGCTCTTGTGAGAAGCCAAGAGCCCGGTGGCAACCCATGATGCAGCACCGAGACTGGACTGCACCAGGGACCCAGCAACCCTACCTGTGAGCTCTGGCCAGCCTCTGGAGCCAGGAAGATCAGTGCCTGGCCTCTGTTTTGTCCTGCGGTCTCTGCCTTCCTCCTGGGCCCATGCAGCATTAAAACCTACCCAGAGGCCTGCGGCGCTGGCCGTGAGATCTGGAGCTGGTCTCTCTCCTGGAGCCCGGTTGGCGCAGCGGAGCGATGCCCTGGGGTGCCACCTCCTCAGCTTGCGGCCTGCTCTGGGATCGGATGGAGCGGCCTGCATCTGTGAAACCCCATGCACCTGAGGTAACCCGCCCGGGGGGCCGGGGACAGCTATATCCTGCCACCCTACCAGTGAGCCCCAGGCAGCCAAACACGGCAAGAAGATCTGCGCCGGGATCAGGTACATCCTGCTGGCCCCGCCTCCCTCTTGGGCCATGCACTGCTGAACTCTGCCCCAAGCTTACCATGTTGGAGGAGAGACCGGCCGGGCCTACCCCCTGTGGTCTCGATCGGCACAGCGGAGGAGCACTGGGAAACTCCGCTGTCCCAACCTGCGGAGTGACTGCGAAAGGGTATGACCAGGCCCCGCTCCTGCAAGGTCCCGATGGCGACCCGTGGTGTGAGATTGGGGTCGGATATCAGCGAAGCTCATGCCGCCCTGGGGCTGATCTTTGGGCAGCCCCCTGCAGTGAAGGGAGCCGCGCCCAGCCGAGCAGTGAGCCTTGCGACCTCTGCCTCCCTACTGAGCCCATGCAACAGAAGAGAGGGGTTTACCCTGAAACCAATAAATTAAATAGCGGGCGGTCGTAATCAGCCGATCATGACAAACTTCCTGCCCCGTCCCCCATGCTTGACCTGTGTACTATAGAGTCCAGGTGTGGCACCGCCTCGGCTCGCGCCTTCCATGCACCAGGACTTCGATCATCCCAGTGGCCCCCAGCTCTCCATCTATCGCTCCAGCACGGAACCAGTTCAACTTCCCTCCTAACCTCTGCCACATCCCCCATTTTGGCCCACCCTTTTCTCCCTATCCCAAATCCCATGACCCTCCCCATTACCCCCAGCCTCGATCACCTTTTCCCTAAAACCATAATAAATTCGCCCCATTTCCCTAAATAGTGACATCCCTCAAATCCACCCCAGACTGTGTCGCGGGTCACCCAGAAGTCACCCATATCCCCCGTCCTTGCACCTCACAAACACAAACATTGGTCCCTTTAACACGCTCCTGTGCCCTCCTTTAACCTACCTCCCGGGCTCCCCCCCCACCACTTGCTTTTGCACCATTCTAAAGCTCCTGCCGTCAAACAGCCTCCCCTCACCCCCCCCCCCCAACAAGGGTCATGCATAACTTCAAACCATATGGGTGCAGATGGGAGACGTATGCCCCTGGCCCACTCTTCCCACGCTCTAACACCTTCCTGGTTCCATTGTTTAAAAAATAGAATACCACCAGGGGGTGTTTATTCTGTCTCTGCCCCTTCCCACACACCAGTCAGTCAAGCACCCTCTCCCACGCCCCCATCCTCCACCCACGGCCCATCCCACCGGCCTTGGCTCGACCATGCAGGAGTAGCCAGAGGAAGGGGAGGCTGCAAGGAAGGCAAGGAGAGAGTAGCCCCTTTTATTGCAGGTGCGGTGGATGCACCGATAGGGACGGGTTCAAACATATATATTTTGATAGGAACAAATATGGGGTTGGAAAGAGAGATGAGATATATTTGTCCAGTAAACCCCTCTGTGGGTAAGAGTTTAAATTGACGGTTAGTGGGAGGAGTCAGTGACACTCCTTCCCTACTCTCACATTTTGGATGCTGGATGGTGTGAGTCGACCAATCAGAAGGATGGCCCCCTTGCGGATGGGTTCAACCGAGCTTCTCCATCATTGAGACTGTGCTACGCAAACCCAAGGTGCAGGCTGGGCCCAGGTCTGTGAATGGAACATGTGTGCGGTCTGCTGCCTCATGGAAGCTTTGGTAGATGGTAGATTAACATTGTACTAGTGCACAGCAAGCATTTTCAATGCAGTAGGTTTCGCATTTGCGAAAGTTTGAGCTGTTGGCATTGTAAATAACAATGCTTTTTATTTACGTGTTGGTTTTTAAAACATAAATCAAAGGCATTGCCATTTACAATGCAATAGCTTAAACTCGTTCTGCTGTTGCCATCCAACAGACTTCATGGTGCAGGGCACAAGATCATTGATCATGTACCGGTTTCTATTCACGGCATACGCACTGGTTGGTAGAATTTACAGCTGTCAAAGCATGCATAGTTATGACCTGCAGAGACGAGTGTGTACGCGGCTCGTGTGCTCAGTAGAGATGTGCGTGGCATCTCTCTCCTCATACAATATCTGAGCAATTTCTAAAGGAAATTGCACGTTACAATGATTTTAATATGTCATTTGCAATGCTAATAACTCAAAACAATGTCACTGCGAGACCTATTGCATTGTAAATGCTTGTTCCACATAGGTGGGGAAAACGAAAATATTTTTAAAAAGGCAGTAGCACAGAGCGTAGTCAAAATGAGGAACAAACACCGGAAGGCACCATGTTTGCCACCAAAGCATTTAGTAAATTGCGACAGTAGCGTGTGAACATGTACTGCTTACCCCAACCCACAGAAGGGAACACTGTGAACTCATGTCTAGCTTTTAGTCCTTGCCAGTTTCTTTATAGGACACAAATCCGCAGCACTTCCCTTTTCCCAAGGCCACATAATACCCAATTAAAAATACAATGACGGGGTTAGGCATCGTTCTGTGAGCAGAGAAAAAAACATGGTAAATCAGCATTTAAACATGTCTAAATCCACAAACCTGAAGCTAACAAACTCCTTTTATTTTTATTTATGCAGTTCTTTAAGCACGGACAAGGATATCAGAGCTCTGGACAAGGAATTGTTTTATTTAAAGTAACTTGCAATGTGCAGGAAAGTTGGTAGAATCTACATACATTAGATGACTTACAAATGGCACATTTTCAGAAGACAATTTTCAACATGTGGATGATTTCCATAACAACAGAAAACAAATCCAAAGAGTGAAACATAGATCAACATACGACAACGTAAATGGATAAAAATAAAGAGATGAAATAGACAATAATCACACTATGTCACTGTAAAACACCCTACATAAAGAAGAGTCATTAGAGCCACGTAAAAAAAAAATAACTACTCAGCATGCATAACTGAAGCCGGCTGCCCTTCCAAAGAACGTAATTTCAGATCCTAGTAAAATTCTGCAATCCAGATTGCACCACAGCTTCAAGACTTCTGTGACAAAATATCCATGGAATTGACCTCAAAATTTATAAAGATAGTAAATGATGTGTGACTGGCTCCTGAAGAGATCCGTGAGGCTCACCTCCAATTTTATATCAGGACTCAAAGGCGAGGATTAGGCATTTCTTTTTAAAAAAAATTTAACAGCAGCGATTTTCACATAACAAACTGCAAAATAGGACTTAATATCCCATGAAACCTAGGAAAACCATGGAGGTTCAAGCAGAAAACATGTCCATTCAATCAGGAGTCTTCAGCCTTATCACCCGCCATTGTCCCTCGTTGGACTCCCTCTTTCTTCGCTTCTGCAGCTAGTGTCAGGTAAGTGTGGAGATGCGGTCTCCTTTTTAGGTCTCGCCTAGCATTGCAGCGCATGAGTTGCTCGCTAGGCGCGATATATTGTGGATGAGGGGTTTTCAGAAGGGGACTCGAAGCCCTGCCCCTTATTTTCATTAGCTTGCGTCACCGTTTTTGCTAAACGGTAGCCTGCAACTGGAAATGGGATATTTTGGTTGCCGCCCTTTCGCCTTTTCGTCTTGTCCATCCGGACTGGCTCGTCTGCTTTGCGGCTGTCACAAAGCAATTTCTTTTCTTAACTAAAAGTGAAAGCACGATGCAAACAGAAACCCACGTGGCCGAGTGAAAACAGATGGCCTACAGAACTTCTTTTTGTTTCCCACATGTAGGCACTGGAGGTAACTGCACCTGCAAATCTTATGAGAGTACAGAATTTGCAATCTTACAGTTATCAACACATTTTAAGGACCTTCGCAAAAATGGTTTACGTCGGGTTTTCCATTCCACTCAGGGTGAGGCAGTTTTCAATTATAACGGTGTCCGACCGACTAAGAGCCCATGAATCCATGGGTGACAGAAAGAGGGCAACTCAAAGTTGCCTCTTTTCAGGGGGTGGTGGGGAGCACTCCTGGAATATCTGGATGCCATGCACTGCGATGATCTGGCAGTCGTCAATCCGTTAAAAGATGTGCTTGATAACAGGACGTGATGAATGCGACACAATTGGTGAACGTGTTGTGGGCTCGTCTTCCCATTCGAATTACAGACGCCATCAGCAGGTTTATTCTCCTTGGGACACAATTGGCAGTCTGAAAATACACCAAGCAGTTTACATTGAATAGCCTGTCTCTCCCACACAGAGATGTTCTGTTTCATTTCATTTTTAAATGCCTAGCATGGGATTTTACACAGATGCGTGGAAAGAAGCCAGCGGGAATTGTCGGTTTCCTGGGCTGAAAGCGGATAGGGTGGGTTGATAGGGGTGGCGGGTTAGAAGGTGCACGGCTGATCACTTTCCATAGGTGCTCCGTGTTCATGTGGGAGAGACGCTGGTGCTAGGGTTTCTTTTATGTAGGTGTCTTTGTTCGTCTTCCATTCTTCCTTCAGAAAATACACCAAGCAGGTTACATTGAATAGCCAGTCCTCTCACACAGAGATGTTCCATTTCCTTTAATTTTTAAATGCCTAGCATGGGATTTTCCACAGACGCGTGGAAAGAAACCAGCGGGAATTGTCGGTTCCCTGGGCTGAAAGTGGATAGGGTGGGTTAATAGGGGAGGCGGGTTACACAGTGCACGGCTGATCACTTTCCGTAGTTGCTCTGTCTTCATGTGGGAAAGACGCTAGTGCTAGGGTTTGTTTTATGTGTCTTTGTTTGCCTTCCATTCTTCCTTGCCAACCCTTGATTGCAGCCCTTTACCTGCTACTGTGTTTGTGTCTTAACTTCCCATTTCCCTGGCTCTCCAATTACTGCTCCCCCATATTTTCTATCCTTTGGCACCCTCTGACATTCATTTATTTTCTTTTTTTTCCCACAAATCCATCAGCTGTAGTTTCTTTGGCACCTGTGCCTTCCTGCTCCGTTCCTCTGCCGCCTCTTCTTTAACATAATTTAAGTATTAATTGACTGCTACATGGTATTTAAAAAGAAAAACTTAATTCCAGGACATGGCCTCATCGACAGGAGCGATCCTGTGGATCGTGCATGGTGTGCTACTGAAACTATCGACTCACTGGGATGCTCTCAATACCAGCGCTTAATTTGTGCCAGTGGTTTACGGTGCTCAGCACGGACACCTAATTGTGAGAGCAGGTGCTTGTGACAGTTTGCCTCAAGGGGGCTCTGTCTGGCTAATTTAGAGATGACCAGAACACAATTATTAATTCAGTATACACTAAAAATGAATATTACCTGCCGCCCAAGCTATTCTTCTAGGTTTGGGGGCTAGTGCTTAATTTGTAGAAACATAAGTGCCAGGGCCCTTGTCTGGAGGCTGCTGCAGTTCGCATCACCCATAGCAACTACCAACACTGCCAGTGACAGTACCTCCACAACCACTAACCATCACACTGCTACAAATGAGGCAATTCAGACTGTTAGCGGTCCCAAAAGCTAAAAGAAGGGTATGGGCTACATGCATTAGTTCTTTTCAAGTATTAGGCAACCCTTTGCCCTACTCATCTCCAAATTACACAAACAGCTGGCAGTTGTCACAAGTGCAGGTGTTGACAATTAAGTGCTGGTACCGAGCACCAGAAACCACTGGCTCAAATCTAAGCACTGCCTGAATTAGTCAGAATTGTCACACTTGTAGCAGTGTGATGGTTAGTAGTTGTGTTGTTACTATCATTGGCAGCAGGGCAGGGAAAATGTGTGGCGCAAGTTGAAGTGGCCTCCTGACAAGAGCCCTGTTACTTTTTTTCCTTACAAATTAAGCACTGCACAATGCTCACAATTCACCTACCCCTTCAAAAGCAGCCCTACCTGCTGCAGCGTGACTATTGTCAGTTAGCAGGTGTTTCAACCACGCCACACCTGTGCTCATGTCGCTGCATTGGCTTCCAGTGGCAGTGAGATGGACCAGTAAAACAGCTTGCCTAGGGTACAAAATCTTACACCCTGTCCCCCTACCTAACTCTCACCTACTGTCTGCTGCAGATCTTGAAAATCTGAGTTGGCCGCTTCTCTCCCCTAAGTATTGAGTCTTTTCTCGTGAGCCCACTACATTAAAAAACAGCACACCATGAATCAACCCTTCTCCAGCATGGCTCCCTTTATTTGGAACTCTCCACCCCCCTCCCACTCTACCTTCAAGGGAGAATGTCTTCTCTTCAGACGTCACACAGCTTTTCCACCTAAAGTTCTTCTGCCTACCTAGTAGAGCTGGTCTCAACACCTACACCTGTACCTTGCCTCTACGGAGACATGCTTCGTTGCACATATGCCTGTTGCAAATACTTCAGTTAATCAGTATCTGTGAATAATCTATATACTGCCTTCTTAGGATTTTTTTAATGAAAGTGTCAATTTAATTTCTATATTAACCTGCGTTTTTCAATTTCCTGAGTGCTTTGTTGTTTTCATATTTAGCACTATAAATGCATATTGGTTTCATGCTCAATACGGAAAGGGCACTGTTGTTGCACTAAGGATATTGTGCTGCATAACTAAAAACGTATAAGGTCCCAAAAGCAAGACCTGTCGGCTATGCCAATGCTCTCTGCCCCCCAACAAACTTTTTTTAACTTTAATAAGCGCAGCACAGTCTTCACGGACACCGCGCTATGCAATGCAATAGGTGTTGCTTTTGATATTGTAAATAACAATGCCTTTAAAAAAATTTAAAGGCATTGCCATTTACAATTTAAATAGCTCAAACTAATGTCATTGCGAGACCTGTTGCATTGCAAATGCTTGTTCTTTCTTTATTGTGCTGATTGAATTCTATTAGCTACTGTGGTTAATTGATTACAGACTTGCAAAGTCTCTGCTTCGCTCCAGAGGCCGTAGGAACGCTTTGTCGCTCCTTCGCGGCCGCTAGCTTAATTGCTCTGTCAGTCAAGCCCGAGGCAGGAGCGCGTGGTGGTCCGCCAACCGCTAGAGGGCATGCCTCCTGCGTCCTCTCTTGAACGCTTACAATTGTAGCTCGGAGCAGTTGCAGCCTTAACCGAGCATCTCTGCCCACGTTAGCTGACTGAGTGGTTACGGCCCCGGCCAGCCTGGAACTGAACACCCTTTGGGGAATGGAAACAGGACAGTGATCCTGCATTCATATTGCAAATGAGCCCAGGCTGTTGTGTTCCCTCCCCGTGTGAATTAAGGGTGTTTGGTCTGCTTAGTCTCTAGGACATATTAACCCTGCTGTGAGCTTGGGTTTTCCCAGAACTAAGGGCCTGTTTTCTCTGTCCCCAGGGGAATTATTGCACCTGTGAAGAACCATTGCAGTTGAGTGTTGGTTTCAGCCCCCCCCCCCCCCCCCCCCGGCTCTTTGCTCACTCTTACCTGTTGGGTGGCCATCCTTACCTACCTCTACCTCCTGCAGCCGCCTAGAGCAGGTTTACTTACCTCAAGGAGGATTTTTAGGATTACTATGATGAGGAGGACGTGCAGTATTTCCCGGTCACAAAAACTGGTAGGAATTACACAAGAGAAACCTAGGCAACGGACTTCTAACCAAGCACCTCATAACATATACTTAAAAGCTATTAAGGAAATAAAACGTGCACACTTCTCAGCACCCATTGCCCTTTGGTGTTTACAGATTCCAAAGTTATTTTTCAGATAGAACAGTGTCCCGAAAAAAGAGAGAAACATAAGTTTCTTGATGTTTTCTTTTCAATTCTTTATTTGAGAAATCCAAATGATATTTCACTTCAAACAGCAGCCAACACGTTTAGTTCTAAACCGCCAAACAAGCCAAGAGAGCTTCTTCAGGCCGACTGTGGTCCTTGGAGGCTGCTCGTGAAGAGTGTTAGAACACTTATCAAGGTGGATTGTATCCTATTAGGAATTGTGATTACGGAATAGGGGTACTATCTCCCCTTTTTCCAGGGGGGGGGGGGCAATATACGAATTTTCCCTTTATTTTGTTGGACATGCTGAATGCATTTTTATATTTGATATTATACATGAACTAGACCATCTTAGACATTTTTGTACCTTTCCAGTAATCGACCGGATTGGGGACATTAGCTACAAGTCCCTTTATTTGTACATATAGCCCTCAAGAAGTTGTCTTGGCTGGTTTACCGATTTAGAATGAAATATCATTTGGATTTCTCAAATAAAGAATTGAAAAGAAAACATCAAGAGAATTATATTTGGGGGGGCGTGGCTTCGCGCCGATGTAGGGAGCAGCGGACTTTGGAGCTCCTCCGTGGCCTCCCTCCACCGCAATGAATCCTGACAAGTTGAGGTAGCCCCCGGTACCGCAACTTGTGGCGGAATATCTGGTGCTCCCCTAGATGCACTTTCAAGATGCTGGAGAGTGCGGAGAAAACAACGATTTTCACTTCAGATCGCGGTTCGACTCGATCGCGGAGAAAATGGCGGCCGCGACTTGCAGAGAACACTCCCGCTGCTAAAGAAGTCTGATATGTTTGGAGCGCCTCCTGACCAGAGGACCGGGACGTGAGGCTTGAGCGACGGCGGGAATTCACCCGCGAGAAAACCAGACGGCGTAGGTGAATCGAGGTGAGCACTGAGGCGCGCCCTGCAAAAGCCTAGAAGAAGACGCCTGAACTCAAAATGGCGGCAGGGGGGCTCGTGGTGCGCCGCAATAGTGTCGTTAACTGCTGAGCTGGCTCCCCCGCACAGGAACATTGTGAATTGCGCTGGCGAACTACCCATTGCAGCCTGCACTCGGGGATGCCGCATTGCCACCAGGAAATCGGGGAATGCTGGGAGCCCCAATAGAAGTGCCTGCTAGAGACCGCAAGGACCGTGGACCAGCAAATTGACGGAAAGAGGGGTGCACGTGGAGCTCGGAGCTTGCCTGCGCTGCAATGTGGCTGTAAAGGAACAGCGATGCTCCCTGCTGAGGCGGAAAGCCGATCACGGCGCTGCCATCCTGCGCTCAGAGGCACCAGAGGGAAGTTTTGAACTGCTTGGGGCGCAAGCTGTGAAACACCCTGGAAGCTGGAGAGTATCGACCTGGGTTCACAGGTCCTTGATTGGGCCTCCTACATGAATAGGTAGCGCCAGACCCAGACTCTGCTGACAGGAGGCTCTTAAGAGGTAACGGAGCGCTGCTGCCTGATTGCTAGACCCCGGTATGGCGCGGGGCCTCTGCTGCTGACTTGATCACTCCCGCGTCTCTGTGAGCTCTGAGGTGACCACCCAGTCCATATGTATTGAAATTGTCTGGCCCGTGTGCAGGAGACCCCTCTGTCGCCCTCCAGACGGAGGCACGATTGCGTTTCTTGTGGGGGTCCACGAGAACTAGAAACCTGACGATATTGCGCCCACTAGCATGCGCTCAAACATACCCTGACTCGAGGGACTGGGGCTTATGAAACTCCTGCACCAGCTTACTTCTTCCTCCAACAGATAGCATGATGGGAAGGGTGTCCAGAAAAAAGGGGTTTGAGGTCCTGTGGGTGGACAAACCGGAGCAACACACTGACGAAGATGAGAGCGCGTCTGGAGGGCGAGCGGAGAGAACAACCGGGGACCCTACCCTGACTGACATCATGCAGGCCATCACCTCCTCACGAGAGGCGCTGGAGACGAAGATCTAGGCCAGAGGGACGGATCTCACCCTGTTAAAAGACGATCACCGAAAACTTAAAGAGAGAGTGATGACCAATGAGAACACCATAAAGGACATTCCGGAAACGGTCGCCACCCTGCAGGATGCTCTGAAAGCAGTGGAAACCAGGATCAAAGTACTGGAGGTGAGGGCGGAGGATAGCGAGGGGCGTTCACGACAAAATAATCTGCGCATAGTAGGGGTTCCGAACGAGAGAAGGGGGCAGATGCGGTCCAGTACTTTGAAACTTGGCTGAAAACAGAGGTGGCTCCAGAGGGTCTCTCCCCCTTCTATGCCCTAGAACGTGCCCACAGGGTCCCGGCCAGACCACCTAAACCTGGGGCCCCACTCCGTCCACTGGTGGTGCAATTGCTACACTATAGAGATCGAGATTTTCTCCTACAGGGAGCCCACGAGAAGCAGAATCTACAGATCGGAAACAGCAGGGTGATGATCTTTCCGGACTACACTAGGGAGGTGCAGCGGCAGAGATCTTCCTTTCTGGCTGTTAAGCAAAAGTTGCGCCAGCTTCACCTCCCCTACGCCGTGTTTTTCCTAGCTCGCCTTAGAGTAACTGCAGATGCGGAAACACTTTTTTCTTACCCCACATGACGCTTGGGACTGGCTAGAAACTTGACGCGGCAACGGGACACTCTCTCCGCATTTGGACTAACCCCGACGGCAGTCGACCTCCTCTTCACCATCTCAGAGGGCCCCCTGGCCTGCTGGGCGGCGCCAAGAACGAGATAGAGCAGTACAAGCAGTAGCGGACATTAGTCATGGAGATGCAAGCCCGATCAGCAATGTCACGGACCCTTTACGAGACAGATCTGAGAGCTCGAGCAGTGTCCATGGGCTCTCCGACACTGAACTTCCGGACGTTACCCCACAGACAGCAGATGGAGTGTTCGGCTGATCAGACCGCAGGTTGTATGTGTGGAGGATTGCCTGTTGACTAATGTTGGCCCTTGGCCCTAGAGGCCCAGTTTGTGTACTGTGAGAGGGCACGCTGGAGCTATGGGGGTTTACCGAATGATCTATGCATGGGGGGGATCTGGGGGTTCTCGGAGCACGTTCTGCCACTTTCATGATTCCTTGTTTGAGTGCTTTTGTTTGGATGGGGATCGATTTTCGTGAGCCTGTCCTAGGGAGTGGGAGTGGGGTAGTTGTTATTGTTGGAGAAAATTGGATCGGGGTCAGGCATTTCGCTATGAGAGAATTGCACCTTAAGGGACTGGAGATTGTACTATGGGTTCCTCCGTAGGCATCAAGTGTATGACCTGGAATGTTAGGGGAATCACACTATGAGCCGACGACACAAAATACATGCTTATCTGATAAGAAGAGGAGTGCAAATTGCATTACTACAAGAAACCCACCTTATGCAGAAAGGGGCAGCGCTACAGCGCCGCTGGAGGGTCAGGTGTTCCACACTATGTATTCAGCTTTTGTGAGGGGGACCCTAATATGGGTGCGGGCGTGAGTCCTCTTTCAATGTGTCCGACAAATAATAGACCCTGAAGGCAGGTTTGTGATGGTACTGGGGCGCCTTGATGGCCGAGATATTACTATAAGGAGTATATACACCCCTAACGTTGACCAGCCCGTATTCCTCGCTCAGCTCTCACAGACATTAGCGCAGGTTCTGACCGGGTCCGTGCTCTTGGGGGGAGATTTCAATAGCATTACTGATGTTAACCTAGACCGCTCACACCCACCACTACACAACGCTCCTACGCACAGAGTAGCAGAAGCCCGACGAGACTGGCAACGGCATCGGGGGTTGACAGACATTTGGAGAGCCCATCATCCGGTCGAGAGGGATTACTCTTATTTTTCGGCTCTACATGAGCTGCATGTTCGATTGGACTCCATTCTCTGCTCCCTGGATGTACATGTAGGGATCACGTTGAGCGAGTACTTATCCAGGACGATATCTGACCACAATCCATTTCTGGTATCCTTTAACTGGGTGCTAATTAGGTCCACAATCCCTAGTTGGCGTCTCCGACCAGAGGCATTAGAAGATCAGGTATTTTGAACCACAATAGGCACTGCTATAGAGGAGTACTTCCAGAATAATGCTAACACTATTACCAGCCCTCACATCGAATGTGATGCTTTCAAAGTGATCATAAGGGGTCACTGTATTGGCGAAGTAGTGGGTGTACAAAGGACCCTCCTAAACGATACACAGAAGGCGGAACAACATCTCCGGGATGTGGAAACAGATAGGCCAGGAAAGGTGGACAGACAAGCAGACCTTCTGGGAGCCAGACAAGAACTAGCGGTCCAGGTAGAACGGTTGAGATGTTTTGACCACAGAGTATATGCGGCCCGGGCCCACGCTGAGAGGGGCAAGTCTGAGGCGCTACAGGCTTGCCTTGGCAATCCAGCGCGCAGAGGGACACCGATCTTAGAACTATGGGAGAGGAATGGAGTGACCCATTACAAACAACAAGCTATTAATGCACATTTTCTGGAATACTGTACTACACTGTACCAGAGCCAACAAGATCCAATGATGTTAAATGGGGAGGGATTCTAGGATGTAGAACTTCCCCAAATTGAGGCAGACGCAGCAGAGTCCTTAGGTCGGGATATACTAGGTGAGATCAGGGGGGCTATAAAACACATGGCCAGAAACAAAACCCCTGGCACGGACGGGCTCCCAATTGAGTTCTACTCCACATATGTAGATGCCTTGGCTCCCCGCCTGATGGCTCTATACAATAGATCGAAGGGAGATGGGTGCTTGCCTGTATCAACAAGGGAAGCGATAATCATACTGTTCCTAAAACTGGATAAACCAGCCTGGGATCGCACCGCCTACCGTCCCCTCGCTATGCTCAACCTAGATTACAAGATATTTAGCCGCATCTTAGCTAGCCGTCTGATGATTCACATGATGACCCTTGTGCATATAGACGAGGCGGGTTTTATTCCATCCCGGAACACAGCCATGAATATACGCTGAATGCTCCGGCTGTTGGAAGGTCCCACTTGGGACAGGGATGAGGTGTGCATCCTGTCGATTGACATCGAGTAGGCCTTCGACAGTCTCGAATGGCCATATCTTTTTAGAGTTCTACGAGCTTTTGGGCAGGCGAGGGATTCTTGGCCTGGAGGGCAATACTTTATAAAAGGTCCACTGCCAGGGTCCACACGGGGGGTGTGATATCAGAGGCCTGCGCTGTGGGCAGGGGAAAGAGGCAAGGATGTCCGCTCTCGTCCCTCCTGTTTGCACTGGCGGTGGAACCTCTGGCTGTCCATGCGCGATCAGGGCGGTACAACCGGGGACTCGACGGGATGGGCAAATCCCAATTTATTGCATTATATGCAGACGATCTACTAATGTTCCTCTCCAACTCTGCAGACGAGGGGACTGCTGACTAGGCTGGGAAGAGTGGCGGGCCTCAAGGTCAACTGGAATAAGACGTGCATATTCCCTGTTTTGAGTGGTAGGAGTGACCCGCCGGATGCATTGGATGTGGCATGGGAAAGTAGATGCTTGAATTACCTGGGAGTCCGTATTTCTCACACAGCCACCGGCTTACTGGAAGGAAATGTCGGATGAGCCTTACGAACCACCAGGAGTAACTTTGAATTTTGGGGGACACTCCCACTATCAGTGGCAGGACGGGTGACGCTGCTAAAGATGGTCACTCTACCACGACTGCTCTATTATTTTGGCTCACTACCACTATGGATACCGCAGAAATTCTTTACTCAACTTAACACCATGGTTACGGATTTATATGAGGCTCTGGGAGACGCAGGGTAGTGCTCGCCACCATGATGAGACCTAGGCGGGAGGGGGGATTCGCAGTGCCTGACTTTGAGGCCTATTACCATGCAGCTCAACTACAGTGGTTCACAAAATGGATAGCAGGGAGACTTCGTAATGGAGAGGGGCATGGATCCGGACCCGAGACAGCTCTCTCGAGTGCTGCTGCGGCTCCCATTGAGCGAAAGAGAGGCTCCGAGAGATCTGTGGTCAATGTGTCAATGTTGGAACCAGGCTAGTAAGAGGGCCAAACAGGGACCCCCTTATGCACCTGAGATTCCGTTGCTGGTTTGCAAGGTACTACCACATTGAGGAGACTAGCAGGGACTACGGGGCTGAGAAGAGGCGGGGATCTCTACTATTGGGGACCTTTACGAGGCCAATACCCTCCTACCCTTTAATGATTTGTTAGAGATATACGAACTTCCTAGGCGGGACTTTCTCGAACATGCTGCACTGATGGCAGCCATTCGTAAGCACTGGAAGAAGGGAATGGCGGAACCGCCGACTTCCTTACCATGCCAGTACGTGGTATCAGCGGCCAGGACGAGCAAGGCTGTTACTTGCCTCTACAGACTGCTCATCCAGGAGATCAGGCGCCCCATAGAGAGTCTGCGTATCAAATGGGAAACAGACCTTGGGATACCCACAGAGGAGAAGTCGTGGGAAGCACTGGTAGAAAGAGCATGGAAGTGCTCCAGAAATGCACGATTCCAGCTAATCCAATTCTATGTCCTCCACAGAGCACATCTTACCCTGCACAAAATTAATGAGTAGTTTGGGGCCCGAACAGCCTGCCCGCAGTGTAAGGTAGAAAACTCAGAATTTTTGCATATGTTCTGGGAGTGTCCATTATTGGAGGGGTTCTGGAGAGCGGTATTGACTAAGCTAGGAGAAATAACAGATAGAGACAGCACACTGACACCGGGATATTGCTTATTCCACTGGTTCCCTCATACTGCCCGCAACAAAGTTACCAACAAATTCATAGACCTTGGGTTAGTCCTGGCTAAATGAGAAATTACCAGTCACTGGAAGGCGACTAGTACACCTAACGCCACAAGGTGACTGCGAGAATTCACAAAGTGGACTGACTGTGAAGGGATTTTTCAATTACAAATGGCTCAGAAACAAGTAATGAAAAAATTCTAGAGCATGAGTGGCGTTAGTGGACTTACTCAAACACCCGAATGATGATAATGAACCACCCCTTGAATGAGGAGAATTGTGTGTGGGGATTGAAAAATTGCCCTACCTGACCAAGTAGCTTGGGGAATAGCAAGCATGTACTATATAGTGGCTGCCCCTCTTTAGATACCGTCCTCCTTGAATTATGAAGCCTGATGCCCCACATGACTAGATCTATTCTCCACAGAGTGCTAGACGATAGAGCGACATGCCTGAGGGGAGAGGGTGGGTAGGAACAGAGGGAGGAGAGGGGGAGGGGGATAGTTTCGTTATTTTATTGTTTGCGGAGATTGTTATGAATGAGGACTGGAACGGACAATTGAGATGCTGATCTCCCAGCACAGGAATATAGAACATGGCTCGCCTGAGGACTCGGATAGGATTGATGAATACGGTTGCCCTTTGAGGAGAGGGTCATACGTGGCGAGAAGAAGTAAATGGCAATGTATGACCAACAGCTATGAGTGTCGATAAATGTTGTTAGCAGCACGATGGAAACTCTTAAATCCCATTGTATTGACCCTACTTGACTTGATGTAACTGAATAAAAAATTGTTTACAAAATCAAGAGACTTATATTTTTCTTTTGTTCGGTGCACTGCTCTATATGAAAATAAAACAAATAGTGGTAGGCACTTTTTTAGAGTGCTTGGTCTGGAGAAGCACAAACTCAGGATTCTAAATATAATACAGTGGGTAGGGTTGCCTTTAATAATAAATAATGTATTTCTACCCAAACGAACCTTTTTTAGAAAAATACTGAAATACTGGGAAGAAACATAACCTTCTAACCTGTCCCATGCAGCTTGTATGCAGTTCTCTGATGGCAGTTCATAGCTCACTGTGCTAGACTACGATTGCAATTTATGAACTGCACAGCAACAAAAGAATCTCTGTGAGAAAAGCAGTAACCCCCTGAGTTACGCACAAAACTGCCACCTGACAAATCTCTAATCTCTCTCCAGCAGATGACACTTTTATTGTTGCCCAAAAACAGCTGTAATTAAAGGGATTTACTTAAAGATCTTATGGCTGTTGATTGCCTTGTCAAGCCTTGGGGATAGATTCATACAACCTATGAACAGGGAATGCACGCCTCTCAGGTCCCCATGAAACCGAAATGAAAGTAGTTTACTTTCTCTTGCATTCTTTTCTAGACTGTTCTTGCACTATAGAAATAGGAAGTATGTCCAATCATTCTCCAATCTCACCCATTCTAGATCTAAAGATCAAGAGACCAAGTACCAAGATGTGGAGGATGGATACTTTAAGATATAAGTTGCCAGAGGAAAAACTGGAAGTCAGTATCCCGCCTTAAGAAATGACTGGACTTGAACTGAACAGACACTCTGTCTCCTCAACAGACAGTATGGAAAACTGGAAAGGTGTATTTGAGAGGTATAATGCTAAGCAAGTCCCTTACATCTAACAAGCAGATGGCACAAAAGCAAGCCAGACTTGAAAAGACAATCCAGCAACTTCAAGATACTACTGGAAAACATTAGACACGTAAGTTTTGTGCAATCTTGTCACAAGAATACATTAAATGAATTCTATTTACATGACAAAGGCTGATAATAATCACCACCGCATACGAGGCAGACAATATAATCATGGCAAAAAAGCAGGTCTATCATTAGCAACGCAGCCCAAACAGAGAGAAGACTGAGCTGCTACTCCGGCAAGCTATAACACACAGAACGATTTACTTATCTGCGCACTGGCCATCACTAAGAAATGTGCATACGTCTACACTTCTTTCCCACTTCAGAGTCCCCTCCTGATGTGACTAAAGAAATTGAGTTAATAAGCAAACTCTCCATATCAAAATTAACAGCAGCAGCACGTGAGGAAATGGACAAAGTCATCACCAATGAAGAAATAACAGAAGCAATTAAATAAATGCTCACTGGAAAAACATCAGGAGATAATGGCTTCTCACATGAATTCTATAAGATTACAACTGTGACTTTAATTACACTGATTCAAGAAGTTGTGGAAACTGGAGACCTCCGTCCTGAGTTTAATACAGTGCTGATCTCTAGGATTCCTAAACCCTGCATCTGAACAGAATCTGTTACTCTATGGAAACCTCTGATCAATATCACTAATAGGGATAAGAAGATCCTAGCCAAGCTCTTCCTTAACCGCTTGAAAAGACGCATTCATCAGGGTATCAAATGCCCACAATATTACACTAATTGTGGCTCAGCAGGAACGGCGCTGATGAAAAAGTAGCCCTCTCTTTAGACACTGGAAAAACCTTCAACAGTGTAGAGTGTGACAAGCTTCTCCATAGCATGCTCAGGATGGGGATAGGCCAAAAATGTATGGACATGATGAAAAGGCTCTACCATAACCTTACTCCTTCTGTGAGCTGTAATGTCTTCTTATCCAACACCATCAACATAGCCTGCCCGGGCCGCCCCATTTTGCCTTTACTATTCCCGATATAACCGTTAGTAATTGCAATTAAGTAATCAGAGGAGATCAAGGGTGTACTCACTTCGGCAGAAGACGCAAAATTAATTTTCTACTTGGATGACATTCTACTAACTATATCCTCACTCATGTTTTCTATTCCTGTGCTGATGTCAGTAATTTTTAGCTTCTCTGCATTCTCAGGATACAAAAACAAAAAGTGAAATAAAAGTGAAGCACTCTGCATAACTAAATTTACAACCGCAAGTCCTCGGTGGGTCAGCCATTTTTTGGATGCAAACTAAATTGATATCTGGGAAGTCTAGTGAGTGGCAACACTACCTGCATGCGATGGTTAAAGGAGGCCACGAAAAAAAAATCTGCATGCCAACTCTATATGGAGAGCGAGCTATTTTTAGGACCTACTGGTCCACTGTGATGAGAGAGCCGAGCTTGCAAAGCACAGGTGTTCTGTTAATTTAGTAAGTGAATGAGCAGTAAAGATGCCTTTAAATCTTGTTTTTATCTTGTCACATTTGCTGTGCATTCGAAGAAGGAGATAACACGTCAGTGTATGTCTTATTACAAATTGCTGCTTATTTAGTCCTGGCATTGGAGTTTACTTTTCTTTCTCTGACTGCAAAGTTAAAGGATTCCGTAAAGTGAACTGTCTGACAATGGTGCTAACACACAACATTTAAATATCTTATAAATGAAATAGATCAACATTGTTCAGCAGTTAGGAAAGCACATTTCTTTGTAATTCTGAAGTGTGATGAAAACAAAGATTGTATTCGGATCAAAACAAATCAGAGAACTTTACTTGATAAGGTGTAAATGATAAATATTTGCTAAAACCAGATTTCCATGCATTATTGTTTGAACACTATATAGCTTTATCAGTAAAACTGCATGCAAGTTGGAGGTTTTGTGGCCATTTCAATGAAAAAGGTGCTGTCTGTAAATATTAGTGCACTATCACATCATGTTTTAGTTATATATTTATTAAACGTGAGAGTTTTTCAACATGAACTGAGAAACATTCTTGCCCCTGCCATGATAACAATGCTCTTAATGTACTGGGAGGCAAGTTTGGGTTCTGTGTATCCTATATGTGGGCTAGATTCTTAATTCACTTGGAGAAAAAGTTTTGTCTATTAAATCAAACAAAAGAGTTTTTGTACAGCAGACTCACAAATTTGAAGATGCCTCAAATATGATAGTAAAGATAAAGGTGGCTCAGTGACAAACTTTTGCCTAGGATCACACAATTTGAGGCCTGTTTATGTCTCAAGAACGTTACAGTTAGGTCTAGTGGAATATTCAAAGCACTAGACTTCCATGTCTGGTAATATTTTTATGATTTTTAGAGACTTGTAAAATAATGTAGACATTCAAATTAGTCAAATGCAGAGAGATTTTCTGAAATGAACCGCTATGTGGCAGGATACAGATTGCAAAACTAGTGGTGATGCCTCAATTTAATTATGAGCTTGTGATGCTGCGTATCACAGTACCCCATTCTCTGCTTCAAGACAGACTGAAACATTAAAACATACCCATGGCAGGACCAATATTGTCTACCTTAAAACTCAATGTTGCTACTTCATCTAGCGGTCTGCAGAAACTACAACTGTATTATCCAACTACTGATGAAAGATTCTTTAAAATTCCTCCCGGACCTATGCAATGAACTCCAGTTGATTCATAACCAACACAGTGGAACTACATACAACTCGGAACTTACTTACAGAAGAAGCTGGGGAAACAATCTTTTAACAATTATCAATCTAACACTCAATAACGGGGAAGCTAGAGGAAACTGCTATCAGGCATTTATAAGACTTTGATCAACGAACTCTATTCGAAACCAACAGTCAGTTGCCTTTAACATTAGTGACAGCTGAGATTCAGGGTTACGTTGGACAATTCGATCTCAGATGGTTTTCGGGTGCACGCTTCCACTATCAGCCATGGGACTGATAGCGCTGCTGAAAATGGTGGTCCAGAAGCGGCTGTTATACTATTTCACTAATTTGCCCCACTATGTTGAGCCCCCCTTTTTTCGCGCATTCAAGCGCACCATGAGGGAGTTTATTTGGAACGGCTCCCGCTGTAGTGTGGTGCACGCCACATGGATCAGGAAGATCTGGCTGTCCTAATATGGAACCGCATTATATCGCTTCTCAACTACAGTGGATAGCCCAGTGGCTGGGGGATTGCACCTCACAGACACTGTTGCGCACTCGCCTCCTTCGTCGCTCGAATATTGCTTCTGTTTCATCCCTGTGCTCGTGGTCACCTGACGACCCCCTACTGCTTGAAGTTGCATATGGCTCCTATCGCAGGAGCTTGCATCTCACTCAGCGAATGATTCCTTATGTTTTGGCGCTAGCCTTACTGGGCTCCCTTCACGGTCTAGTAGTTCCTTCGTCAACAGAACTGTCTATGTGGGGGGGAAACTGGCCTCCATACATTAAGTGATCTTTACTGAGAAGGAACCCAGACACCCTTTGATACATTAATTGAGAAGGATGGGCTGCACCCTGGACAACTTTTATTGTATACCTCCACGCTCGCGGCCTTGGGAAGCCAATGGCAAGACATGTCGAGCGAACAACAGACCCACCTTACCGTTCAATATTTGCACGTGATGGGAACGGGTAGACACCTGACCAGATGCTTTGCGGCCTCGCCCTAACCTTGCTCAGACAAGGAATGAGCTGCAATTCTGGAAAGCCTTAACGGGATTCCCTGAAATGCCCGTTTTCACCTAATCCAATATTTCATTACACGGAGAGCATATCTTACCCCAGAGAAGAACAACAGATACTTCCATCGCACCAATGCTCTTGCCCCAATGCTCTTGCCCCAGATGTTATGTGATGGGCAAGTGCGGCAGGGACCCCCCTCCCTCTAGCGGCTTATATGGCTTATGTCTTTTTGGACTTCTCGCTCTTCAACAACTAGGCGAGGTCGGTGTGCATCGGCGGGAGGTGATATCTAGTTAACTAGCAAATGGATGACCCTATGTGGATAGAGAAGGGCCAACTTTTTTCTGTTATTTATGATTTGTCCCACCCATTCTCCCTTCCTCCTCCAGAATTTCACAAAGTTAACAGGATAGACGACATGTCACTCTCATGCATAAGGGTATTCCTAATGCGCTGCCAATGGGGGCCCACGTCTCCCGGTCACTTAACGACACATGGCATCACCTGCATTCTCCTGAGTTGCTCCCAGTCCAAGACTTAACATTGCTCTTACTGGCTGTATTCTTTGTTGGGCTTGGGTATGAAAAGCTACATGATTAGCTGTACAATGTAAATGACACTGGTTAGTGGGGACGTGCACACTTTATCCTTTGCTGTTATGATATACTCTACCTTATGGATGCAAACGTGGAACAGTATGATTCATATGACTACCTGTTATAGGTTTTTTGTTACCAGTTGGTCATAATGCAAGAATCTCATTCCACTGCTAGTTGGGATTTATCCAATGTATCGCCTATTCTGCAATTCAATTACAGGAATCGTTCTTCAGAAGCATGCTTCCTACGCAGCTCTGCATTGGCAAGATAGTCCCAATGTTGTGCTCACTATTATGACTTAACTGTGATGTGGGCTAAATTATGTTTATTGCAATATCTTGCTCACACTGAATGTCCTCGCATTATTTACTGTCTGTAGTACTACCTGTAGTTTGCTCCGATACTGTAATGTGTAAACTGAAACATTTTAATAAACAGATTCAAACAAAAAATTGGTGACAGTTGAGATTTCAAAAGCAATACCCAAGAAAAACTGGTGGAAGATAATAGTTCCTCATGACACAGGACTCCAAGAGTCTATATTGAAGTTCAGCTACCTCAAAATCCTATACGACTGGCACTGGTCGCTAGATAAACTACACAAAGCTAAACTCATTGCAAAGTCCACCTCCTGGAGATGCCAATATGCTGGGGTGACATGCTGTGTATCCTGCTGAATTGTCCTAATCTGTACTCATACTGGGGCTTCATTTGGAATCAAATAAAATGCACAAGCAAGTTATATTTTATTCCTTCAACTGACCTAGCCATTTTTCATGATTTTTTTGAGATTCTGGGAGTCACCAAAGATAAAAAGTGCTCAATCAACACCTCCCAAGCAGTGGCTAAAATCTGTGTCTTGAGACATTGAAAATTCTCACTGACTCCCTCTCCAGAAGAATGATCAGAGTCTGTGGCACTAAAGGCGGCTCAGGAACATTTGACTTACAAACTGAACGATCAATTAGCTTATTTAGAGGATATTTCAGACCATAAATTCATACCTTAACAATGTCTTAATTTTAATTTACAAATAATCAACAAGGTCCACCTTACGTAGAGTTAGTGTGTAACCAGGTGTTAATGGAATACACAATGTGTGTTAAAATACCCCTCACACACCAAAAGGGCCCTTGGTGTCATGCTTCATCATTGGGGTCTTCCCGCCCGCTGCGGGACGGGGCAGTGCTGCGACAAGCGACTACGCTGGAGCACCTTTTATTTTGAGGGTACTATGTGAGTGAATGGGAGTGAGTGTCAGTAGGGTCAGGGTGATACTAAATAAGTGATGTTAAAAAATACCACGGAAAAAATATCACGAAATACCACGGAAAAAATATCACGAAAGCCACGGTCGAAGGAGGAAGCACCGCTGTGCTGGGGGTTAATTTGGATCCTCAATGTACCCTTCGTTCCAAAGTCGGCTCATGGGGCACTGACTCCAAACACCCTGAGTTTATTACATCAGCATTACTGATTTAGCCAGGAACACGTATATTTATAATTTATATTTATACACATTGATCTTTACTAAGTACATACACCATAATTTTTTGTGGCAATACATTAGTGAGTGACAGGGGGATCAGTCCCCGGTCCTGACGAAGGGGTTTGTTGGCCCCGAAACATGTTGACCCGCACAGGAGAGTAAGTACATTAATCCACTTTACCTCTCCGCTTCACTTTTTTTAACAATACCAGCCAGTGTTTATTAAATAGTTTTTTCTACCACTAGGCCAGGTATTTTTTAACATCACTTATTTAGTATCACCCCTGACCCTACTGACACTCACACCCATTCACCCACATAGTACCCTCAAAATAAAAGGTGCTCCAGCGTAGTCGCTTGTCACAGCACTGCCCCGTCCCGCAGCGGGGCGGGAAGACCCCAATGATGAAGCATGACACCAAGGGCCCTTTTGGTGTGGGAGGGGTATTTTAACACACATTGTGTATTCCATTAACACCTGGTTACACACTAACTCTACGTAAGGTGGACCTTGTTGATTATTTGTACTTTCAGGAGAGGAGGACGCGTCCACCTAGGTGCAGTTCAGCACCACCTCTTCACTCCCCCTTCTTGATAATTTTTTAATTTTAATTTAATCATGGGCAAATACATCATTGCGCAGGCTTCCCCAATCTATTTGGCTTTTATGGATTTTACCTCAACTTTTGACCTTGTTAATAGGTCAAAGCTCTGGTCTATCCTTCTGACCTATGGATTGGATGAGAACCTGGTGTATTTCTTGGCGCACCTGCACAAGGATCTCAAAGCCCAGGTGAGGATTGGTTGCGGGGCGAGGTTACTGAAGCCATCGATGTGGGCATGGGGGTCAGGCAGGGTTGTGTTCTGGCCCCACTTTTCATTATCTACATTAATGGACTGAATAAAAACCTTAAAATCACTAACCCTATCCGTTCCAAAAATCAATGGCAAAACACTCCCCGTACTACTCTACGCGGATGATGCGGTCCTTATGGGCCGCACTCTGAATTCCCTACATACACTAGTGCAGGGCTTTGTTATTTATATGGGCAGCTTAAACTTACGCACTAATTTTATAAAGTATTTTATAATGTCGTGTGGTCTAAAGAAATGCCAACTTACCTCTATATCTGTGGACAACCAGAAGCTGATGACCACCGGCACCTTCCCTTATCTTGGGGTGGTCTTTGCTGCAAACGGCTCCTGGAGTGAGCATATGGCTCACTCCAGGAGCAAGTTCTCAAAGGTCTCCAACTCAATTCTCAGCCTCCCACGCCCAAAGAGAATAGGTTCCATTTTAGCCATTTAAAAAAAATGTAAGTCCCAATGTGTGCCAACAGCTTTGTACGGTGCTGAGGTTTGGGGCTTTGACAATAGTACCTGCATCCAACAGGAAGAGAATAGATTTTGCAGTAAGTTATTAGGCATCCCAATCTCCACACCCCAATACACCGGTCATAAGGAACTTAACCTACATTTTATTGAAGATTTTATTAGGGCCCGCCCTGCCCTTTTCTGGTTATCGGTCTGGAAAAGCCCGGCCGCATCCTTAACAAGAGAGATCATTAGTGACTGTATAGGATGTGCGAAAGGGAAAGACATACCATGGCTCTCATGGGTGTAGCAGAGCCTTTGTAGCATTAATAAGGGAAGAATCTATTCAGATCCTAGCACAGCTATGGCCGCAAACAAGAATTAGCTTAGGAGTGTGCTCTATTCGCTATATAGAGCAGAAGGGTTCGAAAAGGAATCCAAAAAATCCCTTGTTCATAGCTACATGGCCATTGAAAATCCTCCACACCCGCAGGCTAATTATATTACCCTGCGAATGAGCCACTGGAAGAGGAGCCTTTTGTTTTGTCTAAGGGCTGGCACCATTAAATTTGTATTATGTTTCTCCTTGGTTACCACTCTGACCTTGATTGTATTCCTTGTCCGTGTGACAGCCAGAATGGCCAATCTATTTTGCACTTATAGTTTTTTTGCAAATACTATCTAAAGTATATTAAGTGGCTTTTAACTCCGTATTTTAAAAATCACATGCCCATTAGCTTGGAAAACGCTTATTTAAAATGACTTACCCTGAATGATGAAGAGTTGGTCTTTCGCACAGGCACCTTTATGAGAATTGCAGTTCAAGCACGTCAAATGATATCAAACCCTTGAGCTCTTACATTACCTATTAATGAATTTTTATGAATATTGTATGCTGCTATGGTTTTATTATGACTCACTAATTTGTAAATTTTTAACTTGTCTGTTGTGTTTTTGTGCTTTTATGGATATGATGTTTTCCGAATAAAGTGTCTTTGAACCTTGAACCGTACCTTAGCCCTAGAATTTCTTGGCTGAACAATGAATGTCTTGTTAAATTGATAGAAAAGCAGAATAAAGGTTGAGGGTTGCAGCGATGGGTCTTTAAGCCTTGAATAGTTTATCTTCTTTTTACTTTTTGCTTACATTCTTTACATAATCTAATTTTCAGGCTAGCTGTTATTTAACACATTATATGGTCTTGATATGTATTATTTTGATCTAGTATTGCGGTTATGTATATCTGTCGGAGATTATATCTACCTCCTAGCGATAAGAGCTACAAACTGGAATGCCGCACTAAGCTCTATTACAATAAAGTGTACTGTTTGTGGTGACTGTGGAGGTTATACGCCCTTTGTAATTCTCAAACAAAATCTAATACAAAGATTCAAACCAAAGAAAGATAGAAAATTACCTCAGGAGAACACAGAGAGATCACTCAAACATATGACCCTATAAAACTTAAAAAGAGAAAAAGCAATCTTACACCACTACATACTTTGAATACCCCCTCAGAAAAAATGTTTTCTCAACATTATCATTGCAAGCAGACCATCGGGATCACCTTTAGACCCAGTTATTTTAAAGATCTTTAAAGATATCCTTCGCCCAGCTTGTGCAGGGGAGGTTGCTGATTGCTTACCCAACAAGTCCATGTAACTAGGTTAATTCCCACCAGAGCTAAAAACAACTTTAATTAGACGATTCCTCAAAAAGAAAACATTTTGACTTATCTGACCCAGCAAACTAAAGGCTCATATCAAATGGATAATTCCTTGCAAAAATAGTTGATAGATTAGTATTTGCACTACTTTCAACAGTTACAGACTAAAATGACTTAATATCAGACCAACAGCTTCAAACCAGACAGAGAGACAGCCATCATATCCATTTGGGATGACCTAACACAGTGGACAAGAACAGAGTGGCTGCCTTATTTTTTGGGGAGAATGACTCATTTGACATTGTGCTACTACAAAGGCTCAGTCATCTCAGAATACGTGAAAATGGTCTACAATTGACTGCTTCTTACCACCAAGACAAACTGTTGTTTACCCAACACCTTTCACATTAGCTCCTCGCACCCAAAACTGTGGGGCCATATTTACCCAACTCCCTTGAAAAACTTGATTAAATCATTCAACCTAACCTGCTACAACTATGGAGACGACACCCAATCATTCTAAAAATGAATGGCTTGGAACATGTCTACAATTCAAAACTTGACGACTAGGTGGCAAAGAACTTCAAATGTTTATCAGAATTAACCCATCGTGTTTTTCTTCTACATCATACCTGCATGGTCATTGAACACAGACGTGGCTTTTGTAAAGATTAGTAGGTAACAAGTTTATTGTATTGATTAGAAATAATTTACAATAACAGCAGCATCAATAAGTACACACTGGCTGGCCTGGTCCGCAAAAAGTAAAAGGTTGATAGTCAAAGTCAACATCAGATATTACAAACACTACAGACATTAAACAGCTGCAGACCGTTATACTAATATCTTTACAGACATGTCATAATTTTTAACATTGTTTTTTTCAAGTCAGTATAGGCTCGGACTTACAAAGTGCATGGATCAATTTACTGGAATAACAGCTAAAACAAAGTGCAGTGGCTTCAGGGACAGGCCTGTGGCTAGACTCGCTAAAGAATACATTTAGCAACTTTATTCAGAGATCAAGCAAAGATAGACAGAGAATATGCTCTAGTGATTTTGTAGCTCCCAGACATAAGCAACAAGAGCTACCCTTTCAGATGCTAAGGCCAAAACCCTATAAAATAAAAGGTGGGAGTGCAGATTAACCCATAGCTTATAATCAGTGAGAATTCTGCATACTCAATTTTCCAATAGTGGTTGGATAGCGGAATTCTCAACAAAACAAGAGCTTCTTTGTGTATCACAGCTATTAAAGAGTCGCTATCATATCTGACACAACTACAGAAAAAGACGATCAGTTGATTTAAATCTAATAATATAACAAGAAAATTCCATGTTTAAACCGTATAGGACAGTGAGAGGTTGAGTATCTCAAATTTAACAAGGAATGAATGAGTTGGTTGCGTAAACATAGTGTTTATCTTACATTTTTTGGGAGAGGAAACACGTAATAATATGGAGATTAACTTTCTCACCCTCCATATTTAATGGAGAACTACTTGATATTATTAACAACATCCTTAGTCCTAGAAGCTAGTTTGTCAAACTGGGTGTTGCAATCACTTTATGATCAATAAGCACATCTAAATATGAGTAGTTAGTAACCTATTCAATTGGAGAAGAATCAATTAACCAATTAAACATGGGTTTCAGACATCCAACGGTCATAATCTTAGTTTTGGATGTGTATCTTTTGGCTGTTGGAACTGTTTTATTCTTGCAGTCAGGTAAGTTGTCTTTGTACGTTTACCTGCGTTATGGATACAGTTCTAAGACCATCAGCATATGGGAGAGGAGTTGGCCTAACAGCTAGGGCGGTCGACCTCGAATCTTGGGAACTGGGTTCGAGTCTCGGCAATGACGCTGAGCACCCTGTGATTCTGGGCAAATTACTTAATCTCCCTGTGCCTAACAAAAATTAATGTGTCCTCATGTAATGCAACTGGTGCTTGAGTAAAGCGCCCTGATACCCGATTCGGGTCAAGTTTGTGCTATATAAAACTCTGTATAATTTTTTAGATTTTTTTTTAAAGAATATGCAAGGTTGCTTTACCTTGTATCTCCTTTTTCGGACATACCATACTGCTGATCCAGATAATCAAGCCATGTATTGAGAAAACAACATAGGTGCTAGAATGCACCCCTATGTCAACCCACTGGCAGTGTAAATATTTAAGATTGGTCCACTGTGAATGTCTGAACTTTTTGATTATGTCTTCTTTTTTATCAGTACTACAATAACCATATACAAGTAAAACAATTGAGAAAAAACAGAAATACACTGAATGGTCAGAGAGGAAATAGAATAAACTGCAGGGTTTTCCAGCCCACAGTGTAACCACACAGTCCCCTTTGTGCAAAGTGCTACAAGAGGGCAAGGCAGAGACACCAGAGGCCTGCATACACTACCATCACAAAACAAGAAATAGCATAGTCAAGAGACCTGACTTGCATTTTCAGTTATAAGTCACAACTTCTGGCTGTGCCAAAGCTGCCATTGCACAGAATGTATATTCCAACAGCCAAGCAGCAAAAACAGGAGAACTGCTGAACTCCCTGAATTTTAATAGTGGCCTAGCAGCACAAAGTGGGGGGCACCAAATCATTGTTTCTCTACTGGAAATCATTAGAGAAACTAAAAATAAGAGTGCCTGGCAAATCGTTTTTTAAAGTGGACTAATAGCTCTTGTAGTGAAAAAAAAATGAACAACCATTATGTTTTTGTATGTAAGGTATATATGTATGACAAAAACAACAGAATGTGGCAAAGCATACTTTTCAGATGTAAAATAGTGTCCAGCGCATTCCAATGGACATGGAACATTAGAAAACACCATACAGCCAAAGGCATAAGGGTAAGACTAACATACACCCTTGGGCTGGTCCAAGGTGGTTTGACAATGTCTCAAGCCAGTGGCTGAGGCGGGACTGACTCAAAGCCCACTCTTAGTGTACTGAACTCAAGAGACTGACGTTGCAATAGCTAAAAACCATGATGGCAGGCCAGTGGGAACAAGCTAGTTGCAAGGAGACAATTAAAAACCTGTGTCGAGGATAACACAATCACAAGAAACATATTATAAAAGCCAATAGTATTCATTTGTTATACTGAATGGTGTTTGGTACCGGTATTGCCCTGCCATTGGTTTAGTTAAGGTCTATAGACACTTATGATCCTGTGGCTGAGTTGCAGGGTGCATCAGCACAAAATTAGTCAGATTTGTCAGTTATTGGATAATGACATACTCATTCAATTCATACTTTCTAATAAATGTAACAGCCTGATCATTTCTTAAGGAAATTGTCAATTCATTAAATGTAAAAGAGGGTTAAATGAAATTAAGACTCTAAATAAGGGTCGGTTGTCAGCTATGGGTTACGAGCGTGTCAGTACTGCTCATTTCCTTTCTTTGAGAGTTTCTCCCAAACAAAACTCGGACCTAAAGTCCAGGCGGCTATGTCGCACCCAATGCACACATGTTTTCCCTTGATTTAGTTGTTGTTCAGACTGGTAACCAGTGACACAGGTAGCCTTGTGACTGCTGCGGGTGGGAGGCAGGTAGAGGAGACAATAAGGTTGTGGTCACAGCCCTGACCACACAAGACAGTACTGAGGAAGAATGATACTGATAAGCAGAAGAGACGAAGGAAGAGAAAGAAAGAAAGGAGAAAAAAACTGAAAAAGGAGGAAGAGTGTGGAAGATACAATGATGGAGTGAGGGGAAGAAAGATTGAGATGATTGAGATGACGGAAGGACTTAACAGGAGGGGGACTGAGGATAAGGTTATAGGTAGATGTTACAGCAGGAAGGAGAGAGAGGCAGAGAGTGAAATAGAGAGACAGGCGATGTGAGAGTTATGTTATAGAAAAGAGGAAGAGTGTAAGAGAACAAGAATGCAGCTTTGCTTTCGCTGACAGAACTGAACATCAGCGAAAGATCTGCCACCACAGCACAGAGGTAAAGGACCGCCTGGTCATGGAGTCTAAACTTCCCTATCAGTTACCAGAGCAAGCATGATGCACACACATGCTAGTGTGAGAAGCAGGCACTACTAGCATGTAGAAGGGGGTGCTAGCACTGGTACCTGGTTAAAGTAGACGGCATTAGTAGGTAGTGCGAGGAGCTAGAACTGGTAGGCAATGTAAGGGGTTGGCACTGGCAGGCAGTGAGGCGACGGTAGGCAAAGCGAGGAGTTCACACTAATGTCCACAAAAACCCTGGTTCTTTCAGAACACCATCTTTGACAAGCACCCAATTCAGTCCCGATGTTCATGCAATTATCTGTTGTACAACACAATTAGTCTGTGAGAGGTCAAAGAACATCAATTCGAAAAGGCCAAAAAGATCAACATATCACAAATTTAGAAACGATGTCTTGTCTCTAAAATCATTTTATAGGACTTTTAAGTTAGTTTAGTGTTAATGTTCACCTTTTAACACTGGCCATGATGAATTTACTCAGATCTGCTCTTCTGCTTTTGTGAGTAGGATTTCAAAGTATTATACTCATGAACGCAATTTGGTTGTACATTCACGTTAAGTTTAGGAAAATTACTTTAAATCATTTCCTGAAATATTTTGTTGAGGAACGACTATGAAAAGTGTTCCAATTTTATTAAGCAATGATTTGGTTAGAACAGGATTACTGTTCCATGCTTACACCAATGTGCACTGAGATGCGATGCACAACAAGGCAAGAATATTGCATGTGCCCTCTAACTTCTTGTGTAATTTGCTCAATTTCTTGTCTATTTTAATACAATAGTTTCCTTTCAGTTGTGCTTAGTAGCACAATTATATAAAAGACTTCTCAAGCCAAGCCTCCAAGCATCATCCCTGGCACAAGCAGTAGATGCATACTTTTACTTTCAGAAAAAGATAAGGAAAAACAGAATGAAGCACTTTACGACACAAAGTAGTAGAAACCTCTCCCTACATCTACTGCACTAGTTGAGGCTGAACCACAAATATTTTTCTTTGAGTGCATTGGGCTTAGTCTTGGCTTACTCCCGAATTTACAGCAACAAATCACAACTACTCGCAGAAAAAAAAATATTTTATCAGGGCTCTGATAAGCCTACATGCACACAACAGAGCGTTTGTAAGTGCTGGCTAAACACTTGGTATTCGATGTCTGAAGCACGACAGGAAACTCTATCACCAAAAAACAACGTATATAATCCCCCAAAGTGCACAAAACAACAGAGCCTTGAATTAAATTCACGAAATTGAAGGACAATCAGTTCAGTGTCAATGAAGTGCAGAGAAAGCACATTTTAGCAGTGCTGCACACCTTCAGGGTAACTGCACTTGCTTTTACCTTCAAAAGTCAAGAAAGACCACCAATTATAGCACATCTCGCTCCCAACTAAAAGCATATGTTAAAAAAAATGACATGATGGTGTAAAGTAACTCAAAATCTAATCAGTTTTGTGAGTTTGTGTGGGGATTGCAGCACAACAATAAGCAACAGGGAAGAGCTAACTAAGCAAGCATGGAAATTCATTCGAGTTCCATAGGACTCAAGCGAATAACTTTACATGATCTTTTATTTCTACTTTTGTATTTTCTACTCTACAACATACTTCTATTATTAAGTAAAAATCAGTGATCATGTGTTGTAAATACTTGTGTACTTAGTTTTCGGTTTCTGTCTCACCACTACAGTAAACCCAAACCTCAATTAAGTTCTTTCTTGTCAATATGTCAACCTGAATACACAGGCGTATTCGTTCATAAACGGATCTATGATTTGTTGAATATCAACATTTAAACCGCCCCACAGAAGATTTGGTAAGGACGAATTATAATATTGTCATGAGGGAAGGCTTCAGTTTTCTAAAGGTAATCCACATTTTTGTTTGTCATTTGCAGATAGACAAGTGTATCAGTTTTTGCCAGGAAGGTTTTCTTTCACTTGTTCTATTTCCACTACAAACTGTTATTTGACAAAGGACTACCTTGCACCAAAGCCTAAGATAAACAAAAAAATGGTAGTGAGCAAGAAAACAATGTTTACTTCGGGAATAACTTACAAAACCTATCAAACAAAACAAATAAAACTAAAAGAGATAGCATGTGGGAAATTAACATAGCAGTCAATATCATTGGCCAACAGTCTGGCGCCAAATAATGCCAGACTGTGAATAAATAGGGACCTATAACAGCCCCCATTTCGCTATGTGTGGAAATCTTAAATAGCTCCAAGGGAGGTTTCACATTTCTGACACCGGTATCTCTCTATAAAGGCAGCAACCATTTACTCCTTGAGGAGGCATGCAAGGGCAAAAATAGAAAATCTACCAATTCTCTGGAGCAAGTGGCACAGCAAGGAAAGTGAGGGAGGGGTTTGTGAAAATTAACAATTAGAAGTAAAAAAGTTCAGTAACAAAATGCCCCAACCTGAGTTTGAGTAACTAAGATTTTTTTAATAAAGTCTTTCTATTAGCATATTTGTCATTATATTAACAGCAACCAACATCGACTGAGGCTCTCTGGTTCTCCAAAACAAATGTATATCGGTGCAGCATGAAAGAAAACACACAACCACTCACCCCCCAGCCCCAGAGCACCCAGCCACCCACGGAAAGTCACCTCCAAAATATTGTGATTATATTTATATAGCGCTTACAACCCCTGACGAGTTGTCAAAGTGAGTTACGGGCATTAGCACACTACTCTGGAACCCAAAAAGGACTGGTGGTTGATTAGCATAGGGAAATATGTGTTCATTTGAGTGGTGGACATGCGAGCCTGTTAGTTGGATCGAAGAGATTAATGGAGGGCTATAAGAGGGAAGAGTCTAGAAAGTGTTATTTGGGAGACAGTAGTAAGATGAGGCTTGGGCTGAGTAAAAGGAGAGATGTAGGAGGAAGAGTCTCTAGAAAGGGATTAGGGAAATCATAGTACTAAATTGAGGATTGGGATGAGTAAAAGGTAGGGATACATGAGGGAAGAATATAGAAAGGGATTCTTTGGGGATAATAGGAGTAAAAGGAGTTTTACGGTGAGCAAAGGAGAGATAGAATCGTAGAAATGTCTAGAAAGGTGTATTTTGGAGATCACAGTAGTAAAATGAGGTAAGGGATGAGTCATGGGGGGGGAGGTAGAGGATATATTGAGAGAGGTATAGGGTGAGACCAAGTAGTGAACTGGAGAGAGTCAAAGCTGTTTTTTTTTCTTTTTTGTAGTAATAATCTTTATTCGGCAATTTTGTTCACCATAAAAGAGTACACGTACATAAGAATATTCAATTCCCCCACTAAAACAATAAAATATGTACAGCATAAAAGTGTCCTGGGCTAAGGAATGCTCCACAGTCATTAATTAAGTAAGGAAAGCTTTGGTTACGTGCATCAGTCCATTGGTAGCCTAGAATGCATTTTCAGTAGCCGGGAGCGCGTCAGCCAAACACTACTCAAAAATTTTGCCACCCCGCATATCATGGCGGTGGATGATGAATCGGTAGTAAGTACACATAGTGCCAGGCTATGACACCTCAGCCCCAGCTCCCTACATACAGGTTTCAGCCAGATTTTCCGTGCCGCTTTGTAGGCGGGGCAGGCAAAGAATAGGTGGGCCACAGTCTCCTTTGGTGCTGCACAACCTGGGCACGAACGCAAGGAGGCACCAGATTTGGACCACCTCATCGTGAAATCATGCACCGGTAGCATCCCGTACCTCAGTTTTAGATATAGCGCTCTATCTAAGGGTTTGGTTATCAGGTCAAGGAAGGGTTCCCGTTTTTTCACCCATTTAAATTCCAAGAACCGATCCGTGAGTGAACCCCCACCCAAACCATTCAGTGCCACACTCTGTACCCAGTCCCAATATAGCCTTTTAATCACTTCCTAGGGCGGCGGCATTTGAGACTCCCATGCATCTCTTAGACCTAGTTTAAGGACTAGGTCTCTCACATTATTCAGCCATCCAATTTTTTTCCCGGTGTCGAGCAGTAAAAGGTCATCCAGCCCTTCAGCATACTTAGCAAGCTCCTCAGTCCTTCTTAAGCGGGTCCAGAAAAGCAATGGGCGTAGCCTCACCAGGTCCTTAAGGGCTCTTCTGCCCAAATCTAATCTCAGGGGGATCAACGGGGTGGAAGCTGGGAGGGCCACCACCTTCCTCAAAAAGGTATTTTCCGCTATGGAGAGGTCTGAAACATTTTCGAACCCCCAGAGCTCAGAGCCATATAATGCTGCCGGTAGTATCTGGCCCTCATAAATCGCCATGGCCGGGGAGACAGGTTTGCTACTTGACTCCCGAAGCTCCCTCAGAGTCACCCCAGATACTCTTTGGTGGCTAAGTAACATTTTGGCCAGGTGATCCTTCCAGGTCATTCGACTATTTATCCGAACTCCAAGATAGTCAAATGAGTCGACCATCTCCAGGGGAGCCCCATTTAGCAAAAAGTTATTTTTAAATCTTTTAGAGGGGGAGAATGCCATCAGTTTAGTTTTCGAGGTGTTGATGATTAAGCCTCTATTAGTGCAGAAGGAACTAAATCGATTCAAGAGGTTTTGGAGCCCCACTGGGGATTTAGAAATCAATAAGGGGTCATCGGCGAAGAGTAAAGTGGGGATTCTTTCCCCCGCCAGGGATGGGGCATCTGACTCTTCCCCTTTCAGATGGTCCACCACTCCATTCACAAATAGGGAAAAAAGAGTCGGAGCCATAACACAGCCCTGGCGTACTCCCCTCCTCACAGGGACCCTATCCGTTAGTTGGCCCTGGGTGCCCCATCTGACCCTCGCATAATTCCCTTCATGGAGCTTTACGATTAAACTCAGGAGTCTACTGGGGAATCCCATCCCTCCTAGGATCTCCCACAATTTAGCCCGGGGGACCAGGTCAAAAGCTGTTTTGAGATCTATGAAGGCCATATATAAACTGCCTTTTTTGATGGTAACTGCTTTCCAATAGATAACAAAAAAGCAAAAGACCTGGTCCATCGTGCCTACCTTTCTTCGGAAACCCGCTTGGAGGTGGGAAAGTATACTAGCCTCCTCCATCCAATCGCCAACCCTTGAGATGATGACCCTGCCAACCACTTTCTGAATTATATCTATCAGACTAATAGGTCTGTAGTTGGCAGGGTCATCTCTTGCCCCCTTCTTGAACACTGTTACCACCTCGGCCCCCTTCCAAGATTCTGGCACCGGGTGCCCCCTAGCAATCAAGTTCATTATTGTGGCGATTAAATTGGACCAAGCCAGAGGATCCGCAATCAATAGGTCCCCAGGGATCCCATCCAGACCGGCCGCCTTGTTGGGGGTTAAATGTCTAATAGCCATTGCTACTTCAGGGGCCGTGAATGGGAGGTCGTCCACCCCTGTGGCATCCCCACCACCTAAACTTGCAACCCCGGGGCAATTTATCTCTTCGTTACCGCCATATAGGGCTAAAAAGTGATTAAACCATTGCTGGCTGGTTATGTGAGCTGCTAATGGTTGTGATCTCCCCTGCCTGGCTCTGTTAATCAGATCCCAAAAGAGGTTCGGGTTCCTCCTGCTGACAGCATTAGTTAGGTCTTGCCAATGCTGTTCCTCCCATTCACGTTTAGCCAGCGATAGTACTTTCCAGTAATCCTTCCTAGCCGCTCTAACTAGCAAAGAATCCCTAGAGAGTAGGGCTTTTGTCAGATTTTTCCTTTTGCCCTTACACTGGTCTGAATACCAAGGTTTATTTGAGATGGGAGGTATGGTGATTTTCCTATAACTTTTCCCCTTGGAGGTAAAGAAGTGCCCAACTTGCTCAATTGTAGCTTTATAAGCTGAGTCAAGGGAAGTGTGCGGATTCATACTCATTTGATTTTCTCGATCCCAGCCCTCCAGATCCGAGCACAAGCCATCCACCAGGGATTTAATGGTCCCTAGATCGTCCTCCTTCAGGTTTGCCTTGTCCCATTTCAATCTGCGGTTGTTATTGTAAGGGATAATTTCTTTAGTTGTCTTTATGAGGGCATTCACCCTCCTATCTTTAGAAATGCCCCAGTTAAATTTGCTACACAGGGGGTTATGGTCGCTATCCTGACTTGGGAGCACCTCCATATCAATAAGGTCTGCCCACAAACTAACATCCATTAGGATGTAGTCAATTCGGGACGGCCCAGTAAGTCTATTGAAAGTCAGTGCACCTGACTGATCGGACATAGTCCTACCGTTGAGGGCTCTTAGCTTGTGATCCCTAGTTAGTGCATTAAGTTGGATTGCCCTAGCTGACCATTTTCTAATAGGGGGCAGGGACAGAGTTGGAATGGACCATTTTGAATCTTCATCTTCAATACCCAAGGGATCATCTCCGAGGAGGGGTTCAAACGTGCAATTGAAATCCCCCCCACAATGATTTTCGCTGTTGGAGGGCAGTTAGCTAAGGCTGAATCCAGAGCTGATAGAGTTGAAGAGGCGGTGTCCCCGGGTGCCCCTCTGGCATACACGTTAAATAGATCAAGCCTGCATCCCTCTACGTGTCCTCTGGAGGAGAGATGGAGTATGTCACTACACTCCAAATCGTGGCGTGTGACCTCCCAGTCCAGATCTATTTTTATCCAGACCGTGAGTCCTCCCGCCGGTCTACCCTTCCCTCTACTTACTGCTGGCGAAAAGTGGGTGTTTTTTTTTTATTCTTCTACAGTAGGAGTAAATTAATAAACATATTGACAAACAACTACATAGACAGGGTTTACATGTATAAGGAAGATGATATATTGAGATTTGAAGTTGTATTGTACAGACTCAGACGTTCAAGTGTTGCTGTACTTGAAGCTAATATAATTGTTTTTTATAACTTTTTTTATTTAATCTTTTCCTCAATATTTCAAAAGTGAAGCACTTGTAGAAAAAATAGGTATGACTGTATTTACATATTGTGATGAATAAAACAGGGACCCATAAGCATTTAATCAAATAACTTGTATGAAGACGATGCAGTGACTTATTAACATGTTAAGCATAGAATAATATATATTTAACTATAAGTAATATGTACATTTCTTAAGCAGACCTAAAGAATATATATTTTCAAACCATAGTTACTAAACGTATTTGTACAAAGAAATACATATATCTAAATACATAAATACAGTGTTTGAGAATGGTGGTTATGTAGGAAAGAGCCAACTCTTGAGTTGTTTCTGAAGGTAAGATAATTATCCATGGATCTTATGTTTAGGGGTAATTCATTTCACAGTTTGGCTACTTGAACAGAGAAAGATGTACAACATTTTTTTTTTTCTTGTATGGTGGGGTTTTGAGGCAAGGTACTAATCTTGAGCGAAGGTTTCTTTGTTGAATATATTTGGCGTTTTGATTCCTGACGAAAAGCAGTCCCGTTCCATGTATCGCTTTGTGGGTGATACAAAGCAGCTTGACAGTTCATCTTCTGGCATCAGTAACCAATGTAGGGTCCTCAAAGCAGGGGAGATGTGAGCTTATGGCTGTTGTTAGAAATGGGATACCTGGCTGCCCAGGGCTTGCGCCAAAGTCAGTCAGAGACCACCACTTCCACGTCAGGGCAAGGAAGTTACACGCCAAGATAACCCCTGCTCACCCCCTTGGTAACGTAGCACGAGCAGTAAGGCTAAACTTGGAGGCAATGCGAGTTAAGTGTTTGCGCACGCACCCCCAGCAACAACACCCAAGGCCCACCACAAAGGAAACTCCACACAAGGTTATGTATAAAAATAGCCTTTGTATTACACCAAAACACATTAGATTAAAACACACACTTTACAATGTGCCAACAGGCACAGGCAGAATTTACAGGGGATATGTACAGGACAGGGCCACCTGGACCACTGTCAGGAATAAGCACTTTTAGAAGTAAAACTTTTAGAACATAGAACATATAATTGAGTGATCTCCTCAGTAGGCCTGAGAGGGCGGTGGCGACCCGCGCGCTACAAGCGTTTGGTTGGGGCGACCAAGGTGTGGGCTCAGAGGAGGAGGGGGGGGCAGGGTGCGGGCGGCCCAGCGAAGCGGACGCGGCTCAGAGGAGAGCGGCGCGGCTCGAGGCATGAGGGCGGCCCAGGCACAAGCTGCCGAGGTGCAGGATGCGGGCGGCCCAGGCGGAGCAGAGCACGGCTTCACAAGGAGCGATGCAGCTCTTGGCGGGGGCGGCTAGGCACGAGCTGCAGGGGAGTGAGCGAGGCACACTTCAGGCGAGGCCCCAGCGGCCCAAGGAAACCAGACAAGTCCCAGCAATGTGTCAGGGAAGGCACAATAGAGTCCACTGGTCCTGGGACTCAGTATCAAGCCCTTGGAGATAGTTAAACACCAAATAGTCATGTAGCACACAACCAGTAAGTACTGGTAGTAGGTAAGTACCACCTACGCAACCCTAACCACCTTAGGAGAATGTTTAGCAGGGAACCAGGACCTCACTAGAAACACCTGTACTAGGAGAAAACAACCACCTAAGTATCACCATACATTTAGGGGTATAGGCATGGGAACAAAACACATGATGCATAAACATACATTCAGCGGTGTAAGAACAAGGCACATGATGCATCAACACACACTCAGAGGTGCAGCACAGGAGAACACATGATGCATAAACAACACATTCAGAGGTGTAAGAACAAGGCACATGATGCATCAAAACACATTCAGAGGTGCACCAAAGAATAATTCACAGAAATCACATTAGCACAGAACTTACATCCAAGTCCAGGTTGCGCCATTGCGCCAACACCTAAACGTAGCAGCTGCCGACTACTTGCTGGGCAGCTGAGGGCAGGGACAGAACAGGGCCTAAACGCTGCAGCTGGCATTAAGTGCTGCGCAGCTGGGGAAGGCCAGGGTAGGGATGAAGGAGGGCGACTCACTCCTAAGTCCAGAACATGTCCCTTTAAGAAAGAAACCTAAACGGTGCAGCTGCCCACTACTTGCTGGGCAGCAGAAAAAAAATCTGCGACAGGGGGCCCTCACTGGCCCTCTGGAAGAAAGACTGCGCCAAAGGGTTGGAGCCCTCTAGACTCGAGAAATACTGCGCACATTGGAGCCCTCTGGGCTCTGAGAAATGACTGTGAGTATGGGAGCACTCTGGCTCTTTGAAGAAATAAATGCCCCCATCGTTGGAGCCACGGGGCTCAGCACGGGCTCCTCGGTCACTTTAAAATCGATATTGTGCCCTGGGAAATAATTATGAAAACGTTGGGGCGGCCCTCTACCATCCGGGGCCGCCCTGAAGGCACCTCTCACATTGCGGAGCGCACGGACTCCGAAAAAAACGTTATGCCCCCACCGAGCCCTCGAGGCTCGGAAAACAACTACTGTGTGCCGTGGGAGCGGCCCTCTATCAAGCGGGGCCGCTCAGCGTTGCGAGGGAATCCCTCACGCACTCCCACCACCCCCCCGCCCCCCGGGACAGCTCTACTCACCGGCTGCTCTCCGGAGGCGGCGGGGGACGCAGTCTTCTGGCAGCAGTCTGCCGGGGCTCTCCCTCGCTCACGGGGGCCTGGGCGGACATCTTCTGGCAGCGAGCGGGGCTCTCTTTCACCTCATGGGAGCCCCACCCTCTCTCTCGCTCATCTTCACCCGGTCCCCATCTCGGGACCGGGACTCAAGGAGGAGCTGCAGGGCTCCGGACCAAACTCCTCTTTCGGGCGGCGGCGGCCAATCACAGCGCGGCGGCGGGCGTGACTTCCTCCGGTAAACCGGAAGTCCCGCCCCGCGTCAGGCACTGTAGTGCCTGACTTCCTGTTTTGCGGCGCGAGGGCCGCGGCGGTGAAAACTCGGGGCATAAGTGAGGGGAGGGCACCCTCGAGGTCAAAAATAAAAGTAGAAATGGGGTGGGCACCCGTTAAGGACCCTAATAAGCGGGGTGAGCACCCGCAGTAAAAATAACGATAATGGGGCATAAGGCAGGGTAGCACCTGCGAGGAGCACGAGCAGGACAGAGAGCAGCTCCACGCTGCCAAGCTCAAGTAAAGCGCTCCCAGAGGGGGACAAAGCGCAGGGACAGCTAGGGGCATGGAAAATGAAAAGCCAGCACACTCAAGGTGCTGGGGCAGACCCCAGAGTCTCCTCAAGGTCCTGGAATACTCCAGCAAGGCAAAAGGGTCCCAAAAGATTCTTCCCGCATCCAGGGGCTGGGCAGGGCCCAGGGAGGCAAGCCTTCCCCTGGGCCCAAGCAGCAGCACGCCCCTGGTAGATTTAAGTTGGGAACAAGAACATTTTGTAAGGAGACACAGCCCCTTTTTATACATTTTTTTTGTTTGTTTGTTTTTTTGCAGAGTTTTATATAGCGCGAACTAGACCCGAACCGAATCAGGTATCAGAGCGCTTTACATATTTTCCAGTTACGTTACATGAGGACACACTTAGGGGGATTAAGTGATTTGCCCAGAATCACAGGAGGTTTTGGCGTTGTTACCGAGACTCGAACCCAGATCCCCAGGTCTGAGGTCGAGTGCCCTAGCCGTTAGGCCAACATTGAATTCCTTTGTCTAAAGGTGCAGGGTGGAGGAAAAACCAGGCGCAGCTGGTTTGGGAGCACTCTTGATGTGTTCAGCCCCTCAGTCTATTCACTAGGAAGGCTAGGGTCATCAGTCGCACCACAGGGGCGGAGCCAACATTGTGTGGGGAAAGCCCAGCCCTATTCAGGTCCCAGGTGCACCCCTCCCTCACATCAGCATGCTAATCTATCCACTCACCACCGGGCAGACCCACCCAGACTCCTGGACCCAGGCTCACCAGCCAATCACACGCCAGCACCCTTACTGCACACACACACACCAATGTCTAGAAGTGACACTTCCACACTAGACACAATCATGCAGCATACATCATTGTGCAGCATTCAATCACACGAGTCTGCACATACCAGACTCGAGCCTGCACACCCCACGCATCAGGAACTACCAGGGACACATACATTCCCCATGCATTCCTATGGGAGGGCAGGCCTATCTCACCACACGCACGCACTTTACCCTGGGACACAGTGGTAAAGTGCGCAGAAACCAAAAATCACTAACACCATGTCACAATTAAAAGCAAAAAGTTCAGGGGTGAACCTGCCAGAAGGGCCAAGTCCAACAGCTGTACTTGCAGGAGTAGTCTAGCAGCAGAGTTCTGAATACATTGCAGTCTTATCGTAGTTGAAAAAGATGAACCATGGTAGAGGCCATTGGCATTATCAAATTTAGCCAGTACAAGAGAGATAGTAGCCTGGACCTTGTGTGGAAATACCAGGTGGGGGAAGATGTGTCGCAGAGTCTTCATGGTAATGAAGCTTGATCTGGCTAATTTGTCCACTTGGGCATTTTACTGATAACTTGGAGTCCATGGTAATTCCAAGGTTTCTTACTTCCTTAAACACTTTAGAAGTTGGTTCTAGGTAATATGGCCAGGTGCAGGGTGGGTAATACATTTTCCAATCGCCACATGTGAGTATTTCAGTTTTGGAAGCATTCAATTTGTGATGGCTCCATGTCAATACACTGATATTTGTGAGCCTCAATGTCTTTGGGGTTTTTCAATGTAAGGAGTACTTGTGTGTCATCTACATAGTTATAGCATGTGAAGTGAAATTCATTGATCGTTGCTGGTAATGACTAGACGTAGATGTTGAAAAGCATGGCTGAGGGATAGAGCCTTGAGGGACCCCTGCTTTTGTGAAGTATGGTTTGGATGAGAAAGGGGGAGAATGGATGACATTTGTTCTGTTTTGAAGGTAGGGTGTGATCCAGTCGAGAGCAGTTCCCTCAATGCTGGCTTCGTAGACTCCTTGTATTGGAGTGTCATGGTCAACTGTGTCAAAGGCAGCTGAGCGGTCCAATAGAAGTAGTACAGCAAACCTGTTCCAGGCTATTGTGTTTTTAAGGTCATCCCAGAGGGCAACGAGGGAAGATCCTGTGCCTCTTCCTGGGCGGAATACGGTTTGATAGTCTGAAAGTGTGGAGTTCTTTCAAAGAATTGTGACATCTGGGCAAACGCTGCTCTTTCTATCAGCTTGCCCAGGAACGGTCCATTTGTAAATGGTCTGTAGTTGTCGGAGTTATGTGGGTCTAGGTTAGTTTTCTTTAATAATGGCCCTATGTAAGTCTTTTTTAGGTCTTTTGGGAAGATTCCCGTATTAAAAAAATTATGGGTGATTTCTCTTACTGGTGTGGCAGCATAGGTAGTTAAAAGAATGTTCTTGAAGATTTATGGTGGGCAAGGGTCACTTTGTGATATTTATTTGAAGGAACGCAGAGGCTGGGTTAGCCTACTCTTGAAGGGGATTTTTGGAAATGGGTTGGTGCTGTTGGTTTCTCTTTGTTTTACATAGGAGTCCAATGTGTCTAGTAAAGTCTTTTAATTAAAGACCACAGTCTTCCCCCCTACAATCCAATGGCCTCCATTTTGTCAATCTTTTTAAATAGTTAGCCAGGTAACCACAGGCCTTATACGCACATTCTTCAGCAAGTCCACATTGGTCCAATACCCATTGTCATTCCTTGAGAGTGGGGGCGGGGCAGAGGGAGGCGGTCACAACCCCTCTACTTCCATTGGAGTCTGGTCGTCACAAATGCCATCCCACCCATCTATAATCACTAATAATACCATTTTAGGGTCCAAGGGAAAGGATTATCTCACCACCAATACCAGACAATAAAGAATCCTGGCCCAGCAGTTGGATATGACTGGGCAATCTCACACTGTATTAAAAAAATGTGCCTTGCAGACTACCACATTTCGGACAGTTGGGCGAAGGGGCCCTTCCCCTTTTCCATAGCCTAACAGCATGAAAATAAACCCTATGTAAGTATTTAAATTGCATTGACCAGAGCCACTTCAGTATGGACAGAACACGTGGTACCATTCTCACTTCAACTCATTCTTCCTCATCAAGATCTTCCAGATCACGTTATCATCTATGGAGGTCCTAAAATGAATCTGGAGTTATAACCGATCTGTACACACTGCAGGCCTCGAAAAATCTACTCCTTCATTTACTACCGCAAGTCAGATTCTATCTGGGGGGACCACATTTTAGGGCTTGTTAGCCTGTTCTGGCAAGAGAACTGAAGCTGGCAAATAGTAGGTGTTCTTTTCGTTCAGAAAGTGAATGAGCACTAAAGATGCCTTTAAATCTTGTTTTTATCATTTCACTTTTTCTATGCGTTCAAAGAGAGGTCAAATGTCCGTTTATATCTTCTAAGAAATTCCTGAGTTTGTTTTTTACTTTTCTTTCTCAGACTGCAAAGTTAGAGATTTTGTAAAGTGAGGGTACAATTCACTGGTAATGGAAAGCTAGGCCTCCCTTTAGCAGGGAAAACACAATTTGTGGCAGTATGGATCAGGTCCTGTGCCAAGAGTTGGGCAGGACTACTTCAACTTCGTAAGTCCCAAGCGTCTTGCATTGAGTACATCTGCTAAGGCAGAAGGTTGGCTAAATACTGATGTCAAACAATGGGGTCAAAATACCAGCATTCCAGGCAAGAAGACTGAGGGCGAAATAGTTCTAAAGGTACTTCTGAAGAGGGAAGAGAAGCCTCTTTAACAGTAACCATCCAAACATGATTTTGCTCAGGACTGTGGCAGCACCTTAATCCCTGAACAGGTGACTCTTCAGGAGGGGCAACATCACCTGCCAGACAGGGTTCCTGATCAGTGATCACAGCACAGCAGCAATTCTAGAACAAGATTCCTTTTTGAGAGAGGCATCGTTGGAATGTAGGAGCAGATGGAAGGGTGTAAATTCTTTGACCCCTGATCTGTCCACCTCAGGTGACCTGAATTGCCCCCTTAAACTCTAGCGTCATTCCTAGTAAAAAAAAAAAAAAAGAAACATAGTGAGGGGTTGGGCTCTCTGGCAAAAGGCGTTCCTCTCACTCAGGCCTCTACCCACCATCTCCTTTGCTTTCCTTACACCTTGGGGACACATTAGGGAGCAAAATAAACTCACTGGCAAGATTACAGAACTGTTGGAAAACCACATTAGAGCAACACATTTGCGGCTCATCGGATTGCTATGCACAACTGAGGGATCAAAGCTCAAGTTGACCAAAAAGCAGTGGCTGCAAGAAAACGGTGACTTAACAGAGGAGGTACCCATGCTAGAAACTTTTAACTGTTGTATTCGACCCACCTCCGTGGAAGCCGGAAGGCAGTAGAGCAGGACAGCAATCATGGTCCAATTTACACACAAACTTACCTGATGCAGAATCTTGAGCAAAATTAAGAAAAAAAAGGTGAAGTTAAATCACTTATGGAATATAGTATTTCATTATCTGCCAAAGCTGGAACCAGTGAAGAAAGCTTTTTCTAAAAGGGGGACTTCACGCTGCCCGCAAACAGAGTGATTTGAGATCACAAACCTACCTTTTTCCGATGCAGACCAGGTCAGCTCTCTACTAAAAGGCAGAAATTAGAGGTGGCAATTTGAGGAGAGGCCAATAGGACTGCAGAATGAGTTAGACCTCCAAGAGGGTACCCATAAAATAACTTGCATTCTTCCAAATTGACAGGGAATTTACATGTTGACATTAGAAGCGATTTAGCTATCTCCAGGTCGGAGGTAAGCTTTAGAAATGGAGGCTACCTTGGTATCCCTCCCTGGGAGAGAATAAGATGGAAAAGACACGAGACACACACACAGTATTTTAAGACTGGGCTTTGTTTTTATTTGGGCTGTGATTTTTTTGTTTCATTGACATTTATATTTGTAACAGTACAGCACAACAATAGTCAAATGTCCATAATTGCCCGGTAATGATACTGCAGCAAAACAAAGGCATGGTATTAGCTGCGGTAGCGTGGGTGCACTGTTTCGTGTGGTGCAGTTGGGTTGTCCAAAATGCCAGAACCTTTGATTTAAGATTGAGATTTGTTTATGTGCTCGTTAATTTCTGGCAGATCAAAATTTAATTAGGGTGCACCCTAATTTTTGGGGACTGCATTTTATAAAAGTTTACAAAGATACTTTTTTTCTTAAAAACAGTCTTGAAGTCTATCAACTTTACTTTGTTAGAATCATGTGAGCAACACTCAGAACACATGCCTTTTCAGCCTTTTCAACACAGAAAGTAAACGCTAACAAACCTCAGGTGAGAGCATTTAAATGCTATAGCAGGACAAATCTCAACCACAGATTGCCACAAATGTGCAGGATGAACCGGCTACAATCATGGTTCACCTGGACTATTTCTCAAATAATTTACAGACCCATTAATGACCTTATTTAAAATTAGGTTTAACGTGTAAATACCATACAGCCCCACCTGATTCAAAATCATCAAACTAATTATATAGGAGTAGTAATGACTGATTATATCTCCAATTTAAGAGCGCTATTTTAACACAAAACGATGTTTAATATTGTCATCCAGGTTCCTCGAGACCCCCACTGATCCACTCATATGTTTCATCCAACCAGATAGGAAATTGTCACATAATCTAGTAGTAGTGTCCCACTCCAACTGCTTCTTCGCCATATGATATGCCTTTCGATTCCCTGATCTCCCGCGGGGCACTATTACTGTACTGTTACATGTACATTTTGTAAAGAATGTCAAGAAAAACTTTAAGTGAAAACAGTCACACAAAGGTTACAAAACCAGAGCACCCACTTGCGAAAAAACTGTCCTATAAAGTACAAAATATCTAAGAAAATTAGACAATTAATACATTCATGTGTCTAATATTGGACACTTTTGCAGCGTGTTATACGTACATACATACATCGCCGTCTGAAATTATCACAGAAAACAAACGCTTGCCATTGTTTGCGATGGGTCCCCAGGCAGATAATGTAAATAAGATCTGTAAGGCGTTTATTCGTGTGGAGTCCCACGTCCTAATTATCACCAAAGCGTTTAAAGCTCCACCAAAGCCGGAGTCAACGAAAACAGAGGTATGCCTAAAAGCAGAACAAAGAAAACGTTTGAGGCAACATCGGTAAACGATTGTCACAGATGGGTGACAAAAACCAATGTTTAAGCGCTCCCTCGAAAGATAACTGATTATTCACCAGTCCATGAAGAGCCGTTTGAATTCGCCGAAAAACGGAAATAGCTCCATACTGAAAATCTGCCTTGCACGGCAGAAACACTGCCATTTGACCATGCAAGAGAAACGTGGTATATTCCGGTTCAGAGTGTCCACCTGCTCAATTAAAGGGTAATATGTATTACATTTCCAACATCCTCAAAGGTACGAGGTGTAAAAAAATCTAACAGGCCGTAAATGAAACAAACAAATGTAGACATCCTTAAGTAATTAATATACCAAACCAGAAACAACACGTATACGAAAATGAAATCATCTATGTATGAGAACACGAGGGGGGGGGGAGGAAATAGAACTAACAGTAATCTCCCTCTTTCGAACGTGCAGCGAGGCCCTTGTATCACAAGAGGGAGCTTCGTGTAACAGCACAAGAGGCCTAGGACAATTCTCTTGAAAAGTCAAATGGAACTCTGGAATAAGAAACCTGTTCTAAACTGGGGTGAATCAGAGAAAAACAATGAACACTTTCATCTCAATAGAAGATAATGTGCAGCCATGGCCCCACATTTAATGAAATCATGGAAGTCACTACTAACTTTCAGAAAGGAACAATGAACACCTTAAACGAGAGAGACACGTATTGCAGCGTTCTAGCAATAGTCATGTAACACACGGAACGGAGGCTCCAAGGTGTAACCCATATGAAGACAGATGTGATTGCAGAAAAGAAGGGATCAAACTGTCACCAGGAAAAGTGATGAACAACAAAATGGTCCATATATTTCACCTAAAAAAAAATGGAAAGTGTCACAAGGGGATCATTGCTAAATATCTGAAAAGAGAGGACCAGTGCCACACAAGACCAGTGCATATCATCTGAAAACAGAAATCTGCAGTGCCTAAAAGACTAGTGCAATTCTTCTAAAAACAAAGGGCCATCAAACAAACCACCAAAGAGATAAACACACAGTCTGACAGCTGTATGGGGGAAATCACAGCACCAGATGGCTGTAGCTTTGAAAATAGTGGCATTCACATTACCCAAGGAATCAGCATTACCACATGGAAAAGTGGACAACGGGTACCCAAGTCACTGGATCGGTTTATCTGGAACAGCAGGTGTGAATAGCATGCAGCAGACAAACGAATCAGAAAAAGACTAGTGAATTCCTCATACGATATCCTTCAAACGCTGACAAATGTGAGGTAGCCACAGTCAAGTGGTAGTTTCCAGTTTAATCACTGTATAATGCATAGTGATCGAAGGCGTGTTATACTTTCTATAATGGAGTTATCAAGAACATTGTGTTGAGAGTACCTTGCGATAGGTGTAAAAGAGCACTGAGTGCAGAAAGCGCTCCCAGAAGATTTCAACAAGCAGTGGCGTAGCAAGGACAAGTGGTACACAGTGCGGAACATTTATTGTCAGCCCCGGCTTGACAAAATGGCAAAAATAGGTGTTTAAAACACATATTTTGGCCATTTTGTCACCCCCCCCTCAGTGATGACACCCGGGATGGCCCGCACCCCACTTCCCACGCCACTGTCAACAATGAGCATTCTCCTTTTTAGGTTTTGCCTAGCGAAAGCTGCGCTCTGCGCAGCTTTTTCGCGCAGGCGAAATCCTGTTGAGAACTGTAGGGTGCTTTGGGTCGGCCCTCGTCATTGATTGGCTGGCTCCGTAAACGGAGCCTTGCCATTGGACGAGGGGCCTGTCCGTCAATGCCGGACCAGACACGGGGGCGTTCCTGACATTCTTTCCCTTTTGCCGACGTCACGCGACGCCGGGAACGCCCCCGAGTCTGGTCCGGCATTGCCGGGACCTGCGTTTGCTGAAGTGTCGGGTTTCTTTGCTGTGGCGGAACAAATTGCAGGTAAGCTCAGCCCACACTCTGGTAAGCAGCTAAATTACTCCCAGGTCAATCAGGAACAGACGCTCTCCCCCCGGGTGCCAGGCTGCCCCCCCCTCGGCCCCTCCATCCTCTCGCGCAGGATCTCCGCCACCGTTCAGCAGGTTCTGCGCGGCGTTAGTACCTTTGTTCCCCCTGGCATGCCTGGCATTCTCAGGGCCCAGCCTGACTACCCACACGTCGAGATGTTAAAGATGGATTTTCGGGCATTATGCGCAGCATTGTGGCGGCCACAAAAAGCGCCGAGTGCACACACAGTTGAGCCGGCCCCTGCCCTGACGCGTTCACATCGAGAAGCTGAGGTTAAATGTTTACGAAAAGCATGGAATCTGCTTGCAGCGGCGGTAGGGGCGAACGGAGGGAGGGGCTGGATTTATCGCTTTGGTTTGGTGATCTGCTGGGTGGTGTGTGGCGAGTGGGAGGGACGGTGGCGCGCCCGCAGATTCCCCCTCTATCACACTCGCCTTCTCTTTAGATCATCGTCATGGTGTAAACAAACAAGCTAAACTCCCGGAGATTTACAGTGCCCGGCGTCCGTGACTTCCTCTGCCGCGCTGTGAGATATTTCCGTACAGGCAGGCTAAGCTCTTTCCATTTTATACCTCAGCGGCTTTATAGCATCTTGAGGATTTTATTTTAAAGTGCCAGCAAACACTCCCTGCGCTCCCCGTTGGAAGTGAGCACGACGCTGCTATCTGCATTGTGCGGCGGGAAACTTCCTGTGTGTATTGATCCCTTGCTGAGAGCACTGTCCGTCATGGGGCTGCTTTGTCTGGCAGTCACTTCCATTTGACTTTGACTGACTGAGGGAGCCTGGTTTATTTGTAAAGGACAACAAGGATTTTCATTTATAATTCCGGCAGCGGGGACGGGTGCTAATGACAGAGCCCTGAATAATGAGGGCGCGGTATTCAAGGCAGGAAGGAGCGCGGCCGGGGTTGCCAAATGCGGCAGCCAGAGACGAGACGGACTGCAGGGAGCGCAGGCGGCGCCGGCACTCAGGGATCCACATCTGCAGCACGCCCTGTGTGACCCTGCACACCCAGAGAGATCCGCAGCACGCCCTGTGTGACCCTGGGCACCCGGAGAGAACTGCATCAGCAGCACGCCCTGTGCGACCCTGGGCACCCGGGGAGAGCCGCATCTGCAGCTCACCCTGTGTGACCCTCGGCACCCGGAGAGATCTGAAGCACGCCCTGTGTGACCCTGGACACCCGGAGAGATGACCGTTGAGGATGGCGCGCCCCTTACGGAGGTCAGACTGCCCATTTCACGTCCTAGAGAGAGGGGGCGAAAGGGAGAGGAGAAGTGGGAAAGTTTGAGATGTCGAAAATGAGTGAGAAAAGTGAACGAAAAGAGAGCGGAGGGCGAAAGAAGACAGGGAGAGAGGCAGTGAGGGACGGAGGCACAGAGGAGAGGAAGATAAGCTGAGCAGTGTAGGGGGTTGGGGGGTGGGGGTGTAGAGAGGCTTGGAAACGGAGACGGGGTATGTTTGTGTTTCGGGTGCACACGCGCGTGAGCGTTTGAGTCACTAGTTGTCTTTTCCGAAATTAATTTTTCAGTTGTCTTTCTTAAATACGCTGATATTCCCTTTCCGTTTGTCTGTTATCTCGGCATTGCTTTATTTTTGTTTTTAAAATGCTTTTGTTGTTGCAGTGAATCATTTTCTGTTTGTGTCATTTAGGGTGGGTCAGATGGGGTTCTAGGCGCCTCCAGGTCAGATTTTCACTTGGGTCGGAGCCTTTGATTTACTGCTTCCTTTCTGGGGTTTTATTGGTGTTGTCGGCTGCGCCGTCCTTTTCTTGTAATTATAATTCGGGAGAAGTAAAGTGAGCACGACCCCGAGTGCTGTGGAGTGGAGTGTGACGTCCAAGTTCAGGTCTGAAGGACGGAGTCAAAGCTTTAACAGCAGCAATATTCAAAGTGCCGCCATAACTACTGGAGTGAAGTGCTGTGTCTTTGGGGTTGGAGGGTTGTGCGGCGATGTCCATTCAGTGCCGCCTGTAACCACCAGTGCAAAGCTCTGTGGAGGTCCCGGGTATATCCCTTCAAAGTGCCACCCGTACCTACCGCTGTAAAGTGCAATGTAAAATGTAACTTGGAGAGGGTCTGGATGTTGAGTGTGACCTGAAGCTTTTATTCCCTGCATAGCAGACAAGTGGTGTCCAAAGTCTCGCTGCAAGAACTGTTTTTTGTTGCAGGTTTATAAAGCATGAACTCGACCTGAAGGTATCAGAGCGCTTTACATGAGCACCAGCTACATTACACAGTCAAGGACACATTCATTTTTTATACCTACAGGGAGAGTGAGTGTTTTGCCCAGAATCACAGGACGCTGTGCCAACGCTGAGACTCCAACACGGTTCTTCAGATTCAAAGTCGACAGTTTTGGCCATTAGGCTACCCCCCCCCCCCCCCCCCTAAAAAAAATGAAGAGGGGAAATAAATAAGTGAAAGTGGAGCTGATAAAAAAGTTGGGGCGGTTAATCCTTAAATACATTCAGTAACCTATTAATAAATAGCAAAGTGCAGATGGGTGTGATCTCGAAATGCCACGGGAACGTTTAGGAGACTTTAGTCGAAAAAATGTCCTTTAAAGTGCAGTGGAAGGAAAGGGATTCCCTGCACTTCAGCTTCACAATATAAGTGTACCGCGTAATGTGTGCTAACGTGTTCATCCGAAGTGCAGCGGTGCTGTCTAGTATAGTATTTACGGTTGGAATGAGTTAAAGTGTAGGCGACATCTGTACACACAAAATGACCCGGGTATATGGATTTAAAGTCCAGTGATTGTGCACAAGCTTAAATTGAATTAGTGTGTGAATTTAAAGTGAAAATCAAATGAGTAATGTGCTTTGAACGTGCTGCAGGGTGTACGTTTAAATACGTTACTGAATAACGCGCAGCTGACATAGGTGCCCTTAAGTGCAGAAGGGTGTATTCGAGTAAAGTGCTATGAGAAGGGAGCCAGGTCCTCACCCAGAGGGACAGTGCGTCCATTTAAAGTGCAACAAATAATGTTTGAGGGTGCAGTATGTAAAGTGCAGCACTGGTGCATGATTTTCGAACGCAGCAGGCACCTCTTGTGCTCCGGTGATGTAGTAAAGTGCAATTGAGGAGTGCCGTAGGGGGTGTACAGTGCAGCGAGGGAGTACAAGAGTGTGCATTAATCGTGCAGCTAGCAGGGTTTCGTTTGCAGTGCAAGGGTCGTTGCTGACACGTCTCTGTAGGGCACATCAATTGTAGTAGTTGCAGGTCGTCGGAAGAGGATACATTGCGACGATTTTAGACTACCATATTTGAGGAAGCCTCATCTATGGTTTGTTTTTCAGGTGTGGTGTGAACCAAGATCTTCTCGTTCTAGTAATATCATATATTTCGCTCTTACTTATAGGGCGTTCAGGCAGCCCTCTTCACCCATTGGTCTGCTGTTGTGCCATTCACACTTCTCTTCTGCTCGCTGCTTTGAACCCCCTGGCCCAGCCCACTTCAGCCATTGGCTTACTGCATCCTGAGCGAGGGCAAAAGCAAACCCTGTCAAAATGAACACATCCACACGCAAAGTAGCACCCCCTCAGGGGCCACTTTGACACTGTTTGTTTCGAGAAAAAATGCGTGTTTATATTTTTTAAAAATATTAGTGAAGGCCTGGCAACTTCAACGGCGGCGTTTTATGCAATCGATGGCAATACAGAACAACTATTAACCAAACCCAAAGCCTGGAACCCAACGCTAGATGGATTGGCTTTGCTAATGTTTGCTTTCCTATGTTGCCCATTGTTTGCGAAGCTCCAGTTACACAGAAGTCCGAGAGAGATACTCTGCGCAGTTTCTAACCATTTCTAAACCTCCAGGCTTGTCCTCAGTCTCCCTCTGTGTGCAGTGAGTCCCTCCTGGCTTGTCCTCAGTCTCCCTCTGTGTGCAGTGAGTCCCTCCAGGCCTGTCCTCAGTCTCCCTCTGTGTGCAGTGAGTCCCTTCAGGCTTGTCCTCAGTCTCCCTCTGTGTGCAGTGAGTCCCTCCAGGCTTGTCCTCAGTCTCCCTTTGTGTGCAGTGAGTCCCTCCAGGCTTGTCCTCAGTCTCACTCTGTGTGCAGTGAGTCACCCCATGCTTGTCCTCAGTCTCCCTCTCTGTGCAGTGAGTCCCTCAAGACTTGTCCTCAGTCTCCCTCTGTGTGCAGTGAGTCCCTTCAGGCCTGTCCCCAGTCTCCCTCCCTGTGCAGGGAGTCCCTCCAGGCCTGAAATGAGACTCCGCCTTTGTGCAGCTAGCTCATGCAAGTGGGTTCTAGCCTGCACCAAAATAACAGATACAACTTGGTTTTGTTTTTTCTTGCCTTCTGCCTTTTGATTGTGCCTGTGCCTGTTCCCGCCCCCCCCTCCCGCTGTCCGTGTCTCCGGCCCCACTTGTAAATGCTTGTTTTATTTTTGCAGTATATTTCCTTGGGAAAGCACATGTCTGTAGTTGCATTTGGGGAATGAATCTCTGAAACTGAGATCTGTTTTGAATTTGGGAAGTGCTTCTCTTAGAGACAGCAGCATAGTGTGGGCTGTGAGAGCTGTGTGGGCTGTGAGGGCTGTGTGGGCTGTGAGGGCTGTGAGGGCTGTGAGGGCTGTGAGGGCTGTGAGGGCTGTGAGGGCTGTGAGGGCTGTGAGGGCTCTGTGGGCTGTGTGGGCTGTGTGGGCTGTGAGAGCTGTGAGAGCTGTGTGGGCTGTGAGGGCTGTGTGGGCTGTGTGGGCTGTGTGGGCTGTGAGGGCTGTGAGAGCTGTGAGGGCTGTGAGAGCTGTGAGAGCTGTGAGAGCTGTGAGAGCTGTGTGGGCTGTGAGAGCTGTGTGGGCTGTGAGAGCTGTGAGAGCTGTGTGGGCTGTGAGAGCTGTGTGGGCTGTGAGCGCTGTGAGGGCTGTGAGGGCTGTGAGGGCTGTGAACTGTTGGCAATGTAAATATCAATGCCATTTATTTATAAGTAAAAAAAAAATAAGAAATGTCATGAGCAATGCCAATAGCTCTAACTTTTCCAAAGGCGAAACCATTGCATTGTAAATGCTTGTTATGAAATGGTCAAACTCAACAGAGGTCGAGCAGTGCTAAAACACGTAATTCTAACAGGTACAAGACATTGAATTGCAATTTGTTTACATTTCAAATGTCTTTCCAGGCTGCTATCCTGACACAGCCTTAGTGTCGTGATGCTCCTCACTGCAGTGCCGTCTCCAGCCTGGAACACCCACAACAGGGAAATATGATGGAACAATGCATTCCATTGTAACACATGCCGTTACAATGCAAATGCCTTACCACGCATGTTTTTACAACGATTATGCCTTACCACACATGCCTTTACAACAAATTTAATTCCCATTCCCACTCTAAACCCTAAGAATTCCCTTGCCACCTAAAAACTCATGCCCACTCTAAACCCGACAATTACCTTTGCCTCCCAACAACCCATACCCACACTAAAATGACCCTTGCCACTCAAAAACCCACACTCACCCTAAACCCTTAAATGACCATTGCCCCAAAAACCTATTCACAACTTAGACCCTAAAAATGACATTGCCACCTAAAGACCCACACCCACCCTAAAATTACCCTGGCCACCCAAAAACCCATACCCACCCTTAACCCTAAAATTACCCAGGTCACCCAAAAACGCATACCCACCCTAAATCCTAAAATTACCCCGTCTCCCAAAAACCCACACCCACCCTTACTGCTGAAATTATCCAGGCCACCCAAAAACCCATACCCACCCTTAACCCTAAAATTACCTTTGCCGCACAAAAACCCACACCCACCCTAAAATTATCCTTGCCACCAAAAATTCTATGCCCACCCTAAATCCTAAAATGACCATTGCCACCCCAAAACACATCCACCCTAAACTCTAAAATTACTCTTGCCTCCCAAAAACACATAACCACTGTGAACTCTAAAAATTCCCTTGCCACCCAAAAACCCATACCGACCCTAAAATTACCCTTTCCATTCAAAAACCCATATCCACCCTAAACCCTAAAATTAACTTTGATCCCCGAAAACCCATACCCACCCTAAACACCAATATTTCCCTTGCCACCCAAAAACCTGAACCCACACTAAATATACCCTTGCCACCCACAAACCCATACTCACCCTAAACCCTAAAAATGCCCACCATACACCCTTTTTTTAAAAACATACATATATATACATATACACATATATACATACACATATATATACATACACACACATATATATATATATATATACACACACACATATATATACACACACATATATATATACACACACACATGTATATATACACACACACATGTATATATATATATATATATATATATATATATATATATATATATATATATATATATATATATATATATAAACCACCGCTCCAAAGGACACCGCGGAACGCAGCACCCTCACGGAGAAAGAACGGACAACAGTCTCGGGTAGCAAAATTAGTATCTTCTTTATTTATTTTTCTTCATAAAGTGCAGCAGTAGTGCCCCAGACACTCCATCAGCACTACGTCCAACGCGTTTCGGAGTTGAAAACCCTGAAGAAGGAGTGTTTTCAACTCCGAAACGCGTTGGACGTAGTGCTGATGGAATAGACACACTTTGCAATAGAGGCCACGGCTCCAGTGTTGATTTTACGCCTTCTAAGGAGGAGTTGCGCATTGGTTGTTTGTTGGATATATATATATATACTATATACTAGCAGCCCGTCCCGACGTTGTCCGGGTATGAATTGCTGCCGGCCAGTAGTATATTGTTTTGTAGGATTTCGTTTTGATAGCATTTCTTATCTGTGACAGGCCTGTGAAACGCTCCGATTCACAGTGCACTGCTGATGCACTTAAGAGTGCGCGTTCAGTAGTGTGTGAACTCGAGTTTCCCTACTTTATTTTTCCTTGCAATATTATATAGCGCGAACTCGACAACATGGCATGAGCACAATTTACATTACAGAAGAACACATTCATTTGTGGTAGGCACAGGGAGACAAAGCGATTTGCCTGGAATCACAGGATGTTGAGCTGATGCCGAGATTCGAACGTAGCTCCCCAGCTCTAAAGTTCGCAATTCTAGAACTTGTGGCGGGAGGTGTGTCTAAAAGTGTATGTCGGTGCTGGCCATCAATGAGAGAGACCTGTGCATTTTTCAAATCGGTGGTGAAAAAATATGAGTATGTTGCTGGAGATGTGGGCCGCCGTGCCACCAATGTACTTACCGGGGGAGGGTAAACACCAATTATTCCGCAACTTTCTTTCCGCATACCATCACTCCCGATACTTTCATTACGAAAGTACCATGACTCCGCAATGCCATTATAACGCATGGCATTACATTTTATATGCTTTTACCACGCATACATTTACAACGAAATTCGTTGTAAATGCATGAATGGTAAAAGCATGGTTTTTTTTAATGTTTGGATAAGGTAAGTATGGGTATAGGGGTATATGTTTTGGGGTACTGAGTTATATGTTTTGGGGTGTTTGGGTATTTTAAGGGTTCAGATATAGTTTTGGGTTATGGGGTACAAGGGTAGTTTTAGGGTTTAGGGATAGGTATGGGTTTTGGGGTACAGGGGTATTTTTAGGGTTCAGGGCTAGGTTTGGGTTTTGGGGTATAGGGGTATTTTTAGGGTTCAGGGGTAGGTTTGGGTTTTGGGGTACAGGGGTATTTTAAGGGTTCAGGGCTAGGTTTGGGTTTTGGGGTACAGGGGTATTTTAGGGTTCAGAGGTAGGTTTGGGTTGTGGGGTACAGGGTTATTTTTATGGTTTAGGGCTAGGTTTGGGTTTTGGGGTACAGGGGTATTTTTAGGGTTCAGGGGTAGGTTTGGGTTTTGGGGTACAGGGGGTATTTTAAGGGTTCAGGGCTAGGTTTGGGTTTTGAGGTACAGGGGTATTTATAGGGTTCAGGGCTAGGTTTGGGTTTTGGGGTACAGGGGTATTTTTAGGGTTTAGGGATAGGTTTGGGTTTTGGGGTACAGGGTATAATATTTATAGGGTTAAGATGGGTTAGTGTTTAAGGGTGTTGGGGTATTTTAAGGAGTATGGGTGGGTTATGATTATGGGGTGCAGGGGTATTTAAAGGGAGCAATGTGGACACCTGGAGCTGGAATGTACAGAACCTGGGAAGAAAAAACAATGAAATATTGGGTACAACGCTCGCTTTTTTTCTGTAATCCCACGCCCCGCACACGCCCACGCCCCCAGCACACGCCCACAGCACACGATATGAGACATGGCATGAAGGGCGGAACGTACCACACGCCCCCAGCGTTTGTCACGCCCCCAGCACACGCCCACAGTACAACGCAGACACGCCCACAAGCGACTACTTTACTGGCACGGTTCTTTTACCTTTTAAATGTATATGGTGGGCATCTGCATAGCCTATGTCCTTCTGCTGCAACTGCCCTTTCCAACGCTGTATTGGGTGTTGTGATTGGTTCTGTGGTTCCTGAGATTACTCGCCTCAAAGGTTTGGGCTCTCTCTTTATTATATTAGTATAGATAGTATATATATATATATATATATATATATACACACGCATTCCCACACATACGCTTAATACTTGCCTAATATATTTAAAACGCATATGCCTTTACCATTCATGCCTTTACAACGTAATTTGTTGTAAAGGCATGCATGGTAAAGGCATGTGTGTTTGTCGTAAAACCCTGCATGGTAAAGGTTATACATGGTAATGCATGGTAACGGCTACATTGTGATGGCTGTTTCACCCACAACAGAGGCACAAAGAGGTGTGAGGGCTTTGCACTGAAGGGTGGTCAAAGTAGACAAATGTCTTGACCTCACCTTAAGGATCTCCGTCAAACCCACAGCTCCAATCCTCTTTACCCATATCTTTAAAAACAACAAAAAACAGCAGTGCTTCAGGAAGTCTAATCAGCAGCTGTTTACTAACAAAAGTGTTCATAGAATTCGCAATGGGAGTTCTTTGACCATCCCCACACTACACCAGTGTTTGCTGTTCTGCCCTGCAGCCACTGGAATGCAAGTAATACACTTCCACTGGGTAAGAAGCTATCCCCATCTTCAAAATGGTGCCAACGCACACCAGATGCATTCAAATGGATTCCACACTACTTTGTAATTAATGCTGTGAACCAAACCTGAGGATGAACACCAAAAAGACATCCACTTCCAGCATTTGCAGAATCCTTTTCAATGCGTACACCATTTTCTCTGTATATTAGCACAGTGCTATGATCTTGAAGTTACTGCTTCCGCTGAGTGCAGACTAAAGCTCTTGATATTTCTGAACATATGTGTCCAGCCATTATTTTTCACTGCCAACCCTTGAGCAAATTAACTTAGCTGGTGGATCAGTGGTCTAGCACTTACCTAGCAGTGGAGAGATGGTTAACCGGATTCTAGTACATTTCAAAAATTCCAAATATAGCAAAATCTTCACGAGTCAATAATGTTTCTTTCTACGTTATTTCGCCCGCAAATTGCATGCCGTCTCAAAAATATTTTCTACATTTCTTAAACCTGGCATTAAAAACTGATCTTTAATTAAAACTTCTGTTTGTCACCTCTCCCTTTTTAGGTCTCCCGACCTATCAATGCGCATGCGCTTTGAGCGGAGCGAGATATAAAGGGGCTTAAACAGAGCTTACCGAGATCGGGCGATTCCATGCAGTGCCCGTGAAAGCTCGCTCAATGCGCATGTGCATTGCCATAAAAAGCGCGTGCACAGACACCAGCCCCCCTCCCACAGTCATCCCCCAGCGTGCGCTGTGCCAACAAGCCTTTGAAGTGAAGCTTAGCTTCACTTCAAAGGTATCCGCTACCCCCGCCCCCTGCTTCACACGTTTCTCGCATTTCTCAATCTCCTCCCTCCCTCGCCCTTCAGCGTGCCTTCAGCCTCCATCCTTTCTTTCCCTCTTCCTTGTTTGGCCTTAGTACTTAGAATCCTTCAACTTCCAACACTCTCTTTCTCACCCTTCAGTTATGAGCTAAATCGTATTTTGGTTGCCACCGCCTTAGTGAAAGAAAACGGTTTGTTGCTGTATGCGTGCACGGTTGAGGGTATGTGCTCCCTGTCACGTTTGCAAACGTGTATGTACCAACACACAAGCTCTCAAAAATATTTTATTTCTTTGGGAGCAGTTTCTGGTCCTGCCACTTGAGTGGAAAGTTAGCCACTTGTTGATAATGGTAAAGACCCTGCGGACTAAAAGTAACAGTCACTATAAAGGAACGTTATCTATTGAATACCTGCTTCCGCCTTCCAGTCTGTCAGTCTCCTCTCCCCATTAGCCCATCAGTTACACCTCTTCCCCTGTTTTTGGCAGTCTGTCTAATTCTTCTATGGCTTGTTTGTTACTTCATTCCTGGAAGTCTTTCATTTTGACTTTTTACTGATTTCACTCATCTTTTCTCACTTCGTGTTGTCACACATTTTCTTGTTTTTTTAAATATTTTCTCCTCCGGCTCCAATATTTTTTTCTTTTTCGTACTTCTATACAGCGCGAACTTGACCCGAAGGTATCAGAGCGCTTTACATGAGCACCAGTTGCGTTATACAAGGACACGTAGGCAGGGGAGATTAAGTGATTTGCCCAGAATCACAGGATGTTGAGCGTCATTTCCGAGACTCACACCCGGTTCCCCAAATTTGAAATAGAGCGCCGTAGCCATTAGGCTACATCCTCTCCCTTTTTGCTTATATCCCCCATGCTCGCCTTGCTGTCTGACTGCTTCTTTATAATCGGCACCACACTTCTGGTCTTTTCCATTTGTATATTTTAAAAACATTCCATAATTCAATGGCTCTAAATTAAAACTGTCTTTTGTGAATCCTGGAGTGTTTTGCGAACAGACTGGTGTGTAGCCTTGTGCCAGACTGGTGTGTAACGTTGGTCGTCTAATGCAGCACTGTAGTAATGGAAATTAGCTTAACTGTTACTAAATGATTTTCTGCCTTTTAGTAACCATGTATTGACTGGTTGTCTTCAGCCACCTCCACGAGCAGACCAGTGGCCAACTCTTGCACAATAATTGCTACGAGTTATTTAGTGCATGGCAGACTATTCTGGAGTGCAGAAGGTGAACGAGCAATAAAGAGCACTTTAAGTTTGGCACAAATTGCTGTACATTCTTTTAAAAGGGAGGTTAGGGTTTACTTTTATTTCTCTGCCTTCAAAATGAGAGGATTTTATAAAGTGACCTATGGGACAATCTTGGTGGGTAGAGGGAGATGATAGTCTGCCGGACATTCCATTTTACCTCAGAAATCATAAAAGCACGTAATAAAATACAAAAAATCATCCTCCAATATGTACTTTCGTTATACTACAAGCTTCAGATGCTGATAGTAATTGCATATGAGAGTAAAACTACTCATCGAGAACAGAATTGAAAACTTTGAACAACTATCTGCAATAAATCACAGCCCATAAACCTCTTGACGTGATATTACAAATAAAGAGACTGTAGCTTTTGTAAAACAAGCATTGATAATGCAATAGGTCTCGCCTTTTATTAAGTTAAAGCCATTTGCTTTGCTAATGGTACTGTATAGCAAAGCAAATGGCTTTAACTTAATAAAAGGCGATACCTATTGCATTTTTAATGCTTGTTTCCGTTGCATCCAAATATTCTTTTCATTCCATCCACTGCATGCCTCCTCTCTTTCAGCACAACCTACTCGGACACATGCATGTTTAGTCTGATTTCAAATTTCAGAAAATTTCCCACAACTCATTTAAAAGATCCCACTCTCTCCCGCTTCATCTTAGTCATAACGATGCCACCTAAAAATACTTAATCTAACTCTTATTCATCCCATCCACCATGTGGATGAGCTCAAATACCCTGTACTAATGAAAGCAAATAGCCACAATTAATTTAGTCCACCATGAAGAATCTGGAATGACTGCATGGAATGGTAGGCTTTGAGCAAACAAGACTATTCCCAATAACTAACAGTAGCCAATAATACTGGACTTGCCAGGAACCTTGGGTTCCAGTGCAGCACGCTACGCTTCAACACCTCATCAGAGGTAATAAGCTCTATATAAAATGCAGCCTTAAACAGGAGGCTGATAACTGGTTGAAGCTGGGACAAATGGCCAAATCTGTAATATCAGAGGTCAAAGCGTGCTCTGCAACGTATATGCAATCATCACATGTTGGTGGAAACAACTCGAGATAAGCAACCTCTTCGCACCAGCGTGGCGGTGTAACAAAACATCTGTATAATGTAGACATGTTTTATATGCTACCTGAAATGACAGACAACTGATATGCAAATATCGTGATAACTAGGGGCCGTCATAACACTCAAGAGGGCAGAGTGCATCGCCTGATAAAAAGGCGAACACCGCCACCCAATGGGCCATCGCCTGTTGTTGGATGTCTAGCACAAAGCACTGTGAGGTGCACAAACAGGACGATTCACAATATTCATGCACCAACAATTCTGGTCGATAAGCATGGCTACTGGAATTCTGCCGGACCCATCCACAGACCAATAGTAATCTGGCCGCTGGCCTAGCGACCGATGATGCTGTGATTACAAGCGCTGTCAGACTACCTCGGGAGAGAGGTCTGCACTCAAACGACGTACAGCACCTTCCCAAGCAGTGAAAGGATAGACTAAATATTCCCATTAGTGTAGGGCTGCTCCTCTGTAGCCACCTCCCTAGGTTGTGAATTTTCCCCTCACACAGTTCAGTGTTGCAGAAGTACCCTTCAATCTGCCTTGTTAGTTCAAGGCTATCTTTTTCTTTTATCCTTTCCCCGTCTCCACCGTTGCAGTATTAAAACCCACAAATGCCGAGCGCACCTGCTTGTGTGGTGTCCGTCAGGTCGTAGCCGCCCCCAGGGAAATCGCGCAGTTTTCGGCCGCTCAGGCTGAGGATGCCCGAGGTAACCGCCTCCTCCATTGCCCGGTCCAGACTGCGAGCCGTGTGTTGCTGTTGCAGGGTACCCGCCGCGGCCCACGGGCCGCCGGGGGTCTGATATTGTAGCTGTGGGTAGGGCGGCGGGGCAGCAGGGGGAGCGGGGGTCGCCGCTACCGCGGATCCGCCGCCGCCTCCTCCTCCCTGAGCCGCCGCCATGTTGCGGAGACAAAACTGACACTGACAATGCTGCGGGGGACCGGGGTCGCTAGGAAATCCGCCGCTACAGCTAACGGGACATGCGCGAGCGCAAGAGTGGCCAGGGGGCGGGTCCGAAAAGGAGATGTGCAAGAGATTGGGAGGGGCCAAGAAGCTAACTGACAGGTGCTGGTGAGACCAGACCATTACAAGCGCCAGAAAGAAGGCGGGTACAAAAGTGACAGCTGAGTGGGAAGTGTTTGTGAGGGAAAATGGGCGGAGCCACAAAGAGGACTGTCAGTGGGAAGGACGAACAACGGACTGGAGACAGTGGAGGAGTGAAGCCGTTGGTCCAATTAAAGAAGGGGCGGAGTTTCTCGCTATATGCAAAGCGTATCAGTGCTACCCAGGTAGCCAGCCCTGGTCCGCTTCAGTCATCTGTGTATGTAGGGTATTGGCTGTTGCGAGCGCGGAAATCTTATACAAATGTTAAACCCAGTTCCACTTGCAGACTTACTAAGTGAAGCTCCAGTTTTCAGGCCTATTTCTTCTTTTGGTTCTTGAATCTTTGCCACCCTTTTAGAATGGAGCATAACCTGAATACATTGCTAAATTATCATCAATTTACAACTTATAATGTTCAGGCAATGATTACAAGCTTAATGAAGTTTTAGCAGTAGTGGCCGGCATGGCTGTTTGGGTGGGAGCGGGGGCATATAGGGTGACCAACTGGCATGGGTGCAAATTCAGGACAGTAAGTGTAAAAATTCAGGGCAGAGGGTAAAAATTCAGGACAAAAATTCAGGACAGAAGGTCGAAATTCAGAGCAAACCTTCGTACAAAAGTTACATTTTACAGACACATCAGAGAAAGTTGTGCAATAGTATAAAAGTAAGTAAATACACAACCACTGGAGTACAAGTCAAAATAAGTTTTATATGAGGTTGAGACAATCGTGCACTTCACAGTTTTTTGGTATGCGTGCAGCTTGGGGCAACTGTGCAGGTCTTTTTGTGGTATATCATATGATAATTATTTATATGGTTATTGCACTAGGTTGTCCAGTCTGATATTTTGTTTACAACTCATGGTCCTGAGCAGGTGCTGGAGCAAGGTCTTGTGAATAAGGAAACTTTCTCAGACGCAATCTTCTCATGTAACTACAAACCTCAGATTAAACTTGTTTGTGGAAATAACATGCATTTACAGAACACTTGAGTATTAGAACGATGCTTGCCTATGTGTTTTACTAACCAGTAACTCGAGAGTGATGCTAAGATGGCCGCTAACTGAAATTCTTTATTGCGCATGTGTGTACTGCACCTACGTAGTGTGACGTATCTATGCTTGGAGGGAAACTTTCTGCACTTGTGCAGTAGCTAACAAGATGGCCGTTTGAAACTCACATGCTTGCCACCTGCTTGCTGAAAAACGAATTCCAGCTATTTACTAATGCTAATGCTGGAAGAGAATTATTAAGTAAATGGGATTAGAGTAGAGGTAGGGGGTATACAGTGAAATCATTTATTTTTGATTTTAACATTTGTCTTTTTGACTCCTTCAATAGTGCTTATTATGGGCCTGCAGTCATAAGCCACAGTCTATTCCCTCTCGTTCTACTACACATGCGTTGATGCAACCTAGCTGGAAGACGCCATGTCAACTTGAACATCGTCCAAGGCTGAAAACTACTACATTCATGGGAACCAGAACGAAAGTCACTGAGAACCGTTTTTTTTCTTCTGAAATGTGACAATTACATTGTGAATACGGGTGGGAATAAAGACTGATGTATAAAACTTAAGGGGTGGGATTTTAAACACAGAGCTGAAAGAAATAATAATAAAATAGGCATGGTGTGATGATCACCTCCCCTTGCCTGTCCAATCAGAGTTAGGAGTATCATAAATTTGAAACATTAATGGGTGGTACTAGCATACAGAAAGGTATAACTGTCCTGTCCTGATTCCTGCCCTGAAGCCTTTGTTCGCCAGTTCTGGACCCCTCTGAAAAGATGACGAAGTCCGAGTAAGTTCAAGTCACCTTTATTTCATCCGACTTCAACAGCTCCCCGGCAGCAACTGCCGATCACAGGCATTCCGTGTTCCAAACAGGGAACGAATGAAAGAATGCCTCACGGAATACTCGACAAACACGAGGACCCATCACACCACCCTTCCTTCACAAAACAAGAATGATAAAACATATTTATAGCATGAAGAACAGAATCTCATAAATTGCACAACAGAAATTAAATAAATAAAACAAGTACATCAATACCTAACATAATCCCGAAATTTTTGAGGAACAACTTTCATCCTGGAAGAGATAGTTCGGGGAACAACCTCCCTGACAGGAACAGAAACCCCCATCCTGGAAGAGGCAGCTTGAGGAACCACCTCCTTGATTGGAACAGGAACCCTGGAAATTTCCCTTTGAGAAGGGGAGGACATGCAAGGCGTGTGAATGCCATACTTTCCTTTCACAAACTCCACTTTCGACCTCAGCACCACTGAGATAGCCCACTTGTTCCAGATTTTCCCATTCTCCAAAACAACCACACGCTCTCTAACTTGTCTCACTCTAACCGGAGCCGAAAACCGCAAAGAACCCTTGTGAACAAAAACAGGTTTCTTAATCCTTACCCAGTCCCCTTGACGTACAGGAGATGTCTTGGTACACTCCGATGCATAATTGGTCTGCACAGCAGCCCTGACATCAGCTACCATGCCCAGCTTCTGCTGATCCACTACCTTCCTTAACATCCAATCCTTGTTCAGCTTAGAACCTGCAATCCTGCCCCTAAGCAATGTAAACGGAGACATGCCAGTACTCATATGAGGGGTAATTCTAAAAGTCCACAACATGCTAGAAATGACCTCCTTCCAATGTAACCCATTGACAAAAGCAAGTTGTAGTTGATCTTTGATTACACGGTTAAGTTGTTCAACTAAACCATTGCTGCGGGGGTGATGCAAAGTAGTGAGAATATGCTTGATGCCATGCATTTTCAGAAACTCCTGCATCTCCACAGACTATAATTGAGTCCCATTATTAGTTACCAACTCCTCCGGAAAACCTTCTCTAAGAAAAACACCCTTGAAGAAATTAATGATCGTTACAGAATTTATACCATCCACAAACCTAACGTCTGGCCATTTGGACATATAGTCAATCAACACAAGAGCATATTTAGGCGAACTGCCCATACCACCAAACGGACCAGCTATGTCGAAGGCCAACTTACACCAAGGTGAATTTTTCACTGAAACTGGATCAATGGGAGAGGGATAAGTTACCTGAGTTTTGCCGCTCAAAACACACACACCACCCTCACGAACACAGTGCTCAATAGACCTATCTACACCTGGCCACCAGAAATCCTCCAGAACTCTCCGCTTCATGGCACGAATCCCTGGATGACCTTCATGGGCCAGGTCTAACACTATCTTGCGCATGGCCATGGGCACAACTAACAGCCCACCTCTACGTAGGACCCCGTCAACAACGGATAATTCATCACAAATTCTTTTGAAGGGAATCAGTTCAGGAACTACATCAGTGTTACTGGGCCAGCCATGAACTACAAAATCCATCACTAGCTTCCAATCACCCTCAGACAAAGCAGCGACAGTGTCTGCTACTCCACTAACAGCACACACCATTTCCAAATTGTCATCCACAAAGTCATCCACTAACTCAGTAAGAGCTAATCTAGACAAGCAGTCCACCACGTGATTTTTCACACCCACCACATACTCCAGGCGATAATTGAATTAGTTCAACCTGTACTGCCACTTCGCAATGCGTGGGGTGGCCCTACCACCACCCTTGGTGGTGAAAAGATCAACTAATGGTTTATGATCTGTCCTTAGAACAAATTCATTTCCCAACAAGAAATTGCGAAAATATTGTACACCCCACCATAGAGCTAGAGCTTCTTTTTCTATGGTAGAATAAGTGCCTTCTGCTCCACGAAGTGCTCTAGAAGCAAAAGCAATAGTCACCTCCTCGTTATCAGATCTTTTCTGCATTAGAACAGCCCCAAGTCCCACATTGCTCGCATCAGTGGTAACAATGCAGCGAACATTTATATTAAATAACTTGAGTGGGTGTGCCTGCACAATTGCTTCTTTTAATAGCTTAAAATCACAAGCACAAGAGTCTGACTACACATACTTCACATTCTTCCTTAATAGCCCACGTAAACGCACAGTCTTATCAGAAAAATTAGGCACAAATTTTGCGTAATACTCCACCAGCCCAAGAAAAGCACAAAGCTGGTCTTTATTATATGGTTCAGGGGCATTCTGAATGGCATCTAAAAATGTTACCTTGGGTTCCACCCCCTTCTCAGAAATATGGTGCCCTAGATAATCCACACCATCTTGGAAAAACTTACATTTGTCTTTTCTCAGTGTTAGACCACTAGATTTAATAATGTCCAATACCTCCTTAACTCTGGAATTGTGTTCTAACTCTGTTTTACCATGAATCAAAATGTCATCCTGAAAAAGTACGACTCCTGCAGTGTTCTTAAACAAATTTCCAATCAGACGCTGGAACACTGCAGAAGCCGATGCCAGAGCGAATGGCATACGTACATAGCGAAATGTCTCTTCAGGTGTCACAAAAGATGTGAGATGCTTCGAGCCTTGGCATAACTCTACCTGATGGTAAGCAGAAGAGATATCAAGGGAAGAAAAATACTTGGCACCCTCAAGCGTAGACAGCATCTCATTGATATTGGGGAGGGGTTGCCGGTCCACCCATATGCAAGAATTAAGATCGCGCAAATCCACACACATTCTAAGTGACTTGTCAGCCTTGCGCATCAGAACTATGGGAGATAACCATTCAGACCCCTCAATGGGCTCAATCACGCCCAGGGAACACAATCGCTCAAGTTCTTGTTTGAGTTCACCACGCATGCTAAGAGGTACCCTTCGTACTTTGTGAGCAACAGCTTTTGCACCTTCCTTCAAAATTATACGGTGCTGAAAACCCTTGAGTTTGCCCAAATTACCATTAACGATCTCTGGGTATTTTCGAACCCAATCATCTTTAGGTAATGATTTAGTAGTGACGTTATGCACAGGGGTAAGCTCTGGAAGATTGGAGTAATATTGCTTGGCTTCATGTTTCGATAGAACCATATCAGGATCATTAGGGTCTAATATGATCCCCAGTTCACCCTGCTCTTCCCAACCTAATAAATTTGCACCTTCTTTTACCATATACACAGTCCCTTGAGTTGACTCTTCTTTGAATTCCAACTTGCCTTCAAACTTCCCAAGAACCTCTAGTCTTTTACCGCCATAAGCAACATTTTTAATGTTAGACTGAACAATTGGAATATTGCCCAATCCCTCAAAGTCCTTTGCATTAATGAGGGTAAAAGGAGAACCAGAATCAGCGAGAAACTTTATACCTCTCCCGTTTAGATTTATAACACCAGCAGGGGACTTCCTTTTGTGCGGTTCCACAATGGAAGCAATTTCCACAACACCATCAAATTGAGTAGAAGAAGAAGATAGCATTAACAATTCATAACTTGTATCATCATCCCCATAGTCTACATTGTCACTTTCAATAGCTTTTACAGATCTAGTTTGCCCTTTGTGAGTTACAACAGCTTTGCACATGTGCGCCAAATTACCTCTTTTAGCACATTTGAAACAAGTTTGATTAATGGCAAAACAAAACTTGAAATTTCCCAAATGAGATCTGCTTCCACATCGGTAACAGGATAAATCAGATTTTTCAACTTTTATATTTTTTTCCAACTTTGGTTTAGGCAAACAGGATACAGAAGAAGAAACACCAGGCACATTTGTGGCATCACCCCTCGTAGGTTTGGTTGCAGCTTTAGTGATGACTAACTTAACTTCGCTGGATGACGCAGACCCACTCATTTCTTTCATGCAATGCTGTGAGTGCGCCACAGTTCTGGCTAGAATGAGAGCAGTTTCTAGATCAGGCTCTTCAGAAGCTAATAGTTTTGACTGAATCTTTTTATTGCACGTGCGTTCAATCAGTTGATCACAAATGATTTCATCCCTGAATTCCCGATAATTTCAAGTGAGTGCTAGAGTCCTGAGAGCAGCTACAAAATCATCAATAGATTCCCCAGTCAAATGAGCACGTTGCAGAAATTTGTGACGCTCCAATACTATATTTCTCTTTGGATTGAATCTTTTATCCAACGTTTTAATAAGAGAGGCGAAACCATCCACTACTAAGGAGTCACCATCATTTCCACTGCTGATACATTTTCTAACAAGTTCCAAAGGTAAAGTCTTTAATATGGTCCTACCTTCTGCGCCTAAATTGTATACGAGTAGAGATTTCTTCTTCTTTGAAGTAAAAGTGTCACCATCAATTGCCTCAAGATAGGCTTCAAATGTCTCCTTCCATTGCTGCCACATGACAGGGGGAGTACCCGGTGACTGTAAAAAGGGAGGAGGTGCCACTACGTGATCTATTGCGTGGGTGAGTTGCTGCCACAAAGATCACAACAAACAAAAATTTGACTTGAAGGTTCCAGTGTCACAATACTGTTAAAGAAACCACTAATTTGCTGATGTTGATTCAGGTACAGTCTATGAATTCAAAAACAGTGTCCGTATCACTGAGTCTGAGGTGCCGGGTTTTTAGGAACCCGGTGGTGCCAGGGGATAACACCCGAAGACCTCTGAGTTCTACCTGTTCCGGACCACAGAAACACAGAGTCTTCCAGTTGAAGTCAGAGATCGAGTTTTATTGGGTGCAACCAAGTAACATGTGTCCTAGAAGCACGACAACACGGGTCGTGTATTCTCAGGAGACTGTTCGTTTTTACAGAACCAGCCTTCTCCTTATATACAGAAATATTGGCTGCTAGCAAGAAGTCTTGAGTTTATGATATGGCGATACACATATTTCTACAATAATACAAAGAGCGAAGTCATGTAGGCCAACCCATATTTTAGACGTCCAGTTCGTGATAGATTACCCGGCCAGGCCCGGAACTCCCATCAGATATCGATGAAACCCCAATAAAGCAGGGCACCTCCTAGTCATAAAACTGGCCATAAACAAGGAACATGGACAGGTGTGTGTGTGTAGAAAACATGGTCGGTACGTAGTGAATGGTTTGTGGCATGTTATGCATTGATGCTATCTTATTCGGCCACTGGGCGAGGAGCTGCCCAAACAGGTTCGGCTGGAGGCAATGGAGTCGGTTGGGACAGGTCAGGGGGAAGTCAGGGAAGGTGGACGTGTCCTTTTAGATCAAGCTCGACCTTACTCAATTGACCTATATGAGGGCAAGACACAAGATGGATGCTGTTCACAAAATGGAGTCTAAGGGTTCGGAACAGAAACTACGATTTAAGGGTGTTGGCATCCCTCAATCATGACGCAAATGCATAGAGATGATGTCCTAATCATTACCGGTCCGTCGACACCAAATTCGTCATGGTACGTTGATATTTTGTGGCACGGGTATTGGACCTCGATACCGGGATAACAGCAGGGTCCAGAATTTCAGAACCACAGACCCTCCTTTTGCCCTCATATTAGGCAATAACTCATGTTAATCTGAGTCCAAATCTGTATAAATGAATTCGTGGAGATGCTGCTGTAGCATCATTCTGTTGCTCAGTTCGTCCCTTGACACAGGCTTCCTTACACATGGAGTAGCACAGAGGCCACATAGTGCAGGAGCGCACTGTACACACAGGCAGAACATAAACAGAAGCGCTAAAATCATCCCAATGAAGATCAGTGTTTTCCATCCCCAGGCAGTGATCAGTTCCCAGAACCACCCTAGCAGGGACCAATCCCCTTTTTCCACGTGAAGGGAACCAGATATTTTGTGTAGTTTGGAGATGGCTTGGTACACTGTTGGTGCATTATCAGGGATGAAAATGCAGCAACTGGATTGGATCACTCTACATACACCACCACGGTCTGCAAGTATGATATCTAGGGCAACCCGGTTCTGAAGGGTCATAAGTCGATCCGACTGAAGCTCAGCTGTTAAGTTGCCAAGGGCTCCGGCCGTTTCGGTCACGGCGGATTCAACTACCCTCGATGACTGGCGAATGTTCCTGCTGTTCACCATAGGCCCCCAAAATGGCAGAAAACCCTTTGCGAAGTCTGCAAATTCCTGACCCGCAGTGTCGTCTTGACTCACGACACCCCTAGCTGTTCTTGTCCGATGGTAATCTGCCCTGGCCGTGTAGGTGGGTGGCAGCAGAAATGAGATGAAACACGTGCCCGAGAAGTCAGGGGGCAACCATGTATAGGCTTTGTCATGGCAGACGAAATAGGTGCCTTTAGCTGCCAAGAATAGAGGGGAAGTTCGGGAAGCGAATACATACGTTTCCGTGCATACGCTCTTCCCTATTTGTGCTTTGGGATCCCTGCCGATACCTTGCAGACATAAGTGACCTCGGTGGGGCACTATCCAAACTGGGCGGGAGTTCTTTGCTGTCTGGCCCTTACTCAAGGAAACCCCATATTTAGTTACGCTCCGACGACTGTATGGAGTGAGTTCATCTTTAGGAATCACCTGATATGTGTCCATATCCCTACTCATATTTCTTATCCCTGCCACTAGTGCCTTGTTGCTGGAATCGCTCTCAGTGGAACGGGGCGGGTATGGTTCTAGGGCGAACAGGAACATGGTCTGGAAAGCCCACAGAGAACAATAATAACTGAATGGCAGGATGAAGTATGGGATACCCTTATCAGTTGCGTGCGGCATGAGTCCGCATATCCAACAGTTCGATGTGTTCATTATGGACTGGTGTTGGTGTAGGAGTTGGACGAATGAGTTATTTATAAATTCGAGTCTTCTGGCAGACTCGTGTTCAGGTAGAGGGTGAAAGGAGTGCGGAGAGATAGTAGGAGGAGGTGTGGGCCGAGTGTCGTTTGCAAAGGTAACTTGAAATGTGAATAGAGTATAGCCAATCAAGAACATCGTTATGCTACACAACATTAAAATACATATTATCAGAAACCTTTTTCTGGCCAGTATTGTGCATAATTGCCGTTCAAAGTTCGTGAATCTAGCAGGTCTCTCTACCCTCGGAAACTCCATCCTCTAGTTGCTGCCCGCGGTGGGAGATTGATTCTGCCAGGGAGTGCGCTCTGTTCAGTCCGGGGTAACTCCCTTGGACCAACCAGAACCGTTGACCTAAACGTCCCCAGCTGCACTCCCCAGACTTCAACCGCGACCCTAGCAGCAGAACCGGATGGCGGTTCGAAAATCAAAAATGAGCAAGTTCCCTGGGCGAGAGAGCTGGAAAATCAAAAATAGTTCTTGGGGGAAAGGAAAATCGCATTAATTTGCTTTTTTTTATTAGTCTCTTTGTCTCGACCTTAGATTATATCGTTGTTTCCCAGGTACGGTGTGGTCTTCAAACAATGTCTCAGGTTCTGTAGTGTCCAACTGCATTGACGGTGGCACAAGTCCTTGTAAAATACGTTCACTCTCCTTTTCGGTACCAGTTCCTTTCAAACGTGCATCGCTGGAAGGGACGAAGCGAGATATGGACTCTGTCTCAGAGTCGGCGATTCCTTCCTTGACCCACCGGTCGTATGGAAGGGGCAGAGGGACCCGTTTACAATGGGTCCCGTGGACCCAGTTCTTCTTTCCTTCCACCCGAACGGCTGATCTCGTGGAAAGAAGGATAAGGTATGGTCCGGTCCACCTGGGCTGTCCGTTGTTCGTGCGCTGAAAATTCCGCACCAGCACCCAGGTGCCGGGTTCGATGGAGTGACCTGGATCATCAGAGGCTGGTGGAGAGGAACTGTGAACCTGTTGGTGTAAAACACGCAATTTAGTTGTTAATTCGCACAAATAGTCAAGCAGTACAGGGTGCTCTATTTCGCTGAGTTTCTTTGGCCTTGGCACGCCCCAGACGTTGGCTGGGCGGCCAAACACTATTTCATGGGGCTAAGTCCTAATCTGGAATGGACAGTCATTCTGGTAGACAGGAGTGCTAGAGGCACGGCGTCAGGCCATTTAAGACCTGTACTGGCTTGGATCTTGGCTAGTTTGAGATTTAGCGTGCCATTGTAGCATTCCACTAATCCAGCCGATTGGGGGTGATTTGCAGCGTGGAATTTCTGGTGTATGCCTAGACACTCACACACTCTCCTCATCACACGTCCCACTTCCATTATCACTCCAGACGATTCTAGGCATACCGAACCTAGGGAAGAATTCCTTGACAAGGGCTTTGGCAGTTGACAAGGCGGTGTTGTCCTTAAGGGGATACGCTTCCACCCACCTGGAGAAAGCGCAAACAACAACGAGCACATATTTCATATTGTTGCACCTCTCCATGTGGATGAAATCGAGCTGCAAAACCTCGAACGGATATGTTGGAAGCGCAAAATGACCAGCTGGAGTTGGGGTTCCCCTACCGGGATTGTGCTTCAAACACACCATACAGTTTCTGACCACATTCTCTGCACATTTTGGGATATTACTATTCTGCCATACTGGGGCCAATAGTTTACAGATTCCTTTCGTACTGATGTGCGCAATTCCATGGGCCATTGTTACTACTGCAAGTACATATGCGTTAGGTAATAGCCATCGCTGGTGTTCTGACAATTCGACCCAACAACCATTCGCATCTAATCTACCCTTGCTTTCTCTCCATTCATTCACCTCTTTCTCAGTGGCCTCAGCTTGCATAGTTTTCACGCTTTCAATGGTGTCCTCACACATACCCACATCGGTAATCCATCTAGCGGGACCTACAACATACATCCGACTCATTGTGTTCCTTGCAGCCTCTTTCGCAACCTCGTCTGCAAATGCATTCCCACGGCCAACATCATCTTGAATCTTTCTGTGTGCACTGCATTTCACAATTGCAACTTGTAGTGGCAAGGTCAGTGACTCGAGGAGCTCATTAACTAGCTGACCATGTTGTATCTTTGCACCATGCGACGTCAAGAACCCACGTTCACGCCACAATCTCCCAAAGCTGTGAGCCACGCCAAAGGCGTATTGGCTGTCAGTGTACACATTCACTCGCTTTCCTTTCGCCAACACACATGCTCTTGTAAGTGCGATTAGCTCTGCGGCTTGCGCGGAATTGTGGGAAATGCGCGCGGTCTCTATAATGGTGTGTAATGTCGTTACGGCATATGCTGCAGTCGTATCACCATTCGGCAACTTGAAACATGAACCATCAACCCATAAAGTATCATTGCATTCAGGAAGGGGAGTGTCCTGTAAGTCTACTCTCCCTTTGGTTTCTTCTTCTGTCCTAAAGCAGCAGTCATGTTTTTCAACCTCGTCTGTCTCTGCCGGGATGGGTAGTAGCGTAGCGGGGTTGAGTGTATCACACCTCTTTATGTGAATGTGACTCGCTAACAGTGTTAGTTCGTAACTGGACAGTCGAGCGCTAGTAAGATGTTGTGTCTTCGTCCTGTTTAGCAAAATGTCTACTGCATGCGGGACCATAACGATCAGAGTGTTATTCATGACTAACCCAGCAGACTGCCGAATGCAGACAGCCGCTGCGGCGGTGGCCCTCAGACAACTTGGTAGTGCCTTAGCCACAGGATCTAGAGTCGCTGAAAAATACGCGCATGGGCGCTGTTTGTCCCCAAAGTATTGTGTTAGGACTGATAATGCACAACCTTCCTTCTCATGGACATATAATGTAAAAGGCTTACTGTAGTTGGGGTTTCCCAACACAGGAGCCGAGCACAATGCATCACGCAACTCATGGAAACTTGTCTGACAATCTTCAGACCAGGGCATAGGATTGGGCGTGTCTTTACAGAGTAGTGCCAGCAAGGGTTTAGCCAGTAGTGAGAAATTCGGTATCCATTGTCTACAGTACGATGTAATGCCCAAGAAGGCCCGAACCTCTCTCTGTGTCCTCGGGGCACTCAGTTCTGCAATTGCCTGTATTCTTTCTGGTGTCAGTCTCCTTCCCTCCTTCGATAAGATGTGACCTAGGTAGGTCACTTCTTGTCGACAGAATTGTAGTTTTGAAAGAGAGACTTTGTGCTTCATGTCGCATAAGCGACTCAATAACGACAATGTAGCTCGCTTGCAAATTTCTTCAGTGTCTGCAGCGATCAGTAGATCGTAGACATACTGAATCAGAGTTGAACCATCAGGTAGAACAATCATGTCTAGTTGTGTTTTCAGGGCCTGACTGAATATTGATGGGCTTTCGCAGTAGCCTTGAGGAGCGCGCTTGAAGCGGAAACTTCGTCCTCCTAAATTGAAGCCAAAAATATCTCTACTCTCCTCAGCAATCGGGATGCTGAAGAAAGCGTTCTTCAGGTCAATCACTGAAAACCAAGTGGCAGAGGCTGGAACCATTGTCAATAAGGCAGTAATGTCGGGGACAACTGGAAACTGTGGGATAACCACCTTATTCACTTCTCTAAGGTCAATCACAAACCTGTACACAGGCGGCTGTGAAGGATCGGTACGCTTTAAGACGGGCAAAAGAGGACTGTTACAAACGTTGCCTGTTGTTTCTTCGATGACATCTTTCTCGGTCAGATCATAAATAATCGTCAACAACGCCTTTTCGCATTCACTAGATATTTTGTATTGGGGAATACGTGGCAACCTAACGTTGGCTTTCAATGTTATGACATACGGTGCTATCTCCCAACGGCCTACATCATTGGAACCATTAGCCCATAGTATATCCGGAAGAGATGACAATTCAGTTGGAATATTTTCCTTTGACAAATACATTGGAGAAATGACTTTCTTACCTAAGGTGAGTTGTACTCCCAAGGGAGAACAGTACAAAGTCGCATATAACCTCTTTAGTAAATCCAAACCTAACAAATTTTCACCGCAACCTGTTGTAAGAATGAGGGGTGCTTCTAATTCGCATGGACCAACAGAAAGGGACATGGGACTAGAGATCGGGTTTCTAACAGGGGCGCCAGAGAAACCTACTGAAACATTCATTTCGCCAGACAAAGGTGCGCCAGGAAGTTTCAAGTGCATAATAGAACTTTTTGTAGCACCAGTATCCAGCAGAAATGGCTCTGACACTCCTGAGGTAATCACCTCGACATAAGGTCCATTCTGATCTACTGGAACTGAAACGACTCCCTCTCTTTGTCCGTGGCTGTCCTAGCAATTATTACCCTCATTCTCGTTTTCGGTGTAATAGTCTTCAGAATAGTACTGAGCTGACCTAGACGATGCATTATTCTGTTGGTCAAAGCTGTTCATGGAATTCCGAGGCAGAAAAGAAGTTGTATTCTGGGGGAAATTTCCACGGCCCCTACCCCTAGGAGCATGTTGAACACCTCTACCCCTTATACCTGAAACACCGTTTAAACGTCGCGCAAGAGCCGGGCAATTACCTTTAAAGTGACCCTCTTCCTTGCAATATGCACACTGATTCGGGCCATACGGAAGACGCTGATGGGAAAACTCGTTTCCTTGCGCGTTTCTCGAATACTGCTGTGGTTGTTGATAATTGGGCTGACTAGCCGTGCGAGGCGGATATGCTTGCTGGAGAAGAACTTTAGTTTTTAAGTCTTTCGTCTTTTTGTCTACCTTATCTAGCTCGTCTTTGTACCTATTTTCATAGTACTGGGCTGTAGCTAAAATCTGCGCTGACGTAGAGACAGCCCAAGCACTTTCTGAATCTTTCAGTTTATTACACAGTTCAGGAAGCATATTATGTACAAATTTGTCTACAAACAATCTTTGACCACCCTCGGTAGCCATATCCTGACCGCTATGATCGGTGAAAGTCTCCTCAAATCTCGTGAAAAAGTCAGACACATTCTCATCTTTCTTCTGCTTGCACGCAGACAGCTTGTCCCAATTTACGCGTAATTCAGGCATTAATGTTTTCATGTACGCGATAATCCTACCGGGAAGTTCGGCTATTAACGGCTCAGGTTTAGAACCACCGACTTGTCTAGCATCTGTAGTGGTAATATTAGCCCATGAGTCACTTAGTTCTTGATCATGATCTGTATGACGAATTTTACTCCATAAAGGATGCGGAACAACATTCCCAAACAACATGTCTACGTCCGCTAAGTTCATTATACATGAGCTGGCAGTCTGCGATAACTCCTTATAATACCCAGTCGGATTTTTACGGGGATCAGGTAGTGTCTGCTTGAGTGCTAAAACTTCGGATCTTTTCCAGGGGACATGTACCCATACACGCTGAAAATGTGGCAGAATTGGTGGATTTACATTCGCATCCCCTTCCCTCCAAACTGGAGGAACCTCTCTCATGGGGTACTGTCTCGCTTTTTTTTCTACTTGATACGTCGTCTTCGTACAATGATCTAGAGACGTTTCCCTTACTCCTATAGGAAAACAATAAATCTATCGCTTTCTCAACATCGGCACCTATAATCATACCTTCATGGAACTTAAAACGCATATGCCATAATTCGTTCATTTTGCGTTTGGGATCATTTGTCTCCAAATCTTCACACAGATATACACACATCTCTTCGAATATGTATCTCTGAGTGGGTGCATCCCATTGACGGAAAACTTCCATAACAGACTGAACATCATATCTAACAGTGTCCGTAATCCATTTGCGTGCTAGCTCATTCAGCACTTCTCTTTCCTCGTAATCAGGCAGCTGACTACGTAACTGTCTACGTTCTGTTTTAGGGGTCGTTCTAGGCGACCCAAAGAAAGGTGAAAACAGACCAGTGACAGTACTTGCCACTCTCTGACTAATAGAAGGAGAAGCTTGCGGAGGGGCAGATGCGTCAGAAAAGACAGGCTGATGCAAAGAAGAAGTCGAAGCAATAGCAGAGGAAGTTGAAGCAGTGGCAGACGTAGTATCATAGGGAACAGTTGGAGCTGTAGGCAAAGTTGTAGAAGTAGATGGAGTATGTAGCAAAGTCGGCGGCCCTTGAGAAGGCTGCGCCGGAGACGTAGAAACCAGCTGAAGAGGAGCTGGCGTTTGTGCAAGAGCTGTGTTTCGTGCGCCGGGGCGCGGTATAATAAAATGCTTTGGGGTTGCGGTAGCGTCTAACGCATACGGTGGCGGTGAGCTTAATAAGTGGGACATTAATGGATCTTTCTCGGATGTTCCTTTTGGACCTTGTCCCTTATCTGGTAACATTGGGTAGCATTTATCCACTGCTAGTTTCTTGCTCCTAAGCACTTGTTCGCTTTCCTGCTCTTCCTCGTTATCCCTGTATGCAACGGCAGCTTGTACCATCGACATCCCTCTTTTATTCCTTTTTGCTAATTTTATTTCTTTCTGTTTGGCTTCTTTGCGCCATAAGCGAAAAGAGTCAAACATCGCCGGCCGGGCTTTTTTCTTGAACAATTTGACCTCGAGGTTATCTAAGATTTCTGAGTCAAAACTACCATGTTGGGGCCATTTTAGAACACCATCCTTGCGGGTGTATTTTATCCACACTTCATTATATGTGATAGGACCTACGCCATGTTTTACATATAATTCATATGTTGGAGTTCCGATCGGAGGAACCGGACAGGAATCCTCCACTCGGGAGTCCTTACTACAACCAAGACAAAACAAGTTTCCAAGCCTGCTAAAACCAGGCATCTTTGCTCACTAGTCTAGCTTCAAACTTCAAAGGGTTTATCGATTACGATATTTCTCGTGAATACACGAGTCCTTCGGCTTTGGGGCTTGCAAGTACCAAATCAAAAGCGTATCTCAAGGATACCAAAAAACTAAGGATCAAAATAAAGTCTGGGAGACGCTCCACTTATACTTAACTGAAGTATTTGAAGATCGGTGACGTCACTAGAAGACTCGTCTATCGTTTCGCTCTACCAAGGATCACTGGGTCCAAAACAGGGCGATAGTCAGGGCAGCAGTCCTTCGTAGCCGTCGGGACGCGGGGAACCTCGCAGCAAAGACCTTCGGAACCACGTCAACATACAGGGGTCGCTGAAGTGGCTGACCGTCCTCTGGAATTTTCACACGAAGCTCCTCACGAACATCTGGCTTGGACCGTCGCCGCTTGATACCGCCCCGAGTTGGGCGCCAACTGAGGTACCGGGTTTTTAGGAACCCCGTGGTGCCAGGGGATAACACCCGAAGACCTCTGAGTTCTCCCTGTTCCGGACCACAGAAACACAGAGTCTTCCAGTTGAAGTCAGAGATCGAGTTTTATTGGGTGCAACCAAGTAACATGTGTCCTAGAAGCACGACAACACGGGTCGTGTATTCTCAGGAGACTGTTCGTTTTTACAGAACCAGCCTTCTCCTTATATACAGAAATAATAGCTGCAGGCAAGAATTCTTGAGTTTATGATATGGCGATACACATATTTCTACAATAATACAAAGAGCGAAGTCATGTAGGCCAACCCATATTTTAGACGTCCAGTTCGTGATAGATTACCCGGCCAGGCCCGGAACTCCCATCAGATATCGATGAAACCCCAATAAAGCAGGGCACCTCCTAGTCATAAAACTGGCCATAAACAAGGAACATGGACAGGTGTGTGTGTGTAGAAAACATGGTCGGTACGTAGTGAATGGTTTGTGGCATGTTATGCATTGATGCTATCTTATTCGGCCACTGGGCGAGGAGCTGCCCAAACAGGTTCGGCTGGAGGCAATGGAGTCGGTTGGGACAGGTCAGGGGGAAGTCAGGGAAGGTGGACGTGTCCTTTTAGATCAAGCTCGACCTTACTCAATTGACTTATATGAGGGCAAGACACAAGATGGATGCTGTTCACAAAATGGAGTCTAAGGGTTCGGAACGGAAACTACGATTTAAGGGTGTTGGCATCCCTCAATCATGACGCAAATGCATAGAGATGATGTCCTAATCATTACCGGTCCGTCGACACCAAATTCGTCATGGTACGTTGATATTTTGTGGCACGGGTATTGGACCTCGATACCGGGATAACAGCAGGGTCCAGAATTTCAGAACCACAAGTCAGCTTATTAAATCTTAGACTTTTATTCACTGTGTGTGAAGATGCAACTTTCCTAATCAAAGTCAACATCAACATTTGAACACCACTTAAAATCTGGCTTCACTGACACTGAATATTATTATGGAAGTTTGACGCATTTTCTTGTTCTCTGTAGTTATACCAAAATCCACTAGATAGCACTGTTGTCAAAATTTCACTGTGTAACAGTGTGCCTTGGTGTACAATAGTCGTAGAGAGAGTAGATTTATTTACTGCTCCTTCACAGCCAGCCGGGAACCAATGCTCAGCACAGATGCACACTTTCTGGGCATAAGAAACATTTATGGTTTCATTTAATGCGTGCACAGTGATGCTCTCAAAGGTGATCCACACCAGGATATGCCATGTGTTGGCACAAGAAAAACTTCCCCTAGCAACCTTAAACGCGAAGGCAATGACAGGTTGCTATGGTAACTAAGTCCACAATGGTGACGCGCGCCGACACATGCGCCGATCGTCACCACGCAAACACGCCTTCAAACAGTCATTTGAGGAGAAAAGAAAAAAAACAATCTCACCGGACTTTGTGAGAAAAGCGTCGCACAAAGCAGGGGATGAACAGCACCAGATCCTAATGGCGTACGCTGCAGACACACCAGACGACACCTTCGACTGAACTTGGCAGGATCAACACGGATGACAGCCACGGCACATGGTAGCCTTAGGGAAAGGCTGGAAATCGGCAATCGCCGCCAATGAAAAGATGACGAAGTCCGAGTAAGTTCAAGTCACCTTTATTTCATCCGACTTCAACAGCTCATCGGCAGCAACTGCCGATCACAGGCATTCCGTGTTCCACACAGGGAACGCATGAAAAAATGCCTCACGGAATACTCGACAAACACGATGACCCATCACCTTCCCAATTCCTAGGCCAGAGAGTTGGTTTTCACACCATTCTGGGTAAATATTTCTACATTTGTTTATGGGCTTATGTGCTTTTCTCTCTGTCCTCTCCCTTTTCATGCAGTGTCATTGCAAAGTATAAATGAAAGCATATGATTGATTATTTGAATCCTCCTTACTGTGAGAGACAGAGTTTGTTCTGTGCTGTGTAAGTAGTTCACATGAACTTTACTCTAAGATAAAATTTTAAAAGACATCCCGACTCTGTGATCATTTCCAATGTGTAAGTATATTGAAATCTTATGTCATTTCACCATCAACTAGTTCCAACTAATGGTCCATTTACCAGAGGAAAGAACTTTTGATCAGTGAAAGATTGGTTAGGGACTAGAGATAACTAATCTTGAGGATTATAAAAACATGACCCCAGTGGTTATTGTCAGCATGTTGTGAATGAATTTATGGGCCCAGGCAAGTATGTGGTATTAGATTACCTGTCGCTGGTAACCCCCTGGATCACAGGCATGTTTGATGAGAGAAGTGGTCAGGAAGATCTGCTTGGAGAGACGTTGTTACTAGCATCTCTATGTGAGTGCCACTGTGAGATGTAAAGCGGCATGCATAGGTGAACTAAAGGGAGGATTACTGTGATGAACCCACTATAGGGAACGCATTATGGGTGTCTCAGAAAGTGGAACTTAAAATATGGAATCTGACTTGCTTATGGGGGCTTTGCAGAGAGTTGCAATAGCTGTCGGAAGTCGCAAAGGCGCTTTTCCCTGCAGCTTTCTTAAAGACGGCACTGTCTATACATTATTACATTGTTTACTTTTGACGCCTTGTCTATTGCTACAAACACACTATACATCTCAAGCACAGATCATGGCACTATGAGGCTCTCCCTAAAACCTTACACCTAAAACAAAATATGCACACATTTACAATTACTTGTGTAACATTCAGGTAGCAGTTGGGTGTCACTCAAAATGTAATCTATTAATTCTTTCATTCCTCATTCAGTCTTTCACTATTCATTCTGTCCTTCCATCTGTGTGTCCATCCATATCCAAACCTTTTTAACCATTTGCAAACCTATCTATCATCTATGCTTCCATCCATCATTTCCCTCATCAATCCTTTCACTTATCGATCTATCCACCTGTGAGAAGGACCGTGTTGATGCGTCTGGAAGGGGCCCATGAGTGAGCCAAACCCTCCCACTCAGCTGGTAACGAACAGGGGTCTAGTCTCGACCGAAGAAAGCGGGGAGGGGCCTCTGACGTCAGCGGAAATGCGAGGACCTAAAAGGCATACAGGCGGAATCCGAAGGAGAGGAGGACGGAAGGAAGCGAACGGAGAAGGCGGAAGCGAGTGGCAAGAAAGACGAAGACGAGCAAAGTGGAAAGACGTGGAACCAGAGGAGCGTCTATTATACAACGCTCATACCCAGCGGGCTGTAGAAGGGAGAAGAGGCCCCGGGTCCCTTTGCCACGGCCCTGGACACGGGTCGTGGCTTAAGGCGAGTACCACTCAGCGGATCGTTTTGATGGGGGTGGTGGGGAGACACTAGGAGTTAGAGCACGCGGGGTAGTTCTACCCGAGCACGCGATAATCCCTCACGGTTCCCCTCCACTATGTGGTGACTGGTGACTGTAGCACTAAAAGAACAAGGGAAAACCGAGAGCTTGGTTTTAACCCCAATCTTTTTTTTTCTTTTCCTTCCCCGCACCTTTGCACAAGAGAGAAAGAGCAAGAGGCCCTAAAGCCCGGGAACCCAACAAAACCTTGAGAAGCTGGAGAAGACTCCTGAGGAGGAAAAAGGGAGAGACCATCTCCAACCATTGAACTGAACGCTGAGGCTGTTGTGTGGTCTACTATTCCCCACAGAGAAAGACCTGAATTCAAAACACAATAAAAAGAATGTGTATGGTAACATAGGGTCCTGTGGTCCCTCTTACCCCTCTGAGCACCCCACTCCCTACACCACCCTTTTCACCCAATCCATCCTTTCTCTCATCCATCCACTCTTCCACCCATCCTTCCAACCATTTACCCTTTCACCCAAGCCATCCTTTCCCTCATCCATCCACTCTTCCGCCCATCCATCCATTCCCTCATCCATCCAACCATTTACCCTTTTATCCATCCTTTCACTTACTCATCCATCCACCCATTCACCCTTTCACTCATCCATCCATGCTTTCTTCCAGCTCCCCACCCTCCGTTTCACTCATGTATGCATTCTTTCACTCATCCATCTTTACGTTCTTCTTTTCACATATCCATGCACCCATTTGCCCATCCATTCTGTCAATCATCCATCCATGATATCACTCATCTATCCATCCATCCATCCATCGTCCCTTTCTCTCTCCATTCCCCTTCCACTTCCCACTCATCTTTCCATCCACCCTTCACCCATCCACCCACCCATCAAGTTGCGGACAGAAGAGGCCCATCAAAAACTTCACCCTCACTGTAGTCCCTAAAGCAAGTGGTGGGGTGGGTTCACTATGCCCCTGCACATATGCAATCTGAAAACTTGGCTGTCATGAGTCATGTATGATGCACAGTGCGAGTACACAAGGTGAACATGACATGGTGTTGTTTCCAGGGCTTTAAGTGGGATGAAAAAAACTGGGGGTCTCGCCAAGGGGCGTGTCTGGTATAATTAAGGGCTTGACTTAAAACACCTCAGCGGAAAATATGTACTGAGCATAATGTGCCAGCCGATTGGTATTTTGCTGTTTCTATCATTGCATCCAGTAACATTAGACCCCAGAAACCAGACTGAACGCCTCTGCTGTTTCATTCAAAAAGGAAGTGAAAGCGCTCCTCATGGCGAAACTCACCTACTCATAGACTTTGGAATCGCGGAGACCATTCATCCCTTCACCATTAACCCTCTCTTCCACAAGGGGCCACTAGACTGGATTGGCACGCTTTCTGACCACGACCTAACTCAACGGTTATATGTTGTCCTTGTAACCTATTGCTTCACTTTGATCCATTTGCTATGTATACTTGATGTGCCTGCATTTATTAGTTTTGTATATCCAGCCTGACTTTATGTAAAGCGCTCTGATATCCGCAAGGATCTTGTTCGCGCTATATAAGACCTTCAAAATAAAATTAGATTGTGTAAGAACTACAACCTCTTCTTTTTAACTTTGTCCTAGAAGGGACAGGAGGAGGCCACCACATAACAGCTCAAACTGGCCGATTGTCATTCTGTATGTGACAATCAGCCAAATACAGAATGACAATGGGTGGGGTGGGGCTGCTCTTGTGCTCCGAGGATGAGTGTGAGGCGGCCCCATCATGGAGCTGAGGCCTGACACAGGGGTACAGCTCTGCCCCCTGCAAGGCCCAATATGACAGACAAAGGTGTCTGTAAAAAGGATCCTCACGGACAACGGACGTGAGGTTCAATTTACAGACGGTCCACGAAATTTACGGACGGTTGATCACCCTAGGGGCATGTCTTGTGGGTGGGTGCAGGGAAGAGCATCGTTTAAAAAAGAATAATTAAAAACCTACCTTTCCACCAGGTCCCGCATCTTCACTGCTCCTGCTCTCCTGCTTTTCTGCCTCCGACAGGAACAGGAAGCGAGAGCCAGAATCCCTCCCCTAAGCCAATCACAAAGCTTCATGCAGCATAGAGAGTGGTCTGGAGCACTGTTACACGGTGCTCCAGCCAGGGGCTAGAGAGGTGTGTATGTTCTCCTCTCAGGCTGCAATGTATTCTGCATGGAGAAGGGCAAAGTGCATATGACTGGTTTGGGCGGCCCGACAGGGCCGACCAAATTGTTTTTGTGCACTCAGGAGTGGGCATACTCCTCCTCCCTGCCCTGCTCGCAGAGCAGAAACCCCGCCCACAAAACAAACAAACCATAAAATGGTAATAACTGCGATAAAGCAGTTCGGTGACACTCCTCCGCCATAGGGTAGGAGCTGCCCCTGAGTTTTAGACAGGTGATTACCCAATCAGTGGCAGCAGCAACGAGTCAACGCTGATGAACGCGCCAGGAGCAGTGCGAAGGTCCCCGGAGTGCCTGTCAAACAGCAGAAGCCAGGAAGAGGATTTTGTCAAGAGAACAATAACGAACATCAGAGCAACCCGGAAAGAATTCAGGTAAGTATGGAGAGGAGCTGGAAAGAAGACCCGTACACGTCGACTAGATGGCGTAGCACTCTTTTGCCCTGTTCAACCTCTTTTACTCCTGCCTTGCGCCGCCCCTTGTGCACACACGATCCGGAGCAGAGCAAGTCCACCAGGACACTCCCCATCAGTTTGGACTTACCAGGATTGCGTCAATGAAACAAATGCAACAGTCGAGGGGCATGGACATGTCCAGCAGGTTCCCATGTACAATCCTCCGGACCATACCCTTTCCAGTGAACCAGATACTGCAATGGACGTCTCACTCTACGAGAATCCACAATAGCCTCCACTTCATATTCAGGGTCATCATCAACCAAAACTGGGGGAGGTTGAACAGGTAAACTTGTCCCGACACCACCAGTTTTAATAATGAATCGTGAAAAAACAGATGGATTTATAGAGAGGAAGGGAGGTCCAACTTCATGGCTTCCGTATTGCCTACCTTTACGATGGTATATGGATCAATGAAACGGGGTTTGAACTTTTGTGTCCCCTTCACCGCAATGTTATGTGTGGGCAACCACACCGTATCTCGAATTGCATAGTCAGGGAATGGCTAGCAATGGAGATCCTCACTCTCCTTGTACATGCTCTTAGCTTTGTTTAGGTTCATTTGGGCAGTCTTTTGTGCCTCATGAAGGTGATTTACAAATTCTAGGGCAGCAGGGGTAGGTGTAGAAACAGGCGGAGGCAAAAGTAGATAACAAGGATTTAATCCATAAATACAGAAAAAAGGAGAATAACCAATAGAAGAATGCTTCAGATTATTGAAAGCAAGGTCAGCCGCCCATAAACATGTATTGCAATCAGCAGAGGAAAGAAGCAATTGACACCTTAGATATTGCTCTAAGCATTGATTCATTCTTTCCCTCTAACCATCTGTCTGAGGATGATCAGCAGATGAAAGATGTATATCAATGTGCAACAAGGACCCCTTCCAGAAGTTAGATACAAACTGGGGACCTTAGTCAGATACAATAATAGATTGAAGACCGTGTAATCTTACTATGTGTTGCAGAACAATGGTAGCCAACTCTTTAGAGGTAGGCAATGTTTTCAAAGAAACAAAGTGTGACATTTTGGTCAACATATCCACAACCATCAAAACAATGGTAAACCCTTGAATAGTTTTTGGCAACTCTACAATGAAATCCATGAAGATGTAATGCCAAGTGGTTGGGGTGTTGACATAGGAGTCAGTAATCCAGCTGGGACCTGGTGAGAATTATTGCTCTGAGCACACACATGACATTGTTGAATGTACTGGTGGGAATCCTGAACCATAGTGGGCCACCAAAAGGATCTTCTCAGAAATTCAATGGTTTTCTTGTAACCTGTATGCACCGATAACATGTGAGAGTGGCACCATTGAGGAGCTTGTTGTTGTAAGGTTTTTATAAGAATCACCAAACCCCCTTGGATATAAAGGAGGTCTTGTACTCCTATACCAGTGTGTTTCTGTTCTAATTCCTCAACCTCTCTACAATTTTGTGCCTGTAATACATCACTCAAAAAAGCCTCCTCAGAACACATTGCCCCAAAAAGGATTTCTTGTGCTATGGCAAATGGAGGAGCAGGGGTAGTTTCCGCTTCTTCATAGCCATACCGCGATAAAACATCTGGTTTTCCTTGTTTTTTGCCTGCCTGAAACTGTATTATGAAATCAGAATTGCTGAAAAAGTGTCCTGCGCATTTGCTACATAGATAGGGCTCTAGCTGCCTTTAAAATGGTAAGTTTGTATGGTCAGTAAGAATGGCCACAGTATACAAAGCACCCAACAGATACTGGCACCACTCTTCAAAGGCACATTTTATAGCTTGCAATTCCCTGTCTCCCACAGAAAAGGTTTGTTCTGTGGGGTTCAATTTATGGGAAAGAAAGGCCACAGGATGTAATTGACCAGTTTCTTTGTCTCATTGTGAAATAATTCCCCTAATGGCAACTTGAGATGCATCTGCTTCTACTATAGATGGTTGAAATGAATCAGGATTGTTTTAAAATAGGGGCAGTAATTAAAGCGTTTTTGAGTTTAGTAAAGGCTTCTTCAGCCACAGAAGACCAGCAAAAGGAAACACATTTTTCAACAGCTTAGTAATGGGAGTTGCCAGAGCCACAAAATCATCAATGAAATGCCTATAAAAGTTAGCTATGGCCAGGAAACTCTGTACTCCTTTTACAGACGTAGGGGAATGGCAATCAATGATGGCTGTTATCTTTTGTGCATCCATTGTTACCCTATCATAAGACAGCACAAATCGCAAAAAGGTCACTTTTGATGTGTGCAACTCACACTTCTCTAGCTTCAAATACAAGTGATTCTCTCTCAAGCATTCCAACACAGCCCTCACATGTCCTGCTTGCTCTGCGGTAGTCGACGAGTATACCAGGATGTCGTCTAAATATGCTATAGCACATACCTCCAACATATCAATGAAGGCTTCATCAATAAAAAACTGAAAGGTGACAGGGACATTACAACGACCAAATGGCATCACAAGGTATTCATAGAGCCCAAATTTTGTACAAAATGCTGTCTTCTATTCATCACCCTCTTGTACCCTCACTAATTGATATGCTCCCCTTAAATCCAATTTGGTAAACAGTTTGACATTTTTAACCTGATTAAGTAATGATTGGATAAATGGCATAGGGTACCATTTTTTTATGGTTATGTCATTTAGAGCACAGGAATCAATACAACATCTGAGACCTCCCTCCCGTTTTGGGATAAAGAAGAAAGGAGAAGAAGCAGGTGTACTTGAAGGATGGATAAACCCTATCCTGAGCATCTTGTCCAAATATTCTCTCAGATAGATATTTTCTTTTTCGGTTAAAGCATAAATCCGGCAACACAGAATTTGAGCTCCAATGACCAGATCAATACAACAGTCGTAAGGTCGGTGTGCCGGCAGTCTAGAGGCCTTTTCCTTATCAAAAAGACAAAGAATGGGTCCTCCAATCAATGTTCGGATTATGTTGCGTAAGCCATGGAATTCCTAAAATCGCTTGGAATTGGGTTGAGTAAATTAGATAAAACTGAACTGCTTCTCTTTGTTCAGCTAGTATAATGAGTTCTAGTTCAGCGGTTGCGTGAGTAACAGGACCGGATTTTATGTTACTCCTGTCAATAGTTTTTACTTCATCTACCACAGTCTTAGGTACCACAGGGAGTTCCATGCGTTACACCCATTGCATGTCAATACAATTTCCTGTTGTGCCAGAGTCAATCATAATCTAAACATCTATGGACTAATCTCCCCACAGTAGTTGGGTTCTTATTAGGAAATGATGGAGAGAGGACAAAGCATGATTCTGAGCCAGGAGATGGGAGACTATTAATTCCAATCTACCTGAAGAGCTTGTCTCCATAGACTTCGGGCTCTTCAGTTTCCCAACTCACTACGCCTTTTCGGTTTTACTAGACAGTCACGTAAGAAGTGTCCTTGTTTGCCAGAATATAGGCACAACTTCCTATCCCTGCGACGCTGTCTTTCTTCATCAGTTAGAGGGCCCCGAACGCTACCTATTTGCATTGGCTCAGGTTCTTCTGTACCTTTTTCAGATTCTGCCTTCCTGTCTTTATACATAATAATTTTGGGTTCAAAATGCCCTTTCTCCCGTCTTTGCTCATGTAACTGATTATCTAATTTGACTACAAAGTCAATCAGAGAATTACAGGACTCTTGGGGATCCACTACTTAAGCCAATATGTCTATGAGTTCATCTATGAGCCCTGTATAAAAAAGAGCACTCTGTTTGACCTCTGGCCACCCTGTTTCAGCCACTAACATTTAAAGCTAGATATGTGAGTCATCAAATCTTTGAACCCATCTTTTTGAATCTAAGAGTTTGCTGTCCACGGAGTGCATAAATGAATGCCTGTACAACAATCTACATAATTTGCTTTAAAATCTGCATAGTTGCATAATAACGTGCCATTTCCCTCCACTAATGGGATAGACCAAGTGGCATCCGTTCCCCCTAGATATGACAACACAAACGCTACTTAAGCTTGTTCAGTGGAGAAGCAAGATGATTTGCACATGAAATGCAATTGCCACTGATTTATAAAAGTAGCGAACTTTGATTGGTCCCCCAATAATCGCTCACTAGGAGGAGTGGTTACTTGAAACACCGGATGACTACCACTAGAAGAGGAGGGACCAGAAGAGAACAGATTATCAGAAGCCTGTGTTTTAGAATCAGCGGAGGCAGCAGGAAGTGAGCCTTGTTCCAAGGTAATTACTTTAAGGGTAAGAACTTGGGTTTCTTTCTTCAGATTCCCTATCATGTGAGCTACGTCAGCTAATGTGATCTGGTGTTCTCCTTCTTGTCCAGGTGGAAAGTAAACGTGGGCTTCACGTTCTGTTAATCTCACCTGTCGTTTCCTCAGGGGTAAGATGCAAGATCTGAAGCATAGTCCCAACTTCTCACACCCACTTGTGACAGCTGAACAGTGTCATAGCCAACACTGTAGAAATGGGGGAAGAGGGTAAACAAAACAAGGAAAGGAAAAGGGAGATAACATCCATCAGGTATGGATATTCTGGTTGAATGGTCCTTATGTGGTTCCTGTAGTGGAGATAAAGATATATGTATTACCATCTGCATGCATTATGGAGATAATGCTTAGAAATAATTAGTGTGATCCCTTTGGATATAACTACCTTTGAAAGATCCCTCTTCCACTTATGTATGTGTGGTATCAAAAAGCAGAGTCAGTGGTATATATATGTGCAAGGAAGAGTAGATTGTTAGATGTTTTCAACTTAGAACAACAGGACAGTATAGTTTAGGATGTATCTGGTATAACTAACCTAAGAGGTGATCAGCGTGGAATCCAATTGAAGCCCAACTTATTCATATCCATTTTAAAATCATGAAAAAAACAAACATATCCTCCCGGAGTGGACAAGGATAGGAAAAAATATACACAAAAATGTGCAGGGATAAAGTACAGTGAAAATTCAGTCCCTTAAATAATCAGGAGACTCATTATATATTTATATTTATATTTTTCTTACAGCCATGCCACAAGCAATGTCAGCAAGGGAGCAGAATCTCCATACACTGTGGAAACTATATCAGATAAGTACTATACATATATTGTGCAAATCAAAAACAATGTTACTGCCTTAAGGAGCATTGACTCTTTGTGAGTAGTCTATGAATTTTTCTCTATTATCTTTCAGAAAATATTTTGAAGGTCCCCGAGGCACCGGACGAGCAGCAGAAGTCAGCAAGTGGAGTTCGATGAGAGAACCTTGACAAACATGCAATATGGACATAGTACAACAGCAGGAGGGACTGAGAATTTGCCGTAATCCCCTTACATTTCAGGAACGGGAAATTGATATAAGCTGGATCTCGAGAACCATAAATAATAAAAAGGATTGACGAGATCTCTGCTCCTATCAGAGGGCCAACGTAAATGGGTTAGTACAGCTTTGCTCCTGGAATGTAAATGAGCTCCTTAACAAAATAACAGATCTGAAATTTGTTACCTATGTCAGGGCCTTCGATATAATAGCTCTGCAAGAAACCTGGGCATTGGAGACGCCACATCTCCAAGGTTTTCTACGGTTCTACAAAGGAGCAACGAAGAAGGCAAAATTTGGTCGCCTGCAGGGAGGTTTAGTCATATATATTGCAAATACCCTCACTCATACTGCCCGCACTTGTGGTCCTAAAACTCAATCATCATTAGCTGTAACCGTATCCTTTTCATCAAAAATAAATACAAGCAACAGCAACATCACGATAATAAACGTGTACATCCAACCCAAAAATAAAACTAAACCAACTAAGGAAATGTGCAGTTTTGTGGAAACGTGCATAGGAGAAGGCCCTAATGTTGACCTCATCCTCACCGGGGACTTAACTTACAATTTAATGGGTTCCTCCATGGATGAAGAAATACTCCAGCAATATACAATTTGGAAGATCCCGCCGCAAGGAGAAGTACACCCGGGCAAACACACAAAGTCAGGGCAATCAATCTTGGAGGAGCTAGAACATCTAAATCTAAGGGCATTAAATGGTAGATCAGCTGAAGATAACCCTCCTGTTACTTTGTTCAGCTCTAATAGAACAAGCTCAATACTGGACTATACCTTTGTCTCCCTATGTTTGTTTCAACAAATTGCATCATTTCGGTTAGGCAATAAAGGTGACAGCGATCATCGGCCGCAGCAAATAGAGCTAAGAACGATCACACCAGCATTTGAACGTTGCCGGGCGCCACTGGGGGCAGATACCACTATTGACTTAAAAAGAATAAAATGTAAGTTAGCTGCTGGCAGTAAGATGCTGGAAAATGCGAAACAGCACTTTAATGCCAGAACTGGAAAAGGGGAAGTTCAGAAATGGCTAAACTTCCTAACAATGATGGAAGTACACACGTTTAAGATCTTACCATTTAACCAGCAAAGGTTCAGCGGCACGAAACCTATATCAATTTCTTCAAAGCAAGAAATCAAGCTTGAAAAATAAAATATCTATCGATCTTTGAGACACCTCCGGCACAAGACCAATGACAAAAATCAATTGGAATTATTACGGAGACAAAGGGCAGATCTGAAAAAACTGAAACGGAATGTCAACAGAGCTATGGAGGAGGAATTCTGGGCAAAAATATTTGCTGACGTTAAACATAATAATAGCGCCAGATTCTGGTGCACTATAAATCAATTCATCCACCAAAATCATGACGGCATCTCCTCGAACATCGCAGAGGAAGATTGGGTCAAATATCTAAGTTTCCACTTTCAACAAAATTGTGAGCTCCGTGAACAGGACCAAATCAGTCAAAAAGAACTAGACCGCCACATAACCAACAAGGATGGGGCAGAATGCAACACGATTGACTCTGGGAATAGAAGGGGGGCTTATCACTTGAGGAATTGCAAAAATCTCACGCAACAGCAATTAAACGGCAGATAGGCAAGGGGAGAGGGGAAGGTGCGCCTGGCCCAAATGGAATACCACCAGCTTTATACAAACAGGTGGCAACCTTCTGGGCAGAAGCACTGGAACCACTGTTTAGTGAAATCAGGACACTAAACACCCTGCCTCAATCTTGGAAAGGTCAATCATTTCCCCAATTTTCAAATCTGGTGAAAAGTCAGCCCCGCAAAACTATCGACTAGTGGCTTTATTAGACAATGTTTATGTTTATGTTTATGTTTTTTGCATTTATAAAGTGCAGCTGTTACCAAAAGAGGTGTCCTGGCGCTGAGGCAAAATATTTTGCTGGGACGTTATTAGAGGATCTCCAGGCATGGGCCACAGACAAATCTGCAATCCCTTTACAACAAACTGGATTTGTAAAATCAGTCTGGACCACAACCAACATTTTAAGCATGGCAATGCTTATGGACAAGGCTGAAGACACATGGACACCTCTATACATATGTTTTATTGACTATAAGGCCGCATTTGATCATTTCAATCGCACTAAATTATGGTCCAAGCTGCATAGTTGGGGGCTGACACAGCCATTAGTAAATTTGCTAATAAACTTGCACACGGACACATGGCTGCAGGTGAAGTTGGGTGACGGAACTTTTTTGTCGAGACGCATCCCAACGGTTAAAGGATTGAAACAAGGTTGCGTCTTAGCACCGACTCTCTTCAACTTATATATAGCTGACTTAGTACCGCTCCTGATCAACTACAACTCACATGCCCCAAAACTAGGAGATATTTTGATACCCTGCCTCTTAGTCCTGATTAGCAAAACAAAAGTAGGGCTACAACGTCTCCTAAATGCAACTCGGGTCTTCTCCAAAGCAAATGACCTAACAATCAATTTGGCTAAAACAAGAACCATGATAATCAGGAAAAAAAGGAGACAAACTGGAGCCTGGTTTTGGGGGGAAACTAAAATTGAGGATACAGCGGAATACAAATACCTGGGTGTGAATTTGGACAGTGGGGGTCGCTTTGCATCACAGAAAAATAGCATTAGGCGTAAAGGCCTAATACTGGCTTCCACTGTAAAAACACTAAATTAAAAGTTGATGGGGCCATCGATCCTCCCTTTGATTGAGGTAGTTCGGGCAAAACTGCTGCCAACAATCACCTATGGCAGTGAAGCTCAGATAGGTAGAGACGCTAAAATACTTGACGCCGTAGTAACAACTGTATACAGGATCATCTTTGGGCTGCCCAAACACACCTCACCGGCACAAATTAGGCTTGAATTCGGCTTTCAAAAACAAACAGTTGCAAGGAAAGGAGTATTCATCATTGCATGGGACAAAGTACGTAAAGCTCCACATGGTACACTAAACGAACAGCTATGGAAGGAAATAGAACAACATTCTAAATCACCTACTGCGGAATATCTTTACAGCAGTTTAAATGGGTTGGGACTACGTCACCTTTGGGAAACATCAACAACTACTACTATTTTCAAAAAACTAGTGTGGAAAACAGTGAAACATCTTTCCTTGTTGGAGGACAAGGCCACATTGACAAAAAGGGCCCATGACTGGATGACATTAAAGACATATACGGACTCGGCTGCCCAAGCATATTTCAATCTGGGGTATGATAAGAATACAAAAATTGCTTTCATGAAGTACAGACTGGGGCTGTTACCCTGCAGTCAACATCTTCCTCTCTGGTTAAGAGAGAAAGAAGGCACTGCGTGCCGCTTATGTGGTTCAGCATCGGAAGACCTGCTGCATTTACTGTGCTCCTGTAAAAAACTGCTTAAAGAACGGAAACAACTGTTGAGGCGACACTTTAATCAGCGGGGGATTCACACCAGGAGTCAAGCTCTACTGGTATGCTTTGCACCGAACGATCCACAACTGAATTGCAGCCTGGTGAAGTGTCTGAAACTGTGCGATAGAAAAATGCCTGAAATGGAGACCTAAGAAATTTATGTAGGGGAAGACATGGGCAAATGTTCTGAGGCGCAGTCAAGAAATTCCCCCCAAAGAAATCAACATTTACATCTGCAGTACGCGGAGATCGGACAGTACAGTACCTGAGGGCATGGTATATGGGAAAGAGGGATGGTTCACCAAGGTCAGAAGGGCTTGTCAATGGTCGGCAAAACGTTTGGCTGGATAGTGTGGAATGCGGAGGCAGCAATTGGACAGAAATTATACATTTTGCTGTTAAAGCTGCTACATTTTAGAAATCTCATTCTGTTTTATTTTTAAGAAGCTTTTAAAATTAATAATTATGAAGGAATGCGTTGTAAATGTATACAAATTGTGTTTTTTTTTCTTTTGATAATGTTGGCACTTTTGCAACGGTTTTAATTAACTATGCAAATATATTTATACCCTTTATACCCTTTGACAAACATGTCAGGAGCAATGAGCAGGTCCCCGCAGTGCCAGTTTAACAGCAAAAGTCAGGAAGAGGAGTATGCCGAGAGAATGCAGACGAACATTGGAGCTACTCAGAAGGAATTCAGGTAAGTGTGGAGCGGGGCAGGATGGAAGACCCACACACGCCGACTAGACCATGAAGTGCCCTACTGTCCTATTTGGCCTCTTTTGTTCCTGCCTTGCTCTGCCCTTCGTGCACACACAATCGGGAGTGGAGCAAGCCCGACACTGATAACGTTTTAAAGCTTTATTTCTCATTAAAGAGATTAATTCATATTTTGCATCTTATATTCACGTTAGTCAGATATGTCTGTTTACAGAAATATTTTTAAAAAATTGGTTATTACATGCAGAATGACAGCGTGTTCCATGAAGGAATTCATCCCTATCTTAATTTAAAGGACATATCCTATCCCCAGCGAGAACATATAAAGAGTTCATTGGGAAAAGAAAAAGTAAATTTAGCTAAATGCTAACAGCTATGAAAGGTCAAACTCCCCATAAGTAATTCCAGAAACTCAGCCATGTTCCCTAAAGGAAAACAAGAAAAATCACCCGTAGCAGTAGCTTACAGCAATCTTGGGCAAGAGTAGCACAGCAAAGTGCTAAGGGACATGACAGGTAAGGTGTGCATAGAATAAGCTGACCCTCTAGCTAGAAACATGTACTATATGGACAAGCACAAAACATAATGCAAACTCGAAATGTTCACTCATTCCTGGCCAATGGGAAGGATCTTCCAATGGTCTGTCATCTGCTTCCTCGATTCCCACAGTAAACATTCATGTCACCATGTTGCTGTTTGAAAGAGGCAATAACATATTACAAAAGAAACATCTAAGAAAGTTCTCATGAAAACCTTCAGCAACCCTACTCTGTCAGCTGTTCAGTGTCCCATTGTGTAACAATGGTCTGCTCTATGAGACGAAACATTAATATCTAGCATGTCCTGGTTAGATCATGGAAATGAAAACTTATAGCAAGCATTTTCTTTCAATATATATTTGTTCATTTTAAGTATGTGGCACAGAAAGCTATTTAAAGACGATGAAATCCTATGGTGCAAGGTGAAAAGAAATACATTTCGCAGCAAACAGCACATTTCACAACGATGTAAAATTTAGCATTTCACATATAAAGTTAAGTCAGAATTCAAAGAAAACGATGTATTATTATTAAAGGAACAGTAACGACTAAGAATAATATTGAGGCCTAGTAGTGAAAGAATAATAGAAATGGGAGCATTCTGCAAGAAAAATTGGCAGCATTTCAGTGTGGCACATTTAATAAAAATGCCTTTTTACTAACCACAAAATAGACATGCATTTCCTTCATTAATGTTAAATCACATTTCTATATTATAATGAGGCTAAATGTAAGTAAAAATGTTCAACTTCCACACTATCTACTAAACCAATGCGGTTATTTGAGCTATTCCAAAAACATATTTTATAATTATATTACATTAACAGTATGGGTAGAGTAAACAACCCCACACTTGCTGCATGAGTTGGAAACCCTTGAAGTCTGACAGTACTGTGTGAAGGTGCTGAACGGCAATAAACCACTAAGGGTGACTGCGGCAAATTCGCCTGTGATTGACTGCCGAGCAAGCTCACATTCTATACTTTAAAGTTGTGGGAGCCAAACCCCAATATTCATATGAAGCTCAATACTTGAACACGCCAATATGTACATAATTCTGCTCCAGCATCTCCAGTATATCTAATGGTTAGAGACTACAATCCTCATCAGAGTAACACAATTTAGCAGAGTTAAACAGAAATAATTATTGAATAGTCAAAATGTGGTATAGAGTAAAGAAAATATGCAATGTAATAAAACTTAAAATACAACTTTCAAATAATGCAAAATCATGAGACTCATTAATCCTTAGGCAGCATCTAAACAAGAATCAAACTCATAAGTAGTACAGACTCATCCCATAGAGAATCTAAGTCAAAAGGACATAGACAAATAAAGTCTCTATCAAAAGAAGTCTAATTGACAGCTGTAAAATCAAACAGACCCTCAAAAGGAACTACCCAAAAGAAACTTGTACTGCAAAAGCCCAAGAGGTTTTATATACAAATCACACTTTCTAGGAATAGATTCTGCAAATTCAGCATAGTATGATCATGTTTAGGATTGCACTGGCAAGTCAGAAACAACTACGTAAACTTTGAAGCTCTACCACTAACCTTTTTCCTAAGGTAAGAACATTTTTCCATCTTCTTTCTCAGCAACTCTCACCCAGAGATGATCAACACAAATGTAAACATTCCTCTATCAATGGATCATAGAATTTGCAAATCCACACTAACACTTCCAGCTGAAATCATTGCAAATAATACTTTGGGTGCATGATGGAAGGGATGTATGTCATTACATCGCATACTAATACCACGCATGCCATTACAACGCGGGTATTACTACACAATGTCAATGACATCGCATTCCATTACATCGCATATTTTTACCACAAGTATGCCTTTAACACGCATGCCATTACAACGCAAAGGCATGCGTGGTAAAGCTATACTCGTGGGAAATGTATGCAAGGTAAGTAACAACCCTACACCTACACAACACACTACTCCTAACCCCCTATGCTACCCCTAACCCAAAAACACTATCACACTACACTATCCACACTACTCCCACCCCTGCACTACCCTAAACCACTACTACGCTACCCACACTACTCCCACCCCTACACTACCCCAACCCAAAAACACTACCACACTACTACACTACCCACACTACTCCCACCCCTAAACTACCCTAAACCCTAAAACACTACTATGCTACCCACACTACTCCCACTCTACACTACCCCAACCCAAAAACACTACCACGCTACTACACTACCCACACTATTCCCACCCCTACACTACCCTAAACCCTAAAACACTACGACGCTACCCACACTACTCACACCCCTACACTACCCTAAACCCTAAAACACTACTACGCTACCCACACTACTCCCACCCCTACACTACCCTAAACCCTAAAACACTACTACACTACCCACACTACTCCCACCCTACACTACCCTAAACCCTAAAACACTACTACGCTACCCATACTACTCCCACCCCTACACTACCCCAACCCTAAAACACTACTACGCTACCCACACTACTCCCACCCCTGCACTACCCTAAACCCTAAAACACTACTACGCTACCCACACTACTCCCACCCCTACACTACCCTAAACCCTAAAACACTACTACGCTACCCACACTACTCCCAACCCTACACTACCCTAAACCCTACAACACTACTACGCTACCCACACTACTCCCACCCCTACACTACCCTAAACCCTACAAAACTACTACGCTACACACACTACTCCCACCCCTACACTACCCTAAACCCTAAAACACTACTATGCTACCCACACTACTCCCACCCCTACACTACCCTAAACCTTAAAGCACTACTACGCTACCCACACTACGCCCACCCCTACACTACCATAATACACTACAATAAACAAACACTACAACACTACACTACCCTAAAACCTAAATCACTACACTACATAAACATTACACTACCCTTCCTAATACACTACACTAAACAAACACGACAACACCACAACACACACTAAAACGTTTTTAAAAAACACTACATTTAAATTACCCTAAAGTAACCCCCACCCCATGCACAAACCCCTTTACCTCTCTCCTCTCCAGCGTCGCCGTCGGATCCTGCTTCCTCCTTCCTGCTTGCTTCACGTCGTTGTGAGGAAACAGCCTAAGTTTCCTCACAACGACGTGGATAGCCGCCGCCATTACACATTACATCGCATGCGTTGTAAAAGCACATGCGATGTAATGGTATGCGTGGTTTTACCACGCGTTGTAACATCGCATGCGTTGTAATGCATGCAATGTAAAAGCAACGCGTGGTAAAACCTGCGTTGTAATGGTTGTTCCCCTGATGGAAGCTTCAAAATACAGACTTTCTAACAAATTTGTACATCGTATTTACAGCAGGACACTGATTAGGCGGGGGATGAGTAAAAGCAAGATGAACAGAACACCAGAAATGACACCCATATTAGAAATAACGGTGCTTCGTATGACAATGTATTTAACTAAACAACCGCCAATACTGTTATTTTATTTATATCCTAATTTGTGCAACCATATTGAAAAACCAAATAACATGTGCTATAGACTTCTAGTTCTGTCTTGAATAAATCTTTTCTTTTCAATAATTTTTTTATGCCAAAAAAAGAATTTTTTTAATTTGCAAAACATTTACATTTTTAACATCATGACTGCAACACAATTATCACGTAAACAATTCACATATTCATATTTCCAATTCCCCCATTCAATCTCTCACTCAACCTTTTCAGACACTCAAACAAACATCCACTGCATACACAGCTATCACCATCTGTTTACAATTCAATTTTGTTTAGTCTTTTTCTTGATTTAGAACAATGCCATAGTAAACAATATCATCACTTTATAGTTTTCTACACAAATTCAAACTTTGTTGTGCATTCTTATGGTTGAAAACAACTGGTCTACGCGTTTCGAACTCTTGATGGCTGTATAGTTCTCTTCAGGACCAAATAGCTTCTCTTAATCAAGCTTTTCACTCTGCCTGACGCTGGGAGATCTGTCTTTTCAGCCCACATCTGACTCAGACCCGACACCTTCGCCTGCGGCTCTTGTTGCCGAGCAGTGCGTTCTACGCGGGTCCTATTCTTTTTGTGTCTTGTGTTATGAAAGTTTGACAGTCGAGGGGAACCAGTACGTTCTTCAGGTAACGCTGACAGCTGGTTTCGGTGCAATCCATTGTCGCAATCACGCCAGGCGTGATTGCGACAATGGATTGCACCGAAACCGGCTGTTAACTGCTACACCACACTACCACAAAGAGAGTTGTTAGTGCTTGTCTAAATTAGCCTCTACTATACCTCTGGGGACTCCCTGGACTCTGTACACACTATACCTTACTTTGGAATAGTATATACAAATCCAGCTTCCTACACTCTCCCACTTTCTTCAAGATGTTTCCTCTGACCGGAAAGCACTGCCAGGAGTCTCAGGAAAGAGAAAGAGTGGTAAGTATCAGATTCATACTTTCTTTGTGACTTTGCTCTAAACCATCACTACACCTGTGATAGTGCTTAGTACAGGGACTCATCTATATGACATGACAGGGGTCTGATATGGCCCTTTTTAAAAAAAAAACTTTTGGAACTTTTCTTAATAGGGCTCCTGTGAAGATTTGTATAGTCTCCCTTAAATCAGGATCAACTCCTTTCAAGAAGGCTGCTGATTTCTGCTCCGTGTAATAAAGCTCCTCATTGCACAAGCAATAGCCTTGTATGAATGAATAGTGAATTCAAACTACATTTCTTAAACGTAATACTATTGGTGTCACTCAATTAAAACATAAGTACCCATTTCAGTCCTATCACTGAAACCTGGTTCTGTCTTGCAGCATAGGACCAGGGTGAAAGGAGTGCATGTGAGAAAGAAAAACAATAGTAACTAACTTTGCATATGTTCCCCCGCCCAATACAGCCTTTCACGCCCTCCCCTGACTCACTCACCTGCAACACTGCAACTCTCCTGAGTTGTGGTGGGCCAACCAACGTCCTCTGGCGGCGTCCACCACTCTTCGTTCCAGACCTCACCGATTTTGTCGAGGCTGGCGGAGTCTTCACCTTCATGTCCTGTTCCTTCTCCTGGCATCCTACGGCTGGATTCCTCACTCTCCGGGGCTTCTTCATTGTCCTTTCCCTTTCTGGTTCCCCTGTCTGTGGTGTTTTTGTCTCATCCTTCGTTCATTCCTGATTGGTGCAAGACTATTGGGGCTCTGCCCACCTGCTGAAAGATAGAGTAGTCCTTAATTACTGTTAACAGTTCTTCCTGGGTTATGCCTGGTTTAACCCTTCATTTTTCTCTTTTATCACAGGTATATTGACAGGGAGGCAGGGTAGCAGAGTGGAATCTGGAGCATATATCAGGTAAGAAGCGGGTCCCCAGGGCTCCTCCTAACAATCCCTTTAACATCTTCACTAATGAACATATTATCAAGTGTCACATCAAAGTCAGTCAGGTATGGAGAAAGAAACTCCTCATAATTGAAGAGACCTACAAAAACACAGCAAGAGAATGAGTAAGAAAGTTCCAGGTGCTCCTAAGTTGCCCCATTCCCACCTGCCTGAGAAAGAAAAGTACACACAAAATAGCTTTCTACTTTCATCACCCCAATTTACTCTTTGATCATCTTGAATATATATTCTAAAACCACTAACTAAATGTTTTTCCTGTACTGGTATTTCATGTCCGAAATCCTTATTTCCTTTAATCCTAATTGTAGCATCGCTAATTATATGCTTTGAAATATTGCTCACTGGAGTCAGTAACCACACCAACAGGCCAGCTAATATTACTAATAGTAAAGTAAATTATGTCATCCTTAAAATGTTACAGTAAGTCAGCACAGCTCAGCCACAGCTACCACTGGGAGTTAAGTGCAGAAGGGGTATTTGGCCCAGTTGAGCAGGATCCATAGTAGGTTGGACCCGGGACATCGGGAGTAAAAGGACTGAACCACCACAGTTGGGCCCAGTAGTCCATATGTGCTCCGTGGCCCTCTGAAAGAGGTTCTGACCCCATGGAAGATAAAAACAACCCTCATCCAAGACTGTGCTCTATACAAAAAGTCAAACATCTAATCAAGAAACACAAAAGTTAGATATATTGGAAATCTCTCTATTTCTTTTGTTTATTTAAAATACATAAACATGAATTGAAAACAATGATTTAAGAATCAATACATAGATGTCTCACCCTAACAGACTATATAGCATCACACACTCATACTTCTTACATACCACTCATAACTTTCAAATCATCCCCGTTCATAATAGACCCTACTAAAACTCTCATGTAGTCAGCCTTGCAGAACACCAAAACCCAAGAAGAAAAGATATCCCCTCACAATACAGTACTGATGGTCCATATTGGATATTGCCTTAACACACATATATCTATAGACCAGATATACATTTGCAGGTCTATTTAAACATCTGTTCAAATTATTTAATACATTTACCTTTGGTATACATCAAATAAAATAATGAAAACAAGAGAGAATATGTTTCCCAATTGTTAATCCAACTTTGATTTTGTGTCTGAATGGCTGAAGTGCAGGCGGCGATGCACGTTTCAAGGTGAAGTGGTGAGCCGACCACGCACCTTCTTCAGGGCACTAAAAGATGATTAAATGAAGAATAAAAACATCAGAGAGGGAAGAAGAGGGCAACAGCCCAGTGGTTCTCTTGTGTCTATAGAATTATTCAAAGGTAGCCTCTGTGGATAGTTGGGTGTAGTATTAAAAAGGACTACGTATAATTCCGTGTCAGGATACTTCCTCCTATCCGTCCTTCTACGAAATCTGAAAGATGTCTTAAGTGGCACACTTAATGAAAAAGTTTGAAATAAACAGGTCCAAACTAGAACGGAATAATCCCCGGCAAATATCAAAACTAGTGACTGCAGAAAGCACTCCAATAAATGTTCAATTTTCTCAGCTGATTGCTACAGACACCCTTCTCAATATGGTGTCCGAGATAGATAACTTCCTTCTTATAGAGGATAGTTGGGTATAGTATTAAAAAGGACTACATATAATTCCGTCAGGAGACTTCCTCTTATCCATCCTTCTACGAAATCTGAAAGATGTCTCACACTTAATGAAAAAGTTTGAAAAAAACAGGTCCAAACTAGAATGGAATAATCCCCGGCAAATATCAAAACTAGTGACTACAGAAAGCACTCCAATAAATGCTACCTTTGCTCAGCTGATTGCTACAGACACCCTTCTCAATATGGTGTCCGAGCTAGATAACTTCCTTCTTATAGTAGGTTTGGATGGTCATTTAAACGGTTACTTCATTCAACAGTCTCTGCACCTTCATCATCAACTTCTGCCGCTTCTATTGTTTCAATTGCTCTAACTCTCTTTTGTATGTGCAGCATAGTTCCATTGAGGCCCTTACTCAGACTTGACTGCAGTATTGGTACTTAGGATAATTCTTGTTGGGGAGACTTTGTGCCCATTTGCTGCCAAATGATTCACCAGAGCAATGGTATCGAGTTTACAGTCCTCTTTCGTTAAAGATTCCAATGAAAGGTCATCTATGTACTAGACTAGAACTGAATTACATGAAAACTTAAAATATTCTAAATCCTTTTTATGGACTTGGAAGAAAATTGAAGGGCTCTCTGTATACCCTTATGGGATTCTACACCACAGAAGTACTTTAGTCAAAAATGTAAATGTGAAAAGGAACTGAGAATCCTCATGCAATGGTGTTGTAAAAATAAATTATCACAAGTCAGTGACTGTGTACCATTCAGCCTCTGTTACCACAAGTAAAATTCAACAGCTACAGGCAACATCCAAATAGTCACACTTGGACCGTTACAGAAACCCTGTGCGAGTGCTGAAGGGTAGGAAGGTCATCCTTATGGAAGAGGAAGCCTCACACACAATATTGTGTCATGCTTCATCTTCTGCAACATCTCCCCACCCTGGTAGGACAGTACCTCCAGGTTGGACTATTTAGAAGTTTCTTCTCATTCAAGAACAATAATTGCGCTTTCTCCCTGTAGCTACCGTATTTCTTGTGATAACTGTCTTTTTCTCGGAGGGTGTACAGCTGCATAACCTCCTACTCTTTGGTGTGTTGAGTGTCCCAACCTACCTCTTCTGGGATTTGGAACAGTATTACTGCTGGATTCTGTACCACAGGACAGCAAAGAACCACCATTGTATTAATAAAAATAAGTTAAAAAATCAAAATCACATTTCAAGTTCATCAAAAGAATTCTGTAATCTCTGTGTTTTTTTAAAGCATCTCTTATTTTTTCCTAAGTCTTCAAACAAAACCCTCACAAATGTTCTCACTATCACCTAAATCCAGTATTTCAAAATCTCATTTTACCCTCAAGGTGGTTCTTTTTCTGATTCAGTCTATAGTTTTGATTCTCTTTAAACAATGTTATGACACTTATTCAATTGACATTATTCATCTTCATCAGTTATTCTTCCTCTTCTAATACTGTAGCTGGATACACCCACTCTGGTGAAACATACTTTTGATTTGGATCACTTCTTCTGGCTGAACTTTTACAAATTGATGTTTCACTCTCAGTCTCCCAGCCTAGATGCTTTCTTGTCTCTGGCTCAAAGAGTTTTTGCTTGCAAGTTTTCTATCTAGGAATTTCCACGGCCCTTACATCTTCATTGACAGTTTTTAGTCTCGATTTCTGTCAGAACTTAAGCTCTAACTTAGTTTTGTATTCTGTTAAGTCGGTTTTCTTTTGTCTGCTTTTCCCACAGCAAATATTTTACTTCCAAATGGAGTATTTCAACTCTGATTTTCAGGTACAACGCGTCAAACATATCATTTTGAGTCTACTTCTTCTTGCTTCCACTCAGGCTTTGCTTTTTTGCATAGTACCAGCTCTTCACACTGATCACTTTGTACCTGGACTTCTGGAGTTTCAAGCTCTTCATCTGGACTGTCTCTCACTTAAGATTGTTCTTTTAGATTTCTCTTTGAATTTTCAGCTTGATCTTCAGTAGTTTCACAAGAAACTTCTCTCTCCCCCTCTGTTTACACGCTGTGAACTGAACTTGGATGGTCATTTAAACTGTCACTTCATTCAACAGTCTCTGCACCTTCATCATCACTTCTGCCGCTTCCATTGTTTCAATTGCTCTAACTCTCTTTTGTATGTGCAGCATAGTTCCATTGAGGCCCTTACTCAGACTTGACTGCAGTATTGGTACTTAGGATAATCTGGTATGGGCCACTGCATCTCTCATCCAAACAGCCTATGCAGACATGTTTATGAATGAGAATTAACTCCCCTGCATTCAAGCCATGGCAGGGCAAGTCTCTGTAGTATTCTGTGACTGCATCCAACGGGAAAAGACAGATTTTACCACATCTGCCAGACCTTTGCAATAACCCAAACTTTATCATCAGTAATTGAAACTAATACATATTCAACACAATTGGAAGTGCATCAGGCCATTTCACACAAGGCACAGACTTTTGCCAGTTTGTTCTTGAGTTTACCGTTCATTCTGTCTACCATACCAGAGTATTGTGGTGGGTAACTACAGTGGAATCTTTGCTCGAGTTTACAAACTGCACAGATTATCTAAAGTACTTCATTCTTAAAATGAGTGCCATGATCAGTTTCAATAGAGGTTGGGAGGCCGAAACATGATATTAACTCCCTCAACAACAATTTTGCTACTGTAAGGCTATCTGCTCTCCTTGTGGGAAATGCCTGGCCTCTTTAGGTAACAAACAGACTTCTACCAAGTTATATTCAAGGCTTTTGCAAAGTGACATCTCTATAAAGCTTCTTGCAAATCTTGTAAAGTGGACCCTATGATTTGCCAATGTGATTCATGACGGTAACAGTTTTTTTACTTTGGTTTTCCAAATGGCAAGCTAAGCATTGCTCACATATATCTTTGGCAACATGTCGAAATCCTGTATTTTCCCAATACTTCTTAAATAACCTGGTTAAGCTAGCTCTTCCTGCATGAGTTTGATTATGCAAATATTGACCATTTGTTGGGTGTGCCTAATATGCGGTCACAAGCACGATGGTGCCCTGCCACAGAATATCTAGGCTGCCACCATCTTGCAGGTAGGAGTCGCGTTGGCTATAAAGCCGCATGTAACTCAGGGTGAAGTTGCTTGCTGTTTAAGCCGTCCAGCAGGCTCACAGCGTTCTGTACCTGAAACTGACCTCTGCATTTAGATCCTCAGCTTTAGGCATGTGTCGACATCTTCGGTGAAATTGTCTTGGCGTTGTGGCGGTGTTGATCATTTTGGTGGCTTCGGTGCTGGGAGAAAATCGTCGGTCTCCTTATGTATTGGTGAGTGTTAATGACTTATCTCTTTGATGTTTTGGAATTCCTGGGAACTTTATTTTTCAAGGAATCTTCTGCTCTAAGATGAACCTGTGTCTGCAAGATAAAAGGACAGTCCACTACAATACAATATGTTTTTATTGTTGAATTAATAAAAATCCTTACAATGAGAACGGTAAGATTAACCAATCTTTGCAGCGCAGGTTACAATATAAAAACAAGAAGGTAGCAATTTAGAGAAAAAAAAAAGAGAGTTAAAACTGGAACTTTACTCGAATCCCGCCCCCTCTTACATCATAGGGATTTATAAAGTGGGCTAAGGGACACTAGTAAAGAGGATGGGGACAAGACGATATAAAATGATCATGAGGAGGCCTGTAACTGCTTTCTAATTTCCATCATAAATTTGAGGCCCCGACAAGTCAGGGTTGGAGATGAACCTCCCAGCCAGAAAATAACGGCCTGGCGACATGTTCTTATTTTCAAATTGTTCAATATGTCCCGTAAAAAGTGTCTTCTAGATACCATAAGGGATGGACATACACAAAACAGATGAACTAGAGATTCAGTATGATATCCGCAGAGTCGACATTTTGTGTAATCGTGTTGGGGTTTCCAGGAAGGTAGTAGGTCCTTAGATTCATGAAAGCCCATACGGAGGTTGATAAGATATTTTTTTAGATGGTGGCTAAAATGAGTTGCCAAGTAGGCCTGGGGTTGTTGGAGCGAGTAAGAGGAAATGACTGTCCAGCTATGACGTCGATGGGACAATGTTAGTTTGTCTTCTAGAACAGACCTCCTTTTAGCAATAGAATTTACTATTTTGCAAAAACTGGCCTGATCAATTTTCTTATTCCATGTTACTGGCAGATCGAAGTCCACAAGACATTTCTCCAAATGAATTGCCCAGGGCTGAGTGGGATCTGTATTGATTGCTTGCCAACAAAGATTATTTAAAGTGTCTGAGTCGGCGGCGCGAAGTTTGTGGCAAAATTTAACAAATGTTGACTTGGCCCTGAAGGTTTGGTTTTGAAGCCCGAATTCTAGTCTCACCTGCGCTGGTGAGGAGCATTTGGGCAGTTTAAATACTTCTTTGTAGATTTTGTTTTGTAAAGTATTTAGTAGACCAGCCTCCCTTCCAAGCCACGTTACCAGCCCGTATGATAATGTGGGTAGAACCTGAGCGGCCATTACTTTTAAAAGATGGGTAAAATTTGGACCTTCCAGTTTTTGCAAGAGATGACTGTACCCATAAATTAGCCTCTGAGACTTAGCTTTTAGCACCGCAGAGTGTTCTTTTTTTAATTTCTTTGCCGATGGTGACCCCCAGATACCGATAATACGGCTGTTCCCCTATTGCAAGGTGATTACATGTCCAATTATATTTGATTGGTTTTCGCTCTACAAGACGTATTACCTTTGTCTTGTCTCTATTAAGTTCCAGGTGTTCTTCGTCTAAATAGAGTTTTAGAGCATTTATCAGCCTTTGCAGCCCGATTGGAGTTTGGCTTAAAAGTACAATGTCGTCTGCAAACTGAATTATTGGCATTGAGGTGTTACAGAGATTCGGAGCATGACTAACAATTTGGCTAAGTTTTTTCCCCAGATCGGCGAGGTAAAGATTAAATAAACAAGGAGCCAGGACACAGCCCTGTTTCAATCCGTCTTCAGTTGGAATTTTTGACGTGAGACTTGTGCCCTGTCCTTGTTTAACCTGTGCCCAAGTGTCCGTGTAGAGGAGCATTAGAGAGTTAAGAAGGTTTGTTGACAACCCCCACTTCTTGAGTTTGGCCAAAGTATCCCCCTACTAACTCGGTCAAAGGCGGCTCTAATGTCGATAAAGCAGCCGAATAACCGGCTGTTCTTCGTTTTGGCTCTTTCTATTAGGAGTGCTAGGGCAGTGAGATTTGTTGTCGGCCCTGTCCCTTTTCGAAAACCTGTTTGGTAACTGGGGATTAGATTGTTGTTATCCCCCCATTCCTGTATTTCCTCCAGAATGCAGGATGCGTATAGTTTTGCTTCCACGTCTATCAAGGATATTAGACGATAGTTCTGTGGCTGTCTCCTGTCCCCCTTTTTGAAAATGGGGTGGATAATATTACCATTCGATGATGGGGGCTGCCGCTTTTGGGCAAACACTTGGTTAAACAGATCAGAGAGCTGGAGGGCCCAAAAATTGGGGTAATATTTAAATACTGCATTAGGAAGACCGTTGGGTCCTAGGGCCCCTTCTGTTTTGAGTTTATTAATAAACCCTTTGACTCGATCGCTGGAGAATAAGTCCGAGTGCGTTGGGAGGTCATTTTGCCTTCCTAAATCTCGATTATTTGTTAAGGTTTCTACGGCTCCTTCCAGATGGGTTGAATTCATGGTGTGATTTGAACAACAATGATTTTCGGAAGGAGATAAGTCCATTTTGAAGTAGAGCTTTTTAACATGATTTTCCCAGCTTTTTGCTAATGCCAGGGACCTGGGATATTACTTCTGCGCTTGTTTAGTTTATTAATAATGCCCCAGAAATCCCTTGTGCTGCGCTTCTTGCTGGCTACTAGCAATTTCGCCCACATTTCTTCCTTCTGTTTGTTCTTAGCTTTCCACACCAGTTTGCGATACTTTTTTCTCATGCTCCTAACAAGGGAGTAGGTTGGTGGGGAGCGCTCGGTGTTGTTCCTTATTGCCTTCCGTTGCACCTGGGCTAATTTTCTCCTTTCCTGTCTTAGTTTATTATTAAACCATGGTTCCCGTAAAACTAATGGGACTTGATGCGAAGCAGAGGGTACAGAGTGTTGAATGGACAGGTTCAAGTTGAAACCGGATCTTCTTTTTGTTCGTTTTCGTGTAGAGCAAAGAAGTCCTTTGTGGTTTCATAGATGGCTTTGGTTCCACTGCCCCTCCAACGCAGCCTTCGTAAATTGAATTTCTCTGTATGAGCAGAGAGAGCAGTTAGTTGGGCAGACTCTGGCACCTCTAAGTTGATCCATGTGATTTGAGGAAAGTGGTCACTTTCAGATCGCGTTACTATTTCATAGCCCTCCAATGAGTTGATCAGTTTGTTACTGATTAAGGTAAAGTCGATCATTGTCAAGACCTTGCCACTCATATATGTGGGAGTTGTTGTCAATCCGCCTGCTTTTTCAGATTTTAAGATTGTTAATCCCAACAAAGTCTGTTTTTTTGAGAGTGTAGAGTTGAGCTCCGCCCGGATCTTTTGTCTTGAGATGGGGGGGTGTAAATCGACATCATTTAAATTTAAATTAAAGTCGCCTGATAGAATCAGCAAACTTTGAGAATTTGATTTTTGGAGTGTTTTTATAAGTTTGTTGAGCACAGCCAGTTTCTCTTTTTTCCCTTCGATCAGGGTGGATGTAGATGTTTATTAGTAACAATTGGTGGCGGGGTTTTATAGAGATCTTGGTTACCTGCACCCAGCTTAGTCCCACGTCCTGTTTTTCCGGCTCCCAGTTATATTTCTGCGAAATGTATGTGGATAACCCACCACTGGGGTGCCCGAACTTGGATGTTCTCTCGGCAAGGATGTGATATTCGGTGAAGCCAGGAATGGCGGGGTATGTCAGATTCCAGGTCTCTTGTAGTAGTAGGATGTCATGTTTGTTAAAAAACAATTGTGTCTCGCTGTCTTGATCCATACTACTAAATCCATGAATGTTCCAACTGCAGATGCCTATTTTGGGCATTTTAACCCCGTTCTTGAATGCAGGGTTTAGCCGCGGGTTTTGAAATAGCTCATTTTTCTTAGGTATACTTTTGATTTAAGGTTAACGGGATCCATGACCAGTCCTGGGTTTGGGACCCGCCTGGACAAGTTTGCGGTTGGAATACATCGTTACCACAGTTTTCTTGGGATAATGTGGCCGAGAGGGCACCATGAAGACACGAGGTTTGCTTGTGGTTGGTTCTGTCCTCACTGCTTGTAATCTGCAGACTTTTTACAAGCGGGAAGGGATATCTCTAGCGAGTATGTTGTGTAATGATAATTTCCCAGTGTTCGAATGATCCTTTGTTTTCAAGGATTTTGCGGCTATCTCCTTGGTAGACCCGGTTGTAACTGAAACTTCGATGTTTGTATGGTCTATTTTTTGGCCAAACTCAACTGATACGAGATCTTGGGTGGATATACCTCTCAGCTCAGGAACGAGTCCAAATAATTTCAGTAAATTCCCTCTGTTTAATATGTCATGCAAGCCCTTTGACGCGTATTCGGGGGTAAATATTAGCATTGATTCTGAATCTGAAATCGAGTTTTTCGTTGGTTCTTGAGGGCGTGAGATGGGGTGCTTTGAGTTACTCACTAGATGCTTTTTAGTTTTTTTGATCTCGTTTTGTGTTGAACCCTTGTCGCTGAAGCTCCTTGCGGGAGTAAGGGTTGATAGTGGCTTGTGGTTGTTTTTGGGTTCAATAACCGGATGTGATTGCACTATACAATTACGGTTTTGCCCGTACTTTGTTATTAAATTTGGGGTGATGTTCCTTTGTGGGACACAGGTTCCTGATTTATGTTGCATTGTTCCCGGTCGGGCCATTATTTTTTGTATGGTACACTGATCGTCGTTCCCGATTTTGGTTATTTTGATCGGGGTCAAATCGTGTACTGTGTAAGAGTGGATTTGGCAGCTTCCTCGATGAGTCCTACATGGTATTGTGACTCCTTTTAGGTTAGGGGATGATTGCTCCGAGGGACATCTTTTTTCAAGCGGGTCACTCCCAGCTGTTGGTCTATTTCCTTGTACGGGAGTCTGTTTAGCATTTGGAGTCGGACTACAGGTTTTTACCGAAGATGTCAATTCCGGAACGAGTTGCAAGGGTGAATTTATGTTGGTACGAGCAATCAGTGCTTTCTGAGTCTTGCTCAGTCCCTCTGTGGGTGGTTGGCCTGTGCCGCAGGCCTCAGCCCACAGTTTGGAATTTTTCGTTAATGTTTTTGCCTGGATAAGGGATTGTCCCTCCGACTGAATAGTGACAGTATTGAAAGAAGTGTTTGCTGATCCACTTGCTCTTGACTGATTGATCGAGGTTTTTGAAAATAAATTGTCGATGGTATCCCTTGTTTGCCTTTTAATTTGGACCTGGCTCTCCTCGCTCTTTTCCTTTGCTTTTTTTGTAAGGTTCGCTGGGGGTGGAGGTTCATGATTGGCCATACCTTTGAGCGAATGGGCAATTGAGAAGCTTTATTCTGCGGCTTTCGGGGGGGGGTAGCGGGCAAGGATCCCCGTTCCCATCTGGACTCTCGCATAATGAAGGTTGAAAGATTGAAGCACTTGGTTTCCCGGTGTTATAATTCTCTCCCGATGAAACTAGATTTATCTTCTGGTTGTTTCCTTTTCTTACTGCACCCAGAATATCTTTGAGTATTGCAGGGAGTGTGGCCAGTTTCTCGATGATACGCCCGCAGTTGCAACTGGGCAATGGGCTTACAAGGCCTTTGTCAGTTAGAGACTGTTTTGCCAGGGCTCTGTCCGAGGATTGTTTAGTTGTCAGGAAAGTGATGATTGTGTCCGTTTTAGAATTAATTTGAGCAATGTGGTCTGCAATGACGTTTATCAAATCTATTTGGACCTCCATCTTATCGGATTGATACTTGAGAGCCTTTATAGCTTGGTCCAAAGTACTAATCAAAGTGTTCCCCCAGGACCCGAAAGGCGCTTGACTGGGGCTGGTCTTGATATGCTCCTCTCGTTGAGAGGTCGAATTTGTCGAAGAGATTGATATAGGAGACTGTGCAGAATTTGTTTGGTAAATGCTGCGTGGTCCCGAGGTGTCATCGATTAGGATTCTATGAGTCGTGGACGCCACTGGATTTGGATTTCGTTCCTCGGCCAATTGGTCATGGACCGAATATAGATCTAGATTTAGCTTTTGCGACAGATGGCTTGGGGCCGAAACCAATGTCGCATTGACCAAATTGGAGAGATTAAAACCGGTCGAGTGGTCAATCTGGTCATGTTGCCCAGTAGGCCTCTGGATTAGTTGCGTTTTTGAATGACCATCCCCATGAGTGGTTTTGGCCTTGTTGTGATCAGGAGCATGATTGTTATCGCCCATTATCGATTTATTATTGAAATCCTTAAATAAGATTTCTAAAGAGTCCTGACCAGGGGAAATGGGCGAGGGCAGAACAAGTTTTTTACCCGGGCTTGTTTGGTTTGATTTTGGAGAGCTACAATTGTGAATCATTGCCTGTACGAGTTCTGTTTTTTTTGTGAGAGACTTAAATGGTTGCTCGATTAGAAGAACCGGTTGAGATTGAATGAAAGACTCTGAAATTTGGTTTAGAACCGTTGGTGAATTGCCACAATTTAGGCTTCCTGGGTGGCTGGAGTTTGTGTTCTTGGCCGGTTGGATGGGACCTGATAGGTCCCTGGATTCCTCGTTGTTGCCAACATTGCCGATACAAGAAGAAAAATGTGTTGATCTTTTGCTGATTTCCTCGTAACCATCTGGGTCTGACCGAGGGCGGACGTGCTGACTTGCTTGTCCCCTCTCCGTCGCACATCCCCTCCTGCAGTACGACTAAGGGCGAAGATGCTAGAGCTTGTTTTGATGCGTCTGACTTCTTGATCTTTTTGCTGTGTGGTGCTTTGTTTGTTGTGGCCTGTCGTTTGGTGCCTGAACGCTTGTTTGTCCTTCCCAGTAATGTGGTAAATTGGCGCTGGAGAGAAAGCTGGGTGGCCTGCTGGTTTGGGGCAAGGATGGACCGAGATGGGGCACTGGGAGGGCTGTTCGTTCGAGCGGTGCGCTCATGGGGTACCTTGAGCCAAAACTGACCTAGTCAGCTTGGCCTCGGTTGCCACCCCGGGCTCTTACTTAGCGGCTACCTCTAACGGCAGCCGCGCTCGCGCTTTGTCCCTGCCCTTCACTCCCACTCGCTTGCCTCTTAGTCTCTCGATGGCAGGCCAAGAAAGGTTCGAGAAGAGGTCCAAGGAAAGGACCAAGAAAAGTCCAGGAGGGGGAAGGTTTCCCTGATGGAGATGGCCGGGGCGTTGCTGATACTGGCCCTGGAACACAGCAAAGCAGCAAAGCAGCCAACTGCAGCAAGCAACAAGCTTGCAAGGCACAGCGCTGTGAGCAACTTACTGGGCTGCCTCCTGTGAACCGCCGGGCACCATCACCAGACAGGGGGCTATTCGCCCCTTGACTCACCGACCGGCTGCTTCCTTCTTCCTCCTTGGTGGCTCTGGGCTGGCCGGAGCGTCCAGACGGTTAGCAAGGGCGGGAGCAAGGTCAAAGTCTCGGCTTCTCGGCCTCCCGTCTGTGCAGCTGAAGGAGAGCCGGAGAGCCGAAAATCGAAGCGTCAGGGTGCGGGTGCGGGGTGGCTTGGGCCTGGGGCTGTGGCCAGATAACCCCCGAGATAACAGGTCCCGCCAAGCTCCTGCTCACTCGGCATCTGTCCGCTCAGCGTCTGTCGATAGGGCCGCGCACACTCTCGCCACCTAGTGCTCAACTCTGTGTTTTCCAATTCCGCCACTAAAAGGACAGTCTATTAGACATACTCATTGAAAATTGTTATACTCAGAGGCAGACTTAAATATGCAATTTGTGTGAAAGCATGTTGTAGCAATTACCCAACATGATGCAACGCAATATGTTTATATATTGAAAGGTTATTTGAATGTTCCATTATTCTTTTCCCTTCATGTTTCTCACATATTTCTATACATATTGAGCCTAAATACCCGCTGTTATTTCGTATGAGTTTTTTCTAAATATTCTCTGACTACTCACAAAGTTGGTAGGTGTGAGTATTTTCCAAGAATATATACACGAAGAATAAATATTAATGGAACATATGTGATTTACAAATGTCCTTTATCTTCTATAGTAGGTGTAATCAATCCCAGAGGTCTCCACTCTGTCTCCTGAAAGGTTCTTCTAACCAGGACTAGTGAAAGGCAGGAGAAAGAGGAACTCCATGTACAACATGCAGGTTCAGAGATTTAAGGGTAAGAGAGGAAACCTGGCTTAATGGGTGATAAGAATTCTTATTTTATTTAACATTTATTTTATAGGAACTAAATTGGAAGCAACTAAGTTTGTTAACCATACCTCTAGAAATCCTCCTAAGGCAGGAACTGTGTTTTTTTCTCATCCATTCCCCTCTCCCCCATTGGACTGGAGAAGCTTTGTCTGGGTAGCTAGGCTCTCCTCATCTGGTAGGGGAGTCAGGACTACACATCGCTCTTCAGCTCTCTCCTGCAGCATTTCAGATGAGATCCTGACAGAAGGGCAAGAACAAGTGGAGTTTCTGCCTGAGTGAAATGGAGGCGCGTGAGATCACCCTGGCAGGTTTGGCAAATATGATAGGCAATCTTCATAATGAATTGCAAGTGGGTGCATTACAGTAGCAAAGTTTGGCAGGGGTGAACATTTTTATGTTTCAGTCAAGTTGAAATGAGAAGACAAATCTCTAACCCTGAACATCTTGTTACATTTTGGGGTAGCTGGTAATTTAATTTATATAAATTTAGCAGTACAACATGGTCCCCCACTTGTACCTAAGAAAATATCAGACAAAGTAAAAACGATTAACGGTAGTGCATTGATTTCGGGACCAGTCACCCATTCCACCAGTTACTTGACTCTAATTATTCAAGGAGGTGATAGAGAAACCGTGTGTTTGGATTTGATTAAGGTCCCTCAATTCCAAGCAATTCTAAGGAGACTTATTTTTGTTCTAAAGAAAGGAGGAGAATTGCGTCTCTGTATTGATTACAAAGCCCTGAATGCTGTGACGATTAAGAATAGGTATCCTTTGCCATTGATCTCTACATTACTAGATCAAGTGAAGAACTGCAAAATCTTTATGAAATTGAATTTGCATGGCCCTTACCATCTGGTGCGTGTCCGAGAAGGTGATGGATGGAAGCCCGCCTCCACACTAAATATGGGTTTTATGTATATCTTGTTGTGCCCTTTGATTTGTGCAATGCCCCAGCAGCATTCCAGTTTTTCATTAACCAAGTTTTACAGTAATTCTTGGATACTTGTGCCTTAACTTACATGGATGACATATTGATTTTTTTGATCTCTCCTATTGAACATGAAAAACACGTAAAGTCCATCTTACATAAGCTGTGTGGATATAGCCTGTTTGTTAAATTAGATAAATGTGAATTCCATATTCCTGAAATATCTTTTCTGGGTTTTGTATTATCATTGAAGGTAAATAGATCCCCAAAATGGTTGGCTATAGTACAGTGGAAATCACCTCAGCCGGCAGGGTCAGGGTTGCAGTGAGGAAGCAGCCCACAAGACTCACTGCTAAACACTCTTGGGCTCCACCCACTCACTAGAGGGCACGTCCGAAGCGGCTTAGAACGGCTTCTGGGTTTGGAACGCCAGAGCAGACGCGGGAGGTATGAGATGTGACTGAGGAGTTCAGCAGCAGTTACAGGCACCCTTCTGCAGGAGCTATATTCCCCATTCGATGCTGGTCGATGCCATGGTGAACGTCAGTGCAGATCAGACGGAGCGGAATGTTAAAGCGATCAGCGCGTTCCAGTGAATGACGAAGGTTAGCATAAGAGGGACGAGGTCAAGTGCCAACAGATGCCTCTCTTAGGTAAGGAGGTCTTTTGTGTCAAGGATTCAGCATGGCGGGTTAGGCCCTTCCAGTTGAGGGTCACTGTCTAGGTTCTTCTCATATACCTTTTCTTCCTTCGATTGCTATGTGAAGATCATTGTTTCCCCAAGGACATTAATGATATTAACTACACAGAGTGGAATTGCCGCTGGTTCTGATGTGGGTGCTCCAGCTATATATATGATAACGGCAAATCAAAAGGCTAAAAGGAAAGCAGCACAAGTGCGTATTTTGGACATAAAAGGGAATAAAAATCCAACAAATAGAGACAACGCATCAGATAGCAGAAGTGTTAACAGCCACCTCTACGATGCCCACACCTCTCTCAAAAACTGGTACTTTGACCATCTGTGCGGTTTCTGTCTCAGTTATAGATAGTATGAATGGTTGCCCTAATTTCCTGCAACACAATAGTAGGGAATCTGGGGAGGTGGATTGTCAATCCGATACAGCTGGGAGCAGTGGCAAGAAAGAACAATTGACAAAAGAGACTGGCAGAGAGTATAAGGATTGTCCGCTATTTAAAAAAGAAAAAAATGAGCTTGGAGTTCAGGACTGTGCAGACAGAAAACCTGACCTCCGGTCTGGTGTCAACTCTCTCCCCTGCAGCTTTGCATCACCACCGCCTCGCCACAGTGCTGAACCCTCCTCCTGTGGAGGGTTTGCGCTGGCAGCCCGATTCCATTCCTGTCTCAGAGGTGCTCCCATCTCTGCCTGTCTGGTGTCCCTTCTTGCCCTCTTTTTATGTAACTTATTTGTAATTCATTTAACCCCTAGTTGCCCTGCTAGGTGTCCTCTCCTGTAGATTTAGTTTTTCATTCTTGCTCGCATTCACCGCTGGTTTTCCGCTGCTGCTGCCCCGCAGTCCCTCCCCCCGCACAGCCCCCGCTCCCGCCTCCCTACCTCTCGTCCCGCCCCCCTCCTCTACTTGATGAGGGCCGGTGTGCGGTCACGCGCAACTGGCTTGCCAGTGTCCCGACCGCGGCCAGGGACCCTCATCTACGAACGCCCACCCCTACACTGCCGCCACCATCCTCGCATTTAGGGAGGGCGGGAGGGGGGCGGGAGGGAGGCGGGTGGCACGTAGTGGGGCTACGCGAAGTGCGTGGGTGGGCGTAGTTTTTTGCCCACTTCGCGTAGCTTCGCGAAGCCCCACTACGCCCTCTACGCCCAGGGTTACCCTAGACCCCATCTTCGCAGGAGGAACATACATCCATTTCAGCCAGACCACGCAGCCCCTCTGGACAGACCACCACTGCGTACACTTTACCTTCAACACTGCCACCGCACTCAAAGCCGCGCTGCGTCCGCCACGAAGGAACTGGATCAAGATCACAGAGGAACAACTCCCTCCTCCATGACCTCCCTCCGCCACGACCAATGCCAACTCCGCAGTCAAATAACTACACAGCTGGATCGCAGGCTGGGCTGACAAGCTCGCAACCCTCCGACACCCCATCAAACAACGCCGCATGGAGGCCACTTGGTTCACCACCGACCTCCAAGAAGCCAGGCACTCCTGCAGACTCCTCAAGAAACTCTGGCGGAACAGGAAAACCACCGAAGACCAGAACAACTACAGGAACGCCTTGAATAAATACCACCAGTGCATAAGAGCCACCAAGCGGACCTTTATCAAGAACAAAATCCACACCAACGCAAGCAACACAAAAGAACTCTTCAACGTCATACAGCAGGTCACCAAATCCCCCAGCGAAGCCATAGGTGTAACACCTCTGCAATAAGCTCAACTCCTACTTCCACCTGAAGATCAAGGCCATCAAAGACAACTTCAACGAACAGACGCCGGACACCACGCCCCTCTCCACCACCCACAACCAGCCGACCATCACCACCTGGAAACCTGCCACCAGTGAAGACACCACCATGACCATGAAGAACACCCACTTAGGAGCCCCCATGGACCCCTGCCCTCTGCACATCTATCACAGAGCCACCACCACCATAACACCTGAACTTGGCCAGACCATCAATGCCTCCCTCGATTCTAGCATCTTCCCTGATGACTGGAAGCAGGCAGAAGTCAAGCCTCTCCTCAAGAAACCCTCGGCCAACCAGACAGACCTGCAAAACTACTGGCCCATCTCTTTCCTTCCCTTTGCAGTCAAGGTCATCGAGAGATTCATCAACACCCAACTGACCACCTTCGTCGAAGAGAACGCCATCCTGGACCCCTCCCTGTCCAGATTTCGGAGCAACCACAGCACCCAGACCGCCCTCCTTGCCCCCACCGATGACATACGCATGGTACTCGACCTGGGCCACACTGCAGCCCTCATCCTACTAGACCTCTCCGCAGCCTTCAACACCGTCTCCCATCGCACTCTTGTAGCCAGACTCCACAACGCCGGTATACAAGGAACCGCCCTGGACTGGATCTGCTCCTTTCTCTCCGGCAGAACCCAAAGGATCAGACTTCCTTGCTTTCTCTCCGAACCCACTGAGATCAACTGCGGAGTAGCCCTAAGGATCCTCGCTTAGCCCCACACTCTTCAACATCTACATGGCCCCCCTCCCCACCGTCGCCAGACAGCATGGACTCAGCATAGTATCTTATGCCGACAACACCCAGCTCATCCTGTCTCTCACAAAGAACCCCAAAGACACCAGACTCAACTTCCAACAAGGAATGAAAGACGTCGCAGCCTGGATGAGTGACAGCTGCCTAAAACTGAACTCGGAGAAGACAGAGGTCCTCGTCCTTTGACCCTCGCCCACTGCGTGGGACCGCTCCTGGTGGCCCCCTGCCCTCGGAAACCCTCCCACCATGACAGACGACGCCTGGAACCTCTGCATCATTCTAGACTCCTCCCTCACCTTGAACCGACAGATCAGCTTCGTCACCTCCACCTGTTTCAACTCACTCTGCATACTCCGCAAGACCTTCAATTGGATCCCCCCTGAATGCAGAAAGTCTGTCACCCACGCACTCATAACCAGCAGATTGGACTAAGGCAACGCCCTCTAAGCCATAATCAACAAAACCCTGCTGCACAAGCTCCAGACCATCCAGAACACCAGAGCCAGACTCGTCTTCGGAACCCCATGAAACAAGCACATGACCCAGCACCTAGGAGACCTCAACTGGCTCCCCATCGAGAAAAGAGTAACATTCAAGCTACTCACCCATGCCTACAAATCCCTCCACAACATCGCACCCAAATACCTCAATGAAAGAGACTCCTTCCACATACCCAAAAGGAACCTCCGCTCCGCCGACTTCGCCCTGGCAGAGACCCCATGCATCCGCAGAACCAGAGCAGGTGGAAGAGCCTTCTCCTACTTCGCAGCAAAGACTTGGAACGAGCTCCCAGTCAGCATCAGATCCTCCCCCACCCTGAACACCTGCAGGAAGAACCTGAAGACCTGACTCTTTGACTGATCCGGAGCGGCACCCCCACCAAGCACATTGAGACCCTCACAGGTGAGTAGTGCACTTTATAATCCCCTGATTGATTGATTGACTGAAGGAAGCAAGAATATCGGTGGCATATACTAACACCAGCTGCAGTAGATTGTTTAGTACCACAGAATGCTGCTGTAACACCTAACAGTAGAGTATTAGAGAATTCAGGCCTACCTTAACAAAACACTGAGGGGCTGATTACGATGGCGGTAAATCCGCGACCGCTGGGCCGGCGGTGAGGACCGGCGGTCGCGGATATACCGCTACCACTCTTCAAATTCCCACCGCCAAATTAGGATGGCGGTGGGAAGCGGAAAGGTACCTCGGTGGACAGAAAGACCGTCCGCCGTGGTCCCGAAGGCGGGCCTTTTCCTCGCGCCTTGCGGGACCAGGTACAATTGGGCAATGGAGGTGGTGCCGTGCAGGCACCGCCGTGGGTATTAGGATGCCAGAATCCCCCGCAAAAAGACAGATGGAAAATGCCTTTGGGGGCCCGTTGCGGGCCCCCATGGTGGTGAGGGGTGGGGTGCTGCACATGGGTACCTATGGTACCCCCCTGCATTTGCAGGCACAAGGTGGCAGGCACCGCACAATGCCTGCCACTTTGTACATGCAAATGTGAAACATGTATTTTTACATTGTGGGGGGTGCTGCCACCATCCGCAATGTAAACATACAGGATGTGCCTGCCATTGTGGCAGGCGCATCCTAATCGTTTTGCGGGACCGCCACACCTATGGCGGGCGGTCTCTTTTGCACCACCATGACGGGCGGACTTTGTCCGCCCGCCATCGTAATCGGCCCCTCTAACACTGTTTCCTGATATTATGGGACAGGGACTGTCCACAAGTGCCGAAATTCATCAGACTGCAAAGCATGCACTGGTGTTAGGGATTCAGGGCACGCTGCAAAAAAAAAAAGTGGGTAAATTCTAGTCAACTTTTGGTACATCAGTTTTAGCATTTTTTTTAAACTAGCCTAGCCGATATCCAAGAATATAAAACTTCACAGGCGCAGGAAATTGCCTCAGTTCATCAAGTGCAGGGATAAAATTGAAGGAATGGTGCAACAAATTCCTGAGCAAATCAAAGAGATGGAGCAGAGAGTATGGGATTTGGAGGATCGCTCTCTTAGCTGGTACAAAGATATTGATGGTCTTCAGGAAAAAAAACACAGGCCTCACAAAACAAAATAGATGAAGTGTAGAACAATGCAAGGAGATCAAATCTGTGCTTTATTGGGATCCCTGAGGAAAATAAACACATTAATAGACATGCAAATTGGTTAATATATATGGAGGCAATGATAAAAGAACATATTTTGGAGAAAGCTCCTGCAGATCTCACTATAATGAGAGCTCATTGGGTCCTCCCACAGCACTCTGTTAGCGCTAAATATTCACGGACAATTATAGTACATTTTGCAGATTGTCGCATAAAAGAAGCTATTTTGGCTAAAGCTATTAAAAAAAATTATTCTTGCCAACCAATGGGTAAAAAGTGAGAGTATTCACGGACATGTGAGCACTGGCAGCTCGCCGACGTAGGGATTTTCTAGGTTCGATTGGTCAGTTCAAAAATGCGGGTGCAACCGTCTATAGCCCAACAAACTAAGGGGCCGATTATGATCGCGGATAATCCGCATCCTCCGGGCCGGCGGAAGCCACCGCCGGACCGGAGGATGCGGATTAACCGCTGTGGACTGAAAAAATACCCCCCGTCAGATTAGGATGGCTGTGGGATATTTTTTACGTCCGCAGCTTTTCCGCCGTGGTCGCCTTCCGACCGCGGCGGAAAAACTCTAACATGGCTGGCGGTGTCTATCAGACATTGCCAGGAATATTAGGATGGCGGCGGTCCTATGCCTTTCCACGGCGGCATTTCCACCGTGGAAAGGCATACGGTGTTTTCTTTGGGGGCCCGTTCGATCGACCGTGTCTCAGCCATCGCATCAGACATAGGGCCAAAGCCCTCCTGTCATTTTCCTATCCATTCTGACTCAGCTAGTAATTCTCGTCGATTTCAACTCCACACCATTTGCGCTCCCGTGTGGTGTGCCACAAGGATCATCACTGAGTCTGACCTTATTTACCAGATATGTGTCGGACCTGGTGAGGGTTATCAGATCCTACGGGATGGGTCTAACATCGTACGCCGATGATACGCAACTGATGCTAGCAGTACACAATGATGGAGGGGCAGTTGCGGCAAGCTTTCAAGAAGGAATGTTGGCCATCAGTGCATGGATGGCTAACAATTGCCTCAAATTAAATTCAGACAAAACGCAGGTGATGATCTTTGGTAATCTCTCCCCTGGCTGGTCCCCCACATGGTGGCCAGCCAAGCTGAGATCACCTCCGTCCCCTTCACAAAGGTCAGAAACCTGGGTGTTATGTTTGACGACAAGCTGTCTTTCACACACCATGCCAACGCAGTTGTCTCCTCATCCTTCTGTGTCCTCAGGATGATAAAAAAACTCCTACCGTTTCTTCCAACCAGTGCGGGTAGAACTCTTATCAGCACACTGTTAATGTTGAAAGTTGACTACTGTAACGGTTTCCTAATCAATGCCCAAGAAAAGGTCCTGAGTAAGCTACAACTGGTGGAGAACGCAGTCGCCAGGATTCAGTCAGGCACCCTTAAGGCTGCCCATAAGAAGCAGAACCAAATTGAAGGCATTATGCATCACATACAAGGCATCCCACAACACAGGACCTGAGTTTCTGAAGAAAGCTCTCTGCTCATACACCCCCAGTAGACCCTTGTGCTCATCAGCAGCCCAACTTCTGACTGTCCCTTGAAGCAAGGAAGCCTAATGGGGCGATAGAAGATTCACAGTAGCCACTGCCAGATTGTGGAACACGCTTCCCCTTCATATTAATACCAGTCCTACTCTGCTAGCCTTCAGGAAATAAGGAAAAACATGGCTCTTGAACCAATAAGTCACCCACTCCATGGCCTTTCCTTTCCTTTAGTCCGCAGCGCCGAGACACCCAAGGGTATTTTCACGCTTTACAAGTTGCTTAAAATTAAAATAAATTGAATGAGCGGAAGAGTGGCACACTTTTGAAGTGGCTAGGGCCCTTTTCTCCGGAGATAAATTATGGAAAGGGAACTCATTTTAAGACTAACACCCCCAAAGTATCTTTGCCGAAGAAATACTCACAGGCTTATTTTGCTTCAGCGAATATGGCAGTATGGGTAGTGGGAATATTATTCTCGAATACTGTAGATTGGGACATTAAGGAAGTAATCTGGGAAATTAAATGTAGATGGATATGGATTAAGGTGAAGGTCGCAGAAGTAGTTCTCACCTTTTTGAATTATATTGGCACCATTTTATTGATACTGATGCATTGAAACTAGTTTATGATTTATTTATAGCCTCGGAAGGATCGTTAGTTATGGGGGGTGATTTTAATTATATACAAGATCTTGGGTTGGACAAGGCAAATAAAACTAAGTGGCAATTAAAACCGAAAACCACAAAACTGATAAAGGTAATAAAGGAGGATTGCGCCTTAATAGATCCTTGGCGAGTTGACCATCCGGATCTTTCCCAGTTTACGTGTTACTCTTCCAGATTTAAGACAGCTTCACATTTTGATTTCTTTCTGGTGGACAAGGTAATAGAAAGAGGAGGGCTCAGATATTGGCTAATTCTTTCTCAGATCACTCCACAGTTTCTCTGGCAATAGTGATCGGAGTACCTCAGAAAAGCAAATCCGGATGGCAGTTTGATCAATCTCTGTTTGCTGATCAAACGTGAGTCAAAGGAGTGCAACATTTCATTCAGGATTTTTTTGTAATTAATGAAAATCCTGCTCCAATATTTATGGTATGGGAAGCGTTTAAGGCTGCTTCCGGGGTCAGGTAATTTCCTATAAAGCGAGGATACATAAGCAGCGTATACAAACGATTGAGACACTACAAAATACAGTAAAGAGGGCCAGGCAAGAACTGTATTTAGGGGCGAACGGATATCATTCTGATATGGCACTATGAAGAGTGGATGAGGACTAAGGAACAATTAAGACACTTTTTTTTATATCAGATGATATTGCTGGGAGTAAGGTTTATCAACAAAACCTGTATGAAGAGAGTCAACATGTACATAAATATGTGGCATGTTATGTTATGTTATGTTATGTTAAGAGATTTGTAGAGCGCATGGCTGTCCTTGCAAAGGCACATCCCAGTGCTAATTGCCAGAAAAGAAGGTGGGTGAGGAAGTTACTGATCATTGAAAAAGCCAGGTCTTCACCGCCCTTCTAAAGGATAGAAGGTTGAGGATGCTTCTGATGGAAAGAGGTAGAGAATTCCAGAGAGTCAGTGCAAGCACCTTGAATGGACACCCTCCTGCTCAGCAACTCAGAAACGCAGGTAAATAATTACCCAAGCAAGGGACCCAAGTACAGGAGTTACTGAGGAGAAGGAGAGTGTAACGGAAATATTAATCATTTTAAGAGAATCTACGCAGAGGTGAAGGTAATAGATAAGAAAGAGCTGGAAAGTTAGTTTGGGTCCTTTGAGCTACCACAGATTTCCAGCGATCATAGCAATGCCTCTAATTGCCAAATATAATCCAGGAAGTGTCTGACGCTCTTAAACATATGGCTAGCACTAAGGCTAGCGGAAATTATTGTATTCCTACAGAGGTGTGTAAGGTTTTCCATGCCCTAGCTCCTCCCGTTTTTAACAATTTTTTAAAATTAAATTGAGAGTGGGATTCCCATCTCCAAGAGATTTAAAGAGTCAATATTGATAAGTTTTCGTAAGAAGAACGTGGATTGATGGGATCCCAAATCTTATCATCCCAGAAGGTTAATAAACACAGATTACAAATTATTTATGAACATTTGGGCGACCAGGATTGCTCCATGTGCACAACAGGTGATCCATGTTGACCAAAATGGCGTTTTGCCAGAAAGATCAATGGCTGCTGTTAGAAATGGGTTTTCTGTCTGGCTAGGGTATGCACCTAAGCCAGGCAGAATCCACCACTCTAGTCAGGATGAAGGGATTACATGTCTAAAATAACTCTTGCTCACTCCCTTGGTAGCTTGGCACGAGCAATCAGGCTTATCTCAGAGGCAGTGTGTTAAGAATTTGCACATAACCAGAGGTAATACAGGGAACACACTTAAAAAGGACACCACACCGGTTTTAGAAACATACTCAATATTAATCTGTGTAGAACCAGACCAAAATGATAGAAATCCAACACTCAGTAATCCACAATATCAATAAAGCAAAAATAGACATTATATACAGTTCCTTGAAGTCAATAGCTCCATCCGGGGCTATCACAAAGTTGTGAGCAAACAAATCCAACAGTTCTGGCCGACCGCTGTGTCGCGGGCCAGCTACGGTGTTGGGGAGTCCCGTAAAACAATACCTCTGGAGATGCAGGGTGTCGGACCATGAGGTGAACTCCGGATGAGCGGCGTCGGTTCCAGCAGTCTATTCAGGAGTCGTCAGACACATGAAATCACATGTGTTGTAGGTAGAACTCCGTGAGTTTGAAGTCAGGAGTACCGGCAGTTGCGGTGTGAAGTGGAAGGTGCGATGTGCGGTGCCCTCAGGTCATGGTGCAGGCAGCGGCTCGCTAACAGTCGTCCAGCAGCGCCGGTAAGGCCAGGACTGTGGTGCAAAGAGGGGAGGTGCTTGTTGCGGTGTTGACAGGTCACGGTGCAAGCAGCGGCGGCATTGTTGCTGAAGCAATGTCGTCGGCAGAGCCAAGGTTGCGGTGTGAGATGGGGCAATGCAGTATACAGGACCACCAGATCGAGGTGCAGGCAACGGCGTCGGTTGACAATCTGGAGTCCATGGTGCTGGCATCGGTGAGCCAAGGCTGAGATGTAGGACGGGAGGGTGCATTGAGTAACCTATGAGCAGTTCCCCCAAAACACGATGCAGGCAGCGATGTCGATGTCAACTTGGAGCGCCATTATCAGTGAGACCAGGGCTGCAGTGCGAAGTGGGACGGTGCTCCGTGTTCTCCACGAGCAGTGTCCACAGGTCACCATTCAGGCTGCGGCATCAGTGATAAGGTTGCAGCGTCATTGAAAGCGGAGGTGTGAAGCGTGGCGGTATGGAGTGCAGTGCCCACAGGTCATGGTGCAAGCAGAAGCTTGGTGGTGGCGAGTGCAGTGCCCTCTGCTGTGCCTTAAGGTCATCGAGCTGGCAACGGCGTCATTGATGGTGTCAGGTTACCTTTTTTCTCTGAGGCAGCTGAAACATCCAGTTCCAGAGGCCGGTACCCAGAAGAAGTTGAAGTCTTTCATTTCAGTGAGACTTCCAACAGGAGTCAAGCTCTACATCAAGCTCTTGGAGATACTTAGAATGTAGAAAGAACAGTCCAGTCCTTTCCCTGTCCAAGACAGAAGCATAATCTGCAGGCCAGCCCAGAAAAGCACACATCAAAGTGGTAGTCTCTCCTCACAGCTCTTCCTGTTCTTCTTCCTGCAGGTTCCTTAGTCCAGAAGTAATCTAAAGTTCTGGGTTCAGGGCCTTCATATTTATTCCACATTTTCCTTTGAAGTTGGCCCAAATAAAGCTCCACTGGCATACATAATCCAGTTCTACGTGGCTTAGGCCTGGCTCACTCCAGGGTGCAGATACACTATTGTGGAAGACAGACCCAATCCCTTCAGGGGCAAGCAACAACTCCTCCCATTACTCTAAATACATCCATGTTTATTCAACCTGGCTAAGAGTCACTCAGAAAAGGCAGGACACACCTCAACCCCCCTGGTGTCTGTCTAGTATAAATGCACAAACCGACCCCTGTCAGTCTAAAACCCAGACAGCGAATACATAACAGGCAGTGAGGCACATAGATGGTTAGACAAGAAAATACCCACTTTTTTTTTTTGATAATCAACTTTATTGGGTATAGAAAACAGCAAAAAAGAATTAATTGTTTGCAGCTCATAAATCAACATATACAGCGGAACTGAATCATTAAGACATATAGGCAGGGTCAGTCCATTCCAGTCCACCATCTCATCCTGCATTACAGTAACGGAGGAACATAAGACATTCAGTACATCAAGAATTATGGCGGGATCATGTTGAACCATTTCCCCCATATTTTGTGGAACAATTCTGGGGAGCCTCGGGATTCGAACAGGGCCTCCTCCTGAGTGCCGCACCAGTCCACCCCCCTCCTCCACCCCTTCACAGTAGGTGCAGCAGCACGCGACCAGTACATCGCTATGTCCCTTTTGGCCACAGCCACCGCTGTCCCCAATAGGCGCTTGTCCATCCTGGAACCATCCAGGCCATCAAAGATCCCCAGCAGCCTCCGCAGCGGGTCGTGAGGAACCTCCCATCCCAGGGCTTATGTGAGCTCCCGCTCCACCCCCTTCCAGAACCTCTTCAGCACCGGGCAGAGCCACACCATGTGATAAAAATCAGCGGGGGATGAGCCGCATTTCGGGCAGTCTGGGGAGGGTCACAAGCGGGCACGTAAGAGTCGCTAGGGAGCAATAGATGCAGGACACTCCTCCCTTGCCCAGGTTCCCCATCATCACCTGGGCCTCTAGCGGACTGAACTCTGGGAGGTAAACTGGTGAGGGGAGATGTGCATGGATGGCATGGCGCAGCTGCAGATATCGAAAGTGTTGGGTGTGGGGAAGGGCATGGCGCTGCTGTAGGTCTGCAAAGGCACGGATATGGTCCCCCACCCAGACGTCTCCAACGACCGAGATGCCAATTAGATCCCAGCGGCGGAATCCGTTCAAAGGCGAAAGCTCCCGGAGCCAGGTGCCATGCCAAAGCGGCATCTGACGAGTGAATTTGCGGTCCCACCCCGTGTGGTGCAGGGCGGCGCGCCAGGCCAGGAGGACCGTTCTAGTGATTGGCGCTATGGTCTGTGCCACCGGGCACCCGTATAGGAACGCCTGGATCTGTGGAAAGTCCGTAGTCTCAAGCTCCTCGCGGTACGCTGGGTCGGAGCAGACGCCTGCGTACCAGTTGTGGATGACTATCAGTTTAGTGGCAAGGTAGTAGAAGTAAAGGTGGGTCTACCCTAGGCCCCCATCGAAGGGGGGGATGCGGCTGTGCGCCAGGGACATCCACGGCCGTCCGCCACCCCAGAGGAATCGGGGCAGGGTCCTGTCGAGCTCGCGGAACCAGGTGCGGGAGAGGGGGATGGAGATGTTTTGTAAGGTGTAGAGGAAGCGGGGGAGGATCATCATTTTGAAAAGAGCGCTTCTTCCTAGGGGGTTGAGGGGAAGGCTTTGCCATTTTTTGAGATCCGCCTTCATCCAGGCCACCAGGGGCGTGATGTTCAACGCCCACTCAAGTTCCAGCAGGTGGGCCACCCATATCCCAAGGAATTTAACCGAGTGGTGTTTGAGGGGAATAGACGATTGCCAGTCATAGCACTCCCTGGAGGGATGCAGCGGGACCAGTGTGGATTTGGCCGCGTTGAGCCGGAGCCCGGAAACCCTTTCGAAGTCAGCGAGGATTCGCAGGCACCTAGGGCCCGAACCCGCTGGGTCTGCCAGGTATAAATAAATAAATCCACATTTGTAAAGCGCACAATCACCCGCAAAGGTCTCTAGGCGCTGGGGGCCGTCGGGAAGATTAAGCAAGCAATTGCCCAGAGTCACATGGTGCTGGGCTAACCTGCCACCGGCGCCGGGGATCGAACCGTGATCCCCAGATTCCAGCGTCAGTCGCCCTGGCCGCGGCGCCACACCTCTTCCGCTGTCAGGTATAGGAGCACGTCATCAGCGTAGAGGGCTATTTTAAAACCCACTTTTTAAAAGTGGTATTTTCAAACACACAATATCAAAATCATCTTTACTAAAAGATGTATTTTTAAATCTTGAGTTCAAGAAGCCTAAACTCCATTTCTTCATCTTGTCCTAATGGAAAGTTATGCGTGTAAGATATGACTACGTAATTCTCTTTTTTTTTTCCTTTTTTTATTAAATAGTTCAGGTGTATACAAAAATAATTTTCCAATCAAAACAGATGTTCCAATGAAATACCAATCGATCTACAAAAAATGTAATAACAGTTCATCATAAGAATCCATAAATACAACAGTACATCATGATTAAATAGGGGACAAAATGTATCCGAAAAATAAAAACAAAGTGGGCAGCCATCAATTACTACATTCTAGCATCCCTCCAGCTCGACAGGGGGGCCCAGATCTTTTGCCCCATCCCCCTCATCCTTCTAGCCCTACGGGAGTAGAAAGACCCTTCCATATTGTGGATGCCTAGCAATCTTGATAGCCATATCTGGAAGGAGGGCGCCGAGGTATCCTTCCACCGTGCTGCCAGAAGTATTTTTAAAACTGATATACAGATAAAATCAAAAGATTCCTCCTCCTTTTTCAACCGTAACTTAAAATCCAATCCAAGTATCATCAATACCGGGGATAGGGTGATCCTAATCCCTAGCAGCCCCTCCCAGAATTTCTCAATCTCCGTGACAAGTTTATTCAATGCACTACATTCATAAAACATGTGCACTAAATTTGCCGGCCCTACGGAGCACCGTGGGCACCTATCATCATTTCTTTTCCCCCACTCAAACAGCTTGGCTGGAGTAAAATATAAATTATACAGCGTCTTATAATGTTGTGCCCTAAGGTTCGAGGAGCGAAATAGATTACTGGACATCTGGAGCGCTCTATCCAAATCCACTTCTGGGTCCCCTAACTTTCGCGCCCTAGAAGCCTCCACCTTCTCCATATCGTCTTGGAGTGTATCAGATAGAGCCCCGTATATCCTGCCGATCCTGGTACCCCCCTAGAACATAATCAATGATCTTCCTTCTTCCACTTGGATTAATCCGGGGTCTGATAGACACTAGGGTCTGAAATATTTGCATGCACCTAAAACTATGTTTACCCGCAACCCCAAATTTCTGTTGGAGCTCCAAAAAGCTCATCGGGGCATCGCCTTCCCAAAAATCCCCTATTCTGGTAATTCCTTGCAATTCCCAGGCGGCCCACCCTCCATCACTACTCAAATGAGGAAAGAGTTTTGACTTCCAGAGCGGTGTATAATAATTATATTTCGGAATTCCTAACGCCTTCCTAACCAAATTCCACACCCCCAAGCACCGTCCAGCACCTTATATCTTTTTTTGTTGTAGTAACGGCGGTCAGTATTACGAAGCAAGAACCCTACTGCTTGTTTGCCCAACAATAATTCATATATAGAGGGAGGAAGGGTACTTACAGATTGGCTATTAGGATATCCGGGGGTGTTGTCCACAAGTATCGTCATTTGACTAAACAGAGAGGCCACTAAGTAATACCTAATATTCTGTGCCCCCAGACCTCCTCTTTCTTGCGGTAGTGACAAGTATTTTAGGGATCTTCTAATCTTTCCATACTGCCATAGAAAATTGCTAAATGCTGATTCTATAGATTTTAACACCTTTTTCACCCACCATAAGCGGAATCGATCGGAAAAGATACAACAGTTTCGGGAGCATGATAATTTTTAAGACATTAATTCTCCCTATTAATGAAAGGTGGATGACATCTATCCTTTTTAGCTCTGATATAATTGAGTCAACCAGCGGCTCATCATTTTCTTTGATTATAGACTCCATTGAAGAACTGGTTCTAACTCCCAGGTAGCTTGCCGAGTCTGTATATGTACCATCCCGCTTTACTATATTATTTGAGCAAACTATCTGGGTCTTTTTTTCATTAAGTAGATACCCGGAACAACTACCAAACTCTGAGGTAATTGCCTTCAGAGCAGTCATAGCAGTGTCAGGATCTGTAGTTACAACTGCTATGTCATCCGCATAACCTAATACTTTTGTTACGAATCCATTCTGTACCACTGCTTTAATATCCCCACACCCCAGTATCTCTCTTATTAGCAGATCTATATATAAGGAAAATAAAATTGGGGAGCAGGGGCATCCTTGACGGGTCCCCCGGGAAATGAAAATTCTGTCCGAACCACCACCCATTAACTGAACTCTAGCATATGGACCGGTATACATTGCCTTAATGGCCTTGATTATTTTAGGGCCTAATCCCCCCGTTTCAATATCCCCCATAATTACATTCAGGTTACGCGGTCAAAGGCTTTTTCGGCATCGAGAAGGATCATGGCGATCCGACCCCCGGAGGCAGCAAGTGCATCAAACAGCGTGATAGCCCGCCTTATATGGTCCGTTGTTCCCCGACCCGGGATAAACCCATGCTGCCATGGGGGAGACCAAACCACCAATGACCCCTCCCAGCCTATTAGCCAATACCTTCAAATAGATTTTAGTGTCTGCATTTATGAGGGATATTGGACGGTACGACCCGGGGTCCTCCTTAACTTTACCCTTTTTATGGAAGATTATGATGTTCGTCTCTTTCCATGAATCTGGAATTATACCAGAGTATAAAATACCACTAAATAGGTCCAATAGTATTGGGGCCAGAACTTCCTGCAGACACTTATACACTTCAGCTGGGATATTATCTGGCCCAGCGGCCTTGCCAACTGGTGAGTTCTGCAGTGACATTAACACTTCACTAAATTCCATGTCCCTGTCTAATATATTACCCTCTTCATATGTCAGAGGGTGTCCACAATCCTCAAATGTTAAACTAAGGGGGTCTGCCCTAGCCTCCTCTTGATAAAGTTTTTGGTAGAACTCCATGAATATCCTTCTGATGTCTTCCGGTTCTGTATAATCTTGATTATTCACCTGTATTCTACCTATCAGACTTTTACTAAACCCCTGCCTAATCCTCAATGCTAATAACTTACCAGCCTGTTCCCCGGTCTCATACATTCTTCCCTTGTGTATCTGGTAGTCATTGGCACTTTTCTGAGCATCCGCTTTATAAATTTCCGCTTTGAGAGCTAGGATCTTGCATAAGCTTTCATTTGCATCCTTCCCCTCTATGATATCTCTTAAATGTTGTTCCTCGCCCAATACTAGTTGAGCCACTATCGTCTCATGTACTTCCCGAGCTTTTTTCCTTTGGCTAGCGGAAAAGCTGATTACCTCCCCTCTTAATGCTGCCTTAAAGGCATCCCAAACGGAATTGCGAGAAGCACTATAACTGTTCATATCGAAAAAGCCCTGGGTCCAGTTCCTGATATAATTCACAAATTCAGGGTCTAATAATAGTCTCCTTTTAAACGTCCACCAAACGGAGGGGTTTACTACATTTACTACTTCGTATTCAAGAATCAATGGGCTGTGGTCTGATAATACCTTTGGCATTTTACGAATCCCTATCCTTCCTGCCTCAGTACATGAGATAAGAAAATAATCCAATTTGGTGTATTTTTGTAGGGGCATGAAAAATAGGTAAAGCCTGGATTCGATGGTTCCTTAAGCCCCCAAACATCCAGCAGGTTGTGCGTGTTAATTAAGGAAGATAGAGCTCTAAACACCTTAGGTTTGCGCCTTACATACAAAACATTATTATCTCCGCTAGTAAAATCTGCGGATATATTAAAGTCCCCGCAGACTATTAGAGGATATGGCCAATTCAGTAATTCCAGCTCCAGTTTATCAAATATATCAGGTTCGTCCTGATTGGACCCATAAACTGAACACAATGTGATCCCTATCCTAAGTTTGACTATAGCCTAACCTCCCACAGACATCTGATAAAGAGCGTTTGCATCCACCCAGATTATTTTTAACCAGTATGGCCACCCCCCTGACCATGGATGTCTGGGTGGAGCACCCCACAAGATCGAAACCCTTAATATTGCGTTTCCTGAATGCATAGGACGTCCAAGCGATTCATACCTGCAAAATATCTTAATTTCTGCCTTTTAAGCCACTCATTCAGACCCCCTACCTTTAAAGAGCAGATCCTAAGTTTTCTCATCATTCCTTTGCTCAAAAAATGACCCACCATGCATTGGAACTGTAACAATAATACACCTGAAACTATTACTTTTCCCCGTTTTTACCCCCATCTGCCCACCCACCCCGCCCCCACAAGTGCCCACCACCAACCCCCAACCCCTCCCTCCCCATAACTCACCCCTACCGGAAAGGTGCCAACCCCACCCTGAGAGCGCTCAGACCTAAGTCTGTGCATGTGATGTACACGGATTTAGAAAGTAGCAAGTCTAACACACAGCACAAGCTTCTGAACCGTGTGGCTAAGGGTAGAGAAAGCAACTCCTTCTATAAAAAAGAATATAGTCACCAAATGTGCAACCCAACTATCGCTTTTTCTTCACCATTTCAACAGCCCATCATGGCTAAATGTTTAAACTAACATCCTAACCATTGCCCCTTCCCCCACAGTACTTATCAACAATTCAAACCATTATTATAGCTACAACAAATTATGTGTCTAGCGAATCCAGATACTCCTTTGCCTTAATCTCCGAGGAGAAGTACCGAGTGGTCCTCTGGTTAATGATTTTTAGCTGAGCAGGATTAACCAGATATGCCTGGATTTTCTTGTCCTGAAATGGCTTCAGCATCTGCCTTAATCTCCAACGCCTCTCTAACGTTATATGGCAGAAGTTCAGCCTCACAAAAAAGAGACCTCGCCGCTTGATCTCCTGGCGTCAGGTCTTGCTTTATCAGATATAGACTGCCTCAAGAGGAAATTTCCAAAGAAGACCAGAATGGCCCGAGGTTTGTCACCTTCCTTTACCGGTGTACATTGTTTAAAGGGAATGCAATGGGCCCTTTGAATTTCAGATGACCAGTTCCATTCGGACAATTCTGGAAAAGCTGCTGAAAAGAGACTGATTATATGGCTCCTGGTGTCGGACCCCTCCACACCTTCCTGCACCCCCAGAACTCTTAATTTATTTCTTCTTAGCCTATTTTCGGTCTCCTCCAGCTTCCAATGTATGTCCTTGATCAGGGCATCATGAGCCTCCACCATTGTAACCGCTTTGTCCGCATCAGTTTCGGCTCCCATCACCCTTTTCTCCAAATTTGCAACTCTTTCCCCCATACTGGAGAATCCCTTTGATAGTTTTCTAACCACGCCCTGTATTTTCCTCATCCCAGCCTGCATTTTTCTGCTATCTTGGCGTGCCTCTTCCCTGTGGGCAAGTATAGCCTAGTGGATGGTCTCGAGCGTAGGAGGGTCTTCGGGTCTCATCTGGTAGGTTAATTTGCCACTGGAGCCTGAAAGTGGCGTGGTCGCAGAATAATCCCATGATAGCCCTTTTCTCCCCTTACTTTCCCTTCCCATTTGACCTGGCACTTTTTTAGTGGTTGAAAATAGTTTCTCCTCGCTCTCCTCCATGTCTGAATCCAGGCTACTAGCCCCTTGCGAAGTACTTAAAACCTCATCGGACCACTCAGCTTCCTCCGTCAAGGAAAAAAAACACTTGGCTCCCTCTCCTCTTCCAAACTGTTTTTATCCTCTATCAAACACTTGTCTTCTAGTGCACCAGACACTATTTGACTGTCTGAAGGGTTCACGCCCTCTTGAATTCCAGGCAAACTGATAGACTCTGGTGTAGGATTAGAGGGAATCTCACCCCTCTCAGCACTCTTATTTCTACTTTTATTGATAATCGGTGGAGTATTCACATGTCCGTTTTCAACACCCTTGCTGATTACAGGGCTCTGTTCCTTACATGCCGCTCGCCCCGAGCCCCCCCCGTAGTATCAGGCGAGTCAGTGCTCGTCATGTTCTCTTTAGCCGAAGTTACCTGAGCTACTTTGATTAGCACTTCGGGGGTGCCCGCATTATCCTTCGGAGCTCCCACTCCGCCTCCAGCACCGTCACCAGCGTTTTCGGCCAACAAACTCGCAGCGCTGATACTCACTGTGGACGCTGATTCTCTTCCTCGCTGCAGCAAGTCTACTACCGAAGGACCAACCGGCTTATTTTTTGTAGTAGCTGCGTTTGAGGATCCGCCCTTCCCTCTCCTTATCTCCACCGGGCGTAGTTTTTGTGCCTGTCCGGGAGAGTTTTCAGTGGGGGCCGGGCCGCTCTCCCCACTGTGAAGAGAAGCCTCGCTTCGCGCTCTCCGAGCAGCTGCCGCTGCTGCCGCTTTGGGAGCCGCTCCGCTCTGCACTATCTTCGGAGCCATATCGGAGTCCCTCCTCCAACGAAGAAACAACAGGCAACGCAGGTAAGACTCCACACAGCGTCTTACCAGAGATGCAAATCCAAAGTTTTGACGGCGGGAGCTTTTACGGCAAGGCAGCATTCGTAACGCAATTGGGGGGGGGGAGTGACAAGGTCCGCCGTGTGGCTGATGTACTCTTTCGTTCAAACTCGCACTCGTACCTGCCACATCAGAGCAACCGGACCGCTACCTCCTTGCACCGCTAGCGTCCACCTATGCGGGCACCATCTTGCTGCCGTGGCAAAGTAATTCTCATGTCAGCCTACGGGACAGATAGCCTTGTAATAGTAAAAAACAAATTGCCCAGTATTTCTTTAACAGAACACGTAACACACACCAGTACGGTGCAGAGACCGAATATCGAGTACAAAATATCGAGTTACACAAATATCAAGTCATCAATATCGTGGGTCAGAAATACCGACAGCAAGAATATCGTGGTCAAGAATATCGACTTAAGGTAAGTAATTTTGATTTTAAAAATATCGGTGTTTAACATCGTTTGCAAACATATAGTTGTTAACAATATCATTTTTGATTATTGTTATGTATTTTAGTATATATCTTTTATGTATGTGATGTATTTTTTTGTATAAGAATTGCTTGTATTTTTAATATATGTGTTACATTTTTAGTAGTTATTATTTTTTTCGTTGATTTTTGCGATTTTAGTTCCGTAGCGGGTTGTGGGTTTATAGGGGAATAGGGTGGGAAGTAATTTAATGATTTTACATTTATGAATTTTTTTTATTTGAATTTTGTGCTTTTAGTTCTGTAGCAGGTTGTGCGTTTATAGGGGAATAGGGTGGGAAGTAATTTAATTATATTACATTTATTGATTCTTTTTTTTACGTTTGTTTAATTGAGATGTTATAGTGTTAAATGTGTAAAGTAATTTATTATTAATTCATTAATAATTGGTTGTTACTTCAATTAATCAACAATCAATCAACAAAATTTGTAAAGTGCGCTACTCACCCGCTAGGTTCTCAAGGCGCTGGGAGGAGGAGGAGAGGAGACGCTACTGCTCGAACAGCCAGGTCTTGAGTTGCTTCCTGAAGGAGAGATGGTCCTGGGTCAGCCAAAGGTGGGTGGGGAGGGAGTTCCAGGTCTTGGCCGCAAGGTAGGAGAAGGATCTTCCTCCGGCGGTGGTTCTGCGGATTCGTGGGACGGAGGCGAGGGCGAGGCTGGCGGATCGAAGCTGACGGGTGGGTGTGTAGAATGTGAGGCGGCTGTTGAGGTATTTGGGGCCCGTGTCGTGGAGAGCCTTGTGTACATGGGTGAGGAGCCTGAACATGATCCTCTTGCTAACGGGGAGCCAGTTCAGGTCTCTCAGATGGGCAGAGATGTGGTCGTGGCGGGGGATGTCAAGGATGAGTCGTGCAGAAGCGTTCTGTATGCGCTGGAGTCTCTTCTGGAGTTTGGCTGTGGTTCCCGCGTAGAGGGTGTTCCCGTAGTCCAGTCGGCTGGTGACAAGGGCCTGGGTGACCGTCTTCCTGGTTTCGGTGGGGATCCACTGGAAGATCTTACGGAGCATGTGCAGGGTGTTGAAACAGGATGACGAGACGGCGTTGACTTGTTTGGTCATTGTGAGCGAGGAGTCCAGGATGAAACCCAGGTTGCGTGCATGGTCTGTTGGCTTGGGGGCGGAGCCCAGGGCCGGGGGCCACCAGGAGTCATCCCAGGCAGAGCGGGAAGGTCCCAGGATGAGGACTTCCGTCTTGTCTGAGTTCAGTTTCAGACGGCTGAGCTTCATCCATTCCGCAATGTCTTTCATTCCTTCCTGGAGGCTGGTTCTGGCGGTGGTGGGGTCGTTGGTGAGGGAGAGTATCAGCTGGGTGTCGTCAGCGTAGGAGATGATGTTGAGGTTGTGTTGGCGTGCGATGGCTGCAAGGGGGCTCATGTAGATGTTGAAGAGTGTGGGACTGAGCGAGGATCCTCGCGGAACGCCGCAGATGACTTCGGTGGCCGCGGAACGGAACGGGGGGAGGCGGACTCTCTGGTTCTTCCGGCGAGGAACGAGATGATCCACTCCAAGGCCGTTCCTTGGATTCCGGTGTTGCTGAGGCGCTGTACTAGGGTGCGGTGGCATACGGTGTCGAAGGCTGCAGAGAGGTCTTGGAGGATGAGGGCGGCTGTTTCCCCTTTGTCGAGCAGGGACCTGATGTCGACGGTAGCTGCAATGAGGGCGGTCTCGGTGCTGTGGTTTGCTTGGAAGCCGGACTGCGAGGGGTCGAGGGATCCGTTTGTCTCGAGGAAGAGTTGTTTGTTGACGGTCTTCTCGATGACTTTGTCAGGAAAAGGGAGGAGCGAGATGGGGCGGAATTGGTAATTAATTATGGTAATTTTGTAATTAATGTTAGGTGTGTGTTGTGCGTATAGGTGTAAAGAGTGGGAAGTAATTTATTTTTAATATATGAATTAATAATTGGTTGTTAATTAATTAATTGGTAATTCATTATGGTAAATGTGTAATTAATTTTCGTTGTGTGTTGTGGTGTTTATAGGAGTAAAGGGTGGGAAGTAATTTGTGTTTAATTAATTACTATTTCCTTGTTAATTAATGTTAATTATTTGATATTTATTTTGGGTAATTGTTTATTTTTTGTGTGCTGTTTTTACTTTTAAAAGGGTAAAGGGTAAGTATTAAATACATTTTAATTATTAGTTGTTAATAGTAATAGTTTTTAATTTTGCAATAAGTTCTAATTGTGTTTTATTATTTTATAGTTTAATTTACGTGTGTGATGTGGAAATGATAGTGTTGAAGTGTATGTAGTCAATTAATGTTTAGTAGTTTTTTATTAATACTATTTGTAATTGATTATTAATTATGTTAATTATGTAAATAAATGTAATTAAAAATGTTGAAGTGTTTCGGTATTGGTGTGGTGTTACAGGGAAGGTAATAAAATAAAGACATTTATGTTTTAATTATTTGTTTTGTTTTTTAAGTATTTTCTAATTTAAAAGAATGATTGTTTTGTAAATCTATTTATTATATTATATATAGTAATTGTAGGTTTTTGTTATATGTAATTAATATTATACTGTGTGTTCTTTTTATGTTTATTATATTTTATTTAATATTGTTTATTAATGTGTATGATTACATTTTTTTCCCTTTTTTTTTGTGTTTGAGTGTGAATAGTAATTTTCTTTTCTCTGATATCAAACACTTTCCTTATTGTTGCATTCACTGGAGTGGGAAGAGTAATGTTTACCCCTCCGCTATCCAACATTTTTCCTACTGTCGCACTCTTAGGAGTGGGAATAGTAATTTTTGCCCCTCCTCTATCCAATACTTTCCCTACTGTTGCTCTCACTTGAGTGAGAATATTAAATTTTACCCCTCCGCTATCCAACACTTTCCCTACTGTTGCACTCACTGGAGTGGGAATAGTAATTTTTACCCTTCCGCTATCCAACACTTTCCTTACTCATGCCCTCACCCGAGTGGGAATATAAGTTTGTCCCCCTCCGTTATCCAATTGTTACGGTCTGACCTTCCTTACGTACCTTTTGTCTTTGCGTGTGGCTTCTCCTTGGATTATGGGGATCCGCGCGCCGCCTTTTCTCTTTTGCTGCATTGTCCTGGGTGTTTCTTTCTGCTTCTTTCTTTCGTGTGCGCCACGTTTTCCTTTCTCTTCCTAGCGCAGCCGCAGTAGGTCCTATGGGTGGCAGCTAGGAGTATTTTAGGGCCACCTCCCTGCTCTTCTGTGCTTGGGTTCACTTCCGGTTTCTGCCCCGGAAGAATTTTGGCCGTCAGCATTTTGCCGACACCTTGATGTTACGGAACTTCCCTTGTTTCCGGAACCTTGACGACTGGATTTTCGTATCAGCATTTTGTATTTGCTGTTTAGTTCTTTGCTGAATTCCTCTCCCCTTATTGTTGAATCCGGACATTGCAGCTCTTTATTGGGACTTTTGAGTTGCCCGATAATTTTGTTTTTTGCTTTGTCCAGTGCACTGGTAGCCTCCCTTAAAATCATTGTTGGGAACATATCCCGATATCGGGTGCAGGTTTTTTGCATTGTTTAATTTTTTCCGCATTTCTTATATACCCCCTTGGCCTTTTTCTTTTTTGAAGAAGGTGTTTGCTATTTCTTGAAGACCGACTGGGTGTTTCCTCACTCTCCTCTCTGGACTCATAATCGGCATAAATACGAGGGGGCGTGGCTTGAATGCTGATGTAGACAGAAGCGGACCGCAGAGCTCCTCTGCGGCCGCCCTCCGTTTCCAGTGATCCTGTTGATTTACCTGGGGCCCCGACACCGCATTCAGTTGCGGAACAGCCAGAGCCCGCTTGGGAGTGAGATCGGGGCAGTAGCGAGAACGGCACGGATGAAAAGTGCTTTTCTCTCGCTCGCAGCAGCCTGCCTGACCGAGACTTCAAAATGGCGGCCCTGCACGGACGAGCGGACGCCTGGTGAAGGGGACAGACCAGGGGGCGTCTCTAATGGAAATTGAAGCAGCTTGAAGGCAGGCACGAATTTCCTGAGACCCAGGTGAGAGGCAGCACCAAGGGGAGGCAAGAGGGGTCGTATCTCCTCTGACGGACCGGCCGCGGCTGCCTGACCCCAAAATGGCGGTGAGCGGGACACCGCTTGCATCGTGGTGAAACCTCCAGCATTTCAAATTGTCCTCTGCCATAAAGCGCGCCCTGGGCTCAATTGGAGCACTAATTAGTCTGAACTGTCAACCGAACTGTAGCCTGAGTAACTGAGACTGAGGAGTGGAGTGCAGGCCCAGTGGACAGGGCAGAGGCTGACCGTGAGCGCATGGGTTCTGAGCTGTGATAGGAGTGGCGATTACACAAGGCATCTGCGCCCTGAGGGACAGTGGGACCAGCATAGCACTTTTGGTACATCCCGAAACTGCTGGGCCTGTGGCGGACTTGTGGTGGGATCGTACAGGTGGTGAGCTCGGACAGGTAGTGAGCAGCGCCTCTGATATGTAGCCTGCTGAAATTGCAGGCTATATATCAGAGGCGCTGCCTAGAGATTGCACGATTGGTATCCGGCAGGCCCTCAGCACAAGTCTTCTCTGAGGGGTGTTGACACCTGGCAGACGGGGTTGGCTGGACAACGAGCACTGTCCTGCACGGCCCTACTGAATGCGCCTGCTGTTGGGGTCAGCACAGACCCGGAGAGCTACTGAAAGAGAGAAGATCTTGCCCTAGCTGCCCTGCATTGGTGGCGGGGGGCGCAGCGCAAACCTGTGAAGGACAGAGGGACCTGGCTGAGGTGGACTGGCGACAGACGGATCAGCACAGCACAAGGTCGGAGTGGCATCTGAGGCTGCGGTTTCCGGAGACATACCAGGGGACTGCGGTAACCGTGGGCACAAAATCCGTTCCGATCGCGGAATTTGCGGATTTTTGGAAATTTCGCGGTCTGCGAATCCCACGTATTTGCCCAAAAAATCTGCAAATTCGAAAGCTGGCAGTTTTTTTGCTTGGTCGCGCTTGAAAAATACAATATCGCGCGCGCGGCGTTGACTTTTCGTGATGCTGTGTTCGGCGAGTTGTTTTTCTCCCGGTTTGCGTGTGCTGCGCCATTTTGGATCTTGCTGCGTGATCACGCGAGAGTTTTTCGACCGTGATTACGTCATTGCGGCCCACCATCTTGCACAGCGAGAGTTTGACAACGCGAGTAGGTCATCACGCATCGCGGGAGTAAACAATTGCGAACACGTAGATGCGGCGCGCAGCTGACTTCCGGCGGGAGATTTGAACAGCTTGCTTTCCCAAACTTGCAAAAATTGCAATTCTGCACAAGAAATCCACCGCAGGCAGCATAAACCTTCTGAAAACGATGATTTTGATCAGAATAACTCCTCAGATTGACATTTGGCTGCACTTTTTTGTGCAAGAGTCCATTTTGGGGGGGGTGGGAGGAAGGAAGTGCCCCAGAGTCTCCAACTTCCTGTTCCTGTCCAGCAGGCTCCACGCAGTGCTTTTTCCATGTTCTGGTCACTTTTTATTTGGATCTTGAACTGGAAGGATTACTTTTTGTGGCTGCTGCTGGATTGAGGACTTTTTGGAGTTTGGATCACTTTTGGATTTGAGATTTTACAAGTAAGTTGGTGTTGTTTGTTTGGGGCATTGCAGTTGCTGCAACTACAATTGTAAAACTTTTTCACAACTTTAAAAAATATATTGTGGGTAGCCACAGTATCCAGTAGGCCCAGGGTTAGTCATGGGTGAATGATACACCTGTTTCTGTGAGGTTTTTTTAACATAAATCTCATTTATGTCATGGAATTTTAGCTCACTGTAGAATATGTGGATTTTTATTTTTTATTTTGGGGTGCCTGTAAAGCCTCACTAGCCAGTAGGCCCAGGGGTAGTGAGTGGTACATGGACCAAATCTTTCTGTGGCGTGTCTTGAATTTCAACATCATTGAGGGCATGGATGGCATTGGATTGTGGTTATTTTTGTGTGTTTTTCGACTTTTTGGGTGCTGTTGGGGCATGGCATGTGGGTGGGGGCCATTTTGAGGCCTGGTCCAGGCAGGGCCTGGCCATGTGGTGGGGATCAAGGGGCCATTTTGAAGACAGGCAGTGTGCTTTGTGCCATAGGCCTGCACCCAGTCTACCCTGCTTTCATACATTATGCCCAGGGGTAGTGAGTGGTGCATGAGCCAAGTCTTTCTGTGGGGTGTCTTGAATTTAAACATCATTGAGGACATGGATGGCATTGGATTGTGGTTATTTTTGTGTGTTTTTCGACTTTTTGCGTGCTGTTGGGGCATGGCATGTGGGTGGGGGCCATTTTGAGGCCTGGTTCAGGCAGGGCCTAGCCATGTGCCGGGGGTCAAGGGGCCATTTTGAAGCGAGGCAGTGTGCTTTGTGCTATAGGCCTGCACCCAGTCTGCCCTGCTTTCATCCATTATGCCCAGGGGTAGTGAGTGGTGCATGGACCAAGTCTTTCTGTGGGGTGTCTTGAATTTAAACATCATTGAGGGCATGGATGGCATTGGATTGTGGTGATTTTTGTGTGTTTTTTGACTTTTTGGGGTGTTGTTGGGGCCTGGCCATGTGGGTGGGGGCCATTTTGAGGCCTGGTCCAGGCAGGGCCTGGCCATGTGGGTGGGGGTCAAGGGGCCATTTTGAAGCCAGGCAGTGTGCTTTGTGCTTTAGGCCTGCACTCAGTCTGCTCTGCTTTCATCCATTATGCCCAGGGGTAGTCAGTGGTGCAAGGACCAAGTCTTTCTGTGGGGTGTCTTGAATTTAAACATCATTGAGGGCATGGATGGCATTGGATTGTGGTGATTTGTGTGTGTTTTTCGACTTTTTGGGGTGGTGTTGGGGCCTGGCCATGTGGGTGGGGGACATTTTGAGGCCTGGTCCCGGCAGGGCCTGGCCATGTGGTGGGGGTCAAGGGTGCCATTTTGAAGCCAGGCAGTGTGCTTTGTGCCATAGGCCTGCACCCAGTCTGCCCTGCTTTCATCCATTATGCCCAGGGGTAGTGAGAGGTGCATGGACCAAGTCTTTCTGTGGGGTGTCTTGAATTTAAACATCATTGAGGGAATGGATGGAATTGGATTGTGGTGATTTTTGTGTGTTTTTCGACTTTTTGGGGTGTTGTTGGGGCCTGGCCATGTGGGTGGGGGCCATTTTGAGGCCTGGACCAGGCAGGGCCTGGCCATGTGGGTGGGGGTCAAGGGGCCATTTCGAAGCCAGGCAGTGTGCTCAGGCCTGCACCCAGTTTGCCTTGCTTTCATCCATTATATGCCCAGTGGTAGTGAGTGGTGCATGGACCAAGTCTTTCTGTGGGGTGTCTTGAATTTAAACATCATTGAGGGCATGGATGGCATTGGATTGTGGTGATTTTTGTGTGTTTTTCGACTTTTTGAGGTGGTGTTGGGGCCTGGCCAGATGGGTGGGGGCCATTTTGAGGCATGGTCCAGGCAGGGCCTGGCCATGTGGGTGGGGGTCAATAGGTCATTTTGAAGCGAGGCAGTGTGCTCAGGCCTGCACCCAGTTTGCCTTGCTTTCATCCATTATGCCCAGTGGTAGTGAGTGGTGCATGGACCAAGTCTTTCTGTGGGGTGTCTTGAATTTAAACATCATTGAGGGCATGGATGGCATTGGATTGTGGTGATTTTTGTGTGTTTTGTTTACTTTTTTGGGGTGGTTTTGGGGACTGGCCATGTGGGTGGTGGCCATTTTGAGGCCTGGTCCAGGTAGGGCCTGGCCTTCTGGGTGGGGGTCAAGGGGCCATTTTGAAGCCAGGCATTGCGCTTTGTGCCATAGTCCTGCAGCCAGTCTGCCCTGCTTTCATCCATTATGCCCAGGGGTAGTGAGTGGTGCATGGACCAAGTCTTTCTGTGGGGTGTCTTGAATTTAAACATCATTGAGGGCATGGATGGCATTGGATTGTAGTGATTTGTGTGTGTTTTTTTACTTTTTGGGGTGTTTAACTGATGTTCCTCTGGCTTCCTTTGCTTTTAGGTGTACAAGAGAACCACCAGTGCCAGGAAGAAGTCCTGCAGGGATGGGTGCAGCACAACATCGCGTAACATCACGTGTGGCCACAGACAACTCTGCAACTCGTGCAACTGCGGCCTGCTGTTCTGACATCTGAAGAAGATGGGCCCAAAGAAAGGTGCCCGTAGCGCCTCTACAAAAAAAGTTGCCAGTGCCACTGCCAGTAAGAAGGAGCAGAAGAAGCAAGTGGCACCACCTACCAAGGAGACTGGTGTGCGCACAGACACCTTTTTTGGGAAAAAAAATACGCCTGCAGCAGCAGCGGTGTTCGCCGGGGACCAAGCTGGGAGCAGCACCTCCTCTTCATTGGGCTCAGTGCCACCACGCCGAGTTAGGTCCAAGCCCACGAGTCGGCATGAGTGTTGCAGAGGCAGACACTTTAATTGTTCAATCACCATCGACCAGTGATGTTGGCTCATCGCAAGAAAGTAGCATCCAATCAACGCCGGCTGTAACTCAGCTGACGAGTGTTCAACAACCACAGCCGCAACGACAACCACAGGTGCAACTAGTAAAAAGCGCAAGTACATGGGCAAGGAGAGGCGCAAGTACATGCGCAAGTACATGCGCAAGGAGAGGCGCAAGTAGAGGCGCAAGTAGAGGCGCAAGGAGAGGCGCAAGGAGAGGCGTAAGGAGAGGCGCAAGGAGAGGCGCATGGAGAGGCACAACTAGAGGTGCATGGAGCGGCACATCTGCCCACAATGCTTGTTCCTTCAGAAGTAGGGGCACATCAGGAAATCGAGATTGAAGCAGAGGTATCATCCGAGGAAGCCACTCCTCCTGATGGTGATCCATTGTCTTCCAGAACCCCAGCAAGAAAAAGGTCAAGGAGGGCTACTACAAGTTCTTCTCCAAGCCCCTTTCCTTCTGATGATCTTGATGGTGATTGGAACCCACCAATGCAGTCTGAGAGGGGGGCACGCCATGAGCCGACAAAGGTAGCTAAGCCTAACAGGAAGGTTCCCGCAAGGCTTTCAATTATGGGTGATGATGACGACGAACAAGAAGTGGTGTATTCTGCTGCTGATGAACAGTCTGACGACAACCCAGTCATCACAGTCGTCACTCCAGCCCCAGCGGGCATGTAGCAAGACATTTTGACCTTATCCCGAAATGCTGCTGAGCGGGATGTGGGCGGCGTGGCATTGGTACCACCAGCAATGCAGTTAACTACTACATCAACACGACCTACAGCTTCCATATTTTCTCGTCAGAAGGGCCAGCAGGGACCTCCATCCAGCTCGACCTCCGTTACCTCAAGTAGTGGTGCACAACAGAGTCAAACTCGGCCACGCCCATCCTTCACTTCATCTGGCATTGAAAGTAGCACCTCCACCACCACCACCAGAAATCTCAACTCCCCAGTTTGGGACTTCTTTGGTGTTAGCAAAAAGGCGGAAAACATGGTCGTTCGTTCGATTTGTAAAATAGTAGTTAGTTGGGGTAAGCTTGGTACCAACTATGGTACCGGAGGCCAGAGAGGTCATCTCCAAAAACACCACACTATCCAGTGGGAGGCGCACCTAAGGGAGATCCGGGCAGCCAAAAGTAGAACTGATTCAAATGTATCCATTCACATTGCATCTGATGATGACAAGGGGCTGATTGTGCAGGGGGGAAGTCAAGAACCGACCAACATTTTTTCTGGTACACCCAGTACCCCTGGCAGCAGCACTGCAGTGGTAGCGCCCACACCCTCTACCCCTGCAACATGTATGAGGCACACTAAGAGTTTGGGAGAGACACCAATGCGAAAAAGTACATCAATGAGCCTAACTGGTTTGAAGAAGTCTGCATCATCATCATCATCATCACGTAAAACGGTCCAGCCCACCATTAGAATCATGTTTTGGTCGGAGGCACCATTTGAACGCAACCACCCAACGGCACGTCTGTATAACGCAAAGCTGGCTAAAATGCTAGCGCTGGACCTTCTCCCTTTTTCTTTCGTGGAAGGGGTGGGTTTTCTAGAATTTGTGGCAACAGTCTACCCTAAATGGAGGGTTCCTAGCCGGTCCTATTTTGCCAGAGTGCTGTTCCAGCACTACATCAAGATGTGCTGGAGGTTATTGGCGCAGCTATTCAGAAGAGTGCTGTTCACACTATCCACCTGACAACAGACATGTGGACCAGTTGCCAAGCCCTGGATTACATGTGCATCACTGCACACTGGGTCTCTTTTGCAGGGGTTAAAGACAAGTTAAAAGCAGGTGTTGACAGGGACACAGTTTTTCAAGCTGCTCGGAAACATGCAACAGTAGCCATGTTTGCTATGGAGAAATCTCATACTACACTTAACCTTTTGGAGGAGTTTAACAGGAAGGTCTTTGAATGGCTGCATCCAAGAAATCGCATGATTGGTTATGTTTCCATGGATAATGGCAGTAATATAGTTAAGGTCATGCAGCAAGGTGGCTATTTCAGAGTGCCGTGTTTGGCGCACAGTATTAATATTGTTGTGCAAGATTTCTTGAAAAAAGAAATCACAGTCAGCAAGTTACTGACCACCTGCCGAAGAATCTGCACACATTTCAGCCATTCTTTTAAGGCCCGGAAGAAGCTGAGGAGCATGCAACATGAACGTAGACTGCCAGTCAAAGGACTCATCCAGGAGGTGGCAACACGTTGGAACTCAACCTTCTACATGCTTGAGCATCTGTCTGAGCAGTGGGGGTAATCAATGAGTATGTCTTTGCACTGGGTTCTACTATGAAAGACATGAGGATAGAGTTGGAGTAATGGAAGCTAGTTGCAAGCCTGACAGACATGCTTCATCCTTTTGAGGTATGCACGCGTGAAGTCAGCAAGGAGGACTGTTCTTTGGGCAAAGCTATCCCATTGTTGCGCATGCTAGAGCACCAACTGAAGGCGGTGTCTTCAACGTTCCGAGATGATGCTGAAAAGCAAGAGGCATATCAGTTGGCGGAGAGGTTATTAAGCCGCCTAGTTGACAATGAAAGGCATAAAAAAATACATACAGAACAACAGTACATTTGTGCCACTATTCTGGATCCACGGTACAAAAAGGCCATGGCCAGCAAAGCATTCATTCCTTTTAATGAAGCAGATGTTTCAAAGTACAAACATTGGCTAGCTCTGTCAGCCACTCGGTTCGAAAAAGAGCGGCAGAAAATTGAAGGAGCTGGCAGAAGTACTACTGAATCAGCAGGCCATCCGACATCAAGTTCCACTTCTGAATCTGTGGCCGAAGGGAGTCACTTTCCCTCACAGCCGTTAACAACACCAGCAACCGTATCATCATCCTCACCTGCACCAGGCCCAGCCATAATATTGTCGGAAGTGGATTGGCTAACTCATCAAGGGTTTGCTCGTTCCAGTGATGCAAAGGCCCCATATGGTACGCAAAGTGGAGCAACCCTGGAGAACCTTGAGTCAATGGTGCAGGCCTATCTGGATGACCCAACAGAGATCTTTGTTAATCAGAACCCATTGCTGTATTGGTATGGGAAAAGGCCTCTATGGCGACTGATCTCCAACCTGGCTCTAAATTATTTGTCTTGCCCACTTGCAAGCGTGTCTTCTGTACGTGTTTTCAGTGCTGCTGTTGCCATTGTAACTTCAAAAAAGACACGCCTCTCTCCCAAAAATGTGGAGAGGTTAACACTGATCAAGATGAGTCAGCACTTTATACCACCAGATTACAAAATATGTGAATGCACGCAGGAAGAAGAGGACACCGATTTAGGTGACAGAAGTTCTTCTCTGTTAGCTGACCTACTCCTGTCTCAATTCATAGAGTTTGAGGACGAACTCTACTTCCCTGACACCGATGCCTGAAAATGACTTCCTTTTTTTTCGTCCTTATTCACTTTTATTCCTGTGTGTCTTTCTTTGTTTTGCAACTTTTACCACAACAAAACTCTAATCACCTAATCACAACAAGTCCATCAGCAGCACTGTCTTCATCTTATTTCCTTATTGATTTGAAGGTGCCGCAGTCTGCAATCCTAAGGTTCACAAGTTCACGACTCAATCATGCTCCTCTATACTCCTCCTCCAGACTCCCCCTATCCATTTCCCTCAAGGCAGATGGCTGTATTACGCAGAATTAAGACATTTTGTCTTCGTAGACAAGTCCCTTCAAGTGGGACTGGAATTACTGACTACATGCTTGATGATTGCTGGCAGTTACTTCTGAAATTGACAGGAGAGGCTGCCCTGTGGCCCCTCACTTTCAGAAGAAGATGCGGACAAAAAGTGGAACAGATAATGAATAATGAGAAGAAGATGGCATGCAGTGGAAAGCAATGGCTGTCTGGCTCTGATGAACGCAATTGCTGCTTGTTTGTTGTGCATGAAATGAATCATATGTTTTCTGTTATTATTTAATCTTTTACACACTAAATGTAACTCAAGTTTACTCTGCTTTTTTTTACCTTGTTTAATTCAAATTGTACTTCAGCTGCAGGGGCCACTACGTTGCATTTTCCAATATGCAAAATGTCCTTGGACTTACTGTTTGCCAATATACCATGATGATTGATTAAATAATATATCTTTTTTCTTTAGAGTCACTCACTGGGATGGATGGACCATCAGCGTCGGTTTACGGAAGAACTAAGGCCAATTCGTGAGTGACAAACAGGTAAACCAGTCTACAACAACTACTACAGCAGAACTACATGTCTGTCTAGTCGTGGTATGGAGTGGTCGAGGCAGTGTAGTGTTGTTATGCCAGGCAGAGTCCAGACAGCATTTCATGTAAAATTGGGGCTGTGTGGCTTTCTGCATACAATTAGATATGCTTTGTCTGTCTGTGACACAGAGCCTAGGTATGCTACATCAGGTTGCTTCACTCAGTGGGTAATGTATAAACGCACAGGTGCACAACACAATTTTTTAACAGTCAAAGTAGTTCTAATGATCACAAAAGTGGTTTTTCTTGATTGTAGTTCTTTTTATTCCAACAACAGTATAAATTCAGACAAGCGTTTGTACAGCCGACGCGTTTCGTCCACTGGGGACTTCTTCAGGGCTGTCATAAAAACAAACATGTAAACATACAATTAAAACAAGCACTGGCGTTGCCAATAGGTTTCGCATTTAGAAAGTTGGAGCTATTGGTTTTGTAAATGACATTTTATATTTATATATCGTTATTGGCATTGTCAATAACAATATATAAATATAAAATATAGAAGTAGAAGAAAACATGCTTTGGTGTAATCCATAATGCAAGCAAGTGATGATCCAATACAGAACACATGACTGCAAAGTAGCCTGGTCAGGCAGTGTGGCAGAAGTGCAGCACTTTAAAACAAACTCGCTTGGAGCGAACAAGTGGACTGGATGTACTGTACACAAATTAAGTCAGTTATCAGTGAAACTGTGCAGGCGTGAAGGAAGTCTGAGCTTGCTTGTTTTGTGTGTGAAAACAAGTAAATTCAGCGGGTTACATAGCACGTAATTGCAAATCAGCATCAAAAGCAAAAAAAAAAAAATCTACCTTGGCATTGGTCCTGCCCGACCTACTGCATGGCTCTCGTCTAAGCTCTTTTCCCACGCACTTGGTTGAAAGCTCTTAGGAAGCAGCTAGATAGACGCAGGCCAAAATAAATGTCCTGAAGCCCTACTACAGTTAGGCCCCAACACCAGAGTATCAAAGCAACATCACAGAGGCAGAGGACTCCGAACCACCTGGAAGGGACTAGGAAAGATAACGGACCATGCGCTCACTGGAGTGGTTCAGAGGAAGGCGGAAAACCTCACCGGTGAAAAAGTTGCTTGGACGACATCAAGAAGCAGCCCAACGAGTATTCTGAAATTAACTTTATCACAGGGATATTTAGAAGGAAAAAAAAGCCAGTTAACTTTAAAATTACGTTTACAATGTCTGGAAAACGCAGGGAGAGCACACGAGGCAGTTTCTGTGAAGAGCAAACTTTAATCATTGAGCTGAATGGGGGCGGGAGAGCCTGGTGGGGGGGGCATTACTGACGTAATGCTGCCAAATGGCCGGAGGGAAGCCTGGTGGGGGGGCGGGAATGCGAGCGACGGAGGAAGGCGGAAAACCTCACCGGTGAAAAAGTTGCTTGGACGATATCAAGAAGCAGCCCAACGAGTATTCTGAAAATATCTTTATCACAGGGATATTTAGAAGGAAAAAAAAGCCAGTTAACTTTAAAATTACGTTTACAATGTCTGGAAAACGCAGGGAGAGCACACAAGGCAGTTTCTGTGCAGAGCAAACTTTAATCATTGAGCCGGATGGGGGCGGGAGAGCCTGGTGGGGGGCGCATTACCGACGTAATGCTGGCAAATGGCAGGAGGGAAGCCGGATGGGGGCGGGAGAGCCTGGTGGGGGGGCGGGAATGCGAGCGACGGGAGGAGAAGTTGATGCAGGCGGAATAGGGAGATGCGCGTGCTTGTGTGGTCACGTGACCCGCTTTTGTGGCCATGTGACCTCACATGCACTGTGAAGAAACCGCAGTGGTTTCACTAGTCGATCGAGCCCTTGAATTTTCGCCTATTACATTCGCAAGCGAATGATAATAGGCGAAACCTAAACATAGTTAAAAAGACTCAGTGGTGCCTGCCTTGACCGTCTGCATGGCCCTGCCGCAAGCATGGGCCAAAAATCCGTTCCGCTCGTGAAATGTGTGGATTTTCGGCGGAAAACTCGCAATCCGCGAATCTCGCAAAAATTCGCAAATTCTTGAGCCTAACGGATTTTTGGTCCATGCTTGCGGCAGGGCCATGCAGACGGTCAAGGCAGGCACCACTGAGTGAGGCAACCTGATGTAGCATACCTAGGCTCTTTGACACAGACAGACAAAGCATATCTAGGGTTTAGGGCTGTTTTTGGGGTTCAGTGCGGTTTACTAGGGTTCCAGGGTTTAATTTGTAGGGTTCCTGGAGTCTAGGGCTCAGGGCCCGAAGCAGGCTCGTTCATAATGATGTTGGCAAGGTTTTAGGGGGATTGGCGTTTTTTGGTCCAGAATTGGGCGAATTTTTGGCCTTTTTTGGTGTTTTGCGGGCGCATGTCTTTGGGTGAAAAGTCGTACACCTTCCAATGGATCGTGAGAGTTGGGAATGTCTAGTTTTGATTGCAAGTGGTTTGAAGAAAATCCATGGTGGAAAAGGGGGGTTTGGGCCTAGTTGCAGAGAGCGTTTTGGCACAATTTTAACTTAGGCCTCTTTGGGGATAGCAGTATTGCATGTTTTTGGGGGTTGTTTGGGGGTGTTCTAGATTTTTTGGAGTGGGTTGAGGGGTCTGGGAGCACTGCAGGGAAGGTCTAAGTTTGATTGCAAGTGGTTTGAAGAAAATCCATGGTGCAAAAGGGGGGTTTTGGGCCTACTTTCAGAGTACGTTTTGGCACGATTTTAACTTAGGCCTCTTTGGGGATAGCAGTATTGCATGTGTTTGGGGGGCTTTTTGGGGGTGTTCTAGATTTTGGGGAGTGGGTTAAGGGGTCTGGGAGCACTGCTGGGAAGGTCTAATTTTGATTGCAAGTGGTTTGAAGAAAATCTATGGTGGAAAAGGGGGGGTTGGGCCTAGTTGCAGAGAGCGTTTTGGCACGATTTTAACTTAGGCCTCTTTGGGGATAGCAGTATTGCATGTTTTTGGGGGGCTGTTTGGGGGTGTTGTAGATTTTTGGGAGTGGGTTAAGGGGTCTGGGAGCACTGCTGGGAAGGTCTAATTTTGATTGCAAGTGGTTTGAAGAAAATCCATGGTGGAAAAGAGGTGTTTTGGGCCTACTTTCAGAGTGTATTTTGGCACGATTTTAACTTAGGCCTCTTTGGGGATAGCAGTATTTCAGGTTTTTGGGGGGCTGTTTGGGGGTGTTCTAGATGTTTGGGGTGGGTTGAGGGGTCTGAGAGCACTGCTGGGAAGGTCTAATTTTGATTGCAAGTGGCTTGAAGAAAATCCATAGTGGAAAAGAGGTGTTTTGGGCCTACTTTCAGAGTGCATTTTGGCACGATTTTAACTTAGGCCTCTTTGGGGATAGCAGCATTTCATGTTTTTGGGGGGCTGTTTGGGGGTGTTCTAGATGTTTGGGGTGGGTTGAGGGGTCTGGGAGCACTGCTGGGAAGGTCTAATTTTGATTGCAAGTGGTTTGAAGAAAATCCATGGTGGAAAAGGGATGTTTTTTAGCAGTATTGCATGTTTTTGGGGGGCTGTTTAGGGGTTAGCAGTATTGCATGTTTTTGGGGGTGTTCTAGATTTGTGGGGGTGGGTTCAGGGGTCTGGGAGCACTGCTAGGAAGGTCTAATTTTGATTGCAAGTGGTTTGAAGAAAATCCATGGTGGAAAAGAGGTGTTTTGGGCCTACTTTCAGAGTGTATTTTGGCACGATTTTAACTTAGGCCTCTTTGGGGATAGCAGTATTTCATGTTTTTGGGGGGCTGTTTGGGGGTGTTCTAGATCTTTGGGGTGGGTTGAGGGGTCTGGGAGCACTGCTGGGAAGGTCTAATTTTGATTGCAAGTGGCCTGAAGAAAATCCATAGTGGAAAAGAGGTGTTTTGGGCCTACTTTCAGAGTGCATTTTGGCACGATTTTAACTTAGGCCTCTTTGGGGATAGCAGTATTTCATGTTTTTGGGGGGCTGTTTGGGGGTGTTCTAGATGTTTGGGGTGGGTTGAGGGGTCTGGGAGCACTGCTGGGAAGGTCTAATTTTGATTGCAAGTGGTTTGAAGAAAATCCATGGTGGAAAAGGGATGTTTTTTAGCAGTATTGCATGTTTTTGGGGGGCTGTTTAGGGGTGTTCTAGATTTGTGGGAGTGGGTTGAGGGGTCTGGGAGCACGGCTGGGAAGGTCTAATTTTGATTGGAAGTGGTTTGAAGAAAATCCATGGTGGAAAAGGGGGGGTTGGGCCTAGTTGCAGAGAGCTTTTTGGCACGATTGTAACTTAAGCCTCTTTGGGGATAGCAGTATTGCATGTTTTTGGGGGGATGTTTGGGGATGTTCTAGATTTGTGGGAGTGTGTTAAGGGGTCTGGGAGCACTGCTGGGAAGGTCTAATTTTGATTGCAAGTGGTTTGACGAAAATCCATTGTGGAAACCGGGGGTTTGGGCCTAGTTGACACTCATAGCTCCCTGGCACTCCCTCGGAGGCAGGATTCATTTATACGCCTTTTTAAAAAATTGAATTTTAACACTGATCATTTTATTGCTTGAAACTGTGTGAATTTATTATTAAAATTGTTTGGCTTACTCTTGCACCGCTATAATTCTACGACTGCCACATACTAGATTTTAGGGCCGACTTGCATTCTAAGGGCCGACTTAGGGCCCCGGTCGACTCACGCTGTCCTCCCGGGCGCAAGCTTTTCAGGCGCCATCTTGGGGGTAGTTGGAGGCTCAGCGCTCTAGTGCTCGGGTGATTCTCGGACGCGGCACTATAAATTTCTTCTGGTGTTTAACCTCCGGTTGACACTCATAGCTCCCTGGCACTCCCTCGGAGGCAGGATTCACTTATACGCCTTTTTAAAAAATTGAATTTTAACACTGATCATTTTATTGCTTGAAACTGTGTGAATTTATTATTAAAATTGTTTGGCTTACTCTTGCACCGCTATAATTCTACGACTGCCACATACTAGATTTTAGGGCCGACTTGCATTCTAAGGGCCGACTTAGGGCCCCGGTCGACTCACGCTGTCCTCCCGGGCGCAAGCATTTCAGGCGCCATCTTGGGGGTAGTTGGAGGCTCAGCGCTCTAGTGCTCGGGCGATTCTCGGACCCGGCACTATAAATTTCTTCTGGTGTTTAACCTCCGGTTGACACTCATAGCTCCCTGGCACTCCCTCGGAGGCAGGATTCATTTATACGCCTTTTTAAAAAATTGAATTTTAACACTGATCATTTTATTGCTTGAAACTGTGTGAATTTATTATTAAAATTGTTTGGCTTACTCTTGCACCGCTATAATTCTACGACTGCCACATACTAGATTTTAGGGCCGACTTGCATTCTAAGGGCCGACTTAGGGCCCCGGTCGACTCACGCTGTCCTCCCGGGCGCAAGCTTTTCAGGCGCCATCTTGGGGGTAGTTGGAGGCTCAGCGCTCTAGTGCTCGGGCGATTCTCGGACCCGGCACTTCATTTATGGCAGCCAATTCTCGCCCGCGCAGCGGGCGCGCTGATGGCGCGCCAGAGGCAAGACGTCTGGGCCCGTCCGGGCCAGTACGGACCTAGGGCCAAAACCTCTGCCCGGTTGTACCCTACTGGCCACAGGTAAATTGATTCCCTTATCCTATTCTAGAGACGAATTGTTGTCATTCCGACCTGTTACCAGTCAACATTGTTGGTACACAGTTAGACCGGACGCACCATATAGACGGTGTGCTCACTGCCCCAAGATTGGTAATGGCTCCAAAAAGGGAGAGCTTACGTCCTCTTCCCTGTCCCTTGCCCTATTAAACTGCCGATCTCTGGTTAAGCATTCGGATGAAGTTAATCTAATGATCCAGGATCATAAAATTGATGTTCTGTTTCTTACAGAGACATGGCTCTCTGACAGCTCTGAGTTCGATATAGTTAATTCTATGCCTAAGGGCTATGCGATACAGTGCCTGCACAGGCCTCGTGGCATAGGTGGAGGGCTAGCTATAATTTATAAGGAGACTCTAGCCTGCAGGATAGAAAATGGCAAGATCTCGGACGCAGAGAGCATTAGGTTTTCCATCCAACTATCCCCTAATTACTCGCTGTCAGGGCTGTTGATCTATCGACCTCCTGGTGGGGTCAAGCAGTTCATTAGTTCCCTGCTGGAGACAGCACTTACACTGGCAGCCTCAGCCCCCAATTTCCTTCTTTTAGGAGATTTGAATCTCCACTTGGAGGACCGGGGAGATAAGGTGGCTGTTGATTTGCTGGCTGACCTTGAAGCATGTAATTTGATCCTGCACAATAATGAACCCACGCATTTGAAGGGTCATCTATTAGACCCTTTATTTTCCAATGTTTCACTCCTGGAGGCCTCACCGCCATGTCCCCTCCCCTGGTCAGACCACTTTCTTATTCCCTTTAATTTGACAATCATGACGGATTCTAGATCTGAATGTAAAGGCTCTATTCGTTCTTCTCATAGACCGTGGCCTAAACTGTCCTTTGACAACCTAACCACTGTCCTTGAACAATCTATTCCTGCCCCGCTTTTGAACCCCCTTGAAGCAGATTGCCATTTCCATAATTGGTTACTAAAAGCACTGGATTTGGTGCTTCCTAAGAAGTGTAGTACCAAGAAAAGTAATGGGTTTAAAAACCCCTGGTACACAACTGAACTGCGCAACCTTAGAAAAGTCTGCAAACGTCTGGAACGCGCTTGGCGGAAAGACTGGTCTACTAATAGTAAAGTCTCCTATCAGGAAGCCATGAGGGCATATAAGCTAACCTGCAACCGCACGAAAGCGACCTTTTATGAAGAGAGAATCAGGACTGCTTCCAGCTCCTCTAGAGAAACATTTACTATAGTTAAGGAACTCCTGAACACCCCCTCTCCTCCATTGCCACAAGCTACGAGCAGAGCTCGGTGCAATGAGCTTGCACATTTCTTTGATAACAAGGTCAGGAAAATTCTACAAAGTATTCCTCTTAGTACTCCTCCCTCTGAGTCATCCACGCAGGTCGCGAGTGGTGTGAGCCCTTTGTGGGAAGTCATCACTCCCATAACTGAGGAAGACTTCCGCAAAGAATTAGCCAATCTTAAAAGTGGTTCCCCCTCGGACCCTATGCCCATCTATGTTCTTAAGCGGATTGCACAGACCATCTCCTCGCGGGCCACGGATCTCCTGAACGCCTCCTTCGGCTGTGGGGAAGTTCCCCCTAGCTGGAAGAAGGCGATGGTTAAGGCTCTCCCTAAAAAGCCAGGACTTGACCCTGACGATCTGGCGAACTTCCGCCCTATTTCTTTGTTGCCTGGCCTGGGCAAAATTGCAGAAAAGGTTGTCAACCGCCAGCTGTCCACACTCCTAGAAGGTCACAACCTGCTCAAGCACTCGCAAACAGGCTTTCGCCCTGGGCAGGGTACTGACTCTGCCCTGATTGCAGTAGTGGAGGAAGCCAGACGCATTCTTGACGCAGGAGGATCCGCAGCTGTGGTCCTCTTAGACCTCAGCGCGGCTTTTGATACCGTCAATCACGGTATCCTTATTCAGCGCCTTACTAGGATGGGAATATCTGGCCAGGCTTTAAGCTGGATTACTTCCTTTCTGAATGGTCGGTCCTACCAGGTCTGTGATGGCACCAACGTGTCTGAGTCGATCCCCCTCCAGTGTGGAGTCCCGCAGGGCTCCTCGTTGAGCCCGACGCTTTTTAATATCTATATGGCTCCACTGGAGGATGTGGTTTCACCTTTCGGGGTGAAAATAGTGACCTATGCGGATGACACCCAGCTTGTCGTTTCGCTATCTCACCATGAAAATGCGGCAGAAAGATTTGGGTGCTGTCTGACAGGTATCATGGCCTGGATGACAGAATCTCGGCTGAAACTCAATGGTTCCAAAACGGAACTTATGATGGTGGGCAACCTCTCCACCTCCCTCCCCAAAACCATGTGGCCCCCCTGTCTGGGTGAGGCGCCCCAACCCAAGAATGAGATTAAGAGCTTGGGAGTATGGTTAGAGCCCGACCTGACGCTCAGAGTACAAACGAAGAAAGTGGCAGGGATCTGCTATGGTTTGTTACGCTCAGTCCGAAAGGTGTTGCCTCTTCTCCCCTTCAGTTCAAGGAAACTCCTGATTCAGGGGCTAATACTGTCAAGGCTGGACTACAGCAATGCCTTGCTGCTCGGTGCCCCTGAATCAGCCATCAACACCCTCCAGCGAGTACAAAATGCGGCGGCCAGGGTTTTGACAGGCACTGCAAAAAGGACTTCGGCCAAGCCTGCTCTTAGAGCTCTCCATTGGCTCCCCATCCGGGAGAGAGTTAAATTTAAGGCCCTTTCCATCGCCTTTAAGTCTCTCCAGGGAATTGGCCCCCCTATCCTCAGGGACCTTATATGCCCCTACAAGTCCTCGCGTTCCCTCCGCTCTGACGGGAGCAATTTACTGACCATCCCCAGAGTAAAGAGAACTCGCTCAGGAGGCAGGAGGTTCTCTGTGAACGTAGCCAAGATCTGGAATGATCTTCCTGCTGCTCTCCGTCTGGAACCCTGTCTCCAGAAATTTCGGAAATCTTTAAAGACTTTCCTTTTCCCACGAGAAATATGAGTTCCGTTGTCCGAGGATCTTGGAAGCTAGCTGTGTGTATCAGTGCTGGGACGCTCTTGGGCAGCCATGCACTTAAGAAATCTAATTTCATTTCATTTCATTCATTTCGTTGCAGAGAGCGTTTTGGCACGATTTAACTTAGGCCTCTTTGGGGATAACAGTATTGCATGTTTTTGGGGGGCTGTTTGGGGGTGTTCTAGATTTGTGGGGGTGGAATGAGGGGTCTGGGAGCAGAGCTGGGAAGGTCTAATTTTGATTGCAAGTGGTTTGAAGAAAATCCATGGTGGAAAAGGTGTGTTTTTTTAGCAGTATTGCATGTTTTTGCGGCGCTGTTTGGGGGTGTTCTAGATTTGTGGGAGTGGGTTGAGGGGTCTGGGAGCACTGCTGGGAAGGTCTCATTTTGATTGCAAGTGGTTTGAAGAAAATCCATGGTGGAAAAGGGGGGATTTGGGCCTACTTTCAGAGTGCGTTTTGGCACGATTTTAACTTAGGCCTCTTTGGGGATAGCAGTATTGCATGTTTTTGGGAGGGTAATGTGGGGTGTTCTAGATTTTTGGGAGTGGGTTGAGGGGTCTGGGAGCACTGCTGGGAAGGTCTAATTTTGATTGCAAGTGGTTTGAAGAAAATCCATTGTGATAACGGGGGGTTTGGACCTAGTTGCAGAGAGCGTTTTGGCATGATTTTAACTTAGGCCTCTTTGGGGATAGCAGTATTGCATGTTTTTGGGAGGCTGTTTGGGGGTGTTTTAGATTTGTGAGGGTGGGTTGAGGGATCTGGGAGCACTGCTGGGAAGGTCTAATTTTGATTGCAAGTGGTTTGAAGAAAATCCATGGTGGAAAAGGGGTGTTTTTTAGCAGTACTGCATTTTTTGGGGGGCTGTTTAGGGTTGTTCTAGATTGGTGGGAGTGGGTTGAGGGGTCTGGGAGCACTGCTGGGAAGGTCTAATTTTGATTGCAAGTGCTTCGAATAAAATATGTGGTGGAAAAGGGGGGTTTGGGCCTAGTTCCAGAGCTCTTTGGGGATAGAAGTATTGCATGTTTTTGGGAGGGTAATGTGGGGTGTTCTGGATTTTTGGGAGTGGGTTTAGGGGTCTGGGAGCACTGCTGGGAATGTCTAATTTTGATTCCAAGTGGTTTGAAGAAAATCCATGGTGGAAAAGGGGTGTTTTGGGCCTACTTTCAGAGAGCGTTTGGCACGAATTTAACTTAGGCCTCTTTGGGGATATCAGTATTACATGTTTTTTGGGGCTGTTCGGGGGTATTCTAGATGCTTTGGGGTGGGTTTAGGGGTCTGGGAGCTCTGCTGGGAAGGTCTAATTTTGATTGCAAGTGGTTTGAAAAAAATCCATGGTGGAAAAGCGGGGTTTTGGGCTTACTTTCAGAGTGTGTATTGGCACGATTTTAACTTAGGCCTCTTTGGGGATAGCAGTATTGCATGTTTTTGGGAGGGTAATGTGGGGTGTTCTAGATTTGTGGGAGTGGGTTGAGGGGTCTGGGAGCACTGCTGGGAAGGTCTAATTTTGATTGCAAGTGATTTGAAGAAAATCCATTGTGATAACGGGGGGTTTGGACCTAGTTGCAGAGAGCGTTTTGGCATGATTTTAACATAGGCCTCTTTGGGGATAGCAGTATTGCATGTTTTTGGGAGGCTGTTTGGGGGTGTTTTAGATTTGTGAGGGTGGGTTGAGGGGTCTGGGAGCACTGCTGGGAAGGTCTAATATTGATTGCAAGTGCTTTGAAGAAAATCCATGGTGGAAAAGGGGTGTTTTTTAGCAGTACTGCATTTTTTGGGGGGCTGTTTAGGGTTGTTCTAGATTTGTGGGAGTGGGTTGAGGGGTCTGGGAGCACTGCTGGGAAGGTCTAATTTTGATTGCAAGTGCTTTGAATAAAATATGTGGTGGAAAAGGAGGGTTTGGGCCTAGTTCCAGAGCTCTTTGGGGATAGAAGTATTGCATGTTTTTGAGAGGGTAATGTGGGGTGTTCTAGATGCTTTGGGGTGGGTTTAGGGGTCTGGGAGCTCTGCTGGGAAGGTCTAATTTTGATTGCAAGTGGTTTGAAAAAAATCCATGGTGGAAAAGGGGGGTTTGGGCCTAGTTGCAGAGAGCATTTTGGCACGATTTTAACTTAGGCCTCTTTGGGGATAGCAGTATTGCATGTTTTGGGGGGGCTGTTTGAGGGTGTTCTAGATTTGTGGCGGTGGGTTCAGTTGTCTGGGAGCACTGCTGCGAAGGTCTAATTTTGATTGCAAGTGGTTTGAAGATAATCCAAGGTGGAAAAGGGGGCTTTGGGTCTAGATGCAGAGAGCGTTTTGACACGGTTTTAACTTAGGCACATATATGTGGCACCCCTGGCTAACATCTTGAGAGCGTAAGGATTCGTCCTGATATCCTACGCGGATGATACTCAACTCCTCTTTCCTTTTAAGACCTTCACTCCCGAGGTTAGGAACTCCTTCTCCCAGGGCATGATAGCAGTGGCACACTGGATGTCTTCCAACTACCTGCAGTACAACGTTGGAAAGACAGAAGTCATGTTGTTTGGTGAGGTAAATCTACTCTGGACTCCTGACTGGTGGCCACAAGACCTTTGCCCAGTACCTGAGCCTAAACTTACAGTCAAGAATCTGGGGGTCCGACTAGACCAGGAACTTACCCTCAAACAACATGGCAACCAGGTGGTGGGAGCATGCTTACATGTAATCGGCATGCTGCGTAAAATTTCCCCCCTTTTACCAGATGCAAAAAGAAGGACGTTGGTACAAGCTTTAGTCATGAGTCGCCTAGACTACTGCAATGGACTGCTGCTATCCGCCAACGAGGGAGTCATGACAAGACTTCAGGTGGTCCAGAATACGGCTGCCCGCCTGGTTCTGAATGCCCCTCCGCGCATGCCTCCAAAACCCCTTTTGACAAAACTTCACTGGTTATCCGTCAAACAGAGGGCCAAGTTCAAGGTGAGCTGCACCATACACAAAGGCCTCAATGGAATGGGTCCTGCATACCTGTCCACCAAATTTGTTCACTATAAACCCTCTCGCTCACTCAGGTCGAGCAAACAAGGCCTTCTCTGTATACCTAGAGCAAAGAAGGCCAGACACGGAAGTAAGGCCCTCTCAGTAGCAGGACCTTCCCTTTGGAACAGTCTCCCTATCACTCTCAGGTTATGTGTAGAGCACCTTCCCTTCAGAAAAATGCTGTAAACATTCCTATTCAATCATTAGACAGCTGCTTTACTAGCTCTCCCCTGAAACCAATGTGGTAGAAGTCAAAAGCGCGGAGATACTCCCCTGGGAGTCGAAGCCAGCGCGATATAAACATGCAAATAAATAAATTAGGCCTCTTTGGGGATAGCAGTATTGCATGTTTTTGGGGGGCTGTTTGGGGGTGTTGTAGATTTTTGGGAGTCGGTTGAGGGGTCTGGGAGCACAGCTGGGAAGGTCTAATTTTGATTCCAAGTGGTTTGAAGAAAATCCATGGTGGAAAAGGGATGTTTTTTAGCAGTATTGCATGTTTTTGGGGGGCTGTTTAGGGGTGTTCTAGATTTGTGGGAGTGGGTTGAGGGGTCTGGGAGCACGGCTGGGAAGGTCTAATTTTGATTGGAAGTGGTTTGAAGAAAATCCATGGTGGAAAAGGGGGGGTTGGGCCTAGTTGCAGAGAGCTTTTTGGCACGATTGTAACTTAAGCCTCTTTGGGGATAGCAGTATTGCATGTTTTTGGGGGGATGTTTGGGGGTGTTCTAGATTTGTGGGAGTGTGTTAAGGGGTCTGGGAGCACTGCTGGGAAGGTCTAATTTTGATTGCAAGAGGTTTGACGAAAATCCATTGTGGAAACCGGGGGTTTGGGCCTAGTTGACACTCATAGCTCCCTGGCACTCCCTCGGAGGCAGGATTCATTTATACGCCTTTTTAAAAAATTGAATTTTAACACTGTTCATTTTATTGCTTGAAACTGTGTGAATTTATTATTAAAATTGTTTGGCTTACTCTTGCACCGCTATAATTCTACGACTGCCACATACTAGATTTTAGGGCCGACTTGCATTCTAAGGGCCGACTTAGGGCCCCGGTCAACTCACGCTGTCCTCCCGGGCGCAAGCTTTTCAGGCGCCATCTTGGGGGTAGTTGGAGGCTCAGCGCTCTAGTGCTCGGGCGATTCTCGGACCCGGCACTTCATTTATGGCAGCCAATTCTCGCCCGCGCAGCGGGCGGGCGCAGCGGGCGCGCTGATGGCGCGCCAGAGGCAAGCCCGTCTGGGCCCGTCCGGGCCAGTACGGACCTAGGGCCAAAACCTCTGCCCGGTTGTACCCTACTGGCCACAGGTAAATTGATTCCCTTATCCTATTCTAGAGACGAATTGTTGTCATTCCGACCTGTTACCAGTCAACATTGTTGGTACACAGTTAGACCGGACGCACCATATAGACGGTGTGCTCACTGCCCCAAGATTGGTAATGGCTCCAAAAAGGGAGAGCTTACGTCCTCTTCCCTGTCCCTTGCCCTATTAAACTGCCGATCTCTGGTTAAGCATTCGGATGAAGTTAATCTAATGATCCAGGATCATAAAATTGATGTTCTGTTTCTTACAGAGACATGGCTCTCTGACAGCTCTGAGTTCGATATAGTTAATTCTATGCCTAAGGGCTATGCGATACAGTGCCTGCACAGGCCTCGTGGCATAGGTGGAGGGCTAGCTATAATTTATAAGGAGACTCTAGCCTGCAGGATAGAAAATGGCAAGATCTCGGACGCAGAGAGCATTAGGTTTTCCATCCAACTATCCCCTAATTACTCGCTGTCAGGGCTGTTGATCTATCGACCTCCTGGTGGGGTCAAGCAGTTCATTAGTTCCCTGCTGGAGACAGCACTTACACTGGCAGCCTCAGCCCCCAATTTCCTTCTTTTAGGAGATTTGAATCTCCACTTGGAGGACCGGGGAGATAAGGTGGCTGTTGATTTGCTGGCCGACCTTGAAGCATGTAATTTGATCCTGCACAATAATGAACCCACGCATTTGAAGGGTCATCTATTAGACCCTTTATTTTCCAATGTTTCACTCCTGGAGGCCTCACCGCCATGTCCCCTCCCCTGGTCAGACCACTTTCTTATTCCCTTTAATTTGACAATCATGACGGATTCTAGATCTGAATGTAAAGGCTCTATTCGTTCTTCTCATAGACCGTGGCCTAAACTGTCCTTTGACGACCTAACCACTGTCCTTGAACAATCTATTCCTGCCCCGCTTTTGAACCCCCTTGAAGCAGATTGCCGTTTCCATAATTGGTTACTAAAAGCACTGGATTTGGTGCTTCCTAAGAAGTGTAGTACCAAGAAAAGTAATGGGTTTAAAAACCCCTGGTACACAACTGAACTGCGCAACCTTAGAAAAGTCTGCAAACGTCTGGAACGCGCTTGGCGGAAAGACTGGTCTACTAATAGTAAAGTCTCCTATCAGGAAGCCATGAGGGCATATAAGCTAACCTGCAACCGCACGAAAGCGACCTTTTATGAAGAGAGAATCAGGACTGCTTCCAGCTCCTCTAGAGAAACATTTACTATAGTTAAGGAACTCCTGAACACCCCCTCTCCTCCATTGCCACAAGCTACGAGCAGAGCTCGGTGCAATGAGCTTGCACATTTCTTTGATAACAAGGTCAGGAAAATTCTACAAAGTATTCCTCTTAGTACTCCTCCCTCTGAGTCATCCACGCAGGTCGCGAGTGGTGTGAGCCCTTTGTGGGAAGTCATCACTCCCATAACTGAGGAAGACTTCCGCAAAGAATTAGCCAATCTTAAAAGTGGTTCCCCCTCGGACCCTATGCCCATCTATGTTCTTAAGCGGATTGCACAGACCATCTCCTCGCGGGCCACGGATCTCCTGAACGCCTCCTTCGGCTGTGGGGAAGTTCCCCCTAGCTGGAAGAAGGCGATGGTTAAGGCTCTCCCTAAAAAGCCAGGACTTGACCCTGACGATCTGGCGAACTTCCGCCCTATTTCTTTGTTGCCTGGCCTGGGCAAAATTGCAGAAAAGGTTGTCAACCGCCAGCTGTCCACACTCCTAGAAGGTCACAACCTGCTCAAGCACTCGCAAACAGGCTTTCGCCCTGGGCAGGGTACTGACTCTGCCCTGATTGCAGTAGTGGAGGAAGCCAGACGCATTCTTGACGCAGGAGGATCCGCAGCTGTGGTCCTCTTAGACCTCAGCGCGGCTTTTGATACCGTCAATCACGGTATCCTTATTCAGCGCCTTACTAGGATGGGAATATCTGGCCAGGCTTTAAGCTGGATTACTTCCTTTCTGAATGGTCGGTCCTACCAGGTCTGTGATGGCACCAACGTGTCTGAGTCGATCCCCCTCCAGTGTGGAGTCCCGCAGGGCTCCTCGTTGAGCCCGACGCTTTTTAATATCTATATGGCTCCACTGGAGGATGTGGTTTCACCTTTCGGGGTGAAAATAGTGACCTATGCGGATGACACCCAGCTTGTCGTTTCGCTATCTCACCATGAAAATGCGGCAGAAAGATTTGGGTGCTGTCTGACAGGTATCATGGCCTGGATGACAGAATCTCGGCTGAAACTCAATGGTTCCAAAACGGAACTTATGATGGTGGGCAACCTCTCCACCTCCCTCCCCAAAACCATGTGGCCCCCCTGTCTGGGTGAGGCGCCCCAACCCAAGAATGAGATTAAGAGCTTGGGAGTATGGTTAGAGCCCGACCTGACGCTCAGAGTACAAACGAAGAAAGTGGCAGGGATCTGCTATGGTTTGTTATGCTCAGTCCGAAAGGTGTTGCCTCTTCTCCCCTTCAGTTCAAGGAAACTCCTGATTCAGGGGCTAATACTGTCAAGGCTGGACTACAGCAATGCCTTGCTGCTCGGTGCCCCTGAATCAGCCATCAACACCCTCCAGCGAGTACAAAATGCGGCGGCCAGGGTTTTGACAGGCACTGCAAAAAGGACTTCGGCCAAGCCTGCTCTTAGAGCTCTCCATTGGCTCCCCATCCGGGAGAGAGTTAAATTTAAGGCCCTTTCCATCGCCTTTAAGTCTCTCCAGGGAATTGGCCCCCCTATCCTCAGGGACCTTATATGCCCCTACAAGTCCTCGCGTTCCCTCCGCTCTGACGGGAGCAATTTACTGACCATCCCCAGAGTAAAGAGAACTCGCTCAGGAGGCAGGAGGTTCTCTGTGAACGTAGCCAAGATCTGGAATGATCTTCCTGCTGCTCTCCGTCTGGAACCCTGTCTCCAGAAATTTCGGAAATCTTTAAAGACTTTCCTTTTCCCACGAGAAATATGAGTTCCGTTGTCCGAGGATCTTGGAAGCTAGCTGTGTGTATCAGTGCTGGGACGCTCTTGGGCAGCCATGCACTTAAGAAATCTAATTTCATTTCATTTCATTCATTTCGTTGCAGAGAGCGTTTTGGCACGATTTAACTTAGGCCTCTTTGGGGATAACAGTATTGCATGTTTTTGGGGGGCTGTTTGGGGGTGTTCTAGATTTGTGGGGGTGGAATGAGGGGTCTGGGAGCAGAGCTGGGAAGGTCTAATTTTGATTGCAAGTGGTTTGAAGAAAATCCATGGTGGAAAAGGTGTGTTTTTTTTAGCAGTATTGCATGTTTTTGCGGCGCTGTTTGGGGGTGTTCTAGATTTGTGGGAGTGGGTTGAGGGGTCTGGGAGCACTGCTGGGAAGGTCTCATTTTGATTGCAAGTGGTTTGAAGAAAATCCATGGTGGAAAAGGGGGGTTTTGGGCCTACTTTCAGAGTGCGTTTTGGCACGATTTTAACTTAGGCCTCTTTGGGGATAGCAGTATTGCATGTTTTTGGGAGGGTAATGTGGGGTGTTCTAGATTTTTGGGAGTGGGTTGAGGGGTCTGGGAGCACTGCTGGGAAGGTCTAATTTTGATTGCAAGTGGTTTGAAGAAAATCCATTGTGATAACGGGGGGTTTGGACCTAGTTGCAGAGAGCGTTTTGGCATGATTTTAACTTAGGCCTCTTTGGGGATAGCAGTATTGCATGTTTTTGGGAGGCTGTTTGGGGGTGTTTTAGATTTGTGAGGGTGGGTTGAGGGATCTGGGAGCACTGCTGGGAAGGTCTAATTTTGATTGCAAGTGGTTTGAAGAAAATCCATGGTGGAAAAGGGGTGTTTTTTAGCAGTACTGCATTTTTTGGGGGGCTGTTTAGGGTTGTTCTAGATTGGTGGGAGTGGGTTGAGGGGTCTGGGAGCACTGCTGGGAAGGTCTAATTTTGATTGCAAGTGCTTCGAATAAAATATGTGGTGGAAAAGGGGGGTTTGGTCCTAGTTCCAGAGCTCTTTGGGGATAGAAGTATTGCATGTTTTTGGGAGGGTAATGTGGGGTGTTCTGGATTTTTGGGAGTGGGTTTAGGGGTCTGGGAGCACTGCTGGGAATGTCTAATTTTGATTCCAAGTGGTTTGAAGAAAATCCATGGTGGAAAAGGGGTGTTTTGGGCCTACTTTCAGAGAGCGTTTGGCACGAATTTAACTTAGGCCTCTTTGGGGATATCAGTATTACATGTTTTTTGGGGCTGTTCGGGGGTATTCTAGATGCTTTGGGGTGGGTTTAGGGGTCTGGGAGCTCTGCTGGGAAGGTCTAATTTTGATTGCAAGTGGTTTGAAAAAAATCCATGGTGGAAAAGCGGGGTTTTGGGCTTACTTTCAGAGTGTGTATTGGCACGATTTTAACTTAGGCCTCTTTGGGGATAGCAGTATTGCATGTTTTTGGGAGGGTAATGTGGGGTGTTCTAGATTTGTGGGAGTGGGTTGAGGGGTCTGGGAGCACTGCTGGGAAGGTCTAATTTTGATTGCAAGTGATTTGAAGAAAATCCATTGTGATAACGGGGGGTTTGGACCTAGTTGCAGAGAGCGTTTTGGCATGATTTTAACATAGGCCTCTTTGGGGATAGCAGTATTGCATGTTTTTGGGAGGCTGTTTGGGGGTGTTTTAGATTTGTGAGGGTGGGTTGAGGGGTCTGGGAGCACTGCTGGGAAGGTCTAATTTTGATTGCAAGTGCTTTGAAGAAAATCCATGGTGGAAAAGGGGTGTTTTTTAGCAGTACTGCATTTTTTGGGGGGCTGTTTAGGGTTGTTCTAGATTTGTGGGAGTGGGTTGAGGGGTCTGGGAGCACTGCTGGGAAGGTCTAATTTTGATTGCAAGTGCTTTGAATAAAATATGTGGTGGAAAAGGAGGGTTTGGGCCTAGTTCCAGAGCTCTTTGGGGATAGAAGTATTGCATGTTTTTGAGAGGGTAATGTGGGGTGTTCTAGATGCTTTGGGGTGGGTTTAGGGGTCTGGGAGCTCTGCTGGGAAGGTCTAATTTTGATTGCAAGTGGTTTGAAAAAAATCCATGGTGGAAAAGGGGGGTTTGGGCCTAGTTGCAGAGAGCATTTTGGCACGATTTTAACTTAGGCCTCTTTGGGGATAGCAGTATTGCATGTTTTGGGGGGGCTGTTTGAGGGTGTTCTAGATTTGTGGCGGTGGGTTCAGTTGTCTGGGAGCACTGCTGCGAAGGTCTAATTTTGATTGCAAGTGGTTTGAAGATAATCCAAGGTGGAAAAGGGGGCTTTGGGTCTAGATGCAGAGAGCGTTTTGACACGGTTTTAACTTAGGCACATATATGTGGCACCCCTGGCTAACATCTTGAGAGCGTATGGATTCGTCCCGATATCCTACGCGGATGATACTCAACTCCTCTTTCCTTTTAAGACCTTCACTCCCGAGGTTAGGAACTCCTTCTCCCAGGGCATGATAGCAGTGGCACACTGGATGTCTTCCAACTACCTGCAGTACAACGTTGGAAAGACAGAAGTCATGTTGTTTGGTGAGGTAAATCTACTCTGGACTCCTGACTGGTGGCCACAAGACCTTTGCCCAGTACCTGAGCCTAAACTTACAGTCAAGAATCTGGGGGTCCGACTAGACCAGGAACTTACCCTCAAACAACATGGCAACCAGGTGGTGGGAGCATGCTTACATGTAATCGGCATGCTGCGTAAAATTTCCCCCCTTTTACCAGATGCAAAAAGAAGGACGTTGGTACAAGCTTTAGTCATGAGTCGCCTAGACTACTGCAATGGACTGCTGCTATCCGCCAACGAGGGAGTCATGACAAGACTTCAGGTGGTCCAGAATACGGCTGCCCGCCTGGTTCTGAATGCCCCTCCGCGCATGCCTCCAAAACCCCTTTTGACAAAACTTCACTGGTTATCCGTCAAACAGAGGGCCAAGTTCAAGGTGAGCTGCACCATACACAAAGGCCTCAATGGAATGGGTCCTGCATACCTGTCCACCAAATTTGTTCACTATAAACCCTCTCGCTCACTCAGGTCGAGCAAACAAGGCCTTCTCTGTATACCTAGAGCAAAGAAGGCCAGACACGGAAGTAAGGCCCTCTCAGTAGCAGGACCTTCCCTTTGGAACAGTCTCCCTATCACTCTCAGGTTATGTGTAGAGCACCTTCCCTTCAGAAAAATGCTGTAAACATTCCTATTCAATCATTAGACAGCTGCTTTACTAGCTCTCCCCTGAAACCAATGTGGTAGAAGTCAAAAGCGCGGAGATACTCCCCTGGGAGTCGAAGCCAGCGCGATATAAACATGCAAATAAATAAATTAGGCCTCTTTGGGGATAGCAGTATTGCATGTTTTTGGGGGGCTGTTTGGGGGTGTTGTAGATTTTTGGGAGTCGGTTGAGGGGTCTGGGAGCACAGCTGGGAAGGTCTAATTTTGATTCCAAGTGGTTTGAAGAAAATCCATGGTGGAAAAGGGATGTTTTTTAGCAGTATTGCATGTTTTTGGGGGGCTGTTTAGGGGTGTTCTAGATTTGTGGGAGTGGGTTGAGGGGTCTGGGAGCACGGCTGGGAAGGTCTAATTTTGATTGGAAGTGGTTTGAAGAAAATCCATGGTGGAAAAGGGGGGGTTGGGCCTAGTTGCAGAGAGCTTTTTGGCACGATTGTAACTTAAGCCTCTTTGGGGATAGCAGTATTGCATGTTTTTGGGGGGATGTTTGGGGGTGTTCTAGATTTGTGGGAGTGTGTTAAGGGGTCTGGGAGCACTGCTGGGAAGGTCTAATTTTGATTGCAAGAGGTTTGACGAAAATCCATTGTGGAAACCGGGGGTTTGGGCCTAGTTGACACTCATAGCTCCCTGGCACTCCCTCGGAGGCAGGATTCATTTATACGCCTTTTTAAAAAATTGAATTTTAACACTGATCATTTTATTGCTTGAAACTGTGTGAATTTATTATTAAAATTGTTTGGCTTACTCTTGCACCGCTATAATTCTACGACTGCCACATACTAGATTTTAGGGCCGACTTGCATTCTAAGGGCCGACTTAGGGCCCCGGTCAACTCACGCTGTCCTCCCGGGCGCAAGCTTTTCAGGCGCCATCTTGGGGGTAGTTGGAGGCTCAGCGCTCTAGTGCTCGGGCGATTCTCGGACCCGGCACTTCATTTATGGCAGCCAATTCTCGCCCGCACAGCGGGCGGGCGCAGCGGGCGCGCTGATGGCGCGCCAGAGGCAAGCCCGTCTGGGCCCGTCCGGGCCAGTACGGACCTAGGGCCAAAACCTCTGCCCGGTTGTACCCTACTGGCCACAGGTAAATTGATTCCCTTATCCTATTCTAGAGACGAATTGTTGTCATTCCGACCTGTTACCAGTCAACATTGTTGGTACACAGTTAGACCGGACGCACCATATAGACGGTGTGCTCACTGCCCCAAGATTGGTAATGGCTCCAAAAAGGGAGAGCTTACGTCCTCTTCCCTGTCCCTTGCCCTATTAAACTGCCGATCTCTGGTTAAGCATTCGGATGAAGTTAATCTAATGATCCAGGATCATAAAATTGATGTTCTGTTTCTTACAGAGACATGGCTCTCTGACAGCTCTGAGTTCGATATAGTTAATTCTATGCCTAAGGGCTATGCGATACAGTGCCTGCACAGGCCTCGTGGCATAGGTGGAGGGCTAGCTATAATTTATAAGGAGACTCTAGCCTGCAGGATAGAAAATGGCAAGATCTCGGACGCAGAGAGCATTAGGTTTTCCATCCAACTATCCCCTAATTACTCGCTGTCAGGGCTGTTGATCTATCGACCTCCTGGTGGGGTCAAGCAGTTCATTAGTTCCCTGCTGGAGACAGCACTTACACTGGCAGCCTCAGCCCCCAATTTCCTTCTTTTAGGAGATTTGAATCTCCACTTGGAGGACCGGGGAGATAAGGTGGCTGTTGATTTGCTGGCCGACCTTGAAGCATGTAATTTGATCCTGCACAATAATGAACCCACGCATTTGAAGGGTCATCTATTAGACCCTTTATTTTCCAATGTTTCACTCCTGGAGGCCTCACCGCCATGTCCCCTCCCCTGGTCAGACCACTTTCTTATTCCCTTTAATTTGACAATCATGACGGATTCTAGATCTGAATGTAAAGGCTCTATTCGTTCTTCTCATAGACCGTGGCCTAAACTGTCCTTTGACGACCTAACCACTGTCCTTGAACAATCTATTCCTGCCCCGCTTTTGAACCCCCTTGAAGCAGATTGCCGTTTCCATAATTGGTTACTAAAAGCACTGGATTTGGTGCTTCCTAAGAAGTGTAGTACCAAGAAAAGTAATGGGTTTAAAAACCCCTGGTACACAACTGAACTGCGCAACCTTAGAAAAGTCTGCAAACGTCTGGAACGCGCTTGGCGGAAAGACTGGTCTACTAATAGTAAAGTCTCCTATCAGGAAGCCATGAGGGCATATAAGCTAGCCTGCAACCGCACGAAAGCGACCTTTTATGAAGAGAGAATCAGGACTGCTTCCAGCTCCTCTAGAGAAACATTTACTATAGTTAAGGAACTCCTGAACACCCCCTCTCCTCCATTGCCACAAGCTACGAGCAGAGCTCGGTGCAATGAGCTTGCACATTTCTTTGATAACAAGGTCAGGAAAATTCTACAAAGTATTCCTCTTAGTACTCCTCCCTCTGAGTCATCCACGCAGGTCGCGAGTGGTGTGAGCCCTTTGTGGGAAGTCATCACTCCCATAACTGAGGAAGACTTCCGCAAAGAATTAGCCAATCTTAAAAGTGGTTCCCCCTCGGACCCTATGCCCATCTATGTTCTTAAGCGGATTGCACAGACCATCTCCTCGCGGGCCACGGATCTCCTGAACGCCTCCTTCGGCTGTGGGGAAGTTCCCCCTAGCTGGAAGAAGGCGATGGTTAAGGCTCTCCCTAAAAAGCCAGGACTTGACCCTGACGATCTGGCGAACTTCCGCCCTATTTCTTTGTTGCCTGGCCTGGGCAAAATTGCAGAAAAGGTTGTCAACCGCCAGCTGTCCACACTCCTAGAAGGTCACAACCTGCTCAAGCACTCGCAAACAGGCTTTCGCCCTGGGCAGGGTACTGACTCTGCCCTGATTGCAGTAGTGGAGGAAGCCAGACGCATTCTTGACGCAGGAGGATCCGCAGCTGTGGTCCTCTTAGACCTCAGCGCGGCTTTTGATACCGTCAATCACGGTATCCTTATTCAGCGCCTTACTAGGATGGGAATATCTGGCCAGGCTTTAAGCTGGATTACTTCCTTTCTGAATGGTCGGTCCTACCAGGTCTGTGATGGCACCAACGTGTCTGAGTCGATCCCCCTCCAGTGTGGAGTCCCGCAGGGCTCCTCGTTGAGCCCGACGCTTTTTAATATCTATATGGCTCCACTGGAGGATGTGGTTTCACCTTTCGGGGTGAAAATAGTGACCTATGCGGATGACACCCAGCTTGTCGTTTCGCTATCTCACCATGAAAATGCGGCAGAAAGATTTGGGTGCTGTCTGACAGGTATCATGGCCTGGATGACAGAATCTCGGCTGAAACTCAATGGTTCCAAAACGGAACTTATGATGGTGGGCAACCTCTCCACCTCCCTCCCCAAAACCATGTGGCCCCCCTGTCTGGGTGAGGCGCCCCAACCCAAGAATGAGATTAAGAGCTTGGGAGTATGGTTAGAGCCCGACCTGACGCTCAGAGTACAAACGAAGAAAGTGGCAGGGATCTGCTATGGTTTGTTATGCTCAGTCCGAAAGGTGTTGCCTCTTCTCCCCTTCAGTTCAAGGAAACTCCTGATTCAGGGGCTAATACTGTCAAGGCTGGACTACAGCAATGCCTTGCTGCTCGGTGCCCCTGAATCAGCCATCAACACCCTCCAGCGAGTACAAAATGCGGCGGCCAGGGTTTTGACAGGCACTGCAAAAAGGACTTCGGCCAAGCCTGCTCTTAGAGCTCTCCATTGGCTCCCCATCCGGGAGAGAGTTAAATTTAAGGCCCTTTCCATCGCCTTTAAGTCTCTCCAGGGAATTGGCCCCCCTATCCTCAGGGACCTTATATGCCCCTACAAGTCCTCGCGTTCCCTCCGCTCTGACGGGAGCAATTTACTGACCATCCCCAGAGTAAAGAGAACTCGCTCAGGAGGCAGGAGGTTCTCTGTGAACGTAGCCAAGATCTGGAATGATCTTCCTGCTGCTCTCCGTCTGGAACCCTGTCTCCAGAAATTTCGGAAATCTTTAAAGACTTTCCTTTTCCCACGAGAAATATGAGTTCCGTTGTCCGAGGATCTTGGAAGCTAGCTGTGTGTATCAGTGCTGGGACGCTCTTGGGCAGCCATGCACTTAAGAAATCTAATTTCATTTCATTTCATTCATTTCGTTGCAGAGAGCGTTTTGGCACGATTTAACTTAGGCCTCTTTGGGGATAACAGTATTGCATGTTTTTGGGGGGCTGTTTGGGGGTGTTCTAGATTTGTGGGGGTGGAATGAGGGGTCTGGGAGCAGAGCTGGGAAGGTCTAATTTTGATTGCAAGTGGTTTGAAGAAAATCCATGGTGGAAAAGGTGTGTTTTTTTTAGCAGTATTGCATGTTTTTGCGGCGCTGTTTGGGGGTGTTCTAGATTTGTGGGAGTGGGTTGAGGGGTCTGGGAGCACTGCTGGGAAGGTCTCATTTTGATTGCAAGTGGTTTGAAGAAAATCCATGGTGGAAAAGGGGGGTTTTGGGCCTACTTTCAGAGTGCGTTTTGGCACGATTTTAACTTAGGCCTCTTTGGGGATAGCAGTATTGCATGTTTTTGGGAGGGTAATGTGGGGTGTTCTAGATTTTTGGGAGTGGGTTGAGGGGTCTGGGAGCACTGCTGGGAAGGTCTAATTTTGATTGCAAGTGGTTTGAAGAAAATCCATTGTGATAACGGGGGGTTTGGACCTAGTTGCAGAGAGCGTTTTGGCATGATTTTAACTTAGGCCTCTTTGGGGATAGCAGTATTGCATGTTTTTGGGAGGCTGTTTGGGGGTGTTTTAGATTTGTGAGGGTGGGTTGAGGGATCTGGGAGCACTGCTGGGAAGGTCTAATTTTGATTGCAAGTGGTTTGAAGAAAATCCATGGTGGAAAAGGGGTGTTTTTTAGCAGTACTGCATTTTTTGGGGGGCTGTTTAGGGTTGTTCTAGATTGGTGGGAGTGGGTTGAGGGGTCTGGGAGCACTGCTGGGAAGGTCTAATTTTGATTGCAAGTGCTTCGAATAAAATATGTGGTGGAAAAGGGGGGTTTGGTCCTAGTTCCAGAGCTCTTTGGGGATAGAAGTATTGCATGTTTTTGGGAGGGTAATGTGGGGTGTTCTGGATTTTTGGGAGTGGGTTTAGGGGTCTGGGAGCACTGCTGGGAATGTCTAATTTTGATTCCAAGTGGTTTGAAGAAAATCCATGGTGGAAAAGGGGTGTTTTGGGCCTACTTTCAGAGAGCGTTTGGCACGAATTTAACTTAGGCCTCTTTGGGGATATCAGTATTACATGTTTTTTGGGGCTGTTCGGGGGTATTCTAGATGCTTTGGGGTGGGTTTAGGGGTCTGGGAGCTCTGCTGGGAAGGTCTAATTTTGATTGCAAGTGGTTTGAAAAAAATCCATGGTGGAAAAGCGGGGTTTTGGGCTTACTTTCAGAGTGTGTATTGGCACGATTTTAACTTAGGCCTCTTTGGGGATAGCAGTATTGCATGTTTTTGGGAGGGTAATGTGGGGTGTTCTAGATTTGTGGGAGTGGGTTGAGGGGTCTGGGAGCACTGCTGGGAAGGTCTAATTTTGATTGCAAGTGATTTGAAGAAAATCCATTGTGATAACGGGGGGTTTGGACCTAGTTGCAGAGAGCGTTTTGGCATGATTTTAACATAGGCCTCTTTGGGGATAGCAGTATTGCATGTTTTTGGGAGGCTGTTTGGGGGTGTTTTAGATTTGTGAGGGTGGGTTGAGGGGTCTGGGAGCACTGCTGGGAAGGTCTAATTTTGATTGCAAGTGCTTTGAAGAAAATCCATGGTGGAAAAGGGGTGTTTTTTAGCAGTACTGCATTTTTTGGGGGGCTGTTTAGGGTTGTTCTAGATTTGTGGGAGTGGGTTGAGGGGTCTGGGAGCACTGCTGGGAAGGTCTAATTTTGATTGCAAGTGCTTTGAATAAAATATGTGGTGGAAAAGGAGGGTTTGGGCCTAGTTCCAGAGCTCTTTGGGGATAGAAGTATTGCATGTTTTTGAGAGGGTAATGTGGGGTGTTCTAGATGCTTTGGGGTGGGTTTAGGGGTCTGGGAGCTCTGCTGGGAAGGTCTAATTTTGATTGCAAGTGGTTTGAAAAAAATCCATGGTGGAAAAGGGGGGTTTGGGCCTAGTTGCAGAGAGCATTTTGGCACGATTTTAACTTAGGCCTCTTTGGGGATAGCAGTATTGCATGTTTTGGGGGGGCTGTTTGAGGGTGTTCTAGATTTGTGGCGGTGGGTTCAGTTGTCTGGGAGCACTGCTGCGAAGGTCTAATTTTGATTGCAAGTGGTTTGAAGATAATCCAAGGTGGAAAAGGGGGCTTTGGGTCTAGATGCAGAGAGCGTTTTGACACGGTTTTAACTTAGGCACATATATGTGGCACCCCTGGCTAACATCTTGAGAGCGTATGGATTCGTCCCGATATCCTACGCGGATGATACTCAACTCCTCTTTCCTTTTAAGACCTTCACTCCCGAGGTTAGGAACTCCTTCTCCCAGGGCATGATAGCAGTGGCACACTGGATGTCTTCCAACTACCTGCAGTACAACGTTGGAAAGACAGAAGTCATGTTGTTTGGTGAGGTAAATCTACTCTGGACTCCTGACTGGTGGCCACAAGACCTTTGCCCAGTACCTGAGCCTAAACTTACAGTCAAGAATCTGGGGGTCCGACTAGACCAGGAACTTACCCTCAAACAACATGGCAACCAGGTGGTGGGAGCATGCTTACATGTAATCGGCATGCTGCGTAAAATTTCCCCCCTTTTACCAGATGCAAAAAGAAGGACGTTGGTACAAGCTTTAGTCATGAGTCGCCTAGACTACTGCAATGGACTGCTGCTATCCGCCAACGAGGGAGTCATGACAAGACTTCAGGTGGTCCAGAATACGGCTGCCCGCCTGGTTCTGAATGCCCCTCCGCGCATGCCTCCAAAACCCCTTTTGACAAAACTTCACTGGTTATCCGTCAAACAGAGGGCCAAGTTCAAGGTGAGCTGCACCATACACAAAGGCCTCAATGGAATGGGTCCTGCATACCTGTCCACCAAATTTGTTCACTATAAACCCTCTCGCTCACTCAGGTCGAGCAAACAAGGCCTTCTCTGTATACCTAGAGCAAAGAAGGCCAGACACGGAAGTAAGGCCCTCTCAGTAGCAGGACCTTCCCTTTGGAACAGTCTCCCTATCACTCTCAGGTTATGTGTAGAGCACCTTCCCTTCAGAAAAATGCTGTAAACATTCCTATTCAATCATTAGACAGCTGCTTTACTAGCTCTCCCCTGAAACCAATGTGGTAGAAGTCAAAAGCGCGGAGATACTCCCCTGGGAGTCGAAGCCAGCGCGATATAAACATGCAAATAAATAAATTAGGCCTCTTTGGGGATAGCAGTATTGCATGTTTTTGGGGGGCTGTTTGGGGGTGTTGTAGATTTTTGGGAGTCGGTTGAGGGGTCTGGGAGCACAGCTGGGAAGGTCTAATTTTGATTCCAAGTGGTTTGAAGAAAATCCATGGTGGAAAAGGGATGTTTTTTAGCAGTATTGCATGTTTTTGGGGGGCTGTTTAGGGGTGTTCTAGATTTGTGGGAGTGGGTTGAGGGGTCTGGGAGCACGGCTGGGAAGGTCTAATTTTGATTGGAAGTGGTTTGAAGAAAATCCATGGTGGAAAAGGGGGGGTTGGGCCTAGTTGCAGAGAGCTTTTTGGCACGATTGTAACTTAAGCCTCTTTGGGGATAGCAGTATTGCATGTTTTTGGGGGGATGTTTGGGGGTGTTCTAGATTTGTGGGAGTGTGTTAAGGGGTCTGGGAGCACTGCTGGGAAGGTCTAATTTTGATTGCAAGAGGTTTGACGAAAATCCATTGTGGAAACCGGGGGTTTGGGCCTAGTTGACACTCATAGCTCCCTGGCACTCCCTCGGAGGCAGGATTCATTTATACGCCTTTTTAAAAAATTGAATTTTAACACTGATCATTTTATTGCTTGAAACTGTGTGAATTTATTATTAAAATTGTTTGGCTTACTCTTGCACCGCTATAATTCTACGACTGCCACATACTAGATTTTAGGGCCGACTTGCATTCTAAGGGCCGACTTAGGGCCCCGGTCAACTCACGCTGTCCTCCCGGGCGCAAGCTTTTCAGGCGCCATCTTGGGGGTAGTTGGAGGCTCAGCGCTCTAGTGCTCGGGCGATTCTCGGACCCGGCACTTCATTTATGGCAGCCAATTCTCGCCCGCACAGCGGGCGGGCGCAGCGGGCGCGCTGATGGCGCGCCAGAGGCAAGCCCGTCTGGGCCCGTCCGGGCCAGTACGGACCTAGGGCCAAAACCTCTGCCCGGTTGTACCCTACTGGCCACAGGTAAATTGATTCCCTTATCCTATTCTAGAGACGAATTGTTGTCATTCCGACCTGTTACCAGTCAACATTGTTGGTACACAGTTAGACCGGACGCACCATATAGACGGTGTGCTCACTGCCCCAAGATTGGTAATGGCTCCAAAAAGGGAGAGATTACGTCCTCTTCCCTGTCCCTTGCCCTATTAAACTGCCGATCTCTGGTTAAGCATTCGGATGAAGTTAATCTAATGATCCAGGATCATAAAATTGATGTTCTGTTTCTTACAGAGACATGGCTCTCTGACAGCTCTGAGTTCGATATAGTTAATTCTATGCCTAAGGGCTATGCGATACAGTGCCTGCACAGGCCTCGTGGCATAGGTGGAGGGCTAGCTATAATTTATAAGGAGACTCTAGCCTGCAGGATAGAAAATGGCAAGATCTCGGACGCAGAGAGCATTAGGTTTTCCATCCAACTATCCCCTAATTACTCGCTGTCAGGGCTGTTGATCTATCGACCTCCTGGTGGGGTCAAGCAGTTCATTAGTTCCCTGCTGGAGACAGCACTTACACTGGCAGCCTCAGCCCCCAATTTCCTTCTTTCAGGAGATTTGAATCTCCACTTGGAGGACCGGGGAGATAAGGTGGCTGTTGATTTGCTGGCTGACCTTGAAGCATGTAATTTGATCCTGCACAATAATGAACCCACGCATTTGAAGGGTCATCTATTAGACCCTTTATTTTCCAATGTTTCACTCCTGGAGGCCTCACCGCCATGT